>NC_135236.1:325847577-328247577 GCF_051348905.1 Ranitomeya variabilis
TGATTACTAGGAATTCATCAGCAGTGAATTCTCAGTTAGGATCTGGTACACAGGGCATTGCACACTAAGTGATTGTTGGACAAATGTAAAACGAGTAATTTTTTTTCTATAAGGAGTTACAACTATTATAATCTAATTATTGAAGGAATGTTATACAAGTGGTTTAGCTCTGGTTCAGTCCAATGACACAGGAAGTGCAACCACATAAGTTGAATACTGATCTAATGAGCAACGCAATAAACTGAGATTGTCTTGCTGTGACATTTAACATCTTAATCAGTGCCATTCTCTACTTTAATAAAGTATACTGGGCATAACAAATATGGGACATGAGCATAACATGATTTGCTTTATTGTTATTGAAATAATCACCAGAAATGACTATTTACATAGTCTACTGACATAGCATAAATTTAAATAGCAAAAGTCTATTTTATTAGCTTGAATCCTGTTAACAATGCGATTTTGTGATGTTCTGTCTTTCTTTGGAACAATGTTGCTGTTGTCTTTAGGATACTCCCAGAGCTAAATGATATTCCTTTGAGTCTTTTTAATGAATACAATTTTCCATTTCCCCTTTCTAGTGCAAGATGGATGAAGTCTGTAACTGTAAACTGGACAGCTCGGTAAGAGTTCTCAATTTTGTATAAAATAGGAATCTGGAGCTACAGCTGTGTTTTCCCAGATGATGGGGGGTTCGTGATCAGTGATCATTTTAAATGAAAATACAATATATAGTTTTTCGGAAAATGTGGCAGTTATAGTTTAATTTTAAGGTTTTAAGAAAAGAGTTCACAACTAAATGAAATGTCAAGTTATTTTTGTCAGTACATATAAAATGATAATCTGTATTATTTTGAAGAAATGAAGTAACAGTATACTGTAACTGCTGGAGTATATCCAATAATTACCTGCTATTTAGTTTCTATATCTTCCAGATATCTAGTTACATATAGTTTAAGGGAACCAGTCTTGAGAATGTTATCTATTTAACTAAAGTCATGATGATATAAGGTAAAAAAGTAACCTTTTAACCTCTTCCTGACATATGATGTACTGTTATGTCATATATCAGATCCCTATCTTTGAAGCAGGCTCAGAAGCTGAGCCTGAATTATCCCCAGCACAGCAGATGATGGCCGTGTTATTGAACCATCATCTGCCTTTGATTGCAGCAAGTGGAGCTGAGCTCCGCTTACAGCTGTTAACTCCATAAATGCCACTGTCAATCTCTGACAGTGGCATTTAATGCACACAGCCCAGGCAGTTTCATTCCACTTGCCACAAGGCACAATTGTGGGGTGTCAATGGGTTGCCATGATAGCCAATGGTCTATTGAAGACTTCTATGCCAATCATAACGGTGGATATTATTTATAGAAAACTAAGATTTGTAATATATGCAGCAATACTGTCGTATTGCAGAGTAGAGCAAGCAATCACAAATACAAAGAATAGAAACATAAGGTAAAAAGCAAACAAAAAAAAGTTTTTAAAAACATAAAGTATAAACTTTGAATCATACCTTTTAAAAATAAACATCTTTGGTATCTACAGGTTCCTAAAAGACCAATCTATCAAAATATAAAATTAATCAACACAGTCAGTAAACGGTGTGAGGAGAAAAATAAAGTAGACCCTAATTTAGCTTTATATCCCTGCCTTGCTGCAATAAAATGTATATGAATGGGATTGAATGCTGTATGTACACCAAAATGGTATCAATAAAAAATTAATTCACTAGGCAAAAATAAAGCACTCACTCCATTGATTGAAAACATTTTGGGTCTCTGAAAACCGCGACACAAGCAAAAATTCTCTTTTACGAGTTTTATGAAAAAATATACATATGTAACTTTGGTATCGCAGTGATTGTACTGAACTGGAGGAGAATCATGTTGACTCGTTATTGAATAAATACCATAACAGCAAAACCCCAAAACTACTGCAGAATAGTATTATTTGCACAATTTCACCACATTTGTTTTTTTTTCTGCTATACAATGCATTAAGTGGGAAAATGAACAGTGTAATTCAAACTACAAGTCGACCCACGACCCACAAAAAAAGCCTCCAAAAACATATAAAAATCATTATCCCCACTGTGATGCAGCAGTAAGACCATACGCAGTGAAATGGCAGTGACCCAAGCAAGTTCAAACAAAATGTTTCTTTTAAACTGTAAAGCGCTGCTTTATGAATATGTTATGTTATTCATGAATATTATATGAATATGTTGGCGCTATATAATGATTATTATCATTCTTATTATTATTTCTTTATTGTGTTACTTCACACAGTCATTTAGCATTATACAGTAAACGGCTTCTTCATCCAGGCCAAAGGAAAATATACAGTACACAGCTTCTTCACACAGTCCATCAGAAATACACAGTAACCGGCTTTACCTTTGCGGTCCCTACACAGGCCAGACTTCCCTTTGTCCAGTTTCCCTGGGGAGACACGAGACATAGCAAGTCTCTACTCACGCCGAGCACATCACGCTATCCTCTGGATTGCAGCCTGGCAACACAAGACAGCCCAAAGCAGGGTGTCAGTTCCTTTTGCCCCTGTGTTGCTCCACACAGAAAGAGCTCTGCAGACAACTTCTCTGTCTGCTTCCAAACCAACACTGTCATACCTCCCACTCTACACAGGGCTTTTAATCAGTCACTGCTTCACTATTCTAATTACAGCCACACCTGTGTCTGCAGTACGCCCTCATGGCCTCACTACGCTTTCATGCACATTCTGGAGAGCACATACAGCGCCCCCTAGCTGTAACAGGGGTCACTGCCTCACATATCCTCCCCCTGTTCATAACTGTGGGGTCGAATATTTCTTCCACCGTAAGGGCGCGAGACAGGTTGTCGGTATGCCGCTGTGACATCCCCACTTGACACTACACTAAGAAACCAAAGTAGGGACTGGAACCATCGATCTGCACATGCATCCCTCCCTTTGCGTTTCTCCTTCACACTTCGTTAGCTTTTGTAGTGCAGCAGGGTTGGTGCAGTGTGACAGACAGGCAGTGACCATAGGAAAGTTCAAAACAAAGAGTCTTTAATGTCCAACATACTGTGATGCAGTGGTAGGACCATACACAGTGAAATGGCAGTGACCCAAGCAAGTTCACACAAAACGTTCCTTTATTGTGTTACTTCACACAGTCTATTAGCAATACACAGTAAATGGCTTCTTCATCCAGACCAATGGAAAATACACAGTACACGGCTTCTTCACACAGTCCATCAGAAATACACAGTAAATGGCTTTAGCTTGAAGTCCCTACACAGGCCAGACTTCCCTTTGTCCAGATTCCCTAGGGCAACCGCACGCTGTTACCAAGTCTATATACTCACGCTGTGCACCACACGCTATCCTCCGGATTGCAGCCTGGCAAACACAAGACAGCCCAAGATGCAGGGTGTCAGTCCCCTTGGTTCCTCTTGCCCCTGTGTTGCTCCACACAGAAAGAGCTCTGCAGACAACTTCTCTGTCTGCTTCCAAACCAACGCTGACATACCTCCCCCTCTACTACAGGGCTTTTAATCAGTCACTGCTTCACTATTCTAATTACAGCCACACCTGTGTCTGCAGTGTTAGAGAAGGGATTTCCAACCTACTTAGGTGTTCTGTCTTTTAGGTACCTACGCAATGAAGCAATAATCAGAGAGACACACGCTCGTTGTCTGTCCAAATAGTCTCTGGTCTTTATTTTTAGGGCTGGGCTTATAGCCTCAGTACGCTTCCATGGACATTCTGGAGAGCACATACAGCGCCCCCTAGCTGTAACAGGGGGTCACTACCTCACACCACCTTACCGCTCAGCTCTATGGCAAGTCACCACTGCCCATCTGGTCCTGCATCTCCTGATCCCCAGCCGCTCGCACATGAATTTCACTGGCCACTCGCACTCAGATTTCATCAAGGCAGGTAGAGTTCTGGGTCAAAGCATGGAAGGTCACTACATCATGACATCACAAGGTGCCCCTTGAACTTCCGCCCATATGCACAAAACCCTACCAGTGATTCCAGCATGGGCGGCCAGAGGTCAGAAGATGTTGCGATGACTTTATAAAGATTTTTAATTTTTTTAACCTTTTGTTAGCCTTCATAGTCTTGCTGAATCTGCAAATTACAAAAAAATCCACATTAGCAAATGCAGTTTTTTGTAAAAATCATGTAAAATTCAGTTACATTTAAATTAATTAGCTCATCACTTTTTAGCAGTAATCAATGTTCTACTAGTCATTTCCCCTGTTAACTTGATTGACATCCCACTCAGCACATTCCCAGGTTGAATGGAACATCAATTAACAGTAGGAATGATTGGAATAGCAGCAGTGATTGATCAATGCTCCATCCTGCTCAGTTGACTTGCATGAAGCAGGGTGCAGTTAGATTCTAACATTACTTTTTCATTTCACTGCTACCTGCTTACTCTTGACTTCATTTCAAGCATAATTTTTAGCTATAGACTCTCTTGCCTTTACTAAGGAAGGCAATTCTGATGTGATAGGTTTCTCTTAAATAGGTGAAATTCTCATGACACCTTTTTTAAGCACAAGTCAATGGGTGATGAAACGATATGTTACCACAAGACTCATTCGCCATCAAGGCGATGTATAAGCACCATCTGTATAAGCGGTGTATTACCTATGCATTGTGGCTCTCTATGCATAAATAGTGCTTGAATTCATACAAATAAAGTGTCAGCTAATATAAACTGCGTAGAGGCACTGTAAATGCAGCTTAGCTCAACACTCCATTGGTTAAAGAAACACTACATCTGTTGGTTGCAATTCACCAGAACATATCAGACTTGGGACCAGTAGATTTTGATGTTCTCCTATTGACTTCAATATTGAGATTTGAAAGCTGTATTTTCATATGAATGTACTTCAGTTCACCAAATACCAGTTATGGGATAATTGATGACTGAGTTTCAATCACTACTGTAAAGTATAGCTTACACATTCCCTTACAGCTAATTTACACTATAGTGAGAACTATAGAAAAAATTACATGGACCACAAATCCAAAACCCATACAATAATCTAATGCTGGTAGGCAAAAATTTACAAAACTAAACATGAGGTTCTTAGTTTAAAATTCTGATCACACTGTACGAAGCCCACTGCCACTTCATGGCGAACCTCTCAGTGAGTCCCTAAACTGAAAGGTGTGATGCCGTGCGCAAGCTACCATCATAGGAACAATGCACCAGCAGAGCAGTTGGCCTGGTGCCTCACAGCACCCATGCAGCGAGGCTGAGTCCTCATGACTCCAGGCCATAGCACCCCCAAGCAAAAAACCATAGCCGCAATGGTCACCACACAGCACCAACACCAGGTGAATAATTTACACTATTGCTCACGCTAGGTTGAAGTGGAGTAGTAGCATGACCTTGCATGAAGAGGCCATGAATTTGGAGCAAAAAAAATAAATATCAGTCATTATCATGAAGGCACTAGAGCTTTTGATCTTAAAAAGAGCATACAAAGAAACTGCAGCCACATCCCCCTTGTGCCACATGTGGAATATTCTGGTCTTTGGAAGACCACCAAACTTCTGCTTCGCAAGATGTTTGATGAAGGAAAGATAACATCGCAAGACATTTCCCACTTATTATAAAAAAATATGAATGATGAACAGTTTTTTAAAGAAATCAAAACTATGATGTTACAATGAATAGGAAGAAAAGTAAACTTATGAAATGTGCTTAATATTTTACAGCAATTGGACTGCATAATTCTTGATGATGGTGGCTTCCTACTAATGTCAAATCAAAAAAGTTACAATACTCAGGTATGGATTTGCATTTTAATATACTGTAATTTAACTCTAGAAGAAAAAAAGCATTTTCCAGCTCACCAATGTGAAAGGAGCCCTATGGCAGTGCAAGGATTCAGCTGTATAGGCAGCAGGAAGAAGGAATAGAGGAATAGAGGTGAGTATCCAGCAACAGGTCTGGGAGAGTGTGAAACAAACCTTTTTTATTATAGATTCATTAAAATGCAAAAGTAAAAATTGTGACAGTCTCTGGGAACTATTCTTAGTTACTCCAGTATTTCCAATGCGTTTCTAACTAGGTAGCTAGTTCTTATTCGTGGTCTGGCATCAGATCTGCACAATGTCCAGAAAGTCCAGGACAGTCCTTAAAATTAGGACACTTTTTTGCCTTGTCCGTAAAATCAAATTTAAGGCTATGGTTTTTTGAAGCTGAAAAAAAAACATATGCATATTATTTTGATTGTTATTATCCTCATTTTGCAGTGAATACAGCTGATGTCTTCATATCAGAATTATGGTCCGTAGACATGTATCACATATAATCGTAATGATTAGTGATGAGCGAGTATATTTGCTGCTCGGGTTTTCCCAAGCATGCTCGGGTGGTCTCTGAGTATTTGTGGAGATTTAGTTTTTGTTGACGCAGCTGCATGATTTGCGGCTGTAAGACAGCTTGAATACATGTGGGAATTCCCTAGCAACCAGGAAACCCCCACATGTACTCAAGCTGGCTAGCAGCTGTAAATCATGCAGCTGTGTCGACAAAAACTAAATCTCCAAGCACTCACAAATACTCGGAGACCACCCGAGCATGCTCGGGAAAACCCGAGCAACGAGTAAACTCGCTCATCACTAGTAATGATTTATTATGGTTTTACAGAGTGTCCGTAAAAATATTATCCGTCCATGATTTGAAAAGCCATCCAGAAAAAAATAGAATGTTATGTTCACAACCCTGCCTCACAGTGATTTCTCTCTGCATCAAAGTATACCGATTTGAGCCAAAAAAGGCCTCTTTAGTTTCCTCAGAATATTTTTGAAGATAACTATAAGTGAAATATTTATTGATTAGGTATTTAAATGTTCCTGTTAATATTCCTTAACCCCAAAACACCTTAGATGTCAAAGTATTATTTTACACATAAAATTTAGGAAAATGGATTACAGATGCTAAGCTGCTGTATAAACTTGGCATACGAAATCGGAAATCAATATGTAGTATAATCTTTCGACTTGCAATGACCAAAATTAAACCTGCTTGCATTGTACAGTAATAAGCCTTTTTAAGCAAAGTTATTTTCCTGAACGTGACATTCTTAAACTAGACTTATGAAAATAATTTTGGCAGCATTAATATTTAATAAGATAAGTTAAACAATACTTGTTCTTGGAGATAATGCTGTAAAATTCTTTGCAAACTGTACTTTATTGCACTTTTATGAAAAAAATGGCTTTATGTTTAATTTTTTGCACTCATTTTTGGATCTGGTGGATTAAAGGCTAACAGTAAAAAACAAACCACCAAGAAGAAAAACTATGGACAATATCAACAGGAAGTGTTGTGTTTCTGATAAAAGATTACCTTATCATGTGGATTTAGAAAAAGGAAGGTGCAACTAATCATTTTTATTTCTTGCCGCATTCATTGCAGGAACAATGCGGTCTACATGTACATTATAAACATATATGACCTGGGTCCACCGAAGTAGGAGCAGCCAATATTAGTGGCCCTGTACATACCTTGGTCCACCAAATAAATAGCAGCTCTGTACATGATAGCAGATACCTCTGTGATGAAGATATACAATCATTCAGTGACAAAAACGCTTGTAAAAAATGAATTGCATGTTTTTAAATCCTATAAAAATATATGTAATGGAACTTGAAAAGAAACCTGTCAATAGAAAAAGGCCATTAATCTTATAGTGGCCTGCATTATTAAAAATATGTAGTTTAAATGCAGTTCATCTGGCATTCAAAGGTTTTTTTGAGTGATGCAGGGGAACTGCTAAAATCAACAGTCACAATGGATTTTTCCTAATGACCATTCAGACTTGATTGACATCCCTTCAGAAGGTATGCATCATCACAAGGAGCCATCAAAACCCGGAGCATGTGCCGCTCTCTGCACATGTGCCAAAAAAGTTGCCAAGCTAAAAGATTACATCAGATCATGTAGAGATAACATGGCACTACTGTATAATAGTGCTCAAGTAGGATCCAATCCCCTTCAATGATACTTAATAAAACGTGGCACTCAGAGTAGATGAAATGAAATAAATAATTTCATGTGTAATCCAGTAATAAATGTTTACAAAAATTTCAGTCCACATTAGACCTTCCTCAGTGTGCATATTGTTGAATTGAAAAGATATCAGATTGTGTTTGTTCCCGAGTCAGGTAGAAAACACAGTCTTTTTGAACCAGTGATGGACACCACGTTCAGCACTTCCTAGCTGACCAAAATGTTTGTGAACCTTTATTCTTGGATTGCATATTATATAATTTATTTAATGTCATCAACTCTGAGTGCCAAGTTTTCTTACATGCCATATGTCGTGTCTCTGCCTTTGATGCAGGCTTGCATGCTGAGCCCACATATTTCCTGGCAGATGATGGCTGATATATTCAGCCATCATGTGCCTCTAACAGCCGTGGGTGGAGCAGAGCTCCGCTTGCAACTGTTAACATGTTAATGTCACTGTTAATCTCTGACAGTGGCATATAACACACACTGTCAGGGGGGCGCATCATTCCATTTGCCCAACGGCACACCTGTGATGTAATCGCGGGGCGCCATTGGGTTATTATGACAACCAGAAGTCTGCTGGTGTTCATAGATTGTGATGTTAGTTATATATTACATAGCAATGCCAATGCACTACTATGTATAATACAAACAATAGGATGATCACAGCTTCAAGTCCTCCAAGAGGTCTAACAAATACAGTAAAAAGTGAGAAAAAAGTTTTAAAGTCTGAAAAAAAATAAAAAAATACAAAAGATCAAGACACCGACCCCTCCTTTGCCCCATTAAAACAAAAACAATGAAAGAAAAATAAAAATACACATATTTGGTATCACCGTGTTGAGAAAAGTCCGCTCTGTGAAACTGTGGACAGAAAAATAAAAAAGTTAGGGCTTTTTTTTTTAGCATAATATGCCCCATTTTCTCGTATGAGAGAACATACAGCCATCTAACTGCAGCCTTACACTGATATATCCATTTTGTATAACAATAGAATTTATTGCTGTGTATCCAAGATTAAAAAAGATACACAATCAGACAGATGACACTGAAAAAAACCCCCACAACAACCCAGATAAAACTGATTTCATGGAGCCCTCTTGGAATATGCTAAAACAAATCAAAATGTGAAATACCAAACTGAGTATGCAACAGTAGACCAATTTTGCGTACTGTATGTCAAAATTGAGGTACATGTCTTCAAAGGGAGATTTGTAGTTCAAATTCTGCGCTGCCACTAAGATGAATTTCAGGAGAGTATAGTTGATTCACAGTGGTTTTATTCAACGCATTTCAGGGGTCTCATGCCCCCTTCATCAGGAAATATGGTGGTATTTCCTGATGAAGGGGGCATGAGACCCCTGAAACGCGATGAATAAAACCACTATGAATCAACTATACTCTCCTGAAATTCATCTTAGTGGCAGCGCAGAATTTTTACTACAAATCTCCCTTTGAAGACATTAATTTCTCTGGTCGGTGAAGACCTGTGGATCTGCAGCAGCCGCTATCTACATGCTCTAATCTCATCCTTACCAGGTGAGCAAATTTGGTGTATATTCTCCTCTGTGTAACGTGGATAAGACCCTATTGTGCTCTTTGTCTCCCCATTGTTTTGCAAAAATTGAGGTACATGCAGAAGTAAATTTAGTTCAAATTGTTAAGTAATATTTAAAATACATTTATTATTTTTAGATTGGCAGATTCTTTGGAGAAATTGACCCAAGTTTGATGAGAAAGCTGGTCAACATTTCTGTATTTGCATTTAATAAGTCTTATGACTACCAATCTGTATGTGATCCAGGTGAAGAACCAGCGAAAACTGCTGCACCTCGCTCCGTTTTTGTGGTACGTAATAATACTTAGCATTTTAATATAAAATAGTTTACTTTTATTGGTAACACATATGTTTATGACATTTCATTATAGCCTACCATAGCAGATCTTCTAAACCTTGGATGGTGGGCTTCTGCTGCTGCGTGGTAAGTTTGCACTACCTAGTTAGCTAAGAATAATTCAGAAGTGTTCAATGTTTTAACTTAGCTATTTAATTGTAACTTAAAAGGAATCTGTCAATAGAACTTAACCCACTGTGACAAGGTCACTGAAATTGTATGTGAGATATGTGTCCAAAGATTGCTTTCTTCCGTGATCTAGAAACCCATAAGTTTCTATCCAGCATGCTCTGTGCTCAAGGGGTTAATCAGCCATGATAAGGGATTTTTTTTTTAGGTGAGTAGGTCAGAGATGGGCGGGATGCCTACACACCATATCTCCACCTAAAGGCAGTGGCTGGGGAGTTAAATGTTGAGCCACTGTTTTTTTTCTCTGTTGTGTGATTGGAGAGGAGAGACTCCAGTTGTGGCTCCCAGAGGAGCTGAGGACTTGTGTGTTACCTGCGGGTGAATCCTGAAGGAAAAAGGACTCTATTGGACTTTATCTTTATTTTGTTTTGACATTAGGCCAGAAAGGCCACGTTTATTTTATTCAACCCTGCTACGGTTTCTGTTGTTCTTTAACCCCTTTACCCCCAAGGGTGGTTTGCACGTTAATGACCAGGGCAATTTTTACAATTCTGACCACTATCCCTTTATGAGGTTATAACTCTGGAACGCTTCAATGGATCCCAGTAATTCTGACATTGTTTTCTCGTGATATATTGTACTTCATGATAGTGGTAAAATTTCTGTTATGCCACTTTTTGTTCGGCCGTATGACAATAAAGCGTTGTTTTTTGCCTCATTTTTTTTATGGTGTTCACTGTAGGGGTTAACTAGTGGGACAGTTTTATAGGTCGGGTCGTTACGGATGCGGCGATACTAAATAAGTGTACTTTTATTGTTTTTTTTATTTAGATAAAGAAATGTATTCATGGGAACAATATTCTTTTTTTTTTTTATTTAGGAATTTTTTTTTAAATTTCTTTACACTATAACATTGCCCCGGGGGGGGGAAGGGCATCATGTTATAGTGTAAGATCGCTGATCTGACACTTTGCAGTGCACTGTGTCAAATCAGCGATCTGATGTGCACTGCAGAGAGGCTTCCTGGCACCTGTTCTGAGCAGGCACTGGTAAGCCACCTCCCTGCAGGACCCAGATGTTGCCCCGGGGCCATTTTGGATCCAGGGCATGCAGGGAGGAGACGCTCGGTACAACGTGAGCACATCGCGTTGTACCGAGGGTCTCAGGGAAGCACGCAGGGAGCCTCCTCCCTGCACGATGCTTCCCTATGCCTAGGCTAATGTGCCAGGAGTGGTCCGTAACTGCTCCTGGCACGTAGTGCCAGATTTCAGCTGTGATAGTCAACTGATACCCGGCCGAGATCGGCCGCACTCCCGTGAGCGCGGCCAATCGCTATGACGCACTATCCCGTCGGTGGGCATACGGGTCCACCCCACCTCGACGGGATAGTACGTTACATGTCAGAAAGGGGTTAATAAACCAACAAGTGATTTACCACAAGAGGCATTCCTAAGTTTACCTCTGCAAGCAGGTGAGTCAGTCAACCCCTCACACCCCAAAACTTCAAGTACAAGTACAAGTCCAGTAATACTTTTACATGGACAGTCCATTCTTCTGTTGCTGAGAAATCAGCATTTGAATTGATGTGCAAATGAGGCTGAAGAGCTATTGTAGATCTGAATCCTCTTGTCACTCCAGCTCTGTTACTCTCCAAGCACCTCCTCCTACTACTTGACTGACAGCTTCAATGCTATTTGACTTAAAATGTTGATTTCTCAGTTAAGGGAGGAAAGGACTGGCCATGTAACAATATTTCTGGACTTGTCTTTCAAAGATTTACATGCGCATGTAAACAGTTCATGGAGTGTGTGGGGTGGATGGGGGGTGTAAAGGGTGATAATCCTGCTAACAGATTCCCTTTACACAAGTTTTAAAGTGTAAGCAATCCTATTCTTTAAGCACTGCTAGGACAAATAGAGGTTATATGGTGATCCCCTGATCATACCTTCCCTGATAGTCAAAATGAAGAGCAGCTAAGCAAGCCATACTGATGGGCTCAGCTGTGACTGTCAGATTTATAATAATTTGTACAAGAAAGTGTTGCAAATTATAGTTCAAATTAGATACGTCCTACTGAATGGCACTTTTTTGGCATTTCAAATACACTGCGCAACAAATTTCAGGGAAGTTCTTGTCTCCTGAGAAAAAACGTATTGTAGCTTATAGATTTTGATATGCTGAACACGAATATGTGCTCCAAAATCTGTATCACGTAAGGTTTTTTACCCGTTCATGACTGGAGCATTTTACATTTTTAGTTTTCTTTTTTCGCTCCCCTTCTTTCCAGAGCCATAACTTTTTTATTTTTCAGTCAATATGGCCATGTGAGGGCTTATTTTTTGCGGGACGGGCTGTCGTTTTTACTAATACCACATTTGTGCAGATATGTTTTTTTTGATTGCCCGTAATTACATTTTAATTCAATGTTTTGGTGACAAAAAAAAGTAATTCTGGCGTTATGATTTTTTTTTTATCACTACGCAGTTTAGCAATCATGTTAATTCTTTTTTTTTATTGATAGAGCGGGCAATTCTGAAAGTGGCAATACCAAATATATGTAGGTTTGATTTTTTTATTGTTTTATTTTGATTTGGGAGAAAGGAGCTTAGAAGGCTAGAAGCTGCCATAGCACGATCGCCTCTGCCACATAGAGGTGATGCTCAGATCACCTCTATGCAGCAGAATTACAGGCTTGCTATAAACACCGACCACAGGGTGGCATTCATAGCAATCTGCCATCAACAACCATAGAAGTCTCGAGGAGACCTCTGGTTGTGATGGCAACGCAGCTATGACCCCTGATCACGTGATAGGGGTCGTCACTGCGTGTATTTCCAGAACGGTGTTCGGAAGTGCATTTAAATACCCGCTGTCGGAGTTTGACAGTGGCATTTAAGTACTTTTTATTTGTGGGTGGATCACAATTCAGCTCGCACCTATTGCGGGCACATGTCAGCTGTTAAAAATAGCAGACATGTCGCGGCTTTGAGGTGGGCTCACTCCCGGAGCCCACTTCAAAGCAGGGAATACTGCCAGATGACGTACTTTTCCATCAGCTGGCAGTAAGGGGTTAAAAAACAACAGTTTATAGTCTACATAATGACATCTGAGACACTACATACATATGCATCGATGTGAGTAGCAAAAGTAATTGTTCAAAAGTGTTTTGCAGATGACTTTCATTTCACTGTGTTACCCTCGGACAATTTTGAGCGTTCCTGATAGATTTTTTCATGCTTCATGCTGATTTCAGAAATTATTATTATTATTTATTATTTATTGTTATAGCGCCATTTATTCCATGGTGCTTTACAAGTGAGGAGGGGTATACATAATAAAAACAAGTACAATAATCTTAAACAATACAAGTCATAACTGGTACAGGAGGAGTGAGGACCCTGCCCGCGAAGGCTCACAATCTACAAATGACTTCAGATTTTTCATATCACGTAAGGTTTTTGAGAAATGATACAAAACATTATAATATTCTGTTAGAATTCTAAAAACACGGACTATAAACGAAAGTCGTCTGCAAAACCCTTTTGAACAATTGCTTTTGCTGCTGACAGTGATGCTCATGTATGTAGTGTCTCGGACGTCATAATGTAGGCTATAAACTGTTGTTTCTTAACCCCTTACTGAGCTGACAGAATAGTACGTCAGCTGACAGTATCCCTGCTTTGAGGTGGGCTCCGGTGGTGAACCCATCTCAAAGCCACGATATGTCAGCTGTTCCAACCTGCTCGATTCCAATAACCAACATTATGTAACCTGCTCAATTCCAATAACCAACATTATGTTTGCTCCATTTTATATCTATTGAAGCACTCCCATGAAAGATTTTATCCACTTATTATATTGCATTCATCATGCTATATAGCACTGTGTACTTACAATTGCCCATTTTGCCCTTCTACCCAGTTAATGCTTCTCTTTTCTCTGCTGTATGTAGAAACAGGAAGTCTCTTTTTCCAGCATGAGCTATTTCCCTCTTCAACTTCTGACCCAGCTGCTTGCTCCTCCCCACTGCCAGGGACTTGTGCAGTGACTAATAACTCATACAGAGAAAAGAGTATTCCTGTTTCTATATAGCGCTAAGAAGGATTCAGCTAATCACGTGAGGTCATAGACCTACTGCAAAAGAGAAGAATTAAGTAGGTAGAAAGGCAAAATGAGCAATTTCAAGTACACAGTGCTATATAATATAATGATTTCAATATATTAAGATAATAAAAACTTTGATGGGAGCGCTTCTTTCTTTTTAATAAAAATGCTTTTCATTGCTTGTGTACAGTTGCTTTTAATAATTTCTTCTAAATATTTCTCTCAGGTCTTTATTACAACAGTTGTTCTTGAGTCTTACATTCCCACGGTATAATGAAGCAGGTATGTGTGGTTCTACTTTTTTTTATGTTTATTAGGGTTATTGCAATTTGTAAATTAGGCTAAATTGATGTGTTTATAATAATAAAAGAGGTTATTGATGTATTTAGTAATTTTTGTTGATAAAGTGCTTTGCATCCTCCCAAATGTCAAATATCATATCAGGATTGTGATATTTACTTTTCTAAAAGTTAAAGGGTTAATTGCATGTCATAAATGGATAGTGTATTGAAAGCATATGCCATTTTTGATCAGTGGAGTTTTAATCTCCCAGACCCCCATTATTTCTGGGAACTTTACCAATTTTGAGAATGAGGGACTGTTGTCCTTATTTAGCACTGTATCCCTTTCAGTAGATAAATATAAATATGAGAAGCATAAATATAATATATCCTACTAAGATAAAAAAATAAAATAAAATGATAAAAGTTCAGATAAACTGGATCATGTGGCCTTTTTTGTTGTAAATGTTCTGTTTCTATGTTTATGTTTCCATTACAGTAGCTCTAGTGTCCGCTATTGAAGGGAACTGAAGTTCGAGCCTATTTTAAGGGAACCTGACAACTAAGTCAAGCTGCAATACTTTTAAAAGCCAGACATGGATTATATGACTAGGATGACTAGTCGAAGAGTCAGGTTCCTGGCTGCTTCTCCTTGCTCCATGCCTCTAGATTGACAGGTGTCTCAAACAGCAGATTTTGAGAGACCTGTCCCTGTTGGGGAGAAAGACAGGGAATCACCAAAGGGGACCAGCCGCTTAGACTAAAATCCTTTCATAAAGATGTATACAAGGCTTCAATAAAAGAGCCATATCTGATTTAAGCTATCTGAAACCCAGGCAGCATGAATCAGCTCTTAGGTTCCCTGTAAGTAAAGACAAAATTGTGACATGACATTCTCTTTCATAGTTGGTAGCCAGAAGCATTGTTATGCATGGAAAACTTTTTAGGAAAAACATCTGTAAGCCACAGCTGTGGCCCCTCAGCATCTATGAGAATCACAGAAATGTTGGGGGTCCCAGAGTTTGGAAATGCACTAATTACAAATTGATAGCATATTCTAGTGATATGTCACACTTTAGCTGATCAAAGGAACTATTAAAGAAATCAGCACAAAATATCGGATAGACACAATGAGCTTTTGCTCAGATTAAACTAACCTGATTTATCCATTAGGAAAGCATAGAATGTAAGACATCAGCTGCAGCAGATCCACAGGTCAGCAAGTGACCATAAGACATTAATGAAAGGGATTTAGTTGATGATTTACGCGCTGCTGAAAGTACTGAAAGTACGGGTGGAATAAACCACCGCCTTTTCAACTTTTACCGGGATATGTGTCTCAGTACTTTCAGCAGCGCGGCAATCATTCACTAAATCCCTTTCTTTGAGGACACTTTAGCTGATGGGAGATGGTTAGGATTCCGCAGCGATTTTTGGCTGCACAGTGGTCATGAGTAATTCATAGGTTTATTACTACACAAACTCATTGTTTCCTTATGGGGAAAGTAGTTCAAGAAAGGTAGGAATTCAATCTTAGTTGGCTTTTTTCCCCATAGGGAAACTTTGGTTGTGTAATATTAACCAAAAGTCACTGATGAGCTCTAGCATTATCAAAATTTGCAACTGGTTTTAAGACATTCAACTAAAATAATTGAAATTAGAAAAGCTATTACTAGGTTATATTAACCCCTTCATGACCCAGCCTATTTTGGCCTTAATGACCTTGCCGTTTTTTGCAATTCTGACCAGTGTCCCTTTATGAGGTAATAACTCAGGAACGCTTCAACGGATCCTAGCGATTCTGAGATAGTTTTTTCGTGACATATTGGGCTTCATGATAGTGGTAAATTTAGGTCGATAATTTCTGAGTTTATTTGTGAAAAAAACGGAAATTTGGCGAAAATTTTGAAAATTTCGCAATTTTCACATTTTGAATTTTTATTCTGTTAAACCAGAGTTGACACAAAATAGTTAATAAATAACATTTCCCACATGTCTACTTTACA
Organism: Ranitomeya variabilis; assembly: GCF_051348905.1. Taxonomy (NCBI): domain Eukaryota; kingdom Metazoa; phylum Chordata; class Amphibia; order Anura; family Dendrobatidae; genus Ranitomeya; species Ranitomeya variabilis. The sequence continues at coordinate 325,864,036 of NC_135236.1, forward strand.
TCAGCACAATTTTGGAAACAATTTTTTTTTTTTGCTAGGAAGTTATAAGGGTTAAAATTTGACCAGTGATTTCTCATTTTTTACAACAAAATTTACGAAACCATTTTTTTTAGGGACCACCTCACATTTGAAGTCAGTTTGAGGGTTCTATATGGCGAAAATACGCAAAAGTGACACCATTCTAAAAACTGCACCCCTCAAGGTGCTCAAAACCACATTCAAGAAGTTTATTAACCCTTCAGGTGTTTCACAGCAGCAGAAGCAACATGGAAGTAAAAAATGAACATTTAACTTTTTAGTCACAAAAATGATCTTTTAGCAACAATTTTTTTATTTTCCAAGGGTAAAAGGAGAAACTAGACCACGAACGTTGTTGTTCAATTTGTCCTGAGTACGCTGATACCTCATATGTGGGGGTAAACCACTGTTTGGCGCATGGCAGGGCTCGGAAGGGAAGGAGCGCCATTTGACTTTCTGAATGAAAAATTGGCTCCAATCTTTAGCGGACACCATGTCGTGTTTGGAGAGCCCCCGTGTGCCTAAACATTGGAGCTCCCCCACAAGTGACCCCATTTTGGAAACTAGACCCCCCAAGGAACTTATCTAGAAGCATAGTGAGCACTTTAAGCCCTCAGGTGCTTCACAAATTGATCCATAAAAATGAAAAAGTACTTTTTTTCACACAAAATTTATTTTAGCCTCAATTTTTTCATTTTCACATGGGCAACAGGATTAATTGGATCCTAAAATTTGTTGGGCAATTTCTCCTGAGTACACCGATACCTCACATGTGGGGGTAAACCACTGTTTGGGCACATGGTAAGGCTCGGAAGGGAAGGAGCGCCATTTGACTTTTTGAATGAAAAATTATCTCCATCGCTAGCGGACACCATGTCACGTTTGGAGAGCCCCTGTGTGCCTAAACATTGGAGCTCCCCCACAAGTGACCCCATTTTGGAAAGTAGACCCCCCAAGGAACTTATCTGGAAGCATAGTGAGCACTTTAAGCCCTCAGGTGCTTCACAAATTGATCAATAAAAAGGAAAAAGTACTTTTTTTTCACACAAAATTTATTTTAGCCTCAATTTTTTCATTTTCACATGGGCAACAGGATTAATTGGATCCTAAAATTTGTTGGGCAATTTCTCCTGAGTACGCCGATACCTCATATGTGGGGGTAAACCACTGTTTGGGTGCACGGCAAGGCTCGGAAGGGGAGGCGTGCCATTTGACTTTTTGAATGGAAAATTAGCTCCAATCGTTAGCGGACACCATGTCGCGTTTGGAGAGCCACTGTGTGCCTAAACATTGGATCTCCCCTACAAGTGACCCCATTTTGGAAACTAGACCCCCCAAGGAACTTATCTAGATGCATAGTGAGCACTTATAACCACCAGGTGCTTCACAGAAGTTTTTAACGCAGAGCCATGAAAATAAAAAATAATTTTTCTTTTCTCAAAAATGATTTTTTAGCCCACAATTTTTTATTTTCCCAAGGGTAACAGGAGAAATTGGACCCCAAAAGTTGTTGCACAGTTTCTCCTGAGTACGCTGATACCCCATATGTGGGGGTAAACCACTGTTTTGGCACACGTTGGGGTTCGGAAGGGAAGTAGTGACGTTTTGAAATGCAGACTTTGATGGAATGCTCTGCGGGCGTCAGGTTGCGTTTGCAGAGCCCCTGATGTGCCTAAACAGTAGGAACTCCCCACAAGTGACTCCATTTTGGAAACTAAACCCCCAGGGGAACTTATCTAGATGTGTGGTGGGCACTTTGAACCCCCAAGTGCTTCACAGAAGTTTATAACGCAGAGCCGTGAAAATAATAAATGTGTTTCCTTTCCTCAAAAATATTTTTTTAGCCCAGAATTTTTTATTTTTGCAAGGGTAACAGGAGAAATTTGACCCCAAAAGTTGTTGTCCAGTTTCTCCTGAGTACGCTGATACCCCATATGTGGGGGTAAACCACTGTTTGGGCACATGCCGGGGCTCGGAAGGGAAGTAGTGACGTTTCGGAATGCAGACTTTGATGGAATGGTCTGCGGGCATCATGTTACGTTTGCAGAGTCCCTGATGTGCCTAAACAGTAGAAACCCCCCACAAGTGACCCCATTTTGGAAACTAGACACCCCAAGGAACTTATCTAGATGTGTGGTGAGCACGTTCAACCCCCAAGTGCTTCACAGAAGTTTACAATGCAGAGCCATGAAAATAAAAAATCATTTTTCTTTCCTCAAAAAAGATGTTTTAGCAAGCAATTTTTTATTTTAACAAGGGTAACAGGAGAAACTTGGCCCCAATATTTGTTGCCCAGTTTGTTGTGAGTACGCTGATACCCCATATTTGGGGGTAAACAACTGTTTGGGCACACGTCAGGGCTCGGAAGGGAAGTAGTGACATTTGAAATGCAGACTTTGATGGAATGGTCTGCGGGCGTCACATTGCATTTGCAGAGCCCCTGATGTGCCTAAACAGTAGAAACACCCCACAAGTGACCCCATTTTGGAAACTAGACCCCCCAAGGAACTTATCTAGATGTGTGATGAGCACGTTCAACCCCCAAGTGCTTCACAGAAGTTTACAATGCAGAGCCGTGAAAATAAAAAATCATTTTTCTTTCCTCAAAAAAGATGTTTTAGCAAGCAATTTTTTATTTTCACAAGGGTAACAGGAGAAATTGGGCACCAATATTTGTTGCCCAGTTTGTTGTGAGTATGCTGGTACCCCATATGTGGGGGTAAACCACTGTTTGGGCGCACGTCAGGGCTCGGAAGGGAAGTAGTGACATTTGAAATGCAGACTTTGATGGAATGGTCTGCGGGCATCACGTTGCATTTGCAGAGCCCCTGATGTGCCTAAACAGTAGAAACACCCCACAAGTGACCCCATTTTGGAAACTAGACCCCCCAAGGAACTTATCTAGATGTGTGGTGAGCACTTTGAACCCCCAAGTGCTTCACAGAAGTTTACAATGCGGAGCCGTGAAAATAAAAAATCATTTTTCTTTCCTCAAAAAAGATGTTTTAGCAAGCAATTTTTTATTTTCACAAGGGTAACAGGAGAAGTTGGGCCCCAATATTTGTTGCCCAGTTTGTTGTGAGTATTCTGGTACCCCATATGTGGGGGTAAACCACTGTTTGGGCGCACGTCAGGGCTCGGAAGGGAAGTAGTGACATTTGAAATGCAGACTTTGATGGAATGGTCTGCGGGCGTCACGTTGCATTTGCAGAGCCCCTGATGTGCCTAAACAGTAGAAACACCCCACAAGTGACCCTATTTTGGAAACTAGACCCCCCAAGGAACTTATCTAGATGTGTGGTGAGCACTTTGAACCCCTAAGTGCTTCACAGAAGTTTATAACGCAGAGCCGTGAAAATAAAAAATAATAGTTCTTTCCTCAAAAATTATGTTTTAGCAAGTAATTTTTTATTTTTGCAAGGGTAACAGGAGAAATTGGACCCCAACAGTTGTTGCCCAGTTTGTCCTGAGTACGCTGGTACCCCATATGTGGGGGTAAACCACTGTTTGGGCGCACGTCGGGGCTTGGAAGGGAGGGAGCACCATTTGACTTTTTGAACGCAAGATTGGCTGGAATCAATGGTGGCGCCATGTTGCGTTTGGAGACCCCTGATGTGCCTAAGCAGTGGAAACCCCTCAATTCTAACTCCAACACTAACCCCAACACACCCCTATTCCTAATCCCAACTGTAGCCATAACCCTAATCACAACCCTAACCCCAACACACCCCTAACCACAACCCTAACCCCAACACACCCGTAACCCTAATTCCAACCCTAACCCTAATCCTAACCCTAATCCCAACCCTAACCCTAATCCCAACCCTAACCACAACTGTAACCCCAACACACCCCTAACCCTATCCGTAACCCTAACCACAAGCCTAATCTTAACCCTATTTCCAACCCTAGCCCTAATTCCAACCCTAACCCTAAGGCTATGTGCCCACGTTGCGGATTCGTGTGAGATTTTTCCGCACGATTTTTGAAAAATCTGCAGGTAAAAGGCACTGCGTTTTACCTGCGGATTTACAGCGGATTTACAGTGTTTTTTTGTGCGGATTTCACCTGCGGATTCCTATTGAGGAACAGGTGTAAAACGCTGCGGAATCCGCACAAAGAATTGACATGCTGCGGAAAATACAACGCAGCGTTTCTGCACGGAATTTTCCGCACCATGGGCACAGCGGATTTGGTTTTCCATAGGTGTACATGGTACTGTAAACTTGATGGAAAACTGCTACGAATTTGCAGCGGCCAATACGCTGCGGATCCGCGGCCAATCCGCTGCGGATCCGCGGCCAATCTGCTGCGGATCCGCGGCCAAACCGCTGCGGATCCGCTGCCAATCCGCTGCGGATCCGCAGCCAAATCCGCACTGTGTGCACATGCCATAACCCTAACCCTACCCCTAACCCTAACCCTACCCCTAAACCTAACCCTACCCCTAGTTCTAACCCTAGTTCTAACCCTAACCCTAGTGGAAAAAGAAAAAAAAATATTTTCTTTATTTTATTATTGTCCCTACCTATGGGGGTGATAAAGGGGGGGGTTTATTTATTTTTTTTTTTATTTTGATCGCTGTGATAGAATCTATCACAACGATAAAAATGTACTTGTAACGAATCTGCCGGCCGGCAGATTCGGCGGGCGCACTGCACATGCGCCCGCCGTTTTGGAAGATGGCGGCGCCCATGGAGAAGACGGAAAGACACCGGGAGCCTCGGTAAGTATAAGGGGGTGGAGATCGGGGCACGGGGGGGGGGCGTCTGAGCACGGGGGGGTGGCATAGGAGCACGGGGGGAGCGGACAGGAGGACGGGGGAGTGGAGCACAAGACAGAGGGGGGCGGAGCACAGATCGGTGGCTTGGGGGGGCGATCGGTGGGGTGGGGTGGGTCATATAAGTGTTTACAGCCATGGCCGATGATATTGCAGCATCGGCCATGGCTGGATTGTAATATTTCACCAGTTTTTTAGGTGAAATATTACAAATCGCTCTGATTGGCTGTTTCACTTTCAACAGCCAATCAGAGCGATCGTAGCCACGGGGGGGTGAGGCCACCCCCCCTGGGCTGAAGTACCACTCCCGCTGTCCCTGCAGATCGGGTGAAATTGGAGTTAACCCTTTCACCCGATCTGCAGGGACGTGATCATTCTGTGACACAGCATATGCGTCACAGGTCGGATTGGCACCGACTTTCATGATGCATACGCTGTGTCACAGGTCGGGAAGGGGTTAAAGGGTTTTTTTCTGAAGTTTTTAAAAATATTCAAGAAATTAAAAAACAATAAGCTTTTTACTATACTAATTTAAAAAACTGACCGGTACTTCCAAACATAGACTAAGTGTGAACAGGTGATGAACTTAGAGTAACCAACTCATATACAATCAAATAAATAAGGCAGCATACTGTAGCGCCAAAACTTGCAAACGTGAAATATGAAAATTGAATTGCATTGCTGCACTAGAAATGTGAAAAATTGAGAAAGTTTAGCACATACATTGGCCAATTCATGAGTACCTGGTAGCCATAATAAGGCATTTCTCCTTTACCAGGACCTGACAATGCCTTTCCTCTCTGAGAATAAAGTCTTTATCTGAGTAGGAATCTAAGGTGAGTCCTCTCTTAGACTAAAATCTCTCTCTCTATAGAGGTGTAGTGGTACTGCTGTTATTACAAACACCTGTGGCTAAAAGGCGGAGGAGTGCTCAGTCAGAAGGCTAATGAATACAAATTTCACAAAACTGACCCTCATATCCAAACATTGACTAAGTGTGAACGTGTGTTGAACCTAGAGTCACCAATTCATATACAATCAAATAAGTAAGGCAGCACACTCTAGCGCCAAAACTTGCAAACATGAAATATGAAAATTGAATTGTAATTGCGCTCTAGGTTCAGCACCTGTTCACACTTAGTCTGTTTGCATGCGACGGTCAGTTTTTTTAAATTTGTATTCATTAGTAGTGTTGAGCGATACCGTCTGATACTTGAAAGTATCGGTATCGGAAAGTATCGGCCGATACCGGCAAAGTATCGGATCCAATCCGATACCGATACCCGATACCAATACAAGTCAATGGGACTCAAGTATCGGACGGTATCCTGATGGTTCCCAGGGTCTGAAGGAGAGGAAACTCTCCTTCAGACCCTGCGATCCATATAAATGTGTAAAATAAAGAATTAAAATAAAAAATATTGCTATACTCACCTGTCCGACGCAGCCTGGACCTCAGCGAGGGAACCGGCAGCGTTGTTTGTTTAAAATTCGCGCTTTTACTTGGTTACGTGAAGTCCCGGCTTGTGATTGGTCAGGGCGGCCATGTTGCCGGGACGCGGACCAATCACAGCAAGCCGTGACGTAATTTAGTCACGGCTTGCTGTGATTGGTCCGCGTCCCGGCAACATGGCGCCATGACCAATCATAAGCCGGGACGTCACTGGAGGCTGGACACGCGCGCTTTTTAAAATACGCGCATGTCGAGCCTCCCGTGACGTCACATCTTGTGATTGGTTAATGGCGGCCATGTTGCCGGGACGTGGACCAATCACAGCAAGCCGTGACGTAATTTCATCACGGCTTGCTGTGATTGGTCCGCGTCCCGGCAACATGGCGCCGTGACCAATCATAAGCCGGGACGTCACTGGAGGCTGGACACGCGCGCTTTTTAAAATACGCGCATGTCCAGCCTCCCGTGACGTCACGTCTTGTGATTGGTTAATGGCGGCCATGTTGCCGGGACACGGACCAATCACAGCAAGCCGTGACGTAATTTCGTCACGGCTTGCTGTGATTGGTCCGCGTCCCGGCAACATGGCGCCGTGACCAATCATAAGCCGGGACGTCACTGGAGGCTGGACACGCGCGCTTTTTAAAATACGCGCATGTCCAGCCTCCCGTGACGTCACGTCTTGTGATTGGTTAATGGCGGCCATGTTGCCGGGACGCGGACCAATCACAGCAAGCCGTGACGTAATTTCGTCACGGCTTGCTGTGATTGGTCCGCGTCCCGGCAACATGGCCGCCCTGACCAATCACAAGCCGGGACTTCACGTAACCAAGTAAAAGCGCGAAATTTAAACAAACAACGCTGCCGGTTCCCTCGCTGAGGTCCAGGCTGCGTCGGAGAGGTGAGTATAGCAATATTTTTTATTTTAATTCTCTCTTTTACACATTATTACATTAATGTTGTTGCGATACCCGATACCCGATACCACAAAAGTATCGGATCTCGGTATCGGAAATTCCGATACAGCAAATATCGGCCGATACCCGATACTTGCAGTATCGGAATGCTCAACACTATTCATTAGCCTTCTGAGTGAGCACTCCGCCTTTAAGCCACAGGTGGTTTTAATCACAGCAGGACCACTACCCCTCCGCAGAGAGAAAGATTTTAGTCTAAGAGAGGACTCACATTAGGTTTCCTGTTGTGAATTCTGCTCTTGGGCTCCCTCCGGTGGTTGTAAGTGGTAGCGCTGCTGTCTCTGAATCACAGCATTTATCAGGTGTTTTCACTTTTTGCAATTTGGACAGGGCTATTTAGTCTTACTTCACCCTTTAGTCAGTGCCAGTTGTCCATTGTTCCTGGAGGATTCACATCCCTGCCTGGTCTCTTCTGCTTTGCAGTTCTTTTCAACAAAGATAAGTTCTGGCCTTGATTTTGCTGTCCACATGCTGTGGTCTTATTGTTCAGTTATTTTCCATGTTTTGTCTTGTCCAGCTTGGTCTGTATAAGGATTTGTTTAGCCAAGCTGGTATCTCTGGAGATGCAGATATACCCTCCATGTCTTTAGTTAGTTGTGGAGTTTTTGTATTTTCTGTGGTGGATATTTTCTAGTGTTTTAATACTGACCGCATAGTACTCTGTCCTGTCCTTTCTATTTAGCTAGAAGTGGCCTCCTTTGCTAAATTCTCATTTTAGTCTGTGTATGTTTTTTTCCCTCTCCTCTCACAGTCAATATTTGTGGGGGGCTTCCTGTTCTTTGGGGATTTTCTCTGAGGCAAGATAGTTTTCCCTTTTCTATCTCTAGGGGTAATTAGTCCTCCGGCTGTGTCGAGATGTCTAGGGAGCGCTAGGTACATTCCACGGCTACTTCTAGTTGCGGTGTTAGGTTCAGGGTCTGCGGTCAGTACAGGTACCACCTTCTCCAGAGTACATCCCATGCTGCTCTTAGGCCACCAGATCATAACAGTTTCCATTCAGATGAAGACTTTATTCTCAGAGAGTTAAGGCATTGTCAGGTCCTGGTGAATGAGAAATGCCTTATCGTGGCTACCAGGTACACATGAATTGGCCAATTTATCCGCTAAACTTTCTAAATTTTTAATCTTTCTAGTGCAGTAATGCAATTCAATTTTCATATTTCATGTTTGCAAGTTTTGGCGCTACAGTGTGCTGCCTTATTTATTTGACTATACACAATATACTACCGTAACTGAAAAAAAAATCCTTTATGAATTCAAGATTCAATCTGGTGGAGAACGAGTTTATATAAATTGCTGAATACTATGTACACATGGATGCATACAAAAGCAATTTGATCAAGATTCTTTACCTCCTGTTCTGCATATGGAATTTAAAGTTCACTTTAATATCATTGTTGCCATCATCTGTATAATCTACAAACTACTTTTACTGTCAGTGGCTAAAATATGTTTGCTTCAGACAATGCACAATATGTAAGATCTGTTTTGTCTGAGGTATGATTTATTGCCGTGGACTAGGGTCCAGTAAATAATGATCTAACAGACACTTTCCTCTAAGGTATCACAAATCTTTCCAGTGTCTTTTATTCTGTCTTGTGATGAAGTCACTATAGGTCAGTAGACTTTACTTGTGAGGTAAAGCAGTTTTAGACTTAAACGTGAAACATATTTAGTATCTCTATTTCTTTAGTAACAAAATTAATTTGAAAGCTATTCAGGCAACTCTATTCTAAAATGTGAAAAGTATAATATGTATCCACATATGCCTAATATACACTATAAATGTAGTCTAGTGTACATTCACTTAATTATATAAAGTAGATTTTTAAATATTTTGAAAACTCCATACTGTACTGTGCATAATATTCATATGTAGAAGTCATGTGTGAATAAGTTTCTAACTAAAGTTTTATCTTTTATCAAAATGTAGGACTCTACTTTATTCAGCTACACATTCATTAGCCAGAACACAACATAATAAAATTTAGATTTTACATGTTAAGCCTAATAACTTTTTTTTTTAAATAACAGAATCCTCACTGCAATGAGGTAGTATAGGAAATCAAAGCAGCTGTTAAGTGAAGGTCACAAAAGTACATGTTGAAATTTGATGAACCTGATATGTTCTTACAAAGCGCCAAATCTGTAGGTGATTTAAACTGTATCCTTGGAGCAATTTGTAATAATATCACTTGGCTGCAGTAAGAGACCTAAGGAGAACTACTCATTCTGTATACAAAAAGCCAAAGGGCAATAGTGAGTAAAATTCAAGGATAAAGAAATATGTAGTGAAGACGTGTCAGGGAAAGTCTTCTGCCTTGGGGATATAAAACCATTTGATCATTAGTATTCTAGTTACTGTACTGTGACTGTAAAAAAAATTACCCAAATTTACAATTTAAAGCCAACTGATTTTTTCAAGGTCATTAACACCACTGGATTAATTCCTTTAAAACTGTAAAACTCATCAAATGCTAGAAAAATGAAACCACAATAAAATTCTTTATTGCAATGTAAGAATGGAATTCCTAATTTCATTGACTAAGTTTGCGAATAGCAAATTTAGATTTTCTTACAAATTAGTGTTCCATGTAGTAATTCACGAGTAGATACTGGCTTACTATATGACCTTAGCAGCTTGGACTGTATACATGGAATCAATACTGGTTAGCATTCTCATTTTGTTGATCACCAAATTGACATCCTTTAGTTTGCTTTTCTCCGAACCCACATCACTATTTATATGCCTTCAAAAAAACATAAAACTGTTGTGGGTGCAACGGGCCAGCTAGAGTTGATGTGCAAGGCCAGATGAGAGGCATTGTGATAAACGAGCTACAGTGCCTTGTGAAAGTATTCGGCCCCCTGGAACTTTTCAACCTTTTCCCACATATCATGCTTCAAACATAAAGATACCAAATGTAAATTTTTGGTGAAGAATTAACAACAAGTGGAACACAATTGTGAAGTTGAACGAAATTTATTGCTTATTTTAAATTTTTGTGGAAATTCAAAAACTGAAAAGTGGGGTGTGCAATATTATTCGGCCCCTTTAAGTTAATACTTTGTTGTGCCACCTTTTGCTGCGATTACAGCTGCAAGTTGCTTGGGGTATGTCTCTTACTAGTTTTGTACATTGAGAGTCGGAAATTCTTGCCCAGTCTTCCTTGGCAAGTAGCTAGAGCTCAATGAGGTTTGATGGAGATCGTTTGTGAACAGCAGTTTTCAGCTCTTTCCACAGATTCTCGATTGGATTGAGGTCTGGACTTTGACTTGGCCATTCTAACACCCAGATATGTTTATTTGTGAACCATTCAATTGTGGATTTTGCTTTATGTTTGGGATCATTGTCTTGTTGGAAGACAAATCTCCATCTCAGTCTCAGGTCTTTTGCAGACTCCAACAGGTTTTCTTCACGAATGGTCCTGTATTTGGCTCCATCTATCTACCCATCAATTTTAACCATCTTTCCTGTCCCTGCTGAAGAAAAGCAGACCCAAACCATGATGCTGCCACCACCATGTTTGACAGTGGGGATGATGTGTTCGATGTGATGAGCTGTGTTGCCTTTACACTAAACATATCGTTTGGCATTGTTGCCAAAAAGTTCAATTTTGGTTTCATCTGACCAGAGCACCTTCTTCCACATGTTTGGTGTGTCTCCCATGTGGCTTGTTGCAAACATTAAACAACACTTTTTATGGATATCTTTGAGAAACGGCTTTCTTCTTGCTACTCTTCCATAAAGGCCAGATTTGTGCAGTGTGCGACTGATTGTTGTCCTATTGACAGACTGTCCCACCTCAGCTGTAGATGTCTGCAGTTCATCCAGAGTGATCATGGGCCTCTTGGCTGCATCTCTGATCAGTCTTCTCCTTGTTTGAGATTAAAGTTTAGAGGGATGGCTGGGTCTTGGTAGATTTTCAGTGGTATGATACTCCTTCCATTTCAATATGATCGCTTGCACAGTGCTCCTTGGGGTGTTTAAAGAGAACCTGTCACCCCTCAGGCATTTGTAACTAAAAGAGCCACCTTGTGCAGTACTAATGCTGCATTCTGACAAGGTAGCTCTTTTTAGTTATGCTCCCTGCACACGCTGAAATAAACGCTTATAAAATGTGCCCCGTCATACCGTGAAATCATCCCGGGGCGGGTCTTTCCCCCCTAATCAGACGCAGCACAGCCGTCACTCCTGGCCTGTGCGCGGCGGGTGCCGCCTCCTCTTGCTTCATTAACGTCCCCGGTGCCTGCGCTGTAAGTATTTTTTTCCGGGCATGCGCAGTTGAGCTGTCCTTCGAACTTACAGCGCAGGTGCCAGGGATGCTACTGAAGCAAGAGGAGGCTGCGCCCGGCGCGTACAGGCCCGGAGTGACGGCTGTGCTTCATCTGATTAGAGGTGTTAGGGACGCTATATTCACCTACTTCTTAAGCATATAAGTTTTATTTTATTTATTCAATTATTTATCAGTAATTTTTCATAAGAAACTTTTTACTGTAATATACTCTGTTTCTTATATACTTTCATGTCCATGCGCTGATGGAACTGCATTCTAGTGTGCACATAATTAATTTATCTTAAATAAAAGTTAAATTGTAATGTGTCAGATATTTATTTTTCTAGTTTTCATCACCCCTGACCATATATTATATATTTTTAGCTCATATAGACTGGCTTAAGGAGCCCCTTCCATCAGTAAGAATATTGAGCCTCTACTTTGATGAACCCAAACTATGCAAGCATTGCAGAAGCCTAATAATTTTAATGGATAGGTTATAGGGAAGGGTAGAAGGTAGGGAAAGAATGTGTAATAAAATTTAACTTTTATTATATAAAAATAACCAATGTGTAATTATGTCCAATGGGCTCTGGCAACACAAATACTATAATATTAATAGATGCCATATATACATATCTTTCCTGCAACTGCTGCAAGTGAGATATCTAGTCAGAAGCCACATATGATAGAATCTAAATAGTAAAGGCTAGAAAATGGAAACTTACTGGCTTCAAGCCGAATGGTGTTTTCTTCCATAGATGTTCCGTTTAAAAAGGTATACGATCCTTAAGCTTTCCACTGTAAAAGTGACAAATGCAACATTGCTGGTGGTCCAACCACAAGGATTGCATACCTTTAAAACCATATATACAGTAGGAGGAGTTTAAATGGTGATTGAGTAAGCATCCTGGAGCTAGATCCAAAGTACTAATATAAACAGACGTTGACTATCGCTGTCAGTACCATAGACTTTAAATTGAGCTGCAGAACACATACTATGGGGTGTTGATCAATAATAGCTGTCACTTAATTTAACAAAAACTATAAGAAATAGGAATTCACTAGGAAAAATCTTCACTCCTACTGCGATATGTGGATCATCTGTTGCATGTTACCTACACAGGTAACTGCTAGTGATATCAGGAGGTGCTGTTCCTCAATAGATGTGGTTAAACTCATTAGATGACCATTCGCAGTTTCACTGTACCATCCATATATGTGGGGTACTTGTGGGAGACTTTAGTGTACGCTACTGGAACTGGAATTACTGCAGCTACTGGCACCAGAGTTGCCCTCCAATACTTGTTAAAGGATTTAAAGTCCTCATTGCAATTACAGAGCCTCTGAAGAGCCATGGATGGTTATTTTGTCTCACAACATCACCTGCCCAGGCACAACTGCTGCCTTCTTTGGATGTGGAGCTGTTTTTTAGGCTCCATCTCTGGAATAGAACCCTGATTCTCCATTACCTGTGGTCACCATGGAAGGGAGACCATACCGCATGGGGGAGTGGTCGGAAGGGAGAGTGGCTCACTATCTGGGCAAGTCCCAAACACCCCTTGCATGGGGAGAGTGAGGTGACTGGCCTTCAGAGGACACCAAGGCCATCCTGCTTTGTCACCCACTGCACCCAGGGTGATGCACACGGTCGCTCAGGAGAGGGGTGAGTGTATGGGTGCCTAAGTACTTTCGTCAGGCTTAGACCTGCCTCCACCGGTATTGGTTCTCAACCCACCAGCGGACAGGTGCAGGGATTGTGAAAGGGGGGCTGGCTTTTTTGTTCATGTCCTACCACCATGAACATGTTTGCCATGTTGCGCTGCTTCTAGTACTCCACGAACATGGCAAGTGCTGATGATCCTATCGTCAGTGTTACTATCCAACTTGCTTCCTTGAAAAAAAGCTTCACGCTATGATGGATGAGGTAGTGGCACAAGGGAAAGAGGAAGAGGAACAGGGATCATTCACATAATTATCAGGACAATTATCCACACCTGGTTTGGAGGCTGGGATCCTGCACCAACAGTTAGGGTACAGTTATGGAGGATGAGTAGGAAATGTGTTCACAGCACTGTGGCACTCAAAGCAGCTTACAGGCTTCACAAGTGTGGCTGAGGATACAGACAACCCATATGGTACACCTCCCACAGCTTGTTTTTTCCTCTGGGCAGTCTGGCACAGATGAGCCATGCTGCTGTGCCTGTGCAATGACCACCGAGTTACTACGTACCATCCTTACTTCTGTCACTGGATCAGGATAGGAAAGTGCAGGAATACAATCACATGCTAGTAGATGCATTACTGATGGCATTCTCACCTGCCAGTGGGGGCTCAGTGGAAGCACAAGGCAAAAGCAGAGGAGGAAGTTGCCAGCACAGTGAGAGGTCGCCTGCGCAGTGAGGGGTAGCATGGCTGAAATGTGGAAATTTTTCCTAAGCACACACCACAACATCCGGCACCACCATCTAACACAGTCCATATTAGCAGGAAGCGGCATTAAAACATCATGGTGGAAGGGTACGTGTTCACATGTCTCCACATACTGAATGATGGATCTGCCCCCTTTAACTTCTGGGTCTCCAAATTGTACACATGTCCTGGTATTGCTCTTTACGCCTTGGAGGTGCTAGCCTGCCCTGTGTCAAGTGTACTGTCAAAAAGTGTGTTTAGCACAGTCAGGCCCATCCACATCCCACAGTAAATATGGGCAATCTCACATTCATTAAAATGAACCAGGTGTGGATCCCACAGGATTTGTCCATACCTTTGGCTGACTAGAGAAGTAAACCAACCGCATCCCAGACGTTCTTGTACTTCACTGCAGATTGTTTGTTCTATTTGCCATTCGCAATGTTTTGGCATCTTCCCCTGAAACCTCCTCTTAGAAACAAAACCGAAAGAATAAAACAAAAAAAAAAAAAGAAAAAATGGAAAAAGAAACAAAACGTGTTGGCTATCTCCTTCTCCGACTCTTACACCTACACTGCCATATTCACCTCTACATCCTCTTCCACTTGGACCTCTGCCTCCTGGTTCAAGATTATTTTTTATTTTTTATTATGCTATGTTAGTGTAAATGGATTTTCCCATGAACAAAGTTTATTTTGATCAATACATCTTGGGATAATGATAATTTCCACAATTGGATGTGTTTAAAAAATGTTCCTGTGCTGAGATAATAAATGTGCCCCTGCTATGTACTGTGTAATGGTTGTTTTTGACTGTGCACGGAACATGGTCTGCTCATACCACATCTTCTGGATAAGGGAGTATCCAATTTGTATTCTTCTGGCCTCATTATGACTAGATGTGCATTGCCTCACTCACTTCACTTGTATTGACCAAGGCTGAGCACATCTAATCGGAATGTGTCCCAAAATAGGCATTTTTCATACTCGCGCTCCCTTCGCTGGTATCTATGTGTGATGTTTTCTACTTGCATTATGCTCTTGTACAAATTGAGATTACAATATTCTTTTGTCTATCTTTTTAACTTCCCTTAGGAATATTTTTTGCGAGTCAAAAGAGATACTCAAGTTGTTGTAAAACCGAAACATCTTTAAAATTGTGGTTTCTCATATACTCCATCATTTTTTTTTCTCTGGTAAATTTTTCAAATCTGGATACCCAGATAAAAAATGCCAGCTTTTTCTGGAATTAATTAACATGTTGTATCTACAACTGTGGGCCCAGTAGTGTTCAGAAAATATATTATTATAATACTGCACCTTACACAGGGGCAAGTGTGTACTATAGGGACAGGCTGTTTTGATGCTACTTTAGTGGGTACAGAGAATTGGCTTCCACATTCTCTGAAATGTTAACATAAGAGCAAGTGAAAATATACCTGACTCATGAAAATGAGACAAAATTGCCCACATTTCCTGTTAACATTTCAGAGCGTGTGGAAGTCTTAAGCAACTCTTGAAAGGAGATGGCTTTTTTTGTAGCTGTGAAGCCCCTGTTTTCTATGGAACTTAGTTTCTTCAAGTTAGTTGTACCTTTTTATTGATTTGGTAAAATATTAAAAATATGAAACAGAAAAACAAATCATTATCTTTGAGGAGAAGTTGTCAGCAGTTATCATAACATAATTTACAGGCACTATTAACACTCTCTAAAAATATACATGTTTTACAGTTGAATTTGATGAGGAAGAGTTTTCTGCAAATTTGGCAAAGCAAAGCTGTATCAAGGAACAAACTCAATATTTCTTTGAAAATGACAACAGATCTCTTAGTGGATATCTAGAATGTGCCAACTGCACAAGGTAATGAAAATGTTTATTTTAGTTGACTACATTGTATTATTGGCAGCAATAAAGGCATTTGACAACAAATTAACTTTTTTTTTGGTTCAGCAGTAAAACCTAATGTTAGTGCTTACCATAAATGCAAGGCTGACCATAAAGAACACCAAAAAAGGAAAAATTCAAGAAAATACACCAAAAACAGGCAGAGATGCTTACCTGTCTAAATAGGCCTCAATACAAATGCACAAGCAGGGTGCAGTGGACCCAAATAAAATGTCAAATGCACAGGTGCAATACCTAATGAAACAGCCAGTCTTCAATCAGGGTTTGGCCGTGTGTACACCAATGCACTGAGATACATACTCTGTATGTGGCGTGTTCACACAAGGAATGCAAAGCATCCGGCTCCAGCCTATTAATGACGTGCTATGGCGGGCTGCCCAGTGCTAAAATGCATCCTGTGTGAACAAAGGCCACAGTGTACAGAACCATTTGGGCCCAACTGCACCTTGCAAAAAATATACGTGCAAAACTAAACATATAAATATATGTAAGGTATTAGTTGATATTCTGGCCATAATATGCAAGCCGGCAACCCGCGCCATAAAGCCAAGAGGACTTTTGGGGTTCTTGCCCTTGATGTTGACTCTCTTTAGATTCTCAAAAAACTGTGTCCAGGTTATTTCGATATACTGTATAACTAAGGCAGTTAACTGAATCTTTTCCAGACAAATAAAAACCTAATTCCAAATAGGAAAACTAGGATTAATTAAGTGAAATGAGTAAAAATGCTAAAGTTCTTTTATTTAGAATTTTTTGTACACTTACAATTAAGATTATTCAAACCGCATTGCAAATTACCATATTTTTCAGACTATAAGATACACTTTTTTTCAAATTTGAGATCAAAATGGGCGTTCGCCTTATAGTCCAAATGTAGCTGACCAGGGCTGCCACAGCTTAGGAGCGGGGTCACAGGAGGCATGGTCAGTACTGCAGGCCTTGGCCTGGGAAGAGGGGATGTCCCAGCGGAGTGAGGCTGCAGGCCCTGGGCTTCAATAAAATTTCAGCAGTGAGGCAGGAGCAGAGTGCACTGTCTGTACATTGATTTCCCAGTGGTGGGCTTCAGGAAAATTTCTGCCTCTGGCGGTGCACATTCGTATTTTACAGCAGCAACTATTTATCATTTACAAGACCATTTACAGTTTTCCATGTTACAGAATTGCAGTGTATCCATAAAAAAGTGTGCCATCCAATTTTTTTTTCCACCCATGAACTTGAATAGTGGAATCTTGTCTGATTTCCAGGAGAAAATCGAGCGTGATGCAATTTTTTTCACATACAGATTCGGACAGTGAAAACAAACATTCATCGGCACTGTATTATTGAATAACATTGGTCCGAATGCAATCTGTTTCTTTAACAGATAGCTCTCAGACTGAAAATACTGTGGTGTTCATGAGCCCCCAAAATTTGTATTTTACACACTGCTAAGATTCAACATGATACAGTGCATGACGAAAATCATGTCTGACCCAGAAAACCCTTTGGATTAAAGTATTTTTGGTATAGTTCTTGTAAATCGGTGTAGTTTTGGGCAGTAACATATAATAATAACATTTAGCTGTGCTTAGCTCTGTAATTGATAACTAAACTAACCATCCAATTCTTCCAGAATTTATCACGTTGAAAAGATTCTCAACACCAATTTATTATTCATAATTGCTGATAACCCACACACGTGCGAGCTCTGTGACCAGCAGCCACTAATACAGGCAGAACAACGTTGTATCCTTTATACCAAAAAACTATTGTTTTTATGTCTATGCAATGGTCAATTTACACTAGGCGATGCAGAGTGTTAAATGACCGCCGTACGGAACATGTTAATGAGTTGGTGGTTATTTAGTACCCTGTTTATACAGGCCAACCCTGCTTGGGATGCTCGCTGAATGGTCTGTAATAAATTATTCGGTGGTTGTAGGCTGACATTGTTTTCAACAGCACACATTTATGACAACGTGCTTCTGAGAACAATAATCTTTTGTGTAGCACAAAAGATCTTTTCACCCCATGGAACGTAATGTTTATACTGCCAATCATGTGCCAACTGCTTTCTTATCTTCTTTCCATTGAGACCATTGAGAGAATTTGAAAAGATAGTTTGGTTTTTGGTCAGCAATATGGAAATCCTATATGAATTGGTCACATGACAAGCATGGGGATTTTGGAAGCTAGAGAATCCTAGCAGTTGCAAATTATACGCTTTGTGGATCCTGCATGTAAGAGCTCATGTCAAATGTTAAAAATGTCCCAAACATCCCATTTAATGAATTGCCGTATGGAGATAAGGACAGGACATGTTATTTGTGGTAACTTCTTTAGGTTTGTAAGATAACAGTAATTATTACATTTGTTAGTAGATAAAACACAACTCATAGATATACATCACCGTAATGCAGTAATATGTCAGTGTTACTTAGGACTAGAATATTTTTTTTCTATGGATTGGGCATACTTATGTGATTGAAATTGTGTGTCACTTCCAATTCATTGTTTACCAGGCACAGGTCTCTGATTTTAAAAGCAGCATTCTCTGATATTGTAACTTAGATATATTTACTTGAATAGGATGGAGCAGCAGTGATTTGCAATGCTAGTAAACTGATTAGTGGGGGTGCTGGGATGTTTGACCCTCATTAGTCTGATATTGATGGCCTATCCTAAGCCACTTGATTAGTACATTTTGTTTGCATTAAAGGGATCTGTCACCAGGTTTTACTATGTAGTCTGAGCATGCCGTAGGAGTTAAAACACAGATTTCAGCTATGCTTTCCTTATCAAGCTCAATGCTGTTGCTTATTTCCAATTATTGTTTTACCTCCAGGAGATTATCATTGCTGGGACATGGCAGCCAATGAGCCCAAGTCTGACTCTGTCCCCTTCTGGTAAAAGCACCTCACTGCCTATAGACATTGTGCAAACAGTGCCTGGTGTGGGCGGGGTTAGCTTCCTCAGCTCTGCTGCATTACTAAACTTAAAAACTCTAGAATGGCTGCACCCAGTAATCTAAGTGATACATTGTTAGATTCAGCTTTTTTGTCAGATGAGGTAGCAAAAACCTGGTGACAGATTCCCTTTAAATATGTTTTTACTGAAAATTTGAAATGCATTGCCAATCTTTTCCCTGACGGAAGATTAAAGCTGATGGACCAGACCCATGCCTGCTTGCTCAGAATCCAAGATACAGAAAAGGTCCAGATGCTTGTTTTGATCAAGATGACATGGTAAGTCCTATTTCTGATTGAGATATCTTACTGAAAAGAATAATAAAAATGGTTTTACCTGAAAATGTGGGATGTGGACACAGATAATATAGTTTGCCTGCAGAAATACTTTACTGTATTTACCGTATTTTTCGCTTTGTAAGACAGACTTTTTTCCCAAAATTTGGGGGGAAATGGGAGTGTGTCTTACAATGCTGACATACCGCTTACAGGTACCGTTGCAGGCTGGGATGAGAGGGTGTGTGCCACTGCTGCCACTGCCCAGGGTGTCAGCCACTGTGGGGGGCTCTGCCGATATTTTATGAAAGGCCAGAGCCCCCCGGCAGTTCCGTGGCTTCCTCCTGTGTGGTGGTGTTGGGAAAATGGCTGCCGGAGGCAGCGCATGCGCAGATGGAGATCTCGGGACCAAGATCTCGAGAGATGAGATCTCAGTGCTGAAATCTCATCGGCCGAGATCTTGGTGCCGAGATCTTCATCTGTGCATGCGCCGCCTCCCGGCAGCCATTTTCCCAAAGTCCACTGCACAGGAAAGCATGAACGAAATGCTGGGGGGTTCTGGTCTTTCACAAAATGTTGGCAGAGCCCTGCCACAACACCAGAGGCACCAGCATCACCGGAGACACCCCCACAGCACAGGAGCCCCCCACAGCACAGGAGCCCTACGCAGCACAGGACACTTGCAAACCGCCTTATATCAGCCTGCGGCCTGCAGCAATGCTCAACTCCTACCTCCTTCAGCAGCGACCCTGGGACTCCGTTTCACCACAGCCACCACCGCCTGTAAGCAATAAGACGCATGGATTATAAGAACCACAACCATTTTATTTAAAATAAAGTTTTTTCCTATCTTCACCTCAAATTTTGGGGTGCATCTTTTAGTCCACGAGCATCTTACAAAGCGAAAAATACGGTATATAAAATATAATATTCTCATCAATTCATCAGTTATTTCTTATACCTCTTTGTTGCTAAATGTGAAATTTTCTTTATTCTAAAAAGTCAGTTTATACATTCTTTATATAGTATTTTGTGCATCACTTTATGTTCTGCATGTAATTATTTTCATATTTAATTTGCCCTTTATCATTTGCATATATATGATTACCACATATCATGGAACTTTACTTTCACACAACAAATAAAGATTTGAATACATAGAATAGCTGACTTAAGCAGTCCAGCTGGATACCACAATATTTGAAACATTTTATATTTCTTTGATATTTAACCCCTTTCTGACCTCAGACGGGATAGAACATCCAATGTCAGATCCCCTGCTTTGATGCGGGCTCCGGCAGTGAGCCCGCATCAAAGCCGGGACATGTCAGCTGTTATGTACAGTTGACATGTCCCCGTAATAGCGCTGGGTGGAATCGAGATCCACCCGCCGCTATTAACTAATTAAATGCTGCTGTCAAACGATGACAGCGGCATTTAACTAGCGCTTCCGGCCATCGGGCCAGAAATGAGCGCATCGCTGACCCCCATTACGTGATTGGGGGTCAGAGATGCGCGGCATAACAACCAGAGGTCTATTAAAGATCTCTATGGTTGTTGATGCCGGACTGTTATGAGCGCCACCCTGTGGTTAGCGCTCATTGCAAGCCTGTAATTCTACTACATAGGAGCGATCTGAGCTTTGCTCCTATGTAGCAGAGGCGGTCAAGTTGTCCCAGATTCTACCCTCCTATGGAGGCTATTGAAGCATGGCAAAAGTAAAAAAAAAAGTTTTAAAACATATGAAAAAATAAAAAAAATAAAAGTTTAAATCACACCCCTTTCGCCCCATTCAAAATAAAACAATAAAAATAAAATCAAACATACACATATTTGGTATCACTGAGTTCAGAATCGCCCGATCGATCAATAAATAAAGGATTAGCCTGATCGCTAAATGGTGTACCGAGAAAAAAAAATGAAACGCCAGAATTACGTTTTTTTGGTCGACGCGACATTGCATTAAAATACAATAACGGGCGATCAAAAGAACAGATCTGCACCAAAATGGTATCATTAAATACGTTAGCAAGGCACACAAAAAAATAAGCCCTCACCTGATCCCAGATCATGAAAATTGGAGACGCTACAGGTATCGGAAAATGGCACAATTTTTTTTTTAGCAAAGTTTGGAATTTTTTTTTACAACTTAGATAAAAAATAAGCTAGACATGTTTGGTGTCTATGAACCTGGAATGACCTGGAGAATCATAATTTCAGGTCAGTTTTAGCATTTAGTGAACCTAGTAAAAAAGCCAAACAAAAAACAAGTGTGGGATTGCACTTTTTTTGTAATTTCACCGCACTTGGAATTTTTTTTCCTGTTTTCTAGTACCCGACATGCTAAAGCCAATGATGTCATTCAAAAGTACAACTTGTCCCACAAAAAATAAGCCCTCACATGGCCATATTGACAGAAAATTAAAAAAGTTATGGCTCTGGGAAGGAGGGGAACGAAAAACGAAAATGCAAAACAGAAAAAAGCTGGGGTCATGAAGGGGTTAAAAAATGAATGTATGTGGCAATATTTTAAATAACTGCTGAAAATTAATTTTGACACCTTGTTTGAAAGCATAATCGAGTCTCTTTGTAATAAAGGTTCCATATTGTTTTCCTATTCTAATATGAATTATTACATCAGCTCAATCATTCATTGTTGAATGTAAAATATAGGGTAGCACACCAGTTCACCTGGTGGAATATGTGATAGGAATTTTGAGTGTAAATTCTTAGTCCAGGCATTTATTGATATCCCACCGATATGCTATAAATGCCCAATTAGTGTTAACCACAAAACTGAGACCCCTAACTGGCAGAGAATGGAATGGCAATCGTTTTGCTGTTTTTGCCTAAGAACAGCCACTGCATTATCTTAATAAAGTGCTTGAATTTACTGTAAATCATTTAGTGCAAACTAGTGTTGAGCATTCCGATGCTGCAAGTATCGGGTATCGGCCGATACTTGCTGTATCGGAATTCCGATACCGGGATTCCGATACTCTTGTGGTATCGGATATCGGGTATCGCAACAACATTAATGTTAAAATGTGTAAAAGAGAGAATTAAAATAAAAAATATCGCTATACTCACCTGTCCGACGCAGCCGGGACTTCAGCGAGGGAACCGGCAGCGTTGTTTGTTTAAAATTCGCGCTATTACTTGGTTACGTGAATTCCCGGCTTGTGATTGGTCAGGTCGGCCATGTTGCCGGGACGCGGACCAATCACAGCAAGCCGTGACGAAATTACGTCACGGCTTGCTGTGATTGGTCCGCGTCCCGGCAATATGGCCGCCCTGACCAATCACAAGCCGTGACGTCACGGGAGGCTGGACACGCGCCCATTTTAAAATGAGCGCGTCCAGCCTCCCGGCTTGTGATTGGTTGACCGCGGCGCAACCAATCACAAGCCGTGACGTCACGGGAGGCTGGACACGTGCCCATTTTAAAATGAGCGCGTCCAGCCTCCCGGCTTGTGATTGGTTGACCGCGGCGCAACCAATCACAAGCCGTGACGTCACGGGAGGCTGGACACGCGCCCATTTTAAAATGAGCGCGTCCAGCCTCCCGGCTTGTGATTGGTTGACCGCGGCGCAACCAATCACAAGCCGTGACGTCACGGGAGGCTGGACACGCGCCCATTTTAAAATGAGCGCGTGTCCAGCCTCCCGTGACGTCACGGCTTGTGATTGGTCAGGGCGGCCATATTGCCGGGACGCGGACCAATCACAGCAAGCCGTGACGTAATTTCGTCACGGCTTGCTGTGATTGGTCCGCGTCCCGGCAACATGGCCGACCTGACCAATCACAAGCCGGGAATTCACGTAACCAAGTAATAGCGCGAATTTTAAACAAACAACGCTGCCGGTTCCCTCGCTGAAGTCCCGGCTGCGTCGGACAGGTGAGTATAGCGATATTTTTTATTTTAATTCTTTCTTTTACACATTTATATGGTTCCCAGGGCCTGAAGGAGAGTTTCCTCTCCTTCAGACCCTGGGAACCATCAGGAATACCGTCCGATACTTGAGTCCCATTGACTTGTATTGGTATCGGGTATCGGTATCGGATTGGATCCGATATTTTGCCGGTATCGGCCGATACTTTCCGATACCGATACTTTCAAGTATCGGACGGTATCGCTCAACACTAGTGCAAACACTTCTCCATTGAAGCATATGGTCAATGTGGTGACCAGAAATTAGTAAACAAGAGACAACAGATCTCCATTATCTTATTTTTTTATCATGAAAATATCATTGCAACGGATTCATGACATGCAAACTCTTTGATGTGAGGCTTAGGTAATAGTATTTACCACAGGAGTGCAATACCTGCTTTAGATGTGAACAATATTTACAAGGGTTTTTTTGTTCTTATAATTATGTTATAATTTATTGCCTGGCGTGCTTACAAAATCTTGGTATCCACAGACACTAGGGCAGTGAGAAACAATATGGCCCTGATTCATCAAAACTTTTAGCCATAAAACTGGTTTAAAAAGCTTTGAAAAGTTGCATCATTTTTGGCTTCACAAAAAAATATGTGCTTTTGGTATTTTCACACCATTTTCCCTCAGCTCCAACATAGTGGGCCAAGTTTGGGAGAGCTGTGACAGGGTATGGTGACCCCACTTCTCATTAAGTCGGTGGAAAATTTGTGGAGAGGCATCTGCCACTTCATGCCTCACCTGATTCATTAAAAGATGTGTGCCTCCTAATGAATAAGGTGCGTCGCACTCCACCATGCCCCTTCAGAAGTACTTTTTTTACCTATAACATTTACGAATGTGTTAGACCTAGGGAGGAGAAGCATCTTGAATATGTTTTCATGTAGTACATCAATGAAAATATATTAAAGAAGTTGTGCACTACATGAACAACCTCTTCTCATACGCCACACTTTGTCCTGATAAGTTAAAAAAAGCTTATACTCACCTCCTGTGCTATGCCTCCAATGGTATCGGCATTCATGTTCCCAAGACTCCCAAGCAGTTGTTATGACACGTGAGCCTAGTGCCCAATCAGTGCTGGAGTCACTGTCTCCACCTTCATACAGTTAAGTAATTAACAGGAAGTGAGGGAATCAGCGTCATAGGCCTATCTTAGATTACATAGCAAACAACTGGTGACAGATTCCTTTTAATATAGTGTATTTGGAAAATAAATATGACAGTATATACTATTAGATAGAAGTTTGTAATGTTCTCATAGCTACATTTAATAAAAAAGAAAATGTTTTATTTTTCACAACACTTAGATTACATTAAAATGCTAACTATTCTGTTGAACAGATACTACTCTACAGAACTCTACAGAACATTGGTGGTTTTGGTTCTATAAATTGTTGTGTGAAAGTACGTTATCTTTTTTATTTAGCACTTGTGCATTTTGTTATTTTATGAATTTTGAGTAATTTTTGTTTAGTATTTTGAGTGTTTGCCCTGAGTAAATTGTTCCACTCCTCTAACTGCTTGCCAACTGCATGATAAATCAATGTGATTGTCTTTCTTTATGCTTCCTTTTTGTTCTCCATTCTGCCTTGCCTATAAATGATAGGATGAGCCTTTATGCACAGTGAATGCTGCTTCTTCTGTGATGACTTCTCCTTTCTTCATTTTACTGCAAGTATCGGGGGATTATGTGATAGATTTTACAATAACTTCTAAGTATTTGACAATTAGAGATTAGGACATTTCTGGGTTGATATCACTTCACTTTGTAGGAGATGCCTTATCGGTTATTATGAACTTTTATTACTCCAGTTTTTTCCACTCTAGGATGGCAATGAAACATTGAGGGAAAACTGATTTGAGAACAGATTCCATAATTTGAAATGGGATCATTCACATGTATCCAGGGCTACAATGTTACATTTTTTTCTTAATCCAGCTCATCAGTTTTGCTGTAGAAACTGGTGAAAAAGGTCGGATGACATATGATGCTGTTTTGACATCAATTTTAATCAGTTAGGGTACAAAAAAATGATCTCGCTGGCCCAGATGTATAGAAACAGTATAAGCTGAAAGATAGAGCACAGTTAGTTATAAATGGCTTGCATGGCTGTGTCTGACTGCAACCAAACCTGTTACTGCTATATTGCAGGTGATATAAATTTTCAACATACATTTTCAATGCCATGGCTATAAAGTCCAAGGCAAAAAGTATGATTTATACAAGTTAAGGAGAACAATAATGTCAACAAAGTGGTAGCAATTTTTTGTATTTGTATTTTTCAGTCATCTATTACACAGGTCAACAAAAAAATTTTTTTTTCTGGTGTCCAAAATATTTTAATGAATTTGGGGTATTTTTGGGGTGCTGATTCTGAATATGTCATCAGTTTTGCCAGATTGGCTCAAGTTTTTGAGATTTTTGGTATCTTATTTATAGCACTTGTTGGTAAATGCGACGCATCATCTCATTAATTTCTTTGGATTAGTACTTGAACTGAGCAGTTCTCAATATAGTTTTGTGTTAATTAGTGTTCTAAAAGTTTGTTCATAGCTTGATTTTTTGCACTAACTTTATGTTGTTGTCTGTTTTCCAGTGAAAAGCATGAACTCATCAAGAAGAAGTTGTCTTAACGATCCAGACTCATTCTGTTACATTTGTGGTGAATACACACTGCCAAAACATAGAAGAAACATAACAGACTTCGTAAAAAAAAAAGTGTATTTTGCCTATTTTGGGGTTATGCTTGGGGACCAAGACAAGTTTTGGGCACCACACATAGTGTGCAAAGCATGTATCGAATTATTACGAAAATGGAGCAAAGGACAAAGAAAAAGCTTCAAATTTGGTGTTCCAATGGTGTGGAGAGAGCCAAAAAATCATCATGATGACTGTTATTTCTGCGCAGTGCAAGTGCAAGGATTCAATAAGCATAAGAAACGAAAATGGGAGTAACATGGAATCTGCAAGAAGGCCTGTCCCTCATTGTGAAGATGTGCCTGTACCTGTGTTTACCAGAAATAACAGTCATCATGATGATTTTTTGGCTCTCTCCACACCATTGGAACACCAAATTTGAAGCTTTTTCTTTGTCCTTTGCTCCATTTTCGTAATAATTCGATACATGCTTTGCACACTATGTGTGGTGCCCAAAACTTGTCTTGGTCCCCAAGCATAACCCCAAAATAGGCAAAATACACTTTTTTTACGAAGTCTGTTATGTTTCTTCTATGTTTTGGCAGTGTGTATTCACCACAAATGTAACAGAATGAGTCTGGATCGTTAAGACAACTTCTTCTTGATGAGTTCATGCTTTTCACTGGAAAACAGACAACAACATAAAGTTAGTGCAAAAATCAAGCTATGAACAAACTTTTAGAACACTAATTAACACAAAACTATATTGAGAACTGCTCAGTTCAAGTACTAATCCAAAGAAATTAATGAGATGATGCGTCGCATTTACCAACAAGTGCTATAAATAAGATACCAAAAATCTCAAAAACTTGAGCCAATCTGGCAAAACTGATGACATATTCAGAATCAGCACCCCAAAAATACCCCAAATTCGATGAAATATCTTTGGCACCAAAAATGCTGTTGACCAGTGTTATTATTATCTATTATCTTCTATTATTATAGCTTCTTCCTGATAGGACGATAAATGTGGCACTCTCCAATAATTAAAATCTTTTCATTATATTCCAATTGCATTAAAACATAGCGAAGAAGCATTTGGATGCATCACATATAGACAGCAGCTGTTTTGTACTTAGCACAAGCTTCTTCCTTGTCCTGGGATAGAGGACCAAGAAAAACTGCATGTTTAGTGTGTAACGGCTATTGTCCATATGTGGTATTTCCATATGCCTCCTTGCTATGTTTTAATTGAACTTTAGTCATTTTAATTGTTGGTGAACGCTAGTGTTGAGCGATACCGTCCGATACTTGAAAGTATTGGTATCGGATAGTATCGGCCGATACCCGAAAAGTATCGGATATCGCCGATACCCGATACCAATACAAGTCAATGGGACACCAAGTATCGGAAGGTATCCTGATGGTTCCCAGGGTCTGAAGGAGAGGAAACTCTCCTTCAGGCCCTGGGATCCATATTAATGTGTAAAATAAAGAATTAAAATAAAAAATATTGATATAGTCACCCGTCCGGAGGCCCCTGCACCTTACCGCTGTTAACCGGCAGCCTGCTTTGCTTAAAATGAGCATGTTCAGCACCTTCCATGACGTCACGGCTTCTGATTGGTCACGTGCCGCTCATGTGACCCCCACGCGACCAATCACAAGCCGCGACGTCATGGAAGGTCCTAAATTCCTAGAATGCTCAACACTAGTGAACGCCATATTTATCTTTTTTTACCTGGAAGAATCTATTGTTATAAACTGATGCTACACATCACCAAGTACCAAGCTTGATTGACTACCATACTGTTCTTTTATTACACAAATAATCCAAAAGTGTTAAACCACTAGATCCAGCAATGTAATTTCTAATTAAAATCATATGGTACCCTTAATTTAATATCAATGTACATTTAATATATGCACTTTACAATATTCTAACACAAAGTTTTGTATGTTTATATCAGCTCAAATACAATACTATATAAAATAAGCTACAATACTTGTTGCTGAAATAAGACTTTTTGTGTTCACATTGTCTAGAGAATCAGTTGATAGGATATTGATAGCAAAGCCCAATCTGGTTACGGTTTTTTAGCAATTGCATTTTCTAGGAAACCGTATTCACTGAATAATTAATATAGAAATATTCTTTTGTTTAACAAAAGGAAAGAAATTGAAGAATTGACTATTTTTTTGCCAATTACATTTTTGTTTACCAACAATATTCAAAATAATGTGCAAAAGTAATAGTGATCTTATATATTTAAATTGGGCATGTCATGTCTATAGAAGATGTGAGACAAATGTTTGCCACACACCTCTGGTGTTAAATATCTATAGGGAAACAAAAAAGCTTAGCAGTAACGTCTGGACCGTCCAATCCATATT
This sequence comes from Ranitomeya variabilis, assembly GCF_051348905.1. Classification (NCBI taxonomy): domain Eukaryota; kingdom Metazoa; phylum Chordata; class Amphibia; order Anura; family Dendrobatidae; genus Ranitomeya; species Ranitomeya variabilis. Next base: position 325,892,059 of record NC_135236.1, read on the forward strand.
TCTGAAAAATCTAGGCTCTATGGGGCCCTAAAGAAAATGTAGAAATTTACAAATGTTTCCAAAATGAAGAAAATCAGGATGTTAATCAAATCATTGTGTAGCCTTGTAATGCATGTAGTGTTGAGTCTACTAAAGAAGAACGGGTTGCACACCACTATCCATGATGACCACATGACATATTGGCTTTTTTATTGAAATTATATTTAATTTCGACACTAAATTGTTTTACCTTTAGCAGTTTAGCAAAAATATATGCATGGCATTTCACTTTCTTTAGTGTTCGGTATTAAATACACTTTCTCTTTTTTTCATATAGGAGGATGACAGTGATTGTGGTGGCGTATCTGGTTTAACTCCTTCGCTATGGTCCATGATAGGCATTCAGTTTGTCCTGCTCTGGCTTTTATCTGGTAGTAATCACTGCAAATTATGACCCCGAAAACCAAAATCTACATTTCTTAATTCAACATCCTGCCAAAAGATTAACCTTGGATTTACCTTAAATGAGGTCACTTAATTGAGACAATTGAAGAATGGCTGTGTCTATGCTGTGACTTATTCATCTGTGACAGATTCACAGAGACACCTACAAAGTCTGCATGTCAGAGAGTCAAATCCTCAGTGGCAACATGTGTGAATGCTGCATCATCTATGCCATCAGAACAGAAATCTACAGTAAATGTGCTTTATTGAACAAACTATGATGATCTTTGTTGCATCGTCAATGACTTTATGTAAAAGGGCTCCCTTTAATATTGCTTCTGTACAACATGATTTGTAAAATTAATTTGACCTTCATTTTGTTGCACCCCAGCCCTACATGTGTCTACTTGTATACATCAAATCTATTTTATTATTGTGCACTGTGTTTAGAAGAGCACTAATGCTTTTAATATATAAATGTATGTGGAAAAAGCTGGAATGCTCATGTTTTAGTCAAGTGCAAATATATTGGTTAGTCTTCTTAAAAAAAAAAAAAAAAATACAAACTGAAATGCCTTATATTGTATATTGAATGGCTTGATTTGCCAAATGAGAGTACAAACACAAAGACATATATACTCCAATCGTTTTATGAGCATCAAATATCAAAAGACGAATATGTGTATACTGTACCATACTGCATATACATTTGGTGGATGTTTGAGAGCTTGATCTTTGTGAATCTCATTGGGTGGCGTGTAAATCTTTTCAACTCTAGTTTTGTACATGTGGTTCTGTATATCAAAGCTAACCAAACTTTCTTAAGACTGAGAAGTATTCAGTGGGAAACATTTTGGTTAGGAAATCTACCAATGGTATTTAGCATGCTCATGCTGCTGCTATTTAATTTTCATTAGAATGGAATTTGTAGTCTTTTCTGAGTGAATATATTGTTGTGTGAAAACCTAAGGACTGCAGTATGATACTATTGCTAATCTATTTGCTTTCATGATTTTCCAAGTGTAATCTGCAGTTGAATATAGATAGTGTAAATGAATGTACTTGAAGGGTATCGATGTATAGTATGATATCATAAGCATTTATTTATTCTATTATTTGCCTTTTAAAGTCAACTGCATAAACTCAGAAGAATCTTTAACATCTAAAACTGATGGCTAATGCATGATGTAGCAAGTACAATACATGGTGAATATGCACTATTATTTAATTATTCTTGGAATTTGGTTGCCTATTTTTGCCAATCCTAAGTCAAAATGATCCTTCTTGACGTTTGTCATGCAATCTGCTACTGATACGAAATCAAGAAAAGACCTAAAACATTGTAATTAAAGATGATCAAAAAGATTCACAGAACACTAGTGGAACACCCACATCTGTAGTTCATGGCCTCCTGACCAGGGTCCTGTGAACCTCCTACCTGCCAGAATAACTAACGGTTCTTTCGATTAATTGATTATGCTACCCAACATAGGCATGATGACGTGTCAGGGCCTACTAATAAGAAGAGACACCGGTGATGGCATCAGATTGAAAGATGCCTGCTAGACCAGTATCCTTTTAATCTTTTTGATTATCTCGAGTAGTTACCAATTATTTTTTTAAATCAAAAATAAAAACAGATTGTATAGTAAAAAAAATAATAGTTTATTATTTTACTAATACATTTTAAATAAAGGTAAACTAGGAAACTACATTAATAAAGCCTTTTGGGAAATATCGATATAGATATATAAATTTACTTTAAAAACTTATGCTGCAAATTGAGCTACGATTTAGTTTTGTCCTAAATTTTTATCAGATGCAATATTCAGCAGAGCCCAAATAAAAAAAAAAATAATAGCCACATAAATAAGTACTGTATATTACTTACATGTTCAAATGTAATCATTTCAAAATGCAGATATTTAAAAAATGTGCAATTTCCCTTTTTATTTAACTATCTTTATTTGTTTTCTTTGGTACTTATAGTCATACATTTAAAGTTAAATGTGTATTTCATAAAGATTAGTGCAAACTATTCAAAATGTATGTATGAGTAAAATATGAAGGAACAATTTAACAAATGTATATTTAATTTCACTCTTTAATTCTTCATAGTATTATTGACTTGCGAAATTCATACTCATTTTATTGGGTGTTTTGGTTTTTCAATATATTGTGACTTCTTAAAAAAATAATTACATTAAAAATTAAAAATAGAATGATGGTGGCAACACGTAAATGCATTTAATATATTTAAAGATTTATGGGAAAAATATTGAAAGGTTTTTTGCAACAAAATTGTTGCCAAAAAAGAGTAATGAGCAAATATATTTGAGTGGAATTGAATACTACTCAAATATCACAATAATTGGCATTCACCAAAATGCAGATTTTTTGTAATTTGCTTCCACGCAGATTCAGCAGCCTCATTTTTGCTGAGCCATCAAAAAGTTAAAAAATAAAAAATCCTTATACTCACTATACCGTTCACCTCTCCGGCCCCATCGCTCCTCACTATCATCACCCATCTGGTTCTCAACACATCTCCTTTGCACTGTCGCCCAGTGGACAAGGATCCGGACTTTCTGCTCATGTGCGTGCATGTTGTAACGTCCTGACCTTACGCTTGTTCAGAAGTGTCCCCGGACTCATCACAGCCAGAAGTCCCAAGTCCAACCTATTATGAAGAGGCCAAGTGATTCAGCACTCAGCAGTGATGAAAAGAAGATGTATTGTGAACCGAACAGCTGATGGTGAGGAGTGCAGGGGTCTGAGAAGTGAGTGGTATGGTGAGTATAAGGTTTTTTTTTTTACATTTTACAAATATTATGCCCTGGGATATGTACCTACCCCAGTGAATAGTAAGAAACATTCAATACATGGAGGATAACTTTGCTGTGAATCAAATTTCCTGGAAAAATCCATACGAACAAGTGAATTTAAATGTTGCCTGATTTGCTCATTTCTGTTGTTGACATTAACTGTTATGGAACTAAACATAAACAATATTGAAAATGACTTTATTCAGCATAGCCTATTCATATTCCTAAAAAATGGGTTATGATGACCTCAAATCAAGGTATGGACAATTGTGTAAGCCTGAAACCATAATAATACACTAAGCTGGTTTGCCTTTTTAGTTTCTTGCAGTAGTATAAAGTTTTGCCATGATTTTAATTAAGAGAAACTGTGCCCTAATAATTTTATTTGAAAAAATGTTTTCTACAATGATTTCACCCTCATGTTAGTTTTTGTACACAGAAGTCTACAGTATATCAGACTTTTTTTTAGGGTTAGAGAACATCTGCTTTTATAAGCATAATAGCCAAAGGATAATTTTCCTGAATCTTTTTGTACCACCGTCAAATACCATATACCGTACTAAGTTTTACATTTTATTGTAAACTGAAAACTAATTCTTTATTTGCAACCCTGCCAATTCTTTCATAAATACTTGAGAGCTGTATAAATGACAGTGTGTTCAAAATGATTTTCAACATTTGTATAGATAGAATAGTTGTATTGAATGTGAAGTTTCATCTGAAAAAAAAGAATCTGGATAAAATGCAACTGGTCAAGTTGAATATAAGAAAAGTGAATTTTGTTTGTTATCCTGCTTGCTTTTTTACGCTTTCTTTACAATGATGCTAAATGGTGTATGTACACATAATTTTCCTGATATGGTTAATATCCAAGGACTATAGTGCTCAATATAATCATTATTTTTAGTTTTAAGTCGTTGGGTGTTGAATGGATAAATATTAAAATGTTTTGTTAATGAGTAGTTTTCTTTAATGATAGGCACATTCTGATATGTTTAGCAGATTGATCGGAAACACGTTACTTAGACTATTTGCTTATTTAGCAGTAGTGTATGGGCTCCACAGAAAGTTTTTGAGAATCTACACAAAGTGCTACATGTGCTTAATAGACTTTCTATTGAGTCCACACACAACTCTGTGCATACACTCAGTCAGAAGCTCCATTCTTGTGTCTTCTGAGTGACTTTATGCAACATGGCTTTTTGAGTGATTGGTGAAGGACTTGGGACCTGAACCACTACCAATCTGCTGCACATGTTATGTAGTACCTAAAATAAAAAAGATCTTTCATGAACACTTTCTTTACATTTCATGCACACGTAAACTAGACCCACAGCAGCCTTTGTGTTCACATTTTACAAGTGTATCCTTTAGGATTAGTGACATGCAGATTGATGCTATAATGCTTAAAGAGTGTCTTCTGATGAAAGTACACATTCAATATATGACTGCAGAATTCTGAATCTTTACAACATGGATGCTGTCAGAATTATTGAGTGTTGCTGGTGGAAGTGGGTGGTCATGTGACTGCAAGTGGGTGATTTGCGTACATGTGGTCACATACTGACTAGACATGATCAGCCTTGCTCATCCAGTCAGAATGTGGCCAGAAGTATACAAATCACATGCTTGCGGTCACATGACCGACAGTCGCTCACACTGGCAACACCAGTGTACACTGTTAATATTCAGAAGTCTACAGTCACATAGAGTGACCGCAGACTTTCATCAGAAGATTGGACAACCCCATTGAGTTTGTAACTGTTTCAGTTCAGTTGGGACCTGTAGATAATTTTTGTTTCCTCATCAAAAAATTGCAGGACGTTGCACTTTAACTGTGTTCAAATACAATTAACAAAACATGAAGAGGTTTTGAAAATGAACATTTTTTTAAGCATTAATGTCCAATCTATCTTAAATGGTTTATCCAATGTTAGACAAAATAGAATTGTAAGGTGTATTTTCCCAGCAACTGATCTATTCTTGTCCATTAGCTGTGTATGATATTGTAGCTCATCTTCATTCAAAAGAATGGAGACGTTTTTTCTTATACTGGACAACAACTTTAATAACTTTAGATGATATAACACGTCAATAATTATATGAAAAAGGAGGAAGCAGTAACAAAATAATAGTAAGTTATTATTGAATATGTATTTACTATGATGATTTGGTGAGCAGACAGATTTGTGATATAGCAAAAATATAATATTATACCAAAAACATCACTGTATGTGTCTATAACAAACTAATTTATTTACTATTATTTAACATGCGATAAGAAATATTTTTATTGTGATAATGGTAACAACAACTTCAACATTTTTTTATAGTTTTACCTTTTCATGTTATAAAACCTTTGTACTCATCTATATAACTTGTATTCTTATGGGAATTTACATTATTTAGAAATGTGAATATTTACAGTATTTAGGTTTTTATATATACTGTACATTTCTCCACTCAGAGTAGTGGAATTAAGACATAAGAGTACATTTATCAAAACTAGTGCAAGTAGAGGAATTGTGTATAGCAGTCAAAGTACACTATCCATGAAATCAACAATTTATTTGGTTGTACTAGACCAGGGGTGCATCTTTTCCCCCACTCGTAAGACAAATAGCTAAATGCTTGTCCATGAGATCAGCATTGTCTGTGTAGCCCCAAATGAGCACACTGACTACTTGTGCAGGAATGACATTTCTCAGCTGCAAATATTGTTGTGGTCTACTTCCCTATCACCATATATTTTACAGAGTATCCCAACAACAGTCAATTTATCAGAGACTGATGTAAAGTCATATTGATAGGTACTATTGAAGTCCCTGGGAAAACAGGAAGGAGTGTAGATTACAGAGAGGCTAAGGTGAGAGTGCTGTACTGCAGTATAGAGGGTTGTATAGAGGCACAGACATTAAGATACTTCTTAATAAATAGGGCCATAAAACAATAGAAAGGAACCCTGTGAAAAATACCTGGTAAAAACATGGGTTTACTGCTCACTAAGAGACCCTATTTATCTCACAGATTGCCAAGGTGGGAAGGGGTCTGTCAATGGAAGGGTTGCGATCTGCTAGGCTTTGCTTTGCCCATTGTTTAGGAACTGAACTGTCATCTTAAACTCACTTTGTCCTTATGTGAGTGCTGTACCCCCTAGTAGCTCATTTTGAATGAAGAGAGCACCCATCACTAAGTTCACTCCAATGCAGTTGGAAATGCCACTGATTTTTTTTATGGTATTCCCCTTCCCTCTTGACAGAGACCGTGCTAATGTGTGCCCCACTGCGTATTCAAGTCTTACACCCCATTGTTTCAGTCTGCCATGTCCTTCTTCTAAAAGAGCCCTGAACGGGAACCTGTCAGGTCCCCCATGCCCTCCAATCCAGCAGCATTCACTTATGTATGATTAAACTCCATGTCTATCCAGCCCTGTATAACATAATTCAGTTAAATAAATGGTTTAAAAAAAACATTTATACTGTCCCTGTTTGCTATGCTAATGAAGCTTTGACTAATCGATGTGGTATTAGTTACCCAAACTAGTCAGCCTTATTTCCATGTTATCACATCCTTATTAGTGTAATAACAAAATTTGCATAAGCCAGCCTCATTGCCAGCTTATGCAAATCTGTGCACATGCGCTGCTCATTCTGGCAGCATCACTGGGTCTCTGAATCCGTGTGTATGCTTCCTGGTTTCAGTGATGCACACTGCACATGACCGGCAGTCAGCTTCTGAATTTCCGGACATGCACCTCTGAAGTCTGAAAGCGTACAGCTGACTTCAGAGTTGTGCCCTGCGCATGTCCCAAAGTTCAGAAGATGGCTTCCAGTCATGCACATTGTGTCTCTGAAGCCAGGTATATGCTTCCTGGCTTCAAAGGAATGCACTGCATTTGTCCAGAAGTTCAGAAGATGACTTACGGTCATGCACAGTGTGTATCTCTGAAGCTGGGAAACGTACACCTGGTTTCAGAGATGCAGTGACGCTGCCGGAGTGAGCAAATTTTCATTGGCTGGCGATGAGGCCGGCTTGTGCAAATTATGTTATCATGCCTGCAGGAGCGTGATAACATGTGACTAACCTGGGGAACTAATGCCCCATCGACTAGTCACAGACCTCATTAGCGTATAGCATAGAAAACAGTGAAATATATAGAATGCTGCTGGATTGTAGGACATGGGGGACCTGACTGGTTCCCTTTAACACCTTCTAGTCCTTTGTCCCAACCTACACAGAACCTGTGCTACCTCGTAATTCCATTGCCCACCCCTCAAAGGTCCACTATCCGGCCCCCTTTCCTAATGAAACCCCTTTTCTCATGCTCAACACAAAAAATACATGGTCAGAATGTGGCCTTACAATCCTCTGCTCACCTAAATGTTCTCTGAGAACCTTTTACCTGCCATCTTTAATGAATAAATGGCATCAAAGGTAAAAATAAAACAATTTATTTTTTTACATTACTCCAAGACATTTAGTACATATTACATGCTAACATATGAACTCCAAAATATGTATCTAAATGAAAATAAAAATGCACTGTGAGGCAAAAGTACAATATGACAATGTACACCCTTACTATCGACATTATTTTTTTCTTTGCATTAGTTTTGATAAATCTCCATAAATTTATTCAAAAACCTGATTAGAGAGGGAATAGTGATTTTGTTATTTACATTTTATAAGTGAATACATCCAACCACTATATTACAGGGAAACTATTTTCAGATATTTTAATATGTTTATTACATCTATGTAATATTTTTTTTTACTGCAAAATCTATTATTTAACTGGCAATCACTTTATTTTCTGAGATAAAGAAAATGTTATCTTCAGTTTCAAGGTTGTAAATAAATGACTTGCCTAAGAACAGGAAAATACAATCTACTAGTATAAATGCTAGCCAAAAGATGAAGTATAGAATTGTATATTTAATTTAGATAGAAAAGAGCCAGCATCACTGCCAAACCATTGAATGTAGTTTCTGTTTATAGTTACTTTGTAGCATACTTCTGTAGTATAACCTGTACTGTATATTCCTTATGATTTCTAACATTTGTATTTCCCTCTTGTTCCTTGAGTAATATTCTTCAAAGGTTTATACTGCATTTAGATAATTCATTATTAAGTGACCTTTTGCACCTCTAGTGTAACATTTTCATAAACAGTTTTTAATAAAGACTCCTTCTCATTATCATCCATTTTAGATTAAACTTGGGAAAATTGCATTAACTCTTTCATGATGTTTTCAGATGAGAAGTTAGGGAAAAAATGTAACTTAGAAATGTAAAATCCTTTTAAATACATATGGTACTGTTCTTTGGCTTGATATGGTGACAATGATGATCACCAAAATTATGTTGCACCACCATACAAAACATGTGCTACTTTGAATTTGTCAAATATGCTTTGTATTGGTCACTGTATGGATAGTCGTAATCTATAGTGGTCATCCATGTAGCAAACTAAAATGAAAAATTAAACAGGAGACTCAGTGCTTAAACATCTACATTTTGCCCTTTGTGCAAGTCTATGAATGACCAATATCAGATAGTGATTAATAATACTTGTAAGAAGACTGGACAATGGGATTTTGTATAGGTATGAGCTTTATTTGGTTTCCTCATAATTGACTATATTTATCCTAAGAATTAGATGTTGATTGTATCCATGTGTGGAACACCTCGTGTTCTCGGAGAAAGATTGAAACTTTTTGAGAATATGATCTATTTTAAGGGTTCTAAATACTGAGGGCTTTATGAGATGTCCTTGTACCTCGATTTGACCGCATTTGACGCACTGGCTATGGGTCTGCTGACCCAAACTCTGCACCCTCACATGCTTATATGAGTATGCTGAGTTCAGGTCAGCTGACCCATTGCCAGTCTGTAGATTGCAGTCCATGCTCAGACCAGGTTTCAGTGATATGTCTAAGTGAGCCCTAAAAGTTGAAATTACCGGTAATTTTGATTTGTAAGTTTACTATCAAATTTTCTCCCAAATGAATACGATGATGTCCATCTTGATGTTCTGAACATTATGCAGAAGCTCTATGTTCTACCATGAGTTCGTAACTGTATGAATTTATAATTTACAAGTTCCCAGCAAGGTCACTTTTTTCTTATATTTTTAACTTGAACACTTTTATTGGGCCTAAGAAACCTGATAATATATTTTGTAAAAAATAATGCTGTATTATTGTGGAAAATGGAAAATTAAAATAAAGGGTTTCAATTTCAAACCACTCACAGGAATGAATTTCTAATTAAAACCAGGTGACTGATCCAATATATAGTTTTCTGTATCCTACCAGAAACTTTATGGAAGAAAATAACCCAGCACGCTATATTATTTCTCGATATCACTTTACAACACGACCCTCATTTTTCATTTCATTCAAAGAATACGTGAATGAAAGTCCATATTTTCACAGCTATTTTTCTTTTGTATGTAACATTAGACTGTAAGATAGACCAATAAATCCAAACGCTAAAACTCTTGTGCATTCTTAATGTGTAAAGCAACCATTCTGTCACACATGTATACACTAGGAGGACCAAAATGATGACAGCAGAGGTACATTAGGCTGCCGAGTTCTTAAGATTTTCCCTGTTGTTAGTTTTTTTTAGATGAGACTTTACTTTTAGCACATGACACTGATCTAAATGGATGAATACATTTTCAATTTTCATAAACATCAATCATACATTCATAATATTAATAACTTTTCTCTAGAAATGTATGTACACATTGTATATATGTAACATTTTATTAAAATTCTCTGCATAGACATGGATGTATTTAAATGGAGCTTCAATTAAAATATAAAAGGGTCTGCTTTGTTTTACACAGAAATATTTTACCTGTAGCTTTTATCTGTATTACAGCTAAACCACCTACACTTCAATGGGGCGGAGCTGCAATTTCAGATACAACTCATGAACAAAGTACTATTTAGAAGAAAATAAAACAGACTTTTTTCCAATATCATACAAAACTTTACATATTTGAAGCTATTTCTATTTGAGTACACATGATACATGGCATTTACTCTAATGTAAAAACTTGTACATTGCTCATTTTTATTACCAGCTATAAGAAGACATAACCTTAAGCAAAATGTATATATGATACACGGAATGCTTTCATGTATTTTTGTATATGACTATACAATACAGGTGAACACAGAATTATCCCTTTTTTTTATTACATCCATGTCTTATATTCCTGTCAGAGCAATATCAAGTTTGCAAATCTGTTTTTAAATCCTGAAGGATATCAATGATTTTCTAAATGGACTTAAGTGGTCTATCAGGTGTCTGTTCGGATTCTGGTACTTTTGACATCAAGAACAATGCTGCAGTTTCCATTGTTGTTGGTACTAAAACTTACAGAACAAGAAGTATTTGTAATGTGATTAAACCCTGATCTTAAAGGAAGCCTTTACTTTAAATCCCCAAATCATTTATATAAATGATTTGCCCTTTAAATGACATGTCAGTCAATCCCTTCATAACTCCAAATTGTTGTTCCAGCAGAGACAAATTGTGTACTGAAGTTGTGTTTTGAAGTGCAATGGGGCATGACAGTGACAATGTACCTCTGCCTTCTTAATCTCATGGTGTGGTTCTCATGAAGCACCACCCTACCCTGGCTGATTGACAGGTTAATGGCTATGTATAAAAGCAAATAATCTGTCAATCAGCCAGGAAAGAGTGCTGCTAGGGAGGAAATGCAGCATGAGGATTAGAAGCCACAATTGCTTCGTCAAGTTCGAAGGCACTTCAAGACAAAACTTCAAGACATGATTGCTCTCTGTTGGACCAATTGCATGGGGCTACAAAGGGATCAACTGTTTTTTAAATGCCTATGTACAGTGGGTACGGAAAGTATTCAGACCTCTTTAAATTTTTCACTCTTTGTTTCATTGCAGCCATTTGGTAAATTCAAAAAAGTTCATTTTTTTCTCATTAATGTACATTCTGTACTCCATCTTGACTGGAAAAAAACAGAAATGTAGTAATTTTTGCAAATGTATTAAAAAAGAAAAACTGAAATATCACATGGTCATAAGTATTCAAACCCTTTGCTCACTATTGAGTATAAGCACGCTTTTGAGCTATTACAGCCATGAGTTTTCTTGGAAATGATGCAACAAGTTTTTCACACCTGGATTTGGGGATCCTCTGCAATTCTTCCTTGCAGATCCTCTCCAGTTCTGTCAGGTTGGATGGTGAATGTTGGTGGAAAACCATTTACAGGTCTCTCCAGAGATGCTCAATTGGGTTTATGTTAGGGCTCTGGCTGGGCCAGTAAAGAATGGCTACAGAGTTGTTTTGAAGCCACTCCTTTGTTATTTTAGCTGTGTGCTTAGGGTCATTGTCTCGTTGGAAGGTGAACCTTTGGCCAAGTCTGAGGTCCAGAGCACTCTGGAAGAGGTTTTCATCCAGGATATCTCTGTACTTGGCCACATTCATGTTTTCTTCAATGACAACCAGTCGTCCTGTCCCTGCAGCTGAAAAACACACCCATAGCATGATGCAGCCACAACCATGTTTCACTGTTGAAATTGGAGTGGGCAGGTGATGACCATTGCCTGGTTTTCTCCTCCAATGAACCAAATACTGAAGTGAACAGCGGACTATGTGAGAATCCACAATCTGTTCCACTTCATATTCAGTCTGAACATCCACAGAGACAAGTGACGGAAGAGATGGAGACTCAACAGTGGAAGGTACAAAAGACTTCAGGAGGGACTTATGGAACACATTGGGAATCCGAAGGCAACTGGACTGACAACCTCAATGATTTCATATGGACCAATAAATTTTGGACCCAACATAGCAGAAGGGACCTTCAGTCATATGTTCTTGGTAGACAAACACACTTTATCTCCTACCAGAAATACAGGTCCTAAAGATTGGTGTTTATCAGTGAAATGTTTATGTCTGCCCTGAGTTTCCCCAATGTTCTTCTGGACTTCCCTCCAAACCTCCCCCGACCGCTGAACTGCCAAATCTGCCCCTGTACATCCCAAATCCAACCTGTAAAATTCAACAAAATGTGGGTGAAAACCGTAATTACAAAAGAACAGAGAGGTGCCAGTGGACTGATTAATCCAATTATTAAATGCAAACTCAGCCTTGGCAATGAAGGTCACCAATCATCCTGCTGAGACGTGGCAGGACTTTGCAAAATTGAGAAGGTCAGACAAATACCCAACCTTTTACAAAAAGCCCTCCAAAATCTGGACACAAATTTTACCCCTGTCAGAAACTACACTCAGAGGCATGCCAGGTAACCTCACAACGTGCTCCACAAACAACTTAGATAGTGTCTCAGCCTTAGGCAGTCCAGCCAAAGATACAAAATGCGCCTGCTTACTGAATCTGTCAACCACCACCCAGATCACAGTTTTGCCATTGGAAGGAGGGAGATTGGTGATAAAATCCATGGACAAAAGAGTCCAGCGTCTATCTGGAATTGGCAATGGCACCAATTCCCCGGCCGGCCGGTTATGGAAGACTTTAGCACGAGCACATGTATCACAAGAATACACAAACACGGTGACATCAGAGGCCATAGAGGACCATCAAAAGCAACCTAGCAATAGCTCTCCAGGTGGCCGAGATTCCAGGATGCCCACTGAGAGCAGAATCATGAACCTCTGGAAGCACCCTCAACCGGTATTGCACAGGAGCGAAGAGTTTATTATTAGGCAAAGACAGAGGAGCAATAGACTGAGCCTCACGAATCTCCTGCTCCAATTCAGAGGACACCCTAGCAATGACCACCCCATGCTGAAGAATGGAGGAAGGAGGTTCGGGAGGTGCTATTGGATCAAAGCTGCGAGATAAGGCATCAGCCTTGACATTCTTGGAACCAGGTCAAAAGGTGATGAAAAAATGAAAGCATAAAAAAGTGATCACCTCACCTGTCTAGGAGTCAAACATTTAGCAGACTCAATGTAGGACAGGTTCTTGTGGTCCGTAATCACCGTGATCCGATGAACAGCCTACTCATGTGAGTTTGTTTGTCAGATGGAAATACAAGCATATCATCTAAATAAACCACCATAAAGTGCCCAATGAAGTCAGCAAAGACATGATTACTAAAATTCTGAAAAACTGCTGGCGCATTCGTGAGACCAAAGGGCATGACCAAATTCTCAAATAAATCCTCTGAGGTGAGAAATGCTGTTTTCCACTCATCCCCCTCCTGGATGTGGATAAGGTTATATGCCCCTGAGGTCCAATTTAGAAAACCATTTGGCCCCAGATAGTTGGTTGTATAGATCAGGGATGAGCAGGAGGGGGTAGGTATTTCTCACCGTGATCTTATTCAATTCCCAAAAATCGAGGCATGGGCGCAAACCACCATCTTTTTTCTTTACAAAAAAATCCAGCCACCACAGGAGAGACAGAGGGACGAATGTGACCTTTATGGAGGGTTTTTGAGACATACTCCTTCATAGTGGTACGCTTTGGGCCGGAGAGGTTATACAAATAGGCCTTGGGAAATTTAGCACCTGGAATCAGATCAATAGTACAATCAAAAGGGATGTGTGTTAGTAAGACCTGGGCCTCCTTTTCAGAAAATACATCCTCAAAATCCTTCAGGTATTCTGGAATATCTTCCAGATTAATGGATGACACAAGTACAATAGACAGACAACCCTTAAAACAATTAGAACTCCATTTTAAAATATCCAGAGATTCCCAATCTATAACAGGGTTGTGTAATGGTAACAAAGGAAATCCCAACACCAGTCCCGCTGGAAGATTGTCCAGGACATAACATGAGATATGTTCCTGATGCAAGGAACCCACCTTGAGGAAGAACTCCTCTGAGACAAAATAAACAACATTCTTAATCAGCAGTGTTTTGTCAATGGCAATATTATGAATTGGTGTCTCAAGCCTAACTGTCCCTAACTTACACTTGGACATCAAGTTAGAATAAATAAAGTGCATGTATGACCCACAATCCACAAAAGCAGAAGTGGTTGTGTAACCACTCCCATAACAAAGTTCCACCTCCAACAATATTCTTTGAAATGAGGAAAAAGATATTTGAGAGTCTGAGTGACCTCCTCAGCAATCACCCAGACTCGGCAGCTTGTTAGTCCGTAGGCAAGAGGGGCAGTCCTTTATCCAATGTCCAGGATCTCCACAATAAAGACAAGATCTCCCCTCAAGTTGTTGCCTCCTCTCATTTTCCTTGAGGTTGGTTCCATGTGAGGTACCGTACCACATCAGAGTTAGGCTACTTTCACACTAGCAGTATCTATGTATGTATTTGCGCTGGAGGTATCATTGATTCCTCATAATGTTCCAAAAGAAAAAGACCAGAATTTTTTAGAGAATTGCATAGAAAGTTACACAGAAAAGTATTATGTCATTCCTTGTGCACACCATACCTTCCTCAAAATGTGTCCTGCATTCCTCATAGAACGCTACAGTACATCCACAGGTCCTTGTAAGTAACTGAATCCAAATGTCCAAAGAGTTATGTCCCCTCGATAAACGTGCAAGAGTTAGTCCACAATGATTCCGGGGCTACAGGGAAGGGGTATCCACCTGTCCCGGACAGTGACAGGAGCCCCTTTACCCTATAAATGAATCCCGACTCCTTAAAAATAACACACGCTTCTAGGTGCAGATTGCCGGCGAGGTGCAGTAAGACTGCAGGACCTCGCGTGACGTCACAAACACGTGATACCTCACGTGATCGGCTTGCAAGGCTTTACAAAGCGCACCTTGGACCAAAATTCATCCAACGCGTTTCGGAGTCATCAGACTCCTTCCTCAGGGATGGTCCAGTGCGTGGCAGGAGGTCCTTATATACTATTACCAATGGAAGCGCTGTGTTTATTGATTAAAGGCAAAGAGTTCAATTTCGCTATTAAGGCCATTCGGGATTAACGTATTCATTTCAAATATCCATCTACTTTCCTCTTTTGACATTTGATGGACAAAGTTTCCTTTCCGCCAGTTCCTCTTTACTATTTTAATCCCAGTGACAATAATATTTTCTATAGACCCCCCATGGTGTCTCTCAAAATGTTGTGATAGGGGATGGCCTACAAATTTTTTGTTAATATTCCGTAAGTGTTCGCTAATGCGCACACTCATTGATCGTATGGTCCGCCCTATATACCATTTCCCACATGGACATTTAATGCCATAGATTACTCCTTGAGTGGAACAAGTCACGAAGTCCTTAATTGCTATTAATTCTCCATCTTGATTGGCAATACTTAGCTGTTTCTTTGTGTTTAGTTTTTTACATACTGAACATTTTCCAAATGGAAAAAAACCCGACAAAGTCTTTAATTTGTGTGATGGTATTACTTTCACACTAGCGTCGAGCCGAGGTTCCCGACGCTAGCGTTGTCTCCGCCGCACAACGGGGGCAGCGGATGCATTTTTCCAGCGCATCCGCTGCCCCATTGTGAGGTGCAGGGAAGTGCGGGGAGGTGGGGGTGGAGTTCCGGCCGCGCATGTGCGGTCGGAAAAAGCGGACCGTCGGGAGCAAAAAACGTTACATGTAACGTTTTTTGCACCCGACGGTCCGCCACAGCACGGCGCAACCGTCGCACGACGGTTGCGACGTGTGTCAATGCGTCGCAAATGCGTCGCTAATGTTAGTCAATGCAGAAAAAACGCATCCTGCAAGCACTTTTGCAGGATGCGTTTTTTCGGCAAAATGACGCATTGCGACGTATTGCAGTTAATGCCAGTGTGAAAGTAGCCTTAGTCGGATGTAACAGAATCTCTCGGTGTATTACACCTCTCTCCTGCAACCTCCGATCCATCCGAATGGCTTGAGTCATAGACTCCTCCAAGGAGCTGAGTGGCAAATGGAGAGCCAAAGCGTCCTTACGATGATCCGACAGTCCCCTCCTGAACTGGCATCTTAGTGCAGAGTTGTCCCAGGTCACTATAGTGGACCATCACCTAAACTCTGAGCAATAGCATTTGTCAGTGAGTTTACCCTGGGAGAGACCCATGATAGTGTCCTCTGCCACCCTGACCTGGTCCGGTTAGTCAAAAATTAGTCCTAAGGCCTCAAAGAACCTATCCACTGACACACATTCAGGGGCAGAGGCAGGTAAAGAGAAAGCCCACGATTGGGGACCCTCCTGCAGTAATGAAATAACTATCCCCACCCGTTGACTCTCATCTCCAGAGAATCGGGGTCTAAGAGAGAACAGTAGCTTACAACTCTCCCTGAGCATATGGAATTTCTCCTTTTCTTTGGAGAAAGTATCTGGGAGCCTGACCATAGGTTCAGGAGAGTGTAGCACAACATCTAAAGGGTCAGAATGCTTACAGGTAGTTTGGGAAATAAAACCGTGAAGTGTGTTAACAGTCACAGAAAGCTCCCTCTGCAGACAGTTATGGGATGTGGCCAGGGCCCTATGTTCCTCCTGATTCTCATTTGGTGTGAGCTGACAGGTCTTATGTAGAAAGGTGTGTGCCTTTCCAAATCAAGTCCTATCAGTTTAATTAAACGCAGCTGGACTCCAATGAAGGAGTAGAACCCTCTCAAGGAGGAATGCAAGAAAATGGACAGCATGTGACTTAAATATAAGTGTCTGAGCAAAGGGTCTGAATACTTATGACCATGTGATATTTCAGTTTTTATTTTTTATTAAATTTGCAAAAATTTCTACATTTCTGTTTATTTCAGTCAAGATGGGGTGCAGAGTGTACATAAATGTGAAATAAATGAACTTTTTTGAACTTACCAAATGGCTGCAATGAAATAAAGAATGAAAAATTTAAAGGGTCTGAATACTTTCCGTACCTACTGTACTTAATGGTTTTTGGTCAATAACATTTTCTAACAGGGTCTTTTTAAAGAGTTATTCATAAAAAAGTTATTCCTGTCTATAGAATATGGGATAACTTGCTGATCGATGACTGTCTGGCCACTTTGAGCCCCTGGAATCCTGAGATCAGTCCTGTAGACAATGAATAGAGTGGAACTGAGCATGAACATCTCTGCTCCATTCAGGATCAAGATGCAGAACCACTTTCTTCAGATCCCTGAAGTCGGACATCCCAGTGATCAGCAAGTTATTTCTTATCCTATGAATAGGGGATAACTTTTTTTTTTGTTTTTTTTGGGGGGATAACCCTTTATTAATGTCATCAATTGATTAAACTTTAGTAAAGAATCTGCTATTTCTGTTACTAAAGATCAATATGTTAATACTTTGTACATATTGTCTACCTATCAACATTTTTGGACTTTGTACAGTTAAACACAGTTGAAAAATACTGCAGAATTACCGCACATCAGTTTTATTGAGATATAACATCATTTCAAAGAATTTCCTCTACACTTCAACACTTTAATGCCTCAAGAGATTTGCAGTTAGCGTGCAAAGAACCAATTACCTAGTAAATGTCTTCTATAAGACACAATAATAACTAATTTGTAATACTTTCTGTGCTTTCAGATTAAAAAACAATCTGAAAATAAAATACTGCAATTTTACAGCAAAAGATATAAAAAAATACATAAAGAGTACTCCTGCTGATCGTAAAGAAAATGTACAAATTCACGTGTGCATAGATAATTCACTTGCTATTATGTAACAATTTCCTGCTATTTATATTACATAAAGCAAATCTTTTTTTATATATCCAGAGCACTAACGTTATTTGAGAAATATGAATTTCCTTTCTTGCTTACTCCAGAATACCTGTTATTGCTCACTGCTTAGAAAATGTCCAATTACAATCTTCATTACCTATTCCCAAGGCAGTTGATCATATGTTACTGTAAACTATTACACAACTCTCACTACAGTAAAAATACAACATTAATAAACATCATACATTTGAAAATGAATGTTTCTGGTCCACAATTTTTCAAAAGTTGTACCCCATTGTTAACAATGTATAATGTGTAGATAACCTATTTGCAATATCACTGAAGAAAAGTGTGCCTGTTGAGGTGAGCTTATCAGAAGCATGGTGCATCCAGCTGCCATAGTTCTTTGGGAAGAGGGAACTTGCTATCAGTTACCCTATTTCGTATTCCTCATGGGTTATATAACTATTCCTGTAAAATCCAATAACATACAGTTGTGTGAAAAAGTGTTTGCCTCCTTCCTGAGTTCCTATTATTTTGCATGTTTGTCACTCTTTAATGTTTCAGATCACCAAATACATTTAAATAGTAGACAAAGAAGACACTCAAGTAAACAAAAAAGCTGTTTTTATATGAAGGTCTTTATTATTAAGTGAAAAACAAACATACAGGGCACTGTGTGAAAAAGTGATAGCCCACTTGCCTTAAAACATAAATTAACTGTTGTTTATCACATCTTTTGGAAGAAGAATTCAAATTTCCTAGCCATACCCAGACATGATTACTGCCACACCTGTATTCAATCAAGAAATCACTTAACTAGAACCTGCCTGGCAAAGTGAAGACTAAAAATTCATCAAAAGCCACATATCATGCTGTGATCCAAAGAAATTCTGGGACAAATGAGAAGCAAAGTAATTGTGATCTGTCAGTCTGGAAAAGATTATAAAGCTATTTCTAAAGCTTTTGCGCTCCAGCTAACCACAGTGCGAGCCATTATCCACAAGTGGTGAAAACATGGAACAGTGGTGAACCTTCCCAAGAGTGGCCTGCCAACCAAAATTACCAAGAGTTCCAAGAGTTCAGCTACGTGTCATCCAAGAGGTCACAAAAAAAACCACAACAACATCCAAAGAACTTCAGGCCTTACTTACCTCAGTTAAGGTCAGTGTTCATGACTCCACCATAAGAAAGTGACTGGGCAAAAATGGCCTGCATGGCAGAATTCCAAGACAAAAACCACTGCTGAATAATAACAACATAAAGGGTCATCTGAGTTTTGGCAGAAAACACCTGGATAGTCCCCAAGACATTTGGGAGAATACTCCTTGGATAAACGGGACAAAAGTTGAACTTTTTGGAAGGTGTAGGTCCCATTACATCTGGCAAAGATGTAGCACTGCATTTCAGAAAAAGAACATCATACCAACAGTAAATTGTGATGGTAGTGTGATGGTCTGGGGCTGTTTTCCTTCTTCGGAACCTGGAAGACTTTCTGTGGTAAATGGAACCATGAATTCTGCTATCAAAAAATCCTGAAGGAAAACATCTGGCCATCTGTTTGTGACCTAAAGCACACTTGGGTTATGCAGCAAAACAATGATCCAAAACACACCAGCAAGTCACCCTTTGAATGACTTAATAAAAAAATTAAAACATTAGAGTGGCCTATTCAAAGTCCTGACTTTAATCTGATTGAAATGCAATGCTGTGGCATGACCTTAAAAATGCTGCCCATGCTCGGAAACTCTCCAATGTGGCTGAATTGCAATAATTCTGCAAAGATGAGTGGACCCAAGTTCCTCCAAAGCGTTGCAATAGACTCATTGCCAGTTATCACAAATGCTTGATTGCAGTTTTTGCTGCTAAGGGTGGCCCAACCAGTTATAAGGTTTTTTTCACATGGGGCCCAGTGGGTTTGGATTTCTTTTCCCCTTAATAATAAAAACCTTCAACTGCATTTAGTGTTTACTTGTGTTATCTTTGTCTAATATTTAAACTTGTTTGGTTATCTGAAACATTTAAGTGTAAGAAACATGCAAAACAATAGGAAATCAGGAAGGGGGCAAACGCTTTTTCACACAACTGTACTTGCAGTTTTGCTGTTATCTGTAATGTTAGAAACCTATAGTGCACAAGGGACTTTAGAATCTTTCATTTGACGGACTAGAGCGAAAAAATGAAAAACCTTGTAATTACATGACCTTGGTAGCTTCATTTTATTCATGAAAATGTATGAATACAGATGTTTCTCACAAAATTAGAATCTCATCAAAAAGTTAATTTATTTCAGTTCTTCAATTCAAAAAATGAAACTCGTATATTATATAGAGTCAATACAAACAGAGTGATCTATTTCAAGTGTTTATTTCTGTTAATGTTGATGATTATAGCTTGCAGCCAATGAAAACACAAAAGTCATTATCTCAGTAAATTAGAATAATTAACAAAAAACACCTGCAAAAGATTCCTAAGCATTAAAAAGTTCCCTTAGTCTGTTTCAGTATGCTCCACAATCATAGGGAAGACTGCTGACTTAACAGATCTCCAGAAGGTAGTCACTGACACACTCCACTAGGAGGGTAAGCCACTAAAGGTCATTGCTAAAGAAGCTGGCTGTTTGCAGAGTGCTGTATCCAAGCATATTAATGGAAAGATGAGTGGTTGGAAAAAGTGTGGTAGAAAAAGGTACACAAGCAACCAGGATAACTGCAGCCTTGAAACGATTGTTAAGAAAAGGCCATTCAAAAGTTTGAGGGAGATACACAAGTAGTGGACTGCGGCTGGAGTCCTTGCTTCAAGAACCTTCACACACAGACGTATCCAGGACATGGGCTACAACTGTCGTATTCCTTGTGTCAAGCCACTCATGACCAATAGACTACACCAGAAGCGTCTTACCTGTGCCAAGGAGAAAAAGAACTGGACTGTTGCTCGGTAGTCCAAGGAGTTGTTTTCAGATTATAGTAAATTTTGCATTTCATTTTGATATCAAGGTCCCAGAGTCTGGAGGAAGATTGGAGAGGCACACAATCCAAGCTGCCTAGGTCTAGTGTGAAGTTTCCACAATCATTGATGGTTTGGGGGAGCCATGTCATCTGCTGGTGTAAGTCCACTGTGTTTTATCAAGACCAAAGTCAGTACATCATCTACCAGGACATTTTAGAGCAGTTCATGCTTCCCTCTGCCGACAAGCTTTTTGAAGATGGAAATGTCATTATCCAACAGGACTTGGCACCTGTCCACACTGCCAAAAGTACCAATACCTGGTTTAAAAACAAAAGTATCACAGTGCTTGACTGGCCAGCAAACTCACCTGACCTAAAACCTATAGAGAATCTATGAGGTATTCTCATAGTTATTAAGGTTGAAGGAAGACTTAAAGTCCATCTAGTTCAACCCATAGCCTAACATGCCCTAACATGTTGATTCAGGGGAAGGCAAAAAAAACCCATGTGGTAAGAGTAAGCTCCACCATGGGGAAAAAAATTCCTTCCCGACCCCACATACGGCAATCAGACTAGTTCCCTGGATCAACGCCTTATCAAGGAATCTAATATATATACCCTGTAACATTATACTTTTCCAGAAAGGTATCCAGTCCCCTCTTAAATTTAAGTAATGAATCACTCATTACAACATTATACGGCAGAGAGTTCCATAGTCACACTGCTCTTACAGTAAAGAATCCGCGTCTGTTATTATGCTTAAACCTTTTTTCCTCCAGACATAGAGGATGCCCCCTTGTCCCTGTCTCAGGTCTATGATTAAAAAGATCATCAGAAAGGTCTTTGTACTGTCCCCTCATATATTTATACATTAACATAAGATCACCCCTTAGCCTTCATTTTTCCAAACTAAATAGCCCCAAGTGTAATAACCTATCTTGGTATGGCAGACCCCCCAGTTCTCTAATAACCTTGGTCGCTCTTCTCTGCACCCGCTCCAGTTCAGCTATGTCTTTCTTATTCACCGGAGACCAGAACTGTGCACAGTATTCTAAGTGTGGTCGAACTAGTGACTTGTATAGAGGTAAAATTATGTTCTCCTCATGAGCATCTATGCCTCTTTTAATGCATCCCATTATTTTATTTGCCTTTGTAGCAGCTGCCTGACACTGGCCACTGAATATGAGTTTGTCATCCACCCATACACCCAGGTCTTTTTCATTGACGGTTTTGCCCAGAGTTTTAGAATTAAGCACGTAGTTATACATCTTATTACTTCTACCCAAGTGCATGACCTTATATTTATCCCCATTAAAGCTCATTTGCCATTTATCAGCCCAAGCTTCTAGTTTACATAAATCATCCTGTAATATAAAATTGTCCTCCTCTGTATTGATTACCCTGCAGAGTTTAGTGTCATCTGCAAATATTGAAATTCTACTCTGAATGCCCCCTACAAGGTCATTAATAAATATGTTAAAAAGAAGAGGGCCCAATACTGACCCCTGTGGTACCCCACTACTAACCGCGACCCAGTCCGAATATGCTCCATTAATAACCACCCTTTGTTTCCTATCCCTGAGCCAGCTCTCAACCCACTTGCACATATTTTCCCTTATCCCCATTATTCTCATTTTATGTATCAACCTTTTATGTATATACACTACATCTACTGGGTTCCCTTGGTCCTGTCCGGAACTTACCTCTTCATAGAAGCTGATCAAATTAGTCTGACATGAACGGTCCCTAGTAAACCCGTGCTGATACTGGGTCATGAGGTTATTCCTCTTCAGATACTCCAGTATAGCATCCCTTAGAATGCCCTCCAGGATTTTACCACAGTAGAGGTTAAGCTTACTGGCCTATAATTTCCGAGTTCAGTTTTTGTCCCCTTTTTGAATATTGGCACCACATTTGCTATACGCCAGTCCTGTGGTACAGACCCTGTTATTATGGACTCTTTAAAGATTAAAAATAATGGTCTATCAATGACTGTACTTAATTCCTGCAGTACTCGGGGGTGTATGCCATCCGGGCCCGGAGATTTGTCAATTTTTGTGATTTTTAGACGCCGCTGTACTTCCCGCTGGGTTAAGCAGGTAACATTTAATTGGGAATTTTTATCACTAGTCATATTGGCTGCCATGGGATTTTCTTTTGTAAATACTGATGAAAAAAAGTCATTTAGCATATTGGCTTTTTCCTCATCCTCATCCACCATTTCACCCAGACTATTTTTAAGGGGGCCAACACTATCATTTTTTAGTTTCTTACTATTTATGTAGTTAAAGAATATTTTGGGGTTATTTTTGCTCTCTTTGGCAATGAGTCTCTCTGTCTCAATCTTTGCTGCCTTGATTTGCTTTTTACAGAATTTATTTAATTTTTTGTATTTATTTAATGCCTCCTCACTACCTACTTCCTTTAATTCTCTAAATGCTTTCTTTTTGTCACTTATTGCGCCCCTTACAGCTCTATTTAGCCATATTGGTTTCCTCCTATTTCTAGTATGTTTATTCCCATACGGTATATACTGTGCACAGGTCCTATCCAGGATGCTAATAAACGTCTCCCATTTTCTTTGTGTACTTTTATGTCTCAGGATATCATCCCAGTTAATTGCACCAAGATCCTCTCTCATCCGTTGGAAATTTTCCCTCCTGAAGTTTAGTGTCCTTGTCACCCCTCTACTACACATCTTATTAAAGGAGACATGAAAACTTATTATTTTGTGATCACTATTCCCCAAGTGACCCCCAACCCTTATATTTGATATGCAGTCTGGCCTGTTGGTTAATATTGTCAAGAGGAAGATGAGAGACATCAGATCCAACAATGCAGACAAGCTGAAGGCTGTTATCAAAGCAACCTGGGCTTTCATAACACCTCAGCAGTGTCACAGGCTGATCACCTCCATGCCTCACCGCATTGATGCAGTAATTGATGGAAAAGGAGCTCCGACCAAGTATTGAGTGCAATTACTGAACATATATTTCAGTAGGCCAACATTTCAGATTTTACCATTATTTTTCAAGCTGGTGTTATGAAGTATTCTAATTTTCTGAGATAACGACTTATGGGTTTTCATTGGCTGGTAGCCATAATCATCAACATTAACAGAAATAAATATTTGAAACAGATCACTCTGTTTGTAATAACTCTATATAATATACAGTATTTCAGTTCTTCTATTGAAGAACTGAAATAAATTAACTTTTTGATGATATTATAATTTTGTGAGAAGCACCTGTATGTTGAGAACTTTAGCATGATTTTACAGTTCTTTGGATATGTATCTGCTTTAAAATAGTAGGCATATAAGTTAAAGGGGTGGTCCAGCAGAAAATAATTGTGGGGATGTGTTTTAAATGAGAAAAATGTAAATATAGTAATATGCTTTAAAGAGGTGGTCAGCTGCTGGAAATTCTCTTAATGGGCCCAAGAAAGTGAAAACAAAGATACTCAACACCCAGACTGCTGCTACTCTTTTGCACTCAGTACTGTGGCCTCCCACCAGGTTCCTGACATCATCCTGAAGGGGAGTCGCATAAATGTTGCAGTCCATCTGTGGCAGCTTATGAGCTGCAGAACCTACCAAGCTGCAAGAAACTGTGTCATTTTTTTCACCTGTGTGGTTCCATTAACATGGGATTGTCAGTAGTGTACAACCTCTTCAAAGAAACTATAATTAAATTAATTTAATTTAAAATGCAATTTTACTCTGCTATACCACTGCTTTAACTCAAATGACTACTATTTTAAAATCTAAGGAGTAAGGTTTCTCCTTGTGGAGAGTGACATACCAGCTCTGGTTTGTCAAGGTAAGGAGGTTTATTCGCCGTGCAATGCTCCTCTGGGAAGTATAATATGCAAATTGCCTCTTCTGAGAGAAAAAGAGGACTGGAACTCTACAGCGCCACCTATTGGAAGTAGTGATCCTACAAGTCACAATCAACCCTTTAACGAGTCTTGCAATATGACTTAGGATAAGAGCCAAATCAGTATCTCAATTTGCAGACAAGTCACTGCCGGTTTGTGTTAAAGCTGTGACACCCCAGGATCCTGGTTGTCACAGTGGCATTGCTTTCCTCATGGGGAGAGAGATGTCACGCTTGGAAGCGAAGGAAGATCTTCTCTATCAGGTATACACAAACATACAACATGTTCACACTCCAGGCCAGAAGGGGGAGCTCTGAACCTGGTTTTCTGGGGAACTTCCCTATATAGAGATTGTGGTCTGGAGGGAAAGTCAGTCTGTCAGAGAGACAGAGGAGAGAGCAGTCAGACAGTGAGTGTTGGAAGGACTGAAGGGGCCATGCAGCCAGAGGTGCTGCAGCTCCTGGAGAAGGAAAACACAGAGAGAGAACATATTGTAGAGAGTGTGCAGGAGAGTGGAGCACAGGAGAGTGACACCTGGTAAGGATAGCTGCGACTGGGCTACTTCCCTGCAGATCACTGATCCCAGTAGCCGGAAGACCAAGGTTGTGTCAGACTCTAGGAGGCACAGCAGAAACCGGCAGGACAGCTGGACTACACATCACCTGTCCACCCTATCACCCAGGAGACACAGTGGTGCAAAGAGCCCGGGTCGTGATAGAGACCCTGTAAAAAGGCTCGAGCCACCTGTCATACGGGTTTGTGTCCCACCTTTCAGTAGGACAGAGAGAACTGTGAGGACCTTGTCAGAAGCCACAGGCAGCAAAGGACTACACCACCACGCTAGTAGGAAGGCTTCTAACTCCACCTGGTAGAGGGGACTCTGAATTTGCTTCCAAGTCGGCCAGACCCTGCCTGTACCTGTGATCTGGTGCCCTGGACTGTGGCTGCCTGAAGTCTTCAGTAAACCAGGTAAAGAGACTGCAAACCCGTGTCCTCCATTCTTTATTGCACCACTCACCATCCTTATCTCATCACCAGGAGCCCTCGGGACCTACTTCACCTGTGGGAAGTTATACAATCTTAGCTGCCATAACATCACCCCAGTGGACCCCTTTAAGCAGTGTCTGTCCCCTCTGACCGAATACCACAGGTGGCATCATGAACACAAACTTTATTCAAAACCCCTTTAAAGACATTCACTTTTACATGGGCACCCAGGGCCATGGACCGGGTCACAGCCACTGTAACATCCCCTTTAAGTACCGGACCCAGTACCGAGTACCCCATGGCCCCTGGCGTGCGACTCAAATCCCACTCTCAGAGATTGACAGTGTGATTTAACAGGTGTCATGTGCTGGACAAAGTGGAGTTCTCAACGTTTCCCTCACACCCCTTATCCACAAATCACACTTATAATAAGGTGTATGCAGTAGTGCTTGACTTGTTTTAAAAGAAACGCTAAAACTGCATGGTCCTATCCTGTCTCTATTTTCTAATAGTATTAGAAAAAAAATGATTGTGTCAAAAACCAATTGCAATGCAGAAGTGTCTTGACTGCAGTATTAGTTCTGAAATCAAGAGCTGAAAAATTGACATAATAACAGCTTTATAAATAAGATGTAATAGTATTAGTAAGTTTATTTATTTCCACTTAAATCATAACTACACAATAGTTTTGCTCAACTTTTTCCAAATTACTCTCTGGATAAAATGCAAACATGTAGGATCATAGAATCATAGAATCATACAATGTTAGAGTTAGAAGGGACCTCCTGGGTCATCTGGTCCAACCCCCTGCTCAAAGCAGAATTCACAAAATCGTCCCAGACAGATGTCTGTCCAGACTCTGTTTGAAGACTTCCATTGAAAGAGAACTCACCACCTCTCGTGGCAGCCTGTTCCACTCATTGATCACCCTAACTGTCAAAAAGTTTTTTCTAATATCTAATCTGTGTCTCCTCCTATTCAGTTTCATCCCATTCCTTCTAGTCTTTCCTTGTGCAAATGAGAAAAAAGATGATCCTTCTACAATGTGACAGCCCTTGAGATATTTGTAGACAGCTATTAAGTCTCCTCTCAGTCTTCTTTATTGCAAGCTAAACTTTCCTAAATCCTGTAAACGTTCCTCATAGGACATGGTTTGCAGACCAGTCAGCCATTCCGGTCACTCTTCTCTGAACTTGCTCCAGTTTGTTGATGTCTTTTTTTAAAATGTGGTGCCCAAAACTGGGCACAGTATTCCAGATAAGGTCTGACCAAAGAGGAGTAGAGGGCAATAATGACTTCACGTGATCTAGACTATATGCTTCCGTTAATACATCCCAGAATTGTATTTGCCTTTTTTGCTGCTACATCACACTGTTGACTCATGTTCAGTCTGTGATCTATTAGTATACCCAAGTCTTTTTCACATGTGCTGTTGCTTAGCCCTATTCCTCCCATTCTGTATATGCTTTTTTCATTTTTATTGCCCAGATATAGTAATTTGCATTTTTCCCTGTTAAATATCATTCTGTTAGTTGTTGCCCGCTGCTCCAGTTTATTTATATCTTTTTGAATCCTCTCTCTCTTCTCTAGTATTAGCTATCCCTCCTAGCTTTGTGTCATCAGCAAATTTAATCAGCTTACCGTCAATTCCTTCATCTAAATCATTGATAAAGATGTTGAACAATACAGGACCCAGGACAGAACTCTGTGGTACCCCACTTGAGACATTCATCCAACTGAATGTGCAGCCATTTACGACCACTCCTTGGATCCGATCACTAAGACAGTTGTGAATCTACCTAACAGTTGCCTTGTCCATTCCATACTTAGTCATTTTTTCAATAAGGATTGTGTGAGATACTTTGTCAAATGCTTTGCTGAAGTCAAGATATACTATATCTACAGCATTTCCCTGATCCACCCAGTCAGTGATTCTGTCATAGAAAGAAATTAAGTTAGTCTGACATGACTTATTAGTTAAACACCCATGCTGACTCTGTTTAATCACGTCATTCTTATCCAGGTACTTACATACATGTTGTTTAATAATTTGATCAAAGATCTTTCCTGGCATAGACATCAGACTCACTGGTCTATAGTTCCCTGGGTCTACCTTCTTCCCCTTTTTGAAGATAGGAACAACATTTGCTCTTCTCCAGTCTTCTTGGACTTCGCCTGTTCTCCAAGAATTTTCACAGATTATGGAGAGTGGTTTAAAAATTTCTTCTGCTATCTCCTTCAGTACTCTGGGGTGTAATTCATCTGGACCTGGATACTTGAATTCATTTATGTTAGTGCAGCGCCCCAGAGACCTGGTCGTTGCAGTAACGTCGCTCTGCCACTAAGGGGAGTGATGGTACGTCTGATGGCACTAAAGGAGTTCACCTTGCAGGTATCACAGACACACATTACACTTCACACTCCGGCCACCAGGGGGAGAAAAAGGTCCTATCTTCTAGGCCACTCCTCACACTTGGGTAAAACTGGGGGTTAGATAGGAAGTTAAAGAGAAGCTGACTGGGTTTTGCCCAGGCAACACCTAGTGAGAGAAGAGGTTGCTTGGGAAGATTCAGGGGGGTCCCTGTCAGGGGTGGGATCCTGACAGAGGCCTAGCGAAAAGGAGAGATTGTTACTGAGCCGCACCTGCACTTCATTGCGGTGGTATCTTAAGAAAGGATAAGAAGCGAGGTTTATTGTGGAGAAGTGAGAAACGAGATCACAGCACAAAGGCGAAAGAACCAGTAGGAGTCGTGCCCCGAGATTGGCAACATCCTACTGAGGCGCGTAGCCGGTGGCCGGAACGCCGAGGAAGTATTGGGCTCTACGCATTACTTCAAACCAACGGCAGTGCAGTTAATTATAGGTTGGCTGCCTCACCTAAATCACCTAATGAAGACAATGGAGGCAATTGTGGGAGAGGTGTTGTGGATTCTGTTTGTGGGCTCCCTCTGGTGATTACTGCTGGTACTGGGTGACTTTGGTGGGTTGCGGCCTTTGGTTTCCACCTGTCCATCAGAGGCTGGGTGTTTCCTATTTTACCTGGCCTTTCTGTCATTCCCTTGCCGGCTATCAATGTATTCAGATGTGCTCTGTTTGGTTCCTGCCTACCTGCTCCCAGATCTTTCAGGATAAGCTAAGTGCTGATTTTCAGTTGTTTGGTTTTTTGTCCAGCTTGCTTATTATGTCTCTATGCTAGCTGGTAGCTCTAGTGGACTGAGGTTCTCCCCATGTGCCATGAGTTGGCACATGGGTTCTTGTAATCTCAGGATGGTTTTTTGATTAGGGTTTTTTGCTGACCGCTCAGACCCCTTTTGTATCGTTCTGCTTTCTAGTTTACAGCGGGCCTCAATTTGCTGAACCTATATATATCATCTCTATGTGTGTGCCTTCCTCTCATTTCACCGTCAATACATGTGGGGGGCAACTATACCTTTTGGAGTTCATTCATCTGGAGGCAAGTGAGGTCTTATTTTCTCTGCAGTACTAGTTAGCTCTTAGGCTGGTGCGTGGCGTCTAGAACCAACGTAGGCACGCTCCCTGGCTATCTCTAGTTGCGTTTGTCAGGCGTAGGGCAGCGGTCAGCCCAGGTTCCATCACCCTAGAGCTCGTCCGATATTTTGTATTACTTTGCTTGTCCTTTGCTATCCCTAGCCATTGGGATTCATGACAGTATAGCCGGCCCACAAAGTGTTAATTGTTTGGGCTGAAGCAGGAGAAAAAGAAGTGTTTAAGGGAATTTTTTTTTTTTTTTTTCCTTCAGAGTTTTGCTGCCTAGCCCTTAATTGCTGTCTAGCTGCTTCTTACCTCCTCTTAACCCTTGAATGGCTCTGATATTAGCTGTTTAACATGGATGTCCAGAGTTTGGCTTCCAGCCTGAGTAATCTCGCGGCAAAAGTTCAAAACATACAGGATTTTGTTGTTCACACTCCCATGTCTGAACCTAGAATTCCTATTCCAGAGTTCTTTTCTGGAGATAGATCTACCTTCCTGAATTTCAGGAACAATTGTAAATTGTTTCTTTCTTTAAAATCTCGCTCCTCTGGAGACCCTGCTCAACAGGTCAAGATTGTAATATCTTTCCTGCGGGGCGACCCTCAGAATTGGGCATTTGCATTGGCACCAGGGGATCCTGCATTGCTCAATGTGGATGCGTTTTTTCTGGCATTGGGATTGCTCTATGAGGAACCCAACCTGGAGATTCAGGCTGAAAAGGCTTTATTAGCCCTCTCTCAGGGGCATGATGAAGCGGAAATATATTGTCAAAAATTTCGGAAATGGTCGGTGCTTACTCAGTGGAATGAGTGCGCCCTGGCTGCTAACTTCAGAAATGGTCTTTCCGAGGCCATTAAGGATATTATGGTGGGGTTCCCTACGCCTACAGGTCTGAATGAGTCGATGGCTATGGCCATTCAGATTGATCGGCGTTTACGGGAGCGCAAACCCGTGCACCAGTTGGCGGTGTCTTCTGAACAGGCACCTGAGACTATGCAATGTGATAGAATTCAGTCCAGAAGTGAACGGCAAAATTATAGGCGGAAAAATGGATTGTGTTTTTATTGTGGTGATTCAGCTCATGTTATATCAGCATGCTCTAAACGCACAAAAAGGGTTGATAAATCTTTTGCCATTGGTACTCTGCAGCCTAAGTTCATTTTGTCTGTGACTCTGATTTTTTCACTGTCTTCCATTTCCGTCGATGCCTATGTGGATTCAGGCGCTGCCCTGAGTCTTATGGATTGGTCATTTGCTAAACGCTGCGGTTTTAGTCTGGAGCCTCTGGAAGTTCCTATCCCTCTGAAGGGAATTGACTCTACACCATTGGCTATGAATAAGCCGCAGTATTGGACACAAGTGACCATGCGCATGACTCCCGTTCATCAGGAGGTGATTCGCTTCCTTGTACTGTATAATTTACATGATGTACTAGTGCTTGGTCTGCCATGGTTATAAACTCATAATCCTGTCCTGGACTGGAAAACAATGTCTGTGTTAAGCTGGGGATGTCAGGGGGTTCATGATTATGCACCTCCGATTTCAATCGCTTCATCTACTCCTTCTGAGATCCCTGTGTTTTTGTCTGACTATAAGGATGTTTTTGAGGAGCCTAAGCTCAATTCGCTCCCTCCTCATAGAGATTGTGACTGTGCTATAGAATTGATTCCTGGCAGTAAGTTCCCTAAGGGTCGTTTATTTAATCTGTCACTGCCAGAGCATACTGCTATGCGGAATTATATTAAGGAGTCCTTGGAAAAGGGACATATTCGTCCATCTTCGTCTCCTCTGGGAGCAGGTTTTTTTTTCGTGGCAAAAAAAGATGGTTCCCTGAGGCCTTGTATAGATTATCGCCTTCTGAATAAGATTACAGTCAAATATCAGTATCCACTGCCATTATTGACTGATTTGTTTGCTCGCATTAAGGGGGCTAGGTGGTTCACTAAGATAGATCTTCGCGGTGCGTATAATCTGGTGCGGATAAAACAGGGTGACGAGTGGAAAACCGCATTTAATACGCCTGAGGGCCATTTTGAGTATTTGGTAATGCCTTTTGGACTCTCCAATGCTCCGTCAGTCTTTCAGTCCTTTATGCACAATATTTTCCGTGAATATCTGGATAAGTTTATGATTGTGTATTTGGATGATATTTTGGTGTTTTCTGATGACTGGGAGTCTCATGTTTTACAGGTCAGGAAGGTGTTTCAGGTTCTGCGGGCCAATTCTCTGTTTGTGAAGGGCTCAAAGTGTCTCTTCGGAGTCCAGAAGATTTCTTTTTTGGGATACATTTTTTCTCCTTCTACTATTGAGATGGATCCCGTCAAGGTTCAGGCGATTTGTGACTGGACACAACCTACATCTGTTAAGAGCCTTCAGAAGTTCTTGGGGTTTGCTAATTTTTATCGTCGGTTCATTGCTAATTTTTCCAGTATTGTTAAACCTTTGACTGATTTGACTAAAAAGGGTGCTGATGTTGCTGATTGGTCTCCTGCGGCCGTGGAGGCCTTTCAGGAACTTAAGCGCCGGTTTTCTTCTGCTCCTGTGTTGTGTCAACCAGATGTTTCACTTCCTTTTCAGGTTGAGGTTGATGCTTCCGAGATTGGAGCGGGGGCGGTTTTGTCACAGAGAAGTTCTAATGGCTCGGTGATGAAGCCATGTGCATTCTTCTCTAGAAAATTCTCGCCCACCGAGCGCAATTATGATGTGGGTAATTGGGAGCTTTTGGCCATGAAGTGGGCATTTGAGGAGTGGCGTCATTGGCTTGAGGGTGCTAAACATCGTGTGGTGGTCTTGACTGATCACAAGAATCTCATTTACCTTGAGTCTGCCAGGCGTTTGAATCCTAGACAGGCTCGTTGGTCGTTGTTTTTTTTCTCGTTTCAAATTCGGAGTTTCATCCTCGTTTTTCCTCTGGTCAGGTGGAGTCTTCGGATTGTCCTGGAGTGGACATGGTGGTGGACAGGCTACATCAGATTTGGAATCAGGTGGTGGACAATTTGAAGTTATCTCAGGAGAAGACTCAGCAGTTTGCTAATCGCCGTCGCCGCGTGGGTCCCCGACTTCTTGTTGGGGATTTGGTGTGGTTGTCTTCTCGTTTTGTCCCTATGAAGGTCTCTTCTCCTAAGTTCAAGCCTCGGTTCATCGGTCCTTATAGGATCTCGGAGATTCTTAACCCTGTATCTTTTCGTTTGGATCTCCCAGCATCGTTTGCTATTCATAATGTGTTCCATCGGTCGTTGTTGCGGAGGTATGAGGTGCCCGTTGTTCCTTCGGTTGAGCCTCCTGCTCCGGTGCTGGTGGAGGGAGAATTGGAGTATGTTGTTGAGAAGATCTTGGATTCTCGTGTTTCCAGACGCAAACTCCAGTATTTGGTTAAGTGGAAGGGTTATGGTCAGGAGGATAATTCCTGGGTGGTCGCCTCCGATGTTCATGCGACTGATTTGGTCCGCGCCTTCCATAGAGCTCACCCTGATCGCCCTGGGGGTTCTCGTGAGGGTTCGGTGACCCCTCCTCAAGGGGGGGGTACTGTTGTGGATCCTGTTTGTGGGCTCCCTCTGGTGGTTACTGCTGGTACTGGGTGACTTTGGTGGGTTGCGGCCTTTGGTTTCCACCTGTCCATCAGAGGCTGGGTGTTTCCTATTTTACCTGGCCTTTCTGTCATTCCCTTGCCGGCTATCAATGTATTCAGATGTGCTCTGTTTGGTTCCTGCCTACCTGCTCCCAGATCTTTCAGGATAAGCTAAGTGCTGATTTTCAGTTGTTTGGTTTTTTGTCCAGCTTGCTTATTATGTCTCTATGCTAGCTGGTAGCTCTAGTGGACTGAGGTTCTCCCCATGTGCCATGAGTTGGCACATGGGTTCTTGTAATCTCAGGATGTTTTTTTGATTAGGGTTTTTTGCTGACCGCTCAGACCCCTTTTGTATCGTTCTGCTTTCTAGTTTACAGCGGGCCTCAATTTGCTGAACCTATATATATCATCTCTATGTTTGTGCCTTCCTCTCATTTCACCGTCAATACATGTGGGGGGCAACTATACCTTTTGGGGTTCATTCCTCTGGAGGCAAGTGAGGTCTTATTTTCTCTGCAGTACTAGTTAGCTCTTAGGCTGGTGCGTGGCGTCTAGAACCAACGTAGGCACGCTCCCTGGCTATCTCTAGTTGCGTTTGTCAGGCGTAGGGCAGCGGTCAGCCCAGGTTCCATCACCCTAGAGCTCGTCCGATATTTTGTATTACTTTGCTTGTCCTTTGCTATCCCTAGCCATTGGGATTCATGACAGAGAGGGGCGTCTCTAGGGTCCCTATAAAATAACTCCAGGCCTACCCCGTCATACGGGTGCGTCCTATCCATATCATCTGGGGGACGGAGAGAGAAAGAACAGAAACATACACAACAGTTGTGTAGGTAGGCACTGATTTCCACCTGCAAAGGGAACTCTGGATGTGCCTTTGGACCGGCCGGTCTCAGCCAGCCCTGTTAGCAGTGCTCTGGATTGTGGATGCCGAAGCCTTCAGTAAAGAGGTAAAGAGACTGCAACCCTGTGTCCTCGTTATTTACTGCGACCTACACCACCACCTACACCTTTTATTGGGCGCCACTTAGCAGGACTACGGACCAGGTCGGGCCACCGTGACATCCTCAGAACCGATAGACCCGGTACCGAGTACCCCGCCGTCCTGCATCTGGGGGCCGCTCCATTAGCTAAGTGTTTCCTCACTATCTTTCTGTTTATAGATATCCTGGATTCTTCTATTCCCTTATTAGGACAGTGAAAATCAGTTGATGTTAGATTTTCTTTCTCAGAGAAAACAGATGCAAAATAGGAATTAAAAAGTTCGGCCTTCTCAATATCCTTTCTTACCATTTCATCATTTTCATCCTGTAAAAAATCCTATAGCATCTATGACTTTTCTTTTACTTTTGACATATCCCCAAAATCCTTTTTTATTGCTTTTGACGTCTCTTGCAAGCCTTAATTCATTGTCTGCTTTAGATAATCTGATATGTGCCCTGCAGGATTTGCGGACAGCATTATATTCTTCTTTAGATATGCCTCCTTCTTTCCATTTGATAAACATTTCTTTCTTCCTTTTTAGCATGTGTTTAAGTTCTGTGTTCATCCATCCTGGTTTCCTTAAATGCTTCCTATTCTTCCCTCTTTTCGGAATTGTTAACGATTGTGCATTGAGAATCTCATTTTTCAAGATTCTTCCCGGACATTTTTGTCTTTAACCCCTTTCTGCCATTGGACGTACTATTCCGTCCATGTGGGGTGGGCCCTAATTCCCAAGGATGGAATAGTACATCCAGCACGATCGGCCGTGCTCACGGGGGAAGCGCGGCCGATCGCGGCCGGGTGTCAGCTGCCTATCGCAGCTGACATCCGGCACTATATGCCAGGAGCAGTCACGGACCGCCCCCGGCACATTAACCCCCAGCACACCGCGATCAAACATGATCGCGGTGTGCCGGCGGTACAGGGAAGCATCGTGCAGGGAGGGGGCTCCCTGCGGGCTTCCCTGAGACACCCGGAGCAACGCGATGTGATCGCGTTGCTGCGAGGGTCTCCTACCTCCTATCCCTGCAGGCCCCGGATCCAAAATGGTCAC
This sequence comes from Ranitomeya variabilis, assembly GCF_051348905.1. NCBI lineage: Eukaryota > Metazoa > Chordata > Amphibia > Anura > Dendrobatidae > Ranitomeya > Ranitomeya variabilis. Next base: position 325,926,830 of record NC_135236.1, read on the forward strand.
GGGGCTGCATCCGGGTCCTGCTGGGATTACTTCCGGGTGCCGTGCAGACTGCAAATGAAAGCTGCAGCCTGCACGGCTGTAAGTGAGATCGGTGATCTGACAGAGTGCTGTGCACATGTCAGATCAACGATCTGTGATGTCCCCCCCTGGGTCAAAGTAAAAAAGTTTAAAAAAAAATTCCCACATGTGTAAAAAAAAAAGAAAAAAACATTCCTAAATAAAGAAAAAATATATATATATTATTCCCATAAATATATTCCTTTATCTAAATAAAAAAAATCAAACAATAAAAGTACACATATTTAGTATCGCTGCGACCGTAACGACCCCACCTATAAAACAATATCACTAGTTAACCCCTTCAGTGAACACCGTAAAAAAAACAAAAAACCGAGGCTAAAAACAACGTTTATTCTCATACTGCCAAACAAAAAGTAGAATAACACGCAATCAAAAAGACAGATATAAATAACCATGGTACCGCTGCAAACGACATCTTGTCCTGCAAAAAACGAGCCTCCATACAGCATCATCAGCGAAAAAATAATAAAGTTATAGTCCTCAGAATAAAGCGATGCCAAAATAATTATTTTTTCTATAAAATAGTTTTTATCGTATAAAAGCGCCAAAACATAAAAAAATGATAGAAATGAGGTATCGCTGTAATCATACTGACCCGAAGAATAAAAGTGCTTTATCAATTTTACCAAACGCGGAACGGTATAAACGCCTCCCCCAAAAGAAATTCATGAATAGCTGGTTTTTGGTAATTCTGCCTCACAAAAATCAGAATAAAAAGCGATCAAAAAATCTCCCGTGCCCGAGCATATTACCAATAAAAACGTCAACTCGTTCCGCAAAAAACAAGACCTAACATGACGCTGTGGACTCAAATATGGAAAAATTATAGCTCTCAAAATGTGGTAACGCAAAAAATATTTTTTGCAATACAAAGCTTCTTTCAGTGTGTGACAGCTGCCAATCATAAAAATACGCTAAAAAACCCACTATAAAAGTAAATCAAACCCCCCTTCATCACCCCCTTAGTTAGGGAAAAATAAAAAAATTAAAAAAATGTATTTATTTCCATTTTACCATTAGGGTTAGGGCTAGGGTTAGGGCTAGGGTTAGGGTTAGGGCTAGGGTTAGGGTTAGGGCTAGGCCTAGGGTTAGGGCTAGGGTTAGGGCTAGGGTTAGGGTTAGGGCTAGGGCTAGGGTTAGGGCTAGGGTTAGGGTTAGGGTTGGGGCTAGGGTTAGTGCTAGGGTTGGGGCTAGGGTTAGGGTTGGGGCTAGGGTTGGGGCTAGGGTTGGGGCTAGGGTTAGGTTGGGGCTAGGGTTAGGGTTGGGGCTAGGGTTAGGGTTAGGGTTGGGGCTAAAGTTAGGGTTAGGGTTTGGATTACATCTACGGTTGGGATTAGGGTTAGGGGTGTGTCTGGGTTAGAGGTGTGGTTAGGGTTACCATTGGGATTAGGGTTAGGGGTGTGTTTGGATTAGGGTTTCAGTTATAATTGGGGGGTTTCCACTGTTTAGGCACATCAGGGGCTCTCCAAACGCGACATGGCATCCGATCTCAATTTCAGCCAATTCTGCGTTGAAAAAGTAAAACAGTGCTCCTTCCCTTCCGAGCTCTCCCGTGCACCCAAACAGGGGTTTATCCCAACATATGGGGTATCAGCGTACTCGGAACACATTGGAGAACAACTTTTGGGGTCCAATTTCTCCTGTTACCCTTGGGAAAATGCAAAACTAGGGGCTAAAAAATAATTTTTGGGGAAATTTTTTTATTTTTATTTGCATGGCTCTGCGTTATAAACTGTAGTGAAACAATTGGGGGTTCAAAGCTCTCACAACACATCTAGATGAGTTCCTTAGGGGGTCTACTTTCCAAAATGGTGTCACTTGTGGGGGGTTTCTACTGTTTAGGTACATTAGGGCCTCTGCAAACGCAATGTGACACTTGCAGACAATTCCTTCTAAGTCTGCATTCCAAATGGCGCTCCTTCCCTTCCGAGCCCTCCCATGCGCCCAAACGGTGGTTCCCCTCCACATATGGGGTATCAGCATACTCAAGACAAATTGGACAACAACTTTTGGGGTCCAATTTCTCCTGTTACCCTTGGGAAAATACAAAACTGGGGGCTAAAAAATAATTTTGGGGGGAAATTTTTTATTTTTTATTTTAACGGCTATGCGTTATAAACTGTAGTGAAACACTTGAGGGTTCAAAACTCTCACAACACATCTAGATGAGTTGCTTAGGGGGTCTACTTTCCAAAATTGTGTCACTTGTGTTTTTTTTTTACTGTTTAGGTACATTAGGGCTCTGCAAACGCAATGTGACGTCTGCAGACCATTCCATCTATGTCTGCATTCAAAATGGCGCTCCATCCCTTCCGAGCCCTCCCATGCGCCCAAACAGTGGTTCCCCCCCACATATGGGGTATCAGCGTATTCAGGACAAATTGAACAACAACTTTTGGGGTCCAATTTCTCCTGATACCCTCGGGAAAATACAAAACTGGGGGCTAAAATATAATTTTTGTGGGAAAAAAATGTTTGTTTTATTTTTACGGCTCTGCATTATAAACTTCTGTGAAGCACTTGGTGCGTCAAAGTGCTCACTACACCTCTAGATAAGTTCCTTAGGGGGTCTACTTTCCAAAATGGTGTCACTTGTGGGGGGTTTCAATGTTTAGGCACATTAGTGGCTCTCCAAACGCAACATGGCGTCCCACCTCAATTCCTGTCAATTTTGCATTGAAAAGTCAAACGGCGCTCCTTCCCTTCCGAGCTCTCCCATGCGCCCAAACAGTGGTTTACCCCCACATATGGGGTATCAGCGTACTCAGGACAAATTGTACAACAAATTTTGGGGTCCAATTTCTTCTCTTACCCTTGGGAAAATCAAAAAATGGGGGCAAAAAGATCATTTTTGTGAAAAAATATGATTTTTTATTTTTACGGTTCTGCATTATAAACTTCTGTGAAGCACTTGGTGAGTCAAAGTGCTCACCACACCTCTAGATAAGCTCCTTAGGGGGTTTACTTTCCAAAATGGTGTCACTTGTGGGGGTTTTCAATGTTTAGGCATATCAGGGGCTCTCCAAACGCAACATGGCGTCCCATCTCAATTCCAGTCAATTTTGCATTGAAAAGTCAAATGGCGCTCCTTCGCTTCCGAGCTCTGTCATGCGCCCAAACAGTGGTTTACCCCCACATATGGGGTATCGGCGTACTCAGGACAAATTGTACAACATCTTTTGGGGTCCATTTTCTCCTGTTACCCTTGGTAAAATAAAACAAATTGGAGCTGAAGTAAATTTTGTGTGAAAAAAAAGTTAAATGCTCATTTTTATTTAAACATTCCAAAAATTCCTGTGAAACACCTTAAGGGTTAATAAACTTCTTGAATGTGGTTTTGATCACCTTGAGGGGTGCAGTTTTTAGAATGGTGTCAAAATGACTTCAAATGAGATGTGGTCCCTAAAAAAAATGGTGTTGTGAAAATGAGAAATTGCTGGTCAAATTTTAACCCTTATAACTCCCTAACAAAAAAAAATTTTGGTTCCAAAATTGTGCTGATGTAAAGTAGACATGTGGGAAATGTTACTTATTAAGTATTTTGTGTGACATATCACTGTGATTTAATTGCATAAAAATTCAAAGTTGGAAAATTGCAAAATGTTTAAAATTTTCGCCAAATTTCCATTTTTTTCACAAATAAACGCATGTAATATCAAAGAAATTTTACCACTATCATGAAGTACAATATGTCACGAGAAAACAGTGTCAGAATCACCAGGATCCGTTGAAGCGTTCCAGAGTTATAACCTCATAAAGGGACAGTGGTAAGAATTGTAAAAATTGGCCCGGTCCATAACGTGCAAACCACCCTTGGGGGTGAAGGGGTTAAGGATATCCAGCTAATGGATCCCTCCGATTCTCTTTCTGAGTCCCTTAAAATCTGCCTTTCTGAAATCTAACTTTGACGTCTGTGTCTTCACAGGTCTTCCTCCTCTAGCTATTCAAAATTCTAAAATAGCATGGATGCTACCTCCTAGGGTCCCAGCCACTCTTACCTCCTCAACCATTTCCTCCCTGTTTATGAGGATTAGATCCAAGGTAGCAGATCCCCTTGTTTTCTCTTCTACCTTTTGGAAGATAAAATTGTCAGCAAGAGAGGATAAGAATTTGTTTGACCTGTTACTTTTGCCTGAGAGAGATTCCCAACAAATGTCTGGATAGTTGAAATCTCCCATGAAGACTGTCAAATTTTTTGGAGAACTTGGCCATTTGATGCATAAAGAGTTCATCCATATCTTCAGCTTGCACAGGCGGCCTGTAGTAAATGCCTACAATGATGTCCTTTCCATTGTTCTCTCCTTGTATTCTTACCCAAACAGTTTCCACTGATCTCCCAGTCTCTGAAATTTACATTTTGTAATATCTTTGAAAAGTTGCAAAATGTTTGTGTAATGCAGAGTTGCGCAAAGCATTTGTCACTTTTGACATTTTCACGCCAGCTTGAATTGGCACTGGCAAAATGGCACAGCTAGGAAAGGATGGGGCATGGCCAAATCCACCCATTAAGTTTATCAAACGGCTTTTTCTTGCCAGACATCATACTCCTGACTGCAGTAGCATTTCTTGCACAGCAACTGTGGTGCTTGACACTTTGTTGTGGTACTTAATTCATTAACTGTTGTGTTGTGTAACAAATGTAATGCCTTCTACTCCTGCAAAACTGGCATAGTGTGATTGTGTGCTATGCCAGATGAATTGGTCCCATAGGGTCTGAAAAAAACCGGGGTTTCAACAGAAGTAGTATTAGTTAGTTCAGGTACAGAAACTAAGAGTAAGAGGGTGATACATGTCAGAAAAAGGCTCTGCAATAAAAATATTGTGTATTATCAGTAGTGTTGAGCGATACCGTCCGATACTTGAAAGTATCGGTATCGGATAGTATCGGCCGATACCCGAAAAGTATCGGATATCGCCGATACCGATACCCGATACCAATACAAGTCAATGGGACACCAAGTATCGGAAGGTATCCTGATGGTTCCCAGGGTCTGAAGGAGAGGAAACTCCCCTTCAGGCCCTGGGATCCATATTAATGTGTAAAATAAAGAATAAAAATAAAAAAATATTGATATACTCACCCTCTGACGCGCCCTGGTTGTAACCGCCAGCCTCCGTTCATAAGAATGAGCGCTTGAAAGTCCTTAGATGACGTCGCAGCCTGTGATTAGTCGCGGAGCGGTCACGTGACCGCAAAGCGACCAATCACAAGCCGTGAAGTCATCTAAGGTCTTTCAAGCGCTTGAAAGACCTTAGATGACGTCGCAGCTTGTGATTGGTCGTGTTGCGGTCACGTGACCGCTCCGCGACCAATCACAGGCCACGACGTCATCTAAGGACTTTCAAGCGCTCATTCTTATGAACGGAGGCTGGCAGTTACAACCAGGGCGCATCAGAGGGTGAGTATATCAATATTTTTTTATTTTTATTCTTTATTTTACACATTAATATCGATCCCGATACCGATTCCCAATACCACAAAAGTATTGGATCTCGGTATCGGAATTCCGATACAGCAAATATCGGCCGATACCCGATACTTGCGGTATCGGAATGCTCAACACTAATTATCAGTTAAAGAACCCATGCATAACTGAACATTATTACATGCACCTTATTTGTTAGAAAGCATCTCTAAAGGACTCGAAGATGGACTTAAATCTTCCTATTTGTGTTCTGAAGATTATTTTTACATTATAAGTAGTGTTGAGCATTCCGATACCGCAAGTATCGGGTATCGGCCGATATTTGCTGTATCGGAATTCCGATACCGAGATCTGATACTTTTGTGGTATCGGGTATCGGTATCAAAACAACATTAATGTAAAAATGTGTAAAAGAGAGAATTAAAATAAAAAATATTGCTATACTCACCTCTCCGACGCAGCCTGCACCTTACCGAGGGAAGCGGCAGCGTTCTTTCTTTAAAATTTGCGCTTTTCTTTCCTTACGTGAAGTCCCGGCTTTGTGATTGGTTGCGTCGCAGTCACATGGGCGATGCAACCAATCACAGCAAGCCGTGATGTAATTTCAGGTCCTTAAGGATTTTAAAATTACGTACCGGCTTTGTGATTGGTTGCGTCGCAGTCACATGGGCGACGCAACCAATCACAGCAAGCCGTGACGTAATTTCAGGTCCTTAAGGATTTTAAAATTACGTCCCGGCTTTGTGATTGGTTGCGTCGCAGTCACATGGGCGACGCAACCAATCACAAGCCGTGACGTCACGGGAGGCTGGACACGCGCGCATTTTAAAATGCGCGCTTGTCCAGCCTCCCGTGACGTCCCGGCTTGTGATTGGTTGCATCGCGATCAACCAATCACAAGCCGGGAGGCTGGACATGCGCGCATTTTAAAATGCGCGCGTGTCCAGCCTCCCGGCTTGTGATTGGTTGATCGCGACGCAACCAATCACAAGCCGGGACGTCACGGGAGGTTGGACAAGCGCGCATTTTAAAATGCGCGCATGTCCAGCCTCCCGGCTTGTGATTGGTTGATCGCGAAGCAACCAATCACAAGCCGGGACGTCACGGGATGTTGGACAAGCGCGCATTTTAAAATGCGCGCGTGTCCAGCCTCCCGGCTTGTGATTGGTTGACCGCGAAGCAACCAATCACAAGCCGGGACGTCACGGGAGGCTGGACAAGCGCGCATTTTAAAATGCGCGCGTGTCCAGCCTCCCGTGACGTCACGGCTTGTGATTGGTTGCGTCGCCCATGTGACTGCGACGCAACCAATCACAAAGCCGGGACGTAATTTTAAAATCCTTAAGGACCTGAAATTACGTCACGGCTTGCTGTGATTGGTTGCGTCGCCCATGTGACTGCGACGCAACCAATCACAAAGCCGGGACGTAATTTTAAAATCCTTAAGGACCTGAAATTACGTCACGGCTTGCTGTGATTGGTTGCGTCGCCCATGTGACTGCGACGCAACCAATCACAAAGCCGGGACTTCACGTAAGGAAAGAAAAGCGCGAATTTTAAACAAAGAACGCTGCCGCTTCCCTCGGTAAGGTGCAGGCTGCGTCGGAAAGGTGAGTATAGCAATATTTTTTATTTTAATTCTCTCTTTTACACATTAATATGGATCCCAGGGCCTGAAGGAGAGTTTCCTCTCCTTCAGACCCTGAGAACCATCAGGAATACCGTCCGATACTTGAGTCCCATTGACTTGTATTGGTATCGGGTATCGGTATCGGATTGGATCCGATACTTTGCCAGTATCGGCCGATACTTTCCGATACCGATACTTTCAAGTATCGGACGGTATCGCTCAACACTAATTATAAGATTATTTCTTTGACATCAATCATCATGTACATATATGCAGTGTTGAATAATTAAGTACAGGTTATGAAGCAACACACAGTACATATTACAGTCATCCTTAACAGTGTGAAGTGTAATATATAGCACAGGTTTCTCTGTGCTTTAGATCACACCACGTCCTTTTATATTTAAAGCTGTTGAAATAAATGCTGAACACGTCACCAATTTTGTAAGTAAATATTTTTCTAAAATTGCTATTGACATGAAATTCTCACCAGATGTCATTAATAGAGATGAGCGAACCTTTCAAGGTTCGGTTCAGTTTGGATTCACCAAACGGACCGCCGTTTGCCAAACAATTTTTCGAACGTATTTGAACACCATTAGAGGCAAAACCAAACACATAGGCAACACCTTAAGGGGTCACAAAAGCGTTCCAATCAGCTAAAATTAGGGGCAGACACCATGAAAAGTGGCATCAATTGACGCACAATAGAAATTTGCAAATAGCACAGCAGCAGTCTGCCATGGGCCATGCTTGAGATATCATAGTCTGGCCCAGCATTTACAGCTTGGAATTGAAGCTTCAATGAGGAGTTGGTGGTGGTTAAGGGTAAGCCTTCTTAGCTGGGAGATCTCACACCTCATGCAACACTTCAATTTTTTTTTTTATTCCAGCCACACTGAGATGGCACAAAGAACAGTTTCATGGAGTACTATTGGTAGAAAAATGTAAGGAAAGTTACACAGGTTTTTGACTGATCAGTTGACTCACAGTAGAACCTTTTATAATAGCACACAAGCAGTCAGCCATGGGCCATGCATGAGGTATCAGGGTCTGGGCCAGCATTTACAGCTTCAAACTCAAGTTTCAATTAAAATGAGGTGGGTGAGTAGCCAGTGTTAGACTGCTGTGCTGGGAGCCTGGATACCTCATACAGCAAATTAAATGTGATTTTTTGATCAGCGACACTCAGGTAGCACAAACATCAGCTTGGTATACCACAAATGTTATAAAAATGTAAGGATATTAACACAGTCAACTGAAAGTAATTGCACCCTGCTGATCAGGGGCCCTACTGCTACAGGCAACAAACATGAATAAGACCCATCTTGGAGTACAAACATTTCCTAAAATTATTGACACACTGTTAGGCGCCATTATTCTCCTGCTGCCTGGGCTAGATACAAAGCCTTGCCTGCACCTGCGGTCTCCCATTCTGCTTTGACCGCTGCGGGTGCTGCTGAACATAGGCATTGGTCCCAGCATCTTGCTTAGTCTCATGCTATTCATTTGGTTACTGCAGGCTCTTCAGCCAAGCCTATGGTAACCAGCGGTAGTCAGCGATGAGTGAACACTCTGGAGACTAAGTCCAAATATCACCCTACTGAGCATGCTCGTGATGTGGTGATGTCTCATTGGTGGTCGGTCGTTAGCTGATCTGGTGATGAGGCAGCTCTGGATTGGTCCACCGTCAAGGTCCTGTTCGACTGGACTTGAGCTGTGCTTATAAAAGGTTTTCAAAGGCACAAGCCGGTGCACTAGTATCAATCTAATTTCACGTGTGAATGTACTTTGCAATGGTGTGGTCTGTGTCAGCATATGCTCAGGGTCATCTGCTAGCCGTTAGAATTCCAGGACCTCCGGAGAGGAGTTTGTTCATGTGGATTCAGGGCTGGCGTAATGCCACTAGAATTCCAGCACCTCCGGAGAGGAGTTATTTGAGTGCTGTTGCTGACTGTCTGACCACTGTTGCTATCTGCTCCATTAGTGGGCTTTGATCCTCTGTGAAGGTAACAGGGATCTTGTCAAGCATCATATCTTTTGTTGCTGTGTGCGAGTGACACAGCTCTATTGCTGAGCATCTGCTTTGTTGCTGTATGCGATTGACACAGCTCTATTGTAGAGCATCAGTTTCATTACTGTGTGTGAGTGACACTACCTCTTGTGCTGCTCACTAAGTCACGTGAAACTCAGTGCGAGTTAGCAATCGCATACTGCATTCTCCGCCATTGTTCACATTAGCTGCAGTTTTACATCTCTGCATGGTGGACCCAAGGTTGTGATTGCACTTCCTCATTAAATCTATTTAGTGCAATCCGCGAACCCTAACGCACACACCACTAAGGCACAGAGAGCCTCCCCCAACCCCCTGCCCTATCTCTGTTACCTCATACTTCGGCCCTGCTTCTTACTGCAGCTCCTGATCTGGACACTGGACTGCCCACTTCCTCCTGTCTATCTGGGAGGCAGGGCCAGAAGGGATTTACGAGCATCTGATAGCTTTATCTAGGTGCACCTTATCTTCTCATCAAGCTGCTTGCCTATTGTTCTGTATCCCATCCCAGCTCTTTGGTCTTGGCCATGGTGGGGAGGTTGGAATGTGATTGAGTATGTGGACAGGTTTCTTTTGTACAGGTAACAAGTTCAAAAAGTTGTAATTAATACAGGCAATAAGTGTACAGTAGGAGGGCTTCTTAAAGAAAAACTAACAGGTCTTTGAGAGCCAGAATTCTTGCGGGCTGACAGGTGATCAAATACTTATTTCATGCAATAAAATGCAATTTAATTATGTAGTTTTCATACTAGGTGATTTTCTGGATTTTTTTAGGTTCTTTCTCTCACAGTTGAAGTGTACCTTTGCTAAAAATTACAGATCTCTCCATTCTTTGTAGATGGGAAAACTTGAAATACAGGCAGTGTATTAAATACTTATGTTCTCCACTATATAGATTTTGAGCATCATAACGAAGGGACACATGTAACTCACATGAGTTGATACATATATCTTTCACACAGGGCCGGACTGGCCATAGGGCAGTTCTGGCATTTGCCAGAGGGGCCGCCCCCTGCCGTGGGCCGCTCCCTCTGCAGGAGCACCATTGATGTGACAGGACAGGAGCCGCTCAGGAGAAGAAGGAGGCGCGGTCTCAACTGCTCTGTACATGTGAGCAGCAGCAGTGGGACACAGGAGTCCACAGTGAGAAGGAAGGGCAGAGGCAAGGTGGGGGGGAAGGGAGGCATTTATCCCCGGCCATGTCCCAGCTCCTGCTCATGGCCGGCGGGGATAATTTACATACATACCTCTCTAGGAGGCCGCACCAGATCCATATCGCCAGCACTGCTGCTGTCTGGCACTCAGCCAATGAAAACAAGCAGGGGAGCTACAGAAACCAATGAGGAGGTGGGCGGGGCCAGTGCTGTGAGGAGAAAAAGACTGGAAGATCCCAGCACTGAGCTCCTCCAATAGCAGCTGCAGCGTTCCCTCCTCTGCCGGATCAGTGCTGGAGGATGCACGGCCGAGAGCAGGACAGGAGGGCCCAGGCCTGTGTGTGCAATGACTGCTCTAGCAACAGAGCTGAAATCCCCTGCTCCTAGGATGCATCATCAGATGAAGAAATCCAGCTGCCTGCAGGAAGGAGTGAGTATATATGTATATGCTCAATGTGTAAACTGTGTATATGTGCAGGTCATGTGTCTGTAGTTTGAGTATGTGTATATATGTACTGTGTGTATATGTGTGTATGTATATATATATGCACCTTATGTGTCTGTATATGTACTGTATGTGTGTGTATATGTACTGTAATGCTGCAGAATCATGACCCCCCAGGCTGCCCACCCTGTATGTCCGTGACTTGCATTTTACTGCACTGTGTTGCAGATTTGTGCACACTATTATATTTTTAAAGGGAACATATCACCAGTGTTTGAGTCTGTCAACAAATGCAGCCGCCTTTACCTTCTCTGTGCTGCCTTAGGGTATGTGCACACGGGGCGTATTTGGTCTGGATTTGCTGTGGCTTGAACGTGGCGTACAGCCGCAGTGTCGAGATGTTACAGCACAGTGGAGGGGATTTTATGAAATCCCATCTCCACTATGCGTTCAGGGATGCGGGTGATGACACACCCAAAATTACGCACATGCGACGCGTCTTTATAGACTGCAGCATGTCTATCTTGCGGAGACAATCAGTCTCCACAAAATAAATATCCCTCCCTGTCCTATGTATAGATACAATGCGGTATCACCGCATGTACAAAAGGGGGCAGCGTTTTTGGCAGAGCCGGGATCCACTGCGTCCAAAGCGCTGCCAGTACACAGCGTGGAAACATACCCCACACCAACATGTATATTGACTCCTGACCCCCTGCTTACCCCCAAACAAAACACTTTGGGTTGTTGTATTTAAAGGGAACCTGTCACCCCCCAGGCGTTTTTAACTAAAAGAGCCACCTTGTGTAGCACTAATGCTGCATTCTGACAAAGTGGCTCTTTTAGTTGTGCTCCCTTTCAATGCTAAAATAATCATTTTTATAATTTGTCCCTGATACCTCGAATTTGTCCGGGGGGGGGGGCATGTCTTTTCCCCCTAAACACAAATGCCTTCCAGCAGTCACTCAATACTCTCTGCCTTCACTAACGTCCCACTGGGGCTCCCGGATTTACCGCCTTGCCAGTGACCACAGCGGTGTGTCCCTCACTTCCCAGACGACCTTCCACGGTCGGAGCAGCAGCCACAACAGCGACCACTTTGAGGAAGTTAACACGCAGCTGTCGCCCGTGTGTCCTGCTGCGGCCCCGATGCCTGCGCTGTAAGTTCGAAGAACAACGCAAACTGCTGATTCTATCAGATGAGAGAATATGCATTGCCGTCTGCATTGGCCCTGAAGGCCCCGTCTCACATAGTGAGATCGCTAGCGAGATCGCTGCTGAGTCACAAGTTTTGTGACGCAACAGCGACCTCAGTAGCGATCTCGCTATGTGTGACACGTACCAGCGACCCAGCCCCTGCTGCGAGATCGCTGGTCGTGTCGGAATGGCCTGGGCCGTTTTTTGATCGTTGAGGTCCCGCTGACATCGCTGAATCGGTGTGTGTGACACCGATCCAGCGATGTCTTCACTGGTAACCAGGGTAAACATCGGGTTACTAAGCGCAGGGCCGCGCTTAGTAACCCGATGTTTACCCTGGTTACCAGCGTAAATGTAAAAAAAAAAAAAACAGTACATACTCACCATCTGATGTCCGTCAGGTCCCTTGCCGTCTGCTTCCTGCTCTGACTGACTGCCGCCGTACAGTGAGAGCACAGCAGTGACGTCACCGCTGCGCTCTGCTCTCACTGTACGGCGGCTCAGTCAGAGCAGGAAGCAGACGGCAAGGGACCTGACGGACATCAGATGGTGAGTATGTACTGTTTGTTTTTTTTGGTAACCAGGGTAAACATCGGGTTACTAAGCGCGGCCCTGCGCTTAGTAACCCGATGTTTACCCTGGTTACCCGGGTGCTGCAGGGGGACTTCGGCATCGTTGAAGACAGTTTCAACGATGCCGAAGTCATTCCCCTGATCGTTGGTCGCTGGAGAGAGCTGTCTGTGTGACAGCTCCCCAGCGACCACACAGCGACAAAACAGCGACGCTGCAGCAATCAGCATCGTTGTCTGTATCGCTGCAGCGTCGCTGTGTGTGACGGGGCCTTTAGACCGGTGTCACACTTGCGAGTGCAATGCGAGAAACTCACTCGAGTCTCTTGCTTCCATACCCGGCACTGCCATCATCACTTGGGAGTGGAGCGTTCAGCTGCATTGAAATACATGCAGCCGCACACTCCGGTCCCTACTGCCGGCGACAGTGGCGGAAGTGAGAGACTCGCAAGTGTGACCCTGGCCTTAGAATGATTCTTGTATTCAGCGTTTGCTGGATGCTGTAGCCTAGTGTTTGTATCTAAGGGTATGTGCACACAGCATTTTATTTCAGGTGGCAGAGCTGCTTCAGGAAAGCATCTCAAGTCTTTTACCTGAAGGCGCCATGTTTTTCTGTGCCACCGATGTCTTTTCACGATAGTTTCTGTTATAGTTGCAAGTGACACTGTGCTACTTCTTTTAATGGCTTCAGTTTCCAAGCACTGAAGCAGTTGAAAGAAGTAACAACATACGGAGCAGGTAAAGCAATGTCGTTTTACATTGCTGTGCACCAAGTTCATGTTATGCGGCAGGTTTGAGGTGCTTTTTCAGGTGGGGGGTGCCTGCCGCAATCCACCTGAAAAAGATGTGTGCACACACCCTTACCTTGGTTCTGCAGCCACAAAATACATGCATCCCAACAAGAAAACGATCTGTCCAGTCTCGTTTTTTAAAAGTTACCTCTGCTGCTTCTGTAAGGAAGGTAAGACATCGGTAAACTGGTTAATGAGTCACTACACATGGCCCGGTAATGTGTGCTTGCCCCCAGACTGAAACTTAAGTGATTTTCACTTAAGAAAAAAATTAATTAAAAGCTTCTCCTATTCATTACAATGTTAATCACGGACCACACAGAGTGTACACTGGTGCTGTCTTTGTGCTGTCCGTGATTGGCACAGGTTCATAGACCTGTATAGGTCATTTTGTCTGCGACAGCGATAAAAAACGAAAAATGTCTCTGATTTTTATTTGGGGACACAGTCTGCAAAAGCATATGGGCATGTGAGCAGCACCATAGACTATAATGGAAAATAAATAATGTCCTGTTCTCAGGAGCTCAAGTCTGGGGCAATATGCTACCAAGAACCTTGATTTTTAAGCCAGCTAAAAATCGTCTCACGTGACTAATAATCATTTTGCTCTTACATCAAGTGATTACTGACCTATTTAAATGAGCAATAATCAGGAAGACGCACCAACACACATTTCATGATTATTGGCTCATCTAAGTTGGCCATAATTCAGTGGCTGTTGGCTATGCAGGTCCGCAACACAAAACGTTTTGATTGTATGCTGCTGACCTGTACTTGGACTATCTAGAGAGCAAGATTACAGAAGTTACAAGACGTGGGCCTGTGTGCTTAAAAATGCCAGGGCTGAATTTCAGTCCCAGTCCGGCCCTGCTTTCACATTTGGGGTCTATGTAACGGTAAAATCATGGTAAAATATAAGACGACAATTTCTACAGCCAGAGATCTTCAGAAGCAAAGATATCTCATAGGTTGGAGATTTCATAAAATCCTGAAGGGCTGAGAACATCCCAAGACCAGCCCTGTTATGATTCATCAATGAAAGTTGTGTGGGTTCAAGGTGTGTAGCAGTTACACCTCTCCCCCTCTCTTGTTTTTCTGAGCTACCATATTTTGTGTTTGGCAATCATGGCAATGTCTAAAGCTCTGAAGACCTTCAGATTCGAAGATATATTGGGAATTTCATAAAAAAAAAACAACAAAAAAAACAACCTGAAGGGCTGGAAACAACCCAGCCCTGTTATGAGTCATCAAGGGGAGATGTGTGGGTGAAACTTAGGAGCTCATAAAAAGTAGCTGTAGGGTCTGGATCACTGTCAGTACTTAGAAAACATAGCTCACTGTGAAAGTGCTGTCCATTTCCCAGTCGGATTGCTTCGGTCCGCTAAGCTCTGAGCCATTTCTGTGACCAGTGTTTAGAAAGTTTCTTCTGTTATTCCTTTTTATTTTATGTAACTGTATATATCATGTTGTTTTTTCCCATTTTGTTATCTTGTATGTTTTTTATAAACACTGCCTATCTTTCTGGATTAAATATAGAATTTAATAGTTCTGTTCTTTTTGCTATGTAAACCGCAACCCCAAAGCCATTCACTACCTGTGACGGGTGTCCAATCTGCCTGTAAAGCGATTGATGCTGGCAGCTAATAATCTTTATTAGGGTATTGTGCCATTGGCAATAGCCGTATCGGGGTATATATATTCCATGCATCGGAATTGGCTGTGTACTGTGGAAAAGAAATCCAAACCTACAGGGCCCTGTGTGAAAAAGTGATTGCCCCCTTTAAAACATCAATTAACTGTGGTTTATCACATCTTTGTATTTTTTTTTATTAGACAACAATGGTTTTAAAATGTTGAATTTCTAACAAAGTATTCTAGTAATGGAATGTATTATTTTTCATATCTAGATATTGTTTGTTATTTTAGTTTGGTGCATCAGATAAAGCAGAGTAAGTGTTTATAGCAGCCAATCAAAATCCTACATTCATCATTGTAATAAGGTGGTAAAGTAAGGGTTAAAGTCTGGTTGCTTGTTCTGAACAGCAATGACTGCCCATATAGCAATGTCAAAATGGTTAAATTAACCATGATACTTGTTATAATGACATATTTCACATATAAGAATGACATATGAGATATTAGAATAGTAAGGATGGTAGCTATATGGTATAAAGTAGTTTTCTTTGGTGAATAATAGCCTTATAAATTTTGCTCCATTCTGACACTGACACTCCCCACTTGCCCTAGGTCAACAGAGACCTGAGAACAGCGAGGAGTAGCATGTAATGGTTAATATTAGGTCATTCTCAATGTAAACAACCTAATTTATATATCATAGAAAATCCCCTTTAATCTAACACATGGAATGAGGGATAATGCTCAATTTTGTAATTTTAAAATACAGGAGTGACACATAAATGCAAAGAAGGAAACATTTCCCAGAATGACACAGACATCTGGAGCAAAGTCATGTGTTGACGTTGATTGTGCAGCTTGAAGCCACAGACACGTCATATCTCCTTCCTGTTGGCTGTTCTTTGTAATAAAATTACATTATCTATTTTACAATTCAGAATTTCTCAGGAAATAATGTTACAAACATTTACCCAGGCATTTTGTTCTGTGCCATGTAAGGTTCTAACTGGATATTTTGTTATGTGAACATATCTGAATTGATAGGAATTATTTTCACTGTACATCTATGAATTGTTATAGGATATGGGTTGATAACAATGGAAAGTATGGCTATTACCAGATAATGTTATGTTCATCTCACTAAAAATGGTTGATTTTGAGGTCTAACCTATGCAAATGTATTCTATAAATGGTAATGAAATGAGGGCTTACTTTTGGCTGCTATTTTACTAATTCAGACATTAGCCCCTTAGTGATGGAGCGGATTTTAACCCCTTTCTGCCATTGGACGTACTATTCTGTCCATGTGGTGTGGGCCCTAATTCCCAAGGACGGAATAGTACGTCCAGCGCGATCGGCAGCGCTCATGGGGGGAGCGCGGCCGATCGCGGCCGGGTGTCAGCTGCCTATCGCAGCTGACATCCGACACTATGTGCCAGGAGCGGTCACGGACCACCCCCGGCACATTAACCCCCGGCACGGGGAAGCATCGCGCAGGGAGGGGCTCCCTGCAGGCTTCCCTGAGACCCCCGGAGCAACGCGATGTGATCGCGTTGCTGCGAGGGTCTTGTACCTCCTATCCCTGCAGGCCCCGGATCCAAAATGGCCACAGGGCTGCATCCGGGTCCTGCAGGGATTACTTCCGGGTGCAGACCAGGCTCTGGTAAGCCTGCAGCGCTGGAACTCAGATCGGTGATCTGACAGAGTGCTGTGCAAACTGTCAGATCAGCGATCTGTGATGTCCCCCCCTAGGACAAAGTAAAAAAGTAAAAAAAAAAATTTCCACATGTGTAAAAAAAAAAGAAAAAAAAATCCTAAATAAAGAAAAAAATATATATTATTCCCATAAATACATTTCTTTATCTAAATAAAAAAAATCAAACAATAAAAGTACACATATTTAGTATCGCTGCGTCTCTAACGACCCCACCTATAAAACTATATCACTAGTTAACCCCTTCAGTGAACACCGTAAAAAAAAAAAAAAATTAGGCAAAAAACAACGCTTTATTCTCATACCGCCAAACAAAAAGTGGAATAACACGCGATCAAAAAGACGGATATAAATAATCATGGTACCGCTGAAAACGTCATCTTGTCCCGCAAAAAACGAGCTGCCATACAGCATCATCAGTGAAAAAATAAAACAGTTATAGTCCTCAGAATAAAGCGATGCCAAAATAATTATTTTTTCTATAAAATAGTTTTTATCGTATAAAAGCGCCAAAACATTAAAAAATGATATAAATGAGGTATCGCTGTAATCGTACTGACCCAAAGAATAAAACTGCTTTATCAATTTTACCAAACGCGGAACGATATAAACGCCTCCCACAAAAGAAATTCATGAATAGCTGGTTTTTGGTCATTCTGCCTCACAAAAATCGGAATAAAAAGCGATCAAAAAATCTCCCGTGCCCGAACATGTTACCAATAAAAACGTCAACTCGTCCCGCAATTAACAAGATCTCACATTAGGGTTGAACGAAACGGATCGGACATTTTCAAAAATCGCCAACTTTCAGCAAAGTCGGGTTTCATGAAACCCGACCCGATCCCACTGTGGGATCGGCCATGCGGTCAGCGATCTTTGCGCCAAAGTCGCGTTTCATATGACGCTTTCCCCGCCATTTTTCAGCCAATGAAGGAGTGTGGGCAGCGTGATGACATAGGTTCCGGCTTGCTTTCTGTGGCATCACAGGGGGTAAAATCGCCCTATTACCGTTTGGGATGTAGCGATTTCCACAGTTCAACACAGAGAGAGATAGAGAGAGAGAACTGACTTTGCTCCCCCACTGACTTACATTGGGTTTCGTGTTTCGGTCGATCCCCGACTTTGCGCGATAATCGAACGATTTGACTCGACTCGACTTTTGACAAAGTCGGGTTTCGCAAAACCCGACTTGATCCTAAAAAAGTTAAAGTCGCTCAACCCTACCTCACATGACTCTGTGGACTCAAATATGGAAAAATTATAGCTCTCAAAATGTGGTAATGCAAAAAATATTTTTTGCAATAAAAAGCGTCTTTCAGTGTGTGACGGCTGCCAATCATAAAAATCCGCTATAAAAGTAAATCAAATCCCCCTTCATCACCCGCTTAGTTAGGGAAAAATTTAAAAATTTAAAAAATGTATTTATTTCCATTTTCCCATTAGGGTTAGGGTTAGGGCTAAGGTTAGGGTTAGGGTTAGGGCTAGGGTTAGGGCTAGGGCTAGGGTTAGGGTTAGGGTTAGGGCTAGGGTTTGGGCTAGGGTTAGGGTTGGGGCTAGGGTTGGGGCTAGGGTTAAGGCTACAGTTAGGGTTGGGGCTAAAGTTAGGGTTAGGGTTTGGATTACATTTACGGTTGGGAATAGGGTTGGGATTAGGTTTAGGGGTGTGTCTGGGTTAGAGGTGTGGTTAGGGTTACCGTTGGGATTAGGGTTAGGGGTGTGTTTGGATTAGGGTTTCAGTTATAATTGGGGGTTTCCATTGTTTAGGCACATCAGGGGCTCTCCAAACGCGACATGGCATCCGATCTCAATTCCAGCCAATTCTGCGTTGAAAAAGTAAAACAGTGCTCCTTCCCTGGGTTAGAGGTGTGGTTAGGGTTACCGTTGGGATTAGGGTTAGGGGTGTGTTTGAATTAGGGTTTCAGTTATAATTGGGGGTTTCCACTGTTTAGGCACATCAGGGGCTCTCCAAACGCGACATGGCATCCGATCTCAATTCCAGCCAATTCTGCGTTGAAAAAGTAAAACAGTGCTCCTTCCCTTCCGAGCTCTCCCGTGCGCCCAAACAGGGGTTTACCCCAACATATGGGGTATCAGCATACTCGGAACACATTGGAGAACAACTTTTGGGGTCCAATTTCTCCTGTTACCCTTGGGAAAATACAAAACTGGGGCTAAAAAACAATTTTTGTGGAAATTTTTTTTTTTTTATTTTCACGGCTCTGCGTTATAAACTGTAGTGAAACACTTGGGGGTTCAAAGCTCTTACAACACATCTAGTTGAGTTCCTTAGGGGGTCTTCTTTCCAAAATGGTGTCACTTGTGGGGGGTTTCTACTGTTTAGGTACATTAGGGGCTCTGCAAACGCAATGTGACGCCTTCAGACCATTCCATCTAAGTCTGCATTCCAAATGGCGCTCCTTCCCTTCCGAGCCCTCCCATGCGTCCAAACGGTGGTTCTCCCCACATATGGAGTATCAGCGTACTCAAGAAAAATTGGACAACAACTTTTGTGGTCCAATTTCTCCTGTTACCCTTGGGAAAATACAAAACTGGGGGCTTAAAAATAATTATTGGGGGAATTTTTTATTTTTTATTTTCACGGCTCTGCGTTATAACCTGTAGTGAAACACTTGGGGGTTCAAAGCTCTCACAACACATCTAGATGAGTTCCTTAGGGGGTATAATTTCCAAAATGGTGTCACTTGTGTTTTTTTTACGAGAACAGCAAGGCTTAGCTCGAGCACAAGTCCCACAGGACTGCACAAATGACCGCACATCCCGTGACAAGGAAGGCCACCAAAAGGACCTAGCCACCAGATCTCTGGTGCCAAAAATTCCCGGATGCCCCGCCAACACCGAGAAATGAACCTCGGAAATGACTCTGCTGGTCCACTTATCAGGAACAAACAGTCTGTCAGGTGGACAAGAGTCAGGTCTACCAGCCTGAAATCTCTGCAACACACGTCGCAAATCCGGAGAAATGGCTGACAGGATAACTCCCTCTTTGAGAATACCAACTGGTTCTGCGACTCCAGGAGAGTCAGGCACAAAGCTCCTTGAAAGAGCATCAGCCTTCACATTCTTTGAACCTGGTAAATACGAGACCACAAAGTCAAAACGGGAGAAAAACAATAACCAGCGGGCCTGTCTAGGATTCAGGCATTTAGCAGACTCGAGATACATCAGATTTTTGTGATCAGTCAAGACCACCACACGATGCTTAGCACCCTCGAGCCAATGACGCCACTCCTCAAATGCCCACTTCATGGCCAGCAACTCCCGATTGCCAACATCATAATTCCGCTCAGCAGGCGAAAACTTCCTAGAGAAAAAAGCACATGGTCTCATTACAGAGCAACCAGGGCCTCTCTGCGACAAAACGGCTCCTGCCCCAATCTCAGAAGCATCCACTTCAACCTGAAAGGGAAGTGAGACATCAGGCTGGCACAAAACAGGCGCCGAAGTAAACCGGTGCTTCAACTCTTGAAAGGCTTCCACGGCTGCAGGAGCCCAGTTAGCAACATCAGAACCTTTCTTGGTCATATCCGTCAAAGGTTTAACAACGCTAGAAAAATTAGCGATAAAACGACGGTAGAAGTTAGAAAAACCCAAGAACTTCTGAAGACTCTTAACTGACGTGGGTTGAGTCCAATCATGAATAGCTCGGACCTTGACTGGGTCCATCTCCACCGCAGAAGGGGAAAAAATAAAACCCAAAAAGGGAACCTTCTGTACTCCAAAGAGACACTTTGAGCCCTTCACAAACAAAGCATTATCACGCAAAACCTGAAACACCATCCTGACCTGCTCTACATGCGAGTCCCAATCATCAGAAAAAAACAGAATATCATCCAGATAAACAATCATAAATTTATCCAGATACTTCCGGAAAATATCATGCATAAAGGACTGAAACACTGAAGGAGCATTAGAGAGCCCGAAAGGCATCACCAAGTACTCAAAATGACCTTCGGGCGTATTAAATGCAGTTTTCCATTCATCTCCTTGCTTAATGCGCACAAGGTTGTACGCACCACGAAGATCTATCTTGGTGAACCACTTGGCACCTTTAATCCGGGCAAACAAGTCCGACAACAGAGGCAAAGGATACTGAAATTTAACAGTGATTTTATTCAGAAGCCGATAGTCAATACAAGGTCTCAAAGATCCGTCCTTCTTGGCCACAAAAAAGAATCCCGCACCAAGAGGGGAAGAGGATGGACAGATATGCCCCTTCTCCAGGGACTCCTTGATATACGAACGCATTGCGGCATGCTCAGGTACAGACAGATTAAATAATCTACCCTTAGGAAATTTACTACCTGGAATCAAATCTATAGCGCAGTCACAGTCCCTATGAGGAGGAAGAGCACTGGACCTGGACTCGCTGAATACATCCTGATAATCAGACAAATACTCAGGAACTTCCGAAGGAGTAGAGGAAGCAATAGACACCGGCGGGGAATCACCATGAATTCCCTGACAGCCCCAACTTGACACAGACATTGCCTTCCAATCCAAGACTGGATTATGGGTCTGTAACCATGGCAGACCCAAAACGACCAAATCATGCATTTTATGCAGAACAAGAAAACGAATCACCTCCCGATGTTCAGGAGTCATGCACATGGTTACCTGTGTCCAAAACTGCGGTTTATTTTCCGCCAATGGCGTAGCATCAATACCTCTAAGAGGGATAGCATTTACCAATGGCTCAAGAACAAAACCACAGCGCTTGGCAAACGACAGATCCATAAGACTCAGGGCAGCACCTGAATCCACAAACGCCATAACAGGGTAGGAGGACAATGAGCAAATTAAAGTCACAGACAAAATAAATTTAGGTTGCAAATTACCAATGGCGACAGGACTAACAACCCTAGTTAGGCGTCTAGAGCATGCTGATATAACATGTGTAGAATCACCACAGTAAAAACACAACCCATTCTGACGTCTATGATTTTTCCGTTCATTTCTAGTCTGAATTCTACCACATTGCATTAAATCCGGTGTTTGTTCAGACAACACCACCAGAGGATTCGCGGCTTTGCGCTCCCGCAAACGCCGGTCAATTTGAATAGCCAGCGCCATGGAATCATTCAGACCTGTAGGAATGGAGAAACCCACCATCACATTCTTAATGGCTTCAGAAAGGCCATTTCTGAAATTTGCGGCCAGAGCACACTCATTCCACTGAGTAAGCACGGACCATTTCCGAAATTTTTGGCAATACACTTCAGCTTCATCCTGACCCTGAGAAATAGCCAGCAAGGCTTTTTCTGCCTGAATTTCAAGATTGGGTTCCTCGTAAAGCAATCCGAGCGCCAGAAAAAACGCATCAATATTTGCCAATGCCGGATCTCCTAGCGCTAGCGAGAAGGCCCAATCCTGAGGGTCGCCCCGTAAGAAAGAGATAACAATTTTTACTTGCTGAGCTGAGTCTCCAGATGAACGGGGTCTCAGAGATAGAAACAATTTACAATTATTCCTGAAATTCCTAAACTTAAATCGGTCTCCAGATAACAGTTCAGGAATAGGTATTTTAGGTTCAGACATTGGACTACTGGTAACAAAATCTTGTATGCCCTGCACACGAGCAGCAAGCTGATCCACACTTGTAATCAAAGTCTGGACATTCATGTCTGCAGCAAGCACAAGCCACTCAGAGGTAAAGGGGAGGAAAAAAGAGAGGAAAGAAAAAAAAAAAACAACTCAGACTTTCCTTTCTTGTAATCCCACTTCTGCAATGCATTTAAACATTCAACCTTGGCCTGGCATACTGTTATGACCCCAATGGCAGAGGGTCTCAAAAGTACATACCAAGTCTGCAAACACAAAAAACCAGCTCATAGGGCAGTGGTAACTGGGCTGACCATATATCTAATCCTAGCACCACAAATAGCAGCAGCCGGGGAACGTGCCTACGTTGGTTCTAGACGTCTCGCGCCAGCCGGAGAACTAACTAACCCTAGAAGGGAAAAGATAGACCTTTCTTGCCTCCAGAGAAAAGACCCCAAAAGTTGGATACAAGCCCCCAACAAATAATAATGGTGAGGTAAGGAGAAAAGACAAACGTAAGAATGAACTAGATATTTAGCAAAGAGAGGCCCACTGACTAATAGCAGAATATAGTAAGATGACTTATATGGTCAGCAAAAACCCTATCAAAATTTCCACGCTGGATATTCAAGAACCCCCGAACCGTCTAACGGCCCGGGGGGAGAACACCAGCCCCCTAGAGCTTCCAGCAAAATCAGGAATCACATTTAGTACAAGCTGGACAAAAAATAAGAGCAAAACAAATAACCAAAAAACAAGGAAGCAGGACTTAGCTTAATTTTGCAAGATCCAAGACTAGCAGACAGGAGCAAACAGAAAGGAACTGATTACAACGATGCCAGGCACTGGACTGAGAAACCAGGAAGTTTATATAGCAACACCCCTGGACTAACGACCCAGGTGGGTGCCAAACTGAGGAAAGACAATCCCAGAGTCATATCACTAGTGACCACAAGAGGGAGCCAAGAAAGTCTAATTCACAACAATCGGCGTACTCAGGATAAATTGTACAACATCTTTTGGGGTCCATTTTCTCCTGTTACCCTTGGTAAAATAAAACAAATTGGAGCTGAAGTAAATTTTGTGTGAAAAAAAGTTAAATGTTCATTTTTATTTAAACATTCCAAAAATTTCTGTGAAACACCTGAAGGGTTAATAAACTTCTTGAATGTGCTTTTGAGTACCTTGAGGGGTGCAGTTTTTAGAATGGTGTCACACTTGGGTATTTTCTATCATATAGACCCCTCAAAATGACTTGAAATGAGATGTGGTCCCTAAAAAAAATGGTGTTGTAAAATGAGAGATTTCTGGTCAAATTTTAACCCTTATAACTCCCTAACAAAAAAAAATGTTGGTTCCAAAATTGTGCTGATGTAAAGTAGACATGTGGGAAATATTGCTTATTAAGTATTTTGTGTGACATATCTCTCTGATTTAATTGCAGAAAAATTCAAAGTTGGAAAATTGCAAAATTTTCAAAATTTTCGCCAAATTTCCATTTTTATCACAAATAAACGCAGGTAATATCAAAGAAATTTTACCACTATCATGAAGTACAATATGTCACGAGAAAACAGTGTCAGAATCACCAGGATCCGTTGAAGCGTTCCAGAGTTATAACCACATAAAGGGACAGTGGTCAGAATTGTAAAAATTGGCCTGGTCATTAACGTGCAAACCACCCTTGGGGGTGAAGGGGTTAACCTAATGACCAGGCCAAACTTTTTAAATCTGACCAGTGACAATTCATATGGTAATAACCCTGGATTGCTTCAACATGTTTTTTCATTACACATTGTACTTTATGTTAGTGGTAAATTTAGATTGATATATTTTGCATTTATTTGTTTATCTACAAAATCAGTAATAAATAACATTTCCCATATGTCTGTGTAGTGCTGCTACCGATGCCCCTGCATGGTGTCCACTTCTCCTTCTATGCAGGGATGTCATCTCACCTCATCAGCCCCTGTTGCGTTCCCTGCCCTGCTCCTGCTACTTTATGCTTTCTGTTGTGTACTCGCAGCAGCTCCCGGCTCCTAGTGCACATGTGCACTCTTTCTATCTTGCTATTAAAGAAGTAGCATGCACATTTTGCTAAATGCCCTCAGCTTTTTGCTGAAAGGCATTTTTACATAAGTAGTACACTTTCAAGATGGCTCCCAGCAGTGTGATGTCTGCAGTGTGATTTCTAGAAGTGTGTCCTAAAAGTGTGGATTACATTAGAATTAAAACCTGAATTGAACCTGAAGGGAACTGAAGGTAACTGGCCAGTCACTGCAAACAATGTTTCTGTTAATTTTCACTTTCACCCCTATAATCTTTCACTTTCTGCTACCTCTCCCAATCCCCACACCAAGTAAGGAACTGTTCATCTTCTCTTCAATCCTCCCCATCCATCTCACCTCCTCCTCAGAACTGTTCCTTAACATACAATCCTCTGTCTCAAAGCACAGGCAGCCCCCTCATGCCCTCTCCTGCTCCCACCTGCTAACACTATCTCTGCTCCTTCTCACTGCTGGTGATATCTCTCCAAATCCTGGTCCTCCTCACCATATTCCCACAGTCATTTCTACCTCCCACCCACGCTCCATCACAAACTTCCGTAACCTCTCTAACCTTATACCCATTCACCCAGCCACCGCTTCCCCTGTCCCACTAACAGGAGCTCTGTGGAACACTCGCTCTGTCTGTAACAAGCTTCCCTACATCCATGATCTTTTTGTTACTACCAAACTTTCCTTCCTCGCCATCACGGAAACCTGGCTCACCCCTTCTGACACAGCCTCCCCTGCTGCACTCTCTTACGGTAGCTTCCACCTTTCTCACACACCCCGCCCCAGCAGCAAGCATGGCGGAGGAGTTGGTTTTCTCCTGTCAGATAACTGCTCCTTCACCCCGATCCCACTGCCACCCTCTGTTACCCTCCCTTCCTTTGAGGTGCACTCTGTGCGCATCTACTCCCCCTCCAACCTCCAACTGGCTGCCATTTACCGCCCCCCAGGGCCAGCCACCACCTTCTTTGACCACTTCACCACCTGGCTCCTTCATTTCAACATCCCCATTGACACTTCCCTCTCAGCTGCCACTAAACTTCTATCTCTCACTTCCTCCTTTGGCCTCACTCAATGGTCTTCTGCAGCCACTCACAAAAATGGTCACACACTGGACCTCATCTTCACCCGCCTCTGCTCCCTATCTAACCTCTCTAACTCACCTCTTCCACTCTCTGACCACCACCTTCTCACATTCTCATCTCTCTCCACTCCATGTCTACAATCCCCACCCCACAAACTTTCACACCCTCGCAGAAATCTTAAACATCTTGACCTACATTCATTCTCTGAATCCCTCCTCCCTCTCACAGACATAAGTTCCATACACAATGCGGATGACGCTGCCGCTTTATATAACACCACAATAGCTGTAGCTTTGGAATCTGCTGCCCCACTTACACATACCAAAGCTCTCAAAATCAACAGACAGCTCTGCCATACCAGCCTGACCAAAGAACTGAGGCGAGCTTCCAGGGCTGCTGAGCGCATATGGAAAAGATCCCACTCCAACGACCACTTTATCGCATTCAAACAGTCCCTCACTACTTTCAAGACCACACTCGCCACAGCTAAGCAAACCTACTTCTCATCTCTCATATCCTCCCTGTCTCACAACCCTAAACAGTTATTCAACACCTTCAATTCTCTCCTCCGTCCCCCAGCACCTCCTCCCTCCCCACTTATCTCCGCTGAAGACTTTGCCTCATTCTTCAAGCAGAAGATTGATAGCATCAGAGACAGTTTTGGTCAACAAGCCCCAGAGCCCTTCCTCCCGACTTCCCTGCCCTCCACCTCCAAAACCAACTTTCCACCATTACAGAAGATCAACTCTCCACTCTACTCTCAAGATCGCATCTCACCACCTGTGCGCTTGACCCGCTCCCATCCCACCTCATCCCAAACCTCACCACAGTATTTATCCCAACCCTAACCCATCTCTTCAACCTATCCCTAACAACTGGTGTTTTCCCCTCAAGCTTTAAACATGCCTCCATCACACCTATCCTCAAAAAGCCCTCTCTTGACCCATCCTCTGCATCTAGCTATCGCCCTATATCACTTCTCCTTTATGCCTCCAAACTACTGGAACAACACGTCTACCTTGAACTGTCCTCCCATCTCTCTTCTTGCTCCCTCTTTGACCGCTTACAATCTGGCTTCCGGTCACACCATTCCACTGAAACTGCCCTAACTAAGGTCACCAACGACCTCTTAACCGCCAAGAGCAAGCGACACTACTCTGTTCTCCTCCTCCTCGACCTGTCAGCTGCCTTTGACACAGTGGACCATTCCCTATTATTACAGACCCTCTCATCCCTTGGCATCACAGACTTGGCCCTATCCTGGATCTCATCATACCTAACAGACTGGACATTCAGCGTTTCCCACTCACACACCACCTCCTCACCTCGCCCCCTATCTGTCGGAGTCCCACAGGGTTCAGTCCTTGGGCCCCTGCTCTTCTCCATTTACACCTTTGGCCTGGGACAGCTCATAGAATCTCATGGCTTTCAGTATCACCTCTATGCTGATGACACACAGAACTACATCTCTGGACCAGATATCACCTCCCTACTAACCAGAATCCCTCAATGTCTGTCCACTATTTCATCCTTCTTCTCCGCTAGATTTCTGAAACTTAACATGGACAAAACAGAATTCATCATCTTTCCCCCATCTCACACGACCCCCCCAACGAACCTAATCATTACAGTAAATGGCTGCCCACTCTCCCCAGTCCCACAAGCTCGCTGCCTCAGGGTAATCCTTGACGCTGATCTCTCCTTCAAACCACATATCCAAGCCCTTTCTACTTCCTGCCGACTTCAACTCAAAAATATTTCACGAATCCGTTCATTCCTCAACCAAGAATCTGCAAAAACCCTAGTCCATGCCCTCATCATCTCTCGCCTTGACTACTGCAACCTCCTGCTCTGTGGCCTCCCCTCGAACACTCTCGCACCCCTCCAATCTATTCTAAACTCTGCTGCCTGACTAATCCACCTGTCCCCCCGCTATTCCCCTGCCTATCCCCTCTGTAAATCCCTTCACTGGCTCCCCATTGCCCAGAGACTCCAGTACAAAACCCTAACCATGACATACAAAGCCATCCACAACCTTTCTCCTCCATACATCTGTGACCTCGTCTCCCGGTACTTACCTACACGCAACCTCCGATCCTCACAAGATCTCCTTCTCTATTCCCCTCTTATCTCCTCTTCCCACAATCGCATACAAGATTTCTCTCGCGTATCACCCCTAGGCTGGAACCCTCTACCACAACACATCAGACTCTCGCCTACCATCGAAATCTTCAAAAAGAACCTGAAGACCCACCTCTTCCGACAAGCCTACAACCTGCAGTAACCACCGATCAACCAAACCGCTGCATGACCAGCTCTATCCTCACCTACTGTATTCTCACCCATCCCTTGTAGATTGTGAGCCTTCGCGGGCAGGGTCCTCACTCCTCCTGTACCAGTTATGACTTGTATTGTTTAAGATTATTGTACTTGTTTTTATTATGTATACCCCTCCTCACATGTAAAGCGCCATGGAATAAATGGCGCTATAACAATAAATAATAATAATAATAATAATAGCTGGGATGCATCTTGCATGAAAGACTCCCTATCTTCTAGGGAGTTGCCAATCAACATATTGAATCATCAGTTAGTAAGGTCTACTACAAGTGAGTTCTTGGGTCCCATGGTCCTGGTGTGGCCAGTCCTGTATCCAAAGTCCCCTGGTCCCGATATGGCCAGCGCCTGGATCTTGTCCACTGGTCCCAGTCTGGCTAGTCCTGTATCCATAGTTCTCTGGTTCCAGAGCAGTCAGTGCCTGAAGCTTGTCTCCTGGTCCCTGAACAGCCAATGCCTCAACCCAGAGCAGCCAGTGCCAGAACCTCGTCCCATGGTCCCAGAGCGACCAGTACCTGAAAATTGTCCCTTGTTCCTTGTGTGGCCAGTCCAGTATCCAAAGTCCCCTGGTCGTGGTGCAGCCAGTCTTGTTTCCGATGTCCCCTGGTCCCATTGCAGCCAGTGCATGAGCTTATACCCTGGTCCATCACTGTTCCAGTACCCTAGACAGGTTTGTCTGAAATAAGCCCTATATCAGTGTCTGCACACCTGACCCCTGAGATTAGCAGCTGCAGTCCCGGGTTCTGCCCAGGAATAGTACATGGTGGCTACCTGCAGCTCAGTCTGTCTCCACCATCAGGAGCTCCAGTGATGGAATGCAAAGTGGAGAGAAAAAAAATCAATTGTAAATTTTCCTCTAAAATGTTTTAGCCCATTTTTTTCATTTTTTTAAGGAATGGCATGAGAAAATGAACTCCACAATTTGTTACTCAGTTTTTTGTGAAAGTGCTGACGCCCCATATGTGGTCAAAAATCTTTATTTGGGCAAGCAACAGAGCTTAGAAGGGACTGAGCAGCATTTGAATTTAGGACAGACTCAGGAGGAAAGCAAGCATCAATGTTGCTGAAGGAAAGTCTAATTTACATAATCATTTTAATACATCGCCCTCTGTAATGAACCTCTCACAATATGAGCCAAGCGCAGGAGAAATTATTGTTCTATCAAAGAGACTAACATTTTGTGTTATGAAACAACTTGTTACTGCTCAGTTTTTTAGTGATATCGATGAATTCTTCTGCAGACTACTGCTCAAAGATTTATTTTTTTAATCATGCAGACATCACAAAACAATGTGACAGACACATTAGAAACTAAAACAAACCGGGCCACACAGCCTGGGTGTCAAGGAAAGCAATGGGAAAACAGGAGATAAGGAACCTGGGCCCCTGAACTGCCCCTCTGGCTAGGGGTGCCCTGTCTGTCCTTAACTCAGGGGTACCCTTGATGGTAAGGAGGACTGAGTCACCAACCTGTCCCTATCTCCTGGCCATCCCTGAGGTAACCCCCAACCCCTACCCCAGGAGGTAAACCGTGAGAGAAACCACAGTTAAAGACTGACAGGGATAAAGAAAACTGCAACATAATGCAAACTAACAGGATGATGCAATATGTGTGTAGGGGAAAATACCATACAAAATAGGGAAATGAACAAACAACAAAGAATACTTCAACAGACTCCAAATTAGGATTTGAGTATCAATAGCTGCTCCAAAACATTACCGGTTTGCAAGAGGCATGCAAATGCTATAGTCGGCATCCAGGAATGTTCTGAGTCATACTTAAAAGGAGAAGGCATTCCCAGTAGGCTCAGCCACTAATCAAAAAGTTAACTCCTGCCAAGCTGAACATCAGCGAACAAACCACCGCCGATGCCCAAACTCAGGCTGAGCAAAAGGAAGGTCCAAGACTGCACAACAGACTCCCCAGTGTGAACAGTCTGGGCATAACCAAACACTGGATCACTACATAGACTGTTTCCATAAAAAAAAGTTAAATCTGACATTTTGGACAGACACGATACAGTGCCACACACTATCAGTATCGACGAAAGAAAAGCCATACAATCCTTAAAAGCTAGCAACAATATCATGAAACCAGCAGACAAAGGAGGAGCTGTAGTTATCATGAATATGTCAGCTTACATTCAGGAAGCACACAGGATACAAAATACTACACTACGCTTCTGGAAGAGTCCACAAAAAAATACACAGCCTCAAGTTCAATATTGTCATAAGAAGCATTGGTTCGAGTTTGCAACCAAGTACAAAAAGTGGACACTTAAAGATTTAAAATGGGTGATTTGGAGAGATGATACGAAAGTCAACAGACTAGGCTCTGAAAGAAACAAGGGAAAAAGGGTTTAATAGATTGAGAAATGGAAGGAAATGTTAAATTTGGTGGAGGAAGCCTAATGATGTTGGGTTGTTTCACAGCCAAAGGCATTGACCAGGATTGATGTTGGTCTCAATGCAGAGCTATATGTGAATATCATACAAGATGAGTTACTTTGCACACTCAATTGCTATGGGTATGAAAAGGATGACACAGTATTCCAACAGGACAACAACAAGAAGCATTGGCGAATAAATGGTTTAATGAGAATGAAGTAGAGGTGCTGGAATGGCTGCCACAGTCCCCAGACCTCAGCCCAAACACTTGTGAGAAGAATTGAAGAAAAAACTGTATGCATACCCAAGTGAGTTGACCAGAATGCACTAACTTTGGGAACGTTTAGAAGAGACCTGAGATCAAATTTTGGTCAACACATGTTTGAATATGATTGAGAGCATGCCCAGAAGGATTGAGGCAGTGTTGAAAGCGAAAGGTGGATTTACAAAATACTAACAAAATAATACAAATTTAAATATAGATCTTTAGGAGCAAAACAGTAACAATGTGTCACTATTCCTCTGCTCAGAGTGTGTTGGACTCAGTGATGGACAGCTCTGTCATCCTATCCTGTGTTGGGGTGTCAGTGCTTTGATTGAGAGCTCGGTTGACCTATCTGAAACTGGAAGGTGCAGAGATTTCCACAGATGCTCCCTGTTCTTGGCAATTGCCCTGCTATTTCAGTGAACTATTTGGCCCAGATCACTGCCAGTCAAAAGCTTGTTCTAAGTCTGTGATCTCTGGTGTGTGTTTGCCTGATCCCATTTCTGTAAGTTCTGATCTTCTGCTGCTGACCGTTGGACTGTGTTCTGACTACCCGTTTGTTATCGCCCCTTTGCATCTTATATTCTGCTGCTGACCTTTGGACTGGGTTCAGACTACCCATTTGTTATTGTCCCTTTGCATCTGATATTTTGTTGCTCACCTTTGGACCGTGATCTGACTACCCATTTGTTATTGCCCCTTTGCTTATCCGCTATTTATCTGGTATTCTAACCCTGGCATTTGACTTGACTTACAACTTCGTATTTTCCCTTGGTTTACTATGTGCTCTTTTGGTATTGACCACAGAACATCTGACTTCGCTGACTCACGGCCTATCCATGGGTTGTAACTAGCGTCACACAATGCAGTGACATGACAAGAATCTACATAGCTAATTATATGCTTGATAGTAGCAAGTCAAATTTAAGAATAAGATATCTAATATGATTATCTATAAAATGATGGCAGTCTCAAATTCAAAGTAGAAGTGGATAAAGAATTTGGTATTGACCACAGAACATCTGACTTCGCTGACTCACGGCCTGTCCATGGGTTGTAACTAGCGTCACACAATGCAGTGACATGACAAGAATCTACATAACTAATTATATGCTTGATAGTAGCAAGTCAATTTTAAGAATAAGATATCTAATATGATTATCTATAAAATCATGGCAGTCTCAAATTCAAAGTAGAAGTGGATAAAGAGATATGTAGCCTGAAAGTCAATAGTTAAAAATATTGTTGCCCTTTTGCTCTTCACTGTATGACATATGTTGTGTCTCACCCTTTAATGCAGGCTCCGTCACTGAGCCCACATCTTTTCCAGCACATAACAGCTGATTTCATCATCTGTCATTTGCCCCTAACAGTGCTGGTGGAAGCGCGATCCGTCTGTGGCTTTTAACATTTTAAATGCTGTTGTCAATTTCTGACAGCAGCATTTAACATGATCGCGCCTGTCACATGATCGCGGGGCATCGATGGGTTGGCATGACAACCAGGGGACTGTAGGAGACCTGAAAACAGGCAGAGATGCTTACCTGTTCAAGGCCTCCAACAATTGCACTAACCAGGGTGCACCAGGCCCAAGTAAAGATAGCAAAAACACAGGTGCAAATAATACCGATGCAGCCAACCTACAATCAGGAATTGGCTGCTTGGAGCACCCATGCAAAAAAAATAGTCTGTATGTGGCATGTTCACACAGGAATGCAAAGTATATGGTGCAAAGCCTATTAATGACGCCATATATATAGCGGGCTAACCATGATGCATCCTGTGTGAACAGAGGCCACAGTGTACAGAGCCATCTAGGGCCCAGCTGCACCCTGGAAAAATGTACAGTGCACCAAAAACATAACAATGTATGCAAGGTATTGGTTGATATTATGGCCACAATATTGAAGCTGCCAACCCACGTCAAGGGTCCATGTATCTTGGCAGTCCTAATCTAAAAAAAAAACACCATTGGAGGAAAAACCTCCACTATACTAAACAAAAAAACACCAGAAAACAGGCAGAGATGCTTACCTGTTCAAGGCCTCCAACAATTGCACTAACCAGGGTGCACCAGGCCCAAGTAAAGATAGCAAAAACACAGGTGCAAATAATACCGATGCAGCCAACCTACAATCAGGAATTGGCTGCTTGGAGCACCCGTGCACAAAAATAGTCTGTATGTGGCATGTTCACACAGGAATGCAAAGTATATGGTGCAAAGCCTATTAATGACGCCATATATATAGCGGGCTAACCATGATGCATCCTGTGTGAACAGAGGCCACAGTGTACAGAGCCATCTAGGGCCCAGCTGCACCCTGGAAAAATGTACAGTGCACCAAAAACATAACAATGTATGCAAGGTATTGGTTGATATTATGGCCACCAACCAATACCTTGCATACATTGTTATGTTTTTGGTGCACTGTACATTTTTCCAGGGTGCAGCTGGGCCCTAGATGGCTCTGTACACTGTGGCCTCTGTTCACGCAGGATGCATCATGGTTAGCCCGCTATATATATGGCGTCATTAATAGGCTTTGCACCATATACTTTGCATTCCTGTGTGAACATGCCACATACAGACTATTTTTGTGCACGGGTGCTCCAAGCAGCCAATTCCTTATTGTAGGTTGGCTGCATCGGTATTATTTGCACCTGTGTTTTTGCTCTCTTTACTTGGGCCTGGTGCACCCTGGTTAGTGCAATTGTTGGAGGCCTTGAACAGGTAAGCATCTCTGCCTGTTTTCTGGTGTTTTTTTGTTTAGTATAGTGGAGGTTTTTCCTCCAATGGTGTTTTTTTTTGACTGTAGGAGACCTACATGGTTATCATTCCTGATCTGTTATGCGCACCGCCCCATGGCCAGAGTTCATAGCAGCTTAGTATTTCTGATACACGTAGCAGGGCAGAAGCCCTGAAAAGTGTAGCACAAACGTTCAGAATATTGCAGCTTCAAGTCTCCTAAGAAGACTATTGAAGCAAGTAAAAAGTGTAAAAAAAAAAAGTTTTTAAAACTATTAAAAAAAATATAAAAGTTCAAATCTTTCCTCTTTTGCCCTATTCAAAATAAAACAGAAATACACATATTTGGTATTGCCACATTCAGAAATTCCAGATTTATCAAAATATAAAAATAATTAATCTGATGGGTAAACGGCATAACGAAAAAATCTTCAAGATGCCAGAATAACGAGTTTTGCAGTCACACAGCATTGCAATAAAATGCAATAACAAGAGATTAAAAGATTATATCTATCCCCAAAATTGTATCAATAAAAACATCAGTTTGGCATGCAAAAAATAAGCCTTCAACCAGCCCCATATCCTGAAAAATGGAGACGCTACGTGTCTCGGAAAATAGTGCCATTTTTCTTTTTAGCAAATCTTTTTTTTCACTATTTAAATAAAAAAGAACTCACCGTATTTTTCAGATTATAAGATGCAATTTTTTCCCCAAAATTTTTTGGGGAAAATGGGGGTGCATCTTATAATTTGAACATTCCTTACCAGCCGCGGTGTAGCACGTCAAAGTAAACCGTGGAAGTACGGGGCTCCGAGCTTTCACAAAATGTCAGCAAAGCCCCCGCACCACTGAACACCCACAGCATCGCATATCCAAACACCCCTTTCTCCCAGTTTGGGGTCTGCAGCATGGCCTGACTCTTGCCTCCACCAGCAACGAACATGGGACCCCGCTTCACTGCAGCCACCACCCCCAGTAAGCAATGAGACACATGGATTGTAAGAAGCACCACCGTTTTATTTAAAAAAAAGTTTCTTTTCTTATTTTTCTCCTCAAAATTTAGGGTTCGTTTTATAATCCAATGCGTCTTATAAACTGCAAAATATGGTATACATGTTTGGTATCTATGAATTTGTATTGACCTGAATAATCATAATGGCAGGTCAGTTTTAGCCTTTAGTGAACATGGTAAAAAATAAAAATAAAATTATTATGAATTTGCACTTTTTTTTAAATTTCACTTCACTTGGAATTGTTTTCCTGTTTTCCGTTACATTATATGGTAAAATTAAATGGTGTCTGTGAGATATGGGAAAATTGTATCTAATTGATAAAACTTTGATATCTGATGGAATTCCCTGTCAGATACAGTGGCCCAAAGAAACTAGCTTCAAACTCAGTCCCCAACTTTGGCATTCCCTCAGGCCAAAAGGCAAGTCAAATACACCTTATACAATGGGACCTCATTATCCAGCAAAGGCACTTCCTTGGACACTACAGACCACTGATAGGCCTTTGAAGCTCTCTCCTGGGGGGTGAAAGACCATAGACCCTGTGTCTCCCAGCACCAAGTTCTACAATTATCACAGGGGTTTGAATTCTTGTGTAGGACTGGCCAACTAGATTCCCTTGTTTGACTCAAGCAGACATCATGGCACCACAGATCCCAGACCAGCACAGGGCTCTTAGATATTGAATCTGGAAAATGACTGATAATAACAGCATGCTATATCTCTGAGCTGAGCCAAGCACATATTTGGAATCGGCATTTCTTCCCCCCCCCCACACCCTTACCTGGCAACCAGCTGTAGAACTCTGCATTATTGAGTTCTAAAGCATAGCTACCTGGAATTAAATACTGTAGGCATATTTGGTTTCCCTGCACAGATAAAATCCAGTAGAACCCAGTGATGCTGCCGCCGTCTTAATTAGACCCTCGGGTGGAAAGTTAGGAGTATTCACAGTTCTGGACAGAAAACCATATCTTCAGATGATGGAGGAGAGAGGCTGCACAAGCCCAGGGGTGGGTGCAGCATGTGGGAGGGGGCAGCCTAGGGAATAATAGGCAGCTCCTCATTTTGGACTCAGTCTTTCTACTGGCAGGAGGCCCATTAGCTGGCGGGGCCAGAAAATTTTGCAATAAAGGTCTGGACCCGTGATCCATCAGTGCCTCCCTGTGGTCACATGCTACATAACACAGTAATTGCATTTTACCTGTACCATACCCTTGTACTACACTCCAGACTGTATACTCGCATATCTGTTCTTGTAACTATACACCTGTATATTTCTAGTGCACCTTTCGGCAATTAAATATAAAAGTAATCTTGGGTTGCTTTTTATCTCGATTCATGAATCCCCACGTCCGCATGCTCCGTTGGTTATTATACGCCACCCGGTTGGTTTCTGAGCCGATATAAGCCAGCTGTCGGACGGGGCTTATATCGAACAAGGAACTGGTGGCAGCATGCTGTACTGTGTTAGTGAGGAACCCTAACAGTGATGGCTGGGAGGTATATATATATATATATATATATATATATATATATATATATATATATATATATATATATATCCCCAGTCCAAATAGAAGAAAAAATGAATGGCACTGAGATAAATGTAATGGGTTACTTACTGGTATAGAGGGATACACTCTGAATCATTGGCACATTATGGGAGTAAAGTCACTTGGTGGAGGGTGCTTGCCGAGAAGAAACATGTAGATAAATCCAAACGAAGAGGAAAGCAGCAACAGTTCCGTTATGTGATGAAGAAACCTTAGTCCTTTATTTCCAATATAAATTCATGGACAAGGTAAACAGGGCAGGGACAGTGCAAGTAAAAAGGACAACGGCCGTTTTGCATTAACCATGCTTCCACAGGTCCAGATATGTCAGATAGCATGTCATTTCCTTTTATAGAAGCAGTCATGTGACAGTATTTGCATATCATTAAAACATACCATAAAAAGTTCAAAATAGAACTAATCATTAACAAATGACACAACAATTCAAACATATATCTAATTTTGTTGATTGACTTAGTAATACATATTAGCTACAAGAAAGGACAAAAATAAATTTTTTTTTATAAAAAAAAAAAAAAAATTCCTATAAAAAATTTCCTCCTTACAAAAACCCCTTCTACAAAAAGCACGAATATTCCAGATGTTCATTTAGTCCCAAAGGACCTTGCGCGTTTGTTTTAATTATCCATTTTGCCTCATGCTTTAACAGGATTTTATTATGATCACCGCCACGGGGTGGTAAATTAACCACTTCCAAGCCCGCAAAGCGCAAGCAGCGGGAATTGGAATCATGTACTCTCTGAACGTGCTGTATAAAATGAGGTGAACCTTTGCCAGTGGAGACTGAATGGAGTGTTAACAATAATAAGGGATAAACTCTATCAACAAAACACTTTTTTAATGCATCCGACTGCTGCTGAAAACAAGTGTCATCGTTATTAATTTTTCTTAGACAAAGCATTTGGCTATAAGGCAGGCTTTTCTTAGTAAAATAAGGATGAGCTGAATCAAAATGCAACAGTGAATTAGAAGCTGTGGATTTTCTGTGTACTTTTGTTAGAATGTTGCAATCACAAATACTAATATCAATGTCTAAGAAATTTAGATATGCAAATTGCCTCTTCTGAGAAAAAGAGGACTTAACTCTATAGCGCCACCTGTTGGAAGTAGCGATCCTACAAGTCACAATCAACCCTCTAACGAGTCGTGCAATATGACTTAGGATAAAAGCCAAATCAGTATCTCAATTCGCAGACACGGACGCGCTATAGAGTTACAGTAAGTCCTCTTTTTCTCAGAAGAGGCAATTTGCATATTTAAATTCCCAGAGGAGCATTGTACGGCAAATAAGCCTCCTTACCTTGACAAGCTAGAGATGGTATGTCACTCTCCATAAGGAGAAACGATACCCCTTAGACCTAAGAAATTTAGACTATCTTTCCCAAAGCATGATGTGAAGCACATGTTTTCGTTATTAACAGTATTAAGATATGCTACAAATTCGTCAAACTCAACTTTATTTCCATCCCAGACGATAAAAATATCGTCCACATAACGTACATAACTTTTTATGTGTTTTAAAAAGGGATTTTTTTTACTAGTAATAAATTTTCCTTCAAAAGCTGCAAGAAAAAGGTTGGCAAAAACGCAAGCAACGGGCGTGCCCATGGCGGTCCTGACCAGATTAGCGAAATTAGGATTATTTAGTCTAGAAAAAAGACGACTAAGGGGCGATCTAATAACCATGTATAAGTATATAAGGGGACAATACAAATATCTCGCTGAGGATCTGTTTATACCAAGGAAGGTGACGGGCACAAGGGGGCATTCTTTGCGTCTGGAGGAGAGAAGGTTTTTCCACCAACATAGAAGAGGATTCTTTACTGTTAGGGCAGTGAGAATCTGGAATTGCTTGCCTGAGGAGGTGGTGATGGCGAACTCAGTCGAGGGGTTCAAGAGAGGCCTGGATGTCTTCCTGGAGCAGAACAATATTGTATCATACAATTATTAGGTTCTGTAGAAGGATGTAGATCAGGGGATTTATTATGATGGAATATAGGAATATAGGCTGAACTGGATGGACAAATGTCTTTTTTCGGCCTTACTAACTATGTTACTATGTTACTATGTTACTATGTTACTTGTAAATACCACTGATTGAGAAATTTGAACGCATTATGAGTTAATACAAAATCTAAACCTTCTAAAATGAAGGTGATAAACTCAGGTGATTTATGCGAATTCTGTAAAAAATTGTTAACTGCCAAAATTACCAGATTGTGAAGGATTCTGGTGTAAAGACTTTCTATATCAATTGATGTTAAGGCAAAACTTGGTTGCCACTCAATAGAAGGTAACACTCTGAGAAAGTCACCAGAATCCCTCACAAAAGAAGGAATTTGTGGTAAAAGTGGTTTTAAACACCAGTCAAGGTATTGTGACAAAGGCTCTGTAATTGAGTTTAGACCAGATACAATTGGTCTTTCAGGTGGTTGGGAGATTGACTTGTGTATTTTAGGTAACGTATACCAGTGAGGGATACACGGAAACAGGGGAAATAATTTTTCTCCTTCCTTTTTAGTCAGGACCCCATTTTCCACGTTTTTTCATAAAAAAAGACCTCAATATGTTTTTATATTTAGGGATTGGGTTATTTTGTAACCGTATATAGGTGTTTGTTTGATTCAGTTGGGACAAGGCTATATATATATATATATCTCCAGCCTGGACTGGTGATGTATATCCCCCCTCACTGGGAGCACCTCAATGACTCGTACCTATAAGGGAAGCCCTTGGTGCAGTTCCCTGACTGACCTGGGGCAAGTGGTGGTGCCAGAGAGCCGATCCCTGCTGGATCCTTCTCCCCCCTCCCCAGAGGTGAGTGAAGTCGACACACCCCTCATCTTCCGAGAATATCTGGATACATTTATGATTGTGTATCTGGATGACATTTTGGTCTTTTCTGAGGACTGGGAGTCCCATGTGAAGCAGGTCAGGATGGTATTTTAGGTCCTGCATGCTAATGCCTTATTTGTGAAGGGCTCAAAATGTCTCTTCGGAGTACAGAAGGTTTCCTTTTTGGGTTTTATTTTTTCTCCTTCTACTATTGAGATGGACCCAGTCAAGGTCCAGGCTATTCATGACTGGACTCAGCCTACATCTGTTAAGAGTCTTCAGAAGTTCTTGGGTTTTGCTAATTTTTACCGTCGCTTCATTGCTAATTTTTCTGGCGTGGTTAAACCCTTGACGGATTTGACCAAGAAGGGTTCTGATGTGACTAA
Organism: Ranitomeya variabilis; assembly: GCF_051348905.1. Taxonomy (NCBI): domain Eukaryota; kingdom Metazoa; phylum Chordata; class Amphibia; order Anura; family Dendrobatidae; genus Ranitomeya; species Ranitomeya variabilis. The sequence goes on from NC_135236.1 coordinate 325,965,768, forward strand.
TTGGTCTCCTGCGGCCGTGGAAGCCTTTCGGGAGCTGAAGCGCCGGTTTTCTTCGGCTCCAGTTTTGTGTCAGCCTGATGTCTCTCTTCCTTTTCAGGTCGAGGTTGATGCTTCTGAGATTGGAGCAGGGGCTGTTTTGTCGCAGAGAAGCTCTGATTGCTCTGTAATGAAGCCTTGTGCTTTCTTTTCAAGAAAGTTTTCACCTGCCGAGCAGAATTATGATGTTGGTAATCAGGAGTTGTTGGCTATGAAGTGGGCATTTGAGGAGTGGCGACATTGGCTCGAGGGAGCTAAGCATCGTGTAGTGGTCTTAACTGATCACAAAAATCTGATTTATCTCGAGTCTGCCAAGCGGCTGAATCCTAGACAGGCTTGTTGGTCATTGTTTTTCTCCCGTTTCGATTTTGTGGTCTCGTACCTGCCTGGTTCGAAGAACGTGAAGGCTGATGCTCTTTCTAGGAGTTTTGTGCCTGACTCTCCGGGAGTTTCAGAGCTGGCTGGTATCCTCAGAGAGGGAGTGATTTTGTCTGCCATTTCCCCAGATTTGCGACGAGTGCTGCAGAAATTTCAGGCGGATAGACCTGACCGTTGCCCACCAGAGAGACTGTTTGTCCCAGATAGATGGACCAGCAGAGTTATTTCCGAGGTTCATTCTTCGGTGTTGGCAGGCCATCCTGGGATTTTTGGTACCAGAGATTTGGTGGCTAGGTCCTTCTGGTGGCCTTCCTTGTCGCGGGATGTGCGTTCCTTTGTGCAGTCCTGTGGGATTTGTGCTCGGGCTAAGCCTTGCTGTTCTCGTGCCAGCGGTTTGCTTTTGCCTTTGCCTGTCCCGAAGAGGCCTTGGACGCACATTTCTATGGATTTTATTTCGGATCTTCCAGTCTCTCAGAGAATGTCTGTCATCTGGGTGGTGTGTGATCGTTTTTCCAAAATGGTCCATTTGGTGCCCTTGCCTAAGTTGCCTTCCTCCTCCAATTTGGTTCCTCTATTTTTTCAGAATGTGGTTCGCTTGCACGGCATCCCTGAAAATATTGTGTCTGACATAGGATCCCAGTTTGTGTCCAGATTTTGGCGGATCTTTTGTGCTAAGATGGGCATTGATTTGTCTTTTTCATCGGCCTTCCATCCTCAGACGAATGGCCAAACCGAGTGAACTAATCAGACCTTGGAAACTTATTTAAGATGTTTTGTTTCTGCTGATCAGGATGATTGGGTGACTTTTTTGCCATTGGCCGAGTTTGCCCTTAATAATCGGGCTATTTCTGCTACTTTGGTTTCGCCTTTTTTCTGCAATTCTGGTTTTCATCCTCGTTTTTCCTCGGGTCAGGTTGAGCCTTCTGACTGTCCTGGGGTGGATTCTGTGGTGGATAGGTTGCAACAGATTTGGAACCATGTGATGGACAATTTGAAGTTGTCACAGGAGAAGGCTCAGCGCTTTGCCAACCGCCGTCGCGGTGTGGGTCCCCGACTTCTTGTTGGGGATTTGGTATGGCTGTCTTCTCAGTATGTTCCTATGAAGGTTTCCTCTCCTAAATTCAAGCCTCGCTTCATCGTTCCTTATAAGATTTTGGAAATCCTTAACCCGGTGTCATTTCGTTTGGACCTCCCAGCGTTGTTTGCCATTCATAACGTGTTCCATAGGTCTTTGTTGCGGAGGTATGTGGTGCCTGTGGTTCCTTCTGTTGAACCCCCTGCCCCGGTGCTGGTTGAGGGCGAATTGGAGTACGTGGTGGAGAAGATCTTGGATTCTCGTACCTCTAGACGAAGGCTTCAGTATTTGGTTAAGTGGAAGGGCTATGGTCAGGAGGATAATTCCTGGGTTGTCGCCTCTGATGTTCATGCGGCCGATTTGGTTCATGCCTTCCATGTGGCTCATCCTGATCGCCCTGGGGTTTTTGATGAGGGTTCGGTGACCCCTCCTCAAGGGGGTGGTACTGTTGTGAACTCTGTCTTTGGGCTCCCTCTGGTGGCTCTTTGTGTCATTCTGCAGGTCTGAGGCTTGATCAGCTGTCTCGTTATCTGTTAGCTGGTTTCCTATTTAGTTCTCCTGGACTCTCAGTTGTTGCCTGCTGTCAATGTCTTCAGTGCTATTTTGGATCTCTCCTGCAGTCCTTCGTTATCAGTCTCTTCAAGAGAAGCTAAGTTTTGCTTGGTTCATTTTTTGACCATCAGTGGTCATATGTTTCTTGGTTTATTTTTGTTTCTTGTCCAGCTTGCTAATATGTGATTTCCTTGCTTGCTGGTAGCTCTAGGGGGCTGAGTTTCTCCCCTCACACCGTTAGTTGGTGTGGGGGTTCTTGTATTCTCAGCGTGGATATTTTGCATAGGTTTTTTTACTGACCACACAGTTCCCTATCTGTCTTCTGCTATCTAGTATTAGCGGACCTCATTTGCTGTATCTGTTTTCATTTCTACGTTTGTGTTTTCCCCTTACCTCACCGTTATTATTTGTTGGGGGCTTCCTATATCTTTGGGGTGATTTCTCTTGAGGCAAGTGAGGTCTTACTTTCCCTCCAGGAGTAGATAGTTTCTCAGGCTGCGTCGAGACATCCAGGATTTTAGGCACGTTCACCGGCTACCTTTAGTGTGTTGGTTAGGATCAGGTTTGCGGTCAGTCCAGTTACCACCTCCCTAGAGCTCGTGTCTATGTTCATAAACTTAGCTAGTCCGTTTTGTGATCCTCAGCCACTAGGATCGTAACAGTAATCTGTGTGACAGCATGGGAACTGCAGTGCTGTGACCAGCGGTAACCTCAGTAAGGTTGCCGCTATTCAGGGCAGCTGTTAAGCATGCTCTCACACAGATGAAAATATGGGAGCCGTTGAATGTTGGGCCCCACATTCATTTGAGTGGGGTCAGGGTTTGGGATGAAGTTCAGGTACCATTCTGGTACCCGAAACAATCTTTTTTAGAATATTTGGCAGAACCCAACGGACCCAAACATCCACGTGTCAGCCCATCCTTAGTGGAAGATCCTGTTTAGCAAGCATTGAGGGAGAGCTGTTAACACATTTAATTTACATTGTAGTGTAAAACATTGCAACACAGGGAGCAAATCATCATCATATTATTTATCCAATGAGAGGATGTTGCTTTGATAATTTATGACCATGAATATTTAAAACAAAGTGGAGTACATGTGATTTCTCAATACTATAACATGTACTTGTTAGCTATTACCTTACTCTTGACATTTTATTTCTCTATTTATCTACAATATTAGTTGGTATGTGGATGTATGTTGAAAACCCTTTACTGTTTATATGGTCATAATCATGTATGTCACCACATTGTTTCCAAGAATTTGATGTGGAATTTAACTCCAACTTAATCCATTATCCTCTGATCTAATTTCCAGTTCTGGGCTCAAGGGATATGTAGCACAGCATTTTAACAAACCAGCGACTGAAAGAAAAGGCATTATTCTTAAAAGCAGCGATAAGGTTGTTTGTGTTGGCTAGTTAAATGCACTTTATTCTCTTTAATTGAAGCTGTCGCTTGAAAGTAAAAATCATCTGGAAAAAAATGTGTGTGTTGTTTAGACTTTATTGCTTTGTCTGAAAATGAAATCCATTATAAACATTTATTTTAACAGATATATGAAAACTGTGTGTGGGGGGTTGTTGTGAGGTTTAACATTAAAGCAGCTGACAAACAATTTCCGTAATTATTATATAATAACCAATAATGAAATATTTATTTAGCAGTTATTTTTTCAATTGAAGAAATAGCTTGTACATTTGAAATCACTGGTAATAACAAAAAACACAGAAACAAAACAGTTGGTAAAATTTTTGTTAGTTGTAACAGTGGTATTTATATAAGGATCAAGGCAAATATCACTTGTTTGTTTTTTACTTAAATGCATGTTTTTGGGGCTAAAAATCATTTTTGCTCATGGGTTTCAGTAAAAATTTGCACCATTTGCCTTCTGCAGCATTGATTGCAGGCTGAAGGATGAGTTAATTGAGAATTCGTCAGTGAGCTGTTCCAGCTCCTCTGATGGGAGAATTCGTAACTCTTCTGCTTGTCTTTTTCTTTGCTTCTCTCAGCTATTTTATCACCATAGACCATATCAATGCTGAATCTACAAGGAAACAAAAGCCCTGGAAAAGCCAAACAGTGGAACATTTTTAATGAAGCCTAATTGCAAAATAATATTCAACTCAAGATACATGCATTTAAGTAAAAAAAAATGACACTAAAGGTGGACAACGTCTTTAACCCTTTAAAGGGAACCTGTCACCATGTTTTTGGAAGATGGGATAAAAATAGCGTTAAATAGGGGCAGAGGTGGGCGTTACATTAGTGTGTTTGTTATGCGTTTATTACCCACCTAAGTTGCCGAAATACCTTTGCAAAGTCTCCGTTTTCGCCTGTCAATCAGGCTGGTCTGGTCAGATGGGCGTTGTCTTCCCCCAGATTTTGCGTAGTTTTCCGTTGGTGGCGTAGTGGTGTGCGCATGCCCAAGGTCCCGAATCCTCTGCCAGGGGATTTCAAAGAGCGCGGTGTCCGTTATTGCATTGGTGATCGGTGGGCGCGGCCATCTTCCTTTGGCCGCGCGTGCGCAGAAGCGGCGCTCTGCTGGCCGCGGCATCAGGAAAATGGCCGCGGGATGCCGCGCGTGTGCAGATGGATATCGCGGCGGCCATTTTCCTGAAGCCGCGGCCAGCAGAGCGCCGCGGCAAGCAGAGCGCCGCTTCTGCGCACGCGCGGCCAAAGGAAGATGGCCGCGCCCACCGATCACCAATGCAATAACGGACACCGCGCTCTTTGAAATCCCCTGGCAGAGGATTCGGGACCTTGGGCATGCGCACACCACTACGCCACCAACGGAAAACTAAACAAGATCTGGGGGAAGACACCACGCCCATCTGACCAGACCAGCCTGATTGACAGGCGAAAACGGAGACTTTGCAAAGGTATTTCGGCAACTTAGGTGGGTAATAAACGCATAACAAACACACTAATGTAACGCCCACCTCTGCCCCTATTTAACGCTATTTTTATCCCATCTTCCAAAAACATGGTGACAGGTTCCCTTTAACGACCACCGATACGCCTTTTAACTACACTGGATTAACTACACGTGGACAAGTGCTTCTGGCCAGGGACACTATATTTCCCTGATGGAACACTTTTTGAACATTGTGGAGGCCATGCATAAGTTCCATCCTGTCACGGCGGCACATGTGTTACCCACGTGGAGGATGGGTGGCCTTACTTTTATCAGGGTTTTCTCCACATCCTACACCAGTTCCTGATGTGCTATCTCAGAGCACATTGTCCACATCATCAGGAAGCTGGAAGCTCTGTAGGACTGCCTCAGCAAAGCGGCAACAGGTTCTGCTGAAGCTAATTTTTCTAGTAGACAAACTGCACACCGAGGCAGAGTTATTGAAAGGAATAAAAGACCAAACAGATCTGTGGCTCTTGCAGCTAAACCTACAACCATGTATGGTCGTGTGTGATAATGGCCACCACCTAGTGGCAGCTGTGAAGCTTGGCAAACTCACACAAGTACCACGCTTGGCCCATGTGTTCAATTTGGTAGTTGAGTGGTTTCTGAAAACATACCCAGATTTGCCAGAGTTTTTCCATTAAGGTAAGCCATGTAAGCGCCGATTTCCCAAGTCAGCTACAGCTGCTGCTTCTCTGGCAGTGCTACACAAGTGCATGGAAGTGCTAGCTCACCGACTGACCATGTGCTGCAACTACACACTGCACATGCTGGCAAGCTTTGTGAGCAGCACAGGTCAGTTGTTAAACACCTGCTCCAACACACTCGTCGGTATTCTGGTCAGTCTCCACATTTAAAAACTTAAGAGTGGGCATGGATGTCTGACATTTGTGTAGTTCTTTAAAACTTTGAGGACTCCACAAAGATGGTGAGGGGCTATGATGCCATCATCAGTGCAACCATCCTGCTTCTGTTCCTAGTTAAGCATTGAAACATTGCATGCGGACCAGATGGGGATGGAGGAAGAAATGAGATGGGAGATACTACCCAGCCTCATCGCATTTGCTCATCTTGGATTGGATAACAAAGAGGAGGTGGAGAATCTTGCGTCTCTCCTTCCTGAGGCAGAGAGGTCTACTAAAATGGTGCTATACTAGAAAGTCATTGTTGAAAAAATTCCCATAAGACAACGCTAGCAACAGGGGGCAAGCTTTCTTGCCAACCAAACAGAAAAGGCAAGGGAGACCCACACTAGGCACAGCAGAGGCAGGGGTACACTATCAAAGGCCTGGCCCAAATTCATGATGCCCTCCCAGCATCCAGGCACTGATGACCGGGGACTCTAACTCTGGGGTGGGACTGTGGGGGGACTTCATGTGGTGCTCTGACTAACTATTCATAATGAAGACTGCTGACAGGTCACTGATCCCTCATTGAAATACTAATTGACAGCTTCCCTTTAAACCATACTCACATCATCACCCAGTCCACTGAAGCCAATATTCTCTGTAAATGAATTAAAATAATAAAACAACCATATTCCTCACCTGCCCAAAGTGAAGAGATAATTCGTAATGTCCCACGATGATCCTGATGACTTTGAGCGCTGATGCGATTGCTCTCAAGGAAAGTCAGCTCCACAATGACACAGGAGGTATTCGCTCCACAGCAGATGAACTCCATTGAACTTTCTCACTGCAGCTCAGCGCTGCACACTGCAGAAGTGATTACATGCTCTTGTCAGTGTATCACCAGCTGCTGGGTAGAGCAGTCGCATCAGTTGATGTGACTGCTCTACAAGTGATCTGAATCGTTGTTGGACAGTGTGGATTACGGAAGATAGATGAGGGATTTGGTGATTTATTATCTTTTATCTCATCCAGATGGCATGGCATTGGGAATTGGGCATTAAGGTGAGTATATGGTGTTTTTTATTTTTGATTTTTTACAGGAGACAAGAGTGTCAGGGATTACATGTAAGGTGAATATAAACTGTGTTTTTTATTTTTATTTCAATGTATCTTTATTTTAATGTTTTTTTTACTTAGAGCACAAGTGCCGACTGATGGACTACGCCCATCATTTGCAGCCTGCTCTAGCTGTAATCAGTGACAACAGGCGTTGGCTGATGGGAAGAGTAGTCTCTCATCAGTTGACACCTGTGACCGGCAGAAAGCTGTTTACCCGGGGTCAAAATCACAGCTGCGGGGTCACACTGACATCTGACAGCGTGACCCCGCAGCGTTATGACCAATGGTAACAATCTTACTAATGGCAATGTTACCGGTGATAAGAACCACCAGTGTTTGTCGTCCTGTCACATAGTGTGGGAAACACCATAGGAAGTCTGCAAAAATGCATCGTGTGCACACAGACTTACACTCACAATATGGCATTGAAGCTACATGTCCGATTTTTATATTGACCGGGACATATAACTTCGGCAGCCAATGACACAAGCCCTTGTGTCTGGACATTGTGGATGGTTTCTGTGCCTTGATTAGCTGCTGGAATCTACACACATTAAGTTAGCAAAAAAAAGAATAACAGTCCGCCGCTCCTCTGACATCTCGACAACCCCTCCCCTCATCAAGCACGTCCACCCCTCTCATCATTCAGCATCACTATCCTAGCCAAATTCCTAACTAAAGCATTAGTGGAAACTTGATCATTTGCCAAATGTTCCCAATTTTGAGGAAAATGCTCGAGTTTCCGAACTCGAATTTGAATGTGAAAGCTTCGTGCCAACTTTTAGATCGGCAAACATTTTTTGAACAAGCTTGCTCATCTCTATCCAAGGGTCTACAATGACTTGATGACCCTACTTATAATATTTTCCTGGCTTTTCACAAAATGCAAAACCTTTATGACTGTAAGAGTACATACATCTACTACACTTTTAAAATATTTTAACGAGGACCGCCAGTTGTTCCCCTTTTCTCCTTGCTTTGAACTGTGTGCAGAGCCTTTAGTGTAGAAGTACCACAACTACAGTTTCTTAATATTTGAATGAAGTACTACAGTTAGTGCCTTGAAGGGTATATAGATGACCCTGCTTCTAATATTTGGCAGGCTTTGCACTTAATGCATAGTCTTTATGAGTCTAGGAGTACCAATTTGAGCAGAATGTGTATGAGGCACTCATTTTTGTCTAATACAGGGTGTATCTGAGTCCCTCTGAATTCCTAGTTTTTGGCAATTCTTGATTCCTCCATAAATTACACTGAAATGTATATTTTTTAAGAAAAATATCACTTTTGGTTTACTTAAATTATTATTGTTTTTTTAAAAACCTTGTAAAATTGTTCCTTATAAACAAGTCATTATACTGGAAAAAGAGTTTCTTAACTTTTTTTCCTGTAAACTCCAAGTTCTGTTCAATTTTGAATGTTTTACTGCCTCTTAAAGTGGAGTAAAAGTGTGATACCATTGTTTGGAGCAGCAATGCTCATCCATTTTTTCATCCATTTCAACATTTTCACTGCCACCCAGACCTCCTGCTGGGGTCTGCAGGATAAAATGCTTGGATTTCCCTTTGAGTCCCATTGTACTCATTACTCGAAATGAGCATCCGAACAATAAGTATTGCTTGGTTCAAGTAACAAGCATCCGAGCATTTTATTGCATGCTCATTCCTAATGGTGTGGCTGTGGGCTGCTATTTTTATGCTGGAGAGTGTCAATATCCATGCACCCTTCGCAGTCTGAGAATAACATCCCTTAATTTTCTGCTTTAGCTTGGCTGGTTATCAAAAAATGGGGAGGACTACAAGTCATTTTTATGTTTTATTTATTTAAATAATTTAAAAAAACGGGGTGATGACCCCTCTATTTTTGATAATTATCGAAGAAAAAACTGAGTGCGGAGGGCTGCGTTCCACAGATGTCAATGTTACCTATGCTGGTTATCAAGAGTAGAGGGGACCCCATGACATTTTGTCCCTTTATTTATTTATTTATTAGCTATAGGACAGGCGCAAACTGGTGAATGCACTCATTGTCATACGCCTGTTCTCACTACTACCAGCGAGACCAGTTGTACGACGGTAAGAGTAGTACTCTCCCTAAGTCTATCTTCTTAGTCTGATAGGGGTGTTATACAAGACTGTCTCACACAGCTATTTAGACTGAGGGCAGCATCTAATGTTATGAATTGTGGTATTTATCTTATATCTAGGGGATACATACTGTATGTAGTATTTTTTTGCCCTAGAATTATGTCATGTAATTGACCAGACCATTACTATATATTTGCAAACAGATAGTGTGTATCCAATTGATCTCTAATAACAGTACCCTAATTTGTTTTTTAATGGTTTTTTATTTTTTTTTCATGGGATTTAATTGTCATGTATGTCTGTTTATCTGATTTAATAATGATTGTATTTATAACTTTATCTGATACACTGTATTTGATGTTTTTCATTGTTTACCTGATAGTAGAGGTTTTGATATGAACTTATATAGGTACCCCAATATTCTTTATTATTTTGGTATAGAAATGGGTTAAATTTTCCTTTTTTGGTATGAACTCTCTTCAGTCGACGCCTCTGACTGGCAGTAACCTTTTTACCTCCATTTATAGCTGCTGGCTGACACGCTGTCAACTGCGTGACAGCGTGGGAACTGCAATGCTGTGACCGGCGGTAATGAGTAATGTTACCATTAGTGATGAGCGAGTATACTCGTTGCTCGGGTTTTCCCGAGCATGCTCGGGTGATCTCTGAGTATTTGTAGGTGCTCGGAGATTTAGTTTTCGATGCATTATTTACAGCTTTTAGACAGCTTGAATACATGTGGGGATTCCCTAGCAGTCAGGCAACCCCCACATGTATTCAGGCTGGCTAGCAGCCGTCAATCATGCAGCTACGTCAACAAAAACTAAATTTCCGAGCAGTTACAAATACTCAGAGACTACCTGAGCATGCTCGGGAAAACCCGAGCAACGAGTACACTCGCTCATCACTAGTTACCATTGATCAGAGCCGGTGTTTTTCACGCTGTCATACAGATGACAGCATGGTAAACACTGGTTGTTCAGGCCCCCCATCCACTTGAAAGGGGTCTGGGTTCGAGTTCGGGTACCGTTCTGGTACCGCAACCAAACTTTTTCAAAGTTCGGCCCAACCGGACCTGAAAAAACACGGATCTGTCCACCAATAGTTACTTGCATTTTTTATTGTGTTTTTGATATGACTTATTTATTTTTGGTATGTCATGTTTTAAATAAAGGTGCTTATTTTTCTTTCTAGTATTTGGAGTTGACAAAACTTTATCAATACAGTCATCTTTGGATTATATGTGTTTTTTACCTGTTGATTTTCTCCATCTAGTGCAGTCTATGGTGAAAATCTGTACATAAAACTCAACTCAACGCAATCCAGACATGTTGCAGATTCAGAACTCGTACTGCAGGTCAGTTTACGCTGAGTGAGAGCAAAAAACAGAATGCGCATGAGATTTCTATAAATACCATCCACTTAACTGGTACTTTAAGGCTATGTGCCCACTTTTCGAATTTGTGTGCGGATTTTTCCGCACTGTTTTTGAAAAATCTGTGTTTTACCTGCAGATTTACCATGGATTTCCTGCATGTTTTTGTATGGATTTCACCTGTGGTTTTATACCTGCGGATTCCTATTGAGGAGCAGGTGTAAAATGCTGCGGAATCCGCACAAAGAATTGACATGCTGCGGAAAATACAACGCAGCGTTTCCGCGTAGTATTTTCCACACCATGGGCACAGCGGATTTGGTTTTCCATAGGTTTACATGGTACTGTAAACCTGATGGAAAACTGCTGCGAATCTGCAAAGGCCAAATCGTTGCAGATCCACAGGCAAATCCGCACCATGTACACATAGCCTATCACGCTACGGGGGTGAGGCAGAGAGAGAGACGAGGTGAACCCCGAAGTGGACCCTCTGGGTCACGGTCCCAGAGCCCCTTAGGGCGAGCAAACCTGATGGGTGCACCCCCTATACAGGGAGTGTTAGGAGCAGGCCCAGGGAGGATGGAACCGCAACTGCCGGAGCCAAAGGGACGACTGGGTGGAGCAGAAGAACAGGTACGCTGAGGATGACGAGGATAACCAGGCGGAGTACTGGAAAGGAAAAATACAAAATATAAACGGACGGCCGGAGCAGGAGTAATAAGTGGACTGAGGATGTGGGAAGAAGCCGAAGGAACAGAGAACACGGCGGGTACGGAAACACAGAGGCTATGCCTAGAATGGGCCAGAGTATAACGCTGGAACTAACAGAGCAGAAACAACGTAGATACGCAGGCGCTTACCTGAGGGAGCGCCAAGCAGAAATACCCGATGGGCGCCGCCATATTGGAGGCGGGGCCACCGGGTCACGACCTCCCAGAAGGCAGAGCGGCGGAGGAGACCCTACGGCGCATGCGCTGACCGCCGACGCGCAGAGAGGCCGAGAAGCTGGAAGAAGAAGGGATACTGGGAGCGCGCCGGCCGGACAGGTAAGTATCAGAGACCGTGACAGTACCCCCTTTCTTACTCCCCCTCCTCCTGGAACTGGAAAGAAACCTCTTCAAAATATGGGGTGCATTGATGTTTTCTCGAGGTTCCCAAGATCTCTCCTCAGGACCAAAACCCTTCCAGTCAATCAGAAACCACGTTCGACCCTTAACCGTTTTCTGGGCTAGAATGTCCCTCACCTCGAATTGTCCGTCGGAAGAAGAGAAGGATGGGACTACAGGAGAAGAAGAGTGAAAACGATTAAATACAGCAGGTTTAAGAAGCGAGACATGAAAGGCATTAGGAACACGTAAAGATGTGGGTAATTTTAACTTGTAAGCCACATCATTAATTCGGTTGGAAATTTCAAAGGGACCAATGTAGCGAGGACCAAGTTTATGTGAAGGAATTTTCAACCTAATATACCGAGAGGAGAGCCACACCTTATCCCCCGGTTGATAAGGAGGTGCATCAAGCCGTCTCTTATCCGCAAACCTTTTCATACGATCACTGGCCTTAAGAAGTGACTCCTTAGTCTCTTGCCAAATTTTGGAGAACTCCTGGGACAAAGAATCAGCTGCCGGTACGCCTGAAGTGCAGGAAATGGGAAAAGGAATGCCAGGGTGCTGCCCGAAAACCACCAAGAATGGAGATTTAGAAGAAGATTCACAGGGGTGATTGTTATAGGTAAATTCTGCCCATGGAAGCAAAGAGACCAAATCATCCTGGTGGGCATTGGAAAAATGTCGTAAATAGGACGTGAGAACTTGATTGACACGCTCCACTTGGCCATTGGACTGAGGATGGTAAGCGGAGGAGAAATCCAAAGTCACCTTCATTAAGCTACACAGAGCTCTCCAGAAGCGAGCAGTGAACTGGACTCCACGATCAGAAACGATATGCCGAGGAAAGCCGTGAAGTCGGAAGATATGAAGGATGAAGATCTTCGCCAATTCGGGAGCAGATGGCAATCCAGACAAGGGTATGAAGTGGGCCATTTTCGAAAATCGATCCACTACCACCAGGATAACAGAGCAATTAGAGGAGCGAGGGAGATCCGTAATAAAGTCCATGGCAATATCACTCCAAGGACAAGAAGGTACAGGAAGCGGATGTAAGTGTCCGGTAGGTAATTGCCGAGGAACCTTATTTTTAGCACAAGAAGGACACGAGGCAATGAAATCCAGGATGTCTTGACGAAAGGATGGCCACCAGTAGTGACCTGCTATAAGAGAAAGTGTCTTCTTGCCGTGTGCCCGGCAAATTTGGAGGAGTGGCCCCAGAGCAGAACTCGTTTTCTGTCTTTGCTTGCCGCGAAGGTCTTCCCAGGAGGAGAGGAAATTACTTCCAGAGGAGCAACTGAAATAATCCTAGTTGGATCTATAATATGTGCTGGATTCTCCACCTCATCCAAAGGTTGAGAGGATCGTGAGAGAGCATCAGCTCTGACATTTTTGTCTCCAGGAAGGAAATGGAGTTCAAAATCAAAACGTCCAAAAAACAGGGACCATCTGGCCTGTCGAGGGTTAAGTCTTTGTGCTGTTTGTACATAGGCTAAGTTCTTATGGTCCGTAAATATAGTGAAGGGATGAACGGCCCCTTCGAGAAGATATCGCCATTCTTCTAAGGCCAACTTAATGGCTAACAGTTCCTTGTCTCCGATAGAGTAATTACGTTCAGAAGAAGAAAATGATTTGGAGAAGAAACCACAAGTGACGACACGTCCAGAAACTGACTTCTGTAAGAGGACTGCTCCGAATCCCACGGAAGATGCATCCACTTCAAGGACGAAGGGTCTGTTGGCATCAGGACGATGAAGCACCGGGGCTACAGCAAATCTTTGTTTCAAAGTAAGGAATGCATTTTGGGCCTCCGAAGACCAGTTGTTGGAAGCAAGTCCTTTGCGAGTAAGAGCCGAGATGGGTTTGGTCAATGAAGAAAAATGTGGAATGAATTGCCTATAGTAATTGGTGAAGCCGAGGAAGCGTTGAATGGCTTTAATTCCAACAGGCTGTGGCCAATCCAGAACTGCGGACACCTTGGCAGGATCCATCTTCAGACCGGCATCAGAAACAATATATCCCAGGAAGGGTACACTTGATTGTTCGAAAACACATTTTTCGATCTTGGCAAAAAGATGGTTCTCACGGAGGCGTTGTAAAACAAGACGGACATCACGTCGATGGGAGGAGAGATTCGGAGAGAAGATTAGTATGTCGTCAAGATAGACTACGACACAGATATAAAGGCAATCTCTGAAGATGTCATTAACGAATTCTTGGAACACAGCGGGAGCGTTACAGAGACCAAAGGGCATCACCAAGTACTCATAGTGGCCGTCTCGGGTGTTAAATGCGGTCTTCCATTCATCCCCCTCACGGATTCGAACAAGGTTGTAAGCACCTCGAAGATCTAACTTGGTGAAGACTCGTGCTCCTCTTAAGCGGTCAAAGAGTTCAGAGATTAAAGGTAATGGATATTTATTCTTCACCGTTATGTTGTTCAAACCTCTATAGTCTATGCAGGGACGAAGCGAGCCGTCTTTTTTCTTGACAAAAAAGAAAGCGGCTCCAGCAGGAGAGATGGACTTCCGTATGAATCCTCTAGTAAGGTTCTCCCGAACATACTCCGACATGGCTTGAGTCTCCGCAGGTGAGAGGGGGTAGATTCTTCCTCGCGGAGGCGTGGCACCAGGAACCAGATCTATAGGACAGTCGTAGGACCGATGTGGAGGAAGATTCTCTGCTTCCCTTTAATTGAAAACATCAGAAAAGGAAGAATAAGCAGGAGGCAAACCAGGAAGGGCAAGGGAAGAACAAGAGTCACCCACAGGACGTACCGACAACAGACACCGAGCCCGACAGGAATCCCCCCACGAGAGAATATTGCCATTATGCCAATCTAACACAGGCTCATGGGTTCGTAACCATGGTAAGCCTAAAAGTACCGGATGGGAAATATTGGCTAAAACATAAAACGCAATTTTCTCCTTGTGTAAAACCCCTACTTGAAGTTCTACTACTTGGGTGACCTGGGTTATGGTCTCTTGCAAGGGCTTGCCGTCCACTGAAGCAAGAAAAAGAGGGCTTTCCAGAGTCCTAACGGGAACAGAAAATCTTACTACCTCCTCTAATCTGATAAAATTCCCAGCTGCACCCGAGTCAATGTAAGCTTGCAGGGAATAGCGTTTACTAGAGACTAGTGTTGAGCGATACCGTCCAATACTTGAAAGTATCGGTATCGGAAAGTATCGGCCGATACCGGCAAAGTATCGGATCCAATCCGATACCGATACCCGATACCAATACAAGTCAATGGGACTCATGTATCGGACGGTATCCCTGATGGTTCCCAGGGTCTGAAGGAGAGGAAACTCTCCTTCAGGCCCTGGGAACCATATTAATGTGTAAAAAAAAGAATTAAAATAAAAAATATTGATATACTCACCTCTCCGACGCAGCCTGCACCTTACCGAGGACCTGAAATTACATCACGGCTTGCTGTGATTGGTTGCGTCGCCCATGTGACTGCGACGCAACCAATCACAAAGCCGGGACTTCACGTAAGGAAAGAAAAGCGCGAATTTTAAACAAAGAACGCTGCCGCTTCCCTCGGTAAGGTGCAGGCTGCGTCGGAGAGGTGAGTATAGCAATATTTTTTATTTTAATTCTTTCTTTTACACATTTTTACATTAATGTTGTTTCGATACCGATACCCGATACCACAAAAGTATCGGATCTCGGTATCGGAATTCCGATACAGCAAATATCGGCCGATACCTGATACTTGCGGTATCGGAATGCTCAACACTACTAGAGACTAGAAGTAGGACTGAGAGTGTAAGGGGTAGAGAGGTATCACATGTACGTAGGGAGGCCTCTCTTACCTGACCTAGGCGGAGGAGTTTTCCGGACAATCAGGACAAGCACGCAGGAGATGAGAAGAACTGCCACAGTAGAAACACAGACCCTGAGTGCGTCTTTCCTGGCGCCGTTGCTCAGACATCTTGAGCCGGTCTACTTGCATCTAGAGTTGAGCGACTTTCATTTTTTTAAGATCGAGTAGGGTTTTGGGAAACCCGATTTTGTCCAGAGTCGAGTCGAGTGCAGTCGGCCGATTGTCGCTAAAAGTCGGGGATCGACCGAAACACGAAACCCAATGCAAGTCAATGGGTAAGCATAGTCGGCAGTGAGTGGAGGCCAGGAAAACACCTACAGTGCCCATTTTAATGCAAAAACATCCATTCTTGTTTCTGAAGCTTGTCAATCTTAATTAACTTTATAATAATAGTTGGGCATAGGAAATTGGGGGTCATTTGGCAAAAGTTGTGGGGGGAGTAGGGCTGGCTCAAGTTTTTTGTGGGCCCAGGAAATGCGGACTACGTCACGTCGGTGTTGCAGGGAGAGGTAAGTATTTCAACGTTGCAAGTGCTGTGATCCTGAGCAAGCAGGGGGGGCCCACTCGTTCGCATTGGCACTGGCACAGGGCCCCTCAAAGTACGGCGGTGTGTTTGCATGGCGGGGGCGCCTCCCACCAGCAGCGACACTTTTGCGTACTCTGAGTGGCCCTGTGCCAGTGACGTCGCCAACGAGTATGCCCCCCGCACCTGATGAAGGAACCTGCACTTTCATCTGCACCTTCCTCTTTGTCCCTGTGTAAGGTGGTATAACATGCAGGAAGGGGAACCTTACTTTCAGCAGGGTCAGATTCTGGCTGTGTAGAGTACAAGGGGAATGTAGTGGTCTAGGTCAGTGTACCAGCAGACTCATCTAGCAGTCGCTGGGCAATGGGCAGGATGAGGAGGAAACAGATATAGGGCCAAAGAATAAAGTAGGCTAAATGCAGATCAAAATTGGTAACAGGACTAAACAGGCGGCATTGCTTTGTTCAGTGGAGTAGCAAACCCAAGAGCAGCAGACACTGTTTCAAGGGCCTAACCACACTAGTAGGCCAAATGCAGTTTAATATCTGATAGTATAGGCCGAAAGCCAGAATGTGGAAGCTCAGCTTTGTTCAGTTGAGGACAACACCAGGGAGGGGCAGACACCGTTAGTAGGCCGGAACAGCCAATTTTTTTAAAAAAACAGCAGTTAATAAGAGGCAGAAGGTAGAAGCTCAGCTTTATTCAGTTGAGGACAACACCAGGCAGGGGCAGACACCTTTAGTAGGCCGGAACAGCCAATTTTTTAAAAAAACAGCAGTTAATAAGAGGCAGAAGGTAGAAGCTCAGCTTTATTCAGTTGAGGACAACACCAGGCAGGGGCAGACACCTTTAGTAGGCCGGAACAGCCAATTTCATTTTTAAACATCGTAATTTGGAACAGAAGGTTGAAGCACAGCTTTATTCAGTTGAGGACAACACCAGGCAGGGGCAGACACCTTTAGTAGGCCAGAACAACCAATTTCATTTTTAAAAATCGTAATTTGGAACAGAAGGTTGAAGCACAGCTTTATTCAGTTGAGGACAACACCAGGCAGGGGCAGACACCTTTAGTAGGCCGGAACAGCCAATTTCATTTTTAAAAATCGTAATTTGGAACAGAAGGTTGAAGCACAGCTTTATTCAGTTGAGGACAACACCAGGCAGGGGCAGACACTTTTAGTAGGCCGGAACAGACAATTTTTTTAAAAAAACAGCAGTTAATAAGAGGCAGAAGGTAGAAGCTCAGCTTTATTCAGTTGAGGACAACACCAGGCAGGGGCAGACACCTTTAGTAGGCCGGAACAGCCAATTTCATTTTTAAAAATCGTAATTTGGAACAGAAGGTTGAAGCACAGCTTTATTCAGTTGAGGACAACACCAGGCAGGGGCAGACACCTTT
The DNA here is from genome assembly GCF_051348905.1 of Ranitomeya variabilis. NCBI lineage: Eukaryota > Metazoa > Chordata > Amphibia > Anura > Dendrobatidae > Ranitomeya > Ranitomeya variabilis. The sequence continues at coordinate 325,983,026 of NC_135236.1, forward strand.
AGTAGGCCGGAACAGCCAATTTCATTTTTAAAAATCGTAATTTGGAACAGAAGGTTGAAGCACAGCTTTATTCAGTTGAGGACAACACCAGGCAGGGGCAGACACCTTTAGTAGGCCGGAACAGCCAATTTCATTTTTAAAAATCGTAATTTGGAACAGAAGGTTGAAGCACAGCTTTATTCAGTTGAGGACAACACCAGGCAGGGGCAGACACCTTTAGTAGGCCGGAACAGCCAATTTAATTTTTAAAAATCGTAATTTGGAACAGAAGGTTGAAGCACAGCTTTATTCAGTTGAGGACAACACCAGGCAGGGGCAGACACCTTTAGTAGGCCGGAACAGCCAATTTCATTTTTAAAAATCGTAATTTGGAACAGAAGGTTGAAGCACAGCTTTATTCAGTTGAGGACAACACCAGGCAGGGGCAGACACCTTTAGTAGGCCGGAACAGCCAATTTCATTTTTAAAAATCGTAATTTGGAACAGAAGGTTGAAGCACAGCTTTATTCAGTTGAGGACAACACCAGGCAGGGGCAGACACCTTTAGTAGGCCGGAACAGCCAATTTCATTTTTAAAAATCGTAATTTGGAACAGAAGGTTGAAGCACAGCTTTATTCAGTTGAGGACAACACCAGGCAGGGGCAGACACCTTTAGTAGGCCGGAACAGCCAATTTCATTTTTAAAAATCGTAATTTGGAACAGAAGGTTGAAGCACAGCTTAATTCAGTTGAGGACAACACCAGGCAGGGGCAGACACCTTTAGTAGGCCGGAACAGCCAATTTCATTTTTAAAAATCGTAATTTGGAACAGAAGGTTGAAGCACAGCTTTATTCAGTTGAGGACAACACCAGGCAGGGGCAGACACCTTTAGTAGGCCGGAACAGCCAATTTCATTTTTAAAAATCGTAATTTGGAACAGAAGGTTGAAGCACAGCTTTATTCAGTTGAGGACAACACCAGGCAGGGGCAGACACCTTTAGTAGGCCGGAACAGCCAATTTCATTTTTAAAAATCGTAATTTGGAACAGAAGGTTGAAGCACAGCTTTATTCAGTTGAGGACAACACCAGGCAGGGGCAGACACCTTTAGTAGGCCGGAACAGCCAATTTCATTTTTAAAAATCGTAATTTGGAACAGAAGGTTGAAGCACAGCTTTATTCAGTTGAGGACAACACCAGGCAGGGGCAGACACCTTTAGTAGGCCGGAACAGCCAATTTCATTTTTAAAAATCGTAATTTGGAACAGAAGGTTGAAGCACAGCTTTATTCAGTTGAGGACAACACCAGGCAGGGGCAGACACCTTTAGTAGGCCGGAACAGCCAATTTCATTTTTAAAAATCGTAATTTGGAACAGAAGGTTGAAGCACAGCTTTATTCAGTTGAGGACAACACCAGGCAGGGGCAGACACCTTTAGTAGGCCGGAACAGCCAATTTCATTTTTAAAAATCGTAATTTGGAACAGAAGGTTGAAGCACAGCTTTATTCAGTTGAGGACAACACCAGGCAGGGGCAGACACCTTTAGTAGGCCGGAACAGCCAATTTCATTTTTAAAAATCGTAATTTGGAACAGAAGGTTGAAGCACAGCTTTATTCAGTTGAGGACAACACCAGGCAGGGGCAGACACCTTTAGTAGGCCGGAACAGCCAATTTCATTTTTAAAAATCGTAATTTGGAACAGAAGGTTGAAGCACAGCTTTATTCAGTTGAGGACAACACCAGGCAGGGGCAGACACCTTTAGTAGGCCGGAACAGCCAATTTCATTTTTAAAAATCGTAATTTGGAACAGAAGGTTGAAGCACAGCTTTATTCAGTTGAGGACAACACCAGGCAGGGGCAGACACCTTTAGTAGGCCGGAACAGCCAATTTCATTTTTAAAAATCGTAATTTGGAACAGAAGGTTGAAGCACAGCTTTATTCAGTTGAGGACAACACCAGGCAGGGGCAGACACCTTTAGTAGGCCGGAACAGCCAATTTCATTTTTAAAAATCGTAATTTGGAACAGAAGGTTGAAGCACAGCTTTATTCAGTTGAGGACAACACCAGGCAGGGGCAGACACCTTTAGTAGGCCGGAACAGCCAATTTCATTTTTAAAAATCGTAATTTGGAACAGAAGGTTGAAGCACAGCTTTATTCAGTTGAGGACAACACCAGGCAGGGGCAGACACCTTTAGTAGGCCGGAACAGCCAATTTCATTTTTAAAAATCGTAATTTGGAACAGAAGGTTGAAGCACAGCTTTATTCAGTTGAGGACAACCCCAGGCAGGGGCAGACACCTTTAGTAGGCTGGAACAGCCAATTTCATTTTTAAAAATCGTAATTTGGAACAGAAGGTTGAAGCACAGCTTTATTCAGTTGAGGACAACCCCAGGCAGGGGCAGACACCTTTAGTAGGCTGGAACAGCCAATTTCATTTTTAAAAATCGTAATTTGGAACAGAAGGTTGAAGCACAGCTTTATTCAGTTGAGGACAACCCCAGGCAGGGGCAGACACCTTTAGTAGGCCGGAACAGCCAATTTCATTTTTAAAAATCGTAATTTGGAACAGAAGGTTGAAGCACAGCTTTATTCAGTTGAGGACAACACCAGGCAGGGGCAGACACCTTTAGTAGGCCGGAACAGCCAATTTCATTTTTAAAAATCGTAATTTGGAACAGAAGGTTGAAGCACAGCTTTATTCAGTTGAGGACAACACCAGGCAGGGGCAGACACCTTTAGTAGGCCGGAACAGCCAATTTCATTTTTAAAAATCGTAATTTGGAACAGAAGGTTGAAGCACAGCTTTATTCAGTTGAGGACAACACCAGGCAGGGGCAGACACCTTTAGTAGGCCGGAACAGCCAATTTCATTTTTAAAAATCGTAATTTGGAACAGAAGGTTGAAGCACAGCTTTATTCAGTTGAGGACAACACCAGGCAGGGGCAGACACCTTTAGTAGGCCGGAACAGCCAATTTCATTTTTAAAAATCGTAATTTGGAACAGAAGGTTGAAGCACAGCTTTATTCAGTTGAGGACAACACCAGGCAGGGGCAGACACCTTTAGTAGGCCGGAACAGCCAATTTCATTTTTAAAAATCGTAATTTGGAACAGAAGGTTGAAGCACAGCTTTATTCAGTTGAGGACAACACCAGGCAGGGGCAGACACCTTTAGTAGGCCGGAACAGCCAATTTCATTTTTAAAAATCGTAATTTGGAACAGAAGGTTGAAGCACAGCTTTATTCAGTTGAGGACAACACCAGGCAGGGGCAGACACCTTTAGTAGGCCGGAACAGCCAATTTCATTTTTAAAAATCGTAATTTGGAACAGAAGGTTGAAGCACAGCTTTATTCAGTTGAGGACAACACCAGGCAGGGGCAGACACCTTTAGTAGGCCGGAACAGCCAATTTCATTTTTAAAAATCGTAATTTGGAACAGAAGGTTGAAGCACAGCTTTATTCAGTTGAGGACAACACCAGGCAGGGGCAGACACCTTTAGTAGGCCGGAACAGCCAATTTCATTTTTAAAAATCGTAATTTGGAACAGAAGGTTGAAGCACAGCTTTATTCAGTTGAGGACAACACCAGGCAGGGGCAGACACCTTTAGTAGGCCGGAACAGCCAATTTCATTTTTAAAAATCGTAATTTGGAACAGAAGGTTGAAGCACAGCTTTATTCAGTTGAGGACAACACCAGGCAGGGGCAGACACCTTTAGTAGGCCGGAACAGCCAATTTCATTTTTAAAAATCGTAATTTGGAACAGAAGGTTGAAGCACAGCTTTATTCAGTTGAGGACAACACCAGGCAGGGGCAGACACCTTTAGTAGGCCGGAACAGCCAATTTCATTTTTAAAAATCGTAATTTGGAACAGAAGGTTGAAGCACAGCTTTATTCAGTTGAGGACAACACCAGGCAGGGGCAGACACCTTTAGTAGGCCGGAACAGCCAATTTCATTTTTAAAAATCGTAATTTGGAACAGAAGGTTGAAGCACAGCTTTATTCAGTTGAGGACAACCCCAGGCAGGGGCAGACACCTTTAGTAGGCTGGAACAGCCAATTTCATTTTTAAAAATCGTAATTTGGAACAGAAGGTTGAAGCACAGCTTTATTCAGTTGAGGACAACCCCAGGCAGGGGCAGACACCTTTAGTAGGCCGGAACAGCCAATTTCATTTTTAAAAATCGTAATTTGGAACAGAAGGTTGAAGCACAGCTTTATTCAGTTGAGGACAACCCCAGGCAGGGGCAGACACCTTTAGTAGGCCGGAACAGCCAATTTCATTTTTAAAAATCGTAATTTGGAACAGAAGGTTGAAGCACAGCTTTATTCAGTTGAGGACAACACCAGGCAGGGGCAGACACCTTTAGTAGGCCGGAACAGCCAATTTCATTTTTAAAAATCGTAATTTGGAACAGAAGGTTGAAGCACAGCTTTATTCAGTTGAGGACAACACCAGGCAGGGGCAGACACCTTTAGTAGGCCGGAACAGCCAATTTCATTTTTAAAAATCGTAATTTGGAACAGAAGGTTGAAGCACAGCTTTATTCAGTTGAGGACAACACCAGGCAGGGGCAGACACCTTTAGTAGGCCGGAACAGCCAATTTCATTTTTAAAAATCGTAATTTGGAACAGAAGGTTGAAGCACAGCTTTATTCAGTTGAGGACAACCCCAGGCAGGGGCAGACACCTTTAGTAGGCTGGAACAGCCAATTTCATTTTTAAAAATCGTAATTTGGAACAGAAGGTTGAAGCACAGCTTTATTCAGTTGAGGACAACCCCAGGCAGGGGCAGACACCTTTAGTAGGCCGGAACAGCCAATTTCATTTTTAAAAATCGTAATTTGGAACAGAAGGTTGAAGCACAGCTTTATTCAGTTGAGGACAACCCCAGGCAGGGGCAGACACCTTTAGTAGGCCGGAACAGCCAATTTCATTTTTAAAAATCGTAATTTGGAACAGAAGGTTGAAGCACAGCTTTATTCAGTTGAGGACAACACCAGGCAGGGGCAGACACCTTTAGTAGGCCGGAACAGCCAATTTCATTTTTAAAAATCGTAATTTGGAACAGAAGGTTGAAGCACAGCTTTATTCAGTTGAGGACAACACCAGGCAGGGGCAGACACCTTTAGTAGGCCGGAACAGCCAATTTCATTTTTAAAAATCGTAATTTGGAACAGAAGGTTGAAGCACAGCTTTATTCAGTTGAGGACAACACCAGGCAGGGGCAGACACCTTTAGTAGGCCGGAACAGCCAATTTCATTTTTAAAAATCGTAATTTGGAACAGAAGGTTGAAGCACAGCTTTATTCAGTTGAGGACAACACCAGGCAGGGGCAGACACCTTTAGTAGGCCGGAACAGCCAATTTCATTTTTAAAAATCGTAATTTGGAACAGAAGGTTGAAGCACAGCTTTATTCAGTTGAGGACAACCCCAGGCAGGGGCAGACACCTTTAGTAGGCTGGAACAGCCAATTTCATTTTTAAAAATCGTAATTTGGAACAGAAGGTTGAAGCACAGCTTTATTCAGTTGAGGACAACCCCAGGCAGGGGCAGACACCTTTAGTAGGCCGGAACAGCCAATTTCATTTTTAAAAATCATAATTTGGAACAGAAGGTTGAAGCACAGCTTTATTCAGTTGAGGACAACCCCAGGCAGGGGCAGACACCTTTAGTAGGCCGGAACAGCCAATTTCATTTTTAAAAATCGTAATTTGGAACAGAAGGTTGAAGCACAGCTTTATTCAGTTGAGGACAACACCAGGCAGGGGCAGACACCTTTAGTAGGCCGGAACAGCCAATTTCATTTTTAAAAATCGTAATTTGGAACAGAAGGTTGAAGCACAGCTTTATTCAGTTGAGGACAACACCAGGCAGGGGCAGACACCTTTAGTAGGCCGGAACAGCCAATTTCATTTTTAAAAATCGTAATTTGGAACAGAAGGTTGAAGCACAGCTTTATTCAGTTGAGGACAACACCAGGCAGGGGCAGACACCTTTAGTAGGCCGGAACAGCCAATTTCATTTTTAAAAATCGTAATTTGGAACAGAAGGTTGAAGCACAGCTTTATTCAGTTGAGGACAACACCAGGCAGGGGCAGACACCATTAGTAGGCCGGAACAGCCAATTTCATTTTTAAAAATCGTAATTTGGAACAGAAGGTTGAAGCACAGCTTTATTCAGTTGAGGACAACACCAGGCAGGGGCAGACACCTTTAGTAGGCCGGAACAGCCAATTTCATTTTTAAAAATCGTAATTTGGAACAGAAGGTTGAAGCACAGCTTTATTCAGTTGAGGACAACACCAGGCAGGGGCAGACACCTTTAGTAGGCCGGAACAGCCAATTTCATTTTTAAAAATCGTAATTTGGAACAGAAGGTTGAAGCACAGCTTTATTCAGTTGAAGACAACACCAGGCAGGGGCAGACACCTTTAGTAGGCCGGAACAGCCAATTTCATTTTTAAAAATCGTAATTTGGAACAGAAGGTTGAAGCACAGCTTTATTCAGTTGAGGACAACACCAGGCAGGGGCAGACACCTTTAGTAGGCCGGAACAGCCAATTTCATTTTTAAAAATCGTAATTTGGAACAGAAGGTTGAAGCACAGCTTTATTCAGTTGAGGACAACACCAGGCAGGGGCAGACACCTTTAGTAGGCCGGAACAGCCAATTTCATTTTTAAAAATCGTAATTTGGAACAGAAGGTTGAAGCACAGCTTTATTCAGTTGAGGACAACACCAGGCAGGGGCAGACACCTTTAGTAGGCCGGAACAGCCAATTTCATTTTTAAAAATCGTAATTTGGAACAGAAGGTTGAAGCACAGCTTTATTCAGTTGAGGACAACCCCAGGCAGGGGCAGACACCTTTAGCAGGCCGGAACAGCCAATTTCATTTTTAAAAATCGTAATTTGGAACAGAAGGTTGAAGCACAGCTTTATTCAGTTGAGGACAACACCAGGCAGGGGCAGACACCTTTAGTAGGCCGGAACAGCCAATTTCATTTTTAAAAATCGTAATTTGGAACAGAAGGTTGAAGCACAGCTTTATTCAGTTGAGGACAACACCAGGCAGGGGCAGACACCTTTAGTAGGCCGGAACAGCCAATTTCATTTTTAAAAATCGTAATTTGGAACAGAAGGTTGAAGCACAGCTTTATTCAGTTGAGGACAACACCAGGCAGGGGCAGACACCTTTAGTAGGCCGGAACAGCCAATTTCATTTTTAAAAATCGTAATTTGGAACAGAAGGTTGAAGCACAGCTTTATTCAGTTGAGGACAACACCAGGCAGGGGCAGACACCATTAGTAGGCCGGAACAGCCAATTTCATTTTTAAAAATCGTAATTTGGAACAGAAGGTTGAAGCACAGCTTTATTCAGTTGAGGACAACACCAGGCAGGGGCAGACACCTTTAGTAGGCCGGAACAGCCAATTTCATTTTTAAAAATCGTAATTTGGAACAGAAGGTTGAAGCACAGCTTTATTCAGTTGAGGACAACACCAGGCAGGGGCAGACACCTTTAGTAGGCCGGAACAGCCAATTTCATTTTTAAAAATCGTAATTTGGAACAGAAGGTTGAAGCACAGCTTTATTCAGTTGAGGACAACACCAGGCAGGGGCAGACACCTTTAGTAGGCCGGAACAGCCAATTTCATTTTTAAAAATCGTAATTTGGAACAGAAGGTTGAAGCACAGCTTTATTCAGTTGAGGACAACACCAGGCAGGGGCAGACACCTTTAGTAGGCCGGAACAGCCAATTTCATTTTTAAAAATCGTAATTTGGAACAGAAGGTTGAAGCACAGCTTTATTCAGTTGAGGACAACACCAGGCAGGGGCAGACACCTTTAGTAGGCCGGAACAGCCAATTTCATTTTTAAAAATCGTAATTTGGAACAGAAGGTTGAAGCACAGCTTTATTCAGTTGAGGACAACACCAGGCAGGGGCAGACACCTTTAGTAGGCCGGAACAGCCAATTTCATTTTTAAAAATCGTAATTTGGAACAGAAGGTTGAAGCACAGCTTTATTCAGTTGAGGACAACACCAGGCAGGGGCAGACACCTTTAGTAGGCCGGAACAGCCAATTTCATTTTTAAAAATCGTAATTTGGAACAGAAGGTTGAAGCACAGCTTTATTCAGTTGAGGACAACACCAGGCAGGGGCAGACACCTTTAGTAGGCCGGAACAGCCAATTTCATTTTTAAAAATCGTAATTTGGAACAGAAGGTTGAAGCACAGCTTTATTCAGTTGAGGACAACCCCAGGCAGGGGCAGACACCTTTAGTAGGCTGGAACAGCCAATTTCATTTTTAAAAATCGTAATTTGGAACAGAAGGTTGAAGCACAGCTTTATTCAGTTGAGGACAACCCCAGGCAGGGGCAGACACCTTTAGTAGGCCGGAACAGCCAATTTCATTTTTAAAAATCGTAATTTGGAACAGAAGGTTGAAGCACAGCTTTATTCAGTTGAGGACAACCCCAGGCAGGGGCAGACACCTTTAGTAGGCCGGAACAGCCAATTTCATTTTTAAAAATCGTAATTTGGAACAGAAGGTTGAAGCACAGCTTTATTCAGTTGAGGACAACACCAGGCAGGGGCAGACACCTTTAGTAGGCCGGAACAGCCAATTTCATTTTTAAAAATCGTAATTTGGAACAGAAGGTTGAAGCACAGCTTTATTCAGTTGAGGACAACACCAGGCAGGGGCAGACACCTTTAGTAGGCCGGAACAGCCAATTTCATTTTTAAAAATCGTAATTTGGAACAGAAGGTTGAAGCACAGCTTTATTCAGTTGAGGACAACACCAGGCAGGGGCAGACACCTTTAGTAGGCCGGAACAGCCAATTTCATTTTTAAAAATCGTAATTTGGAACAGAAGGTTGAAGCACAGCTTTATTCAGTTGAGGACAACCCCAGGCAGGGGCAGACACCTTTAGTAGGCTGGAACAGCCAATTTCATTTTTAAAAATCGTAATTTGGAACAGAAGGTTGAAGCACAGCTTTATTCAGTTGAGGACAACCCCAGGCAGGGGCAGACACCTTTAGTAGGCCGGAACAGCCAATTTCATTTTTAAAAATCGTAATTTGGAACAGAAGGTTGAAGCACAGCTTTATTCAGTTGAGGACAACCCCAGGCAGGGGCAGACACCTTTAGTAGGCCGGAACAGCCAATTTCATTTTTAAAAATCGTAATTTGGAACAGAAGGTTGAAGCACAGCTTTATTCAGTTGAGGACAACACCAGGCAGGGGCAGACACCTTTAGTAGGCCGGAACAGCCAATTTCATTTTTAAAAATCGTAATTTGGAACAGAAGGTTGAAGCACAGCTTTATTCAGTTGAGGACAACACCAGGCAGGGGCAGACACCTTTAGTAGGCCGGAACAGCCAATTTCATTTTTAAAAATCGTAATTTGGAACAGAAGGTTGAAGCACAGCTTTATTCAGTTGAGGACAACACCAGGCAGGGGCAGACACCTTTAGTAGGCCGGAACAGCCAATTTCATTTTTAAAAATCGTAATTTGGAACAGAAGGTTGAAGCACAGCTTTATTCAGTTGAGGACAACACCAGGCAGGGGCAGACACCTTTAGTAGGCCGGAACAGCCAATTTCATTTTTAAAAATCGTAATTTGGAACAGAAGGTTGAAGCAGAAGCACAGCTTTATTCAGTTGAGGACAACACCAGGCAGGGGCAGACACCTTTAGTAGGCCGGAACAGCCAATTTCATTTTTAAAAATCGTAATTTGGAACAGAAGGTTGAAGCACAGCTTTATTCAGTTGAGGACAACACCAGGCAGGGGCAGACACCTTTAGTAGGCCGGAACAGCCAATTTCATTTTTAAAAATCGTAATTTGGAACAGAAGGTTGAAGCACAGCTTTATTCAGTTGAGGACAACACCAGGCAGGGGCAGACACCTTTAGTAGGCCGGAACAGCCAATTTCATTTTTAAAAATCGTAATTTGGAACAGAAGGTTGAAGCACAGCTTTATTCAGTTGAGGACAACACCAGGCAGGGGCAGACACCTTTAGTAGGCCGGAACAGCCAATTTCATTTTTAAAAATCGTAATTTGGAACAGAAGGTTGAAGCACAGCTTTATTCAGTTGAGGACAACACCAGGCAGGGGCAGACACCTTTAGTAGGCCGGAACAGCCAATTTCATTTTTAAAAATCGTAATTTGGAACAGAAGGTTGAAGCACAGCTTTATTCAGTTGAGGACAACACCAGGCAGGGGCAGACACCTTTAGTAGGCCGGAACAGCCAATTTCATTTTTAAAAATCGTAATTTGGAACAGAAGGATGAAGCACAGCTTTATTCAGTTGAGGACAACACCAGGCAGGGGCAGACACCTTTAGTAGGCCGGAACAGCCAATTTCATTTTTAAAAATCGTAATTTGGAACAGAAGGTTGAAGCACAGCTTTATTCAGTTGAGGACAACACCAGGCAGGGGCAGACACCTTTAGTAGGCCGGAACAGCCAATTTCATTTTTAAAAATCGTAATTTGGAACAGAAGGTTGAAGCACAGCTTTATTCAGTTGAGGACAACACCAGGCAGGGGCAGACACCTTTAGTAGGCCGGAACAGCCAATTTCATTTTTAAAAATCGTAATTTGGAACAGAAGGTTGAAGCACAGCTTTATTCAGTTGAGGACAACACCAGGCAGGGGCAGACACCTTTAGTAGGCCGGAACAGCCAATTTCATTTTTAAAAATCGTAATTTGGAACAGAAGGTTGAAGCACAGCTTTATTCAGTTGAGGACAACACCAGGCAGGGGCAGACACCTTTAGTAGGCCGGAACAGCCAATTTCATTTTTAAAAATCGTAATTTGGAACAGAAGGTTGAAGCACAGCTTTATTCAGTTGAGGACAACACCAGGCAGGGGCAGACACCTTTAGTAGGCCGGAACAGCCAATTTCATTTTTAAAAATCGTAATTTGGAACAGAAGGTTGAAGCACAGCTTTATTCAGTTGAGGACAACACCAGGCAGGGGCAGACACCTTTAGTAGGCCGGAACAGCCAATTTCATTTTTAAAAATCGTAATTTGGAACAGAAGGTTGAAGCACAGCTTTATTCAGTTGAGGACAACACCAGGCAGGGGCAGACACCTTTAGTAGGCCGGAACAGCCAATTTCATTTTTAAAAATCGTAATTTGGAACAGAAGGTTGAAGCACAGCTTTATTCAGTTGAGGACAACACCAGGCAGGGGCAGACACCTTTAGTAGGCCGGAACAGCCAATTTCATTTTTAAAAATCGTAATTTGGAACAGAAGGTTGAAGCACAGCTTTATTCAGTTGAGGACAACACCAGGCAGGGGCAGACACCTTTAGTAGGCCGGAACAGCCAATTTCATTTTTAAAAATCGTAATTTGGAACAGAAGGTTGAAGCACAGCTTTATTCAGTTGAGGACAACACCAGGCAGGGGCAGACACCTTTAGTAGGCCGGAACAGCCAATTTCATTTTTAAAAATCGTAATTTGGAACAGAAGGTTGAAGCACAGCTTTATTCAGTTGAGGACAACACCAGGCAGGGGCAGACACCTTTAGTAGGCCGGAACAGCCAATTTCATTTTTAAAAATCGTAATTTGGAACAGAAGGTTGAAGCACAGCTTTATTCAGTTGAGGACAACACCAGGCAGGGGCAGACACCTTTAGTAGGCCGGAACAGCCAATTTCATTTTTAAAAATCGTAATTTGGAACAGAAGGTTGAAGCACAGCTTTATTCAGTTGAGGACAACACCAGGCAGGGGCAGACACCTTTAGTAGGCCGGAACAGCCAATTTCATTTTTAAAAATCGTAATTTGGAACAGAAGGTTGAAGCACAGCTTTATTCAGTTGAGGACAACACCAGGCAGGGGCAGACACCTTTAGTAGGCCGGAACAGCCAATTTCATTTTTAAAAATCGTAATTTGGAACAGAAGGTTGAAGCACAGCTTTATTCAGTTGAGGACAACACCAGGCAGGGGCAGACACCTTTAGTAGGCCGGAACAGCCAATTTCATTTTTAAAAATCGTAATTTGGAACAGAAGGTTGAAGCACAGCTTTATTCAGTTGAGGACAACACCAGGCAGGGGCAGACACCTTTAGTAGGCCGGAACAGCCAATTTCATTTTTAAAAATCGTAATTTGGAACAGAAGGTTGAAGCACAGCTTTATTCAGTTGAGGACAACACCAGGCAGGGGCAGACACTTTTAGTAGGCCGGAACAGCCAATTTCATTTTTAAATATCGTAATTTGGAACAGAAGGTTGAAGCACAGCTTTATTCAGTTGAGGACAACACCAGGCAGGGGCAGACACCTTTAGTAGGCCGGAACAGCCAATTTCATTTTTAAAAATCGTAATTTGGAACAGAAGGTTGAAGCACAGCTTTATTCAGTTGAGGACAACACCAGGCAGGGGCAGACACCTTTAGTAGGCCGGAACAGCCAATTTCATTTTTAAAAATCGTAATTTGGAACAGAAGGTTGAAGCACAGCTTTATTCAGTTGAGGACAACACCAGGCAGAGGCAGACACCTTTAGTAGGCCGGAACAGCCAATTTCATTTTTAAAAATCGTAATTTGGAACAGAAGGTTGAAGCACAGCTTTATTCAGTTGAGGACAACACCAGGCAGGGGCAGACACCTTTAGTAGGCCGGAACAGCCAATTTTTTTTTAAAAAAGCAGTTAATAAGAGTCAGAAGGTAGAAGCTCAGCTTTATTCAGTTGCAGCTTCTTGGCAATAATATAAAGAAGACGCGTCAGGACAACACTCGGTGGATGCCATATCTGTGTTTTCAATGGAAAAAAACCTTTCAGTTAACTACTTGCAGGAGAACGTTTTTGTAGCTGGTGGCCAATTTTTTTTAAAAAAAGCAGTTAATAAGAGGCAGAAGGTAGAAGCTCAGCTTTATTCAGTTGCAGCTTCTTGGCAATAATATAAAGAAGACGCGACAGGACAACACTCGGTGGATGCCATATCTGTGATTTCAATGGAAAAAAACCTTTCAGTTAACTACTTGCAGGAGAAAGTTTTTGTAGCTGGTGGCCAATTTTTGTACTGTACCAGTTTTTTGTTGTATGTGTTTTTGTTTTTAATGTTAAAATGTCTGCATTTGATATCTCTCCAGTATTTTTTTTTTTATAAGCAAAATACTGCAGTTTTACATCGGTTACATGGATACACAGGCAGCTTGGTGGTCAGTGGAGGAGTATTTAAAGTAGGGACCACAGACAGGCTATCAAAGGCCTAAAATAACAAACAATAGGCTCAAGGCAGTTTTACATCGGTTACATGGATACACAGGCAGCTTGGTGGTCAGTGGAGGAGTATTTAAAGTAGGGACCGCAGACAGGCTATCAAAGGCCTAAAATAACAAACAATAGGCTCATGGCAGTTTTACATCGGTTACATGGATACACAGGCAGCTTGGTGGTCAGTGGAGGAGTATTTAAAGTAGGGACCGCAGACAGGCTATCAAAGGCCTAAAATAACAAACAATAGGCTCATGGCAGTTTTACATCGGTTACATGGATACACGGGCAGGCAGCTTGGTGGTCAGTGGAGGAGTATTTAAAGTAGGGACCGCAGACAGGCTATCAAAGGCCTAAAATAACAAACAATAGGCTCGTGGCAGTTTTACATCGGTTACATGGATACACAGGCAGCTTGGTGGTCAGTGGAGGAGTATTTAAAGTAGGGACCGCAGACAGGCTATCAAAGGCCTAAAATAACAAACAATAGGCTCATGGCAGTTTTACATCGGTTACATGGATACACAGGCAGCTTGGTGGTCAGTGGAGGAGTATTTAAAGTAGGGACCGCAGACAGGCTATCAAAGGCCTAAAATAACAAACAACAGGCTCATTACAGTTTTACATCGGTAACATGGATACACAGGCAGCTTGGTAGTCAGTGGAGGAGTATTTAAAGTAGGGACCGCAGACAGGCTATCAAAGGCCTAAAATAACAAACAATAGGCTCATGGCAGTTTTACATCGGTTACATGGATACACAGGCAGCTTGGTGGTCAGTGGAGGAGTATTTAAAGTAGGGACCGCAGACAGGCTATCAAAGGCCTAAAATAACAAACAATAGGCTCATGGCACTTTTACATCGGTTACATGGATACACAGGCAGCTTGGTGGTCAGTGGAGGAGTATTTAAAGTAGGGACCGCAGACAGGCTATCAAAGGCCTAAAATAACAAACAATAGGCTCAAGGCAGCTTTACATCGGTTACATGGATACACAGGCAGCTTGGTGGTCAGTGGAGGAGTATTTAAAGTAGGGACCGCAGACAGGCTATCAAAGGCCTAAAATAACAAACAATAGGCTCATGGCAGTTTTACATCGGTTACATGGATACACAGGCAGCTTGGTGGTCAGTGGAGGAGTATTTAAAGTAGGGACCGCAGACAGGCTATCAAAGGCCTAAAATAACAAACAATAGGCTCATGGCAGTTTTACATCGGTTACATGGATACACGGGCAGGCAGCTTGGTGGTCAGTGGAGGAGTATTTAAAGTAGGGACCGCAGACAGGCTATCAAAGGCCTAAAATAACAAACAATAGGCTCATGGCAGTTTTACATCGGTTACATGGATACACAGGCAGCTTGGTGGTCAGTGGAGGAGTATTTAAAGTAGGGACCGCAGACAGGCTATCAAAGGCCTAAAATAACAAACAATAGGCTCATGGCAGTTTTACATCGGTTACATGGATACACAGGCAGCTTGGTGGTCAGTGGAGGAGTATTTAAAGTAGGGACCGCAGACAGGCTATCAAAGGCCTAAAATAACAAACAATAGGCTCATGGCAGTTTTACATCGGTTACATGGATACACAGGCAGCTTGGTGGTCAGTGGAGGAGTATTTAAAGTAGGGACCGCAGACAGGCTATCAAAGGCCTAAAATAACAAACAATAGGCTCATGGCAGTTTTACATCGGTTACATGGATACACAGGCAGCTTGGTGGTCAGTGGAGGAGTATTTAAAGTAGGGACCGCAGACAGGCTATCAAAGGCCTAAAATAACAAACAATAGGCTCATGGCAGTTTTACATCGGTTACATGGATACACAGGCAGCTTGGTGGTCAGTGGAGGAGTATTTAAAGTAGGGACCGCAGACAGGCTATCAAAGGCCTAAAATAACAAACAATAGGCTCATGGCAGTTTTACTTCGGTTACATGGATACACAGGCAGCTTGGTGGTCAGTGGAGGAGTATTTAAAGTAGGGACCGCAGACAGGCTATCAAAGGCCTAAAATAACAAACAATAGGCTCATGGCAGTTTTACATCGGTTACATGGATACACAGGCAGCTTGGTGGTCAGTGGAGGAGTATTTAAAGTAGGGACCGCAGACAGGCTATCAAAGGCCTAAAATAACAAACAATAGGCTCATGGCAGTTTTACATCGGTTACATGGATACACAGGCAGCTTGGTGGTCAGTGGAGGAGTATTTAAAGTAGGGACCGCAGACAGGCTATCAAAGGCCTAAAATAACAAACAATAGGCTCAAGGCAGTTTTACATCGGTTACATGGATACACAGGCAGTTTGGTGGTCAGTGGAGGAGT
Source organism: Ranitomeya variabilis (assembly GCF_051348905.1). Taxonomy (NCBI): domain Eukaryota; kingdom Metazoa; phylum Chordata; class Amphibia; order Anura; family Dendrobatidae; genus Ranitomeya; species Ranitomeya variabilis. Next base: position 325,998,608 of record NC_135236.1, read on the forward strand.
ATTTAAAGTAGGGACCGCAGACAGGCTATCAAAGGCCTAAAATAACAAACAATAGGCTCAAGGCAGTTTTACATCGGTTACATGGATACACAGGCAGCTTGGTGGTCAGTGGAGGAGTATTTAAAGTAGGGACCGCAGACAGGCTATCAAAGGCCTAAAATAACAAACAATAGGCTCATGGCAGTTTTACATCGGTTACATGGATACACAGGCAGCTTGGTGGTCAGTGGAGGAGTATTTAACCCCTTAAGCCCCGGGGGTGGTTTGCACGTTAATGACCGGGCCAATTTTTACAATTCTGACCACTGTCCCTTTATGAGGTTATAACTCTGGAACGCTTCAACGGATCCCAGTGATTCTGACATTGTTTTCTCGTGACATATTGTACTTCATGATAGTGGTAACATTTCTTTGATATTACCTGCGTTTATTTGTGAAAAAAATGGAAATTTGGCGAAAATTTTGAAAATTTCGCAATTTTCCAACTTTGAATTTTTATGCCCTTAAATCACAGAGATATGTCATGCAAAATACTTAATAAGTAACATTTCCCACATGTCTACTTTACATCAGCACAATTTTGGAAACAAATTTTTTTTTTGTTAGGGAGTTATAAGGGTTAAAAGTTGACCAGCAATTTCTCATTTTTACAACAAAATTTACAAAACCATTTTTTTTAGGGACCACCTCACATTTGAAGTCACATTTAGGGGTCTATATAGCAAAAAATACCCCAAAATGACACCATTCTAAAAACTGCACTCCTGAAGCTGATCAAAACCACATTCAAGAAGTTTATTAACCCTTCTGGTGCTTCATGAGAGCTAAAGCAATGTTGAAGGAAAAAATGAAAATTTAACTTTTTAGTCATGAAAACGATATTTTAGCAACAATTTTTTATTTTCCCAAAGGTAATAGGAGAAATTGGACTGCAAAAGTTGTTGTCCAATTTGTCCTGAGTACGCCAATACCCCATATGTGGGGCGGAACCACTGTTTGGGCGCATGGCAGGGCTCAGAAGGGAAGGAGCGCCATAAGACTTTTTCAAGCTAAAATTAGCTGGAATTGAGATTGGACGCCATGTCGCCTTTGGTGAGCCCCTGATGTGCCTAAACAGTGGAAACCCCCCACAAGTGACCCCATTTTGGAAACTAGACCCTCTAAGGAACTTATCTAGATGTGTGGTGAGCACTTTTATCCCCCAAGTGCTTCACAGAAGTTTATACCACCCGTGCGTGAAAATAAAAAATCCTATTTTTCCCACAAACATGATCGTTTAGTCCCCAATTTTTTATTTTCACAAGGGTAACTGAAGAAACTGGACCACAAAAGTTGTAGTCCAATTTGTCCTGAGTACGCCAATACCCCATATGTGGGGTGGAACCACTGTTTGGGCGCATGGCAGGGCTCAGAAGGGAAGGAGCGCCATAAGACTTTTTCAAGCTAAAATTAGCTGGAATTGAGATTGGACGCCATGTCGCCTTTGGTGAGCCCCTGATGTGCCTAAACAGTGGAAACCCCCCACAAGTGACCCCATTTTGGAAACTAGACCCTCTAAGGAACTTATCTAGATGTGTGGTGAGCACTTTTATCCCCAAAGTGCTTCACAGAAGTTTATACCACCCGTGCGTGAAAATAAAAAATCCTATTTTTCCCACAAACATGATCGTTTAGTCCCCAATTTTTTATTTTCACAAGGGTAACTGAAGAAACTGGACCACAAAAGTTGTAGTCCAATTTGTCCTGAGTACGCCAATACCCCATATGTGGGGTGGAACCACTGTTTGGGCGCATGGCAGGGCTCAGAAGGGAAGGAGCGCCATAAGACTTTTTCAAGCTAAAATTAGCTGGAATTGAGATTGGACGCCATGTCGCCTTTGGTGAGCCCCTGATGTGCCTAAACAGTGGAAACCCCCCACAAGTGACCCCATTTTGGAAACTAGACCCTCTAAGGAACTTATCTAGATGTGTGGTGAGCACTTTTATCCCCCAAGTGCTTCACAGAAGTTTATACCACCCGTGCGTGAAAATAAAAAATCCTATTTTTCCCACAAACATGATCGTTTAGTCCCCAATTTTTTATTTTCACAAGGGTAACTGAAGAAATTGGACCACAAAAGTTGTAGTCCAATTTGTCCTGAGTACGCCAATACCCCATATGTGGGGTGGAACCACTGTTTGGGCGCATGGCAGGGCTCAGAAGGGAAGGAGCGCCATAAGACTTTTTCAAGCTAAAATTAGCTGGAATTGAGATTGGACGCCATGTCGCCTTTGGTGAGCCCCTGATGTGCCTAAACAGTGGAAACCCCCCACAAGTGACCCCATTTTGGAAACTAGACCCTCTAAGGAACTTATCTAGATGTGTGGTGAGCACTTTTATCCCCCAAGTGCTTCACAGAAGTTTATACCACCCGTGCGTGAAAATAAAAAATCCTATTTTTCCCACAAACATGATCGTTTAGTCCCCAATTTTTTATTTTCACAAGGGTAACTGAAGAAATTGGACCACAAAAGTTGTAGTCCAATTTGTCCTGAGTACGCCAATACCCCATATGTGGGGTGGAACCACTGTTTGGGCGCATGGCAGGGCTCAGAAGGGAAGGAGCACCATAAGACTTTTTCAAGCTAAAATTAGCTGGAATTGAGATTGGACGCCATGTCGCCTTTGGTGAGCCCCTGATGTGCCTAAACAGTGGAAACCCCCCACAAGTGACCCCATTTTGGAAACTAGACCCTCTAAGGAACTTATCTAGATGTGTGGTGAGCACTTTTATCCCCCAAGTGCTTCACAGAAGTTTATACCACCCGTGCGTGAAAATAAAAAATCCTATTTTTCCCACAAACATGATCGTTTAGTCCCCAATTTTTTATTTTCACAAGGGTAACTGAAGAAACTGGACCACAAAAGTTGTAGTCCAATTTGTCCTGAGTACGCCAATACCCCATATGTGGGGTGGAACCACTGTTTGGGCGCATGGCAGGGCTCAGAAGGGAAGGAGCGCCATAAGACTTTTTCAAGCTAAAATTAGCTGGAATTGAGATTGGACGCCATGTCGCCTTTGGTGAGCCCCTGATGTGCCTAAACAGTGGAAACCCCCCACAAGTGACCCCATTTTGGAAACTAGACCCTCTAAGGAACTTATCTAGATGTGTGGTGAGCACTTTTATCCCCCAAGTGCTTCACAGAAGTTTATACCACCCGTGCGTGAAAATAAAAAATCCTATTTTTCCCACAAACATGATCGTTTAGTCCCCAATTTTTTATTTTCACAAGGGTAACTGAAGAAATTGGACCACAAAAGTTGTAGTCCAATTTGTCCTGAGTACGCCAATACCCCATATGTGGGGTGGAACCACTGTTTGGGCGCATGGCAGGGCTCAGAAGGGAAGGAGCACCATAAGACTTTTTCAAGCTAAAATTAGCTGGAATTGAGATTGGACGCCATGTCGCCTTTGGTGAGCCCCTGATGTGCCTAAACAGTGGAAACCCCCCACAAGTGACCCCATTTTGGAAACTAGACCCTCTAAGGAACTTATCTAGATGTGTGGTGAGCACTTTTATCCCCCAAGTGCTTCACAGAAGTTTATACCACCCGTGCGTGAAAATAAAAAATCCTATTTTTCCCACAAACATGATCGTTTAGTCCCCAATTTTTTATTTTCACCAGGGTAACTGAAGAAATTGGACCACAAAAGTTGTAGTCCAATTTGTCCTGAGTACGCCAATACCCCATATGTGGGGTGGAACCACTGTTTGGGCGCATGGCAGGGCTCAGAAGGGAAGGAGCGCCATAAGACTTTTTCAAGCTAAAATTAGCTGGAATTGCGATTGGACGCCATGTCGCCTTTGGTGAGCCCCTGATGTGCCTAAACAGTGGAAACCCCCCACAAGTGACCCCATTTTGGAAACTAGACCCTCTAAGGAACTTATCTAGATGTGTGGTGAGCACTTTTATCCCCCAAGTTCTTCACAGAAGTTTATACCACCCGTGCGTGAAAATAAAAAATCCTATTTTTCCCACAAACATGATCGTTTAGTCCCCAATTTTTTATTTTCACAAGGGTAACAGGAGAAATTGGACCACAAAAGTTGTTGTCCAATTTGTCCTGAGTAGGCTGCTACCCCATATGTGGGAGAAAACTACTGTTTGGGCACACCTCAGGGCTCGGAAGGGAAGTAGTGACGTTTTGGAATGCAGGCTTTGATGGAATCGTCTGCGGCCGTCACGTTCCATTTGATGAGCCCCTGATGTGCCTAAACAGTGGAAACCCCCCACAAGTGACCCCAATTTGGAAACTAGACCCCCTAAGGAACTTGTCTAGATGTGTGGTGAGAACTTTGAACCCCCAAGTGTTTCACTAAAGTTTAGAACGCCCGGGTGTGAAAATAAAAAATCCTATTTTTTGCCCAAAAAATGATCTTTTAGTCCCCAATTTTTTAATTTCCCAAGGGTAACAGGAGAAATTGGACCTCAAAAGTTGTTGTCCAATTTGTTCTGAGTAGGCTGGTACCCCATATGTGGGAGAAAACTACTGTTTGGACACACGTCAGGGCTCGGAAGGGAAGTAGTGATGTTTTGTAATGCAGGCTTTGATGGAATCGTCTGCGGCCGTCACGTTCCATTTGATGAGCCCCTGATGTGCCTAACCAGTCGAAACCCCCCACAAGTGACCCCAATTTGGAAACTAGACCCCCTAAGGAACTTGTCTAGATGTGTGGTGAGAACTTTGAACCCCCAAGTGTTTCACTAAAGTTTAGAACGCCCGGGTGTGAAAATAAAAAATCCTAATTTTTGCCCACAAAAATGATCTTTTAGTCCCCAATTTTTTAATTTTCCAAGGGTAACAGGAGAAATTGAACCTCAAAAGTTGTTGTCCAATTTGTCCTGAGTACGCTGGTACCCCACATGTGGGAAAAAACTGTTTGGGCACACGTTGGGGCTCGAAAGGGAAGTACTGAAGTTTTGAAATGCAGACTTAGATGGAATCGTCTGCGGGCGTCATGTTCCGTTTGCAGAGCCCCTGATGTGCCTAAACAGGAAAAAAACCCACAAGTGACAACATTTTGGAAAGTAGGTCCCCAAAGAACTTACGTAGATGTCCCTCCTTTGGAATAAATCTGTTTCCTGTAAATTAATAGTGCATGGAGGTGTGGTACAATTTAAAGCAATCCTTCATACACAGGCCAGGATTTTCGGGGCAGGTGTCGCATTGATAGATGGTGTCCTTCCGTATTCCTCTTTTGTAGCACACTCGGCACCTCTTTTGCGGCTTACCTTTGCTTCCAGTTGGCGGGATCACCCCCGGAAAATGCTGACCTGGTACGATACGTGTACCTTCAGTTCCAGAAGTACTGGGGCCAGCTCCTTCCCTCGTGCCAAACATCAGGGCCTTAACCACTACCTCCTGGAAATGAAGGTACGAAGTATTGGTGTTGTGTGCACATCGTGACAGCAGGAAGGCGTTGAGCATTGCCATTTGTACAATGTGCACGGACAGCTTTTTGTACCACACCCTGGCCTTTCTCAAAGCACTGTACGGTTGGAGGAGTTGATCAGAGAGATCAACGCCCCCCATGTTTTTGTTGTACCCCAGTACACAGTCCGGTTTGCAGACCTGTGCAGAGGTACCCCTTACAGTGCTGAGGGCGCTGCCATCACCGTGTATGGAGGTCAGTAGAAGGACATCCCTTTTGTCCTTGTACTTGACCACCAGCAGGTGGTCGCTACATAGGGCTTTGCTCTCACCTTTTCTGAGAGTCTGCCCAAGTAGCGTCTTCGGGAGGCCTCTCTGATTTTTGCGGACAGTACCGCAGGCTGCGGTACCTCGCGCAGAGAGAGATTTGTAGAGTGGGATGCTGGTGTAAAAGTTATCCGTATAGAGGTGATAACCTTTATCCAGCAGTGGGTGCACCAAATCCCACACAATTTTCCCACTCACTCCCAGGATAGAAGGACACTCAGGCGGTTCAATCCTGGTGTCCTTCCCTTCGTAAACTCTAAAGCTGTGGGTGTACCCTGAGGTACTCTCACACAGCTTGTAGAGTTTGATTCCATACCTGGCCCTTTTGCTGGGCAGGTATTGACGGAATTTGAGCCGCCCCTTAAAATGAATTAAGGACTCATCCACGGAGATGTCCCTTTGAGGCACGTACACTTCAGCAAACTTTTTGTTGAAGTGTTCGATGACCGGCCGAACTTTGAACAGACGGTCAAAGTTGGGGTCATCTCGTGCGGGACACCGTGCATTATCGTTGTAATGCAGGAACTTATGGATGGCCTCAAAACGCGGCCGGCTCATGACCATTCGGAATACTGGAGTGTTATATAAAATATCTTTACTCCAGTATTGCCGAAGTTCAGGCTTCTTTAGGATCCCCATGTGGAGGACCAGGCCCCAAAACTGCATCATTTCAACTGCGTCTACAGGAGACCAGTTAGAATATGATGAACCAGAGTTTTGGTCCAAAAATTGCCGAGCATACAGATTAGTTTGCTCCACCATTAGGTTAACGAAAGCCTCAGAGAAAAAGACTTTGAAAAAGTCTAGTTCTGTGAGGCCGGTGGTGTCAAACTTGATTCCTGATTCTGCCACAAAATCAGGAATCAGTGGCTCGTAATTTTCAGGTGGCGAGGTCCATATGGGGTCCGCAGTGGGGTGCGCTGGTTCGTCTTCAGCAATGGTGGGCGCTTCATCTTCATCTTCATCAACGATGGGCCTTGCCTCATCTTCTGTCCTGCGGCGTCTGCGTGGCGGTTCCGCAGGGCCGGAGGAGGAAGATGAGGAGTGGGAAGAGGATGAGGAAGAATCAGAAAAATAAAGAAAAGTGGGATCCTCTCCCTCGCTATCAGTGTCGGAGGCAAGGAAAGAATATGCCTCCTCCGCTGAATAGCGCTGTTGGGACGAACGGGACGAGCGGGACATTTTTTTGTAAGTGTGGTGATTGGGTGTACTTTATTGGTAACTGTGTAAGTGTGGGGGGATAGTGCTTGGTGCAAAACTACTCTAAAAAGAAAAAGCTAAAGGAAAAAAAAGCAAATAGGGAAAAAAATACCTGTGAAAGAAAATTATAAAACAGCAGGCCCTAGCTCTGATAAGTGAACCGCGTCACTTATCAAAGTTCAGCGGCTGCTGGGTGTGCGAACGGGATGCGAAAAAAAAAACGGCAGGCACGAAGAGCTCTGATAAGTGAACCACGTCACTTATCAAAGTTCAGCGGCTGCTGGGTGTGCGAACGGGATGTGAAAAAAAAATGGCAGGCACGAGAGCTCTGATAAGTGAACCACGTCACTTATCAAAGTTCAGCGGCTGCTGGGTGTGTGAACGGGATATGAAAAAAAAAACGGCAGGCACGAGAGCTCTGATAAGTGAACCGCGTCACTTATCAAAGTTCGGCCGCTGCTGGGTGTGTGAACGGAGATGTGGAATAAAAAAAAGAAAAGGAAGGCACGGGTTAGACGCGGCGGCTGGGTAAGCGCACGGAAATTGGAAAAAAAAAAGAAAAGGAAGGCACGGGTGCGGCGGCTGTGTTAGCGCACGGAGATGTAAAAAAAAAAAAAAAGAAAGGCGCGGGTTAGACGCGGCGGCTGGGTGAGCGCACGGAAATGGGGAAAAAAAAAAAAGAAAAGGAAGGCACGGGTTAGATGCGGCGGCTGTGTTAGCGCACGGAGATGTAAAAAAAAAAAAAGAAAGGCGCGGGTTAGACGCGGCGGCTGGGTAAGCGCACGGAAATGGGGAAAAAAAAAAAGAAAAGGAAGGCACGGGTTAGACGCGGCGGCTGGGTAAGCGCACGGAAATTGGGAAAAAAAAAGAAAAGGAAGGCACGGGTTAGACGCGGCGGCTGTGTTAGCGCACGGAGATGTAAAAAAAAAAAGAAAGGCGCGGGTTAGACGCGGCGGCTGGGTGAGCGCACGAAAATGGAAAAAAAAAAAAGAAAACGGCAGGCACGAGAGCTTTGATAAGTGAACCGCGTCACTTATCAAAGTTCAGCGGCTGCTAGGTGTGCGCACAGGTGTTGTGAAAAAAAAAAAAAAGGAAAACGGCAGGCACAAGCTCTGATAAGTGAACTGCGTCACTTATCAAAGTTTGGCGGCTGCGGGCTGGGTGTACGGAATTGGGCAAAGGGGGCTGATGGAAAAAAAAGCGAGCACGAGTGTTGATTGGTGAACTGCGTCACCAATCAAACCTCGGCGGCTGCTGAACGTGCGCACGGAGGTGGCGCAAAGGGGGATGGAGGGGGTTAAAAGAGGGGGGGGAGGGGAAGGGGGGGAAGGGGGATGGGGGGGTGAAGAGAGATCGGGTAGGGGCTGTTAACACTTACGCTTGTAGACTCTCTTCTTTCTTCGGTTTTCTTTCTTCGTTTTTTCTTTCTTCTTTCTTTCGCTGTTTTCAAACGCAGGGGATTGTGGTGTTACAGGCTTCTGTAGCACCACAAGGCCCAGCAAGACAAAATCTGGCTGTGTGACCGCTCTGCAGGAGTCCTCAGCTAGAGTGAGGACCCCTGCAGAGCGGTCAGACAGGTCACCTGCAGGTGACAGACAGGTCACAGAGCGGTCACACCGCTGCTGTGAGCTGTCATTGGTGGGATCGAATGATAACATCGATCCCACCAATCCCTGCAGGTCCTGGTGACCATGGCAACTGCCTAGGATTCTAGGCAGGTCACAGCCAGGTCACCAGCAGGGCACACAGCGGTCACAACGTGACCGCCGCTGTGCCCTGTGATTGGCGCGATCGTCGATAGCATCGATCGCGCCAATCACCTCCTGCAGGCCCTGCTGGGCCTGCACTAGTCTCTGGCCTGCGATCGGTGCGATTGAAGCACCGATCCAGGCCGCTGCAGCAGGGGAGAGCCGGGGAGGGCCGAGTACAGCAGGGCACAGCGCGGTAATACCGCTGCCGTGCCCAGCGATTGGCGCGATCGATTAGATCGGCGATCGCGCCAATCCGGGGGTCTTTTGCCGGTGCCTGGCGTTGCCAGGCACCGGCCCTAGGATCGAGTACATCGGTACTCGATCCTAGCCTGGGACTTCATTGTTTCAGCCGCTCCGATTGGCTGAAACAATGAGAAACGCTGTGATTGGCTGTTCAGAATTGAACAGCCAATCACAGCGATCGTGAGGCCTGGGGGGCGGAGCCAGCCCCTGGGATGCCGACGCCATCATCCTGCAGGTGAGATGGCGCCGGAAATTTAATGCGATCACCGCGACTTAAGTCGCGATGTCGCATTAAACAGTATGACGTACTATCCCGTCACCAGGAATTAAGTCCCAGGTCACCTTGACGGGATAGTACGTCATACGGGATTAAGGGGTTAAAGTAGGGACCGCAGACAGGCTATCAAAGGCCTAAAATAACAAACAATAGGCTCATGGCAGTTTTACATCGGTTACATGGATACACGGGCAGGCAGCTTGGTGGTCAGTGGAGGAGTATTTAAAGTAGGGACCGCAGACAGGCTATCAAAGGCCTAAAATAACAAACAATAGGCTCATGGCAGTTTTACATCGGTTACATGGATACACAGGCAGCTTGGTGGTCAGTGGAGGAGTATTTAAAGTAGGGACCGCAGACAGGCTATCAAAGGCCTAAAATAACAAACAATAGGCTCATGGCAGTTTTACATCGGTTACATGGATACACAGGCAGCTTGGTGGTCAGTGGAGGAGTATTTAAAGTAGGGACCGCAGACAGGCTATCAAAGGCCTAAAATAACAAACAATAGGCTCAAGGCAGTTTTACATCGGTTACATGGATACACAGGCAGCTTGGTGGTCAGTGGAGGAGTATTTAAAGTAGGGACCGCAGACAGGCTATCAAAGGCCTAAAATAACAAACAATAGGCTCATGGCAGTTTTACATCGGTTACATGGATACACAGGCAGCTTGGTGGTCAGTGGAGGAGTATTTAAAGTAGGGACCGCAGACAGGCTATCAAAGGCCTAAAATAACAAACAATAGGCTCATGGCAGTTTTACATCGGTTACATGGATACACAGGCAGCTTGGTGGTCAGTGGAGGAGTATTTAAAGTAGGGACCGCAGACAGGCTATCAAAGGCCTAAAATAACAAACAATAGGCTCATGGCAGTTTTACATCGGTTACATGGATAGACAGGCAGCTTGGTGGTCAGTGGAGGAGTATTTAAAGTAGGGACCGCAGACAGGCTATCAAAGGCCTAAAATAACAAACAATAGGCTCATGGCAGTTTTACATCGGTTACATGGATACACAGGCAGCTTGGTGGTCAGTGGAGGAGTATTTAAAGTAGGGACCGCAGACAGGCTATCAAAGGCCTAAAATAACAAACAATAGGCTCAAGGCAGTTTTACATCGGTTACATGGATACACAGGCAGCTTGGTGGTCAGTGGAGGAGTATTTAAAGTAGGGACCGCAGACAGGCTATCAAAGGCCTAAAATAACAAACAATAGGCTCATGGCAGTTTTACATCGGTTACATGGATACACAGGCAGCTTGGTGGTCAGTGGAGGAGTATTTAAAGTAGGGACCGCAGACAGGCTATCAAAGGCCTAAAATAACAAACAATAGGCTCATGGCAGTTTTACATCGGTTACATGGATACACAGGCAGCTTGGTGGTCAGTGGAGGAGTATTTAAAGTAGGGACCGCAGACAGGCTATCAAAGGCCTAAAATAACAAACAATAGGCTCATGTGTTGTGGATTCTGTTTTTGGGCTCCCTCTGGTGGTTACAACTGGTACTGGGTGACTTTGGTGGGTTGCGGTCTCTGGTTTCCACCTGTCCATCAGAGGCTGGGTGTTTCCTATTTAACCTGGCTTTCCTGTCATTCCCTTGCCGGATATCAATGTATCAGTGTGTCTCTGTTACCTTTGCTACCTGCTCCTAGGCCTTCAAGACAAGCTAAGTCTGGATTTCCCTGTTTCATGTTTGCTTTCATGTTTTTAGTCCAGCTTGCAGATATGTAATTCTCTGCTGCTGGTTGCTCTAGTGGGCTGAAATTACCACTCATGTACCATGAGTTGGCACATGAGTTCAAGTAATTTCAGGATGGTATTTTGAAGGGTTTTAAGCTGACCGCGCAGTTCACCTTGTGTATCCTCTGCTATCTAGCTTAAGCGGGCCTCATTTTGCTGAATCTGTTTTCATAACTACGTTTGTGCCTTCCTCTCATTTCACCGTCATTATATGTGGGGGGCTGCTATTTCTGTGGGAATATTTCTCTGGAGGCAAGATAGGTCTGTGATTCTTCTGATAGGGGTAGCTAGATCTCCGGCTGGCGCGAGACGTCTAGAGTCCCCCCAGGAACGTTCCCCGGCTGCTGTTAGTTGAGTGTTGAGGTTCAGGATCGCGGTCAGCTCAGGTTCCATCACCCTAGAGCTCGTCCTGTTTTTGCCCGTGTTATGTGTTTAATTCCCTGCCATTGGGAACATGACAGTATAGCCGTCCCACAAAGTGTTAATTGTTTGGGCTGAAGCAGGAGAAAAAGAAGTGTTGAAGGGAATTTTTTTTTTTTCCCTCAGAGTTTTGCTGCCTAGCCCTTAATTGCTGTCTAGCTGCTTCTTACCTCCTCTTAACCCTTGAATGGCTCTGACCTTAGCTGTTTAACATGGATGTCCAGAGTTTGGCTTCCAGCCTGAATAATCTTGCTGCAACAGTTCAAAACATACAGAATTTTGTTGTTCACACTCCTATGTCTGAACCTAGAATTCCTATTCCAGAGTTTTTTTCTGGAGATAGATCTACCTTCCTGAATTTCAGGAACAATTGCAAATTGTTTCTTTCTTTGAAATCTCGCTCCTCTGGAGACCCTGTTCAGCAGGTCAAGATTGTAATATCTTTCCTGCGGGGCGACCCTCAGAATTGGGCATTTGCATTGGCACCAGGGGATCCTGCATTGCTCAGTGTGGATGCGTTTTTTCTGGCACTGGGATTGCTCTATGAGGAACCTAACCTGGAGATTCAGGCTGAAAAAGCTTTATTAGCCCTCTCTCAGGGGCATGATGAAGCGGAAGTATATTGTCAAAAATTTCGGAAATGGTCGGTGCTTACTCAGTGGAATGAGTGCGCCCTGGCTGCAAACTTCAGAGATGGTCTTTCTGAGGCCATTAAGGATATTATGGTGGGGTTCCCTGCGCCTACAGGTCTGAATGAGTCTATGGCTATGGCCATTCAGATTGATCGGTGTTTACGGGAGCGCAAACCTGTGCACCAGTTGGCGGTGTCTTCTGAACAGGCACCTGAGACTATGCAATGTGATAGAATTCAGTCCAGAAGTGAACGGCAAAATTATAGGCAGAAAAATGGATTGTGTTTTTATTGTGGTGATTCAGCTCATGTTATATCAGCATGCTCTAAACGCACAAAAAAGGTTGATAAATCTTTTGCCATTAGTACTCTGCAGTCTAAGTTCATTTTGTCTGTAACTCTGATTTGTTCATTGTCATCCATTTCCGTCGATGCCTATGTGGATTCGGGCGCTGCCCTGAGTCTTATGGATTGGTCATTTGCCAAACGCTGCGGTTTTAGTCTGGAGCCTCTGGAAGTTCCTATTCCTTTGAAGGGAATTGACTCTACACCATTGGCTATGAATAAACCGCAGTACTGGACACAAGTGACCATGCGCATGACTCCCGTTCATCAGGAGGTGATTCGCTTCCTTGTACTGTATAATTTACATGATGTACTAGTGCTTGGTCTGCCATGGTTACAAACTCATAATCCAGTCCTGGATTGGAAAACAATGTCTGTGTTAAGCTGGGGATGTCAGGGGGTTCATGATGATGCACCTCTGATTTCAAACGCTTCATCTACTCCTTCTGAGGTCCCTGCGTTTTTGTCTGACTATCGGGATGTTTTTGAGGAGCCTAAGCTCAATTCGCTCCCTCCTCATAGGGATTGTGACTGTGCTATAGAATTAATTCCTGGCAGTAAGTTCCCTAAGGGTCGTTTATTTAATCTGTCAGTGCCAGAGCATACTGCTATGCGGAATTATATTAAGGAGTCCTTGGAAAAGGGACATGTTCGTCCATCTTCGTCCCCTCTGGGAGCAGGTTTTTTTTTCGTGGCAAAAAAAGATGGTTCCCTGAGGCCTTGTATTGATTATCGCCTTCTGAATAAGATTACAGTCAAATATCAGTATCCATTGCCATTATTGACTGATTTGTTTGCTCGCATTAAGGGGGCTAGGTGGTTCACTAAGATAGATCTTCGCGGTGCGTATAATCTTGTGCGGATAAAGCAGGGTGATGAGTGGAAAACCGCATTTAATACGCCTGAGGGCCATTTTGAGTATTTGGTAATGCCTTTTGGACTTTCTAATGCTCCTTCAGTCTTTCAGTCCTTTATGCACAATATTTTCCGTGAATATCTGGATAAGTTTATGATTGTGTATTTGGATGATATTTTGGTGTTTTCTGATGACTGGGAGTCTCATGTTCTACAGGTCAGGAAGGTGTTTCAAGTCCTGCGGGCCAATTCTCTGTTTGTGAAGGGCTCAAAATGTCTCTTCGGAGTCCAGAAGATTTCTTTTTTGGGGTACATTTTTTCTCCCTCTACTATTGAGATGGATCCCGTCAAGGTTCAGGCGATTTGTGACTGGACACAACCTACATCTGTTAAGAGTCTTCAGAAGTTCTTGGGTTTTGCTAATTTTTATCGTCGGTTCATTACTAATTTTTCCAGTGTTGTTAAACCTTTGACTGATTTGACTAAAAAGGGTGCAGATGTTGCTAATTGGTCTCCTACGGCTGTGGAGGCCTTTCAGGAACTTAAGCGCCGGTTTTCTTCTGCTCCTGTGTTATGTCAACCAGATGTTTCACTTCCTTTTCAGGTTGAGGTTGATGCTTCCGAGATTGGAGCGGGGGCGGTTTTGTCACAGAGAAGTTCCGATGGCTCGGTGATGAAGCCGTGTGCGTTCTTTTCTAGAAAATTCTCGCCCGCCGAGCGCAATTATGATGTGGGTAATCGGGAGCTTTTGGCCATGAAGTGGGCATTTGAGGAGTGGCGTCATTGGCTTGAGGGTGCTAGACATCGTGTGGTGGTCTTGACTGATCACAAAAATCTGATTTACCTTGAGTCTGCCAGGCGTCTGAATTCTAGACAGGCTCGTTGGTCATTGTTTTTTTCTCGTTTCAATTTTGTGGTTTCATACCTGCCAGGTTCAAAGAATGTGAAGGCAGATGCTCTTTCCAGGAGTTTTGTGCCTGACTCTCCTGGAGACTCTGGGCCTACTGGTATCCTTAGGGATGGGGTAATATTGTCCGCCGTCTCCCCAGACTTGCGACGTGCATTGCAGGAGTTTCAGGCGGATAAACCTGATCGTTGTCCACCAGAAAGACTGTTTGTTCTGGATGATTGGACCAGTAGAGTCATCTCCGAGGTCCATTCTTCTGTGTTGGCTGGTCATCCTGGAATATTTGGTACTAGAGACTTGGTGGCCAGGTCTTTTTGGTGGCCTTCCTTGTCAAGGGATGTGCGCACCTTTGTGCAGTCTTGTGAAGTGTGTGCTCGGGCTAAGCCTTGCTGATCTCGGGCCAGTGGGTTGTTGTTATCCTTGTCTATTCCGAAGAGGCCTTGGACGCACATTTCCATGGATTTTATTTCGGATTTCCCTGTCTCACAGAAAATGTCCGTTATCTGGGTTGTGTGTGACCGCTTTTCTAAGATGGTTCATTTGGTACCCTTGCCTAAGTTGCCTTCCTCCTCTGAGTTGGTCACTTTATTTTTTCAGAACGTGGTTCGTTTGCATGGGATTCCGGAGAATATCGTTTCTGACAGGGGATCCCAGTTTGTGTCTAGATTTTGGCGGACGTTTTGTGCTAAGATGGGCATTGATTTGTCTTTCTCGTCTGCATTCCATCCTCAGACGAATGGCCAGACGGAGCGAACTAATCAGACCTTGGAAACTTATTTAAGGTGTTTTGTTTCTGCTGATCAAGATGACTGGGTTGCCTTTTTGCCACTGGCCGAATTTGCCCTTAATAATCGGGCTAGTTCTGCTACTTTGGTTTCTCCTTTCTTTTGTAATTCGGGGTTTCATCCTCGTTTTTTCCTCTGGTCAGGTGGAGCCTTCGGATTGTCCTGGAGTGGACGTGGTGGTGGACAGGCTACATCAGATTTGGAATCAGGTGGTGGACAATTTGAAGTTGTCTCAGGAGAAGACTCAGCAGTTTGCTAATCGCCGTCGCCGCGTGGGTCCCCGACTTCTTGTTGGGGACTTGGTGTGGTTGTCTTCTCGTTTTGTGCCTATGAAGGTCTCTTCTCCTAAGTTCAAGCCTCGGTTCATCGGTCCTTATAAGATCTTGGAGATTCTTAACCCTGTATCTTTTCGTTTGGATCTCCCAGCATCGTTTGCTATTCATAATGTGTTCCATCGGTCGTTATTGCGGAGGTATGAGGTGCCCGTTGTTCCTTCGGTTGAGCCTCCTGCTCCGGTGCTGGTGGAGGGAGAATTGGAGTATGTTGTTGAGAAGATCTTGGATTCTCGTGTTTCCAGACGTAAACTCCAGTATTTGGTTAAGTGGAAGGGTTATGGTCAGGAGGATAATTCCTGGGTGGTCGCCTCTGATGTTCATGCGACTGATTTGGTCCGCGCCTTCCATAGAGCTCATCCTGATCGCCCTGGGGGTTCTCGTGAGGGTTCGGTGACCCCTCCTCAAGGGGGGGTACTGTTGTGGATTCTGTTTTTGGGCTCCCTCTGGTGGTTACAACTGGTACTGGGTGACTTTGGTGGGTTGCGGTCTCTGGTTTCCACCTGTCCATCAGAGGCTGGGTGTTTCCTATTTAACCTGGCTTTCCTGTCATTCCCTTGCCGGCTATCAATGTATCAGTGTGTCTCTGTTACCTTTGCTACCTGCTCCTAGGCCTTCAAGACAAGCTAAGTCTGGATTTCCCTGTTTCATGTTTGCTTTCATGTTTTTAGTCCAGCTTGCAGATATGTAATTCTCTGCTGCTGGTTGCTCTAGTGGGCTGAAATTACCACTCATGTACCATGAGTTGGCACATGAGTTCAAGTAATTTCAGGATGGTATTTTGAAGGGTTTTAAGCTGACCGCGCAGTTCACCTTGTGTATCCTCTGCTATCTAGCTTAAGCGGGCCTCATTTTGCTGAATCTGTTTTCATAACTACGTTTGTGCCTTCCTCTCATTTCACCGTCATTATATGTGGGGGGCTGCTATTTCTGTGGGAATATTTCTCTGGAGGCAAGATAGGTCTGTGATTCTTCTGATAGGGGTAGCTAGATCTCCGGCTGGCGCGAGAGGTCTAGAGTCCCCCCAGGAACGTTCCCCGGCTGCTGTTAGTTGAGTGTTGAGGTTCAGGATCGCGGTAAGCTCAGGTTCCATCACCCTAGAGCTCGTCCTGTTTTTGCCCGTGTTATGTGTTTAATTCCCTGCCATTGGGAACATGACACTCATGGCAGTTTTACATCGGTTACATGGATACACAGGCAGCTTGGTGGTCAGTGGAGGAGTATTTAAAGTAGGGACCGCAGACAGGCTATCAAAGGCCTAAAATAACAAACAATAGGCTCATGGCAGTTTTACATCGGTTACATGGATACACAGGCAGCTTGGTGGTCAGTGGAGGAGTATTTAAAGTAGGGACCGCAGACAGGCTATCAAAGGCCTAAAATAACAAACAATAGGCTCATGGCAGTTTTACATCGGTTACATGGATACACAGGCAGCTTGGTGGTCAGTGGAGGAGTATTGCAAGGAGTGTCTGTCCCAGTACTCCCAAAATATAAATAGATGTTAATGTCTCGCAAAACAACCAAAAAAAAAAAAAAGGTGGCATACTTAGGTACAGGGGTGGGCTCATCTGCTGAGTTTCTGACATAGTAATTTGGCAGTAACTATTTAATGGTGCCAATATAGGACACAGACACAGACTACTTTAAGTTGCATCATAGATGTCTACAAATTTGTATTGTCAGTGCCAGACATTGAATGATGTCAGCGAATAGACTAAAGATTGGTGGAGCTGTGCGACAAAATTTTGCACGTGGTAGAGCACAGTTTGAGCTGGGGGAGGGGGGAACTCTCTTGAGGCCGGCGGGACCGCCCCAGGGCCCCTCATGTTACAACGGTGTGTCTGACATTGGGTGCGCACCACCACCGCCAGAGACACTACATTGTACTATGAGGGACCCAGTGGCAGTGCCATCGACCAAAAGCGGCCACACCCACCTCTTCAGACAAACAGCATTCTCACGGGTGCTTGCGCCAAGTCGCGATACCACGGCCCCGTGTGGGGAGTTTGGCCATTTAGGGAGGTGTAAACATGTCGTATGCTGGACAATCAGCTGCAGCAAATTATACATTAGAAAAGTAATTCACAGTAGTCCACAGGCAAGAGCTTTTCATAGGAAAGCTAGGTGTCGGCCGGGCAAGGTGGGGCAAAAGATTTTGAAATCCAGTTGTGGTTCATTTTAATGAATGTTAGATCGTCAACATTTTGGGTAGCCAGACGAGTCCTTTTTTCGGTTAATATTGAACCTGCAGCACTGAATACTCTTTCTGATAGGACACTTGCTGCCGGGCAAGCAAGCTCCTGCAATGCATATTCTGCCAATTCTGGCCAGGTGTCTAATTTTGATGCCCAGTAATCAAATGGGAATGACGGTTGAGGGAGAACATCGATAAGGGATGAAAAATAGTTAGTAACCATACTGGACAAATGTTGTCTCCTGTCACTTTCACTTGATGCAGCAGTACCTGTCCTGTCTGCGGTCATAGCAAAATCACTCCACAACCTGGTCAGAAAACCCCTCTGTCCAACGCCACTTCTGATGTGTGCACCCCTAACACTCCTAGTCTGCTGCCCCCTGGAGCTCGTGTGAGAACGATCACGTGCGCTGTGTGCTGGGAATGCCTGAAGCAAACGGTCAACAAGAGTTGATTGTTTGGTTGCTAATATTAGTTCCAAGTTCTCATGTGGCATAATATTTTGCAATTTGCCTTTATAGCGTGGATCAAGGGGGCAGGCAAACCAGTAATCGTCATCGTTCATCATTTTCGTAATGCGTGTGTCCCTTTTTAGGATACGTAAGGCATAATCCGCCATGTGGGCCAAAGTTCCAGTTGTCAAATCTCCGGTTGTGATTGGTTGAGGGGCAGTTTCAGGCAAATCTACGTCACTTGTGTCCCTCAAAAAACCAGAACCCGGCCTTGCCACGCAACCAATTTCCAGTGCCCCTGGGAAAGCTTCCGCATTAAAAATATACTCATCCCCATCATCCTCCTCGTCCTCCACCTCCTCTTCGCCCGCTACCTCGTCCTGTACACTGCCCTGACCAGACAATGGCTGACTGTCATCAAGGCTTTCCTCTTCCTCTGGTGCAGACGCCTGCTCCTTTATGTGCGTCAAACTTTGCATCAGCAGACGCATTAGGGGGATGCTCATGCTTATTACGGCGTTGTCTGCACTAACCAGCCGTGTGCATTCCTCAAAACACTGAAGGACTTGACACATGTCTTGTATCTTGGACCACTGCACACCTGACAACTCCATGTCTGCCATCCTACTGCCTGCCCGTGTATGTGTATCCTCCCACAAAAACATAACAGCCCGCCTCTGTTGGCACAGTCTCTGAAGCATGTGCAGTGTTGAGTTCCACCTTGTTGCAACGTCTATGATTAGGTGATGCTGGGGAAGGTTCAAAGACCGCTGATAGGTCTGCATACGGCTGGCGTGTACAGGCGAACGTCGGATATGTGAGCAAAGCCCACGCACTTTGAGGAGCAGGTCGGAGAACCCAGGGTAAGTTTTCAATAAGCACTGCACCACCAGGTTTAAGGTGTGAGCCAGGCAAGGAATGTGTTTCAGTTGGGAAAGGGAGATGGCAGCCATGAAATTCCTTCCGTTATCACTCACTACCTTGCCTGCCTCAAGATCTACTGTGCCCAGCCACGACTGCGTTTCTTGTTGCAAGAACTCGGACAGAACTTCCGCGGTGTGTCTGTTGTCGCCCAAACACTTCATAGCCAATACAGCCTGCTGACGCTTGCCAGTAGCTGGCCCATAATGGGACAACTGGTGTGCAACAGTGTCATCTGCCGATGGAGTGGTTGGCTGACTGCGGTCTGTGGAAGAGCTGTAGCTTCTGCAGGAGGACGAGGAGGAGGAGGGGGTGTGAACGCCTACAGCCAACTGTTTCCTAGACCGTGGGCTAGGCACAACTGTCCCGAAATTGATGTCCCCTGTGGACCTTGCATCCACCACATTCACCCAGTGTGCCGTGATGGACACATAACGTCCCTGGCCATGCCTACTGGTCCATGCATCTGTAGTCAGGTGCACCTTTGTACTCACAGATTGCCTGAGTGCATGGACAATGCGCTGTTTAACGTGCTGGTGCAGGGCTGGGATGGCTTTTCTTGAAAAAAAGTGTCGACTGGGTAGCTCGTATCGTGGTTCAGCGTACTCCATCAGGGCTTTGAAAGCTTCGCTTTCAACTAACCGGTAGGGCATCATCTCTAACGAGATTAGTCTAGCTATGTGGGCGTTAAAACCCTGTGTACGCGGATGCGAGGATAAGTACTTCCTTTTTCTAACCAGAGTTTCATGTAGTGTGAGCTGAACTGGAGAGATGGAGATCGTGGAACTTGCGGGTGTGCCGGTGGACCTGGCAGACTGAGAGACGGTTGGAGACGGTATTGTTTCCGCCGGTGCCCTAGATGCAATATTTCCTCCTACAAAACTGGTGATTCCCTGACCCTGACTGCTTTTGGCTGTCAAAGAAACCTGCACAGATACTGCCGGTGGTGCGGAAAATGGTGGCCTTACAGTGACGGAAGGGATGTTGCGTTGCTGACTAGCTTCATTGGCCGAGGGTGCTACAACCTTAAGGGACGTTTGGTAGTTAGTCCAGGCTTGAAAATGCATGGTGGTTAAGTGTCTATGCATGCAACTAGTATTGAGACTTTTCAGATTCTGACCTCTGCTTAAGCTAGTTGAACATTTTTGACAGATGACTTTGCGCTGATCAATTGGATGTTGTTTAAAAAAATGCCAGACTGCACTCTTCCTAACATCGGATCCCTTTTCAGGGATTGCAGACTGAGCTTTAACCGGATGGCCACGCTGTCTCCAACAGGTTTTTGGCTTTGACACGCGTTTTGGGCCAGATACGGGCCCGGCAGATGGAACCTGTTGCGATGTTGATGCCTGCTGCGGCCCCTCCTCCACCTCCGCTTCTGAACTACTGCCGCCTGCACCCTGTTCCCCCAATGGCTGCCAATCGGGGTCAACAACTGGGTCATCTATTACCTCCTCTTCGAGCTCGTGTGCAACTTCGTCTGTGTCACTGTGTCGGTCGGTGGTATAGCGTTCGTGGCGGGGCAACATAGTCTCATCAGGGTCTGATTGCGGATCAGTACCCTGAGAGGGCAATGTTGTGGTCTCAGTCAAAGGAGCAGCATAGTACTCTGGCTGTGGCTGTGAATCAGTGCACTCCATGTCAGAATCTACTTGTAATGGGCATGGCCTGTTAAGTGTTTCACTTTCTAAGCCAGGGACGGTATGTGTAAAGAGCTCCATGGAGTAACCCATTGTGTCGCCTGCTGCATCCTTCTCTCTTGTTGTTGTTTTTGCTGAGGAGGACAAGGAAGCGACATGTCCCTGACCGTGAACATCCACAAGCGACGCGCTGCTTTTACATTTACCAGTTTCAGAAGAGGAGGCAAAAGAGCTAGAGGCTGAGTCTGCAATGTAAGCCAAAACTTGCTGTTGCTGCTCCGGCTTTAAAAGCGGTTTTCCTACTCCCAGAAAAGAAAGCTTTCGAGGCCTTGTGTAGCCAGACGACGAAACAGGCTCCACAGCTCCAGACTTAGGTGGAATATTTTTATCCCCACGACCACCTGATGCTCCACTACCACTACCATCATTACCAGCTGACAATGAACGCCCACGGCCACGACCTCTTGCACCAGACTTCCTCATTGTTTGAAAAACTTGTTTGAAAAACCAAATTAACTTTATTTGTTGCTGTCAAACAACTTACACGGTGAGCTATAACTTCAGTATGATTTGAATATCCCTTAACAGGTTGGTGAGACCACAAGGAAAATCAGGCACAATGTTACACACTCTGTTTTCTGTGGCACCAAATCACAGAGATGACACACACGCAGGACTGTCACTCAAGCACAAATGTCATTATTAATCTCCCACCTATTTTTTTTTTTTTTTTTTCTCAGGGAGACTTTAGAAACCAAATAAGATAAAATGCTTTTTTCAGGGACAATTTAGAAACCAAATAATTAAAAAAAAAAAAAAAGGCTTTCTATGGCCCACTGAATGAGAGATGGCACACACAGGAGTGGCACACAAGCCCTGACTGAGGCCAATATTTTTCTCCCACTGATTGATGTAGTGTTTTTTTGTTAAGGTAGATTTTCGAACCCAAATCAAGGAAAAAAATAAATAGGCTTTCTATGGCCCACTGAGTGAGAGATGGCACACACAGGAGTGGCACACAAGCCCTGACTGAGGCCAATATTTTTCTCCCACTGATTGATGTAGTGTTTTTTTGTTAAGGTAGATTTTCGAACCCAAATCAAGGAAAAAAATAAATAGGCTTTCTATGGCCCACTGAGTGAGAGATGGCACACACAGGAGTGGCACACAAGCCCTGACTGAGGCCAATATTTTTCTCCCACTGATTGATGTAGTGTTTTTTTTTAAGGTAGATTTTAGAACCCAAATCAAGCAAAAAAATAAATAGGCTTTCTATGGCCCACTGAGTGAGAGATGGCACACACAGGAGTGACACACAAGCCCTGACTGAGGCCAATATTTTTCTCCCACTGATTGATGGAGTTGTTTTTTTTTAAGGTAGATTTTCGAACCCAAATCAAGGAAAAAAATAAATAGGCTTTCTATGGCCCACAATTTGAGAGAGAGAGGTGGCACACCCAGGAGTCAAGACTGGCACACAAGCTGAAAGGGCAATATTAATCTCCCACTGTTTTTTTTTTATTTTTTTTTTCAGGGAGACTTTAGAAACCAAATACTAAAAAAAAAAAAAAAAGGCTTTCTATGGCCCACTGAATGAGAGATGGCACACACAGGAGTGGCACACAAGCCCTGACTGAGGCCAATATTTTTCTCCCACTGATTGATGTAGTGTTTTTTTGTTAAGGTAGATTTTAAAACCCAAATCAAGGAAAAAAATAAATAGGCTTTCTATGGCCCACTCAGTGAGAGATGGCACACACAGGGATGGCACTCTAGCAGAAATGCCAATCTTAATCTCCCACAAAAAAAACAAAAAAAAAACAGGGACTGTCCTACAATTACTATCTCCCTGCAGTAATCTCAGCCAGGTATGGCAGGCAGCAATAGGAGTGGACTGATGCACAAATTAAATAAAAAGTGTGGACAAACAAAAAAGATAGCTGTGCAGAAAGGAAGGAACAAGAGGATATGTGCTTTGAAAAAAGCAGTTGTTTTCCACAGTGGCGTACACACAGCAACACAGCTATCAGGGAGCCTTCTAGGGCAGCCCAATGAGCTACAGCGCTGAGAGAGAAAAAAAAATGTAGCTTCCACTGTCCCTGCACACCGAAGGTGGTGTTGGACAGTGGAAATCGCTACAGCACAAGCGGTTTGGTGGTTTATGGACCCTGCCTAACGCTCTCCCTGCTTGTGACGAAGCGGCAGCAACCTCTCCCTAAGCTCAGATCAGCAGCAGTGAGATGGCGGTCGGCGGGAACGCCCCTTTATAGCCCCTGTGACGCCGCAGACAGCAAGCCAATCACTGCAATGCCCTTCTCTAAGATGGTGGGGACCAGGACCTATGTCATCACGCTGCCCACACTCTGCGTTCACCTTCATTGGCTGAGAAATGGCGCTTTTCACGTCATTGAAACGCGACTTTGGCGCGAAAGTCGCGTACCGCATGGCCGATGCAACGCTGGGATCGACTCGGTTTCATGAGACGTCGACTTTGCCAAAAGTCGGCGACTTTTGAAAATGAACGACCCGTTTCACTCAACCCTACTTGCATCGGCTCCGGCGCCGGTTCAGAGGTAGATACTCTGGATCTAGGACTGGGTGACGTTCGAAGAGGCAGGGAAAGACGAGGAGTCCTTCTCTCTCGTGCTCGTTCCTGAAATCGGAGATCAATACGAGTAGCCAAGGATATCAGATCCTCCAAATTGGTAGGAGTGTCCCGACCCGCCAATTCATCTTTTATGCGCCCGGATAGTCCACGCCAGAATGCCCCTACCAGAGCCTCATTGTTCCACCCAAGGTCAGAGGATAAAGTGCGGAACTGAATGGCGTACTGACCAACAGATAGGACTCCCTGCTGTAAACTGAATAGGGACTCAGTAGTTGAGGCCAGGCGACCTGGTTCGTCGAACACTCGACGGAACGTTTCGAGGAAATCAGCTAGGCGAGACATTAGTGGATCATCACGTTCCCAGAGTGGATTTACCCACGCTAATGCATTCCCCTCAAGATGAGAAATTATGAAGGCTATCTTAGCTCGATCGGTGGGGTATTGCAAGGGCAAGAGCTCAAAATGGAGGCGACACTGATTTAGGAATCCCCGACATACTTTGGGGTCTCCATTATAGCGTGGGGGTTTGGCCAAACGGGGAGGTGCGTGAGAGGCGAGAACCGGAGCGACAGTAGGCGAAGGAGTGTGTAGAGAGAGAAGGCGAGAATCTATAACGGCCAGATAAGTCAGAATTTGCGTTTGGGTGTCGCGCAGCTGCGCCAGCTCCTGTTGCAGATTTAGCAACAAAGAAGCATTCCCTGGATCGGAAGATTGAAGTGAGGACAAACGAGAGTCCATCGACTTCATAAAGGCCATCATACGGGACTGATTTTCACGGAGAAAGAGCAACTCTTTTTGAGCAGCAGCGGCTCCAGCGGGATCCATGGCCTGCGTATACTATCACCCTACGTGGGTGAGGCAGAGAGAGAGACGAGGTGAACCCCGAAGTGGACCCTCTGGGTCACGGTCCCAGAGCCCCCTAGGGCGAGCAAACCTGATGGGTGCACCCCCTATACAGGGAGTGTTAGGAGCAGGCCCAGGGAGGATGGAACCGCAACTGCCGGAGCCAAAGGGACGACTGGGTGGAGCAGAAGAACAGGTACGCTGAGGATGACGAGGATAACCAGGCGGAGTACTGGAAAGGAAAAATACAAAATATAAACGGACGGCCGGAGCAGGAGTAATAAGTGGACTGAGGACGTGGGAAGAAGCCGAAGGAACAGAGAACACGGCGGGTACGGAAACACAGAGGCTATGCCTAGAATGGGCCAGAGTATAACGCTGGAACTAACAGAGCAGAAACAACGTAGATACGCAGGCGCTTACCTGAGGGAGCGCCAAGCAGAAATACCCGATGGGCGCCGCCATATTGGAGGCGGGGCCACCGGGTCACGACCTCCCAGAAGGCAGAGCGGCGGAGGAGACCCTACGGCGCATGCGCTGACCGCCGACGCGCAGAGAGGCCGAGAAGCTGGAAGAAGAAGGGATACTGGGAGCGCGCCGGCCGGACAGGTAAGTATCAGAGACCGTGACATAGCCTAAGACGCTGAGTTTTTGAATCAGCAAAAATATGCACCCTCAAAAACTGATTTTCGGCACACAGTCTTAGTCTAGGTTCACATTGCGTTAACAGCAGCCCGTTCAACACATGCGTTAACCGGCTGCTGTTTATGCAAGTGCCGACATTCCATCGCGCTAGCGCAGATAGAGCTAGCAGATTCTCTATTTGCGCTAGCAGTGACGGACCCGAAAACGCTGCAGCCCGCGTCCCAGGGTCCGTCACTCAATGATGGCACATCGCTAGTGCACGCCCATTGTGGGCATGCGTTAGCGATGCGTCCGACATAGGGCATAATGGCGGCGTTAAAGGACTGTGTTACACCACGTTATGCCGCAGTGTAACGCAGTCCGTCCAACGGATGCCACAGACACAGTGTGAACCCAGCCTTAGATTGCAGATTCCTGAAAACAGATTTTTAATTTATCAGACGTTTATTGTATATACTTTTGCAATGGCATAAATGTCACAGCAGGTAATACCCTTCAATTTTAATTTGGTTCCAATTCATTTTGTTGTGTAATCTTTATCTTCAGTTTTGAAGTCTTCATGTGATGCTCTGCTTAGATATTCATAATGCAGCCTGCTGACAAGTCACTGATACCTCACTGACTTGCGCCCTAGTTTGCATACTGAATGTCTGGCGCATGCACAGTAGCAGCTATCGGATCACCTATATACACCGATAGTTGCTACTGCGCAGACTCAGAGGGCGCCATTTTAAAATTGATTTTTTTTCTATCTGAATAACATCAACCACATTTATTATTGGAACATTAAACATGCAATTATGCTGCACTGCAGGTGCCATGGCCGGCACCCGCCTGCAGAAGGTTTTTTTTTTTAGTATGTACAGATATTCATTATGCAAACTAGCACTTTATGATTGGCATTTTTTGTACTAATATATCAATATTTCGTCCAGAATTAATTTCCCATATCCACCATACTTGTTGTATGAATGAGCTGGTCACTCTGTTATCACTGAGCCCTTCGTATCACCTTGTCCTTATATATACAATGTACACGTATATATACCTGTCTTTATATATGTTTCTTGAATAAAACTTCATTATATCTTTTTAAATGGACCCGTACTCGGTTTTTTGTTGTTTTGTATTTGCAGCAACAAGTATAATTTATATACATATCATTGTATCATAGCGATCATAAATAAAAATATGTTGACTGTGATAAAACAGTATGTCTGCTGTCTGACAGGTCTTGTTCTGGTAAAGTACAACTTTTGGCTGTAAAAAGGGCAATACAATTAAGGTAATGAATTGCTCTGCAAGCTATTATCTACATTTCTATGATGAGATAAGTTGTAGGCTACAATTCAGTATACCATATATAATATTTTATAAAATTGTGGTGTATCTTTCCCTATATTCTCATGTGTAAGATCTCCAGCAAAGTGGTCATGGAATGATTGGTCATTTTCATGTAACCTTTACAAAGCTCGGCACTTTCAAATACTAAAATCCTCATGTGTATTTCTCATTGAAATGTAAAGTGTATTTGTCATTGAAAAGTAAATACTGGCTACAAAACAAAATCAGTTTGCCTAAAATCAGACTTTCAAAGGAGTGAAAGAGATCAAGAGTAAAATTTGTTTATCCTTCAATGACAAAACCTGGATGTATTTTTTTTTCCCATTACACATATGACCTTTAATTTGTCACTCAAGTCTTTCTGTTAGGAAAAGGGAAGAGGCAATTTTAATGAAAACCACACTATGGTTATATGTTTTAGAGACCACTTCAACACAATTTTTACTCCAATATTGCTGCTGTATTACTGGTTAAATGTGATTGACTGCTTTATGCAGGGCTGCCACTAGAAATTTTGGGGCCCCATACTGGCAAAATTTCCGGGGCCCCCTTGAGACTCCGCCCAGGCTCCACCCCAGCCCCGCCTCCACGCTCCACCCCTCAAACTGTCCACAGTCCCACAGCTCTCTTTTGGAAAAACTCCACTTCTCACCTACCACACATTTAGAGTTCCCATCACCAGATCACATATATAGCCAGCAGCTTTTGTTTTGGCCAAAAGATTTTTAAGCCGCCACCATAACATGGTAGACACTTTTGGTGGGGTCCTACTCTGCTGTAACCTATTAAATATTTGTTAAAATATGCAATACAATTTAGGTATATTTTTATTTATTTTTCAATTTTTAAAATGACCAATAATATCACATACAAAGAACAAATACCGCTACACCATGACCAGATGACATATTACCACCACAGTGATCGAATAATATCACATACAAAGAACAAATATCGCTACACCATGACCAGACCGCATATTACCACCACAGTGATCGAATAATATCACATACAAGGAACAAATACCGCAACACCGTGTCCAGACCACATATTACCACCACATAGTGACTGAATACTACAATTCTGATCAGTAATAAAAAAAAGCACCGTACTATCACCATAAGTGCCATTATACACAGGAGATCTGTACTTAGTATGCAGTGTCTGTGTACAGATAATACAGTGATCACTAGTGAAATTATACACAGGAGCTCTGTATACACAGTATACAGTGTATAGTGTCAGTGTATAGGTAACACATTGACTCACCAGTGACGTCTCTAGGTGAAGTCCTTCATCTTTCATCCAGCACAGACCGCCATCATTTCATCCAGCCAGGACTCGTCTCTGCAGGAAATAACATAGTTATCTCAAGCTCCGCTTGTAGAACACAATACTTAATTTTTCCCAACTTCTACATTACACCACATGAAGAAAAAGAGGCGACATAGTATCACTCTACACAATAACAGGACCGCCCCCTCATTTAAAACAGTGTCCTCAAAAAATAAAATAAATACATCACTGCAGTAATAATACCCCTAAATTAGTCCCTATGGTAATAATATTCCCCATCCTGGCCACCGTGTGTCTCATTCCTGGCGTCAGCCATATGTTCTCCCATCCTGCCCTCATGAGTATCCATTCTGCACCATATGATCTCCCCATTCTGCCCCATATGATCGCCCCATGTGATCTCTCCATCCTGCCCCATCTGTCTCCATCATATCCATCCTGTCCCATGATCCTGCTCGATCTGTCTCCAATTCTTCCCCCAGTGTCTCCAACCATGCCCCATGTCTCCATTCTGCCCCCTATGTCTCCAATCATGCCCCCATTTCTGAAATCCTGCCACTTGTCTCCAATCATGCCCCTGTGTCTCCATTCTGCCCCATCTGTCTCCAATCCTCTCCATCTGTCTCCAATCCTGCCCCATGTCTTTCATTCTGCCCCGTGTCTCCAATCATGCCCCGTATCTCCATTCTGCCCAGTGTCTCGCATTCTGCCCCAATGTCCAGCATTCTGCCCCAATGTCCAGCATTCTGCCCGTGTCCAGCATTCTGCCCCCGGGTCTACAGTCTGCCCCTGTGTCCAGCATTCTGCCCCAGTGTGTCCAGCATTCTGCCCCAGTGTGTCCAGCATTCTGCCCCAGTGTGTCCAGCATTCTGCCCCAGTGTGTCCAGCATTTTGCCCCAGTGTGTCCAGCATTCTGCCCCAGTGTGTCCAGCATTCTGCCCCAGTGTGTCCAGCATTCTGCCCCAATGTCCAGCATTCTGCCGCAATGTCCAGCATTCTGCCCGTGTCCAGCATTCTGCCCCCGGGTCTCACAGTCTGCCAGTGTGTCCAGCATTCTGCCCCAGTGTGTCCAGCATTCTGCCCCAATGTGTCCAGCATTCTGCCCCAGTGTGTCCAGCATTCTGCCCCAGTGTGTCCAGCATTCTGCCCCCATGTCCAGCATTCTGCCCCCGTGTCCAGCATTCTGCCCCCGTGTCCAGCATTCTGCCCCCGTGTCCAGCATTCTTCCCCAGTGTGTCCTGCATTCTGCCCCGGGCCCCCCCTGGATTGCCACTCTCAAAGAAAAAAAAAAGAAACACAAGTTCTTACCTGCTGCGCTCCTGCACCGGGCGAAGCTCCCTCCAGGCTCCACGCAGGTGAAGACGCACCACTCGCCGGGCCCGGCGGCTGACAATGACGTCAGATGCCGGCGACTGCGCACTGCGGCCCTACTCAGCTGCCAGCCTCCGACTGGCTGGTGGCTGTTAACTGTTGACGTGCGGGCGTGGGCCCGCACGTCAATAGCGTGCCGCAGCGCCTGCAGGGGGGCCCAGTGAGCAGATGAGACAGGGCCCAATGCGGGCCCCTTCTGCCCACCGGGCCCCATACGCCAGTCATGGCTGTAATGCCCTGATGGCGGCCCTGGCTTTATGTGTCTGGGAATCAATCACAAAGATTTTGCTTTACCATCTTCGGGCTTCATATTGAAGGGGTAGAAAGCCTGATTCAGATGATGGGTCACATACTGTAGGCTTCTTTCACACTTCCGTCGGTCGGGGTGCATCCTAATGCAGCAAATTGACGCATCGACGGACGTTGCAAAAATAGAGTAAAACGTGTGTAATGCATCCAGGGCTATGACGGATGCGTCAAATGGGTTGTTCCAGATATTTCAGGTATAAATTTCTGGAGAGAGAGAGAGAGCTTTCCCAGACTAGAAAATCCTTCCAAGCATGCTCAGAATATAAAAACGCAATAAGTCGCTGGATTCCTGCTTTTCACAGGCAACGATGCATCCTGTGTCTATAGGCTGCCATTACAGCCAAAGACGTATGCCGCAGGATGCGTCATTGCACGTTTTTCTGACGCTGACAAAAAACGTTAAATTGAACTTTTTTTCCAGACGATGGACCGCTATTTTCCGAAGGATCCAGTGCATGATGGATGAAACAATCCGTCACTAATACAAGTATATGGGAAAAAACAGGATCCTGCAGAAAAATTTGCAGGATCCTGTTTTTTCAAAACTCGACGGATTTCGACGGGAGGAAAAAGACGGAAGTGTGAAAGAGGCCTTACTGGGCTGTTTTCTGTAGTCTTGATAAAATCACTGCTTTTGCTGCTGCAGATGTACAAATTCTCTGAATACTGAGCCCTGTATAATCCCCCATATCACTGATTAGCAGCTTTCTGTGTACACTGTGCATAGAAAGCTCCAGGTCAGTAGTGGGGGAAGAGTTGTACAGAGAGCTTATGAATATGAAGGACTAAATAACATCAGGTTTTACTAATCCTCTACTAGTCTATTGCTAATAAAACATTATTTTTTTTATCAAAACTACAAGCAGCCAAGTAAGTAACACATTGCTGTAATTAGGGTCTCTGTCTCTACATTATGCTACTATCAGATTAGGTTCTAAAACTTTGATGACAGATTCCCTTTATAAAAGCTCAGTCATCAGAGGCTCATCTAACAGACAACTAACCACTGCAGCCAATCAAAGATATTAGATGGTTAACCCTTATATCCCAAGCCTGTTTTCACCTTCATAACCAGACCAAATTTTACAATTCTAACCAGTGTCATTTTTTGGATAACTCTGGAATTCTTCAACAGATCCAACTGATTCTAAGATTTCTTTTCTTGTGACATATTGTATTTCATGATAGTAGTAAAATTTGTTCAATATGACTTGCATTTATTTGTGAAAAAATAGGAAATGTGGCAAAGATTTGGAAAATTTTGCAATTTTCAAACTTTTAATTTTTATGCCCTTAAACCAGAGAGCTATGTCACATAAAATAGTTAATAAATTACATTTCCCACATGTTTACTTTAATTCAGGACAATTTTTGAAAAACATTTTTTTATTAGGAAGTTTGAAGGCTTAAAAGTTAACCAGCGATTTCTAATTTTTCCAACAAAATTTATCAAACTATGGGGACCACATCGCATTTGAAGTGACTTTGAGGAGCCTATATGACAGAAAATTCCCTAAATCGACAACACTGCAAAAACAGCACCCCTCAAGGTGCTCAAGACCACATTCAAGAAGTTTATTAACCCTTCATGTGATTCACGGGAATTTTTGAAATGTGGAAGGAAAAAATGAACATGTACCGTATATACTCGAGTATAAGCCGAGATTTTCAGCCCAAATTTTTGGGCTGAAAGTGCCCCTCTTGGCTTATACTCGAGTCACAGTCTGTGGCTGGGTCGGCGGGTGCGGGGGAGAGGGCGCTGAGGCATACTTACCTAGTCCCGGCGATCCTGGCGCTCCCCCTGCCCGTCACACTGTCTTCGGGTGCCGCAGCTCTTCCCCTGTTCAGCGGTCACGTGGGACCGCTCATTAAACTTATGAATATGGACTCCACTCCCATAGGGGTGGAGCCGCATAGTCATTTCTCTAATCAGCGGTGCCGGTGACCGCTGATAGAGGAAGAGGCTGCGGCACCCGGAGACCAGCTGTCCGGGGGAAGGAGCGGGACGCCGGGAGCAGGTAAGTATCGCATATTTACCTGTCCACGTTCCACACGCCGGGCGCCGCTCCATCTTCCTGGCATCTCTCCGCTCTGACTGTGCAGGTCAGAGGGCGCGATGACGCATATAGTGTGCGCGGCGCCCTCTGCCTGATCAGTCAGTGCGGAGAGACGCCGGGACCGGACGCTGGGGAGCTGCAAGCAAGAAAGGTGAGTATGTGTTTTTTTTTTTCTTGCAGCAGCAGCACCAGCATTATATATGGCACAGATTTATGTGGAGCATCTATGGGGCCAAACTGAACGCTGCAGAGCATTCCATATGGGGCAGCTTTATAATGAGCATCTATGGGGCCAAACTGAACGGTGCAGAGCATATAGGGCACAGCTATATAAGGAGCATCTATGGGGCCAAACTGAACGGTGCAGAGCATATAGGGCACAGCTTTATAATGAGCATCTATGGGGCCAAACTGAACGGTGCACAGCATATAGGGCACAGCTATATAAGGAGCATCTATGGGGCCAAACTGAACGGTGCAGAGCATATAGGGCACAGCTATATAAGGAGCATCTATGGGGCCAAACTGAACACTGCAGAGCATATAGGGCACAGCTTTATATGGAGCATCTATAGGGCCATAATGAACGGTGCAGAGCATATAGGGCACAGCTTTATAATGAGCATCTATGGGGCCAAACTGAACGATGCAGAGCATATAGGAAACAGCTTTATAATGAGCATCTATGGGGCCAAACTGAACGGTGCAGAGCATATATGGCACAGCTTTATATGGAGCATCTATAGGGCCATAATGAACAGTGCAGAGCATTGTATATGTGGCACAGCTTTATATGGAGCATCTATGGGGCCATAATGAACGGTGCAGAGCATTCTACATGGCACAGCTTTATATGGAGCATCTATGGGGCCAAACTGAACGGTGCAGAGCATATATGGCACAGCTTTATAAGGAGCATCTATGGGGCCATAATGAACGGTGCAGAGCATTATATATGTGGCACAGCTTTATATGGAGCATCTATGGGGCCATAATGAACGGTGCAGAGCTGTTATGATCCTAGTGGCAAGGATCGCAAGTAGGACTAGCTAAGTAACTAAACCGACTACAAACTCTGGGGAAGTGGTAACTGAATTGACCGCAACCTGATCATATCCGCAAACAACTATAGGCAGCCGTGGAACGTTACCTGAAAATCCTAGACGTCTCTTCACGGCCTGAGAAACTGACTATTCCTAGAGGGAATGAAAGTCCTCACTTGCCTCAGTGAAATGACCCCAAAGATATAGAATAGCCCCCCACAAATATTAACGGTGAGTTAAGGGGAAAGCACAAACGCAGAGGTGAAATTAGATTTAGCAAATGAGGCCCGCTAACACTAGAAAGCAGAAAATAGAAAGGGAACTGTGCGGTCAATTAAAAACCCTATTCAAAATATCCACACAGAGATCGCTCGAGCCCCCGCACCAACTAACGGTGCGGGGGAAGCAACTCTGTACCCCAGAGCAAACCAGCAGAAGAAATCACATATTAGCAAGCTGGACTAAACTCATCATACACAGAAATCATATTGCAGACTGATGAGCAAAAAATAATTAAACAGAACTTAGCTTCTCCTGAAGAGACTGAAACCAAAGATAATCAGGAGTAATCAGAATAGCACTGAGTACATTGACAGCCGGCAACAAGTGGAAGTGAAACAGAGCTAAATAGGAAACTCCCAAGTGAATAACGAGGCAGCTGATCAGCCACAGACCCGCAGGATAACAAACAAAGCCACCAGGGGGAGCCCAAAACAAAAGTCACACAATACCACCTGTGACCACAAGAGGGAGCCTGAAAACAGAGTTCACAACACAGAGCATTCTACATGGCACAGCTATATATGGATAATATATGGGGCAATAATCAATGGTATGGAGCATCTATTTTTATTTTTGAAATTCACCGGTAGCTGCTGCATTTTCCACCCTAGGCTTATACTCGAGTCAATAAGTTTTCCCAGTTTTTTGTGGCAAAATTAGGGGGGTCGGCTTATACTCGGGTCGGCTTATACTCGAGTATATACGGTAACTTTTTTTCACAAATGTTTATTTTAGACAACAATTTTTTTAATTTTCTTAGGGGTAACAGGGTAAATGGACACCAACATTTTGTTGTGCAATTTCTCCTGAGCACATCAATAACTTGTCTGTGGGGGAAAACTACTGTTTGGGCACACATCAGGGATTGGAAAGGGAGGAACACAAAATTGGCTGGAATCGAGAGTAGACACCATGTCACTTTGAGAATCCCTGATGTTCCTAAACAGTGGAAACCTTATTTTGAAAACTGGTCCCCTCAAAGAACTTGTTGTGTTTTGAGCACCTTGAACCCCCAGGTGCTTCACAAAAATTAATAAAGTTAATCCATGAAAGCAAAAAATCATTCCACAAAAATGTTCTTTTAGCCCAAAATATTTTATTTTCATCAGGAAAACAGGGAAAAAAAATTGTATGCAATTTCTCCTGAGTATGGTGACACTACATATGCTGGGAGGAAACAATTATTTCGTTGCACAGCAGGGCTCGGAACAGAAGGAATACAATTTAACTTTTTGAACTCAAAATTGGCTGGAATCATAAGCGGACACAATGTCATCTTTGGAGAGCCCCTGATGTGCCTAAACAGTGGAAACTCCCACAAGTGACTCTTTTTTTGCCAACTAAACCCCAAAGGAATGTATTTAGATGTGCAGTGAGCACCATGAACTCCCAGGTACTTCACTGAAGTTTATATTTAGCTGTGAAAATAGAAAACCCCATTTTTCTCACAAAAATTTTATTTTAGCCCCAATTTTTATTTTTGCAAGGGTACCATGAGAAAAAGCACCATACATTTGTTGTGCAGTTTCTTCTGAGTGCGCTGATACCTCATAAGTTGGGGAAAACTACTGTTTGAGTACACTGCAGGGCTCAGAAAGGAATGCAACTTTTGATGGAATGGTCTGTGGGTCGCATGTTGTATTTGGGTAGTCCCTGACGTGCCTCAATAGTGTAATACCCCTACAAATGACCCCATTATGGAAATGAGACCCCTCAAGAAATTGGTGCTTCACAGAATTTCACAACCTTGATCTGTGAAAATGAAAAAAAAAAATTTCCCACAAAAATTCTGCTTTAGCCCTAATATTTATAATTTTCACAAGGATAAGAGGTGAAAATGGACCTCAGAATGTGTATGTGCAATTTCTCCTGAGTATACCGATACCCCATATGTGGTTGAAAACTACTTTTGATGCACAGTGGAAAAGTTCAGAAGGGAAGAAGTGCCATATTGGAGTTCAGATTTTGCTGGAATAGTTCGAGGGTGCCATGTCAGATTAGCTGAGCCCTTTAGGTGTCAGAAAAGTAGAAACCCCACCTATATATGACCTCAATTTACAAACTACATCCCACAATGAATTCATCAAGGGTGCAGTGAGGAGCTTCACATCACATGTGCCTCACAGAATTTTATACTATTGGGTGGTGAATAGTGTTGAGCATTCCGATACTGCAAATATTGGTTATCGGCCAATATTCGCTGTATTGGAATTCCGATACCGAGTTCCGATATTTTTGCGTTATCGGAAATCGGAATTGGGATCCATATTCATGTAAAAAATAAAGAATAAAAATAAAAAATATGGATATACTCACCCCTCCGACGGACCCTGGACCTCAGCGGTGCAACCGGCAGCCTCCGTTCCTAAGAATGCAGTGAGTGTAGGACCTGCGATGACGTCGCGGTCTTGTGATTGGTCGCGTGACCGCTCATGTGACCGCGACGTCATCGAAGATCCTTCACTCTGCATTCTTAGGAACGGAGGCAGACGCTTGCAGCGGTGACAGCCAGGGGCCGTCCGAGGGTGAGCATATCCATATTTTTTATGTTTATTCTTTATTT
Source organism: Ranitomeya variabilis (assembly GCF_051348905.1). Classification (NCBI taxonomy): domain Eukaryota; kingdom Metazoa; phylum Chordata; class Amphibia; order Anura; family Dendrobatidae; genus Ranitomeya; species Ranitomeya variabilis. The sequence continues at coordinate 326,033,411 of NC_135236.1, forward strand.
TTTACATGAATATGGATCCCAGGGCCTGAAGGAGGGTTTCCTCTCCTTCACACCCTGGGAACCATCCAGGATCGCTCCCTATTACGTTCCGATATTTGTGTCCCATTGACTTGTATTGGTAACGGGTATCGGTATCGGCGATATCCGATATCTTTTGGATATCGGCCGATCCAATCTGATACCGATACTTTCAAATATCGGAAGGTATCGCTCAACACTAGTGGTGAAGAAAGAATAATTACATTTTTACCTCTACAATATTGTTTTAGCCCAGAGTTTTTAATTTTTTGTAAGGGCTAGTAGGAAAAAATGGACCTCAGTTTGTAAAAATTTCTCTTAGTGCAACAATACCCTACACGTAATCGGAAAATGCTTTTTAAGCACAGTGCAAAGCTCAGAAGGGAAGGAGAACCATATTGTAGAGCAGATTTTACTATTATGGCTTGTAGGTGCCAAGACCCACTGGGAGAGCCCCTAAGGTGCCATAACCGCAGAACTTCATTCTTCGTCATAAGACCACTGTGACTAATCAGTCACCTCTTCTGGATCTTGCTATCTCTGCTTTTAAGCCTCCTCTTGACTGTGGTTCCCCTCAATGGTAGAACTGCCTGCATCACTCTTCAAACCCTATCTAACAATGTTCAGAAAGAAGTCTCTTGTCATAACACTAAGCCCCTCCTATTATGGTCTAGTCCCAAACATTAACTCTATCCTTACCCCAATGTCACTTATCTAACTACAGTCACTATCTAATACTACTTGTCTTATGTCCTAAGCCCTAAACTATGTCTTACCCTATGCTGTACACTATGTCCCATATTGCACATTACCAACATCACTACATCACACAGGAATATATCATATGACACAATATATATATATATAAAATATGAATGACCCATTACACCCAATGCAATTGGTGTCTTCACAGGTAGGAACTTGACAGTCCAGTCTACATCCCTTATATTCCTCCTCTCTTTAACAATGGTCATCGTCGACCATCTAGAACCTGGAAGACACCAATGCAACACAAAACACAAAATAATACTCTCTCCCAGATCAAACGAGAATCTGCTCCTTGGTGGGTCAGCATGACCCCAGTCCCATTATGTTTGGCCCCCTGATTCAATAGACCAAATTCTTTAAGAGGCTCGTAGGCCAACATAACAACTGTCCAACAGTTTATGAGCACGTGAACCAATGAGAAAAAAGCACCAAAAGAACCAAGAGTAAAACATGAAAACAACTTTATTAAATGCAAAATAATACAAAGAGGAACCACAGGACAAATGACAGGGAACACACCATGGAGGTGGCACCACAGAACACAGCAGGCAAAACTAAATAAAGAGCATCACAAAAAAGCCTAGAGAGTGTGCACCCCGATTGTATAAGTATTCACGTATGCCAATGTGACTCAGTAATGGGGGGGCACAAATAGAAAAAGGCTGTAAGGCTGAAAGATATCGGATGCAACAAAGTAACAGTAAACAAGTTATATTACCTGCGGGACCGTGATGCCACCCACCCCAACGCCGCGTTTCGGCCTCGTGCCTTCTTCCGGGGGTATGGCATCATCAATAAAGGCCAGCGTTTTAAGTATTAGAGGAACCAATCAAGAGCGCCGTTGCAGAAAGACCCATGTAGCTGCGCATGCGCAGGTCGGCTGTATCCAGAAGGCAGAGCGACACAGAGGGCGTCAAGCAAGGCCGGGGAACGCGTCACCAGAGCCCGCCCACATGTGATCACATGAGCGGCGGCGGCGCCGGACCCCAGGCAAGCCTGTGAGACGCCGTCAGTATCGCCCGGCAACAGAGCGCCGACGCGCATGCGCACAGGATCAGATAAGTATAAAAAGAACGGCGCTCCAAGAAAGAAAAACGCTGGTTAAAAAACCCTAGCCAATATTAATATTAGATAGAATTAAAAACATTGCGGACCTGAGAGCAAAAGGAATGAACCTATAAATATGCGATATGGTAAAGTGCAAAGTGCAAAAATGTGAAGTAAGTCCCCCACAAAAAAGGGGGGGAAAAGATACATTTAGTGACTACAAAGTACAAGTCAATAAAACTAATATACAAGAACAATTGCTATCAAAAATACAAAAAGTGATAACGTCAATACTACAGCATAAATACAAAAAATCAATACATATATAAGAATGGATAATCCATAGATCAGATGCTGTAATCTTCATAACAGGTGATTTTTCATATATTTAAAAAAGAAGTGCAGAAGCAAGAGGTCGCAATAGTGATGATCCGAAGGACCTAATCTAAAAAGAATAAAATGACAAACAACACAAGGGTTAAAATAAGTCACACAAAACAAGATACCATTAAAAAGCGTGCCGAAAAATGATCAAGGAGATGGTTAAATTAAAGAAAAGGGGCAAAACTAAGGCTTTCATTGAGACCCAAAGGATGTAATGTTTGGAGTCTCCATATCCATCGCGCCTCTTTCTGCGCTAAATGACGGCTAAGTTTGCCACCACGTAAGTCGACAATCAGATGGTCAATGCCCTTAATCCTGAAGCCAGAGGGGTCGCATGAATGATATAATTTAAAGTGTCTAGGAATGGTTTTAAGACATTCCGCATTCTCCACTTTTGCAGCCGCCAAGATGTCACATACATGCTCACGTGTTCTAACTTTGAGGGTACGTGTCGTGAGCCCGATGTAAATTTTATTGCATGGGCAAGTTCCATGATACACCACCATTGTGGTTTGGCAATTAATCGTGTGTGTGATGGTAAATTCACGGCCATCTGATGACAAAAAGTGCGTAGCAGAATCAATATTGGGGCACGCTATGCACTTCCCACATGGTCTGCAACCCCATCGAGAATGACTAGGTGCAATGGAAAAAATTGGTGGTGGCGTTATTGGTTTCAAATAACTCCTAACGAGGTGATCCCCTAAGTTTTTAGATCTCCGTGCTGTAACAGAAGGATATAAGGGCAGATATTGTCTTAAAATAGGATCCGCGAGCAAAATGGGCCAATACTTAGCCAAAGCATTGGACATCTCCCCCCACCTAGAGTGGTACTGTGTAACAAATCTAACCTGATTTGTACTTTTAACCGATTTGGAAGAGAAGAGAAGTTGTTGGCGGTCTGAGTACTTTGCTCTGTTGTACGCTTTTTTGATGCATCTTTTACTATAGCCGCGATCCATAAAACGGTTTTTCAAGTCCTCAGCTTGGATTTCAAAAGACTCATTGGTGGTACAGATTCTTTTCAGCCGAAGGAATTGTCCAGTAGGAACAGCTCTTATCACATGGGGTAGGTGGGAAGATGAGGCATGAAGTACTGCATTCACAGATGTTTCTTTACGGAAAACACTGGTCAAAAGTAAGCCATCCACATTCCTCTCCACCAAGACATCTAAAAAATCAATACGGGAAAAATCATATTTATAAGTTAGATGAATATTCAATGAATTATCATTCAACTCCTGCACAAATGATCGTAACTCAACCGAAGTCCCCCGCCAGATCAGGAAATTTAGATGTCTTGGTGGAGAGGAATGTGGATGGCTTACTTTTGACCAGTGTTTTCCGTAAAGAAACATCTGTGAATGCAGTACTTCATGCCTCATCTTCCCACCCACCCCATGTGATAAGAGCTGTTCCTACTGGACAATTCCTTCGGCTGAAAAGAATCTGTACCACCAATGAGTCTTTTGAAATCCAAGCTGAGGACTTGAAAAACCGTTTTATGGATCGCGGCTATAGTAAAAGATGCATCAAAAAAGCGTACAACAGAGCAAAGTACTCAGACCGCCAACAACTTCTCTTCTCTTCCAAATCGGTTAAAAGTACAAATCAGGTTAGATTTGTTACACAGTACCACTCTAGGTGGGGGGAGATGTCCAATGCTTTGGCTAAGTATTGGCCCATTTTGCTCGCGGATCCTATTTTAAGACAATATCTGCCCTTATATCCTTCTGTTACAGCACGGAGATCTAAAAACTTAGGGGATCACCTCGTTAGGAGTTATTTGAAACCAATAACGCCACCACCAATTTTTTCCATTGCACCTAGTCATTCTCGATGGGGTTGCAGACCATGTGGGAAGTGCATAGCGTGCCCCAATATTGATTCTGCTACGCACTTTTTGTCATCAGATGGCCGTGAATTTACCATCACACACACGATTAATTGCCAAACCACAATGGTGGTGTATCATGGAACTTGCCCATGCAATAAAATTTACATCGGGCTCACGACACGTACCCTCAAAGTTAGAACACGTGAGCATGTATGTGACATCTTGGCGGCTGCAAAAGTGGAGAATGCGGAATGTCTTAAAACCATTCCTAGACACTTTAAATTATATCATTCATGCGACCCCTCTGGCTTCAGGATTAAGGGCATTGACCATCTGATTGTCGACTTACGTGGTGGCAAACTTAGCCGTCATTTAGCGCAGAAAGAGGCGCGATGGATATGGAGACTCCAAACATTACATCCTTTGGGTCTCAATGAAAGCCTTAGTTTTGCCCCTTTTCTTTAATTTAACCATCTCCTTGATCATTTTTCGGCACGCTTTTTAATGGTATCTTGTTTTGTGTGACTTATTTTAACCCTTGTGTTGTTTGTCATTTTATTCTTTTTAGATTAGGTCCTTCAGATCATCACTATTGCGACCTCTTGCTTCTGCACTTCTTTTTTAAATATATGAAAAATCACCTGTTATGAAGATTACAGCATCTGATCTATGGATTATCCATTCTTATATATGTATTGATTTTTTGTATTTATGCTGTAGTATTGACGTTATCACTTTTTGTATTTTTGATAGCAATTGTTCTTGTATATTAGTTTTATTGACTTGTACTTTGTAGTCACTAAATGTATCTTTTCCCCCCCTTTTTTGTGGGGGACTTACTTCACATTTTTGCACTTTGCACTTTACCATATCGCATATTTATAGGTTCATTCCTTTTGCTCTCAGGTCCGCAATGTTTTTAATTCTATCTAATATTAATATTGGCTAGGGTTTTTTAACCAGCGTTTTTCTTTCTTGGAGCGCCGTTCTTTTTATACTTATCTGATCCTGTGCGCATGCGCGTCGGCGCTCTGTTGCCGGGCGATACTGACGGCGTCTCACAGGCTTGCCTGGGGTCCGGCGCCGCCGCCGCTCATGTGATCACATGTGGGCGGGCTCTGGTGACGCGTTCCCCGGCCTTGCTTGACGCCCTCTGTGTCGCTCTGCCTTCTGGATACAGCCGACCTGCGCATGCGCAGCTACATGGGTCTTTCTGCAACGGCGCTCTTGATTGGTTCCTCTAATACTTAAAACGCTGGCCTTTATTGATGATGCCATACCCCCGGAAGAAGGCACGAGGCCGAAACGCGGCGTTGGGGTGGGTGGCATCACGGTCCCGCAGGTAATATAACTTGTTTACTGTTACTTTGTTGCATCCGATATCTTTCAGCCTTACAGCCTTTTTCTATTTGTGCCCCCCCATTACTGAGTCACATTGGCATACGTGAATACTTATACAATCGGGGTGCACACTCTCTAGGCTTTTTTGTGATGCTCTTTATTTAGTTTTGCCTGCTGTGTTCTGTGGTGCCACCTCCATGGTGTGTTCCCTGTCATTTGTCCTGTGGTTCCTCTTTGTATTATTTTGCATTTAATAAAGTTGTTTTCATGTTTTACTCTTGGTTCTTTTGGTGCTTTTTTCTCATTGGTTCACCTGTCCTTGGCACTGAACCCTACTATACATACCCTGACACCCCTTCCATTGTTTAGGTGTGGTGTGTATATTTTGTTCTTGGATTTATATACAGTTTATGAGCACGACCCAAGTCTCTATAACTTTGTGTGTAACCCCTTCTCATGTACAGCACCATGGAATTAATGGTGCTATTAGTGTTGAGCGATACCGTCCGATACTTGAAAGTATCGGTATCGGATAGTATTGGCCGATACCCGAAAAGTATCGGATATCGCCGATACCGATACCCGATACCAATACAAGTCAATGGGACACCAAGTATCGGAAGGTATCCTGTATGGTTCCCAGGGTCTGAAGGAGAGGAAACTCTCCTTCAGGCCCTGGGATCCATATTAATGTGTAAAATAAAGAATAAAAATAAAAAATATTGATATACTCACCTCTCCGACGCAGCCTGGACCTTACCGATGTAACCGGCAGCTTCCATTCCTAAGAATGAGCGCTTGAAAGACCTTAGATGACGTCACGGCCTGTGATTGGTTGCGTGAGCGGTCACATGACCGCCACGCGACCAATCACAAGCCACGACTTCATCTAAGGACTTTCAAGCGCTTGAAAGACCTTAGATGACGTCGCGGCTTGTGATTGGTCGCGTGGCGGTCACGTGACCGCTCACGCGGCCAATCACAGGCCGCGACGTCATCTAAGGTCTTTCAAGCACTCATTCTTAGGAACGGAAGCTGCCGTTTACATCGGTAAGGTCCAGGCTGCGTCGGAGAGGTGAGTATATCAATATTTTTTATTTATATCCTTTATTTTACACATTAATATCGATCCAGATACCGATTCCCGATATCACAAAAGTATCGGATCTCGGTATCGGAATTCCAATACAGCAAATATCAGCCGATACCCGATACTTGCGGTATCGGAATGCTCAACACTAGGTGCTATATAAATAAATAATAATAATAAAAATAATAAACTCTCTCTTTCCCAGCAACAGTCCTGCCTGGTCAAAATTGGCCCTGCTCGCCTTGGCCCACAAGATGTTCATGAAACTTTAACCAGGTTGTGACATCAGGCCAGTCATCCTCTCTCCCCCAAAACATGAGTAATTGTGACTTAGTCCATCAGTCCCCATCAGAGATGGGGACACAGTTCTTTTGGAGCAGAGTTCAAATGGGACAAAGTCCACAGCCATTTTAATGTTTCCTCCCCTGTCTGATGTAATTCAGTCCTTGACTGAGGGTGTAAGACCCTCCAGTGGCTCCAACATCTCTGCAATCCAGCAGTGGTGTGTGCAGCGAGCAAAATGGAAACTGGGAAGGTGGGAAAACTCATCTTTTTGGGCCATCCGGGGCCTTCAACACCAGGAAGTCCCAGATATATGGGTCCTAGGCCTACTGGAACTTTTGCAGACTTTTTAGCAAACAGGTGCAGCTAGTTAGCACAGTTCAGTCCTCTCGACTTACAACTCTGTTTACTTCAGCAGTATCCCTTCCTTTTCATCTCCTAAAGGACCTGGAGGTGATCCCATTCGTTCAGGCCCATGTCATGGATGAGGTGCATCTTCAGGTACGTGAGGGGTTTTTGATGTATGAACATTAACGATGGCCGTGGCCATTATCTTGATGATCACCAACCCTTGAGCCTGCAAAAGTCTGCTCCAGCATGTTGTGGTTGAGGCTCTATGATGACTGACCTCAGAGACTTTCTCCCAGTCTCTCTCAGTTCTCCACCATGGCCCAGCAGAGTCCCATTCTTCAAAAATCACACAAACCTCATACCTTCTGTGGCGACTATACATTTTCAGGAAGCATACCTGTGCACCCGCCATTAGGTCAGAATGCCCTCGTAGTGGATATTATATATTCACCATTTTTCTCTCCACATAAAAATTGTGTTTAGCTCCAAACTCCCAAATAATTCCATGACTCTGATGAGAGTTGTAGTTCGTGACTATACCTCTGGATTTTTTTTGCTTGATTTAAAGGGAACCTGTCACCCCGTTTTTTGAAGATGAGCTAAAAAAAGCGTTAAATAGGGGCAGAGCTGGGCGTTACATTAGTGTCTTTGTGTGCCTTTATTACCCACCTATGCTGCTGAAATACCTTTGTAAAGTCGCCGTTTTCTGCTGTCACTCACGCTGGTCTGGTCCTATGGGCGTGGTGACAGCGCTGTTTCTCCCCCAGATCAGGCTCATCATTACGTTGGTGGCGTAGTGGTGTGCGCATGTCCAACAGAGAATATCCACTGCCCAGGAGATGAAAAAGAGCGCGATCTGTGCTATTCAGCTGTTTACCGGTGGGCGCGGCCATCTTTCCTGTGGCCGCGCATGCACAGATGGAGCGCTCTGCTGCCCGGGGCTTCAGGAAAATGGCCGCGGGATTCCGCGCGTGCGCAGATGGAGATCGCAGCAGCCATTTTCCTGAAGCCACGGGCAGCAGAGCGCTCCATCTGCGCACGAGCGGCCACAGAAAGATGGCCGCGCCCACCGGTAAACGGCTGAATAGCGCAGATCGCACTCTTTTTCATCTCCTGGGCAGTGGATATTCTCTGTTGGACATGCGCACACCACTACGCCACCAAAGGAATGATGAGCCTGATCTGGGGGAGAAACAGCGCTGTCACCACGCCCATAGGATCAGACCAGCGTGAGTGACAGCAGAAAACGGCGACTTTACAAAGGTATTTCAGCAGCGTAGGTGGGTAATAAAGGCACACAAAAGACACTAATGTAACGCCCAGCTCTGCCCCTATTTAACGCTTTTTTTAGCTCATCTTCAAAAAACGGGGTGACAGGTTCCCTTTAAGTATACTCACTTCTGATGGCCATAGAGCCGGACCAATACTCTTGACTTTTTTCTATTCTCCCCTTTACCACTGCCTTTACCTTTATAGACTCACTGATTTTCACATTCCAAAAAGGGTTAAGTAAACACACGTAAACACCCTCTCTTTTTTTCATCAACCCTGTTGTTTTTAATTTTATTATTACTTTTATTTATTTTTATTTTTTACATTCGTTTTCCCTTTTTTCCTTTTGTTAATTTTTCATTCATTTTTTTCATAACTTGACTTTTATTTTCAGTTTTCAAGAATTATTTTTCAAATTTATTATTTATTACTATTTTTTAAAATTTAATTTCCATTTTCATGTTTATTTTTCCCACTTTTTTCCACCCTTTCATGTTTCATAGTTTTCGTTTGTGGTCTTTAATCCCCTTTCCCCGCCCAAAGAAATCTTCCGTGGTTTGCATTATTTTTTATGTTTTTATTTTTATTTTTTATTTATTTAATAAAGATTATTTTCCCCTCATTTATGTTTTTATATTTTTTTATTTTTTACATTTTGTTCCCCTGTTTTCTTATGCTTTGACATTAATTTTTTTGCCCCCAATTTTTGGGGGTACTTATAGGTACATTGCTCCTCATATAGCATTAGGTCCAATCTACCACTATGCCCCACACATTCCGCAATCAATAGATCAAAAGCTTTGTTCTGGTCACTTTTTTTCCTGCCCCCAGTGCCCTCCGGCTTCTGCACTATGATCTGGGACCTTTTTTGACAACGGCAGCGCTAGATCCGTGCCGATATGCGCATCACATCATCCGTTCCAGACCTTGTTCTGAGCATGGAGCGGTCACTTCCGGTGCTCCGATACTGTAAGTGCAGCTCCTCGTACGCTTATAAACAGATCTACTGCCACCAATGCTCCTACACCACCACCCTCCACCGTACATCAGCGCGTCTTCAGTAAGCCACCAGGATCTATATACAAAGTCAGTAAGAAATCATTAGAAGGAAGAAGTGGCAGCACTCACCGATCTTCAAAGCAGATGAATCTTTATTGCATTAAAATCTTCACGGCTCGGGGGTGCATATACAAAGGAGTGTACAAGGTCAAAAGATGTCCGTTTCGTGCTGCTTGAGCGCTTCAACGGGTTTGTGAATGGACGGATGTGACGCCAGAAGGAGTTTATGCAGTAAACACCCCTCCTCCCAGATCCACTCAGCCCAATCACTGGTACGTAATACTAAAAACAACTAAAAACAATTCATAACAATTCAATGAGTAAACGCTGTATTGATCTTATGTATAGCGTATATTAAACCTGGTATTTAAAGCATTATGAATATAAGAAGTAACGTTATATATCCCTGAGTCAAATAATTAGCAGACATCTGTTCAACTATATCCAACCGTGCTTACTCTAATGGCATTTGGTGACTATCTCAAACGACCTATTACAATCCCCTTTAGATATATATAACCAGCATCACTAACATACGGTCAAACCTTGCAACATAGACATTTTTTAGAAAAACCAGCAGTACATTTATATTAGTGTATTACACGGAGGGAATACAGATGATACCAATCACAAAAATATTGCCATGTCTACCGTATCATTTAAGCCTGCTGGCCCCATGGCTCCTGTTTGCATTATCCATCTTGCTTCCCTTCTCAGTAACAAATTATGGAGGTCACCTCCTCTTCTGGATGGTACTACTCTTTGTATACCAGCGAATGTCATCACCCTGGGGTTCCCCCCATGTGCTTCACGCATATGGCTGATTAACCTTGGGACACCCTTGCCAGATGTTATGGATTTGAAATGTTCCCTAAAATGTATATACATATATCTATTTGTTTTCCCTATGTAGTACCGCCCACATGGGCAGAAGACCACATATACAACATAATTGGCTTTACAGGATATGAATTGAGTCACTTTATGTGTGATAGGTCCTATGTTCAAAATCTTATCCGTTATGTGGTACTGGCAATATGTGCAATGTCTGCAACGGTAATTCCCTTTAGGGGTACTCGACTCAAGCCAATTGTTTGCCTTATCATTCGTAATACGATTGCGTACCAGAATGTCCCGTATCCTAACACTACGTCTATTTGAGATTAATGGGCCCCTGGCCACCACACCAGTTAAATCTTTATCTTTGCCCAAAAGGTGCCAATTTTTCCTAATGGCTGCTCTTATGTGTTTATCCATGGGGCTATACTGAAAGCAAAATGTAAACCGTTTATCTTTTACATTTCGTGTACCTTGGGTAATATTAGTACTACTTTCACTCATTTTGCTCACTGCTTCTTGCCAAACCTTGTCCGGGTACCCTCTATCCTTCAGCCTGTGACTTAACTCATGTGATTGTTGATCAAAGCCCTCTTGTGTGTTATTGGCTCTACATGTTCTGAGGAGCTGGCTATAGGGTAACGAGCGTTTCGTATGGTATGGGTGATAACTGTTATAATGCATAACTGAATTAGTGGCCACTGGTTTTCGATATAAGGAGGTGCATAATTCTCCTTCTTTAATTTGTAGAGACACGTCCAAAAAATCTAGATGTGTACCCCCAAAATTAGACGTGAATGACATTCCCATAGTGTTAGTGTTGAGATGGGTCACAAATTGGGCAAAACTCTCCTCGGGTCCATCCCACACAAAGAACATGTCATCGACATATCTGAGGTACAGTTTGATGTTTGAGGAACACATTATCCGCTGATACATATACACCTCCTCAAAATGACCTAAAAATAGGTTAGCAAATGTACAAGCTGCCAGAGTCCCCATGGCGGTACCGATGATCTGTATGTACCAGAGGTCCATAAAAGTAAAGGCATTGTGTGTCAAAATAAACATAAGGCCATCACAGATTAAATCAATAAAATTCCGATCCCTATTCGTAGTATTCAAAATCTGGCGTATAGACTCCACTCCTTCTCTCTGGGGAATGTGCGTATACAGGTTGACTACATCCACTGAAGAAGCCAACATAAATCCATGTTGCCAAACAAATTGGTTAACATACATCAAAAAAGAATTAGTGTCTTTTGTGTATGAGGGAATGCTTGTCAATAATGGTTGCAATAACCAATCATAATACTTAGAGAGTGGTTCTGTCAGTAAGAAACTTTGTTCCATCCTAGTCAGAACTTTGGGCTCCACCTTATAAAAGGGTGGGATATCCTCCACAATTTACTAAACTTATAGTTACTAAAAGGGGGAACCTCCTTACACCTCTATTGAGGTCCGATATCAACTATTTTTGCTGAACTTGGCTATTAATAATTAATATCCACTTAATACGCCTCAACATTATCTTTTCCTTATGCTATATACTAACTGAGACAAAACAGTGCAACAATAAAGGACATTTATTACACACACACAAGTCTGCAATCTATATTATACATATATATTTATACCCAAGCTGGCGACTATAAATATATATACACGTATATACAAATATACGGATATCACAACACTAATACAGTAATATCACTAGAGTATACAGTGATATCCCAACACTATCACACAGTAATAACCCACAATAACCACTAATATCACAACAATATCACCACAATATAAAAACTCACAATTAACTGCCCGATTACCCAAATCACACATACAATATCAGCCCTCCCACCTATGGCTAGCTAACCCTAATAAATAGTACTGGGCCTATTAAGAAAAGGGGATTCAGAGTATACTTAAGCCATGTGGTCCATCATCACTCCAGGCAATGCAGGCACAGCAAAAGAGACAGAGCACATGTGTTTTGTGCCTTTTATGTCCAGCTAGAGGAGGTGTGTCGAGCCCCAGGTGTGTGGGGATGAGGTCACAAATCTATTGTCCACTGGCCTTAGTCCTAAATGAAACCTGATATACTAGCTTGAGGAGGGGTTACTGAGCACATGTGGGGGAATTGTATATCACTAAACACATCTCTATGTAAAGATATACATTTTGGCCTTCTACACACCTTATCTCCCTTTTTTTTGCTCCCCACAGCCATCCTTCCCTCCTCTGCCTTGGGAGCAGTACCACATCATCCAAGCTACCAGTTAAGTATAGGTCGGTCACTTTATGCCATGCATTTGTTCATTTAATACAGACACTATTTAATACCCATGGCTCTATAACCCATGGCTCTACGCCTTCCTATTCCTAAAAAATTCTTTCTTCAATTTTTGCCCCTCCTTATGGGATTAATTCTTCATCATAAACTGTTCCTGCAAGCTCTTTATTTCTTTTTCCCCTGCCCATCTTATTTTTTCCTCCACTCCCTTTTTTTTCTCTCATATTGTCTTTTAATAATAATAATCTTTATTTTTATGTAGCGCTAACATATTCCGCAGCGCTTTACAGGTTGCACACATTATCATCGCTGTCCCCGTTGGGACTCACAATCTAAATTCCCTATTAGTATGTCTTTGGAATGTGGGAGGAAACCCACGCAAACACAGAGAGAACATACAAACTCTTTTGCAGATGTTGTCCTTAGTGAGGTTTGAACCCAGGACTCCAGCGCTGCAAGGCTGCTGTGCTATCCACTGCGTCACCTTGCTGCCCCATATACTCTGACCAATTTATACATGCATTTTGTTTGCCAGCATTTATTTTTGTATTTATTCATCTTTCTTGTATGAAAAATATTGGTTTATGTGATTACGTATATTTATTGATTCATTTTGTATATGTCGTTCACTTTATAGAATAACCCTGGCTTACTGTATGTCCTCATTTGTCTTTTAGCGATGTTTGAAAAAGACCCGAACTGAGTTGAAATGTCACTACTCGCTACTTAACCTTTTTGTAGTTCACCAAACAATCATCATTTTTATTGTGGTGTAATTTTCACAAGAATTAAACTAATCACCTCCTATTCTCTACAAGCTGTGTGTGCCACCTTGTATTCTTATACCTCTAGATCAGAGGTGTCAAACTGCATTCCGCGAGGGCATCCAACAGGTCATGTTTTCAGGATTTCCTTAGCATTCCACAAGGGGCTGGAATCATTCTGTGCAGGTGATTAGATTATCACCTGTGCAATACAAGGAAATCCTGAAAACATGACCTGTTGGCGGCCCTCGAGGAATGCAGTTTGACACCTCTGCTCTAGATGACAGGTCTTGGTAGCGCATTTCCAAGGGACTCGTCAGCACTCAGAATGTCTTTACACCAAGCACCATGGCACCTTCCCACTTCCATCAACCGTACAGACCCCTCAATTTGTTGGCAAGCCGCCTGACTGTCACTCTTCTCAAAAAACTCTGACGTGTAGGCCACATCCTAACTTTGGGTTGGCTCCATCTCACTGATGGAACCGACCTTCCACAGGTCCCTGCAATCAGCTTCTGCCTCTTCTGCAAGGGAGTTAGCCAGCTCCATATTGATGTAATCTGCCTCTGCCATCAGGTGCCCATAATAGTCTGCCATCATCTATCACAGCTGTTCTCTCGACGGTGTACAACTCATCAATGGCCTAGTCTCTTCCACCACCTGAGGCCAGGCATGGTCCGGTCTTTCAATGGGTGGAGTCTGACCTGACTCATCATCCCATTTATCGAATATCCCTCCCTGTTTCTTAGGGCCACATCTATACTAGGCAGATCTTCTCATTCCACCTCACTCTACGACGACAGTTACTACCCATTGTGGGCTGTTGCTTTTGGTTGCTGTATTCCCCCTTGGTAGGCATGCCTGATGAAGGGATGGGCTCTGCTTTGTGCCTATTTGCCTCTATCACACCCTTGATGGGTTGGTCTGTCTTGTCATTTTGCGACACTCACTGCCATCTTCTAGTCCTTACTCGCCCTCTTAGACCACTCAATGATCAAATTTTCCTCATCTTTGGAGTCTTCTGCACACAGCGTTGCTCTTGCAAATGCAAGATTCGATCAACTAGGCCAAGTGGAGTGTAGTGGTACAGATTAATTTTTATTTGTCTGTAGATAGACCAATAGATAAATAGATAGATACCATATAAAGATAGATTAGGGTGCATCAAGAAAAGGTAAACTATTAAACATTTGTTAAAATATCCAATACTCTTTTAAGGTACATTTTTATAAATTTTTAATTTTTTGAAATGACCAATAATATCACATACAAGTGACAAATACCGTCACACCATGACCAGATCACATATTATGACCATATAGTGACTGAAAAATACTACGAAGGGCGTTCATTAAAGATTTCCCCTGACTCACTTTTATTCATCACAGGAAGCTGAAACTGCACGTGTGTAATGATATTAGTCTCTATAGGTTACCTGCCAATTTACAACTCAGAACTGATAATGGTCTTGATTTTACATGTGCTGAAGTGATGTGAGGTTTAATAATGGACCCAGTGGTTTACAAAGCAGTCATCAAGTTCCTTTACTTGAAAGGCCACACACCAAGCAAAAGGTTCCATGAGATGAAAGAGGTTTATGGTGATGATTCCTCATCATATGATGTAGTCAAGAACAGCTCCACTTTGTGGGCGACCCCACTCTGCTATTAATGAACATACCTTCTAGCAAGTGGAGGTAGCCATTTTGGAAAACCCCGTGTAACCGTTCACCACCTGGCCCAAAATGTCAAGATTAGTGTGGGGTCCATGGAAAAAATCATGCAAGACCATCTTCACATGCATAAGATATCTGCTCGCTGAGTTCCACAGCTGCTCACATCTTTCCAGAAGCAGGAACGAGTCGAATGCTCTCAGACTCTACTGACGATGTGCCGTGGAAACCAGGAGGACTTTTTCAACAGACTGATTATGCAGGATGAAAACTGGGTCCATCACTATGATCCTGAGACTAAAGTCCAGTTGATGTAATGGAAGCATCATGACTCACTGCCTCCAAAGAAGAAAACCTACAGAGAACAAGAGCACCAAAAGAACCAAGTTTTATAAAAATATTTACTTTATTACAATCATAGTAGCATTACAAAATATAAATACATAATAGATGTACCAGGGAGATGACAAAGACTCACCAAAAGAGGTGGCACAGAGGTACCCAACAGGCATTCAATACCATATAGATTGAAAGTATAATCAAATAGTCAGCTCAGAAAGTGCCAGTGCATTGTGCAGAAATTCATAATATATATATATATATATATATATATATATATATATATATATATATATATATATATATATATACACTCACCGGCCACTTTATTAGGTACACCATGCTAGTAACGGGTTGGACCCCCTTTTGCCTTCAGAACTGCCTCAATTCTTCGTGGCATAGATTCAACAAGGTGCTGGAAGCATTCCTCAGAGATTTTGGTCCATATTGACATGATGGCATCACACAGTTGCCGCAGATTTGTCGGCTGCACATCCCAAAGATGCTCCATACAAGGCAGGATGGATCCATGCTTTCATGTTGTTTACGCCAAATTCTGACCCTACCATCCGAATGTCGCAGCAGAAATCGAGACTCATCAGACCAAGCAACGTTTTTCCAATCTTCTACTGTCCAATTTCGATGAGCTTGTACAAATTGTAGCCTCAGTTTCCTGTTCTTAGCTGAAAGGAGTGGTACCCGGTGTGGTCTTCTGCTGCTGTAGCCCATCTGCCTCAAAGTTCGACGCACTGTGCGTTCAGAGATGCTCTTAGGCCTACCTTGGTTGTAACGGGTGGCAATTTGAGTCACTGTTGCCTTTCTATCAGCTCGAACCAGTCTGCCCATTCTCCTCTGACCTCTGGCATCAACAAGGCATTTCCGCCCACAGAACTGCCGCTCACTGGATTTTTTTTCTTTTTCGGACCATTCTCTGTAAACCCTAGAGATGGTTGTGCGTGAAAATCCCAGTAGATCAGCAGTTTCTGAAATACTCAGACCAGCCCTTCTGGCACCAACAACCATGCCACGTTCAAAGGCACTCAAATCACCTTTCTTCCCCATACTGATGCTCGGTTTGAACTGCAGGAGATTGTCTTGACCATGTCTACATGCCTAAATGCACTGAGTTGCCGCCATGTGATTGGCTGATTAGAAATTAAGTGTTAACAAGAAGTTGGACAGGTGTACCTAATAAAGTGGCCGGTGAGTGTATATATATATATATATATGTACCATATAAAAAGTGAGTCTGAAACATAAGGATGCACTGAGCACCATGCACACTCATCTAAGTGTCATGCCTGACATCAGAGTGAGAGCAGAGCATGACCAGTGAAGGTATATAACAAATTGATTACCTGAGGGACCACGATGCCACCCACCCCTACGCACGTTTCGGCCTTGTGCCTTTTTCTGGGGGTCCAAAGAAGGCATGTGCCCAACCCTCATCAGGCAAGGTCATGCTGATAGTATTTTGGGACCATCATGGAGTAGTGTTGATGGATTTCCTAGCAAAGGGTATCATGATCACTGGGGGATGTACTGTGCTTCACTGCTGAAGAAATTACGGAAGGCCATCAAAAACAAGAGACGTGGCATGATCACCAAAGGTGTCTGCCTTCTACAAGCCAATGCATCAGTTCACAACTCACATGTTGCCCAAATGGAAGCGCGCTTCTGTGGCTTTGAAACTCTACTGCATTCCCCTTATTCACCCGACCTCGCAACATCGGACTTCCACCTCTTCCCAACTATGATGTTATTTTTGAATGGAAAGCATTTTCCAGATGATGAGACTCTGATTTCTGAAGTCACAATGTGGCTTTGGAGCAACATGTTGACTTCTACAAGTGAGGTGTTTACAGTGGCTTAAAGAAATTGGAGAAGTGTGTGTCCCTAGGGGGCACCTATGTAGAGAAGGACTAATAACTGTGCCAAGTTTCATTGCTCTTCATCCACATTAAGTGTGTCGGGGACATTTTAAATGAACATACCTCATATGTACAAGGGACAAAAACCACCACACCATGAACAAACCACATGTTACCACTACATGGTGACAGAATAATACCACATACAAGGGACAAGTACCCCCACACCATGATAGGACCAAATATTACCAGCACATAGTGATTAAATAATACAACATACAAGGGAGAAATACTGTCACACCATGACCAGTCCACATATTACCACCACATAATGACCGAATAACACCACATACAAGGAATAAATATTGCCACACCATGACCGGATCACATATTACTACCACATAGTGATTGAATACTACAATACTGATCATTAATTAATAAACACACAATACTAATATTACCATAATTGCCATTATAAGCAGGAGCTCTCTACATAGTATACAGTGTATAGTGTCAGTGTACAGGTAAAGCAGTGGTCACTAGTGACTTTATACACAGGAGCTCTGTATATAGCATATAGGTAACACACTGAATCACCAGTGACGTCTATAGTGGAAGTCCTATATATTCACTTTTCTTCTTCATCCAGCACAGACAGCCATCACTTCTTCCAGCTAGGACTCATCTCTGCAGAAAATAACACTGTTATTTAGAGCCTTACTTCCAAAGTACATTCCCTAATTATTCCCAACTTCTACACTACATCAGGTGTAGAAAAAAAGGCAACATTGTGCCACACCACAAAGTATTAGGATCCACCCATTGTAAACAATATCCTCAAAAATAAAATACATCACTGCAGTAATAATATCCCTTAATTAGCCCCTACAGTAATACTATCCCCCATCCTGGCCCCCTTGTGTCTCTTTCCTGGCCCCAGCCATATGTTCTCCCATCCTGGACAGATGTGTCTCCATTGTGCCCCATTTGTTCTCCCATCCTGCCCCCATGTGTCTCCAACCTGCCCTATATTATCTCCCATCCTGCCCTATATTATCTCCCATCCTGCCCCATCTGTCATCTCCATCCTGCCTCATCTGACATCTCCATCTTGCCCCATCTGACATCTCATCTTGCCCCATCTGACATCTCCAACTGGCCCCATCTGACGTATTCATCCTGCCCCATGATCCTGCCCCATCTGTCCCATGATCCTGCCCATGTGTCCCATGATTCTGCCTCATTTTTCCCATGATCATGCGCCATCTGTCTCCATCCGCCTCATGTGTTCCATGATCCTGCCTTATCTGCATCCATCCTGCCCTATGTGTCCCATGAGTGCACCATCCATCTCCATCCTGCCCCATGTGTTCCATGATCCCTCTCCATCTGTCCCATGTGTCTGCATCCTGCCCCATCTGTTCCATGAACCTGCCCCATCTGTCTCCATATTGCGGCTTGCTGCTTTTCGTAGAAAAATAAAGTAAAAAAAAAGGTTCTTCTTACCTGACCACTGTGCAGTGGCATTGTCTCACCCATACATTTGAAGCGCAGACAGGTCGGCGCATGAAAGTGACATCATACGCCGGCGATGTGCCCACCAACGTTAGCTACTATAACTTACTTCAATGTTATGATTTGTTGTATGCTGATCTTTCAATGTTTTATTTGCTTGAAAAAGGTTAGTATGAACTTAAACATTACCATTATGGGCTATTAAAATCACAAGCTTTTTCACTATTCAATTGGTGTGCTGCCTCCATTATCTTGTAGATAGATATGAGATAGATAGATAGATAGATAGATAGATAGATAGATAGATAGATAGATAGATAGGTAAATAATGCTTTCTTAGAAGTAAAAGATTAGTTTACAGAAACTTGGAAAAGTTTAGAGAAAAACAAAGTTTTCCCCTGTAAAAATGGTTCTTTTGTACTCATGAGATTTTAAAATATGTTCATGTTCCAAAATGATATTATTTTATTTTACAAACAATCATTTCTGAGTTTAATAGTGATTTCAAATACACCACTAAGAATATGGTTAATGCTTTTTAGTGGGAAAAGGGAGAACATTTGTTTCATTATGTTTTTGAGTGTCTTATTATTTCCCAGTGGACTTACATTAATCAAAAACATCTGCATTTTGTCTTTGTAGATCTTAATTTTTATACCAAAAAAGTTCTTGAGATATAATTTCTTTAGGACTGAAACAATCATTTTTAGTTCAATGAAGAGAATTAGAAGATGTGATTCTTCGATTGGCTTTGTTTGTAATGACATTTCAGAATTGACATACATTATGTTTAGTAATTTCTATTTACAGTGCAAAAGAAGCACAACGTGAACATTCTGTACCCGCTCAGCTCACAGCTCATCAACTCAATAATTATTTTACAGATATAATCTTGTGATGGGCTATAAAGCATCCAAAGTATCCAGCTGATTTATTTTACCTGGACTGCAGGCAGCATGAATCAGAGTCTGACTGTGTACTTTCAGTCAGGCATTTTTTGCTCTGAAATGCTACATCATTTAAAATAAAACATATGTTTATAAGCTAGCCGGAAACAATGCGACTGGTGTGACTATGCAAACATGCTGATCTCGAGAGGTTTATACACAGCCTGCTCTCATTGAGTGACAGGCCTTCCTCTATACATACAGGGCTTGGCCGCTGGGACCAGCCTTTTGGAATAGTCACTTAAAATGCTTGGTCCTGAGCTAGCTTTAAATGTATGTATTCTCTGTATGTATTTCCAAGTTGGACATGCCAGGTTGAAATGGCAGAGCCAAACAATCAGTCACGCTGCCAATGTTCGGGCAGAATGAATCAGCTGTCAGTTCCCTTTAACCCCTTTCCGACATTAGATGTAATAATCTGTCCATGTGCCCTGGGCCTATTTGACCAGGGAAGAATTATTATGTCTGCACGATCGCCTGCTCACACAGGTTGTGTGTAGGAGATCGCCACTAGGTGTCAGCTGATTCTGACAGCTGACACCAAGCACTAAGTGCCAGCAGCAATAAACTTAAAATGCTGTGATCGGATGAGATTGCAGCATTCTGGGAGCTGGCAGAGGACTGACAAGCCCTCTGCCTTTGGATTGGAGACCCTGGGGTCCCAATCCTTGCCATGAAGATCCGATGTTGTCATGACGACATCCGGGTCACCAAACCAAGAAAACGTGCTGATAATGCCCAGTGCATGATGAGCAAGTTTGTCTGTCAGTGCAGAGCTGACAGTTTCTACAGCATGGGGAAACTGCTGCATGCCCATGGTATAGAAGTGATCAGCCTGCAAAAAATGATGGTCCCATAGTGGGAAAAAGTAAAAATGTTAAATAATTGTAAAAATATGTAAAAAATTAAAATAATAATAAAAACTCAAAAGATATTCTATCTCTAAATAAATATTTGAGTGAAAAAAATATATAAAAAAAGTTTTTTAAAAAAGTACACATATCTGGTATCACTGCGTCCATAACGATCTGCCCTATAAAACTGTCCCTCTAATTAACTCCTTTAGTGAACACCGTAAAAAATTAATAAAAAACAAGGCAGAAAACAATGCTTTATCATCATACTGCTGAACAAAAAGTTGAATAAAACGCAATCAAAAAGACACATATCAATAAACACGGTACCACTGAAAATGGCATCTTTTCGCGCAAAAAAACCCCACCATATAGCTCCATCAGTGGAAAAATGAAAAAGTTATAGCTCTCAAAATAAAGTGATGCAAAAATATTTATTTTTTCTATAGAAGAGTTTTTATTGTTTTAAAGTGCCAAAACATAAACAAACATATATAAATGAGGCATCACTGTAGTCGTACTGACCCGAAGAATAAAACTGCCTTATCAATTTTACCACACAAGGAACAGCATAAATCCCCCCCCCCCAAAAAAAAAAGAAATTCCTGAATTGTTGGTGTTTGTTAATTCTGCCTCCTAAAAAATCTAAATAGAAAGCGATCATAAAATGTCATGTGCCCGAAAATGGTACCAATAAAAACATCTACTCGTCCTGCAAAAAACAAGACCTCACATGACTCTGTGGGCCAAAATATGGAAAAATTATAGCTCTCAAAATATGGTGATGCAAAAAACATTTTTTGCAATAAAAAGCGTCTTTTAGTGTGTGACAGCAGCCAAACATAAAAACCCGACATAAATCTGGTGTCGCTGTAATCACTCCGGCACAAAGAATAAAGTCGCCTAATCACTTGTACCACACTAGGAGTGGCATAAAAAATAAATATAACTAATTCTTCACATGCTGTTGATTTTTTCATTCTGCCTCACAAAGACTCACTACAACGGCAGTTTGCAATTTTTACTCGGCAACATTCATTGCTGCTAATGTTGAGCGATACCTTCCGATATCGGAAAGTATCGGTATCGGAAAGTATCGGCCGATACCGTCAAAGTATCGGATCTAATCTGATACCGATACCCGATCCCAATGCAAGTCAATGGGACGAAAATATCGGAATTAAAATAAACCCTTTATAAACTTGTAGGTTCATTCTACATGAAGGAAAACAACTAAGAATAATGTAGGATGTATTGGGGGACGTGGCGGAGACATTAAAGGCACAGAGGTTTAGCCCAATCTAATAGAATAGCAGGATTTTGTTTTGTTTTTTATGACGTTCGGCGTTAGAAAGATTTTGACTATGTTAATTTTTTTTTTATTTTGTCAGATATTGATGTTTCACTACTTCCACGCCCTTCACCTTCTTTTTTACTTCTCCCACACTTTCTTCTTCATTATCCTCATCATCAGCTTCTTTGACATCAACTTCTTCACCTTATTCATCTTCTTCTTCATCTTCTACCTATTATTTTTTTTGTTACATTGTTCATATTCTTTTTATTTTACTATTATCTTCTTCATATTCTACTTCTTCATCATATTCTTATTTGTGACAGGCATTCCCGTAGTTGTTATCTATAAAAGTTTGAAGATTACACCTTCCGTTCTGCCTGTCACAAAACAGTTACATTTGTCCGCATTCAGTTTGGCCTGCAGCATCAGGCTTTATCCAGGGGCACCACGAGGAGGAACGGACTCACCCCCATACACTGCTTAGTCTTCTTCTGCTTATAATTTAGATAATATCTTTTGCTCTGATATTTAGTGTTATGCTTAATGTTCTTCTGCTCTTTGTTCTGCAGCCTCTTGTTCTTCTGCTTCTCGGTCTTCCAGGTCGTCGTCTCCAGGGTCGTCGTCTCCGGGGTCGTCGTCATCGGGGTGGTCTTCAGGGTCATCGTCTCCAGGGTCGTCGTCATCACGGTGGTTGTCGTCTCTGGTGTCGTCGTCATCTTAGGGGTGGTCTTCCGGGTCATCGTGTTTAGTCTCTTGAACTTGGAAATGTAGCAGAAGGTACAAGAAGGCTGAGAAAATGCCGAGAAACAGCTGATGGAACTGGAACTCGGATGGCTACCCGAAGGTCCAAGAGCCAATGGAACTACCGAGGACCAGCTGACGTTACTGGAACCCGGTTACTAAGCAGGAGGTACCCGTGCCTGAAAGCACTACCAAGGACCACCTGACGTTGGTGGAACTCGGATACCCAGAGGGAGGCACCTAAGCCAAAGGCTCTGCCCGGAACCAGCTGACGGTACTGGAACCAGGATGGGGAGCAGAAGGTACAAGAGCAAAAGACACTGCCGAGAACCAGCTGACGGTGCTGGAACCCGGATGGGTAGCCGAAGGTCCAAGAGCCAATGGAACTACCGAGGACCAGCTGACGTTACTGGAACCCGGTTACTAAGCAGGAGGTACCCGTGCCTGAAAGCACTACCAAGGACCACCTGACGTTGGTGGAACTCGGATACCCAGAGGGAGGCACCTAAGCCAAAGGCTCTGCCCGGAACCAGCTGACGGTACTGGAACCAGGATGGGGAGCAGAAGGTACAAGAGCAAAAGACACTGCCGAGAACCAGCTGACGGTACTGGAACCCGGATGTGTAGCCGAAGGTCCAAGAGCCAATGGAACGACCGAGGACCAGGTGACGTTACTGGAACCCGGTTACTAAGCAGGAGGTACCCGTGCCTGAAAGCACTACCAAGGACCACCTGATGTTGGTGGAACTCGGATACCCAGAGGGAGGCACCTAAGCCAAAGGCTCTGCCCGGAACCAGCTGACGGTGCTGGAACCAGGATGGGGACCTATTCAAGCTTGTCTTCCTAGAGCCCCATCTAGCAGTGTTGGAGCAAAGGGTCAGCAGGAGGAGGAGAGGGAGCAGAGTGTAGGCTGAAGCCTGCACTGGCGGCAGCTTTGGGTCTGTTGTGTCTGCGTGGCAGTTGCAGGACACGTTGCCGGCTGCACAGCAGGGGAACAGCTGGCGGTGCTGAACCCCACTGACACATTGGCTGGTGTTTTTCTCTGTGCAGCTAGCAGTACCGGGCCCCAACTGGCGGTGTTGGAGCCCGGGCTCTGCAGGGGGAGCAGAGTGTAGGCCGAAGCCTAATTGAACCAATTTCAAAGGTAACCTTTAACCCCCCCTCAGGTGTTACAAAGTAGAAGAGCCACAGCTTATGCAGCAGTAGTGCTGCACAAGTCAAAGGTTGCTCTTTTAATTTTTCTCCTTGCACACGCTGAATGAAACACGTATAACATTTAGCCCTTTATACAGTCAAACTGTGTTGGAGGCGCGAGTTCCCTTCGTAATGAGACGCAGCACAGATGTCAAGAATCCCACCTTGGTGCTGGGTGCAGCCTCCTGAGCGTTGTTATTTGCTGTACAGGAGTCTGCGCTGTCGTGTCATCCCCTGGCCTAGCGCTGTTAGCACTGCCCATCTTCTGACATCATTTAATGTCGGCCGGTGCGGTTCGCGATGACCATGAATCCCAGCCCCGCAGTGTCTTAACATTGTTAAAACACTGCGGGGCTGGGATTCATGACCTGGCGCAGCACATATGTTCGCCTCTCACACTCGGGTCCTTACACCCGCTTCAGACTGTGCGGCGTCAGCTGATCCCTTATCGCATGCCACGGCCATGAAGCCGCACAGTCTGAAGAAGGCGGAAGGAGATGAGGGACAGGCGAACTGATGCACTGCTCATGCCCATCAATCACACCCTCGCAGTCCCAATAAATAAGACACCGAGGGGCGTTGTGTGGGTCAGGGCGGCCGCAGAGGCGCAGGCAGCCAAACAATGATGCCAGAAGACGGGCAGCACTACCAAGGGGGTTGCAGCGTGTCATTACAAAGGAAAGTCACACCTCCGGGACGGTTAAATGGTCACACAGAGGACACATTTTAGACGTGTTTTCAGTTCCACATGTGCGAGGAGAATACGTTTATGAGCCACCTTGCACACATGCAGCATTACTGCTGTACAAGGTGGCTGTAAAACATACAAACGCCTGGGGGAGGGGGGACAGGTTCCCTTCAATTTCAGTTCTTGTGTCTGCGTGGCTTTTGCAGGACACGATGCCGGCTACACAGCAGGGGAACAGCTGGCGGAGCTGAACCCCACTGACACATTGGCTGGTGTTTTTCTCTGTGCAGCTAGCAGTACCGGGCCCCAACTGGCGGTGTTAGAGCCCAGGGTCAGCAGGAGGAGGAGAGCGAGCAGAGTGTAGGCCGAAGCCTGCACTGGCGGCAGCTTTGGGTCTGTTGTGTCTGCGTGGCAGTTGCAGGACACGTTGCCGGCTGCACAGCAGGGGAACAGCTGGCGGTGCTGAACCCCACTGACACATTGGCTGGTGTTTTTCTCTGTGCAGCTAGCAGTACCGGGCCCCAACTGGCGGTGTTGGAGCCCGGGCTCTGCAGGGGGAGCAGAGTGTAGACCGAAGCCTAATTGAACCAATTTCAAAGGTAACCTTTAACCCCCCCTCAGGGGTTACAAACTAGAAGAGCCACAGCTTATGCAGCAGTAATGCTGCACAAGGTAAAGGTTGCTCTTTGAATTTTGCTCCTTGCACACGCTGAAAGGAACACGTATAACATTTTGGCCCTTACACAGTCAAACTGATTTTGAGGCGTGAGTTCCCTTCGTAAAGAGACGCAGTACAGCTGGCAAAAATGCCACCTTGGTGCTTTGCGAGGCCTCCTGAGCATCGTTATTTGTTGCACAGGAGTCTGCGCTTTTGTGTTATCCCTTGGCCTTGCGCTGTTAGCGCTGCCCATCCTCTGACATCATGTTATGTCGGCCGTTGCGGTTTGCGATGACCATGAATCCCAGCCCCGCAGTGTCTTAACATTGTTAAAACACTGCGGGGCTGGGATTCATGGCCTGGCGCAGTACATATGTTCGCCTCTCGCTTGGGTTCTTACACCCGCTTCAGACTATGCGGCGTCAGCTGATCCCTTATCGTATGCCACGGCCATGAAGACGCACAGTCCGAAGAAGGCGGAAGGAGATGAGGGACAGGCGAAGAAATGCACCGTTCATGCCCATCAATCACACCCTCGCAGTCCAAATAAATAAGACACCGAGGGGCGTTGTGTGGGGCAAGGCGGCCGCAGAGGCGCAGGCAGCCAAACAATGATGCCAGAAGACGGGCAGCGCTACCAAGGAGCTTGTTGCGTGTCAATACAAAGGAAAATCACACCTGAGGGACGTTTTAATGGTCGCAGAGGACTCATTTTAGACGTGTTCAGTTCAACATGGGCAAGGAGAATAAGTTTCTGAGCCACCTTGCACACATGCAGCATTACTGTCGTACAAGGTGGCTGTAAAACGTAAAAACGCCTGGGGGAGGGGGGACAGGTTTCCTTCAATTTCAGTTCTTGTGTCTGCGTGGCTGTTGCAGGACACGTTGCCGGCTACACAGCAGGGGAACAGCTGGCGGTGCTGAACCCCACTGACACATTGGCTGGTGTTTGGCTCTGTGCAGCTAGCACATCTGGGCCCCAACTGGCGGTGTTAGAGCCCAGGGTCAGCAGGAGGAGGAGAGGGAGCAGAGTGTAGGCCGAAGCCTGCACTGGTGCAAGTTGAAAGGGAAACTTTAACCCCCCCCAGGCGTTTGTAGCTGAAAGAGCCATCGTGTACAGCACTAATGCTGGAAAAGGTAAACTTAGCTCTTTTAATTATGGTCCTTGCACATGCTGAACTTAACACTTATGAAAAGTGTCCCCTCCTACCGTGATACCGTCCGGTTGGTGGAACTTTCCTTTGTGATGTGACGCAGCACAGCCGTCATTCTTACCCCCTTGGCGCCATGCGCCGCCTCCTCAGTGTTGTTTGAATCAGTCCCGGAGCCTGCGCTGTTAGGTTAGCCCTTGGCCATGCACACATTTTGCGCTGCCCGCCTTCTGACATCATTTGGTGTCAGGCTGGCTGCGCCTGTGCGGCCGCGCTGGACGAGATCCCGCCTCGCAGTGTCGTCTAATGTAATCCCACCGCGGGCCTGGGATCCATGGCCATGCGCAGTGCATATCCTCACCTCTCACTCCCCTCCCTACGGCTTCTTCAGACTGTGCGGTGTCACGGCCGTGGCATGCTATTAGGGACCAGCTGACACCGCACAGTCTGAAGAAGCCGTAGGGAGATGAGTGAGAGGTGGAGGTTCAGATATGCACTGCGCATGTCCATGGATCTCAGGCCCCCAGTGGGATTAAATCAGAAGACACTACGAGGCGGGATCTCGTCCAGCGCGACCGCACAGGCGCAGCCAGCCTGACACCAAATGATGTCAGAAGACGGGCAGCGCAAAATGTGTGCATGGCCAAGGGCTAACCTAACAGCGCAGGCTCCGGGACTGATTCAAACAACGCTGAGGAGGCGGCGCACGGCGCCAAGGGGGTAAGAATGACGGCTGTGCTGCGTCACATCACAAAGGAAAGTTCCACCAACCGGACGGTATCACGGTAGGAGGGGACACTTTTCATAAGTGTTAGGTTCAGCATGTGCAAGGACCACCACGAAAAGAGGCACTTTTTCCCTTTGCATCATTACTGCTGCACAAGGTGGTTCCTTCAGAAACAAACGCCTGGGGGGGGGACAGGTTCCCTTAAATTTAACTTGTTGTGCCTGCGTGGCGGTCGCAGTACACGTTGCCGTATACACAGCAGGGGAACAGCTGGCGGTGCTGAACCCCACTAACACATTGGCGAGGTGTTTGGCTCTGTGCGGACAGCACTTCTGGACAGCAACTAGCGGTGTTGGAGCCCAGGGACAGGTGGAGGAGGAGGAGGTGGAGGAGATAGGAGGGATTGCCACACACACAGCAGGGGAACAGCAGACGTTACTGAACCCAAATAACAGAGGAGGGACTGTTGGGACTGTGCGGACAGCACTTCTGGACGGCAACTAGCGGTGTTGGAGCCCAGGGACAGGTGGAGGAGGAGGAGGTGGAGGAGATAGGAGGGATTGCCACACACACAGCAGGGGAACAGCTGACGTTACTGAACCCCCAATAACAGAGGAGCGACTGTTGGGACTGTGCGTACAGCACTACCAGGCAACAACTAGCGGTGTTGGAGCCCAGGGACAGCAGGAGAAGCAGAGGAACACAAAGTAGGCCGAAGCCTGATTGGAGAAAGTCAAAAGGGAACCTTTAACCCCCCCCCAAGGCGTTTGTAGCTGAAAGAGCCAGCTTGTGCAGCACAAAAGATGCAAAAGGAAAAGGTGGCTCTTCTCATGATGCTCCTTGCAAACACAGAACTAAACACTTATAAAATGTGTCCCCTGAAACCGTGAGACCGTCCCGGAGGTGGGACTTTCCTTCATATGACGCAGCACAGCTGTCATTCCTACCTCCTTGGCGCCGTTCCCCGGCTCCTCAGCGTTGTTTGATTCCGTCCCGGAGCATGCGCTGTTATGTTATCCCTTGGCCAGGCACACTTAGCGCTGCCCATCTTCTGACATCATTTGGTGTCAGGCTGGCTGCGCCTGTGCGGCCGCGCTGGCCGAGAGCCCGCCTCGCAGTGTCGTCTAATGTAATCCCACCGCGGGCCTGGGATCCGTGGCCATGCGCAGTGCATATCCTCGCCTCTCACTCCCCTCCCTACAGCTTCTTCAGACTGTGCGGCGTCACGGCCGTGGCATGCTATTAGGGACCAGCTGACACCGCACAGTCTGAAGAAGCCGTAGGGAGATGAGTGAGAGGTGGAGGTTCAGATATGCACTGCGCATGTCCATGGATCTCAGGCCCCAGTGGGATTAAATCAGAAGACACTACGAGGCGGGATCTCGTCCAGCGCGGCCGCACAGGCGCAGCCAGCCTGACACCAAATGATGTCAGAAGACGGGCAGCGCAAAATGTGTGCATGGCCAAGGGCTAACCTAACAGCGCAGGCTCCGGGACTGATTCAAACAACGCTGAGGAGGCGGCGCACGGCGCCAAGGGGGTAAGAATGACGGCTGTGCTGCGTCACATCACAAAGGAAAGTTCCACCAACCGGATGGTATCACGGTAGGAGGGGACACTTTTCATAAGTGTTAGGTTCAGCATGTGCAAGGACCACCACGAAAAGAGGCACTTTTTCCCTTTGCATCATTACTGCTGCACAAGGTGGTTCCTTCAGAAACAAACGCCTGGGGGGGGGACAGGTTCCCTTAAATTTAACTTGTTGTGCCTGCGTGGCGGTCGCAGTACACGTTGCCGTATACACAGCAGGGGAACAGCTGGCGGTGCTGAACCCCACTAACACATTGGCGAGGTGTTTGGCTCTGTGCGGACAGCACTTCTGGACAGCAACTAGCGGTGTTGGAGCCCAGGGACAGGTGGAGGAGGAGGAGGTGGAGGAGATAGGAGGGATTGCCACACACACAGCAGGGGAACAGCAGACGTTACTGAACCCCAATAACAGAGGAGGGACTGTTGGGACTGTGCGGACAGCACTTCTGGACGGCAACTAGCGGTGTTGGAGCCCAGGGACAGGTGGAGGAGGAGGAGGTGGAGGAGATAGGAGGGATTGCCACACACACAGCAGGGGAACAGCTGACGTTACTGAACCCCCAATAACAGAGGAGCGACTGTTGGGACTGTGCGTACAGCACTACCAGGCAACAACTAGCGGTGTTGGAGCCCAGGGACAGCAGGAGAAGCAGAGGAACACAATGTAGGCCGAAGCCTGATTGGAGAAAGTCAAAAGGGAACCTTTAACCCCCCCCCAAGGCGTTTGTAGCTGAAAGAGCCAGCTTGTGCAGCACAAAAGATGCAAAAGGAAAAGGTGGCTCTTCTCATGATGCTCCTTGCAAACACAGAACTAAACACTTATAAAATGTGTCCCCTGAAACCGTGAGACCGTCCCGGAGGTGGGACTTTCCTTCATATGACGCAGCACAGCTGTCATTCCTACCTCCTTGGCGCCGTTCCCCGGCTCCTCAGCGTTGTTTGATTCCGTCCCGGAGCATGCGCTGTTATGTTATCCCTTGGCCAGGCACACTTAGCGCTGCCCATCTTCTGACATCATTTGGTGTCAGGCTGGCCGCGCCTGTGCGGCCGCGCTGGCCGAGAGCCCGCCTCGCAGTGTCGTCTAATGTAATCCCACCGCGGGCCTGGGATCCGTGGCCATGCGCAGTGCATATCCTCGCCTCTCACTCCCCTCCCTACAGCTTCTTCAGACTGTGCGGCGTCACGGCCGTGGCATGCTATTAGGGATCAGCTGATGGCGCACAGTCTGAAGAAGGCGTAGGGAGATGAGTGAGAGGCGGAGGTTCAGATATGCACTGCGCATGTCCATGGATCTCAGGCCCCCAGTGGGATTAAATCAGAAACTGCGAGGCGGGCTCTCGGCCAGCGCGGACGCACAGGCGCAGCCAGCCTGACACCAAATTATGTCAGAAGATGGGCAGCGTTAAGTGTGCCTGGCCAAGGGATAACATAACAGTGCAGGCTCCGGGACGGAATCAAACAACACTGAGGAGCCGGGGCACGGCGCCAAGGTGGTAGGAATGACGGCTGTGCTGCGTCATATTACGAAGGAAAGTCCCACCTCCGGGACGGTTTTACGGTATCAGTGGACACATTTTATAAGTGTTAAGTTCTGCGTGTGCAAGGAGCTAAACAAAAATAGCTACCTTTTCCTTGTGCAGCATTACTCAAGGTGGCTCTTTCAGTAACAAACGCCTTGGGGGGGGGACAGGTTCCCTTACATTTCAGTTGTTGTGTCAGCGTGGCGGTCGCAGGACACATTGCCGGCTACACAGCTGGGGATCAGCTGACGTTACTGAAAACCAATAACACTGGGTCGTATGTTTTGACTGTGCAGACGGCACTTCTGAGCCTCAACCGGCGGTGTTGGAGCCCAGGAATTAAAGTTCAGGTGGTAGAAAGATGAACACAACAGGAGACCTGGATACTGTAGACAGTCACCTAATTATTTAATCGGGAAGAGGAGTGGCAAATTCCTGCGAGATCCAGGCCTTGTTCATTTTCAGGAAAGTAAGCCGGTCAACGTTATCGGAGGATAGTCGCATGCGACGGTCAGTTAGTACACCACCTGCAGCACTAAAGACACGTTCCGATAATACACTGGCCGCAGGGCAAGACAGCACCTCCAATGCATACTGGCTTAGCTCTGGCCATGTATCCAGCTTTGAGACCCAAAACTTGAAAGGTGAAGAGCCGTCTGGGAGTACAGCATGAGGGCAAGACATGTAGTCTGTGACCATCTGACGGAACCGTTGCCTCCTGCTGACTGGAGCCGTCTGTGATGGTGTAGACTTTTGTGGCGGGCACAGAAAACTGTGCCACAGTTGGGCCATACTGGTCTTGCCTTGGGCAGAGGCACTGCTTCTGCTCCCTCTTTGTGCAGAGCCTCCACCACTGCCTGGACGCACTGAGCTGCTTTGGAATGCACTAGCAGCACTTCTCTCAGTTGGAATGGAGAAGATGATGGAATTCACCAGTGTGTCTTGGTACTCCCGCATTTTTCGCTCCCGGTTCAACGGTGTGATGAGGCTTTCTACGTTGTCCCGGTAGCGAGGATCGAGGAGGGTGAACACCCAATAATCAGACATGTTGAGAATGTGGGCGATGCGGCGGTCGTTTCTCAGGCACTGCAGCATGTTATCCACCATGTGCTGCAGACTGCCAACTGCCCAAGAAACGCTGTCCCCTGCTGGAGGCGTGGTCTCTGCCCGCTCTTCATCACCCCACCCTCGCTGTACACACTGAGTACTGGACAATTGTGTAACTCCCTCCTCTGGATGGATGTCTTCCTCCTCCATTGACTCCTCCTCATCCTCCTCACAAACTGTCCCCTGCCTACGCATTTGTGAGGAACCACGTGGCGCTGACTGTCCAGAAGATGATGGAAATGCTGAATCCTCATCCTCCACCTCTTCCACAACATCATCCCTTAGCGCTTGCAGTGATTTTTCAAGCAGGCAGATAAGGGGGACAGTCATGCTGACTAGTGCATCATCTGCACTCGCCATCCGCGTGGAATAATCAAAGGGATGCAAAACCTGGCAGACGTCATTCATAGTGGCCCACTCTGTGGTTGTGAAGTCTGTACGGCGCTGAGTGCGACTTCTTTGCGCCTGAAGCAGCTGGTACTCCATTACAGCTTGCTGCTGCTCACACAACCGCTCCAACATATGTAACGTGGAATTCCACCTGGTAGGTAGGTCACATATGATGCAATGTTCCGGCAGGCGGTGTCGGCGCTGCAGAGCCGCAATGCGCGCTTTTGCCGTGCTGGAACGCCGCAAGTGAGCACACTCTAGGCAGACCTTGTGCAGCAATGCATCAAGATCCGGATAGTCCCTCAAAAAACTCTGCACGACCAAATTGAGCACATGTGCCAGACATGGGATGTGAGTGAGGTTGCCGAGGCCCAGAGCTGCCACCAGATTTCGGCCATTATCACACACTACCATGCCTGGCTGGAGATTCGCTGGCACAAACCACACATCGCTCTCCTGCTTGATGGCATTCCAGAGCTCCTGCGCTGTGTGGCTTCGATTCCCCAAATAAATTAATTTCAAGATGGCCTTTTGACGTTTGGCCATGGCTGTGCTCATGTCGGTCGAAACAGGTAAACGTTCATCACGGGTCCATGTGGAGGTGGACTGTGACGGCTCCTGCAGCGATGATTCTGAGGAACTGGTGTAAGAGGAGGAGTCAATGCGTACAGAATGGATTCCTGCAATCCTTGGAGTGGGCAGGACACGTCCTGCGCCACTCGCACGATCTGTACCCGGCTCAACGACATTAACCCAATGGGCAGTGAGGGAAAGGTATCGCCCCTGTCCATGTTGACTGGTCCACGCATCGGTGGTGAGGTGGACCTTGCTACTGACGGCATTCAGTAGCGCGTGTTTTATGTGTCCCTCCACATGCTTGTGCAGGGCAGGGACGGCTTGCCTGCTGAAGTAAAAGCGGCTGGGCACATTGTACTGTGGGACTGCCAATGACATCAAGTCACGGAAGCTGTCAGTCTCCACCAGCCTGAATGACAGCATTTCCAGTGACAGAAGTTTGGCAATGCCTGCAGTCAGAGCCTGTGCTCGTGGGTGGTTTGACGAGAAAGGCCGCCTTTTCTCCCATGCCTCTACTACCGATGGCTGTAGACTGGGCTGGGAGTGTGTGGATGACTGGGAAAGTGGTGCTGCGGGTGGAATTACAGCAGGTCTCTGGACAACAGGGCCAGAGGTTCTTCCACGGCGATCCTGGGAGGAAGCCGAACCAGCTGCGTGTGAGCTGGAGGAAGAGGCAACACGAGCTGAAGAGATGGTAGCTGCCGCTGTTGGTTGGCCTAGCTCTTCAGTGTGTTTTTCTAACTCCGCCGGGTGCCTGGTGCGCACATGTTTCCACATGTTGGAGGTATTGAGGTTGCTGACATTTTTCCCTCTTTTGACTTTGTGATGACACACCTTGCATTTGACATAGCAAATGTCATCTGCAACTGTGTCAAAAAAGGACCAGGCACTGCAAGTCTTGGGAGTGCCCTTTTTGGCTTTTGGAAGAGACATGCTCCTAACGGGTGCCAAAGCGGAGGCTGCAGGATCCGCAGTCTTCCCCCTCCCTCTCCCTCTTTGGGCCGTACGGGGAATCTCTTCCTCAGAGCTGCTCCCACCACCTTCCTGTCCCTCACGCCAAGATGGGTCAAGGACCTCATCATCTACACTACCCTCTGCCCCCAACTGCTCCTCCTGGGTAGTCTCAGCAGCAGAGCACGCACCAGTAAGTGGCACCTGAGTGTCATCATCAGCTGATGCGGCCTGAGATGTGGTGAACGGAGCCACTGGCCCACCCGCCTCTTCATAGGAAGAGAGAAAAAGCTGTTGGGCATCACTGCACCCTGCCTCTTCTTCCATTTCTCCAATGCTGCTTGGCTGGCCCCCTGTTTCCAAGCCAAGAGATTCAGAGAACAGAAGTAGAGACGGCTCCTGTCCTGGGCTCTCTGTCTGCCTGGACAATTTGGCAGGTGGTGAAGAGACAGATGGCTGCTCTCCAGTGCTCTGTGTCTGAGAGGATGTGGCACTAACTGAAGTTGATGCATTAGCTGCCATCCATCCAACAACGGCTTCAATTTGTTCTTCACGCAGCAGCGGTGTACGGCGCTCTGCGACAAAGCTGCGCATGAATGACTGTTCCCTGGTGAAAGTGGGTGCTGATGAGTCACCGGTGCCCACAGCAGGCACAGAATCCCCACGTCCCCTCCCTGCTCCGCGCCCACGCCCACGCCCACGTGCCTTACTCACTGCCTTCTTCATCTCGGTTGACTGATAAAGATAAGCAGAAAAGTACTAACGGCTTTGTGTGCTTATTCCTGAACAACTCCTCCTAACAGGTATAAGAAACACTAATTTTCTAAAGTGTGGACTAGACTTTAATATGAGCTAATGTGGCCTACACAAATGTAAAGTGGTGTCACTGGTGTGTTTGGTGAACTTTATTATTTATTTATTTTTTGGGGGCTGAACTGACAACAGATAGAGCTGCAGTCACACGGAGACCGTGCAGACAGCCGTAAACGGCGCTGCAAGGCCCAAAAACCCTCCTCTACATTATCCTATGTAGTGTTTTTCCACAATTTAGCTGGAGACAGGTGGAAAGACACTAATAGGAATTTTTTGAAAAAATGTGCAGCAGCCTGCACTACTTAAAACAAAATGAAAATTGATTTTGCGGTATGACGCAGTGAAGAACCCTGAGCTGGAGACAACCAGGCTATGGCTGCTCACAGACTACAGGGCGAGCTGCAGTCACACAGAGACCGTGCAGACAGCCGTAAACGGCGCTGCAAGGCCCAAAAACCCTCCTCTACGTTATCCTATGTAGTGTTTTTCCACAAATTAGCTGGAGACGGGTGGAAAGACACTAATAGGATTTTTTTGAAAAAATTAGCAGCAGACTACACTACTTGGAAAAAAAAAAAAAAAGAACAGTATGAGGCAATGAACCACCCTCCCTGAACTGAATACAACCAGCTATGGATGGCCTATGTGGCTGCACTCAGACTAGAGAGTGGGCTGCACTCACACACACACACACACAGACCTTGCAGATCGCTGTGAAAACAGCGCTACAAGGCAAAAGCAAGGTGAATAGTAGGTGAACACAGTGGTTGCTAAATTAGCCTTTGGAAAGCACAAAGAAGCAAATCGCTATCTCTAAACTGGCCCTCAGTCAGCAAACAGCGTCCTGTCACTAACTGAATTCACAGCAGAGTGAGCGCAAAATGGCGCCAGCGACTTTTAAACTGCATCATGACATCATTTCAGCAGCCAATCACAGCCATGCCAGTAGTTTCATGCCCTCCATGCTGAACAGGATGTGCCCACACTTGGAATCATTCTCATTGGATGAATTTGTGCAGTTTGAATCTGTGAACTTCCGATTCCGGTATCCGATACGCGGCAAGTATCGGAATCCCGGTATCGGAATTCCGATACCGCAAGTATCGGCCGATACCCGATACTTGCGGTATCGGAATGCTCAACACTAATTGTTGCTTGTTTCTGGAAAATACCCAAAATCATCACTACACATGTAGATAAATTCAACAAAGGGTATAATTTCCAAAATGGGGTCCCTTGAGAGAGGATTCTGCTCTTCTAGCAATTGGGGCTATGTATATGGAGTCCGCAAACTGTTCTAGGAAAATCTGCGGTCCTGGAGGCAAAAAGCGCTCCATTCCTCCTGAGTCTCTCCGTATGGCTAAGTAGTAATGTACAGCCACATATGGGTTATTGCCACGTTCAGTAGAAATTGGGGGACACATTTTGGTGCCAATTTTACACTCTTCTTGTTTGAAAATGTAAAATCTGAGGCTAAAACAATATTTGAGTGGTAAAAATGTAGTTATTTTGTCTTCACTGCCCAATGGTATAAAATTCTGTGACAGACCCACGGTGTCAATATAATCACTGCAGCTGTAAATGAATTCATTGAAACTCTCACAGTGCTAGCGGGGATGTCACCGAGGTCACGGCAATTCAGTCCGGATGGGAACAGAGCCTCAGTGACCGGACTTAACCTCAATGATGTCACCACCGGTCTCTGAGACTGCGTTCCCAGCAGCTCATTCACCAGTGGTTTTCAGCTTGGACAGTCGCATCTTGGCACCGTCCAGGATGAAAACAGTTTATCCCCCAGACATGGATTACAGCATGGGACAGAATGACGGACAGGTATGGCATATTGTTTTTTTATTTTACTTTTATTACAGGAGATCGAGGGCTTCGCTGGAATTATGCATTTAAATAGAAATGGAAAACTGTGTTTAGTCTTATTTCAAATACAGGACTTTATTCTTGCGGTATCTTTACAGTATTTACCATACAACTGTAGGATTATTAATGGATAGATGCCTTATAGACACTTCTCCATTTCTAAGCTCTGGGCTTGATGTGACCAGACAATACAAAGGTGACATAAACCCCACAAATATGAACCCCTCTTGCCACTGCTACAGGGCAAGTGGGAAGAGCCTGACAAAGTGCCAGAATTGGTGCATCCAATAGATGTGCCTTTCTAGGCAGCTTCAGCCTGCTATTTTTAGGCTGGAGGGGAAATATCCATGGCCCCTTATCAGCCAGAGAATACCAGCCCACAGCTGTCAGCTTTAGCAAGGTTGGTTGTCAAAAATGTTTTTTTTTTAAATTTATTTAAATAATTTATAAAACAGCATGGGGACCTCACTATTCTTGATAACTAGCCTTGCTGAAGCTGACAGCTGAGGGTTGCAGCCCCCAACTGTGAGTTTTGTCTGGCTGATTAGCAAAAATACAGGGGAACCCACGCCGATTTTTTTAAAAAAATTTATTTACAGCACAGGAGCAGCAGATGAATACTCCCCACGGTTTTTTGCAAAGGATGTATGAATCAAGCCATATACGAGGTTATCCTGGAAAAACAGTTGATTCCTTCTGCTCAGGCAATTTTCCCCAATTCTGAGGACTGGTTTTTCCAGCAGGACAATGCGCCATGCCACACAGCTAGGTCAATCAAGGTGTGGATGAAGGACCACCACATCAAATCCATGTCATGGCCAGCCCAATCTCCAGAACTGAATCCCATTGAAAACCTCTGGAATGTAATCAAGAGGATGATAGATAGTCACAAACCATCAAACAAAGAAAAACTGCTTAAATTAGTACCCAGAGAGGCATAAGGTCACCCAAAAGCAGTGTGAAAGACTGGTGGAAAGCATGCCAAGACACATGAAAGCTGTGATTAAACATCATGGTTGTAATGCTCGTGCCCAGACTGGTTGGTGTGGGCATGCGGGGATGTGGACCCACTGGACCACAGACCAGACATCCCTGGAAGGGGTTTAACTTAGTAGCTTCCTAGGTGTTCGCTAGAGCCTCTGATGGTGAGGGCAGACTTGTGCAGCAGGTAGCTACCAGGTACCACTCCAGGGTGGTGTCTGGCTGTGGATACTGATCCCACCGGGGAACAGAGCACAAACAGGCACTCACAGCTGTGACACTGACAGACGGATGGATATGGCAGAGGCCCTGACGGACAGGCTTGATGGAGACACAGGCAGGTGGGCACGGCAGAGACACGGGCTGACAGATAGGTACAGCAGAAGCCCTGATGGGTGGACTGGCTTGACGGAGACCCAGGCAGGCAGGCACGGCTGGCACTCTGGCAGACAGGTGGGCATGGCTGGCACTCAGGCAGGACAGGAGGACTGAACTGGAATGCCAGCAGGACCAGTATGGACCGGTATACAGGCAGGCACGGCAGGTATATAGGTACAGGTAGGGATCTGTTCGGACAGGAGGAATGGAGGAAGGGAAAGACCGCAAGAGCGGAAGCAAAAGCAGGAGCACAGGAGGAGCCAAGGGCCAGAGCCAAGAATGGAAACACAGGAGGCGGAGCCAATATCGGGAGGTGGAGTAAAGTACAGAAATGCAGGAGGCGGAGCCAAGAGCGGGAGGCAGAGCTGAGAGCAGAGAAGGAGAAGACGGAGCTAGGAAGAACCGCAAGGAGCAGAGCCACAGAGCGATAGCTGAGTGGAGCCGCAGAGTGCAGAGCAAAGCAAAACCACAGAATGCAGAGCAAAGCTAGACACAGAGTGCAGAGAAGAGCAGGACACAGAGTGCAGAGCCAAGAGCAGAGCAAAACACAGAGGGCAGAGCCAAGAGCAGAGCAAGACACAGAAGGCAGAGCTGAGAGCAGAGCCGAGCAAGACACAAAGGGCAGAGCCAAGTCAGAGAGGAGCAGAGCCACTGGTAGTGGCAAATAGAGCAGAGAGATAAGGCAGAGGTACACACGGTAGAGTGTAAATGGTTATCAAGCCAGGAGACAACAAGAACGGACATAGACCAGAGTTCAGACAGGAACAGACACAGATACTAGAACTAGACATGGATATAGGACGGCGGAATGCAGGCCTCAGAGTAAGACACAAAAGTAACGGAACACAGATTCAGACCAGGGTATGACGCCCCACTGTGTGGCGAACACATACCAGGGTACAATGCCCCACTGGATGGTGGACACAGAGACAGAACCAAACACCTCAGCAGCAAAGTACTGACTGAGGAAGTAAGTTTGCTCAGGTGTCCTCCAATGGGTGAGGACGCCTTAAGAATCAGAGGCCTCTAGGCTATTGGCCAGAGACACCTTAGGGAGGTGCACACAGACTGAATAAGAAACAGGAGTTGCTGGCGCCGCCTACCTATGCATACAGACAGAAAGTGTACACAGAGCAAGCGGCCATGAAGCACACGGTATGGAGCCGGCAGCAGACAGATCTCAAAACATGGCACAGGGTGAGTGAATTGATGTATCAAGCAGGTGGGGGATGGAAGGCCATGCAGTGATGCCGGCAGGGTTGTTACAATGGTTATTCCACAAAATATTGATTTCTGAACTCTTCCTGAGTTAAAACATTAGTATTGTTGTTTCTAAATGATTATGAACTAGATTTTTTGCATTATTTGTGGTCTGCAAGCAATGCATTTTTTGTTATTTTGACAATTTCTCATTTTCAGAAAATAAATACAAAATTTATTGCTTGGAATGTTGGAGACATGTTGTCAGAAGTGTATAGAATAAAAGAACAATTTACATTTTACTCAAAAATATACATATAAAGAGAAAAATCAGACAAACTGACCATTTTGCAGTGGTCTCTTAATTTTTGCCAGAGCAAAATATATATAGATATATATATATATATATATATATATATATATATATATATATATGTATATATATATATATATATATATATATATATATATATATATATATATACTGTATATATACTGCTCAAAAAGTAAGGGGAACACTTGAACAACAGAGTACAACTCCAAGTAAATCAAAGCGTCCAATTAGGAAGCAACACTGTTTGACAATCAATTTCACATGCTGTTATGCAAATGGAATAGACAACAGATGGAAGTTATTGGCAATTATCAAGACACACTCAATAAAGGAGTGGTTCTCTGGGTGGGGACCACAGACCACATCTCAGTATCAATGCTTTCTGGCTGATGTTTTGGTCACTTTTGAATGTTGGTTATGCTTTCACACTCGTGGCAGCATGAGAAGGACTCTACAACCCACACAAGTGACTCAGGTAGTGCAGCTCATCCAATGTGAGCTGTGGTAAGAAGGTTTACTGTGTATGTCAGTGTAGTGTCCAGAGGCTGGAGGCGCTACCAGTAGAAAGGCCAGTACACCAGATGAGGAGGGGGCCATAGGAGGGCTGTAGGAGGGCAACAACCCTGCACCAGGACTGCTACCTCAGCCTTTGTGCAAGGAGGTACAGGAGTAGCGCTGCCAGAGCCCTGCAAAATGACCTCCAGCAGGCCATAAATGTGCATGTGTCTGCACAAATGGTTAGAAACCGACTCCATGAGGATGGTCTGAGTGCCCGACGTCCACAGATGGGGGTTGTACTCACAGCCCAAAACCGTGCAGGACGTTTGGCATTTGCCACAGAAAACAAATTCACCACTGGCACCCTGTGCTCTTCACAGATGAAAGCAGGTTCACACTGAGCACATGTGACAGACGTGACAGAGTCTGGAGACGCCATGGAGAGCGATCTGCTGCCTGCAACATCCTTCAGCATGACCGGTTTGGCAGTGGGTCAGTAATGGTGATGAGGGTGGCATTTCTTTGGAGGGACGCACAGCCCTCCATGTGCTCGCCAGAGGCAGCCTGACTGCCATTAGGTACTAAAATGAGATCTTCAGACCCCTTGTGAGACCATATGCTGGTGCAGTTGGCACTGGCTTCCTCCTAATGCAAGACTATGCCAGACCTCAAGTGGCTGGAGTGTGTCAGCAGTTCCTGCAAGATGAAGGCATTGAAGCTATGTACTAGCTTGCCCTTTCCCCAGACCTGAATCTGATTGAACACATCTAGGACATCATGTCCTGCACCATCCACCAACGTCATGTTGCATCACAAACAGTCCAGGAGTTGGCGGATGCTTTAGTCGAGGTCTGGGAGGAGATCCCTCAGGAGACCATCTGCTGCCTCATCAGGAGCATACCCAGGCGTTGTAGTGAGTTATACAGGCATGTCGAGGCCACACTCACTACTGAGCATCATTTCCTTGTCTTGAGGCATTTCCACTGAAGTTGGACCAGCCTGTAACTTCATTTTCCACTTTGACTTTGAGCATCATTCCAACTCCAGACCTCCGTGGGATATTAGTTGTGATTACTTTTGAGCATTCCGATACCGCAAGTATCGGGTATCGGCCGATACTTGCGGTATCCGAATTCCGATACAGAGTTCCGATATTTTTGTGGTATCAGAAATCGGAATCGGAAGTTCCCAGTGTATGGTTCCCAGGGTCTGGAGGAGAGGAGACTCTCCTTCAGGCCCTGGGATCCATATTCATGTAAAAAATAAAGAATTAAAATAAAAAATATGGATATACTCACCCGTCCGGCGGCCCCTGGACCTTACCGATTGTAACCGGCAGCCTCCGTTCCTAAGAATGAGGAGTTTAGGACCCTCGATGATGTCGCGGCTTGTGATTGGTCGCGTGCCGCTCATGTGACCGCTCACGCGACCAATCACAAGCCGCAACGTCATCGCAGGTCCTAAACTCCTCAATGAGTTTAGGACTTGCGATGACGTCGCGGCTTGTGATTGGTCGCGTGAGTGGTCACATGAGCGGCACGCGACCAATCACAAGCTGCGACGTCATCGAGGGTCCTAAACTCCTCATTCTTAGGAACGGAGGCTGCCGGTTACAATCGGTAAGGTCCAGGGGCCGCCGGACGGGTGAGTATATCCATATTTTTTATTTTAATTCTTTATTTTTTACAGGAATATGGATCCCAGGGCCTGAAGGAGAGTTTCCTCTCCTTCAGACCCTGGGAACCATCCAGGATAGCTTCCGATACTTGTGTCCCATTGACTTGTATTGGTATCGGGTATCGGTATCGGCGATATCTGATATTTTTCGGGTATCGGCCGATACTATCCGATACCGATACTTTCAAGTATCGGAAGGTATCGCTCAACACTAGTGGTGAGCAGTTTGACCAACCAAGTGCTTCACCGAAGTTTAAAATGCAGAGCCGTAAAAATAAAAAATCATATTTTTTAACAAATATGATTTTTCGCCCCCAATTTTTTATTTTCCCAAGAGTAAGAGAAGAAATTGGACCCTAAAAGTTGTTGTGCAATTTGTCCTGAGTACGCTGATACCCCATATGTTGGGGTAAACCACTATTTGGGCGCATGGCAGAGCTCGGAAGGGAAGGAGCGCTGTTTGACTTTTCAATGCAAAATTGACAGGAATTGAGATGGGACGCCATGTTGCGTTTGGAGAGCCCCTGATGTGCCTAAACATTGAAACCCCCCACAAGTAACATCACTTTGGAAAGTAAACAGCCTAAGGAACTTATCTAGATGTGTGGTGAGCACTTTGACCCACCAAATGCTTCACAGAAGTTTATAATGCAGAGCCATAAAAACTTAAAATCATATTTTTTCACAAAAATGATCTTTCTGCCCCCAAATTTTTTATTTTCCCAAGGGTAAGAGAAGAAATTGGACCATAAACGTTGTTGGGCAATTTGTCCTGAGTACGCTGATACCCCATATGTGGGGGTAAACCACTGTTTGGGCGCATGGCAGAGCTCGGAAGAGAAGGAGCGCTGTTTGACTTTTCAATGCAAAGTTGACAGGAATTGAGATGGGACGCCATGTTGCATTTGGAGAGCCCCTGATGTGCCTAAACATTGAAACCCCCACAAGTGACACCATTTTGGAAAGTAGACCCCCTAAGGAACTTATCTAGATGTGATTTGAGAACTTTGAACCCCCAAGTGTTTCACTACAGTTTAACGCAGAGCCGTGAAAATAAAAAATCATTATTTTTCCACAAAAATGTTTTTTTAGCCCCCAGTTTTGCATTTTTCCAAGGGTAACAGGAGAAATTGGACCCCAAACGTTGTTGTACAATTTGTCCTGAGTAAGCCAATACACCATATGTGAAGGCGAACCACTGTTTGGCCGCATGGCAGAGCTCAAAAGGGAAGGAGCACCATTTGGAATGCAGACTTAGATGGATTGGTCTCCAGGCGTCACATTGCATTTGCAGAGCCCCTGATGTACCTAAACAGTAGAAACTCCCCACAAGTGACCCCATATTGGAAACTAGACCCCCAAGGAACTTATCTAGATGTGTTGTGAGAACTTTGAACCCCCAAGTGTTTCACTACAGTTTATAACGCAGAGCCATGAAAATAAAAATCATTTTTTTCCCCAAAAAAATTTTTTTTAGCCCCCAGTTTTGTATTTTTCCAAGGGTAACAGGAGAAATTGGACCCCAAAAGTTGTTGTCCAATATATAGTGAGTACACTGATACCCCATTTTTGGGGGAAACCACCGTTTGGGCACATGGCAGAGCTTGAAAGAGAAGGAGCGCCATTTCGAATGCAGACTTAGATGGATTGGTCTGCAGGTGTCACGTTGCATTTGCAGAGCCCCTGATGTACCTAAACAGTAGAAACCCCACACAAGTTACCCCATATTGGAAACTAGACCCCCCAAGGAACTTGTCTAGATGTGTTGTGAGATCTTTGGACCCCCAATTGTTTCACTACAGTTTATATCGAAGACCTGTGAAAATAAAAAAAAAAAATTTCTTCCCACAAAAATGTTTTTTTTTATTTTCCCAAGGGTAACGAGAAATTGGACCCCAAAAATTGTTGTCCAATTTGTCCTGAGTGCGCTGATACCCCATATGTTGGGGTAAACTCCCGTTTGGGTGCACAGGAGAGCTCGGAAGGGAAGGAGCACTGTTTTACTTCTTCAATGCAGAGTTGGCTGGAATTGAGATCAGACTCCATGTCGCGTTTTGAGAGCTCTGATGTGCCTAAACAGTGGAATCTCCTAATTGTAACTGAAACCCTAACCCAAACACACCCCTAGCCCTAATCCCTACCACACCCCCAACCCCAACCACACCCCTAACTGTTGTGAATTTGCTTTTTGCTCCCTCTAGTGGTTACTAGTTTTTTGACTCTGGTTTTTCTGTCATTCCTTTTATCCGCACCTGGGTCGTTAGTTAGGGGTGTTGCTATATAAGCTCCCTGGACCTTCAGTTCTATGCCTGGCAACGTAGTTATCAGAGCTAGTCTGCTGTGCTCTTGTCTACTGATCCTGGTTCCAGTTATATCAGCTAAGTCTGCCTTTTGCTTTTTGCTATTTGTTTTGGTTTTGTATTTTTGTCCAGCTTGTTCCTAATCTATATCCTGACCTTTGCTGGAAGCTCTAGGGGGGCTGGTGTTCTCCCCCCGGACCGTTAGACGGTTCGGGGGTTCTTGAATTTCCAGTGTGGATTTTGATAGGGTTTTTGTTGACCATATAAGTTACCTTTCTTTATTCTGCTATCAGTAAGCGGGCCTCTCTGTGCTAAACCTGGTTCATTTCTGTGTTTGTCATTTCCTCTTACCTCACCGTCATTATTTGTGGGGGGCTTCTATCCAGCTTTGGGGTCCCCTTCTCTGGAGGCAAGAAAGGTCTTTGTTTTCCTCTACTAGGGGTAGCTAGATTCTCCGGCTGGCGCGTGTCATCTAGAATCAACGTAGGAATGATCCCCGGCTACTTCTAGTGTTGGCGTTAGGAGTAGATATATGGTCAACCCAGTTACCACTGCCCTATGAGCTGGATTTTTGTATTCTGCAGACTTCCACGTTCCTCTGAGACCCTCGCCATTGGGGTCATAACAGTTTGCCAGGCCCGTATTAAATGTTTAATGCATTGCAGAAGAGGGATTATAAGAAAGAAGATTCTGAGTTTTTTTTTTTTTTCTTCTTCCCCTTTACCTCAGAGTGGCTATGCTTGCTGCAGACATGAATGTCCAGACCTTGATTACAAGTGTGGACCAGCTGGCTACTCGTGTGCAGGGCATACAAGACTATGTTATCAGAAATCCTAGGTCAGAACCTAAAATACCGATTCCTGAACTGTTTTCCGGAGACAGGTTTAAGTTTAGGAATTTCGTGAATAATTGTAAATTGTTTTTGTCCCTGAGACCCTGTTCATCTGGAGATTCTGCTCAGCAAGTAAAAATTGTTATTTCGTTCTTACGGGGCGACCCTCAGGATTGGGCTTTTTCGCTGGCGCCAGGAGATCCGGCATTGGCTGATCTTGATGCGTTTTTTCTGGCGCTCGGTTTACTTTATGAGGAACCCAATCTTGAGATTCAGGCAGAAAAGGCCTTGCTGGCTATGTCTCAGGGGCAGGACGAGGCTGAAGTGTATTGCCAAAAATTTCGGAAATGGTCCGTGCTGTCACATTGGAACGAGTGTGCA
Source organism: Ranitomeya variabilis (assembly GCF_051348905.1). Lineage (NCBI taxonomy): Eukaryota > Metazoa > Chordata > Amphibia > Anura > Dendrobatidae > Ranitomeya > Ranitomeya variabilis. Next base: position 326,077,809 of record NC_135236.1, read on the forward strand.
CTGGCCGCTAATTTTAGAAATGGCCTTTCTGAAGCCATTAAGAATGTTATGGTGGGTTTTCCCATTCCCACAGGTCTGAATGATACTATGGCACTGGCTATTCAAATTGACCGGCGGTTGCGGGAGCGCAAAACCGCAAATTCCCTCATGGTGTTGTCTGAACAGACACCTAATTCGGTGCAATGTGATAGAAAAACCGCTAATTCCCTCATGGTGTTGTCTGAACAGACACCTGATTTAATGCAATGTGATAGAATCCTGACTAGAAATGAGCGGAAAATTCATAGACGCCAGAATGGCTTGTGCTACTACTGTGGTGATTCTACACATGTAATCTCAGCATGCTCTAAACGTATAGCTAAGGTTGTTAGTCCTGTCACCGTTGGTAATTTGCAACCTAAATTTATTCTGTCTGTAACTTTGATTTGCTCACTGTCATCTTATCCTGTCATGGCGTTTGTAGATTCAGGTGCTGCCCTGAGTCTCATGGATCTCTCATTTGCTAAGCGCTGTGGTTTTACTCTTGAACCATTAGAAAATCCTATTCCTCTTAGGGGTATTGATGCTACACCATTGGCAGCAAATAAACCGCAGTATTGGACACAGGTTACCATGTGCATGACTCCTGAACACCGCGAGGTGATACGTTTCCTGGTTTTACATAAAATGCATGATTTGGTTGTTTTAGGGCTGCCATGGTTACAGACCCATAATCCAGTCCTGGACTGGAAGGCTATGTCAGTCTCAAGTTGGGGCTGTCGTGGTATTCATGGGGATTCCCTGCCTGTGTCTATTGCTTCTTCTACGCCTTCGGAAGTTCCGGAGTATTTGTCTGATTATCAGGATGTCTTCAGTGAGTCTGAGTCCAGTGCACTGCCTCCTCATAGGGACTGTGACTGTGCTATAGATTTGATCCCGGGCAGTAAGTTTCCTAAGGGAAGACTGTTTAATCTGTCGGTACCTGAACATACCGCTATGCGTTCATATATCAAGGAGTCTCTGGAGAAGGGACATATTCGTCCGTCTTCTTCCCCTCTTGGTGCGGGATTCTTTTTTGTGGCAAAAAAGGACGGATCTTTGAGACCTTGTATTGATTATCGGCTTTTGAATAAGATCACTGTCAAATTTCAGTATCCTTTGCCGCTGTTGTCTGACTTGTTTGCCCGGATTAAGGGTGCCAAGTGGTTCACCAAGATAGACCTTCGTGGTGCGTACAACCTTGTGCGCATTAAGCAAGGTGATGAATGGAAAACCGCATTCAATACGCCCGAAGGTCATTTTGAGTACTTAGTGATGCCTTTTGGGCTCTCCAATGCGCCTTCAGTTTTTCAGTCCTTTATGCATGACATTTTCCGGAAGTATCTGGATAAATTTTTGATTGTTTATCTGGATGATATTTTGGTTTTTTCTGATAATTGGGATTCGCATGTGGAGCAGGTCAGGTTGGTCTTTAAAATTTTGCGTGAAAATTCTTTGTTTGTCAAGGGCTCAAAGTGTCTCTTTGGTGTACAGAAGGTTCCCTTTTTGGGGTTCATTTTTTCCCCTTCTGCTGTGGAGATGGACCCAGTCAAGGTCCGAGCTATTCTTGATTGGACTCAGCCCTCGTCAGTTAAGAGTCTTCAGAAGTTCTTGGGCTTCGCTAACTTCTACCGTCGTTTTATCGCTAATTTTTCTAGCATTGTGAAACCTTTGACGGATATGACCAAGAAGGGCTCCGATGTAGCTAACTGGGCTCCTGCTGCCGTGGAGGCTTTCCAGGAGTTGAAACGCCGGTTTACTTCGGCGCCTGTTTTGTGCCAGCCTGACGTCTCACTTCCCTTTCAGGTTGAGGTGGATGCTTCGGAGATTGGGGCAGGGGCCGTTTTGTCGCAGAGAGGCCCTGGTTGCTCTGTTATGAAACCTTGTGCCTTTTTCTCTAGGAAGTTTTCGCCTGCCGAGCGAAATTATGATGTGGGCAATCGGGAGTTGTTGGCCATGAAATGGGCATTTGAGGAGTGGCGTCATTGGCTCGAGGGTGCTAAGCATCGTGTGGTGGTCTTGACTGATCACAAAAATCTGATGTATCTCGAGTCTGCTAAACGCCTTAATCCGAGACAGGCCCGCTGGTCATTGTTTTTCTCCCGCTTTGATTTTGTTGTCTCGTATTTACCAGGTTCAAAGAATGTGAAGGCCGATGCTCTTTCCAGGAGCTTTGTGCCTGATGCTCCTGGAGTCACTGATCCTGTTGGTATTCTTAAAGATGGAGTTATCTTGTCAGCTATTTCTCCGGATCTGCGACGTGTGTTGCAGAGATTTCAGGCTGATAGGCCTGAGTCTTGTCCACCAGACAGACTGTTTGTCCCGGATAAGTGGACCAGCAGAGTCATTTCCGAGGTTCATTCCTCGGTGTTGGCAGGTCACCCGGGAATTTTTGGCACCAGAGATCTGGTGGCCAGGTCCTTTTGGTGGCCTTCCTTGTCAAGGGATGTGCGGTCATTTGTGCAGTCCTGTGGGACTTGTGCTCGAGCTAAGCCTTGCTGTTCTCGTGCCAGCGGTTTGCTCTTGCCCTTGCCTGTCCCGAAGAGACCTTGGACACATATCTCCATGGATTTCATTTCTGATCTTCCGCTATCTCAGGGCATGTCCGTTATCTGGGTGATATGTGATCGCTTCTCCAAGATGGTCCATTTGGTTCCTTTGCCTAAGCTGCCTTCCTCTTCCGATCTGGTTCCTGTGTTTTTCCAGAACGTGGTTCGTTTGCACGGCATCCCTGAGAATATTGTGTCAGACAGAGGATCCCAGTTCGTTTCCAGGTTCTGGCGATCCTTTTGTAGTAGGATGGGCATTGATTTGTCGTTTTCGTCTGCTTTCCATCCTCAGACTAATGGACAGACGGAGCGAACCAATCAGACTTTGGAGGCTTATTTGAGGTGTTTTGTCTCTGCTGATCAGGACGATTGGGTGACATTCTTGCCATTGGCTGAGTTTGCCCTTAATAATCGGGCTAGTTCCGCCACCTTGGTTTCGCCTTTTTTCTGCAACTCTGGTTTCCATCCTCGCTTTTCTTCGGGTCATGTGGAGCCTTCTGACTGTCCTGGGGTGGATTCTGTGGTGGATAGGTTGCAGCAGATCTGGAATCATGTGGTGGACAACTTGAAGTTGTCACAGGAGAAGGCTCAGCGCTTTGCCAACCGCCGTCGCGGTGTGGGTCCCCGACTACGCGTTGGGGATTTGGTATGGCTTTCTTCCCGCTTTGTTCCTATGAAGGTCTCCTCTCCCAAATTTAAACCTCGTTTTATTGGGCCTTACAAGATATTGGAAATCCTTAATCCTGTATCTTTTCGTCTGGATCTTCCTGTGTCGTTTGCTATTCACAATGTATTTCATAGGTCCTTGTTGCGGCGGTACATTGTGCCTGTAGTTCCTTCTGCTGAGCCTCCTGCTCCGGTGTTGGTTGAGGGCGAGTTGGAGTACGTGGTGGAGAAGATCTTGGATTCTCGCCTCTCCAGGCGGAGGCTTCAGTACCTGGTCAAGTGGAAGGGCTATGGTCAGGAGGATAATTCCTGGGTGGTCGCCTCTGATGTTCATGCGGCCGATTTAGTTCGTGCCTTTCATGCCGCTCATCCTGATCGCCCTGGTGGTCGTGGTGAGGGTTCGGTGACCCCTCACTAAGGGGGGGGGTACTGTTGTGAATTTGCTTTTTGCTCCCTCTAGTGGTTACTAGTTTTTTGACTCTGGTTTTTCTGTCATTCCTTTTATCCGCACCTGGGTCGTTAGTTAGGGGTGTTGCTATATAAGCTCCCTGGACCTTCAGTTCTATGCCTGGCAACGTAGTTATCAGAGCTAGTCTGCTGTGCTCTTGTCTACTGATCCTGGTTCCAGTTATATCAGCTAAGTCTGCCTTTTGCTTTTTGCTATTTGTTTTGGTTTTGTATTTTTGTCCAGCTTGTTCCTAATCTATATCCTGACCTTTGCTGGAAGCTCTAGGGGGGCTGGTGTTCTCCCCCCGGACCGTTAGACGGTTCGGGGGTTCTTGAATTTCCAGTGTGGATTTTGATAGGGTTTTTGTTGACCATATAAGTTACCTTTCTTTATTCTGCTATCAGTAAGCGGGCCTCTCTGTGCTAAACCTGGTTCATTTCTGTGTTTGTCATTTCCTCTTACCTCACCGTCATTATTTGTGGGGGGCTTCTATCCAGCTTTGGGGTCCCCTTCTCTGGAGGCAAGAAAGGTCTTTGTTTTCCTCTACTAGGGGTAGCTAGATTCTCCGGCTGGCGCGTGTCATCTAGAATCAACGTAGGAATGATCCCCGGCTACTTCTAGTGTTGGCGTTAGGAGTAGATATATGGTCAACCCAGTTACCACTGCCCTATGAGCTGGATTTTTGTATTCTGCAGACTTCCACGTTCCTCTGAGACCCTCGCCATTGGGGTCATAACACCTAACCCCAACTCACCCCTAACCCTAATCCCAACCCTAACCACACCTCTAACTCCAACACAACCCTAACCCTAATCCCAACCACAACCCTAACCACACCCCTAACCCTGACACACCCCTAACCCTAATCCCAACTGTAAATGTAATCCAAACCCTAACCCTAACTTTAGCCCCAACCTTAACTGTAGCCCTAACCCTAACTTTAGCCCCAACCCTAACTTTATCCCCAACCCTAACCCTAACTTTAGCCACAACCCTAACTGTAGCCCTAACCTTAACATTAGCCCCAACCCTAAACCTAACTTTAGCCCCAACCCTAACCCTAACTTGAGCCCCAGCCCTAACCCTAACTTTAGCCCCAACCCTAGCTGTAGCCCTAACTCTAGCCCCAACCCTAACCCTAGCCCCAATCCTAACCCTAGCCCCAACCCTAACCCCAACCCTAGCCCTAACCCTAGCCCTAATCCTAGCCTTAACCCTAGCCTTAACCCTATCCCTAGCCCTAACCCTAGCCCTAACCCTAGCCCTAACCCTAGACTTAACCCTAGCCCTAACCCTAGCCATAACCCTAACACTAGCCCTAATGGGAAAATGGAATTTAATACTTTTTTTTAATTTTATTATTTTTCCCTAACTAAGAGGGTGATGAAGGGGGGTTTGATTTACTTTTATAGCGGGTTTTTTAGCGGATTTTTATGATTGGCAGCCGTCACACACTAAAAGACGCATTTTATTGCAAAAAATAGTTTTTGCATCTCCACATTTTGAGAGCTATAATTTTTCCATATTTTGGTCCACAGAGTCATGTGAGGTCTTGTTTTTTGCAGGACGAGTTGACGTTTTTATTAATAACATTTTCGGGCACGTGACTTTTTTTATCACGTTTTATTCCAATTTTTGTGAGGCAGAATGACCAAAAACCAGCTATTCATGAATTTCTTTTGTGGGGGGTGCTTATACCGTTCCATGTTTGGTAAAATTGGTAAAGCAGTTTTATTCTGCATGTCAGTACGATTACAGCGATACCTCATTTATATCATTTTTTATGTTTTGGCGCTTTTATACGATAAAAACTATTTTATAGAAAAAATAATTATTTTTGCATTGCTTTATTCTGAGGACTATAACTTTTTATTTTTTTGCTGATGATGCTGTGTGGTGACTCCTTTTTGCGGGACAAGATGATGTTTTCAGCGGTACCGTGGTTATTTATAGCCGTCTTTTTGATCGCGTGTTATTTCACTTTTTGTTCAGCGGTATGATAATAAAGCGTTGTTTTTTGCCTCCTTTTTTTTACGGTGTTCACTGAAGGGGTTAACAAGTGGGATAATTTTATAGGTCGGGTCGTTACGGACGTGACGATGCTAAATATGTGTACTTTTGTTGTTTTTTTTATTTAGATAAAGAAATGTATTTATGGGAACAATTTTTTTTTTTATTTAGAAATTATTTGTATTTATTTTTTTTTTTACACATCTACATTTTTTTTACATTATCACATTGTCCCAGGGTGGGACATCACTATATAGTGACAGATTGCTGATCTGACACTTTGCAGAGCACTGTGTCAGATCAGCGATCTGATGTGCACTGCTTCAGACTTACAGGCGCCTGCTCTGAGCAGGCGCTTGTAAGCCACCTCCCTGCAGAAACCGGAAGTAGCCCCATGGCCATTTTGCATCCGGGGCCTGCAGGGACGAGACACTTGGTACAAGGTGAGCACATCGCCTTGTACCGAGGGTCTCAGGGAAGCACGCAGGAAGCCCCTCCCTGCCCTATGCTTCCCTGTGCCCCCTTAACATTGCAATCACATTTGATCGCAGTGTTCCGGGGGTTAAAGTGCCAGGAGCGGTCCGTGACCGCTCCTGGCACATAGTGCCGGATGTCAGCTGCGATAGTCAGCTGACACTCAGCCGCGATTGGCCGCACTCCCCCCGTGAGCCCGGCCGATTGCATATGATGTACTATCCTGTCACTGGGAATTAAGTCCAAGGTCACCTCGACAGGATAGTATGTCATATGGGATTAAAGGGTTAACTATCCCTCCTAGCTTTGTGCCATCAGCAAATTTAATCAGTGTACCCTTAATTCCTTCATCTAAATCATTGATAAAGATGTTGAACAATACAGGGCCCAGGACAGAACCCTGTGGTACCCCACTTGAGACATTCTTCCAACTGAATGTACAGCCATTTATTACCACTCTTTGGGTTCGAGCACTAAGCCCGTTATGAATCCACCTAACAGTTGCCTTGTCCATTACATACTTAATCATTTTTTCAATAAGAATTGTGTGAGATATTTTGTCATATGCTTTGATGAAGTAAGTCAAGATATCCTATATCTATAGCATTCCCCTGATCCACCCAGTCAGTGATTCTGTCATAGAAGGAAATTTAGTCTGACATGACTTAGTAGTTACAAACCTATGTTGACTCTGTTTAATCACTTCATTCTTATCCAGGTATTTACATACATGTTGTTTAGTAATTTGGTCAAAGATCTTTCCTGGCATAGAAGTCAGACTCACTGGCCTATAGTTCCCTGGGTCCACCTTCTTCCCCTTTTTGAAGATAGGAACAACATTTGCTCTTTTCCAGTCTTCTAGGACTTCTATTCTTCAAGAATTTTTAAAGATTATGGAGAGTGGTTCAAAAATTTCTTCTGCTATCTCCTTCAGTACTCTGGGGTGTAATTCAACTGGATCTGGAGACTTGAATTCATTTATGTTAGCTAAGTGTTTCCTCACTATCTTTCTGTTTATAGATATCCTGGATTCTTTTATTCCTTTAATCAGTTGAAGATCAGTTGATGTTACATTTCCTTTCTGAGAGAAAACAGATGCAAAATAGGAATTTAAAAGTAGGACCTTCTCAACATCTTTTCTTACCATTTCATCATTTTCATCCTGTAAAAATCCTATAGCATCTTTGACTTTTGGTATCACTTATAACGCACAAGGCACAGAGTAAAAAAATAATAAAACCAATTCCTCACCTGCTGTTTATTTTTTCACTCCAAAAGATCACAGTAAGGCTCGGCTCACATTTAACCTGCGCACTTCGAAGAGCACTTGTGCCGGGGTGATTCAGATGGAAACCCCAATGGAAGATTCCCTATAATGAGGCAGATGGAGGCACTGCGGACACCGTTTGACCTATGATTTGAGGTTGTTTGTCTTTTTACACGTGCATAAAAGTGCCATCTGCCACAGTTTTGTGCTCTTCTGAAAAGAAGGACAATGCTGAACTGAGGCCAGATGGAGTACATCACTATAGGCATCAGAGAAACCTTTGGGGTTTCATCTGAATCGGGTCACTCTGAGATTTTGATAGAAACCCTCATATAAGCGCTCATCTTAGAGCGCCAGATAAATATGATCCCAAACATTATGTAAAATGGTCCTAACAAGCTTCAAATGAATCCACAAAAAAAGCAAGTCATCACTCATTTCAGTCATCAATCCACAAAAAATGGAAGTCACCTGTTAACGTAAATATTGCAGGCTTACACTTTACTTTCCTCGCTCCCAAAAGAAATTCAGCAAATTATACGCTCTCAAATCCAAATGTCCTCCTCCCTTCTGAACATCATGTGCCTAAACCACATTTAGCATCTATATGTTTGGCACTTCTGTAGCTATGAGAGACCTCCTAATTACGTGTGCATGTCTCCAGAAGCATGAGCTGTGCACTACATTGTACTGGTCACTACAGGATACTGGTCACTACAACATACTGGACATTACAATGTACTGGGCACTATGGTGGCAGTTTGCAATTTTCACTTATAAACATCCACTGCTGCTTGTTTCTGGAAAACACCCATGGAGTCAAAAACATCACTACACCTGTAGATAAATTCCTAAAAGGATATAATTTTCAAAATGGGATCACTGGAGGTGGGATTGGGCTTTTCTAGCACTTAAGGGCTCTATATACGGAGTCCACAAACTCTTCTAGAAAATCTCTAGGAGGCCAATAGCACTCCATCCCAACTGAGACTCACCATATAGCTAATTACTATATAGCCAATATGGGGTGTTTTCACATTCAGCAGAATTTGTGAGACAAATTTTAATGCCATTTTTGCCCATTCCCCCTTGGGAAAAAATTAAATCTGGGGCTAAACAAAGTTTTGGTGGTAAAAATGTAATTTTTTTCATCACTGCCCAATGGTATAAAATTCGGTGACATACCTATGCTGTCAATATGATCACCCATAGATTTATTCATCAAGAGTTGTAGTTTGTAAAATGAGGTCACTTACGAGGGGCTCTCCCAGTGGCACCTGCAAACCATAACAGTAGAATCTGTACTTGAAAGGTTGAAAAACTTCTTGAATGTGGTTTTGTACACCTTGACGGGTGCAGTTTTTAAGAATGGTGTCAATTCTGGATATTTCCTGTTCAAAGTCACTTCAAATGTGATGTGGTCCCTAAAAAATGGTTTTGTAAATGTTGTTGAAAAAAATGAGAAATCACTGGTCAGCATGTAAGCTTTCTAACCTCTTAATAAAAAAAAAAAATGTTTCAAAACATTGTGATGATGTAATGCAGAGATGTGGGAAATTATTAACTTGTGGGAGGACATATGGGTTATTTATTAATTATTTTATGTGACATAACTCTCTGGTTTAAGGGCATAAAAATTAAAGGTTTGAAAATTGCAACATTTTCTACAAATGTCAGATTTTTTCCCAAATAAACACAAGTCATATCGAAACAATGTTGCCAGTATAATGAAGCACAAGATGTCTAGAAGAAATACTCTCAGAACCAATGGGATCCGTGGATGCATTCCAGAGTTATTACCTCATAAAGTGACACTGGTCAGAATTGTAACATTTGGCCTGGTCAGGAAGGTGAAAACAGGCGTGGGTGGTTAAGGAGTTAAATCAACAGTAAATTATTAAATAATACTTCAGTGCACTTTTATAAGCAATAACTTCTAGTAATCTCATTCCACCTTTCCACCATCTCCAGGTCTTTGGGAAGGATGTGAATGCTGCAGTTTCACTGAGAGCTTCCATATCCTGTTATAGTTATTATTTGGCTCTTATCAAATACCTTTAATGGCTCAATAAGGACATATATGTGAGCCTTAAACTCACTTACTATGCGTTTATTCCCTGATATAGATCCAATTAAGAACCTTTTATAGATGTTGTCTTCTTTCAGAATTATGTGCTCTCTCTTCTCATTCAGCACGGAAGTGCACAATGTTTTCAAGTGCATCTGTAATTTTAGATGGGGAGGACGCCATCCTAAACAATATTATGAGCAACACATCTTTGTTCTCTTTACTTGTTCGATATAAAATCTTATAACATTCTATATACCTTATATGTGTCAGTAACCTAATACATAACATTAAGTACACCGTTAATATCATTACACATCACTTGTAGAATGCTTGTATCCTTGACCCTTTCTAGTAAGTGAGTCACTATGAATCATTATTTAGTTAGACTTTTCGTCTGAAGACTGTCTCTCTACTCTGCATGTTGTGTGAGTCTTAGTACAGTGTAAATAATACCTTTTTTACAGAAAAGAACTAGACTATAAAACAGTGAGGGTCCGTAATTGTCAAAACAGATATAAAAATCAACTGCCCATTAGGACTGCAGTCTGCAATGCCACACAACATGAAATGTTTTGTTGCTAAAATCACCTTATATAGGGTGTCTATATTTTTTTTGTGATGCAAATTTCATAAGGTCACTGGCTGGTGACTAAGAGAGTAACATCTGGAATAAATGATTTGGATATTTATTAGTCATTCAGCACAGAAACAAGTATAGCTTGACCAGAAACTATACAAAATAATCTTTTTGGAAATCTAAATGTATTAAAGTCTCACAAATCTTAACCATATCGCAATCACAAAGGAAAAATTGTCCAAGACAACTCATAAAACTCCTGGGATGTGGGTGAGTGCATGACCCTATGTATTCTAGTATGTTTAAGTAATGAATATGGTATGCACCAAAAGGCAAATAGTGTTGAAAACAAAAGTCTTGACTGTGTAACAAAGTAGTTAATAGAAAGTATATTTATTTTATTTTTATTTTCTATCAAAGTGTGTTTCAATCAATTTATTAATACAGGTTATATTGTATTCCCCATTTAATAGAAGCCAGTGAACATAGGTAAGGAATTGCAGTGAATGAGGGAAAGGTTTATATATAATAGTACTTAATTCCCAGATATAGCTAGGGTAGAAGCTAAATTGAGTGCAAGTAATGCATTGACTAAGATCGGACTAGATCGAAACGCGTCGCATATTTTCTGTACCTAAGCATTCGCATGTACGCAAGGATCTATCGAATTGGAAGGATTTAAAAGAATTAATAAAATATCACTGTTTTATGGAGCTGGAACGCTTTTTTCTTTGCTGCCACGACAAGACAGGCCCTTCTGGCAGTTGCCAGAATTGCCAGATGGCCAGTCCGGCCCTGCCACTGTGATCTCTACAACAGAGTGAATGGTTATTCAAGCAGTCCAATATGTGATGCATCACTAGAATCAGGGTGTCTGTTCCTACATCATGCCGCCCTTGAATTAAATGGCAAAAACATGCTGACACATTTCCTTCAAAGAAATACAGATTCTGACAATATTTCATTTGCTAGTATTTCTGCTAATATATTGAAAAAATCTGATAAATATTCAAAAGACTTAAAAAAACTATTTATACCATGATTCTATACATAATTTTCAGCAAAACCAGCAACATCAAGGCAATTTTCTGTGCGAAAAACAGTATATATTTTGCGCCAATGTATTCACCTGCATTGATCCTTGTAAATGTGAACATTCTCTTATAATGATTCTGATTACTCTGTAAAGCCACACCTCTGCCATAGAAATCTCAGTCACTGCAGCAGAACTCAAAATGAAACTACTAGTGATGAACGAGCACTAAAATGCTCGGGTGCTCGTTGCTCGGGTCGAGCAAATTGGAATACTCGGGTACTAGACCCGAGCAACGTGCCCAATGTAAGTCTATTGGAAACCCAAGTATTTTTACCGCGATCCCCCTGGGGTCCTTTTAAGATATAAAAACGTCAGAAAATGATTGACACACTGCTCAATTGACACAGGGACCTCATGGGGATGGCCCCTGGAAGCATTTCTGACTCCTAGGTCACAGCTGTAAGCAATGTTGTCAGAGTTTCACGCCATTTTTACAGGTGCACCAAAAAAACATATAAAAGCGTAACCAAAATGGATTTTGCTGGGAAATATGTTAAGGTACATACTTCAAAGGCTAATGACTTGTATATAAGGCAAAATAATTAACCCCAGACCAAAATGTTTCTCCACCACGTGGGCTATGTTCACACGCAGAGTTTTTGATGCATTTTTCAACTTTAACATTGCTTTCAACCGATACAAATGCATTCACTGGGAAATGTTATTGTAACATTTAACAACCCTAGCTGGCCATGTGGTGTGTGACACATAAGCAGACACATCTTGTTTCATTTCTGAAAGAGGGACTTTTAAAGTCACAAAGAATATTTTTAGTGGGGCATCAGGCAGTATTAGTATTCTTAAAGGGCCATTATTAAACAGTTACATAGTTACATAGCTACATAGTTATTAAGGTTGAAGGAAAACTTTAAGTCCATCTAGTTCAACCCATAGCCTAACCTAACATGCCCTAACATGTTGATCCAGAGGAAGGCAAAAAAAACCTATGTGGCAAAGAGTAAGCTCCACATTGGGGAAAAAAATTCCTTCCCGACTCCACACACGGCAATCAGACTAGTTCCCTGGATCAACGCCCTATCAAGGAATCTAGTGTATATACCCTGTAACATTATACTTTTCAAGAAAGGTATCAAGTCCCCTCTTAAATTTAAATAACGAATCACTCATTACAACATCATACGGCAGAGAGTTCCATAGTCTCACTGCTCTTACAGTAAAGAATCCGTGTCTGTTATTATGCTTAAACCTTCTTTCCTCCAGACGTAGAGGATGCCCCCTTGTCCCTGTCTCAGGTCTATGATTAAAAAGATCATCAGAAAGGTCTTTGTACTGTCCCCTCATATATTTATACATTAAAATAAGATCACCCCTTAGCCTTCGTTTTTCCAAACTAAAAAGCCCCAAGTGTAATAACCTATCTTGGTATTGCAGACCCCCCAGTCCTCTAATAACCTTGGTTGCTCTTCTCTGCACCCGCTCTAGTTCAGCTATGTCTTTCTTATACACCGGAGACCAGAACTGTGCACAGTATTCTAAGTGTGGTCGAACTAGTGACTTGTATAGAGGTAAAATTATGTTCTCCTCATGAGCATCTATGCCTCTTTTAATACATCCCATTATTTTATTTGCCTTTGTAGCAGCTGCCTGACACTGGCCACGGAATATGAGTTTGTCATCCACCCATACACCCAGGTCTTTTTCATTGACGGTTTTGCCCAGAGTTTTAGAATTAAGCACATAGTTATACATCTTATTACTTCTACCCAAGTGCATGACCTTACATTTATCCCCATTAAAGCTCATTTGACATTTATCAGCCCAAGCTTCTAGTTTACATAAATCATCCTGTAATATAAAATTGTCCTCCCCTGTATTGATTATTCTGCAGAGTTTAGTGTCATCTGCAAATTTTGAAATTCTATGTATGTGGAGACGCTGCCATTGTGCATCTATGTTTCTTTTTACCAACGTTGGTAATCTAGTTCTGTCTCCTAAGGGCAGTCACATGCTCCCTCACCGCTGTTGCTTGATGTAATCTGTCACTTTTTAGCCATGTTCCTGCCATCTATCTTTTGTAATTACTAATAAATATATTCCTTTTTGCAATGTATTCCAGTCTTTTGGACTTCATTACACTGATTAGTGTTGTGGTGTTTTTCTAGTTAGACCTCAGTGTGTCCGTATACGTCCTGTGATTTGCTATGGGGTTGATATATATATATATATATATCTATGGTACTATACGCTAATATGTTGTATTTCCCTGGCTATATGTGTTTTTCTATTTATTACTCTATTTTTTCTGTGTTATGCACAGGTTTGTCGAACTGCACAATGGACTTCAGAGCCAAGGATAAGGCATGGCTCGATCAAATGTTATAAAAAACCTGTTATAAAAAACTTACATATAATCCACTTGTGGTATATTGTTCCCAGCTGGACGACATCTTAGATAGGGCCTTTCAGGACGGCATTATCACCAAACAACTGGCATCGGCACTGGCGGTCTCTGAGCCGACTATTCCAGCCTTGTATCTCCTTCCAAAGATACACAAGAGCATCTCCTCACCACCTGGCAGACCAATTATCTCTGGCAGGGGCAACTTCCTAGAACATGTCAACAAATGGATTGATTTTCACCTCCAACCCTTGGTCTCGGGCCTCCCGTCCTTCTTGAAGGATACTGGTGATTTGCTGCGCAGGGTCGATGGGTTGTGTTTGGAGGGTGATTCTCTCTTAGTTTCAGCAGATGTTGAGTCCCTCTATACTAATATTAACCCCTTAAGCCCCGAGGGTGGTTTGCACGTTAATGACCAGGCCAATTTTTACAATTCTGACCACTGTCCCTTTATGAGGCTATAACTCTGGAACGCTTCAACGGATCTTGGCGATTCTGACATTGTTTTCTCGTGACATATTGTGATTCATGTTAGTGGTAAAATTTCTTCGATATAACTTGCGTTTATTTGTGAAAAAAATGAATATTTGGCGAAAATTTTGAAAATTTTGCAATTTTCCAACTTTGAATTTTTATGCCCTTTAATCACAGACATATGTCACACAAAATACTTAATAAATAACATTTCCCACATGTATACTTTACATCAGCACAATTTTGGAACCAAAATTTTTTTTGTGACGGAGTTATAAGGGTTAAAAGTTGACCAGCAATTTCTCATTTTTACAACACCATTTTTTTTTAGGGACCACATCTCATTTGAAGTCATTTTGACGGGTCTATATGATAGAAAATACCCAAGTGTGAAACCATTCTAAAAACTGCACCCCTCAAGGTACTCAAAACCACTTTCAAGAAGTTTATTAACCCTTCAGGTGTTTCACAGGAATTTTTGGAATGTTTAAATAAAAATGAACATTTAACTTTTTTTCACACAAAATTTATTTCAGCTCCAATTTGTTTTATTTTACCAAGGGTAACAGGAGAAAATAGACCCGAAAAGTTGTTGTATAATTTGTCCTGAGTACGATGATACCCCATATGTGGCAGTAAACCACAGTTTGGGCGCATGGCAGAGCTTGGAAGCAAAGGAGCGCCATTTGACTTTTCAATGCAAAATTGACTGGAATTGAGATGGGACGCCATGTTGCATTTGGAGAGCCCCTGATGTGCCTAAACATTGAAACCCCTAACAAGTGACACCATTTTGGAAAGTAGACCCCCTAAGGAACTTATCTAGATGTGTGGTGAGCACTTTGACCCAACAAGTGCTTTACAGAAGTTTATAATGCAGAGCCGTAAAAATAAAAAATCATATTTTTTCACAAAAATGATCTTTTCACCCCAAATTTTTTATTTTCCCAAGGGTGAGAGAAGAAATTGGACCCCAAAAATTGTTGTGCAATTTGTCCTGAGTACGCTGATACCCCATATGTGGGTGTAAACCATTGTTTGAGCGCAGGGCAGAGCTCGGAAGGGAAGGAGCGCCATTTGACTTTTCAATGCAAAATTGACTGGAATTGAGATGGGACGCCATGTTGCATTTAGAGAGCCCTTGATGTGCCTAAACATTGAAACCCCTAACAAGTGACACCATTTTGGAAAGTAGACCCCCTAAGGAACTTATCTAGATGTGTGGTGAGCACTTTGACCCAACAAGTGCTTTACAGAAGTTTATAATGCAGAGCCGTAAAAATAAAAAATCATATTTTTTCACAAAAATGATCTTTTCACCCCCAATTTTTTATTTTCCCAAGGGTAAGAGAAGAAATTGGACCCAAAAATTGTTGTGCAATTTGTCCTGAGTACACTGATACCCCATATGTGGGTGTAAACCATTGTTTGGGCGCAGGGCAGAGCTCAGAAGGGAAGGAGCGCCATTTGACTTTTCAATGCAAAATTGACTGGAATTGAGATGGGACGCCATGTTGGGTTTGGAGAGCCCCTAATGTGCCTAAACATTGAAACCCCCCACGAGTGACACCATTTTGGAAAGTAGACCCCTTAAGGAAATTATCTAGATGTGTGTTGAGCACTTTGACCCAACAAGTGCTTCACAGAAGTTTATAATGCAGAGCCGTAAAAATAAAAAATCATATTTTTTCACAAAAATGATCTTTTCACCCCCATTTTTTTATTTCCCCAAGGGTAAGTGAAGAAATTAGACCACAAAAGTTGTTGTGCAATTTGTCCTGAGTACGACGATACCCCATATGTGGGTGTAAACCATTGTTTGGGCGCATAGCAGAGCTCAGAAGGGAAGAAGCGCTATTTTACTTTTTAATGCAAAATTGACTGGAATTAAGATGGGATGCCATGTTGCGTTTGGAGAGCCCCTGATGTGCCTTAACATTAAACCCCCCCACAAGTGACACCATTTTGGAAAGTAGACCCCCTAAGGAACTTATCTAGATGTGTTTTGAGAGCTTTGAACCCCCAAGTGTTTCACTACAGTTTATAACGCAGAGCCGTGAAAATAAAAATTATTTTTTTTTTTCACAAAAATGATTTTTTAGCCCCCAGTTTTGTATTTTCACAAGTGTATCAGGATAAATTGGACCCCAAAAGTTGTTGTCCAATTTGTCTGGAGTACGCTGATACCCCATTTGTGGGGGGGGACCACTGTTTGGGCGCATGACAGAGCTCGGAAGGGAAGGAGCGCCATTTGGAATGCAGACTTAAATGGATTGGTCTGCAGGCGTCACGTTGCATTTGCAGAGCCCCTGATGTACCCAAACAGTACAAACCCCCCACAAGTGACCCCATATTGGAAACTAGACCCCCCAAGGAACTTATCTAGATGTTTTGTGAGAACTTTGAACCCCCAAGTGTTTCACTACAGTTTATAACGCAGAGCCGTGAAAATAAAAATTATTATTTTTTTTTCACAAAAATGATTTTTTAGCCCCCAGTTTTGTATTTTCACAAGGGTATCAGGATAAATTGGACCCTAAAAGTTGTTGTCCAATTTGTCCTGAGTACGCTGATACCCCATTTGTGGGGGGGAACCACTGTTTGGGCGCATGACAGAGCTCGGAAGGGAAGGAGCGCCATTTGGAATGCAGACTTAAATGGATTGGTCTGCAGGCGTCACGTTGCATTTGCAGAGCCCCTGATGTACCCAAACAGTACAAACCCCCCACAAGTGACCCCATATTGGAAACTAGACCCCCCAAGGAACTTATCTAGATGTGTTGTGAGAACTTTGAACCCCCAAGTGTTTCACTACAGTTTATAACGCAGAGCCGTGAAAATAAAAATTATTATTTTTTTTTCACAAAAATGATTTTTTAGCCCCCAGTTTTGTATTTTCACAAGGGTATCAGGATAAATTGGACCCTAAAAGTTGTTGTCCAATTTGTCCTGAGTACGCTGATACCCCCTATGTGGGGGGGAACCACTGTTTGGGCGCATGACAGAGCTCGGAAGGGAAGGAGCGCCATTTGGAATGCAGACTTAAATGGATTGGTCTGCAGGCGTCACATTGCATTTGCAGAGCCCCTGATGTACCCAAATAGTACAAACCCCCCACAAGTGACCCCATATTGGAAACTAGACCTCCCAAGGAACTTATCTAGATGTGTTGTGAGAACTTTGAACCCCCAAGTGTTTCACTACAGTTTACAACGCAGAGCCGTGAAAATAAAACATATTTTTTTTCCCACAAAAATGATTTTTAGCCCCCCAAATTTTTATTTTCCCAAGGATAACAAGAGAACTTGGACCCCAGAAGTTGTTGTTCAATTTGTCCCTAGTACGCTGATACCCCATATGTTGGGGTAAACCCCTTTTTGGACGCACGGGAGAGCTCGGAAGGGAAGGAGCACTGTTTTACTTTTTCAACGCAGAATTGGCTGGAATTGAGATTGGACGCCATGTCGCGTTTGGAGAGCCCCTGATGTGCCTGAACAGTGGAAACTCCCCAATTCTACCTGAAACCCTACCCCTAACCTCACCCCTAACCGTTTACTGAACATTTTCTGACAGTCATAAGTGCCACGTATATAAGTGCCACGTATATAAGTGCCACGTATTTAAGAGCCACGTATTTAAGTGCCACGTATTTAAGTGCCACGTATTTAAGTGCCACGTATTTCAGTGCCACGTATTTCAGTGCCACGTATTTCAGTGCCACTTATTTCAGGCACTGAAAAATACGTGGCACGTAAATACTTCAGTGCCACGATATTTCAGTGCAACGATATTTCAGTGCCACGATATTTCAGTGCCACGTATTTCAGTGCCACGTATTTCAGGCACTGAAAAATACGTGGCACGTAAATACTTCAGTGCCACGATATTTCAGTGCCACGATATTTCAGTGCCACGATATTTCAGTGCCACGTATTTCAGTGCCACGTATTTCAGGCACTGAAAAATACGTGGCACGTAAATACGTGGCACATAAATACGTGGCACTGAAATACGAGGCACTTAAATACGTGGCACTTAAATACGTGGCACTTAAATACGTGGCACTTATATACGTGGCCACTGAAATATCGTGGCACTTATATACGTATATAAACGTATATTTCAGTGCCACGTATTTCAGTGCCACGTATTTCAGGTTAGGGGTAGGGTTAGGGGTAGGGTTAGGGTTTTTTGTTTTTTTCTTGTTTTCTTGTGTTTTTTTATAAAAACGCATGCGTTTTACCGCGTTTACATGCATTTTTTCACACATGCGGTTTTTTAAAAAACGCTTGCAGATAAAAACGCAAGTGTGAAACCAGACTAAAAGACGCTTTTTATAGCAAAAAAGTTTTTGCGTCTCCACATTTTGAGACCTATAATTTTTCCACATTTTGGTCCACAGAGTCATGTGAGGTCTTGTTTTTTGCGGGACGAGTTGACGTTTTTATTGGTAACATTTTCGGACACGTGACCATTTTTTATCACTTTTTATTCCGATTTTTGTGAGGCAGAAAAACCAAAAACCAGCTATTCATGAATTTATTTTGGGAGAGGCGTTTATACCGTTCTGCGCTTGGTAAAATTGATAAAGCAGTTTTATTCGTCGGGTCAGTACGATTACAGCGATACCTCATTTTTATCATTTTTTTATGTTTTGACGCTTTTATACGATAAAAACTATTTTATAGAAAAAATAATTATTTTGGCATCGCTTTATTCTGAGGACTATAACTTTTTTATTTTTTTGCTGATGATGCTGTATGGCGGCTCGTTTTTTGCGGGACAAGATGACGTTTTCAGCGGTAACATGGTTATTTATATCTGTCTTTTTGATCGCGTGTTATTCCACTTTTTGTTCGGCGGTATGGTAATAAAGTGTTGTTTTTTGCCTCGTTTTTTTTTTTTTTCTTACGGTGTTTACTGAAGGGGTTAACTAGTGGGACAGTTTTATAGGTTGGGTCGTTACGGACGCGGCGATACTAAATATGTGTACTTTTATTGTTTTTGTTTGTTTTTTTTAGATAAAGAAATGTATTTATGGGAATAATATTTTTTTATTATTATTATTTATTTAGGATTTTTTTTTTTTTTTTTTACACATGTGGAAATTTTTTTTTTTACTTTTTTACTTTGTCCCAGGGGGGGACATCACAGATCGCAGATCTGATAGTGTGCACAGCACTCTATCAGATCGGCGATCATACTTTCATCGGAGGAGGCTGCAGCTTTCATCTGCAGCCTGCTCCGACCCGGAAGTGCTCCCTGCAGGACCCGGATACAGCCCCTCGGCCATTTTGGATCCGGGGCCTGCAGGGAGAAGACGTTCGGTACGAGGTGAGTACATCACCTTGTACCGATCGTCTCAGGGAAGCCCGCAGGGAGCCCCCTCCCTGCGCGATGCTTCCCTGTACCGCCGGTACACCGCAATCATGTTTGATCGTGGTGTGCCGGGGGTTAATGTGCCGGGGGCGGTCCGTGACCGCTCATGGCACATAGTGCCGGATGTCAGCTGCGATATGCAGCCGACACCCGGCCGCGATCGGCCGCGCTCCCCCCGTGAGCGCGGCCGATCGCGTATGACGTACTATCCCGTCACCGGGAATTAAGGCCCACCCCACCTCGACGGTATAGTACGTCATACGGGCTTAAGGGGTTAAACATCACGATGGCATTGCTGCAGTACGTTTTTTCCTGGGTACTTCATCATTACCCATAGACATGAGGGACCTCCTGCTGGAGCTAATAGAGTTCACCCTCACACACAATTTTTTTGTGTTTAAGGGGTCCTTCTACCTACAGCTTCGGGGGACCGCCATGGGCGCGGCCTTCGCGCCGGCCTATGCGGGTCTTTTCCTGGGGCTGTGGGAGAGGGACCTCTTCCTGGCAGATGAACAGGGGTTGATGGACCGTGTCCCCTTCTGGACACGGTACATCGACGACATCGTCTTCATCTGGCAGGGCACACCCGTCGACCTTGGGCAGCTTATTTCTACTCTGAACAGCAATGACCTGAACATACACCTTACGTTTTGCCATAGCAGTGTGTCCTTGGACTTCTTAGATGTCACTATTAGGCGAGATCAATCTGGTGTCCTTCAAACTGACATCTTTAGAAAAGAGACATCTACTAATACGTTGTTGTATGCCTCATCTGGACATCCCAGACATATGATCCGTTCGGTACCGGTGGGCCAGTTCCTCCGACTACGTCGGATCTGCTCCACCGATGCAGATTTCGAGTTGAGGGCGGATGAATTGAGACAACGGTTTTTAATGCGCGGATACAGCCGTAGGGTAGTTAAGACTGCCTACCACCGAGCTAAGCACGCTCTGAGGAACGATTTGCTATACAATATGAATCACAACAGGAAACCTAAGACGGATGACCAAATAAGGTTTGTCACCACTTTTAACTCGCAGTCTAATAGGGTGCGCAACATTTTGGAACAGGCGTGGCCGATCCTCAGGGTGGACCCTGTTTTAAAGAAAATTCTACCATCTAGACCCTCTATGTCCTTTAGGAGAGCTAAAAACTTGAGGGACCACCTTGTCTCCAGCCATTATCCTGAGCGCCCACTTCCCACCTTCTTGGATAGATTTGAGATGAGGGGTGGATGTGTTCCGTGTGGCAGGTGTGTCGCCTGTCCCAACATTGACCGCTGTGATAATTTTTCCAACTTTGACGGTACTAGGCTTTTTGAGATCCGCCAGCGTATCACATGTACCACGAGGTACGTGATTTACTACGCTACGTGCCCCTGTGGCCTTATATATGTTGGATTAACAACACGCCAACTTAAGGTACGCACGAGGGAGCACGTGTTGGGCATTCAGGCGGCAGCCAGCCACACGAACACTTCCACCCTCAAGACGATACCACGACACTTTAAAAATCTGCATAATTGTGATAGCACCCTGTTGAGGGTACGTGGTATCGATTCCTTGAAAATTAACATCAGAGGTGGGGGTCTATCTGGGCGACTTGCAAGGTTGGAGACAAGGTGGATTTGGACATTAAACACGGTCCACCCGTTCGGTCTCAATGAGTGCCTGTCGTTTGCCCCATTTTTGGGGTCCCCCGGGTGATGTGCACCGCTAAGTGCGGATTTTTTCATGCATTTTGTTTTAAATGTTTTTAACTGTGTTTTCTTCTATTTCTATTTGTATTTTAGTGACAATTTTTCATCTACCATATGTGCTACATAATCTGTGGGAAAGGAGTAGCCCGAGTGATGTCCCTGTCTGTGTCCTATGCGCTTAGGATTCTGTCGTTGCGGTTTTGGACCTTTTTCCTTACATATTGTCTAACTTCTACAACAAATGTTTTGGCACTATGTGATGTTATTGTAATTATTTATGTACGATGATATGTATGTTCAGTATCTGTATGCATTATAATTACTGATTTGTTGTATTATAATCACCCTATTATGTCTATATTATTATCATTATGTTATGTTATTGGGGTGGTTGCATGACATTTGTATTTGTGTATGTTGGTGAGGTGTTTTAATTTGGTTTATATTTGTTGTGTTGTCTTTTGTGTCTATACATTGTTCTATTGCTAATGCCAATATTGGGCTCGATGTTTGTTGATTATGGTGCATTTTTGGCCGCACTCTGTGGCTTCTTCCACCTTTTGACATGTCGGCTCTCATGTGTCCCGGCATCTGTGGTGACGGCGGCGCTTTTATATGGTTAATATGCGCCTGCCGGACTCCAGATGCTGTTGTTATTATACCGCAATCGTATGTGTATATATTTATATATATATATATATATATATATATATAATTTTTTTCCTACTTTTTAACAATGTTGGACACAGTCAGGGCGTTTGCCCAACACTAATATGGCTGCCGGTGTGTGCCGCTCGGTGTGGTGTGGCCCCGCCTTTTCCCTGGCTCCATCTGCTGTCTGACGTCTTGGTCACATGGGGCCCCATGTGACCTGGCGTCGGCGGCATTGTACGGCGCCTGTGGAGGGGCGGTGCTTTCCTTGCCGGCCGGCGTACACTTCCGGCCTGGCGCTGTATTTATCTGCGCCTGTGGCCCCTCTCCCACACCCCCTGAGGAAGGAAGTCCTTACTTCCGAAACGCGCGTTGGGGAGAGCGGGGGAGTGAGCGTGTGCGTTCCTGTGCCACTAGGTATGTATGTGGAGACGCTGCCATTGTGCATCTATGTTTCTTTTTACCAACGTTGGTAATCTAGTTCTGTCTCCTAAGGGCAGTCACATGCTCCCTCACCGCTGTTGCTTGATGTAATCTGTCACTTTTTAGCCATGTTCCTGCCATCTATCTTTTGTAATTACTAATAAATATATTCCTTTTTGCAATGTATTCCAGTCTTTTGGACTTCATTACACTGATTAGTGTTGTGGTGTTTTTCTAGTTAGACCTCAGTGTGTCCGTATACGTCCTGTGATTTGCTATGGGGTTGATATATATATATCTATGGTACTATACGCTAATATGTCGTATTTCCCTGGCTATATGTGTTTTTCTATTTATTACATTATTATACACCGGAGACCAGAACTGTGCACAGTATTCTAAGTGTGGTCGAACTAGTGACTTGTATAGAGGTAAAATTATGTTCTCCTCATGAGCATCTATGCCTCTTTTAATACATCCCATTATTTTATTTGCCTTTGTAGCAGCTGCCTGACACTGGCCACGGAATATGAGTTTGTCATCCACCCATACACCCAGGTCTTTTTCATTGACGGTTTTGCCCAGAGTTTTAGAATTAAGCACATAGTTATACATCTTATTACTTCTACCCAAGTGCATGACCTTACATTTATCCCCATTAAAGCTCATTTGACATTTATCAGCCCAAGCTTCTAGTTTACATAAATCATCCTGTAATATAAAATTGTCCTCCCCTGTATTGATTATTCTGCAGAGTTTAGTGTCATCTGCAAATTTTGAAATTCTACTCTGAATTGGGTCTCCTATGCTGTTATTGCCTTGAAGTGAGTGGCTGGGCTGCCAAGAATTACAATGCACCCCAACACCCCTTTCATGAGAGGTACAGGAGGGCTTCCTGAAAAAATGTTGCATTGAATGCAAGGCCTGCTCTGCTATCAAGTCATATGCACCCCAATGAGCCTTTGAACCCAGGTACTGGATGGCCACAGGAAAACCCACTTCACAGTCTTCAGTTGGTCCTGCTATATAATTTCCTTATGCATTTAATGCAAGGATCGCCTTAACTCAAATTTGCACGCACCCCAATCCCCTTGGAAGAAACACGGAGGAGGAGCTGATAAAAAAAATGTCCTCTTACAAAGGAGTGGGTCTCCAAGACTCGTAGTGCCCAAATGACAAACATTTCCCTATGGGTAGTACATTTTTTAAACATTCTTTTAGGGGATCATAGACACCATTGCCAAAAATTGACTGGCTGTAGCATCATTGAACACATTCACCCTGGTGTTCTAGTGGCAGTGGATGATGAAACATTGAGGAAGGCCTCATTAAAAAAGTCACAATTTAAAGGAGCGGGTCTCCTAGACTTGAAATGCCTGTACACTAAGTGTATGGCCTGACAAACATTTCTCCATGGGGGTTCCTTTTTTTAAAATAAAAATTCAGCCCAAAATAGTGTTTAGTGTTTAGAGCTAGGGTAATACAAAGCAAAAAAGGTAAATGGAAGCCTGAAAAGCACATTTTGTAGATACATGAGGCATGTCATGGAGACAGCAAATACAGTGGAATGTAGCCCTGAAATGCCACAATTTGATTGCCAAAGTTACATCTGGCGTTTGACTAAGATACCAGATTCTTCAATATGTGGCCTGTATATTTATTTTATACTGCTAAATAGTGTTTAGAGTTATGGTAACACACCACAAAAAAGGAGAATGAAAGCCTCAAAAGCACACTTTGTAGCCCACAGATAGATGAGGCGTATCACGGAACTACCACACTGTAATATATGTTTGTTTGTTTTTTACCAAAATAATGTATAGGCCTAGGGTATTAGACAGACCAAAAATTGGAATGTATGCATGAAAAACAACTAATTTTAGACCAAACATAGAACGGGTGTCGGACGGAGATAACAGACTGTTTCAATGTGTGGTCTGTATTTTTTAGAATTTTTAAAACCACAAAATACTGTATACACCAAGAGTAGCAGACCAAAAACTGGAATGTATGCCTGAAAAGCAAGGATATGGAGACCACAGATAGACCAGGCAAACTGACTGAGATAACAGACTTTCAATATGTGGCCTGTATTTTCTAAAATTTTAAAAACAACAAAATACTGTATACACCAAGGGTAGCAAACCAAAATCTGGAATGTATGCCTGAAAAGCCAAGATTTGCAGACCACAGATAGACCAGACTAATGGCTGAGATAACAGACTGTTTCAATATGTGGCCTGTACGTTTTACAATTTTAAAAACAACAAAATACTGTATACACCAAGGGTAGCAGACCAAAAACTGGAATGTATGCCTGAAAAGCAAAGATTTGGAGACCACAGATAGACCGGGCATCTGACTGAGATAACAGACTTTCAATATGTGGCCTGTATTTTATAAAAAAATTTGAACCATAAAATGCTGTATTCATTAAGGGTAGCAGACCAAAAATTGGAATGTGTGCCTGAAAAGCCAAGATTTGCAGACCACAGGTAGACCAGAAGCGTGACAGAGATAACAGAATGTTTCAATATGTGGCCTGTATTTTTTACTATTTTAAAAACAACAAAATACTGTATACACCAAGGGTAGCAGACAAAAAACTGGAATGTATGCCTGAAAAGCAAAGATTTGGAGACCACAGATAGACCAGGCGTCTGACTGAGATAACAGACTGTTTTAATATGTGGCCTGTATTATTTAAAAATGTTTGAACCACAAAATGCTGTATATACCAAGGGTAGCAGACCAAAATCTGGAATGTATGCCTGAAAAGCAAAGATTGGGAGACCACAGATAGACCAGGCATCTGACTGAAATTACAGACTGTTTCAATGTGTGTCCTGTATTTTGTAAAAAATTTTAAACCACAAAATTCTGTTTAGAGGAAGGGTAGCAGACCTAAAAATGCAATGTATGCCTGCAAAGCTAGGATTTGGACACCACAGATACACCGTGCTTTTGACAGAGATAACAGACTGATCAAAATATGGCCTTGATTTTTTTGGGACCACCAAAATTATGTCAATAAGTAGGCTATGACACTAAAATAAAAAAAATTGGAGTACTAAAACTGTACAATATTTAGTGCAATGGTCTGCAAAGCGTTTGGCTTACAAATCACAGTGCTAAACATAAGTACTGTATGAAACAGTCTGTCTGTTACGGAACTGCAACACAGAACTAGGATAGAAGGGGGAAAACTGACCCTGCACTGAGACTAGGCTGATACCCTACGATGGAGTGGGCGACCCATTCCTTGCGAATAGACCCACCGACGATCCTAGGTTAATCTCAAGCTAAGACCTATAGATAGGGAGAAGGAGGTCCCTAAAAATCTAAGGACTGGTTAAAAAAAAGTCACTTCCTAATAGAAAATACAGAGAAGGCTGCAGAAACCAACAGAAAACAGAAACTAAGGATAGCAGAACTGGGGTCTCAGAACTGCACAATATCAAAAACAGAAAGTTATCAAAGCACCTAGCCAGAACTCTAGCGGATTAACACTGTTGTCCAGCAAGAACTAGGAGGCAGGTGCTGGGTAATAAAGGGTGATACAATCACCTGACCTATGACAACCCAGCACCAGAGGAAAAAGACCAGCAGCCAGAAAACCACAAGTTGGCGGATGGTCAAAAACAAAACGGATTTTAACAGTACCTCCCCTTTTATGAGGATCCTCCGAGCATTATTTGGAAATCTCCTGTGAAAAGCCTTAATCAGCCTTGAGGCCGAGACGTCCTTAGCTTTCACACAGGAATTATCCTCGGGACCAAAATTCTTCCATGACACGAGATACTGCAACCTTCCTCTGTGCCACCTGGAATCTAAAATGCGTGAAATCTCAAACTCACCATCCTCTTAAACTGGAGAAACAGTCAGCATTGCCTCCTTATCTGTGTTATCTTTCTTCAGTAAAGATACATGAAAAAGTGAATTAATTCTCCAGGACGAGGGGATGTCTAATCTCACCGCTGCTGAGTTGACAACCTGAACCACTTTGAAGGGTCCTACAAACTTAGGCCCCAGTTTTTTAGAAGGGATCTTTAAGCGCACATTCCTAGAGGACAACCAGACCATGTCCCCAACTGCAAACAACGCCTCCCTTCTTTTCTTGTCAAAATATTTCTTTGACCTCCTATTTGCCTATTTCAGATTATGGCGTACATTGGTCCAATCCGTGTCCAAATTTCCAGAAAAACTCTCCGCATCAAGCACCGCAGCCCCAATCTTTGAAAATGGACCGAAAGATGGATGCCTCCCTGTACAGCAAAAAAAGAGAACACCCAGCCAAGGATGACGTATGATTATTAAGAGCAAACTCAGCTAGTGGTAGATATTCCCACCACATCTTCTGATGGTCTGCTACAAAACATCTAAAAAAACTGCTCGACGTCCTGGTTCTTCCTTTCGGTCTGTCCATTGGACTCCAGATAACTTGACGAAAATTACAAATGAACCTTTAATCTGTCACAAAAAGCAGGCCACAAGCGAGCCACAAACATTGGTCCTCTATCGGAAACAAAGTCCGTGGGAACCCCATGGAGCCTGACAATCTCTTTCACAAATGCCTTAGCTAGAGTCTTGGCGCAGGGTAATTTATTGAACGGGACCAGATGACACATCTTACTAAATCGGTCCGCAACAACCCAGATGACATAAAAACCCTCAGAGACTGGCAGATCGGTGATAAAATCCATAGCAAGATGTGACCATGGCGAACTAGGAACCTCCAAAGGGCACAGCAACCCTGCAGCCGGGGCATGTGAAGCCTTCGACCTAGCGCACACAGTACACTGACGCACCCACTTGATGATTTCTCTTTGCCACCCTGTCCACCAGAAACTTCGACCGATCGACTTTCTAGTTTCCGAAATCCCTGGATGACCAGCCAACCGAGACTCATGACATTCAGCAAACAAAGCTCTCCGCAAGGTTCTTGGCTCAAATAATTTACAATACGGAATGTTAATTGGTGCAGCATTCTGGGCCCCTAGGATGCTACTCTCCAACTCAGAACCAAATGCTGCCACCACCAACTCTTTCTGCAAAATACATTCCTCCTTCTCAGTATTAACTGCTGGAGAGAAACTATGAAACAAAGCATCCACTTTAACATTCTTTGTCCCAGGGATATATGTTACGGAGAAATGAAACCGGGCAAAAAACAGTGCCCACCTAGCTTGATGGGCATTCAAATGTTTAGCAGCATCCAGATATATCAGACTCTTATGATCAGTTAAAACCTGTATCGGATGTCTAGGCCCCTCCAAAAAATGTTGTCAATGCTCAAACGCAAGTTTAATAGCCAGCAACTCTCTGTCCCCAACATCATAGTTGAGCTCAGTCTCTGAAAATTTTTTGGAAAAGAAAGCACAGGGATGCACCCCAACCTCTCCCTCCTGGGACAGAACTGCCCTCACCCCTACTGAAGAAGCATCAACCTCTACTAAAAATGGCTTGGTCTCATCTGTCTGGATCAAAACAGGAGCAGAGTTAAACCTCTCCTTGAGATGCTCAAAAGCCTTAACAGCCTCAGAGGACAATAGGACAGTATTAGAACCCTTCTTGGTGAGATCAGTTATAGGTTTAGCGATCATAGAAAAAGTCTATGAATTTTTTGTAATAATTAGCAAACCCTAAAAATCTCTGAACTGACTTCAAACATTCAGGCCTAGGCAGCTCCAGCGCTGCCTGAACCTTCACCGGGTCCATCTCAAACCCATCACCGGAGACAAGGTACCCCAAAGAAACTCATTTTCTGTACTACAAACTTGCACTTCTGAATTTAGCAAAGATTGAGTTTTAGCTCTAAATCTGTAGAACTTCACAGACTCTCTGCTAATGCGACTCCAGATCAGGTGAATAGATCAAAATATCATCCAAATAAACAATAACACTCCTACTGATCAACGACCTCAGAATGTCATTAATGAAATTTTGAAAAAACGCAGGCTCATTGGTTAGGCCAAAAGGCATCACCAGACACTCTAAAATGACCTTCCGGGGTATTAAAGGCTGTCTTCCATTCATCACCCTCCTTCGCCAGCAGCAAATTATATGCCCCACGAACATCAATCTAAGAGAACCACTTCGCTCCGGTTAGCTGGTTAAACAAATCTGGAATTAGCGGCAACGGGTAAGGATTGCAGACAGTGATATTATTAATCTCCCGAAAATCCAGACACGGCCTAAGGCCCCATCCTTCTTTTTGACAAAAAGAATCCTACAGCCACAGGGGATTTAGAGGGTCTTATATGACCTGCAGCTAAACTAGTCTGTAGGTATTCCTTTAAGGCCTCCCTCTCGGGAATCGTCAGATTAAATAAATGACTCTTAGGAAGTGTGGCACCTGGGATGAAGTCAATAGCACAGTTGTAATTTCTATGAGGTGATAGAGCTTGCGACTCAACCTCCAGAAATCCTGAATGGCTTCAGGTAGCTTCTTCTTCACAACAGCAGCAATGTGAACATTGTAACAATTACCATAACACCCCTGACCCCAGGACCTTATAGTACTAGACGACCAGTCCAGCAAAGGATTGTGCATTTTTAACCAGGGTAAACCCAGGATGACTTCGCAAGGTGATTTAGCAAGGGCAAACAAGTCTATACACTCCTGATGTTTCATATTCACAATAACTGGGAACCCGGTAACCTTTCGAGAAATACACCCATGTTCCAAAGGAGTGTTATCAATAGCCACAACAGGAATAGGAGATAACAATGGTTCAGTATCAAACTTTTATTTTTCTAGGAATTGTTGATCATTCAAATTAAGTGCAGAACCACAATCCACCATTACCTGAAAATCAATGGAATGACTATGATATGTGGTATTACCTGAAAAAAAACTCCTGCGGACCGTAAAAATGCAATACTAACTGGAGTGTTACTCCTACTGACTTTTTTTTTCTTTCCTTATGTGAACCTCACATTGCTTAATAAAATGGTCAGCCTTACCACAATACAAGCATAGCCCTTCAGAAAACCTCTTCTCCCTCTCCTGGGAACGAGAGGACATCGCCCCAAGTTGCATCGGTTCCCCACAGTCGACGGGGCTATCCTGAGAGACTAGGTCCAGCATTATAAGAGCCTTCTATTCATTCTGTCTGCCTCTCAATCTTCTATCCACTTGGATAGCTAACTGCATAGCAGTGTCAGGACTCTGAACATTTTTTACCTTTTGTGCATTACTGCCCTTTTCCAACATGGCGTCTTTGGTCTCATGTGCACTTGTCTTCCTGCTATAAAACTCCACCCCAGGCTTCAGTCTGTGCTAGATTATTTTGCTTTGCATCCAGCTCCTGATTACTCCCTGGCCTTGCACCTGCACCTGCTCCTGTGAACCTGTGTTGGAGATCCTTCCACTCTGCTCTGAGTTCCTGCTCCATACACCAGTATTCAGTAATCCTCCTTCATCTGCTGCTCGTGTTACTTCCATCTGCATTTGCTGGACATGTAAGCTGTTTCTACTCTGCAAAACCTGAGACCATTAACAAGGCCTCCCTGGTTGAGCTAATATATGATTTGAACTGCCTAATAGCATATCTATCTGTATCTGGACTAAGTCAAGGATCTATTCGTGTCAAGTTTCCTCAAGAATAACTGTGCTTCATAGACATTCGGTTTGTTTGCATCTACCTCTGAAGTTTCCTATTGACGGCTAAGCTGCGTTTATTATTTGCACCAAGTGTTGTGGACTTGAGTTTCTCTCTGCACCTGCTTGAATCACCGTGTGATAATATAAACTTTACCACTTATAAAACTGTGTCCTGTTGTCTTGTTCCACGCAAAGAGTCTCCTGAATTATCCCCTATAATTATTACAGGATAATCTAGCCATAAAAAAAGTGAGACTGCTGGAACAATGACTGCAGAGAGCAGATTAGAGCAGGTGTTTTCCATAATTAGATCACTGCAGAAAGATGTGGAAGGTCTGCAAAAGAAGTTTGAAAGCTTTGAACACAATCAACAAGTGTTTGGACAATCTTTGCAGGACTTAAGCAATCGCATGGCAGCCCAGGAAAACAAACTTGCTGGCATAGAGTCCCAGTATCTATGGGCTTTTCAGGACATAAGCACGCAAATAGCTGCACAAGTGACTTTACCCTCTGGGCAACCACCACCAGCTAGCCCACCTAAGTTGCCCCCATTCAGATTTAATGGTGATCGCAACAAATTTCGTGGCTTTGTGAATCAATGTATGCTATATTTTGATGTGCATGCTGACCATTTTCCTACTGATAGATCCAAAGTATTGTGTGTAATAATGCTACTGACCTCACGAGCGCTCACCTGGGCGAATCCGATGATTGAGTCTCGTGACCCACGGTTAAATGACTTGGATGATTTCTTGGCCACTATGGCATTAATGTTTGATGACCCTAATCGCCGTGCAACCGCTGAATCTGCTTTGTTGTCTTTACGCCAGGCTAAATGTTCTGTTATTGAGTATGCCACTAAATTCAGGAGATTGGTGGTAGATACCAATTGGGACAGATATGCACAATTGCCTATTTTTAAAAGGGGTCTGTCTAGTATTATAAAAGATGAACTTGCTCGCTCAGAGTCACCACAAGAACTAGAGACATTTATACAGCATTGTGTGCGCATAGACATTCGCCTTACTGAGCGTAGGCAGGAGAAATTTGCTGCATATAACCGTATTTCTAACTTTTCCCTCCCTTCTAAAGAGCCTGCAGGTAAAACATCTCGGGAAGTGGAGGAGGTGCCCATGCAAATTGATTCCGTTCAGAGACGCAAGATCAATGAGCGCCAGGAGCATCGCCTTCGTGAAAGTCTATGTTTCTACTGCGGCCAGTCTGACCACTTCTTGATCAATTGTCCTAAGTGTCCTAGACGGCCTAACAAGGTGTTAGCAGCAATAGGGGAGTATGACAACTGTGATGATGAATCTGACATCTCTGAATGTAGCCTGCCTTTAAACGCTGTATTCCATTCACTTTCTATGACTTCACCCCCCAAGGAGCTGAAGGAAAATAACTCTCACTGTTCTCTCCCTAGTAAGATCCTGTGTTCAGGAAAGTGGATTTCCAGTTAAGCTATGATTGACTCTGGTGCAGGTGGCAATTTCATGGATATCACATTTGCCAAGGAGCATGGTATTAAAATTCAGCAAAGAGCCTCTCCAATTACCATGGAAACAGTGGATGGGTCACCTTTAATCTCTGGGCCTGTGGATCAGGAGACCGTACCCCTTGAAATTTTGTTGGAGCCTAATCATCAGGAGCAACTTTCTTTCTTGCTAATTTCTTCTCCTCATTTTCCTGTGATTTTAGGCATTCCTTGGTTGCGTTCTCAGAACCTAATTATCAACTGGGAGACAAAGGAGATTATCTTTCCAACAAAGAGCAACTCAGCATTAACAGAAGCTGTCCCTGAGTCCACGGCTACGGAACCACATGTACAGGTATCTTCTTTACCTCCAGCATATAAAGAGTTCTCTGACCTCTGTGACAAGAAGAATGCAGATCAACTTCCTTCACACAGGCATTATGACTGTTCCATTGAGTTGCTTCCTGGGGCAGATATTCCTTTTGGTCACGTATACCCTTTGGCGGCACCTGAGCTTCAAGCCTTAAAGGAGTATATTGATGAAAATCTGGCCATAGGCTTCATACGTCCTTCTTCCTCACCAGAAAGGGCACCCATTTTTTTTGTAAAGAAGAAGGATGGGACCCTGAGACCCTGTGTTGACTATTCGGAACCCAATAAGGTAACCGTACGAAACTGTTACCCTTTGCCTCTGATTCCCGAATTACTGGAAAGAGTCCGCCATGCTAAGGTGTTCTCTAAGCTGGATCTTCGTGGGGCTTATAATTTGGTGTGTATTCGTCCAGGGGATGAGTGGAAGACAGCATTCAGATGCCGGTATGGACACTTTGAATCTCTTGTGATGCCCTTTGGGCTTTGTAACGCCCCTGCAGCATTTCAACACCTTGTTAATGACATCTTCAGAGATTTGTTGGACCAGTTTGTGGTGATCTATTTGGACGATATACTAATATTTTCTGACTCTCTACAGGAACATGAAGAACATGTCAAAACTGTTTTAATACATCTGAAAGAGAACCAACTGTATATCAAGCCGGAGAAATGCGAGTTCCATCGGTCTGAGATACAGTTCTTGGGTTATATCATCTCTCCCCAGGGGCTGAACATAGAATCTGGTAAGATTCAGGCTTTCCTTGACTGGCCGGTACCCAAGAACGTTAAGGAGGTCCAACATTTTATTGGTTTTGCAAATAATAATAATCTTTATTTTTTTATATAGCGCTAACATATTCTGCAGCGCTTTACAGGTTGAACACATTATCATCGCTGTCCCCGTTGGGGCTCACAATCTAAATTTCCTATCAGTATGTCTTTGGAATGTGGGAGGAAACCGGAGTACCCGGAGGAAACCCACGCAAACACGGAAAGAACATACAAACTCTTTGCAGATGTTGTCCTTGGTGGGGTTTGAACCCAGGACTCCAGCGCTGCAAGGCTGCAGTGCTATCCACTGAGCCACCGTGCTGCAAATTTCTACAGACGCTTCATTCGAAATTTTTCTGATATTGTCCGTCCCATTACTTCCTTGACAAAGAAGGAAAAGCCCTTTAAGTGGTCATCACAGGCTCAAGAAGCTTTTGATCAGCTGAAGATCTGTTTCACATCAGCACCGCTGGTGATACACCCAGATCCAACACATCCTTTCATTGTGGAGGTGGACGCTTCTGATAATGCTTTGGGGGCTATTCTCTCCCAAAGAACTGGAGAGAAGGGTCTGCTACATCCTTGTGCTTTCTTTTCCCATAGACTAACTTCAGCAGAGAAGAAGTACGATGTGGGAGACAAGGAATTGCTGGCTATTATTGCGGCTTTCAAAGAATGGAGGCATCATCTACAAGGAGCTGCACAACAGATCATAGTGCTAACTGACCATCGCAATCTAGAATTCCTTGGATTCGCTAGATGTCTTTCTCCTCGTCAGGCTTGTTGGAACTTATTCTTAAATCAATTTAACTTTGTTATCTCGTACCGTCCAGGTTCTCATAATGGTAAGGCTGATACTTTATCCCGAATCCATGCTGCGGATTCCGTACCTGGAGCCCCGTCCAAGACCATTCTATCTGATGCCAATTTCATTGGAGTTATCCACGATCAGGACTTGTGGAAGGAGGGCAGGGAGGCCTATGAAGGTGATGTATTTCTGGCCAACCCACCTGTGGATATTAATCTTATCTTTAAGGGTGGCATGTGGTTCAGAGATCGACATATCTACGTCCCGGAGGTCGTCCGTCTGCAGATCCTCAAGTTGGTACATGACTCCAAGTTGGCTGGTCACAGGGGGGTACAGAAGACACAAGAGTTCCTGAGCCGATTCTTCTGGTGGCCAACTTGCCTGAAGGATACCAAGGACTATGTTCTCTCTTGCGAGGTATTTGCCCGTTACAAGACCCCTCATGTGGCACCTACGGGTCTTCTACAACCATTACCTGTTCCATCTTGCCCTTGGGGGTCTATATCAATGGACTTTATTGTGGAGCTGCCTACATCGGGGGGCATGAATACAATCATGGTGGTAGTTGATCGCCTGACTAAGGCTGCTCATTTTGTTCCGTGCACCGGCCTCCCCTCTGCTAAAGATACAATGAACTTAGTTATACAGAATGTCTTTCGGTTGCATGGGGTGCCAGATGAGATCATCTCTGACCGTGGAGTACAGTTCACTTCAAGATTCTGGAAGGGGTTTTGCTCTGCACTCAATATTAATGTCTGTCTCTCTTCTGCTTACCATCCCCAGACAAATGGTCAGACTGAGCGTACCAACTAGACGCTGGAACAATATCTAAGATGCTATGTCAACCATCTCCAGGATGATTGGTTGGAGTTGTTGCCGTTAGCTGAATTTTCATATAATAATTCTCAGAGCACCTCCACTAAATTTACACCTTTCTTTGCCAATCTGGGTTATCATCCGTGTATCTTACCTAGGTCTCCAATTAATTCTCCGGCTCTGGCAGTGGAGGAAAGGCTGACTGCGATGAGACACAATCTGGAGGTTCTGAAGGAATCCCTGACCACGGCTCAAGAACGTTATAAGAGATCAGCTGATAGATTCTGTAAACCTGCACCCATGTTCAAGGTAGGAGATTCCATGTGGTTAGCAACTAAGAATCTGAAGTTAAATGTTCCTTCACAAAAGCTTGGACAGAAATTCATTGGCCCTTTCAAGATCAACGGTATTGTGAGCTCTGGGGCCTGCCGGCTGAAGCTACCTAGGACAATGAAGATACACCCAGTTTTTCATGTATCTTTACTAAAGCCTGTATCTCCTAATACCTTCCAGGGACGTGTTGTGCCACCTCTGCAGCCTGTGTTGATTGATGAGCAAGAACAATTCATGGTGGAGGAAATTATTGATTCCAGGATTCGCAGGAATCAGCTCCAATATCTGATAAGATGTCAGGGATATCCCCCTGAGGAAGACGCTTGGGAACCTGTGGAAAACATCAATGACCAACAGAAGATATCTAGTTTTCATCAGAGATTCCCTGAGAAACCAGGTCCAGGATCGTCCTGAGGCCGCTTCTAAGGAGGGAGTAATGTCAGGACTCTGAACATTTTTTACCTTTTGTGCATTACTGCCCTTTTCCAACATGGCGTCTTTGGTCTCATGTGCACTTGTCTTCCTGCTATAAAACTCCACCCCAGGCTTCAGTCTGTGCTAGATTATTCTGCTTTGCATCCAGCTCCTGATTACTCCCTGGCCTTGCACCTGCACCTGCTCCTGTGAACCTGTGTTGGAGATTCTTCCACTCTGCTCTGAGTTCCTGCTGCATACTCCAGTGTTCAGTAATCCTCCTTCATCTGCTGCTCGTGTTACTTCCATCTGCATTTGCTGGACATGTAAGCTGTTTCTGCTCTGCAAAACCTGAGACTATTAACCAGGCCTCCCTGGTTGAGCTAAGATATGATTTGAACTGCCTAATAGCATATCTATCTGTGTCTGGACTAAGTCAAGGATCTATTCGTGTCAAGTTTCCTCAAGAATAACTGTGCTTCATAGACTTTCAGTTTGTTTGCATCTACCTCTGAAGTTTCCTATTGACTGCTAAGCTGCGTTTATTATTTGCACCAAGTGTTGTGGACTTGAGTTTCTCTCTGCACCTGCTTGAATCACCGTGTGGTAATATAAACTTTACCACTTATAAAACTGTGTCCTGTTGTCTTGTTCCACACGAAGAGTCTCCTGAATTATCCCCTATAATTATTACAAGCAGTTTCCAAAGTATCAGGTGCAGGACATGCAATGAGCAAATCTTTAACTTTTCACTCAAACCTGCTAAAAACTGACTCTTGAGCGCTGGGTCATTCCACCTGACCTCTGCGGACCATAGTCTGAACTTGGTGCAATAACTCTCAGAATCAACAGAACCCCGTTTAAGCCATCTGAGCTCTACCTCAGCTGATGTGACCTGATCAGGATCATCATATAACAATGCCATAGCAGAAAAAAGCTTCCACTGATTTCAAACAAGGATCATCAGGATGTAATGAAAATGCCCAGATTTGGGGTTCACATCGCAATAAAGACATAATAATCCCCACACTCTGTAATTTACTCCCTGAGGATCTGGGTCTAAGCCGAAAATATAGTAAACATACATTTTTAAACATAAAAAATTCCTGCCCTTTCCCCGAAAAAAAAACTTAGGTAATCCTACCTTAGCTTCTTCAGAGCGTGCTCCAGAGTAATTACTCACGTGCTGTTGCAGGTCGGCTACATCCAAAGTTAACCCTTGCAAGCATTGAGCAAGTTCTTGGACACTGTACATATTGAAGGAATACGGGAAAAGATTTTTTTTTTTTTTATTTGTGTGGCTGGACAAACTGTTACGGAACTGCAACACAGAACTAGGATAGAAGGGGGAAAACTGACCCTGCACTGAGACTAGGCTGATACCCTACGATGGATTGGGCGACCCATTCCTTGCGAATAGACCCACAGAGGATCCTAGGTTAATCTCAAGTGAAGACCTATAGGTAGGAGGAAGGAAGTCCCTAAAAGATCTAAGGACTGGGTAAAAAAAACAGGTCACCTCCTAGTAGAAAATACAGAGAAGGCCGCAGAAATTAACAGAAAACAGAAACTAACGATAGCAGAACTGTGGTCCCAGAACTGTAAAATATCAAACAAACACAGAAAGCTATCAAAGCACCTAGCCAGAACTCTAGCGGATTAACACTGTTGTCCAGCAAGGACTGGGAGGCAGGTGCTGGGTAATAAAGTGTGATACAATCACCTGACCTAAGACAACCCAGCATCAGAGGAAAAAGACCAGCAGCTAGAAAACCACAATAAGATGGCGGATGGTCAAAAACAAAACAGATTCTAACAGTGTCCCTCCCCTGGCCTGTGTCCCTGGACTGCAATGTAATCAGGCTTGTGTCAACAACCAGTGGGGGGAGTCTGTCTTTGCTCTCCTCAGCATAGGACTTATCCAACACAAGCTTCTAGCCACATAGTCAAAAGTATGTGGGAGCCCTCCCCATGGAGGGGTGGATCCCAGGACACAGAACAATAGACACATGGTTTGGCCCAAGCAGTTGGGTGTTGACGGGCCAGGGGCTAGGATCTATTGCTTAGGCAAAATCCTGGTGCCCGTGTGTGGAGGATTAAAAGCTGCCACGTGGAATAGTGTTATGTCCCTCATCGGTTGGGTCCATAGAACTTATCCCAGGATTATTTCTGTCTTTTCCCTGGCGTCGGATTACCCGGTGGCACCCCTGGAACTGTTCCCCTCTTTGTGTGGAGTCATTGTGGACTACTTACGGACGCTACAAAATTACCTTCATTTGAGATGTCTCAGTTCCCTGTTCCAATAAATCTTGTTGGATTGTTTATCGGCCTAGTGTCTCTTCCTGCTCTGTTGCATACCCCGTCACACTGTAGCTTAATATTTTTTTGCCAGCTAAACATTTTTTGATCACTAAAATGTTGTCCAAAAATGTTGTAAGCCTCATTAAAAACTAGGCCCAATGTAAAGGAGCATGTCTCCTAGACTTGTAATGCCCATACACTAAGTGCAGGGGCTGACAAACATTTCCCCATGGGGGGTACATTTAAAAAAAATATTTATGGGGATCATAGACACCCTTGCTCAAAAATTGCTCAAAAATTGAATGGCTGTAGCAGCATACAACACATTCACCATGGTGTTCCTGTGGCGGAGAATGATGAGATGTGGAGGAAGGCCTTAGGCCATGTGCACACGTTAAGTATTTTTCGCGTTTTTTTCGCGTTTTTTCGCTATAAAAACGTGATAAAAACGCGAAAAAAACGCTTACATATGCCTCCCATTATTTTAAGTGTATTCCGCATTTTTTGTGCAAATGTAGCCTTTTTTTCCGCTAAAAAATCGCATCGCGGAAAAAAAAGCAACATGTTCATTAAAATGCGGAATTGCAGGGGATTCCGCACACCTAGGGGTCCATTGATCTGCTTACTTCCCGCACGGGGCTGTGCCCACGATGCGGGAAGTAAGCAGATTATGTGCGGTTGGTACCCAGGGTGGAGGAGAGGAGATTCTCCTCCACGCACTGGGCACCATATAAGTGGTCAAAAAATAAGAATTAAAATAAAAAATAGTCCTATACTCACCCTCGATGTCTTCCCACCTCCACTGCATGCTGTCGCTTCGGTTCCTGTAGCTGATGTGCGGTGAAGGACCTTGCCGATGACGTCACTGTCCTGTGATTGGTCGTGAGCGGTCATGTGACCGCTCACGTGACCGTGACGTCACGGAAGGTCCTGCGCACACAGACCAGCTATAGGAAGAGGAACGGACGCCGCTGAGGAGATGTCTGGGTGAGTATAACCTTTTTTTTTATTTTTTCTATTATTTTTAAACATTCTATCTTTTACTATAGATGCTGCATAAGCTGCATCTATAGTAAAAAGTTGGTCACACTTGTCAAACGCTATGTTTGACAAGTGTGACCAACCTCAGTCAGTTTTCCAAGCGATGCTACAGATCGCTTGGAAAACTTTAGCATTCTGCAAGCTAATTACGCTTGCAGAATGCTAAAAAAACGCGAAAAAAACGGAAAAAAAACACAAAAAAAAAAATGCGGATTTCTTGCAGAAAATTTCCGGTTTTCTTCAGGAAATTTCTGCAAGAAATCCTG
The DNA here is from genome assembly GCF_051348905.1 of Ranitomeya variabilis. Taxonomy (NCBI): domain Eukaryota; kingdom Metazoa; phylum Chordata; class Amphibia; order Anura; family Dendrobatidae; genus Ranitomeya; species Ranitomeya variabilis. Next base: position 326,116,173 of record NC_135236.1, read on the forward strand.
AACGTGTGCACATACCCTTAATAAAAACTAGGCCCAATGTTAACCCTCCGTCAGGCGCAATAGATCTGACAGGCACACAGTAATTAGTTTCACTTCTCTCTCCTTGCCCACCTATCAGAAAACCCCACCCCTCCTAGTTATCTCCTGACTCTACAGGCTCTGTGAAACCTGATATCACAGTGACTCAGCAGACCTTCTAGTGAGCAGATATCAACACTTTGGCTTCTCAGGCACATTGCGCCTGATTTCAACACAAATTGAAAGGTTAGTATTTTCTTTTTTTATTCATCACGATTGTGTATTTAGCTTGTTTTATGAAGGATTAATGCTAAGTTAGTGTACATAAGTACTGTTTTCTTAGACAAAAGGAGGGTGGCTTCTAAGGCACATTGCGCCCTAACACATACTCTTTCTCTCTTGCTTCAGATTTTCTGCTGCAATGGCCAGAAAACTGTATGATTCATCTAAACCCCTTCATTTAGAAGAAATGAAGATTTTTTTGTTAGAAGATGATGAGGAAGAACCAGCAGTAACTGAGGATTTAGAGGAATCTAGTGACATTTCATCTGAAGATGAGGTAGCAGAATGTAACACTGATTCTGGAACAGAGCAGGATGGTGATAACACTGATACAGAGGAAACAGACACAGATCTAGCTTATTATTTGGGCAAAGATAAAAATACAAAGTGGAACAAAAAGGCACCCAAGAACAAACAGCGCAGAGAATCCCACAATATTATTACACACCTTCCTGGAGTTATTGGAAGTGCTAGAAAAGCTAAAACTGCAGTGGAATGTTGGAGTAATCTAATTACAGATAGCATGTTGGAAACTATTGTTCGGTTCACTAACCAGTATATTGACACAATCAAAGAGCAATTCTCCAGAGAGAGGGACATCAAAAACACTGATGTGATTGAACTCAAGGCATTTATTGGCTTGTTATACCTAGCTGGTGCTTTCAGAGCAAATAGGCAAAGTTTGGAGGAGCTGTGGGGGACAGACGGTGATGGCATCGAAAAATTCAGCCTTGTGATGAATCTGAAACGATTCAAAGTCCTGATCCGTTGCCTCTGTTTCGATGATCGAAGTACCCGGACAGAACGAAAAGGTTATGACCGGCTTGCACCAATTCGGGACATATTTCAACAATTTATTATGAATTGTCAAAAAAGCTATTGCCCGGGGCAAAACTTCACTATTGATGAGATGCTTCCAGGTTTCCGTGGAAGATGTGGTTTTCGGCAATATATACCATCGAAGCCAAACAAATATGGAATTAAAATTTTTGTCATGGTTGATGCAAGGATGATGTACACTATGAACATGGAAGTTTATTGTGGAAGACAGCCACCAGGTCCTTTCAATGTGAGCAACAAGCCTAGTGATGTGGTAAAGAGAATTGCTGAGCCAATGTTTGAATCTGGTCGAAATATCACTGCTGACAACTGGTTTACTGACTTTGATCTGATTGATTTTTTAAAAACGAAAAAGCTGTCATATGTGGGAACTGTTAGAAAAAACAAAAGGCAGTTGCCGCCAGATTTTCTATATACAAAAGGCAAACAACAGTATAGCACTATGTTTGGGTTCAGTAATGGAAAGATTTTAGTTTCTTACATCCCACGCGAGAGAAAAAATGTGATTTTGGTCTCTTCATTACATAATGATTACACCATTGATCCAGAGTCTGGGGAGCTAAGGAAACCAGAAATCATAACTTTTTATAATTTGACCAAAAGCGGCGTTGACACTGCTGACCAAATGTGTGGCAATTTCAATGTAAGTCGAAATACCAAACGCTGGCCGATGGTAATCTTCTTTACAATGCTGAATGTGGGTGGCATCAACTCACAAGTAATTTACCTCGGTAATGAACTTAACCCCTTCCCGACATCTGACGTACTATCCCGTCGAGGTGGGGTGGGCCCCCATGACCGCCGACGGGATAGTACGTCATACGCGATCGGCCGCGCTCACGGGGGGAGCGCGGCCGATCGCGGCCGGGTGTCGGCTGCATATCGCAGCTGACATCCGGCACTATGTGCCAGGAGCGGTCACGGACCGCCCCCGGCACATTAACCCCCGGCACACCGCGATCAAACATGATCGCGATGTGCCGGCGGTGCAGGGAAGCATCGCGCAGGGAGGGGGCTCCCTGCGGGCTTCCCTGAGACGATCGGTACAAGGTGATGTACTCACCTCGTACCGAACGTCTTCTCCCTGCAGGCCCCGGATCCAAAATGGCCGAGGGGCTGTATCCGGGTCCTGCAGGGAGCACTTCCGGGTCGGAGCAGGCTGCAGATGAAAGCTGCAGCCTGCACGGCTGTAAGTGAGATCGGAGATCTCACAGAGTGCTGTGCACACTGTGAGATCAGCGATCTGTAATGTCCCCCCCTGGGACAAAGTAAAAAAGTAAAAAAAAAAATTCCCACATGTGTAAAAAAAATAAAAAAAAATTCCTAAATAAATAATAATAAAAAAAAAAATATTATTCCCATAAATACATTTCTTTATCTAAAAAAAACAAACAAAAACAATAAAAGTACACATATTTAGTATCGCCGCGTCCGTACCGACCCAACCTATAAAACTGCCCCACTAGTTAACCCCTTCAGTAAACGCCGTAAGAAAAAAAAAAAAAAAACGAGGCAAAAAACAACGCTTTATTACCATACCGCCGAACAAAAAGTGGAATAACACGCGATCAAAAAGACGGATATAAATATCCATGGTACCGCTGAAAATGTCATCTTGTCCCGCAAAAAACGAGCCGCCATACAGCATCATCAGCAAAAAAATAAAAAAGTTATAGTCCTCAGAATAAAGCGATGCCAAAATAATTATTTTTTCTATAAAATAGTTTTTATCGTATAAAAGCGTCAAAACATAAAAAAATGATATAAATGAGGTATCGCTGTAATCGTACTGACCCGACGAATAAAACTGCTTTATCAATTTTACCAAGCGCAGAACGGTATAAACGCCTCTCCCAAAAGAAATTCATGAATAGCTGGTTTTTGGTTATTCTGCCTCACAAAAATCGGAATAAAAAGTGATAAAAAATGGTCACGTGTCCGAAAATGTTACCAATAAAAACGTCAACTCGTCCCGCAAAAAACAAGACCTCACATGACTCTGTGGACCAAAATGTGGAAAAATTCTAGGTCTCAAAATGTGGAGACGCAAAAACTTTTTTGCTATAAAAAGCGTCTTTTAGTCTGGTTTCACACTTGTGTTTTTATCTGCATGCGTTTTTTTAAAAAACCACGTGTGAAAAAATGCATGTAAACGCGGTAAAACGCATGCGTTTTTATAGAAAAACACAAGAAAACAAGAAAAAAACAAAAAACCCTAACCCTACCCCTAACCCTACCCCTAACCTGAAATACGTGGCACTGAAATACGTGGCACTGAAATATACGTTTATATACGTATATAAGTGCCACGATATTTCAGAGGCCACGTATTTAAGTGCCACGTATTTAAGTGCCACGTATTTAAGTGCCACGTATTTCAGTGCCACGTATTTCAGTGCCACGTATTTCAGTGCCACGTATTTACGTGCCACGTATTTACGTGCCACGTATTTACGTGCCACGTATTTACGTGCCACGTATTTTTCAGTGCCTGAAATACGTGGCACTGAAATACGTGGCACTGAAATATCGTGGCACTTAAATACGTGGCACTTAAATACGTGGCACTGAAATATCGTGGCACTGAAATACGTGGCACTTAAATACGTGGCACTGAAATACGTGGCACTGAAATACGTGGCACTTAAATACGTGGCACTTAAATACGTGGCACTTAAATACGTGGCACTGAAATACGTGGCACTTAAATACGTGGCACTTAAATACGTGGCACTTAAATACGTGGCACTTAAATACGTGGCACTTAAATACGTGGCACTTAAATACGTGGCACTTAAATACGTGGCACTGAAATACGTGGCACTGAAATACGTGGCACTTAAATACGTGGCACTTATATACGTGGCACTTATGACTGTCAGAAAATGTTCAGTAAACGGTTAGGGGTGAGGTTAGGGGTAGGGTTTCAGGTAGAATTGGGGAGTTTCCACTGTTCAGGCACATCAGGGGCTCTCCAAACGCGACATGGCGTCCAATCTCAATTCCAGCCAATTCTGCGTTGAAAAAGTAAAACGGTGCTCCTTCCCTTCCGAGCTCTCCCGTGCGTCCAAAAAGGGGTTTACCCCAACATATGGGGTATCAGCGTACTAGGGACAAATTGAACAACAACTTCTGGGGTCCAAGTTCTCTTGTTATCCTTGGGAAAATAAAAATTTGGGGGGCTAAAAATCATTTTTGTGGGAAAAAAAATATGTTTTATTTTCACGGCTCTGCGTTGTAAACTGTAGTGAAACACTTGGGGGTTCAAAGTTCTCACAACACATCTAGATAAGTTCCTTGGGAGGTCTAGTTTCCAATATGGGGTCACTTGTGGGGGGTTTGTACTATTTGGGTACATCAGGGGCTCTGCAAATGCAACGTGACGCCTGCAGACCAGTCCATTTAAGTCTGCATTCCAAATGGCGCTCCTTCCCTTCCGAGCTCTGTCATGCGCCCAAACAGTGGTTCCCCCCCACATAGGGGGTATCAGCGTACTCAGGACAAATTGGACAACAACTTTTAGGGTCCAATTTATCCTGATACCCTTGTGAAAATACAAAACTGGGGGCTAAAAAATCATTTTTGTGAAAAAAACATAATTTTTATTTTCACGGCTCTGCGTTATAAACTGTAGTAAAACACTTGGGGGTTCAAAGTTCTCACAACACATCTAGATAAGTTCCTTGGGGGGTCTAGTTTCCAATATGGGGTCACTTGTGGGGGGTTTGTACTGTTTGGGTACATCAGGGGCTCTGCAAATGCAACGTGACGCCTGCAGACCAATCCATTTAAGTCTGCATTCCAAATGGCGCTCCTTCCCTTCCGAGCTCTGTCATGCGCCCAAACAGTGGTTCCCCCCCACATAGGGGGTATCAGCGTACTCAGGACAAATTGGACAACAACTTTTAGGGTCCAATTTATCCTGATACCCTTGTGAAAATACAAAACTAGGGGCTAAATTTCATTTTTGTGAAAAAAAAAAAAAAAATTATTTTCACGGCTCTGCGTTATAAACTGTAGTGAAACACTTGGGGGTTCAAAGTTCTCACAACACATCTAGATAAGTTCCTTGGGGGGTCTAGTTTCCAATATGGGGTCACTTGTGGGGGGTTTGTACTGTTTGGGTACATCAGGGGCTCTGCAAATGCAACGTGACGCCTGCAGACCAATCCATTTAAGTCTGCATTCCAAATGGCGCTCCTTCCCTTCCGAGCTCTGTCATGCGCCCAAACAGTGGTTCCCCCCCACATAGGGGGTATCAGCGTACTCAGGACAAATTGGACAACAACTTTTAGGGTCCAATTTATCCTGATACCCTTGTGAAAATACAAAACTGGGGGCTAAAAAATCATTTTTGTGAAAAAAACATAATTTTTATTTTCACGGCTCTGCGTTATAAACTGTAGTAAAACACTTGGGGGTTCAAAGTTCTCACAACACATCTAGATAAGTTCCTTGGGGGGTCTAGTTTCCAATATGGGGTCACTTGTGGGGGGTTTGTACTGTTTGGGTACATCAGGGGCTCTGCAAATGCAACGTGACGCCTGCAGACCAATCCATTTAAGTCTGCATTCCAAATGGCGCTCCTTCCCTTCCGAGCTCTGTCATGCGCCCAAACAGTGGTTCCCCCCCACATAGGGGGTATCAGCGTACTCAGGACAAATTGGACAACAACTTTTAGGGTCCAATTTATCCTGATACCCTTGTGAAAATACAAAACTAGGGGCTAAATTTCATTTTTGTGAAAAAAAAAAAAAAAATTATTTTCACGGCTCTGCGTTATAAACTGTAGTGAAACACTTGGGGGTTCAAAGTTCTCACAACACATCTAGATAAGTTCCTTGGGGGGTCTAGTTTCCAATATGGGGTCACTTGTGGGGGGTTTGTACTGTTTGGGTACATCAGGGGCTCTGCAAATGCAACGTGACGCCTGCAGACCAATCCATTTAAGTCTGCATTCCAAATGGCGCTCCTTCCCTTCCGAGCTCTGTCATGCGCCCAAACAGTGGTCCCCCCCCACAAATGGGGTATCAGCGTACTCCAGACAAATTGGACAACAACTTTTGGGGTCCAATTTATCCTGATACCCTTGTGAAAATACAAAACTGGGGGCTAAAAAATCATTTTTGTGAAAAAAAAAAAAAAATTTATTTTCACGGCTCTGCGTTATAAACTGTAGTGAAACACTTGGGGGTTCAAAGCTCTCAAAACACATCTAGATAAGTTCCTTAGGGGGTCTACTTTCCAAAATGGTGTCACTTGTGGGGGGGTTTAATGTTTAGGCACATCAGGGGCTCTCCAAACGCAACATGGCATCCCATCTTAATTCCAGTCAATTTTGCATTGAAAAGTAAAATAGCGCTTCTTCCCTTCTGAGCTCTGCTATGCGCCCAAACAATGGTTTACACCCACATATGGGGTATCGTCGTACTCAGGACAAATTGCACAACAACTTTTGTGGTCTAATTTCTTCTCTTACCCTTGGGGAAATAAAAAAATGGGGGTGAAAAGATCATTTTTGTGAAAAAATATGATTTTTTATTTTTACGGCTCTGCATTATAAACTTCTGTGAAGCACTTGTTGGGTCAAAGTGCTCACCACACATCTAGATAAGTTCCTTAGGGGGTCTACTTTCCAAAATGGTGTCATTCGTGGGGGGTTTCAATGTTTAGGCACATTAGGGGCTCTCCAAACGCAACATGGCGTCCCATCTCAATTCCAGTCAATTTTGCATTGAAAAGTCAAATGGCGCTCCTTCCCTTCTGAGCTCTGCCCTGCGCCCAAACAATGGTTTACACCCACATATGGGGTATCAGTGTACTCAGGACAAATTGCACAACAATTTTTGGGGTCCAATTTCTTCTCTTACCCTTGGGAAAATAAAAAATTGGGGGTGAAAAGATCATTTTTTGTGAAAAAATATGATTTTTTATTTTTACGGCTCTGCATTATAAACTTCTGTAAAGCACTTGTTGGGTCAAAGTGCTCACCACACATCTAGATAAGTTCCTTAGGGGGTCTACTTTCCAAAATGGTGTCACTTGTTAGGGGTTTCAATGTTTAGGCACATCAAGGGCTCTCGAAATGCAACATGGCGTCCCATCTCAATTCCAGTCAATTTTGCATTGAAAAGTCAAATGGCGCTCCTTCCCTTCCGAGCTCTGCCCTGCGCCCAAACAATGGTTTACACCCACATATGGGGTATCAGCGTACTCAGGACAAATTGCACAACAATTTTTGGGGTCCAAATTCTTCTCTCACCCTTGGGAAAATAAAAAATTGGGGGTGAAAAGATCATTTTTGTGAAAAAATATGATTTTTTATTTTTACGGCTCTGCATTATAAACTTCTGTAAAGCACTTGTTGGGTCAAAGTGCTCACCACACATCTAGATAAGTTCCTTAGGGGGTCTACTTTCCAAAATGGTGTCACTTGTTAGGGGTTTCAATGTTTAGGCACATCAGGGGCTCTCCAAATGCAACATGGCGTCCCATCTCAATTCCAGTCAATTTTGCATTGAAAAGTCAAATGGCGCTCCTTTGCTTCCAAGCTCTGCCATGCGCCCAAACTGTGGTTTACCCCCACATATGGGGTATCAGCGTACTCAGGACAAATTGTACAACAACTTTTGGGGTCTATTTTCTCCTGTTACCCTTGGTAAAATAAAACAAATTGGAGCTGAAATAAATTTTGTGTGAAAAAAAGTTAAATGTTCATTTTTATTTAAACATTCCAAAAATTCCTGTGAAACACCTGAAGGGTTAATAAACTTCTTGAAAGTGGTTTTGAGTACCTTGAGGGGTGCAGTTTTTAGAATGGTGTCACACTTGGGTATTTTCTATCATATAGACCCGTCAAAATGACTTCAAATGAGATGTGGTCCCTAAAAAAAAATGGTGTTGTAAAAATGAGAAATTGCTGGTCAACTTTTAACCCTTATAACTCCGTCACAAAAAAAAATTTTGGTTCCAAAATTGTGCTGATGTAAAGTAGACATGTGGGAAATGTTATTTATTAAGTATTTTGTGTGACATATGTCTGTGATTTAAGGGCATAAAAATTCAAAGTTGGAAAATTGCGAAATTTTCAAAATTTTCGCCAAATATTCGTTTTTTTCACAAATAAACGCAAGTTATATCGAAGAAATTTTACGACTAACATGAAGTACAATATGTCACGAGAAAACAATGTCAGAATCGCCAAGATCCGTTGAAGCGTTCCAGAGTTATAACCTCATAAAGGGACAGTGGTCAGAATTGTAAAAATTGGCCCGGTCATTAACGTGGAAACCACCCTTGGGGGTGAAGGGGTTAAACAAATGCGCAGAAGAATGTACCTAAAACAATTGGCTAATGAACTGGTGAGTGGAGAGCTAAGCCTAAGAAGTACAAAGACGGTTGGAATGCCCCTTGCCCTGCAACACCGGTTGAAGAGATATCGTCCCAAGGACGTTCCAGAACAAACACCGACTCTACCACCTTCTAAAAGACGCAGTTGTACTACCTGCTCATTTGTATCTGGTTTCAGAAGGCTTTCTAAATATGACTGCAAAATATGTGAAGAATCAATCTGCGTTTCCCATGCAACTTTCGTCTGCCAGCCTTGCTTTTCTAAGTGTACCTGTGCTGCTTCTGCTGCAATTGAAACCACTGAAGATGAGTAGAAAATAATTAAGTAACATCTAAGTGCAATATCCTTTAAAGGGAACCTGTCACCACGTTTTTGGAAGATGGGATAAAAATAGCGTTAAATAGGGGCAGAGGTGGGCATTACATTAGTGTGTTTGTTATGCGTTTATTACCCACCTAAGTTGCCGAAATACCTTTGCAAAGTCTCTGTTTTCGCCTGTCAATCAGGCTGGTCTGGTCAAAAGGGCGTTGTCTTCCCCCAGATTTTGCGTAGTTTTCCGTTGGTGGCGTAGTGGTGTGCGCATGCCCAAGGTCCCGAATCCTCTGCCAGGGGATTTAAAAGAGCGCGCTGTTCGTTTTCATTGGTGATCGGTGGGCGCGGCCATCTTCCTTTGGCCGTGCGTGCGCAGAAGCGGCGCTCTGCTGGCCGCGGCTTCAGGAAAATGGCCGCCGCGATATCCATCTGCGCACGCGCGGCATCCCGCGGCCATTTTCCTGAAGCCGCGGCCAGCAGAGCGCCGCTTCTGCGCACGCGCGGCCAAAGGAAGATGGCCGCGCCCACCGATCACCAATGAAAACGAACAGCGCGCTCTTTTAAATCCCCTGGCAGAGGATTCAGGACTTTGGGCATGCGCACACCACTACGCCACCAACGGAAAACTACGCAAAATCTGGGGGAAGACAAGACGCCCTTTTGACCAGACCAGCCTGATTGACAGGCGAAAACGGAGACTTTGCAAAGGTATTTCGGCAACTTAGGTGGGTAATAAACGCATAACAAACACACTAATGTAATGCCCACCTCTGCCCCTATTTAACGCTATTTTTATCCCATCTTCCAAAAACGTGGTGACAGGTTCCCTTTAAGTTTTTTTCCATAATTTTATATTTAAGCAATAGTTAAGTAAAGATAGCTGCAGCCTATTTGGCGGTACTACCGAAAAGTGGTACTTTTAGTTTTAATAAGTTTATGGTTAATAAATGGGTTTTTTTGCATCTGATTTGGTGTAATCTCTTTTAATACATTCCTATGAAGGTCACTGACTACTTCTATAGTCCTGAAATTGAAATATGTAGCTACTATAGGTGGTTTTCTGACCTGTGCTTGTCAGGCACATTGCGCCTGAACTGACGAGAATCTATATTGCGCCTGACGGAGGGTTAAGGAGCGTGTCTCCTAGACTTGTAATGCCTATGCACTAAGTGCATGGTCTGACAAACATTTTCCCATGGGGGAACATTTAAGAAAAATTATTTATTGGGATCATAGACACCTTTGCCCAAAAATTGAATGGCTGTAGCAGCATGCAACACGTACACCATGGTGTTCTAGTGGCGGAGAATGATGAGATGTGGAGGAAGGCCTTATTAAAAACTAGGCCCAATGTTAAGGAGCGTGCCTCCTAGACTTGTAATGCCCATACACTAAGTGCATGGGTTGACAAACATTTCCCCATGGGGGTACATTTTTAAAAAAATATTTATGGGGATCATAAACACCCTTGCCCAAAAATTGAGTGGCTGTAGCAGCATACAATACCTTTACCTTGGTGTTCTAGTGGTAGAGAATGATGAGATGTGGAGGAAGGCCTTATTAAAAACTAGGCCCAATGTTAAGGAGCGTGCCTCCTAGACTTGTAATGCCCATACACTAAGTGCATGGGTTGACAAACATTTCCCCATGGGGGTACATTTTTAAAAAAATATTTATGGGGATCATAAACACCCTTGCCCAAAAATTGAGTGGCTGTAGCAGCATACAATACCTTTACCTTGGTGTTCTAGTGGTAGAGAATGATGAGATGTGGAGGAAGGCCTTATTAAAATCTAGGCCCAAGGTTAAGGAGCGTGTCTCCTAGACTTGTAATTCCCATACACTAAGTGCATGGGTTAACAAACATTTGCCCATGGGGGGTAAATTTTTAAAATATTATTTATGGGGATCATAGACACCCTTTCCCAAAAATTGAATGGCTGTAGCAGCATACAACATGTTCACCATGGTGTTCTAGTGGTGAAAAATGATGAGATGTGGAGGAAAGCCTTATTAAAAACTAGGCCCGATGTTAAGAAGCGTGTCTCCTAGACTTGTAATGCCAATACACTAAGTGCATGGGCTGACAAACAATTCCCCTAAGGGAGTAAAAAAAATTGGGATTAAAATTATTAACGGGCATCATAAAAACACCTTTGCACAAAAAATGAGTGACTTTTGCATCACGGAATACAATCACCCTGGTGTTCGTATGGTTGTGGATGATGAGGATGAGGATATGGAGGAGGATAACACCAAACAGACCAAATCATGAAGCATATACCCATGTGTGGTTGTGAAGATGTGCATGAGAATACACCTCCACAAAAAAGATAATGTATTTGAGGTTATGTTTCGCTGTTTTCACTAGGTGGTGTACAGAAGTCTTGCCCAATCCAGCCCTTGTTCATTTTTGTAAAAGTCAGCCTGTCAGCATTTTTAGTTGACAGGCGGATGTGCTTATCTGTTATAATTCCACCAGTGGCACTAAAAACTCGCTCTGACAGAACGCTAGCAGCAGGGCAGGTCAGGACCTCCAAGGTGTATAAAGCCAATTCATGCCACGTGTTCAGCTTGGACGCCTAGAGGAATCACAAAGGACGTTTGTACGATCAGAAAGGTACTCCCTCAGCATTTTCCCAAACATTGCACTTCTTGTGACAGCACCCCTTGCCTCTGTGCTGGCATAATGGAAGGGTCTGAGAAAACTGTCCCAGAACTTGGCCATAGTTCCCCTGCCTGAGCTTGATTGTACTTCTGTCTCTCTCATTTGGACTCCTTGGTTGTACAACAAACTCTGACATCTGCTGCCAGTGTTGTCAGATGGGAATTTTTCTCATTAATTCTGCTACAAGGGCCCTCTGGTACTGCAACATTTTAGTACACCTGTCTGCCTCTGGAAGAAGAGATTGAAAGTTCTCCTTGTAGCATGAGTCTAGAAGTGTCAACAACCAGTAATCAGTGTCACCGAAAATTTTAATAATGCAAGGGTCACGGGAAACGCAGCGCAACATAAAGTCAGCCATGCGTGTCAGACTGCTAACAGGCAAGACTTCCGTGTCCTCACCAATAGGATGACTGACCATGCTGTCCTCCTCCTCTGCATCCTCCTTCTCCCTGTTCTCAGGCCATCCATGCTGAACAGACGGTATGACAGCTGTGCTTGTAGTACCGTCTATAGCGCAAGAAAGTAGCTCCTGTTCTTCCTCCTCCTTTTCCTCATTGTCTACCAATCCACATTGGGATGACATGTGGATGGGCTGTGTGTAATCACCCTGTATGGTTCCTTGCTCTATGTCCTAGTGCACCACCTGCAATGCATCCTCTTTAATTGTGAGCAGAGAGGTTTTCAGAATGCAGGGAAGTGGGATGGTGACGCTAATTACGGCATCATCACCACTCACTATCTTGGTGCAGTTCTTAAAGTTTTGGAGGATGGTACATATGTCTGATATCCATGTCCACGCCTGAGGTCTTATGTGTGGAGTCTGAACTGAATAACGATGGCCTTGTTGATTGCTGGTAGTCAACAACTGCCCTCTTCTGCTCATAAATCCTTTCCAACACATGCAGTGTAGAGTTCCTACATGTGGTGACATCACACACCAGTTGGTGAGCTGGAAGCTGCAGACGCTGCTGAAGCACGGCAAGGGCAGCTGAAGCTGTAGCTGACTTTCTAAAATGGACAGACAGACGGCGTACTTTCACTAGCAGATCCTTCATCTCTGGGAAGCTTTTGAGAAAACATTGAACCATGAGGTTAAGCACATGGGCCATGCAAGGTACGTGTGTGAGCTCACCTTGCCTCAGAGCTGCCACCAGGTTCCAGCCACTGTCACACATGACCATGCCTGGCTGTAGGTTCAGATGTGTCATCCAAAAATCTGCCTGCTCTTTCAGCGCTGTCCACAACTCTTCAGCATTGTGTGGTTTGTCACCTAAGCAGATTAGCTTCAGCACAGCCTGTTGCTGCTTGGCTGAGGCAGTGCTAGAGTGCTTCCAGCTTCTGACTGATGTGCTCATTTCAGAGATGGGGCTGAAGAGAAGGAGGTGCAGTTGCTGTAGACTATGGGGGCAACCCTGATTGATGTAGGGACCACAATCCTCGGTGTGGGGAGGATGTGTTCAATCCCAAGGTCCAACTGGGTCCCGGCTTCCACTATACTAACCCAGTGTGCCATCAGTGAGATTTATCATCCCTGCCCACAAGCACTTGTCCTCATGTCCATGGTTAGGTGGAATTTCCCTGTAACTGCATTGCTGAGGGCACGGGTAATGTTGTGGGACACATGCTGGTGTAATGCTGGTACGGCACACAGGGAGAAAAAGCAATGTCTGGGGACCGAGTACCTTGGGATGGCCGCTGCCATCAGGTTGCGGAAAGCTTCTGTTTCAATGAGCCTAAAAGGCAACCTTTCGAGCGCAATCAGATGAGAAATGTTAGAATTTAGTACTGTGGACTGTGGGGCATTGGCTGGGTATTTCCACTTGCATTCCAATGACTGGGGTATAGACAACTGAATTCTGCACTGGGGCAAGGACATGGATGGGCTTGATGATGGTGCTGGTTGACTGTGGGCAACAACAATGCACGAGGTGTCTTCACGTGCACCATGGACTGGGGATTGGCTTTTATGCAAAACAGTGGAAGAAGCAGTGGTGTCACTGGCAGATAATGTTCCGGGAGGCTGGGGTTCGGCCCACAAAGTCAGGTGCTTTGCTGCCTTGTGCCTGATCATGCTGGTGGTGGTCAGGCTAATAGTTTTGCTACCCCTGCTGATGCGGGCATGGCAGGTGCTGCAAATGGCCTGTTTGGGGTTATCATAAGAGTCTTTAAAAAATAACCAGACTCGGGAAGATCTAACAGTTGGAATGGCAACTTCCGTCATGTTGATGTTACGGGGAATGGATGCACGCCTTCTGTCTGCGGCCACCACACTGCTTCTTCCAGCCTAAGTGAGGATTTTGACACCACAGATACACCAGGTGTCTGATGGAGATAACAGACCGTTTAAATGTGTGGGTTTAAAAAAAATTAAGCACTAAATAAGGAGTAGATCAAGGCTAGTAGACAAAACAATGCAACGTATACCTGCTAAGTGAGGATTTTGACACCACAGATACACCAGGCATCTGACGGAGATAACAGACCATGTAAATGTTTGGGTTTTTTTTTTTTAATTTTAACCACCAAATAAGGAGTATATCAAGGCTAGCAGACAAAACAATGCAACGTATGCCTGCTAAGCGAGGTTTTTACACCACAGATACACCATGTGTCTGATGGAGATAACAGACCCTTTAGTTTTCTTTTCTTTTGTAAAAAAAACATTTTTAACCACTAAATAAGGAGTAGACCAAGGCTAGCAGACAAAACAATGCAATGTATGCCTGCTAAGTGAGGATTTTGAAACCAAAGATACACCAGTCATCTGACGCAGATAACAGACCGTTTAAATGTGTGGGTTTTTAAAAACAGAAAAAAAAATTTAAGCACTAAATACGGAGTAGACCAAGGCTAGCAGACAAAACAATGCAACGTATGCCTGCTAAGTGAGGATTTTGACACCACAGATATACCAGGCGTCTGACGGAGGTAACAGACCATTTAAATGTGTGGATGTTTTTTTAATTTTAACCACTAAATAAGGAGTAGAACAAGGCTAGCAGATCAAAAAACGCAACGTATGCCTGCAAAGCGAGGATTTTGACACCACAGATACACTAGGCATCTGACAGAGATAACAGAGTGATCAAAATATGGCCTTGATTTTTGGGGGCCCACCAAAATTGTGTCAATAAGTAGGCTATGACACGAAAAAAAAATTGGACTACTAAAATTGTAAGATATTTTGCGAAATGATATTCGATGCGTGTGGCGTACAAATCACAGTGATAAATATAAGAACTGTAGCTAAATATTTTTGGGCCAGCTACAGATTTTTGGGGCAGCAAAATGGTGTCCTAAAATGTTGGAAGACACTCCAAAAAATAACAGATTACCAAAAAAAAGGCCAGATTAAAATTGTTAGGTTTTCACGCTCTTGTACTGCAATGACCTGGCTGTAGTCTGCAGCGTGACCAAGCAAATTAATGTAGAAAAAAGGGGGCTATGGACTGCTTTCTAAAAAATGAGCAGGTATAAGCTGAAAAAAAAAAATTGCCACAGAGACCTGCAGCTACGTATATATAAAATATGCAGCAGCAGACAGGAATGGAGCTTTTTGACATATGCAGAGAGATCTATACACTCACATACAGTGATGTGCTGCATATCTGTCCTGATGGGTGTGCGGAGTGGCCAAAAAAGAGGGCGTGCCTTCCTGTGGTGGTGACGCCAGCAGACCTGGGATGCGAAGTACGATGTGCACGTGTACCGGATTAGAAGCTGGCGGCGGGCTCCGGACGGAACCACTGCCGCAGTGGAGCAGGTTTGCTGGTTGCCGCGGAAACGTGACATCAAATGATACAAGGACGGGTGCGTGGAGGGGAAAAACAGCCAACCAACACGTTTCGAAGGACAGCGGTCCTTCTTCATCAGGGTATGCACAGAACCTGTTAATACACCAGTGGCTACAAAGCTACTAACCCCACTGGTGCGCCAGTGTGTACTTATTTGCTATATTTTTCAAAATA
This sequence comes from Ranitomeya variabilis, assembly GCF_051348905.1. NCBI lineage: Eukaryota > Metazoa > Chordata > Amphibia > Anura > Dendrobatidae > Ranitomeya > Ranitomeya variabilis. Next base: position 326,131,612 of record NC_135236.1, read on the forward strand.
AAATTAGTCATGGTGGTCATATATGTTGGTTCCATGCAAAGGTCACACATTACATAAAGTTCAATTTGTCTGCTTCCAGTGGAATAAATTTCTATACAAATGGTAATGAACCTGTGAGGACTAGACGAGGACTAAGGAGTGGACCCACTGGACCGTGACGACGAACCCCCCACGGGCGAGCTGACCAAGTATACCACCCCCTATACAGGGAGCGTTAGGGGCAGGCCCGAGGGAGACTATCGCCACGGAAGCTGGTAGAAGGGAAAGGACGGGCAGAAGGAGAACCGGAGGAAGTAGGTAAACAGAGGAGGAGAACAAGAGGACTAACCACGAGAGGGAGGACCGGAGGAGGTCACACAGAGGACAAGCTGGAGACTGGAACGAGCAGGAAGACAAACTGGTAGGCAGGCTGGGAAAACAGGAACGTAGACAGGAAGGAAGGCACAGGAGGACTGAAGGCTGGAAACCCAGGAACACAGGACACTGCAAGAGGAAAAGGAGAGAAACCAGATTAAGTACGGTGGAGAACGGTGAGCAACCAGGCAGGGAGATACACCGGAGGGCCAGAAGCACTTGAAGAGAACAAATGACAATCAGGCACCGCCGATAGGAAGAGGCGGCCTGATAAGGAAGGTCTAGGCATACCTTCCGGGTCAGGGAGCAGAGGGGAGGCGCAGAGGGCACGGACCAGGTTTCAATATGCGCTTGCGCCGAGGACACAGGAGCGCGCGCGCACCCGGGGAGGAGCGGGAGCAGAGCGCGCATGAAGAGAGGACCGGAAGGAGGCAGGGACGCGCCGGGATGCTGCAGTGAGGTAAGTATGAGATAAATGCGGCGCAGCGGGCGGGATCGTAACAGTACCCCCCCCCCTTAAGCCCCTCCCTCCTAAGAGTCGAGAGGAACTTAGCCAAAATTTGAGGAGCCTGAATGTTCTCCCGAGGCTCCCAAGATCTCTCCTCGGGCCCAAAACCCTTCCAATCCACCAGAAAGAAGGACCTCCCACGAACCTTTTTCATAGCAAGAATATCTTTAACCTCAAAGACATCATTACAAAAACTCGGTTGAGAAGAATGATGGAATGTGGAATGGAACTGATTGAGGACCACAGGCTTCAGGAGGGAAACATGGAAAGAATTGGGGATGCGGAGGGAAGCAGGAAGCTTTAACTTATAAGAGACATTATTGATACGAGACAAGACCTCAAAGGGACCAATATAGCGGGGACCCAGCTTGTGTGAAGGAATCTTTAAGCGAACAAACTTGGAAGATAACCACACTTTATCACCAGGCTGAAAGAGGAGAGAATCCAAGCGTCTTTTGTCCGCATGCTTCTTCATTCTGGCGCAGGCCAGTTCAAGAGCCGTCCTGGTCTCCTGCCAAATCCTAGAGAACTCCCCGGACAAAAGATCGGCCGCTGGGACACCTGAAACTGGGGGAACCGGAAGTGGAACACCAGGATGCTGCCCGTAGACGATGAAAAAAGGAGACTTGGAAGTAGATTCACTGGTATGATTGTTGTAAGTAAATTCTGCCCAAGGAAGCAAATCTGCCCAGTCATTCTGATGAGAATTAGAAAAGTGACGAAGATAAGACACCAGAGTCTGATTGGTACGTTCTACTTGTCCATTGGTCTGTGGATGGTAGGCAGAAGAAAAATCAAGTGAGATGTCCATGGACTTGCAGAGAGACCTCCAAAAACGGGAGGTGAACTGTACCCCTCTGTCGGAAACAATATGCTGGGGAAGGCCGTGAATGCGAAAAATATGACGAATAAAAACTCTCGCCAATTCAGGTGCAGACGGTAATCCCGGGAGAGATATGAAGTGAGCCATCTTGGAGAATCTGTCTACGATGACAAGGATGACGGTGCAACCGGTGGATCGAGGTAGGTCGGTGATAAAATCCATTGCAATGTGTTGCCAAGGAGCGGAAGGAACAGGAAGCGGATGAAGCAGACCAGAGGGTAAATGCCTTGGAGATTTATTCTTCGCACACGAAGGACAGGAAACAATGAAGCTTCGGATATCCTGCAGAAGTGTCGGCCACCAATAAAAGCGGGACACGAGGGAGAGTGTCTTCTTGAAGCCGACATGGCCCGCCAGCTTGGAAGCATGACCCCACTGAAGAACTCGTTTTCTGTTGCACACAGGAACAAAAGTCTTACCGGGCGGTAAAGAAGAAAAGGTAACAGGAGCCACCATGATGACCTTAGATGGATCCAAGATAAGGGAGGGCTCCTCCTCGGAATCAGAAGACAAAAAGGACCTGGACAAAGCGTCGGCCTTGAAATTCTTGTTACCTGGGCAAAAATGTAACTCAAAATCAAAACGGGCAAAAAACAAAGACCATCTAGCTTGCCGGGGATTAAGTCTCTGAGCAGAGCGAAGGTATGCCAGGTTCTTGTGATCCGTGAAGACTTTAAATGGATGAACAGCTCCCTCCAAAAGGTACCTCCACTCCTCAAAAGCCAACTTGATGGCTAAGAGCTCCCTGTCGCCGATAGAATAGTTTCGTTCAGAAGAAGAGAAAGTCTTGGAGAAAAAACCGCAAGGGACCAGCTTTCCGGAGGGGGATCTTTGAGAGAGTACGGCTCCGGCTCCAGCGGCAGATGCATCAACCTCTAGAACAAAAGGTTTGTTCATCTCAGGGCGATGTAGTACTGGAGCAGAGGCAAAGGCTTGTTTCAGAGACGAGAAGGCATCTAAGGCTTCAGACGACCAGATGTGAGGATTGGAACCCTTTCGAATCAGAGCGGTGATAGGACCAGACAAAGAAGAGAAATGAGGGATGAATTGGCGATAGTAATTTGCGAAACCAAGGAATCGCTGGATGGCCTTGACACCATTAGGTTGTGGCCAATTGAGTACGGCAGACACCTTCTCCGGATCCATGCGAAGACCTGAATCAGAGATAATGTAACCCAAGAAGGGAAGAGAGGGCTGTTCAAAGGCGCACTTCTCCAGTTTGGCATAAAGGTGATTCTCTCTCAAACGTAGTAGTACCAGACGAACATGCTTTCTGTGGGTGACCAAATCAGAAGAAAAAATCAGAATATCGTCCAAGTAAATTACCACGCAGGTGTACAGAAGATCCCGGAAGATCTCGTTCACAAATTCCTGGAACACAGCAGGAGCATTGCACAGACCAAAGGGCATGACTAAATACTCGTAGTGTCCGTCTCTGGTGTTAAAGGCGGTCTTCCATTCGTCGCCTGAACGAATGCGGACCAAATTGTAGGCCCCTCGAAGGTCTAATTTAGTGAAAATGCGTGCTCCTCGAAGACGGTCAAAGAGTTCCGGAATAAGAGGAAGGGGGTATTTGTTCTTAACGGTGATATTGTTAAGGCCCCGGTAATCGATGCAGGGATGAAGAGAGCCGTCCTTCTTCTTGACGAAAAAGAAGCCCGCGCCTGCGGGTGAGGACGACTTCCGGATAAAGCCTCTGGCAAGATTTTCCTGGACATACTCAGTCATAGCTTGAGACTCAAGAGGATTCAAAGGATAAATTCGTCCCCTGGGTGGAGTTGTTCCTGGTATTAGGTCGATCGGGCAATCAAACGGACGATGTGGAGGCAAGACCTCAGCCTCTTTCTTGTCGAAGACATCTGAGAAGGACCAGTAGGCAGAAGGTAAACCAATAGGTGCCCGATTAGACTGGAGAGTCCTAACAGGTTGCACGGAAAGAAGGCACCTGGAATGACAGGCGTGACCCCAGCGAAGAACGTCCCCTGATCGCCAATCCAGGACTGGTTCATGAGTCCTAAGCCAAGGAAGCCCCAATAAGAATGTATGGGATAGTGAGGGCAACACGTAGAAGGCAATTTTCTCCCGATGTAGGGCTCCGATCTGTAACTCCACTTCATGGGTGATGAGGGTCACGGTCTCCAGCAAGGGCCTGCCATCGACCGAAGCTAAGTACCGGGGAGTCTCCAAAGATTTGACAGGGATGAGAAGTCTCTTGACCGCCTCTAACTGAATAAAGTTTCCTGCAGCACCGGAATCAATATAAGCCACTTCAGAGGAACGGGTAGAACCAAGAGAAACTAAAACGGAAAGAGTTAAAGGAAGAGAGGGTTCAGAAACACCTAGGGAGACCTCTCTTACCTGGCCTAGGCGGAGGCGTTTCCCGGTCTCACAGGACAGGAACGCAGAAGGTGGGACGAACTGCCGCAGTAAAAACAAAGACCTTGGGCAATTCTCTCCTTGCGGCGTAGTTCGGCTGGGAGAAGACGGTCCACCTGCATGGGTTCGGGTGACGGCACCGGAGGAGAGGAAGGCAAACGAGATGAGGAGCTGAAAGAAATCGAAGATGGGCGAGAAGGCCTTCTTTCTCTGGTAGTTTCGCGGAGCCGTTCCTGGAAACGAAGGTCGATGCGGGTAGCCAAGGATATGAGATCCTCCAAGGTAGTAGGAGTGTCTCGGCCTGCCAGCTCATCCTTAATTCGGGACGACAAACCTCGCCAAAAGGCTCCCACCAAGGCCTCATTATTCCAGCCTAACTCTGATGACAGAGTACGAAACTGAATGGCGTACTGGCCGACAGAAAGAGAACCTTGGCGGAGACTAAAGAGGGACTCGGTAGTGGAGGCCAGGCGTCCAGGTTCATCGAAGACCTTGCGGAAAGTCTCCAAAAAATTAGCGAGATGAGAGACCAGGGGATCATCCCGCTCCCAAAGTGGATTAATCCAGGCCAAAGCCTCTCCCTCCAAGTGAGACACGACAAAAGCCACCTTAGCCCGATCCGTGGGGTAGAGTAGCGGCAAGAGCTCAAAGTGTATTTGGCACTGGTTTAAAAAACCCCGGCACAATTTAGGATCCCCACTATAACGTGGAGGTTTGGCCAGGCGAGGGGAAGGATGAGGGACGGGAGCAGGTGTCGACTGCATGGAAAGTAGTCGATTATCCAGTGAAGCAATATAATTGAGAATATGACCCTGGGTGTCGCGTTGCTGAACGAGCTCCTGCTGGAGACTCGCCATTTGGGACGCGCTCCCAGGATCGGAGGGCTGCAAAACGGACAAGCGGGACTCCATGGTCTTTAAAAAGGCCATGATCCTATTCTGATTTTCACGAAGAACCCCAAGTTCTTTCTGTGCGGAAAAAGGAGTACCAGCGGGGTCCATGGCCTGATTGTACTGTGAGGACTAGACGAGGACTAAGGAGTGGACCCACTGGACCGTGACGACGAACCCCCCACGGGCGAGCTGACCAAGTATACCACCCCCTATACAGGGAGCGTTAGGGGCAGGCCCGAGGGAGACTATCGCCACGGAAGCTGGTAGAAGGGAAAGGACGGGCAGAAGGAGAACCGGAGGAAGTAGGTAAACGGAGGAGGAGAACAAGAGGACTAACCACGAGAGGGAGGACCGGAGGAGGTCACACAGAGGACAAGCTGGAGACTGGAACGAGCAGGAAGACAAACTGGTAGGCAGGCTGGGAAAACAGGAACGTAGACAGGAAGGAAGGCACAGGAGGACTGAAGGCTGGAAACCCAGGAACACAGGACACTGCAAGAGGAAAAGGAGAGAAACCAGATTAAGTACGGTGGAGAACGGTGAGCAACCAGGCAGGGAGATACACCGGAGGGCCAGAAGCACTTGAAGAGAACAAATGACAATCAGGCACCGCCGATAGGAAGAGGCGGCCTGATAAGGAAGGTCTAGGCATACCTTCCGGGTCAGGGAGCAGAGGGGAGGCGCAGAGGGCACGGACCAGGTTTCAATATGCGCTTGCGCCGAGGACACAGGAGCGCGCGCGCACCCGGGGAGGAGCGGGAGCAGAGCGCGCATGAAGAGAGGACCGGAAGGAGGCAGGGACGCGCCGGGATGCTGCAGTGAGGTAAGTATGAGATAAATGCGGCGCAGCGGGCGGGATCGTAACAGAACCCATAACAATATGGTGGCCTTATATGTAGCTTTTGGTTTCATTTATATCTTCAACTATGCTGCCTGACTAATCCACCAGTCACACCGCTATTCCCTGGCCTTTTCTCTATTCAATCCCTTCACTGGCTCCCCATTGCCAAGAGACTCCAGCTCAAAACCCTAACCATGGCATACAAAGCCATCCACAACTTGTCTCCTCCATACATCTAGTCTCCCAGTACTCACCTGCACATGACCTCCAATCCTCACAAGATTTCCTCCTCTACTCCCCTGTTATCTCCTCTTCCCACAATCACGTACAAATTTTCTCCCGTGTATCCCCCTTACATGCTACTTGTATGTACCCCAACATATCAGATTCTCGCCTACTGTGGAAACCTTCAAAAGGAATTTGAAGACCTACCTCTTCCGACAAGCCTACAACCTGCAGTAACCCTTGTTCAACAACACCGCTGTGCGACCAGCTCTACCCTCACCTACTGTATCCTCACCCATCCCTTGTAGATTGTGAGCTCTCGCGGGCAGGGTCCTCTTTCCTCTTTTATCAGTCGGTGACTTGTATTGTTTAAGATCATTGTACTTGCTTATATAACCCTTTTCAGATGTACAGTGCCATGGAATAAATGGCGCAATAATAATAAATATTCATAATTATTTCAAAGGTCACATCTGTATTTAGTGCTTTAAAGGTGGTTTCGAAATTATAAAAATCCATCCTATCTAAAAAAATCTTTAAAAAAATACACTTTTGAAATGAAATTTTGTCAATTCCAGAAAGGTATCCTGTTTCTACATCAGGCATGCTATGTATCTTGATCACTGGTATTTCAATCTGCTTCTAACCGCATAGTTCATCCACCAGCAGGCTTCTCCTGCTGCATATTCTTCACATGGGGCAAGGCAGACATAAGAGTTCAAATAGCCAGCGGCCAGACCTGGGATCAAGCAGTACAGTAATGGTTGTAAGCAGTGATCATAACTAGGGTTGAGCGACTTTTACTTTTTTAAGATCGAGTCGGGTTTCGCGAAATCAGCCGATTGTCGCGAAAAGTCAGGGATCGACCGAAACACGAAACCCAATGCAAGTCAATGGGGAAGTATAGTCGGCAGTGAGTGGAGGCCAGGAAAACACCTACAGTGCCCATTTTAATTGCAAAAACATCCATTCTTGTTACTGAAGCTTGTCAATCTTAATTTACTTTATAATAATAGTTAGGCATTGGAAATTGGGGGTCATTTGGCTAAAGTTGTGGGGGGTAGGGCTGGTTCAAGTTTTTAGTGGGCCCAGGAAAAGTTGACTACGTCACGGTGGTGGAGCAGGGAGAGGTAAGTATTTCAACTTTGCAAGTGCTGTGATCCTTAGCAAGCAGGGGGGCCCACTCGTTCGCATTGGCACTGGCACAGGGCCCCTCAAAGTACGGCGGTGTGTTTGCACGGCGGGGGCGCCTCCCACCAGCAGCGACACTTTTGCGTACTATGAGGGGACCTGTGCCAGTGACGTCGCCAATGAGTATGCCCCCCCACCTCATGAAGGAACCTGCACTTTCATCTGCACCTTCCTCTTTGTCCCCGTGTAAGGTGGTATAGTATGCGGGAAGGGGAACCTGACTTTCAGCAGGGTCAGATTCTGGCTGTGTAGCGTGCAAGGGGAATGTGGTGGTCTGGGTCAATGTACCAGCAGACTCATCTAGCACTGGATGGGCAATGGGCAGGATGAGGAGGAAACACAGATATAGGCCCAAATAATAAAGTGGGCTAAATGCAGTTCAAAATTGGTAACAGGACTAACCAGGCGGCATTGCTTTGTTCAGTGGAGGACAGCTGTAATGAGAGGCTGACACCGTGAGTAGGCCCAAGTAATTAAGTAGGCTAAATGCAGTTCCAAATTGGTAACAGTAGTAAACAGGCGGCACTGCTTTGTTCAGTGGAGAACAGCAAGGAGCGTCAGACACCGTTAGTAGGCCCACCCAAACTAGTAGCCCAAATGCAGTTTAAAATTCTAAATACAGACCGAAAGCCTGAAGATTGAAGCTCAGGAGAAAAGCACAGGAGAACACCAAGGCGCGGCAGACACCGTTATTAGGCCCTAACCAAACTAGTAGGCCAAATGCAGTTTAATATCTGATATAGGCCGAAAGACTGAAGAGTGAAGCTCAGCTTTGTTCAGTGGAAGACAACACCAAGGAGCGGCAGACACCGTTAGTAGGGCCCAACCAAACTAGTAGGCCAAATGCAGTGTTATATTAACAACTACTTAATGAGAGCCTGAAGATTGAAGCTCGGGAAAGTAAACCTGGAGAACACCTTGGAGCAGCAGACACCGTTAGTAGGCCCCAACCAAACTAGTAGGCCTAATGCAGTGTTATATTAACAACTACTTAATGAGAGCCTGAAGATTGAAGCTCGGGAAAGTAAACCTGGAGAACACCTTGGAGTGGCAGACACCGTTAGTAGGCCCCAACCAAACTAGTAAGCCTAATGCAGTGTTATATTAACAACTACTTAATGAGAGCCTGAAGATTGAAGCTCGGGAAAGTAAACCTGGAGAACACCTTGGAGCGGCAGACACCATTAGTAGGCCCCAACAAAACTAGTAGGCCAACTGCAGTGTTATATTAACAACTACTTAATGAGAGCCTGAAGATTGAAGCTCGGGAAAGTAAACCTGGAGAACACCTTGGAGCGGCAGAAACCGTTAGTAGGTCCCAACCAAACTAGTAGGCCTAATGCAGTGTTATATTAACAACTACTTAATGAGAGCCTGAAGATTTAAGCTCAGGAAAGTAAACCTGGAGAACACCTTGGAGTGGCAGACACCGTTAGTAGGCCCCAACCAAACTAGTAGGCCTAATGCAGTGTTATATTAACAACTACTTAATGAGAGCCTGAAGATTGAAGCTCGGGAAAGTGAAACTGGAGTACACCTTGGAGCGGCAGACACCGTTAGTAGGCTCCAACCAAACTAGTAGGCCGACTGCAGTGTTATATTAACAACTACTTAATGAGAGCCTGAAGATTGAAGCTCGGGAAAGTAAACCTGGAGAACACCTTGGAGCGGCAGACACCATTAGTAGGCCCCAACAAAACTAGTAGGCCAACTGCAGTGTTATATTAACAACTACTTAATGAGAGCCTGAAGATTGAAGCTCGGGAAAGTAAACCTGGAGATCACCTTGGAGCGGCAGACACCGTTAGTAGGCCCCAACAAAACTAGTAGGCCAACTGCAGTGTTATATTAACAACTACTTAATGAGAGCCTGAAAATTGAAGCTCGGGAAATTAAACCTGGAGAACATCTTGGAGCGGCAGACACCGTTAGTAGGCCCCAACCAAACTAGTAGGCCTAATGCAGTGTTATACTAACAACTACTTAATGAGAGCCTGAAGATTGAAGCTCAGGAAACTAAACCTGGAGGACACCTTGGAGCGGCAGACACAGTTTGTAGAACCCAACCAAACTTGTAGCCCCAATGCAGTTTTCAAATTCCCATAGGCTGAAAACCTGACAATTGCAGCTCAGCTTTTTTAAGAGGAGGACAGCTGTACTGAGTGGCGCAGACAGACACTGGTAGTAGGCCTTACACCACAAAGTTGGCTCGATGCAGGTTTAAAAAAGGTTTCAGGGGTACACGGGCAGCATTGGTATGGTCAGCAGAGGACAATTGGCAGGAGGGACCGCAGACAGACTTACTAGGCCTTAAATTAAAAAAGTTGGCTCGATGTAGGTTTTATTAGGTTACAGGGATACACAGGCAGCATTGCTGTGGTCAGCGGAGGACAATTGGAAGGAGTGACCGCAGACAGACTTACTAGGCCTAAAATAACAAAAATTAGGTTCAATGCAGGTTTATTTAGGTTGCAGGGGTGCACAGGCAGCATTGGTGTGGTCAGCGGAGGACAATTGGAAGGAGGGACCGCAGACAGACTTAGTAGGCCTAAAATAACAAAAATTAGGCTCAATGCAGGTTTAATTAGGTTGCAGGGGTGCACAAGCAGCATTGGTGTGGTCAGCGGAGGACAATTGGAAGGAGGGACCGCAGACAGACTTAGTAGGCCTAAAATAACAAAAATTAGGCTCAATCCAGGTTTATTTAAGTTGCAGGGGTGCACAGGCAGCATTGGTGTGGTTAGCGGAGGACAATTGGAAGGAGGGACCGCAGGCAGACTTAGTAGGCCTAAAATAACAAAAATTAGGCTCGATGCAGGTTTTATTAGGTTACAGGGGTACACAGGCAGCATTGGTGTGGTCAGCGGAGGACAGTTGGAAGGAGTGTCTGACACAGTTAGTACTCCAAAATAATAAATACATGTTAATGTCTCGCCAAAAAAAAAAGAATAAATAAACAGGTGGCATACCTAGGTACAGGGGTGGGCTCCTCTGCTGACTTGCAGGCATTGGTATTTGGCGCAAAGTATTAACTGGTGTAAATGTAGGACAGGGCCCCTGAATATTTTTACTAGCATCATACATGTCAACAAATTGTTATTGGAAGTGCCATTGAAGGAGTTAACCGCATAGACTAAACAGTGGTGGAACATGAGAGATAATTTTGCAAGTGGTAGAGCACTGTTTGAGCTGGGGGGAAACACTCTCTCGTGGGCGGTGGTACTGGCCCATGGCCCCTCATGTTTCAACGGTGTGTCTGACGTTGGGTGTGCACCACCTCCGCCAGAGACACTTCATTGTACTATGAGGGACCCTGTGCCAGTGCCATTGCCCAAAAGTGGGCACACCCACCTTTTCAGACAAACGGCACTCTCACGGGTGCTTGCGTCAAGTGGTGACTGATCACGGCCCCGTGGGTGGAGTCAGCCCATTTAGGGTGGTTTAAAAATGTCGTATGCTGGACATACAGCAGCTGCAAATTGAGAAATTGGAACAGTCAGTAAGACCAGTCCAAAAGCAAGACCTTTTTGCAGGAAAGCTAGGTGACAGCCGGGAAAGGTGGGGCAAAATAATTAGAAATCCATGATTGGTTCATTTTAATGAAGGTTAGGTCATCAACATTTTGGGTAGTCAGACGAGTCCTTTTTTCGGTCAGTATTGAACCAGCAGCACTGAATACTCTTTCTGATAGCACACTAGCAGCTGGGCAAGCAATCTCCTGTAAAGCATATTCTGCCAATTCAGGCCAGGTGTCTATTTTGGATGCCCAGTATTCAAATGGGAATGACGTTTGAGGGAGAACATCGATAAGGGATGAAAAATAGTTAGTAACCATACTGGACAAATGTTGTCTCCTGTCACTTTGAATCGATGCTGCAGTACCTGTCGTGTCAGCGGTCATTGCGAAATCACTCCACAACCTGGTCATAAAACCCCTCTGTCCAACGCCACTTCTGATTTGTGCACCTCTAACACCTCTGCCATGTTGCCCCCTGCAGCTCGTTTGAGAACCATCACCGCCGCTGTGTGCTGGGAATGCCTGAACCAAGCAAGCGGTCTACAAGAGTTGCTTGTTTGGTAGCCAATATTTGCTCAAGGTTCTCATGTGGCATGATATTTTGTAATTTCCCTTTATAGCGTGGATCCAGGAGGCAGGCCAACCAGTAATCGTCATCGGTCATCACTTTGATATTGGGGGGTCCCTTTTTAGGATACGCGAGGCATAATCCGCCATGTGGGCCAATGTTCCAGGTGTCAACTCACTGCTTGTGCTGGGTTGAGGAGCACTTTCTGGCAAATCAACATCACTTGTCTCCCTCAAAAACCCTGTACCTGACCTTGCAAAGCCACCAGTTTGTATTGCCCCCTGAGAAGCTTCCTCCTCCCATAGATATTCATCCCCATCATCCTCCTCGTCCTCCTCCTCTTCGTCCGCCACCTCATCTAGGAGATTTCCCTGACCTGACAATGGCTGATTGTCATCAAGGCTTCCCTCGTCCTCGGCTGCAGATGCCTGCTCCTTTATGTGCGTCAAACTTTGCATCAGCAGACGCATTAGGGGGATTCTCATGCTTATGATGGCGTCGTCTGCACTAACCAGGCGTGTGCATTCCTCAAAACACTGAGGACTTGACACAGGTCTTGTAGCTTCGACCACTGCACACCTGACAACTCCATGTCTGCCATCCAACTGCCTGCCCGTGTATGTGTATCCTCTCACAAATACATAACAGCACGCCTCTGTTCGCACAGCCTCTGAAGCATGTGCAGTGTGGAGTTCCACCTTGTTGCAACGTTGATTATTAGGCTGTGCTGGGGAAGCTTCAAAGATCGCTGATGGTTCTGCATACGGCTGGAGTGTACGGGCGAACGGCGGATGTGCGAGCAAAGTCTTCACACCTTCAGGAGCAGGGCGGGTAACCCCGGATAACTTTTCAGGAAGCACTGCACCACCAGGTTCAAGGTGAGAGCCAGGAAAGGTATGTGTTTCAGTTGTGAAAGGGCTATGGCAGCCATAAAATTCCTTCCGTTATCACTGACTACCTTGCCTGCATCAAGATGTACACTGCCCAACCATGACTGAGTTTCTTGCTGCAAGAACTCGGCCAGAACTTCCGCGGTATGTCTGTTGTCGCCCAAACACTTAATTTCCAACACAGCCTGCTGACGCTTACCACTAGCTGTTCCATAATGGGACACCTCGTGTGCAACACTGGCAGCAGCGGATGGAGTGGTCATGCGACTGCGGTCTGTGGATGAGCTCTCGCTTCTGCTGGAGGAGGAGGAGGAGGAGGGGTGGCGAACGCCTACAGCCAACTGTTTCCTAGACCGTGGGCTAGGCAAAACTGTCCCACTATGGCTGTCCCCTGTGGACCCTGCATCCAGCACATTAACCCAGTGTGCCGTGATGGACACGTAACGTCCCTGGCCATGCCTACTGGTCCATGCATCTGTTGTGAGGTGCACCTTTCTACTGACAGATTGCCTGAGTGCATGGACAATGCGGTCTTTGACATGCTGGTGGAGGGCTGTGATGGCTTTTCTCGCAAAGAAGTGTGGACTGGGTAGGTCATAGCGTGGCACTGCATAGGCCATCAGGGCTTTGAAAGCTTGCTTTCATCCAACCGGTAAGGCATCATCTCTAACGAGATTAGTCTAGCAATGTTGGCGTTCAAACCCTGTGTACGCGGATGAGAAGCTGAGTACTTCCTTTTCCTAACGAGAGTCTCTTGTAGGGTGAGCTGGACTGGAGAGCTGCATATGGTGGAACTAGCGGGGGTGGTGGTGGACATGGCAGACTGAGAGAGGGTTGGTGGTGGTATTCTTGCTGTTGGCCTACATGCAGTGTTTCCTCCCAAGAACCTGGTGATTCCCTGACTGCTTTGGCCTTGCGACAATACCTCCACATTTGCTGCAGGTGGTGTCATAAATGGTGGGCTTACAGTGAGGGAAGGAATTTAGCGTTGCTGACTGGCTTTATTGTGAGCGGGTGCAACAATGTTATGGGACGTTTGGTAGTTAGTCCAGGCTTGCAAGTGCATGGCGGTTAAATGTCTACGCATGCAAGTTGTATTTAAATTTTGGACATTCTGACCTCTGCTAAAGGTCCTTGAGCATTTCTTAGAGATCACTTTGCGCTGATCATTCGGATCTTGGTTAAAAAATTGCCACACTGCACTCTTCCTACTATCGAATACCTTTTCAAGCATTGCACACTGTGCTACTTTAACCATATGGCTGCACTGTCCTACAACTGTTTTTTGTTTTGACACACGTTTTTGGCCAGATACGGGCCTGCCAGATGAAAGCTGTTGCGATGTTGATGCCTGCTGCGGCTCCTCCTCCTCCTCCGCTTCAGAGCTACTGCCAGCGGCACCCTGTTCCCCCAATGGCTGCCAATCGGGGTCAACAACTGGGTCATCTATCACCTCCTCTTCTATGTCCTGTGCACCTTCCTCTGTGTCACCATGTAAGCCGGTGCTATAGCGTTCGGGACGGGGCACTATAGTCTCATCAGGGTCAGATTCTGGCTCAGTACACTGCAAGGGCAATGTTGTGATCTGAGTCAATGGAACAGCATAATGATCTAGCTGTGGCTGTGCATCTGTGCACTCCATGTCCGATTCATCTTGTAATGGGCATGGCCTGTTAACAATTTCCTTTTCTAACCCAGGCACGGTATGTGTAAAGAGCTCCATGGAGTAACCTGTTGTGTCGCCTGACGCATCCTTCACTGTTGTTCTGGGTGAAGGACACAAGGAAGTGACTTTTTCCTGACCGCATCCACTGACGACACGCTGCGTTTAAATTTTGCACTTTCCGAAGAGGAGGCGAAAGAGCTAGAGGCAGAGGCAGCAAGGAAAGCCAAAACTTTTTCCTGCTGCTCCGGCTTTAAAAGCGGTTTTCCTACTCCCAGAAAAGTGAGCGTTGGAGGCCTTGTGTAGCCAGATGATGACGCTGGCTCAACAACTCGAGACTTAGGGGCTATATTGCTTTTCCCATGACCACCTGATGCTCCACGACCACCACCACTACCATCATTACCAGCTGGCAATGACAGCCCACGGCCACGACCTCTTCCACCAGACTTCCTCATTCTTGGAAAAATGTAACTAACAACCGTTATATGGTCCTGTAAAACCAGGTAGAAGGTGTATGTAAACTTGTTGTGAATTTAAATCTCCCTTTTTTATGTGTGGGAGACAGCAGAAAAATCAGGCCCACTGTATTACAGTATAGTTTCTGTTGCAAAAAATGACTGTCAGATACCACAGACAGGACTGGCGCAGATGCACAGATTTGCCAATATTAATCTCCTTTTTTTTATATGGGAGACTAGTGAATAAATCAGGCCCACTGTATTACAGTATAGTTTCTGTGGCAGAAACTGACTGACAGATACCGCAGACAGGACTGGCGCAGATGCACAGATTTGCCAATATTAATCTCCCCTTTTTTTATATATGTGAGACTAGTCAATAAATCAGGCCCACTGTATTACAGTATAGTTTCTGTGGCAGAAAATGACTGACAGATACCACAGACAGGACTGGCACAGATGCAGAGATTTGCCAATATTAATCTCCCTTTTTTCCTTTTATATGGGAGACTAGTGAATAAATCAGGCCCACTGTATTACAGTATAGTTTCTGTGGCAGAAAATGACTGACAGAGATACCACAGACAGGACTGGCGCAGATGCACAGATTTGGCAATATTAATCTCCCTTTTTTTTTATATGGGAGACTAGTGAATAAATCAGGCCCACTATATTACAGTATAGTTTCTGTGGCAGAAAATAACTGACAGATACCACAGACAGGACTGGCGCAGATGCACTGATTTGCCAATATTAATCTCCCCTTTTTTATATGGGAGACTAGTCAATAAATCAGGCCCACTGTATTACAGAATAGTTTCTGTGGCAGAAAATGACTGACAGATACCACAGACAGGACTGGCACAGAAGCACAGATTTGGCAATATTAATCTCCCTTTTTGGCCGGCGTCACACTCGGCGTAAGACAATACTGTCCGTATTTTACGGCCGTAATACGGCCATAATACGGAGAAATGTTCCCAAAATAGTGATCCGTAGTCAGGGTGTGTCAGCGTATTTTGCGCATGGCATCCTCCGTATGTAATCCGTATGGCATCCGTACTGCGAGATTTTCGCGCAGGCTTGCAAAACCGACATCTAATGGATTTATGTGCTCAAATGTTCGGGAAAACATATATACAGTATATATATATATATATATATATATATATATATATATGTCATTGAGACACATATATATATATATTCTGTATTTAGATTTCATTCAGTGCGATATCTGTGAAAAGTCGGTAAATCAATTGCCGGCTTTTCATTTCTCCTGCACAAACCCGACAGGATATGAGACATGGTTTACATACAGTAAACCATGTCATATCCCCATTTTTTTTTGCATATTCCACACTACTAATGTTAGTAGTGTGTATGTGCAAAATTTCAGCGCTGTAGCTGCTAAAATAAAGGGTTAAATGGCGGAAAAAATTGGCGTGGGCTCCCGCGCAATTTTCTCCGCCAGAATGGTAAAGCCAGTGACTGACGGCAGATATTAATAGCCAGGAGAGGGTCCATGGTTATTGCCCCCCACCGTGGCTAAAAACATCTGCCCCCAGCCACCCCAGAAAAGGCACATCTGGAAGAAGCGCCTATTCTGGCACTTGTCCACTCTCTTCCCACTCCCCTGTAGCGGTGGGATATGGGGTAATGAAGGGTTAATGCCACCTTGCTATTGTAAGGTGACATTAAGCCAGATTAATAATGGAGAGGTGTCAATTATGACACCTATCCATTATTAATCCAATTGTCTGAAAGGGTTAAAAAACACACACACACATGATTTAAAAGTATTTTAATGAAATAAACACAGCGGTTGTTTTAATAATTTATTGCTCTCTCAATCCATTTCCAGGCCCTCGCTTGGCAAAATAATAAACGCACAAGATACATACCTTCTGATATCCTATCACGTCCAACGAGGTAATCCATCTGAAGGGGTTAACTTATATAACAGGCAAGAGCTGCGATAAACCACTCGCTCGTGCCTGTAATCCCCCGGGTGCTGAAAGGAAAGCTGGATCTGTACTTACATTGAGTCGCGGTGATGCGCCCCTGCTGGATGTTCTCATGAACTGCAGCCTGGGAACTTTTTCCCACGCTCCAGGTCATATGAGGACATCCACCAGGGGCGCATCACCGCGACTGAAGGAAATGTAGGTCAATGACCTACATTTCATTCATTCGCCGGGGAATTACAAGCATGAGCACACTGCTGCATTAGCAGGGCTCCTGCCTGTAAAATATTTTAACCCCTTCAGATGGATTACTTCGTGGGACGTGACGGTTCAGCTGAGGGTATGTATCTTGTGCATTTATTATTTTGCCAAGCGAGGGCCTGGAAATGGATGGAGAGAGCAATAAATTATTAAAACAACCGCTGTGTTTATTTCATTAAAATACTTTTAAATCATGTGTGTGTGTGTTTTTTAACCCTTTCAGACAATTGGATTAATAATGGATAGGTGTCATAATTGACGCCTCTCCATTATTAATCTGGCTTAATGTCACCTTACAATAGCAAGGTAGCATTAACCCTTCATTACCCCATATCCCACCGCTACAGGGAGTGGGAAGAGAGTGGCCAAGTGCCAGAATAGGCGCATCTTCCAGATGTGCCTTTTCTGGGGTGGCTGGGGGCAGATGTTTTTAGCCACGGGGGGGCCAATAACCATGGACCCTCTCCTGGCTATTAATATCTGCCGTCAGTCACTGGCTTTACCATTCTGGCGGAGAATATTGCGCGGGAGCCCACGCCAATTTTTTCCGCCATTTAACCCTTTATTTTAGCAGCTACAGTGCTGAAATTTTGCACATACACACTACTAACATTAGTACTGTGGAATATGCAAAAAAAAGGGGATATGAGATGGTTTACTGTATGTAAACCATGTCTCATATCCTGTCGGGTTTAGGCAGGAGAAATGAAAAGCCGGCAATTGAATTACCGACTTTTCACTAACACCGCTGCGTATTTCTCGCAAATCACACTGCTGGTCCGTGTGGAATCCGTATTTTTCTCGCCCCCATAGACTTTCATTGGCGATTTTTTTGCGCAATACGCTGACAAACGCAGCATGCTGCGATTTTGTACGGCCGTAGAAAGCCGTATAATACTGAACCGTAATATACGGCTGATAGGAGCAGCCCCATTGAGAATAATTGTGCCGTATGTTATGCGAGTTTTACGGACGTAGTTTCTGCGCTCTTACATCCGTAAAACTCGCCAGTGTGACGCCGGCCTTTAGGTGTGGGACAGTGCAGAAAAATACAGGCCCACTGTTTTACACTACACACGCAGAAAGTGGCTTGAAGATATATAAAAAAAAAATAAAAAAAGGGACTGTACTACAATTACTATCTCCCTACAATAATCTCAGAAAAGTATGGCAGGCAGCAATAAAAAGGACTGCTGCACACAAAAGTGTGGACAAACAAACAAGATAGCTGTGCAGAAAGGAAGGAGCAACAGGATTTGTGTTTTTAAAAAAGCAGTTGGTTTGCACAGCGGCGTACAAACAGCAATGCAGCTATCAGGGAGCCTTCTAGGGCAGCCCAATAAGCTACAGAGCTGATGAAGAAAAATCTAGCCTCCACTGTCCTTGCAAAGAAAAGGGGGTTTTGGACAGTGGAAATAGCTACAGCACAAGAGGTTTGGGGGTTAATGTACCCTGCCTAACGCTATCCCTGCTTCTGACAAAGCGGCAGCAACCTCTCCCTATGCTCAGCTCGGCAGCAGTAAGATGGCGGTCGGCGTGCACGCCCCTTTATAGCCCCTGTGACGCCGCAGAAAGCAAGCCAATCACTGCCATGCCCTTCTCTAAGATGGTGGGGACCAGGACCTATGTCATCACGCTGCCCACACTCTGCGTCCACCTTCATTGGCTGAGAAATGGTGCTGAACGCGTCATTTGAAACGCGACTTTGGTGCGAAGATCGCCGACCGCATGGCCGATCCCACACTGGGATCGGGTCGGGTTTCATGAAACCTGACTTTGCTGAAAGTCGGCGATTTATGAAAATGACCGATCCGTTTCGCTTAACCCTAATCATAACTATGTGCCAGTCAGAGCATTCAAATAATGTAGACAGAAAGCACTGTTCTGTGCAGCTATCTGTCTTCATTACCTATGTGCACAGAACAATCAGTAATAGGTTGATCTCTGCGCATACACCATCATTGTCAGCGACAGAGAATGATGTGCTGTTGAGAATGATAATTTTTACAACTACTTAAAAATCATTTCATCCAAAGAACGGGCATTTTTTCTTGTTTCTCATGTGATAGACAGCCTGCTTGCTGAACAGGAAAAATAACTAGTTAAGAGTATAGGAAAAATATTTTTTGCTTTGTGTAAAACTTGTAATGTTAGGGATGTGGTGACCAAAAAAAATGCAATTCAATAGTTTATTATTTTATCTTTTTATAGTATTTATTATATGATTTAGAAAACTTGAATTTATATACAGTATATATATATATATATATATATATATATATATATATATATATATATATATATATATATATAGTTTTTGAAATTTTTGATTTTTGTACATGTTTAAACATTTTTTTTTTATTCTTACAATACTTTTAAAATCCTCTTAGGGAACATAAAGCTATTGTTAATCAGTCTCCAATGAAGTCCACTCATAGGCTGGCAGAGTAACCCATCAGCTGCCAGAGAACTATTAAATGATGAAGTGAGAAATTGACAGCCGCATCTATAATGTTTACAGCTGTGGATGGAGCTCAGCTCCTTACATGGCTGTTAGGCACAGACACCGGCTATGTAACATAACCAGTATTTACTGAGTGTTGATCAGGCTCAGCTCCTTTATCCCCTCCACATTTGTGGACCCTGCAGCAACTATAGCCTTGAACAGGGAAGTTTGGATAGTCTAGCGCTATCACTGTTAGGATTGACCATCCTGTTTGATGCTTTAAACAACACTAGACAGTGAGGGTCATTCACATGTACAGATTTCTGGCACATTTATGTCCAATCAGGCCAACATTGGTGTGTGTTTATTGCCATTTGATCCAAATAAAATCTGCCCTGCCAAAATAAAATCTAGGCAGAAAATGTAGCAGCCATTTTAGTGTGATTTTAGGACTGTGAGAGTAGGACAGAGCTCATAGCTCAGCAAAAGAAATAGGAATAGAAAGTGCTAGAACAGTGAACAAACGCTTCAGACAGTAATGTGCTGTATAGCTGTCACACTGAAAAAGATGAGATTAGCAATCTGGGAATAATATAGAGATTCAATTGATATGGGAGAGAGACATAGAATGAAAGAATGTTAGAGTTGTAAGGGACCTCCATGATCATTGATCATCATGTCTAACCCACTGCTCAATGCAGGATTCACAAAACCATCCCAGACAGACGTCTGTCTTTCCTCTGAAGACTTCCATTTAAGGAGAACTCGCCACCTCTTCATGGCAGCCTGTTCCACTCATTGACAAACTTCATTGTCAAGACGTTTTTATAATATCTAGTCTGTATCTTATCCCTTTCAGTTTCATTTCATTACTTCTCGTGTTTCCATGTGCAAATGAGAATAAGGATGATCCCTCTACACTGTGACATCCCTTCAGATATTTGTAGACAGCTATTAAGTCTCCTTTTAGCCTTCTTTTTTGCAAGATAAACATTCTCAGATCCTTTAACTGTTCCCTGTAGGACATACTTTGTAGTCCGCTCACCATCCTGGTAGCTCTTCTCTGAACTTGCTCCAGTTTATCAATGTCTTTTTTAAAATGTGATGCCCAGAACTGGACACAGTATTCCAGATGAGGCCTGACCAAGGAGGAGTAGAGGGAGGATAATTACTTCATGTGTTCTAGACTCTATGCTTCTCTTAATACATACTAGAACTGTGTTTGCCTTTTTGCTGCTGAATCATACTGTTGACTCGTGAAGTCTGTGATCTATCAGTATACCCAAGCCTTTTTCACATGTGCAGGACACTATAACTTGGTGCTTTTAAAACTTAATGTCATTATAATGTCCCTCAATAAAAAATATCTGCCCTATGCTGTGCTTCTTAACCCTTACCGACATTTGACGTGATGGTACATCATATGCTAGCTCCCTAACGTTGATGCGGATTCACATGCTGAATCCGCGTCTTTCCCAGTAGATTATGATAGATTTAATTAGCCATCAATTACCTATAAGAGCTGCAGGTTCCTGTGACATAATCGCAGGTGCCGATGGTTTGCCATTACAGCCAAGGGTCTGCTGCAGACACCATGCTTATTATGACAATTCTCCTGTGAGAGTCAGCCAGTAGTTGGCATTCACAGTAGATTGTGATTTTAACTATGATGCATTGCTATGTGTGCCACAAGCAATGAGACAATCACAGCTTCAAGTCTCCTGAAGCTACTATTAAATAAAGTAAAAAGTAAATATACATTGCAATAAAATTCAATTCAAAATATTGTATAAATCCCAAAATAGAAACAGTAGAAATGTCAGCGCAGGGTGCAAAAATGAAGCTCTCACAAAGCCCCATATCCCAAAGATTGAAAACGTTACAGGTCTCTGGAAATGGCTACAAAAGTAAACATTAAGCTTTATTTTTTTTACAAAATTTTGAATTTTTTTCCACTACTTAAATAAACAAAACTATACGTTTGATATATACATAACCATACTGACCAGGATAATATTGCTTGGTCACTTGTAACTTATAGTGAACATTATGTATATATATATATATATATATATATATATATATATATATATATATATATATATATACAGTATATACATTGTAAGGCTGTGGTAGCACCGTACACAGGGAAATGGCAGTGACCCAAGCAAGTTCAAAACAAAATGTGTTTAATGTCCAAAAACTCACACAGTGCACAACACACTGTATCCTCCAGATCGCAGCTGGGAAAACAAAAGACAATCCAAGACGCAGTCACTGCTTCACCATTTGTAATCACAGCTACACCTGTGACTGCAATACCTTCTCATGGCCTCACTATGCCTCTGTGCACATCCTGGAGATCACAAACAGCGTCCCCTAGCTGTAACAGGGGTCACTGCCTCACATAACCTCCTTCCCTGTTCATACCTGTGAGGTTGAACATTTGCTACCCCGCATGGGCAAGAGACAGGGCATCTGAATGCCCGTGACATTCCCGCCTGACAATACAATAGGAAACCAAAGCGGAACCATCGATCGGCGCATGCATCTCTCCCCTTTGCGTTTTCTCTCCATACTTCCTTCCAGGACCACCCACCCCATTCTCCATTGCAGAAGTCAAGCCCTCTTTTCTGATTAATCATAGATTTGGGCCAGTTTTGGGTGGTCTCCACCTTGTTTATTTTGGGTTCACTAACCCCACAGGCCACCCTGTGACCTAAGTACTGGCCTTCGGGCCCTTGGTACCGTTTACTCCGTACCCTTACACGTGCCCCGGTGACTATGCCTGTATTGCGTCACCCCGAACCTGAGCCTCCTGACACTGCTGTCTAGCGAGCGCCCTATCTAATTTACCCTGACCTTCAGCCACATCCTGTGCCAGTGCCAGAGGGTTCCTCGTGCGCAAATCCTCAGTCGGATCCATAACCATACACTTCCTGCTCTTCTCATACCTGTGTTTTTTAATTCTGCATCTCTGCATGGGACATTTCCAACTCTGGGTTCTGTGGGGTCTCCACATCATCTACTGCCACAACCTCTAGGGGGAGCCTATCGGGGTTACACTCTGTCCCTAAGTTCGCAATCCATGTGGCAGATATCTGTGACTTGACATCTTCGGGTTCTGCACCCGAAACAATATTTTCATCCTTCCCTGCCAATACCTCTAGGGGAGCCTATCGGGATTACACGCTGTCCCTAGGTTGGCAACCCATATGGCAGGTAAATCAACATCTTCGGGTTCTATGCCCAAAATAACATCCTTCACTTCTCCTGCCAATACCTCTGGGGGGAGCCTATCGGGATTACACTCTGTCCCTAGGTTGGCAACCTCTATAGCAGGTATCTCACCATCTTCAGGTTCTACACCCAGCACATTTTCCGTGAGAGGGTTGAACCTGGTCTCCCACATGGACCAAAACAGGGGCAAGTCTCTCCCCAACACAGGCCCATAGGGAAAGGTCTTTGCACTCCCACCACATGTTTAATGTCCCCACATGCTGTAGAATAATTGACCTCCACAGTCGGGTACACTCGTTTTTCCCCATGGATAAAAATACCTTCACTTTCTGTCCTTCGGTGTTGTCCCTGGCAACAAGTGATCTATGGACCAGAGTTACTTTACTTTCCGTGTCCAGGAGAGCCTCTGTGCGGTATCCGTTCACAAGCACCTGGCACAGTCAAGGTTTGCTGCTGACAGTGCCCATAGTGGTGGCACAAACTGGCTGGGCATACATAGATACATGATGAGTATCCCCACAGTCCATGGGCTCAGGTGTCACAGAACAGTTACTAGCTCCATTTCTAGGCTCTGGTACCACATCCTGAGAGAGTTTGTACCACTTGAACAATCCTACCAGCAGTTTCAGATTGCCCAGTTCCCTTTGCCTGACCCAATGCTGCATGGTGGCTGGCAGAGCCCACACTATCTGATCAACCATGACTCTCTCCATCATCTTGATTGGTGAAAATAAACTCAGGCTGGAGCCACTCCTCCACCAACTGCAACAAGTCATTTGCCTGAGACCTGTCGGGCTGAGACACTACATAGGACCACTGGTACACCCAATGATCACCCCTCACCTTAGTGGTCTCTTCCTGACTCTGCTGATCAACCCTCATCTTAGGGGGTCTCCTATTTACATCTCTGAAGCTCTTCTAGCTTCCACTGCAGCACCTCTTGATGCAGTTGCAACTGCAGCTCCAGCTGCTGCAGAACGTCTGCTGCGACCACTGAAACTGCAGCGCCTCTTGCTGAAACCTTTGCTGACTGAGCAAAAACTGCTCCAAAAGATCCTCTATTTCACCAGCAGACTTGCACAATGATCTACAGCACTCTCTGGGGTATGCCATAGCTCACACGGCCCACATTCTTTCCACCATATGTAAGGCAGCAGTAGCACCGTGTGCAGTGAAACGGCAGTTACCAAAGCAAGTTAAGAAAAAATGTATTTAATGTCCAAAAACTCACACAGTGCACAGCATGCTGTATCCTCCAGATCGCAACTGGGAAAACAAAAGACAGTCTGAGATGCAGGATGTCAGCCCCTTTGGCTCCACATGCCCCTGTGTTGCCTCACACAGGGAGTGTTCTGCAGACAACTGCTCTGTCTGCTTCCAAGACCAATACTGACACACCCCTCCCTATTCTACAGGGCTTTTAATCAGTCACTGCTTCACCATTTGTAATCACAGTCACACCTATGACTGCAATACCCCCTCCTGGCTTCACTACACCTCCATGCACATTCTGGAGACCACAAACAGTGCCCCCTAGCTGTAACAGGGGTCACTGACTCATTATATATATTTAAAAAAAATAAAGGGAACACTAAAATCCCACATCCTAGATATCACTGAATGAAATATTCCAGTTGTAAATCTTTAATCATTACATTGTGGAATGCGTTGAGAACAATAAAAAAAATGATCAATGTAAATCACAATTAATACCCAAGGAGGTCTGGAGTTTGAATGATGCTCAAAACCAAAGTGGAAAATGAAGTTACAGGTTGATCCAACTTCAGTGGAAATGCCTCAAGACAAGGAAATGATGCTTGGTAGTGTGTGTGGCCTCCACGTGCCTGTATGATCTCCACACAATGTCTGGGCATGCTCCTGATGAGGCGGCAGATGGTCTCCTGAGGGATCTCCTCCCAGACCTGGACTAAAGCATCTGCCAACTCCTGGACAGTCTGTGGTGCAACGTGACATTGGTGGATGGTGCGAGACATGATGTCCCAGATGTGTTCAGTCAGATTCAGGTCTGGGGAATGGGCAGGCCAGTCCATAGATTCAAGGCCTTCATCTTGCAGGAACTGCTGACACACTCCAGCCACATGAGGTCTGGAACTGTTCTGCAATAGGAGGAACCCAGGGCCAACCACATATGGTCTCACAAGGGATCTGAGGATCTCATCTTGGTACCTAATGGCAGTCAGGCTACCTCTGGTGAGCATATGGAGGGCTCTGCGGCCCTCCAAAGAAATGCCACCCCCCACCATTACTAACCAACTGCCAAACTGGTAATGCTGAAGGATGATGCAGGCAGCAGATCGCTCTCCACAGCGTCTCCAAACTCTGCCACATCTGTCACATGTACTCAGTGTGAACCTGCTTTCATCTGTGAAGAGCACATGGCGCCAGTGGTGAATTTGCCAATCCTGGTGTTCTGTGGCAAATGACAAGCGTCCCCCATCTGTGGACGTCAGGCACTCAGACCATCCTTATGGAGTCGGTTTCTAACCATTTGTTCAGACACATGCACATTTGTGGCCTGCTGGAGGTAATTTTGCAGGGCTCTGGCAGTGCTCCTCCTGTTGCTCCTTGCACAATGGCTGAGGTAGCGGTCCTGCTGCTGGGTTGTTGCTCCCTCCACATCTCCTGGTGTACTGGCCTGTCTCCTGGTAGTGCCTCCAGCCTCTGGACACTACGCTGACAGACACAGCAAACCTTCTTGCCACAGCTCACATTGATGTGCCATCCTGGATGAACTGCACTACCTGAGCCACTTTTGTGAGTTGTAGAGTCCGTCTCATGCTACTACGAGTGTGAAAGCGCAACCAGCATTCAAAAGAGACCAAAACATCAGCCAGAAAGCATTAGTACAGAGACGTGGTCTGTGGTCCCCACCTTGAAAACTACTCCTTTATTGAGTGTGTCTTGATAGTTGCCAATAATTTCCATCTGTTGTCTATTACATTTGCACAACAGCATATGAAATTGATTGTGAAACAGTGTTGCTTCCTAAGTGGACGGTTTGATTTCACAGAAGTTTGATTTACTTAGAGTTATATTCTGTTGTTTAAGTGTTCCCTTTATATATATATATATATATATATATATATATATATATATAATTGCACTTTTTTAGCAATTTCAATGCACTTGGAATTTTGTTCCCTCTTTGCAATGCATCACTTGATAAAATGAATTTTGTCATTCAAAAGTACAACTCATTTTGCAAAAAACAGCCCTTTTATGGCTATGTGGATGGAAAGGTAAAGAAGTTACGGTTCTTGGAAAAAGGAGGAAAAAAGAAAAAGAAAAAAGCAAAAATAGCCACATCAGGGAGGAGTATATAAATAGTTATCACTTACTGTCCTCTCTATTTAAAATATGACCACCACTCTGTCCTTCTTATGGTATATAGATTCCACACTGTCCTCTCCACACCATCCCTTTAATGAACTATAAAACACCTTCTACAGCCACCACACTATATCCCTTATGAGCTAAAACTGCTAGTGTTCACCCTTCTGCCACACTGTCCACCTTATGAGCTTTAATGACCATACTGTCTATTCTGGGTAGCCACCCTTCTTATTTGTAACTGCCACACTGTCTATCATGATTAGCTATAACTGACACCATGTCTGCCCTTATTAGATATAACTGCCACACTGTCCACCCTGATTAGCTATAACTGCCACTTTGCCTAACCCAGTTAGGCATAACTTCCACACTGTCCCTTTCTTAAATGTTCCACATCCCATGCGACCCCCTTTCCATACTGAGTCCCTTCTCCACACTCTACCCTCACATTGTATTCACCCATTACTGCCCAGTCTCTATGCTGTGCTCACTCCTCACACATTTCTCCCTGTCAATACTGTCACATACACTGTGCCCTCACACTGCTACATGTTGCCTCCTTTATACTTTCCTCTATACTGTCACCAGATACTCTCTAGCATTAATACTGCAGCCATTTCCCCATTTGTCACACTTTTTCTCCCATACTGTGGCCTAACTCTGTCCCTCTTGGCTTTCCCCTTGCTGGCATCCTCTTTATTTGGCCCATGCTACCATAAAGAGGTTTTCTTAATTAAATTTTCTATCAAAAGGAAGGGAGTTTAATAAAATATTAAAATAAGGTATACTTATTGGAGCTAACTGCTACTACTCCAAATACAGGCCACTCCAGTGCCACTCCAGTAATTTTTACTTGGAAAGAAAGTGATGACATCTTGTTCTTCGGTAACCTAACCACTAAGGCCTGTAATTAGGTGCAGAGGTCAGATGATAAGAATGTGATGTCATCTCATGCACAGATGATGATGTCCCGCTGTAATCATCTGACTGGTGCAGCCATTTATAGACCCAATCAACAGGATTCTTTGTGACCAGAGGCAACTGGTGAAGCCTGCATTGGAGTGATGGTGGTTTTCACCCAGTAAGTATAAATTCTTGTATTATTTTATAGCATTAACAGCTTTTTGAAATAGGTATTTTAATTCTGGTAAAATATTTCCTAATTCAAAGTGCCCATACAATTATTCAGTTTATAGGCTCTTTGTAATAGGAACGCATTTCAATTAATATATTTTCAGCTAGTAGCCCTTAGTGACAGGACAGATTTTCAAAGCTCTAAACATTTCAAGTGAACATGTGTAAATGTTGCATAAATTGTGTAGTTCATCTTTTTTTTCCACTATTAGCAATCAATATAATGCTAATATTTGAATGGGCAAAATAAAACGTAATGCAACTATGTATGTGCTATAATGTATATGCATTTAGTTTACTTTATACTTTTTTCAAATAAATGTTGTTAAAGCCAGAAAGCTGGAAATTTAACATAAATTAAAAAATGAATTATTGCCACATAATATTCCCTCTGTCATTTAAATCATCCTAAGAGACTCATGAGCCACCATAAACTTCTTTTTACAGGGACGCACAGCAGTGAAGCTATTTTATTGCCTGGCTTACAGAAAATAATAACTTCTAAATGAAGCTTCCTGTACGTGTTGCATGTTCTAATATGTTGCACTTTTCAGTCAATGGAGATAACTCTTTGTGGTAGTTTTATTGGTTTACCCTTTGAATGGCATCTGTGTCTCAATGATACATGATCACCTATGCTGCAAATATCACACATAATTTATTAAGGAATGAAACTATAAGCAGATTGATTTAACTTGACATTTTTGTTAGTAAAGTAAGGTCAACACTTTAGCACAAAATTAGAAAAAAAATGAAAATATAGATAAATGATATTGTAAATATTACATTTTTACATTTAGAAGAATAATTTCTTTTTATATTTTGGAAGTGCCACTTGTAATGTTGCATTTGTATCCTTACAAAGCAAAATGTCAATACATGGCTGAAACTAATCTAAATCATAAAAACTATCAATTGTTTTGTTGTTCATTGCTAAGGCATTGCTAACAGCTGTAGCAAAAATGTATTTTGAGCCAGATTAGGAGGGCATGAGGGACCTGACAGGTTCCCTTTAAAAATAAAAGACAGATACTCACCTGAGTAGAGTTTGTGCAAATCAATTCACAAAATCCAGTTCATTGGCCACATTTGAAATTTCTGAATGCTGGATCCGAAGACTTGAGAATGAGCCAGTCTTCTTTTGATTAGTCTTGCTAGTTTGACATCACAACCCAAAGACGATGTTGTGACAGACTGGGTAAGCAAAAAGAAGTGCCTCTAATGCTGGAGGTATGAGGTGGTTCTCAGGACCCCTGTCAAACAGTCACAAATTACTGACCTCCATTAATGGTATATACACACATGGTCAAAATTGTTGGTACAGCTCGTTTAATAACGAAAAAATGACTATGTCACAGAAATAACTCAAATCTGACAAAAGTAATAATAAGTAAAAGATCTATGAAAATGAATAAATGAAAGTCAGACATTGCTTTTGAACCATGCTTACACAGAATTTAAAAAAAAAAATGAAACTCATGAAATGGGCCTGGACAGAAATGATGGTACCTCTGAAAATAATGTGACAAAAGGGACATGTGAAATCAAGGTGTGTCCAATAACTAGCATCACAGGTTTCTACAATCTTAGAGTCAGTGAGTGGGACTGTAAATAGGGTTACAGATTCTCACTGTGCTGGTTGGTGACATGGTGTGTATCACAATCAACATGGACCAGAGGAAGCGAAGGAAAGATTTGTCTCAGGAGATTAGAAGGAAAATAATAGACAAACATGTTAAAAGTAAAAGTTATAAGACCATCTCCAAGCAGCTTGATGTTCCTGTGATTACAGTTGGACATATTATTCAGAAATTTAAGAGCCATGGGACTGTAGCCAACCTCCCTGGAAGTGGCCACAGGAGGAAAATTGATGACAAATCAAAGAGACGGATAATACGAATGGCAATAAAAGAGCCCAGAAAAACTTCTAAACAGATTAAAGGTGAACTAAAAGCTCAAGGAACATCAGTGTCAGATTGCACCATCTGTCATTGTGGACTTCATAGATGACCAAGGAGGACACCATGGTTGAAAAAAAATCATAAAAAAGCTAGACTGGAATTTGCCAAACTACATGTTGACAAGCCACAAGGCTTCTGGGGGAATGTCCTACGGACAGATGAGACAGAAATGGAACTTTTTGGCAAGGCAAATCAGTTTTATGTTCACAGAAAGAAAAATAAAGCATATCAAGAAAAGAAAATTTTCCCTACTGTGAAACATGGAGGAGGCTCTGTTATATTTTGGGGCTGCTTTGCTGCATCTGGCACAGGGTGTCTAGAATCTGTGCAGGATACAATGAAAGACTATCAAGGGATTCTAGAGTGAAATGTGCTGCCCATTGTCAGAAAGCTTGGTCACAGTTGCAGGTCATGGGTCTTGCAACAGGATAATGACCCAAAACACACAGCTAAAAACATCCAAGAATGGCTAAGAGGAAAACATTGTACTTTTCTGAAGTGGCCTTCTATGATCCGTGACCTAAATCCTAGTAAGCATCTTTGGAAAGAGCTGAAACATGCCATCTGGAAAATGCAACCTTCAAACACGAGACAACTGGAGCAGTTTGCTCTTGAGGAGTGGGCCAAAATAACTGTCGAGAGGTGCAGAAGTCTCATTGACAGTTACAGGAATCATTTGATTGCAGTGATTGCCTCAAAAGGTTGTGCAACAAAATATTAAGTTAAGGGTACCATCATTTCTGTCCAGGCCTATTTCATGAGTTTAATTTTTTTTTAATTCTGTGGAAGCATGGTTATAAAGCAAAGTCTGACTTTCATTTGTTCATTTTCACAGATCTATTATTTATTATTACTTTTGCCAGATTCAAGTTATTTCTGTGACCATTGTGGATTTTTCTGTCCTTTAACGAAGGAAACCAACAATTTTGACCATGTGTGTAGCTCTCACACTCTTTCCACACTCTTAAACCGCACATTTACTCTCCCCCATATCTGTGGTAATACTGTGCTAGTACTGTTCTAAAAGCCGCTGTACTCTGCACCACCCACCTGTGGGAGTAATGTCCTTTAAGCAGTTGTGTGTACTCTGAAACCCATATTTGTGGGAGTAATGTCCTTTAAGAAACTGTATGTACTCTGAACCCCCCGCCGTTGGGAGTACTGTTCTTTAACCCCTCCATGACCTTGGGATTTTCAGTTTTTCCGTGTTCATTTTTCACTACCCTCCTTCCCAGAGCCATAACTTTTTTATTTTTCTGTCAATATGGCCTTGTGAGGGCTTATTTTATTGCGGGACGAGTTGCACTTTTGAACGACATCATTGGTTTTACCGTGACGTGTACTAGAAAATGGGAAAAAAAATCCAAGTGCGGTGAAACTGCAAAAAAAAAATTTTCTCGCTACGCCGTTTAGCGATCAGGTTAATCCTTTTTTTATTGATGGATCGGGCAATTCTGAACACGGCAGTACCAAATATGTGTATGTTTGATTTTATTTTTATTGTTTTATTTTGAATGAGGTATTGAATTTCATATTTTTTTAACTTTTTTTTACTTTTGCCATGCTTCAATAGCCTCCATAGGAGACTAGAAGCTGGCACAACTGGATCGGCTCAGCTACATAGGAGCGATTATCAGATCGCTCCAATTCAGCTGAATTACAGGCTTGCTATGAGCGCCGACCACAGGGTGGGGCTCACAGCAAACCGGCATCAGTAACCATAGAAGTCTCAAGGACCTCTATGGTTACTATCCTGATGCATTGCTGACCCCCGATCATGTGATGGGGGTCAGCGATGAGCGCATTTCCGGCTGCGCGGCCGGAAGCGGTAGTTAAATGCCACTGTCAGCGTTTGACAGCGGCATTTAACTAGTTAATAGCGGCGGGTGGATCGCGATTCCACTCTACGCTATTGTGCGCACATGTCAGCTGTTCAAACAGCTGACTTGTTGCGGCTTTGATGTGGGCTCATCGCCGGCGCCCACATCAAAACAGGGGATCTGACCTCGGACGTACTATCCCTTCTGAGGTCAGAAAGGGGTTAAGCAGCTGTGTGTACTTTGCACCCTCCTGCCTGTGGGAGCACTGTCCTTTACACTGCTGTATGTCCTCTGAACCCCCTTGCCTGGGGGAATGTGGTCCTTTAAGCTGTTGTTTGTACTCTGCACCACTCCACCTGTGGGAGTACTGTTAATGTAAGCAGATGTGTGTTTTCTAGTAGTCTCAATCATTAGTAGGCCAAGCAAATCATTTTTCAGGACCGCTGTTTGTTTCTAGAACTTTTGCAAATAAATATATTGCATTAGCAATCTTGTTGCCATTTCTAAGCCCCAACAAAATTTGTTCTGGACTGTGTTTTTTTATTAGTCTGGGAAATAAATAATTGGTATCAGCTATCTAGTTGTCATTTCTAGGCTAAAGAAATAATTCAGGACAGCTGTGTTTTTTTCCCTTTAAGGTATAATGTGCTCCATCCTGGTATGATATGCCCCATCCAGGTATATATGTGCCCCATTCTGGTTTAATTTGCCTCATCCAGATACATATATAGCCCATCCTTTTATATATGTCCCCAATCCTTGCATAATGGGTCCCATCCAGGTATATATCTGCTCCATCCAGGTATATTTGTGCCCCACCCTGGTATAATGGGCCCCATCCTGGTACAATGTGCCTCATCCTTGTACATATTTCCCTCATCCTGGTATAACGTTCCCCATCCAGGTATACATGTCTCCCATCCTGGTATACTGTTCTCCATTCTGGTATATATTTGTCCCTCCATCCTGGTAAACATGTCCCCCATTCAGGTATACATGTCCCCCATCCTGGTACATTCAGTGTGGAAAATAATTAAATCCTATAGTTTTGATGTGCTAGATAATGTCACACATCGGTTCATTCATTCCCCTAATGTCACATATCATCGTGTGCTCATAAAACCTCTATATTTCATATGGGCTTGTGACACCTGTGCAGACTAATCTGGTCTCACAACTCAGCTCTGAGCATGACAGGCTTTCCTCAGCGCTCCAGACTGCATGACTTACCCATGCCTGTGCTTTAATCTGCATACCCCTCGGCTTAAGTTCAGCTTGTTCCAGCCGAAACTTACACTTCAATCACCTACATGTCATTTAAACACAGCTGATTCACGTTGTCCCTGCCTCTCTGCTAATTCTATCT
This sequence comes from Ranitomeya variabilis, assembly GCF_051348905.1. NCBI lineage: Eukaryota > Metazoa > Chordata > Amphibia > Anura > Dendrobatidae > Ranitomeya > Ranitomeya variabilis. The sequence continues at coordinate 326,163,531 of NC_135236.1, forward strand.
GATGCACTGCCCCTCTAGCCACACACCAGCTTGCAGAGACACTCCATTCACGGCATCCACTATCATAAAATTGGGAAGGTAGCTACAGTGTGTCCATAAAGTTATGGTGCACTTTTGACCAGTCACTGGAAAGCCACAAAAAACTATAGAAATGTCAAATCTGCTCCAAATAAAAGAAAAACTCTCCCAGTTTCATACCTATTCAGTGCAGCTCAATGTGGGCTCCATTTGTTGCCCTACACACATCCAAACGATAGTGAAGTTCTTGCCACACACGGGTAAGGAGGACGTCTGGTGTAATAGAGTGACTAACATCTGTGATTCTCTGTTTTAAGTGATTAATGTCATTGATAAGTTCAATGTATACATGTTGCTTCACATAACCCCACAAGTAAAAGTCTAAGGGCATCAGACCCGGGGATCTTGGTGGCCATGGCTTGACAGAACCCCTGCCTATCCACTGCTGGGGAAATGTTCTATCCAGAAACTCACGAACAATAGTGGCATAGTGTGGAGGAGCGCCATCCTGTTGAAAGATGACACCTTCTGGCAATTGTGGCACTGCATATAATTTGAACATGTCAAGATACGTGTTAGCCGTCACAGACCACTCCGCAAAAAAAATGGGACTATCACCTTATCATGTGTCAGGCCACACCACATGTTCACTTTAGGGGTGTTACGTTCATTCTCAACGTAGGCATGAGGATGTTCACCAGCACATATTCGGACATTATGGCGATGAACATGTCCACAGATATGGAAGGTCGCCTCATCACTAAACACAATCTTTTGCAAAAATCTTGCATCATTGTCGATCTCATGAAGCATATCTGTAGCAAATGCACATCGTTTGGGTCTATCCGCTGGTTTGATAGTGTGCAATTTGTACCCTGTAAAACAGAGACGTTTCTTTAACACCTTTTGAACTGTAGTCTTGCTTAGGTGTAATTGTCGAGCACACGCACACACAGATTTTTTAGGGCTCTTTAGGTAACTATCCCGTATAGCCTCTACAGACTCATCACTGACTGATGGCCTACCAGAACAAGGTTTCTCCACCAAATTCCCGGTTTCCTTCAACTGCTTATCCCACTGATTAACCCCTTCCCGACCTTTGAGGCCACGTAGGCATCATGAAAGTCGGTGCCAATCCGACCTGTGATGCCTATGTGGCGTCATGGAGGGATCGCGTCCCTGCATATCGGGTGAAAGGGTTAACTCCAATTTCACCTGATCTGCAGGGACAGGGGGAGTGGTACTTCAGCCCGGGGGGGTGGCTTCACCCCCCCGTGGCTACGATTGCTCTGATTGGCTGTTGAAAGTGAAACAGCCAATCAGAGCGATTTGTAATATTTCACCTATGAAAATGGTGAAATATTACAATCCAGCCATGGCCGATGCTGCAATAGCATCTGCCATCGCTGGAGACCCCGATCTGCCCCCCCCCCCCACCACCGATCGCTTCCTCTCCATCCTGTCATGTCCCCTGCTCCCCTCCTCCCTCCTGTCCGCTCCCCCGGTCCTCCTGTCCGCTCCCCCCGTGCTCCGATCCCCCCCCGTGTTCCGATCCCACCCCCCCATACTTACCGAGCTCCGATGTCCCTCCCGGTGTCCAGCCGTCTTCTCCATGGGCGCCGCCATCTTGGAAAATGGTGGGTGCATGCACAGTGTGCCCGCCGAATCTGCCGGCCGGCAGATTCGTTCCCTGTACATTTTGATCGCTGTGATAAGTTCTATCACAGCGATCAAAATAAAAAAGATAGTAAATAAACCCCCCCTTTATCACCCCCATAGGTAGGGACAATAATAAAATACAGAAAATATAATTATTTTTGTTTTTCCATTAGGGATAGGGTTAGGGGTAGGGTTAGGGGTAGGGATAGGGTTAGGGTTGCAATTAGGGTTAGGGTTGCACTTAGGGTTGCACTTAGGGTTCGGGTTGCACTTACGGCTAGGGTTGCACTTAGGGCTAGGGTTGCACTTAGGGCTAGGGTTGCACTTAGGGTTGCACTTAGGGTTAGGGTTGCACTTAGGGTTAGGGTTGCACTTAGGGTTGCACTTAGGGTTAGGGCGGCACTTAGGGTTAGGGTTGCACTTAGGGTTGCACTTAGGGCTAGGGTTGCACTTAGGGCTAGGGTTAGAATTAGGGTTAGGGTTAGAATTAGGGTTAGGGTTGCAATTAGGGCTAGGGTTGGAATTAGGGTTAGAATTAGGCTATGTGCACATGGTGCGGATTTGGCTGCGGATCTGCAGTGGATTGGTCGCTGCAGATTCGTATCAGTTTTCCATCACGTTTACAGTACCACGTAAACCTATGGAAAACCAAATCCGCTGTGCCCATGGTGTGGAAAATACAGCGCGGAAACGCTGTGTTGTATTTTCCGCAGCCTGTCAATTCTTTGTGCGGATTCCGCAGCGTTTTACACCTGCTCCATAATAGGAATCCGCAGGTGAAATCCACACAAAAAACACTGGAAATCCGCGGTAAATAAGCAGGTAAAGCGCAGTGCGTTTTACCTGCAGATTTTTCAAAAACGGTGCGGAAAAATCCACACACAAATCCGCAACGTGAGCACATAGCCTTAGGGTTAGGGTTGGAATTAGAGTTAGGGTTGGAAATAGGGTTAAGACTAGGGTTAGGGGTGTGTTGGAGTTAGGGTTGTGGTTAGGGTTGGGATTAGGGTTAGGGGTGTGTTGGGCTTAGTGTTGGAGTTAGAATTGAGGGGTTTCCACTGTTTAGGCACATCAGGGGTCTCCAAACGCGACATGGCGCCACCATTGATTCCAGCCAATCTTGCGTTGAAAAAGTCAAATGGTGCTCTCTCCCTTCCGAGCCCCGACGTGTGCCCAACCAGTGGTTTACCCCCACATATGGGGTACCAGCGTACTCAGGAGAAACTGGACAACAACTTTTGGGGTCCAATTTTTCCTGTAACCCTTGGGAAAATAAAAAATTGCGGGCTAAAAAATTATTTTTGAGGAAAGAAAAATGATTTTTTATTTTCACGGCTCTGCGTTATAAACTTCTGTGAAGCACTTGGGGGTTCAAAGTGATCACCTCACATCTAGATAAGTTCCTTTCGGGGTCTAGTTTCCAAAATGTGGTCACTTGTGGGGGGTTTCTACTGTTTAGGCACATCAGGGGCTCTGCAAACGCAACGTGACGCCCGCAGAGCATTGCATCAAAGTCTGCATTTCAAAAGTCACTACTTCACAACTGAGGCCTGGCATGTGCCCAAACAGTGGTTTATCCCCACATATGGGGTATCAGCATACTCAGAAGAAACTGGACAACAACTTTTGTGGTCAAATTTCTCCTGTTACCCTTGGGAAAATAAAAAATTCAGGGCTAAAAAAATTTTTGGGAGGAAAGAAAACTTATTTATTATTTTTACAGCTCTGCGTTATAAACTTCTGTGAAGCACTTAGGGGTTCAAAGTGCTCACCACACATCTAGATAAGTTCCTTTGGAGGTCTAGTTTCCAAAATGGGTTCACTTGTGGGGAGTTTCTACTGTTTAGGTACATCAGGGGCTCTGCAAACGTGATGCCCGCAGAGTATTCCATCAAAGTCTGCATTTCAAAACATCACTACTTCCCTTCCGAACCCAGACGTGTGCCCAAACAGTGGTTTACCCCCACATATGGGGTATCAGCGCACTCAGGAGAAACTGGACAACAACTGTTGGGGTCAAATTTCTCCTGTTACCCTTGGGAAAATAAAAAATTGCTGGCTAAAAAATCATTTTTGAGAAAAGAAAAATTATTTTTTTTATTTTCATGGCTCTGCGTTATAAACTTCTGTGAAGCACTTGGGGGTTCAAAGTGCTCACCACACATCTAGGTTAGTTCCTTGGGAGGTCTAGTTTCCAAAATGGGGTCACTTATGGGGGAGCTCCAATGTTTAGGCACACAGGGGCTCTCCAAACGCGACATGGTGTCCGCTAATGATTGGAGCTAATTTTCCATTCAAAAAGCCAAATGGCGTGCCTTCCCTTCCGAGCCCTGCCGTGCACCCAAACAGTGGTTTACCCCCACATATGGGGTATCATCGTACTCAGAACAAACTGGACAACAACATTTGGGGTCCAATTGCTCCTGTTACCCTTGGGAAAATAAAAAATTCAGGGCTAAAATTCATTTTTGAGGAAAGAAAAATTATTTTTTATTTTCACAGCTCTCTGTTATAAACTTCTGTGAAGCACTTGTTGGTTTAAAGTGCTCACTATGCATCTAGATAAGTTCCTTGGGGACTCCATATGAGGTATCGGCGTACTCAGAAGAAATTGCCCAACAAATATTAGGATCCATTTTATCCTGTTGCCCATGTGAAAATTTTAAAATTGAGGCTAAAAGAAATTTTTTGTGAAAAAAAAGTACTTTTTCATTTTTACGGATCAATTTGTGAAGCACCTGAGGGTTTAAAGTGCTCACTATGCATCTAGATAAGTTCATCGGGGGGTCTCGTTTCCAAAATGGGGTCACTTGTGGGGAAGCTCTAATGTTTAGGCACACAGGGGCTCTCCAAACGCGACATGGTGTCAGCTAACGATGGAGATAATTTTTCATTCAAAAAGTCAAATGGCGCTCCTTCCCTTCCGAGTCTTACCATGTGCCCAGACAGTAGTTTACCCCCACATGTGAGGTATCGGTGTACTCAGGAGAAATTGCCCAACAAATTTTAGGATCCATTTTAATCTGTTGCCCATGTGAAAATTAAAAAATTTAGGCTAAAATATTTTTTTTGTGAAAAAAAAGTACTTTTTCATTTTTACGGATCAATTTATGAAGCACCTGGGGGTTTAAAGTGCTCACTATGCATCTAGATCAGTTCCTTGGGGCATCTAGTTTCCAAAATGGGGTCACTTGTGGGAGAGATCCAATGTTTAGGCACACGGGGGCTCTCCAAACGTGACATGGTGTCCGCTAAAGATTGGAGCCAATTTTTCATTCAAAAATTCAAATGGCGCTCCTTCCCTTCTGAGTTCTGCCGTGCACCCAAACAGTGGTTTACCCCCACATATGAGGTATCAGCGTACTCAGAACAAATTGCACAACAACTTTCATGGTCCATTTTCTCCTTTTACCCTTGGGAAAATAAAAAAAATTGTTGCTAAAAGATCATTTTTGTGACTAAAAAGTTAAATGTTCATTTTTTCCTTCCATGTTGCTTCTGCTGCTGTGAAACACCTGAAGGGTTAATAAACTTCTTGAATGTGGTTTTGAGCACCTTGAGGGGTGCAGTTTTTAGAATGGTGTCACTTTTGGGTATTTTCAGACATATAGAACCCTCATATTGACTTCAAATGTGAGGTGGTCCCTAAAAAAATGGTTTTGTAAATTTTGTTGTAAAAATGAGAAATCACTGGTCAAATTTTAACCCTTATAACTTCCTAGCAAAAAAAAATGTTGTTTCCAAAATTGTGCTGATGTAAAGTAGACATGTGGGAAATGTTATTTATTAACTATTTTGTGTCACATAACTCTCTGGTTTAACAGAATAAAAATGAAAAATGTGAAAATTGCAAAATTTTCGCCAAATTTCCATTTTTTCACAAATAAACACAGAAATTATCTACCTAAATTTACCACTAACATGCAGCCCAATATGTCACAAAAAACAATCTCAGAATCGCTAGGATCCGTTTAAGCGTTCCTCAGTTATTACCTCATAAAGGGACACTGGTCAGAATTGCAAATAAACGGCCAGGTCATTAAGGTCAAAATAAGCTGGGTCATGAAGGGGTTAATGTTATTCCTATGTGGTGGCGCTTCTCTATAAACGGTCCGATATTCACTTAGCACTTTGGTCAAGAATTCACAGAACACACTGAACTTTCCTCTGTATCATCCACATCTTGACTGACATGGAAAACCACACAACTGGCATAAGGTTGTGGTTGCATGATTTCACACACCTGGTAGTGTATTAATCAGAGTTCACTTTATCAGGGGATAATCTGACTGGGGGCTCAGTAACAGCTTAAATGAGTTTGTGTTGTTTGATTGGTTCTTGTTATCTCTCCTCATGAACAGGTCTGATATGATTGGGCCAGAGAAAGGGCTCAAAATGTAAACTATAAATAGATCCTGTGACTGGTCAAAAGTGCACCATGACTTTCTGTGGCATTCATGTATGCAATACGAATTTCCGCCTCTGGCTCAGGCCTGACCTTTTAATATTTCTATTTACTTTTATTCAATGTGCCCCTTTTGATTCCTGTGGACAACCTGACCTGTTTGACACAATTATCACTGGTCATATCACAATACCATAGACCCTTCCTTTGCTTTATAGGGATTATTAGTAGTGTTGAGCATTCCGATGCTGCAAGTATCGGGTATCGGCCGATACTTGCTGTATCGGAATTCCGATACCGGGATTCCGATACTCTTGTGGTATCGGGTATCGGGTATCGGAACAACATTAATGTTAAAATGTGTAAAATAGAGAATTAAAATAAAAAATATCGCTATACTCACCTGTCCGACGCAGCCGGGACCTCAGCGCAGGAACCGGCAGCGTTGTTTGTTTAAAATTCCCGCTTTTACATGGTTACGCGAAGTCCCGGCTTGTGATTGGTCAGGGCGGCCATGTTGCCGGGCCGCGGACCAATCACAGCAAGCCGTGACGAAAATACGTCACGGCTTGCTGTGATTGGTCCGCGTCCCGGCAACATGGCCGCCATTAACCAATCACAAGCCGTGACGTCACGGGAGGCTGGAAACGCGCTCATTTTAAAAAGGGCGCGTGTCCAGCCTCCCGTGACGTCACGGCTTGTGATTGGTTGCGTCGCGGTCAACCAATCACAAGCCGGGAGGCTGGACACGCGCCCATTTCAAAATGAGCGCGTCCAGCCTCCCGGCTTGTGATTGGTTGATCGCGGCGCAACCAATCACAAGCCGTGACGTCACGGGAGGCTGGACACGCGCCCATTTCAAAATGAGCGCGTCCAGCCTCCCGGCTTGTGATTGGTTGATCGCGGCGCAACCAATCACAAGCCGTGACGTCAAGGGAGGCTGGACACGCGCCCATTTTAAAATGAGCGCGTGTCCAGCCTCCCGTGACGTCCCGGCTTGTGATTGGTCAGGGCGGCCATATTGCCGGGACGCGGACCAATCACAGCAAGCCGTGACGTAATTTCGTCACGGCTTGCTGTGATTGGTCCGCGTCCCGGCAACATGGCCGCCCTGACCAATCACAAGCCGGGAATTCACGTAACCAAGTAATAGCGCGATTTTTAAACAAACAACGCTGCCGGTTCCCTCGCTGAAGTCCCGGCTGCGTCGGACAGGTGAGTATAGCAATATTTTTTATTTTAATTCTTTCTTTTACACATTTATATGGTTCCCAGGGCCTGAAGGAGAGTTTCCTCTCCTTCAGACCCTGGGAACCATCAGGGATACCGTCCGATACTTGAGTCCCATTGACTTGTATTGGTATCGGGTATCGGTATCGGATTGGATCCGATATTTTGCCGGTATCGGCCGATACTTTCCGATACCGATACTTTCAAGTATCGGACGGTATCGCTCAACACTAATTATTAGCTTTCAATGAGACATCCATCACTTGGATTACTGTTATGATCTGGTGGCCCAGGAGTAGCATTGGACGTACTCTGGAGAAGGTGGTATCTATACTGACCGCTGACCCTGAACTTAACACCGCAACTAGAAGTAGCCGTGGGATGTACCTACTGATCCTAGACACCTCGACACAGCCGGAGGACTAATTAACCCTATAGATAGAAAAGGGAAAACTATCTCGCCTCAGAGAAAATTCCCAAAGGATAGGCAGCCCCCCACAAATATTGACTGTGAGAGGAGAGGAAAAAACATACACAGGCTGAAAACAGGATTTAGCAAAGGAGGCCAATCTAGCTAAATAGGAAAGATAGGACAGAGAACTATGCGGTCAGTATTAAAATACTAGGAAATATCCACCACAGAAAATACAAAAAACTCCACATCTAACTAAAGATATGGAGGGTATATCTGCCTCTCCAGAGATTCCAGCTTGACTGCATAAATCCTTACACAGATTAAGCTGGACAAAAAAAAACATGAAATGCACTGAACAATGAGGCCCACAACATGTGGGCTGCAAACAAGCAGAACTTATCTTGGTGAAAAGACCAGGAAGCAGGAGAAACCATGAAGGGATGTGAATCCTCCAGAATACAATGGACAACTGGCACTGACTAAAGGGTGAGGCCAGACTAAATAGCCCAGTCCAGAGTGGACACACCTGATAACTGCTGTGAAGGACAGACAGCAGCACTACCACTTATAACCACCGGAGGGAGCCCAAGAACAGAATTCACAACAGATTACCAGTCATCTTTATAAACCAATAAGAGCATGTTATTTCATGCTAACTGGATATAATTTGTTATGTCTTAAATTTTGTTTTGGCCATGAGATGATCAGTGACTATACTATTTGGTTTAACTGATGTTATGTATTTTATAATTTTGTTCAGATTACCTTGATAAGGTCGAATAAAGGCTGAAGTGTCGGTTCCTGAATCTGTCTCATATGCTTACTCAATAAAATCATTCCAACTTATTCTACATAGTGCCGAACGTTCAATTGTGGTTTGAAGTGGCCACATAGGGTGGCATACTAGATTGAATTTGATTAGTTCGCTCATCTCTACTACAGATACCCTCAGTTTTGGTAATTGTTTTTTATTTCACAGTATTCACGTGATACAAATGCCAAGTATGCATATTAAAGTTTAGTTATCCCACTTCTTGATTTCTTCAAATCCTTAACCTTGCCAGGAATGGAAATAAGTCATATATTTTACAAAATAGTCAATACTATATACTTTTTGTCACTAATAATTGTCCATTATATTAAACTCTGCAGAGTAATCAACACAGAGGATGTTTTTTATGCTGAAGGATTTCACTGAGAAATGGCAATTGAAGTTAATGCAAATAAATATAATGTCCTGCATGCACTTCGGCAGATGAAATAAAATGTTTAGTTATGTAAATGGCAGAACTCTAGATAAAACAGTCACTGAAAAGACTTGGGTGGTTAGTGGATGGCAAACACAACTTTAGTGACCAGTCCCAGGAAGCTGCTGCTAAGCAAATACAATTATGTAATGTATTAAAAGAGGCATAGTTGCTCATGACAAGTTTTGCCTCTATACAAGTCACTAGTGGGGCCACACTTAGGGTACTGTCACACAGTGGCACTTTGATCGCTCCAACGGCACGATCCGTGACGTTGCAGCGTCGCTTGATTATCGCTCCAGCGTCATAGACTGCGGTCACACTTTGCAATGCACGGCGCTGGAGCGATAATTTCATGACGTAGTTGCGATGTAGAAGTCATACGGGACATTTGGAATATAGTGCACACCTTTGTTACACGCTGCGATCATGCCGCCACAGCGGGACACTTGACGACGAAATAAAGTTTCAAACGATCTGCTACGACGTACGATTCTCAGCGGGGTCCCTGATCGCAGTAGCGTGTCAGACACAGCGATATCGTAACTATATCGCTGGAACGTCACGGATCGTGCCATTGTAGCGACCAAAGTGCCACTGTGTGACACTACCCTTAGGATATTGTTTACTATTCTAGGCTCCAGTGTATAGAAAGGACGCAACTCAAATAACCTGGGTGCAAGGAAGAGCAATCAAGGTTATTAAGGAATTCGGAGGAAAGAAGTATCAAGATAAATGATCAAAATTGGTGGTTATCCAGATCTTATTACAATGTAAACATATATGTAGAACCATTACAGAGATCTGTATAATGATCTTTTTTACACCTAGGCCTGCTGTGATGACATAGGGCAATCCCCTAAATCTAAAAGAAAAAAGGTTTAATTATCATCACAGACACAGATTCTTTACTGTAAGGGCAGTGAGATTATGGAGCTCTCTGCCACATGATGTTGTAATGGTCGATTTACTATAAAGTGGCAAAGAGGTCCTTGATGCCTTTTGAGCAATTTAACATTACAGGTTATGAGTACAAGGTTCTGGGATGGGATGCTCATCTAGTGAACTAGTCTGATTGCCAGTTGTGCAGTTGAAATGGAATTTTTCCCCTTTTATGGGGTTATTAGCATTTGCTTTATTGGATCTATGCCTTCTTTTGGATCAACATGTATTTTCTAGATTGTTCTTGATGTCTTTCAACCTTTAAATCTATGAAGTATGAAACTAATATGAAATCTACGCCATGCCCCCCTTGCATTTTACGCATGATTAATGGGGTTGCATTTTCAAGAAAACACTGTTCATTATGCTTTACCTTGGTATATGGTATATGGATGTTTTCAGTAGAGATTAGCAAACTTGTACAGAAAAAGTTTGCCAAGCTCAAATTCTGCAGGAACCTTGCATGTTTAAATTTGTGTTCATTTTCCTCAAATTCAGCAAAATTGTGCCAAAGTTTGGTAAATGATCGAGTTTCCACTATTGCTTTTGTTAGGACTTTGGCTAGGATAGTGGTGCTGTATGATGAGCGGGGGGGGGGGGGAGGGGACGTGAGGCTGCTGCTGCTACAAGTTAGAAAGTTAGCAAGGCGGTTTATTCTCAGCTAGTTTAGATAGATAGGATCCTGTGTCAAATCGTTGTTATACCATATAAATCTGGAGTGCTTATTCTGTGGTACAGCCACAAGTCACCACTTCAGCATTTAAATCATTTGTGCAAATTGTGTGGTTCAGCCACCAGTCCACATTTCAGCACATTAATCGATGCCACTTTAGTGGTGTGCCAATAATTTTTGCAAATTTAGAGACTTTAAGTTGGGTCTCTGATGGGATGCCTGTAGTGGAAGGCGTTTCAGAGCCCCATTATACTATTGCTAGTCTGGAGAAATTGATGCCATTTTAGTGGTGTGTTCCAATTGAAATATGGAAACTCCAAGTTGGGTTTCCATCTGGTGGGTTGCCTGTAGTGGAAGGCATCTCAGAGCACAAGGCCTACCCCTGTCACTCATCCACCTCTTACTGATCAATTTGTAAGCTAGAAATGCTGGGCTAGGCCCTGTCCCAACCATTCATGTTGCACCATTATAAAATTTCTACTGTGGGTCAATAGATGCCACTTTTATTGGTGTCTGTCCCTAATTTTTGGAAGTGTTTTGACCTTAAGTTGTGTCTCCTTCACATGTGTTGTCTGAATTTGGCAGAGCTCCCAGCACAGCAGGCCTACACCGATCCCTCACCCACCTCTTAATTTCAACTTAATTTCAAAGCTGCAAATGCTGGCTCAGATCTTATTTTGTGCATCGTGTATGCCTGATTTCTGCCCCATTATAACATTTATTACTGTGGTTCAATTGATGTCACTTTTCCTGTGGTCTGCCTCTAAATTTTGGAAATGTTTGGACCCCAGGTTGGGTCTCCTTCATGTCTGTTGCCTGTAGCAATAGGGCTGCCAGACAAGCAGGCCTGCACTTACTTTCAGCCAGCTATCCTTTTACTATCCTTAAATATTTCTAGCAATAGTAGTCTACGAAACTAATATTTGTGCCATCTAAGTGTGGCTGAGCAAAAAAGCAGTTTGAGCTGTTGTATGAGGCATCAGGGCTCCAAGCACATCAGGCCTACACCGGTCTCTCACCCACCTCCTAATTTTAACTTAAATTCATGCCTGACTGCTGCGCCATTATGACATTTCTACTGTAGGTCAATTGATGCCACTTCTCCTGTTGTCTGCCCCTAATTTTAGTAAATGTTGGGATCCCAAGTTGGGACTCCTTCATGACCTCCACCTGTTACTGATCAATGTTTAAGCTAGAAATGCTGGTCTGGACCCTGTCCCATGCATCCATGCTGCACATTTATACTATTTCTACTCTGGGTCAATTGATGCCACTTTTCTTGGTGTCTGCCCCTAATTTGAGCTTTTTTGGCAGCTTTTGGGGCTACCTGAAGGTGTTGTCTGTGCGTTTGGTTTTGCCTCCCATTGAATTCAATGGAGTTCAGGAAGTCCACCGATCCCAGCCGAATCAAACCATAAAAGGTTCTATCATCCCTAGTTTTCAGTGATTCTATTGGCAGAGGAGAGAGCCACTAGCATTGCTCTTTTCTGGTAGATTTGTAACACGATAAATTTCATGGTTAGCCATTAATTTAAGTGGTGTGTATGTAACACTACATATGCACTGCAATGATAACAGCATATTTCCTGAGCCACATGAATCTTTAGGTTCCAGACTACCATATCTTAATATAGGTTTCTTTAGCCACTAAGGCTTGAGTGCAAATGCTCCATCCACACTTCTTACAGTCTTACAGCTTCACAAAAGATTACAAATGTTTATGTATTCCACAATCACATTCATAAAAATGCAACAGAGAAAAATGCACTTTATGAAGTTAAACATGACACTAAATCATACAAACATAGAAATAATTGCAATGTAGACACTTTATTTTAAAATTAAACTATTGTAAATGTTTTTATAATATGACAGACAAATCCAAAATGATATAGAAAATAAATCAGGGTCCTTATTTGTCTGAGGTATTTTTAGAGACAAATTGCTAACAGACATGGAAAGGATCAGGACTGGTTGTAAACAAAGGAGGACAATGAGGACAAGGAGGATGCAATTACCTCATGACAAAGACCAGATCATCTACTAACAACTGATGGCAAATCGATCTTTTTTTCTAACTTAACTTCTTTACATCAAAATGTGCTAAAGAAACATAAAATGCTTCTTTTGCACTAGAGAAATGCAAATATTTAAATCTAAAAATAACAATGCAATAGTATACCTTGATTGTATCTCTAAATAGCTTTTTATTGGCTATAATACATGTAAAAATAGGTTCCCTAGCTTTTGGAATGTTTGTTATTTGTACATTTCTTTTGCTCAAGTAGAAGTAAATCCTTTTGGTAAACAAGACCAATGAAAAGACATAGAATGTCCTGTTCACATTAATACCTCATTGAGAATAGCATATAAATAAGGGGCCTTTGTGCTGTTTAATGAGGAATTTTATGGTCATCTTTTCATGCCAGGATCTTAAGGCTTTAATTATGTCATGTTTGCTAAAATGTCAATAGAAGAAACAATTCCAGAGGTTGTCTATACGACAAACATTACTGACAGGTTAAGAGTAAAAAAAAAAAAAACATTGTAGCCTTGGACTATATGGAAACATGTCATATCTATAGATGTATCCTTTCTTACCTGACTTTAAAAAGCAATATAAAAAATTTAAAAACTTGATTTTGTGATACTTTCTAACATTTACTATCACTTTCCATGTTGTATTTATTTATTTTTCAATAAAAGGCTTTCCAGTGATTGTGTGACTTGGTCTCCTAACTGTATCTTAAGAAACTCATGAGCTATGTGAAAAGTTATAAATGGACACATCTTTATAGAATATAGGTTAGGCAAAATTTTCTGCCATTCTTTTGTTGCCATGAAGTCAACTATTCACATAGTTGCTTATGAATGGTTTCAATTGGTTTGATAAGTTTTAATAAGTTTACGCAATACATTGGATGCTTAACTGGATGCTTCTAAACATTTTCATTCAATCAGAAAAATAGTTGATGAATATAATTTAACCCCTTAAGCCCCGAGGGTGGTTTGCACGCTAATGACCGGGCCAATTTTTACAATTCTGACCACTGTCCCTTTATGAGGTTATAACTCTGGAACGCTTCAACGGATCTTAGCGATTCTGACACTGTTTTCTCGTGACATATTCTACTTCATGATAGTGGTAAAATTTCTTTGATATAAATTGCATTTATTTGGTGAAAATTTTGAAAATATCGCAATTTTCCAACTTTGAATTTTTATGCCCTTAAATCACAGAGATATGTCACACAAAATACTTAATAAGTAACATTTCCCACATGTCTTCTTTACATCAGCACAATTTTGGAACCAACACCAGTAGGAGTCGTGCTGTAAGATCGAGGCAACATCCTACTGAGGCGCAAAGCCGGTGGCCGGAACGCCGAGGTAATATTGGGCTCCAAGCATTACTTCAAACCAACGGCAGGACAGTTAATTATAGGTTGGCTGTCTCACCTAAATCGCCTAAGCAGACATAGGGGGCAACTGTGGGAGAGGGGCGTCACTAGGGTCCTGGAAGAACTCCAGGCCTACCCGTCATACGGGTGCGTCCTATCCATATCATGTGGTGGACGGAGAAGAACATCAGAACAGACATAAGTGGTGGGAAAGAACATCAGAAACAGACACAACAGTTGTGAGGACTATACCATGGTGCTCAGCAGGGAAGTACTACAACACACAGGCGCTAGAAGGTAGGCACAGATTTCCACCTGCAAAGGGAACTCTGGAGGTGCCATTGGACCGGCCGGTCTCAGACAGCCCTGTTAACCGTACTTTGGATTGAGGATCTTGAAGCCTTCAGTAAAGAGGTAAAGAGACTGCAACCCTGTGTCCTCGTTATTCATCGCGACCTGCACCACGCACCACCACCTACACCTTTCATTGGACGCCCCTTAGCAGGGTTACGGACCGGGTCTAGCCACCGTGACAACCCCAGGACTGAGACAGAGAGACCCGGTACCGAGTACCCCGCGGCCCTGCGTCTGGGGGTGCTCCAAACTTGGCGTCACGAACAGGATCTACTTAAGCCGGAAGAATCAGGTCATGTGTGCCTTGGAACTGTCATTTATTGTGCTTGGACTGTGACTTATTGCAAGGACTGTGGATTGCCACTTGCCGCCAGAAGTTCCCGCCAAAACCGCCGCCATTGTAGTGCTAAGAGGAGCGCAGGAGAAGAAGAGGGCGTGAAGTGGGCATAGGCAAGTTGGAGAGCGCGAAAGACAATGGCCGCCCAGTCTAAGTATTACTGCATCCTGAGGATGAGTCCGTCAGCTGCTGAGGTCTGCCTTCTCATCCTCTATGGAGGGTGGGGACAATGGAGAAGAGACCGCCCCCGAAAGAGAGCGTGGCAAGGAGACACTGAGGAGGAGGCAAAGATGGCGACGTCAGAAGCACCGCATGGGGACGACCCGACCCAGCACGATGCTGCATCACCCGTAACAGTCCCGGATTCGCCATCGCTGCAGGGAATGGCCCTTACGGAGTCACCGCTGGGAAGACTCAACTGGCCGCTGTCTGAGGAGTGGGTGGCTGCAGCTGAGGCCCGGCGCTTAGCACGCCGCCGGGAGGCCGAAGACCGTGTGATCTCCCGGTTGGGCCAGCCTGCGGAGATCTGCCTGTCTCCAGTGTCCCCCGCCGTATCCATCCCAACCGTGGCAGAGCGTGAGCTGCAGACACAGGGCCTGAGAATCCTGCCGGCGGTGGAAGACCTGTGGCGCTTGATGACAGCATGGAGGAATAGGCCCCAACCTGTGGCCCAGGTCGACCTGACAGGTGCTACAGAGGTCCCGCCGTCGCACTGGGGTGTGGTGGTTTTCTTCAACTCCCGGGAAGGAAGGGGAGTTATCCAAGAGATTGGAGAGCCGCTGCAGGTCCGCGTTGACCGGAGGGAAGTGGAGCCTTGTGGTGGAAAGTATGATGAGGACCATGACTTGGAACCTGGAGATGCTGTGACCTATACCCGGTGGCGGAGGGAGGCCGGCTGGATGGCCCAGGGCGTCCAGCAGTGCGCCACTCTCCAGGTTGCTGCTGGGACTCCGGAGGTCGAATTCACTGCGGAAAAGGTGACAGGATCCTCCGCTGCGGACCACCAGAATGTCCCGACCCACCGTGTGCCTGTGGGTCATGCCCATTCTCGGCCGAGACGGGCAGCCCAGGAGGGGGCGCCACTGTTGCCTGGTTGGGGATTGGGCTTTCCCAAACCACAGAGGGCCACTTGCCAGGTAAGGCCTAGGAGGAGGCCACTCCCTGATCAGTAAGAATGAAGCCCTAAAGCTCTACATACTGTAAATAGTTAACTGTTCGTCTTCTGTGTTTCCTGCTGCTAGTACCCGACCAGGGTTGTTCTTAAAGGGATCCCTTTGTTTACCCGGGATCCCTATCACTTTTATTTTTGTTTTTGTTGTCCCTTTTTGCTCCTTTTAACCCCCTATTTGGAAAAGACTGCCGAATCATGAACGGTGAATGGTTCACAAACTGTGCTGTAAATAGTTTGCACACTATTAAGGGTGCCCCCCTACTGGTTTTACAAGAAAAAGAACTCTTTGCGAAGAACCTGTTCCTGGAAACAGTACAGGAGTTCCTGCCTTACACAGACTTGCAACTTGAGCAGTTGCACTACCTCCAAGAGACTTGGTCCCTTCTTAAAGGGGATGTTCACCAGTTGCACTTAATTTACAATGTTGCCTTAAAAAAATGAATAGTAATAATGTTTTATATAGCAAGTTATATGTAGCTAGTTATTCATGGAAAATGTTTGATAATGTTGCTAGAGATTGAGGACAGGAAGTGATCCCGTAGGGGTTAGAGGGTAAGTCCTCCTAGGAGCCATAGAGAGATGGCTCAGTGATCCTGTACTACAAAAAGAGGCAGTAGGCCTGGGCAGATAGACAGGCGATCCTGCATGACAAATCAAGAAGAAGGTGTTGCACTTAGAAGGGAGAAATGAAGAAAAGTTAATTTATATTTTAGGAGTTTTATAGTAAGCCTTTAGTGGATCCAACTTATACGTCCTTAGAGGCAAAGTTAAATTATTGTTCAGAATTTGCACTTAGTAGAATACCCGGCTGGGTAATAACAGTTATTTATAGTGTGTTATTTAAATATTTAACCATGTCTTGTTTGTAACGTTCAAGTGTCCTCACCTCCCATAAAGGGAAGCTCTATTCAAATTTACTGGTTTCATGCATTTCAAAATTTGTATGTCTTTTTGCTGACATGTATTGTTGTTTTCTTCCCAGTCCAGGAGTACTGGATTTAACCGGGGGGAGTGCAGCGCCCCAGAGTCCTGGTCGTTGCAGTACTGATGCTCCGCCGCTAAGGGGAGTGATGGTACGTCTGATGGCACTTAAGGAGTTCACCTGACCAGGTATCACAGACACCAATACACTTCATAGTCTGGCCTCCAGGGGGAGCTAAGGGTGCTATGTATTAGGCCACTCCTCACAATCTGGTAAAACTGGGGGTTGGATAGAAAGTTAGACAGAAGCTGACTGGGTTGGAACCAGGCAACATCCTGTAACAGAGGGTGTTGCAGGGGAAGATTCAGGGGGGTCCCTGTCAGGGGTGGGATCCTGACAGAGGCCTAGCGAAAAGGACAGAACATTAAGGAACCGTGCCTGCACTACATCGCGGCGGTATCTCAAGAAAGGAAAAGAAGCGAGGTTTATTGTGGAGAGTGAGAAACGAGATCAAAGCAAAAAGGAGATAACACCAGTAGGAGTCGTGCTGTAAGATCGAGGCAACATCCTACTGAGGCGCAAAGCCGGTGGCCGGAACGCTGAGGAAGTATTGGGCTCCAAGCATTACTTCAAACCAACGGCAGGACAGTTAATTATAGGTTGGCTGTCTCACCTAAATCACCTAAGCAGACATAGGGGGCAACTGTGGGAGAGGGGCGTCACTAGGGTCCCGGAAGAACTCCAGGCCTACCCGTCATACGGGTGCGTCCTATCCATATCATCTGGGGGACGGAGAAGAACATCAGAACAGACATAAGTTGTGGGAAAGAACATCAGAAACAGACACAACAGTTGTGTGGACTATCCCGTGGTGCTCAGCAGGAAAGTACTACAACACACAGGCGCTAGAAGGTAGGCGCAGATTCCACCTGCAAAGGGAGCTCTGGAGGTGCCATCAGACCGGCCGGTCTCAGACAGCCCTGTTAACCGTACTTTGGATTGAGGATCTTGAAGCCTTCAGTAAAGAGGTAAAGAGACTGCAACCCTGTGTCCTCGTTATTCATCGCGACCTGCACCACGCACCACCACCTACACCTTTCATTGGACGCCCCTTAGCAGGGTCACGGACCGGGTCTAGCCACCGTGACAACCCCAGGACTGAGACAGAGAGGCCCGGTACCGAGTACCCTGTGGCCCTGCGTCTGGGGGCGCTCCAAGTGCTTCACAGAAGTTTATAATGCAGAGCCATAAAAATAAAAAATCATATTTTTTCACAAAAATGATCTTTTCGACCCCAATTTTTTATTTTCCCAAGGGTAAGAGAAGAAATTAGACCACAAAAGTTGTTGTGCAATTTGTCCTGAGTACGACGATACCCCATATGTGGGGGTAAACCACTGTTTGGGCGCATAGCAGTGCTCGGAAGGAAAGGAGCGCCATTTGACTTTTCAATGCAAAATTGACTGGAATTAAGATGGGACACCATGTTGCATTTGGAGAGCCCCTGATGTGCCTAAACATTGAAACCCCCCACAATTGACACCATTTTGGAAAGTAGACCCCTTAAGGAACTAATCTATATGTGTGTGTTGAGCACTTTGACCCAACAAGTGCTTCACAGAAGTTTATAATGCAGAGCCGTAAAAATAAAAAATCATATTTTTTCACAAAAATTATCTTTTTGCCCCCAATTTTTTATTTTCCCAAGGGTAAGAGAAGAAATTGGACCGCAAAAGTTGTTGAGCAATTTGTCCTGAGTATGCTTATACCTGATATCTGGGGGTAAACGACTGTTTGGATGCATGGCAGAGCTTGGAAGGGAAGGAGCGCCGTTTGACTTTTCAATGCAAAATTGACTGGAATTGAGATGGGATACCATGTCGCGTTTGGAGAGCCCCTGATGTGCTTAAACATTAAAACCCCCCACAAGTGACACCATTTTGGAAAGTAGACCCCCTAAGGAACTTATCTAGATGTGTTTTGAGAACTTTGAACCCCAAAGTGTTTCACTACAGTTTATAATGCAGAGCCGTGAAAATAAAAATTCTTTTTTTTGCACAAAAATGATTTTTTAGCCCCCAGTTTTGTATTTTCACAAGGGTAAAAGGATAAATTGGACCCCAATAATTGTTGTTCAATTTGTCCTAAGTATGCTGATTCCCCATATGTGGGTGGGAACCACTGTTTGGGCGCATGGCAGAGCTCGGAAGGGAAGGAGAGACATTTGGAATGCAGACTTAGATGGATTGGTCTGCAGGCATCACGTTGCATTTGCAGAGCCCCTGATGTGCCCAAACAGTAGAAACCCCCCACAAGTGACCTCATATTGGAAACCAGACCTCCCAAGGAACTTATCTATATGTGTTGTGAGAACTTTGAACCCCCAAGTGTTTCGCTACAGTTTACAACGCAGAGCCGTGAAAATAAAAAATCCTTTTTTTTCCCCCAAAAATGATTTTGAGCCCCCCCATTTTTTTCCCAAGGATAACAAGAGAACTTGGACCCCAAAGGTTGTTGTCCAATTTGTCCCGAGTATGCTGATACTCCATATGTTGGGGTAAACCCCTGTTTGGGAGCACAGGAGAGCTCGGAAGGGAAGGAGCACTGTTTTACTTTTTCAACGCAGAATTGGCTAGAATTGAGATCGGATGCCATGTCGCGTTTGGAGAGCCCCTGATGTGCCTGAACAGTGGAAACTCCCCAATTCTACCTGAAACCCTAATCCAAACACACCCCTAACCCTAATCCTAACGGTAACCCTAACCACACCCCTAACCCTGACACACCCCTAACTCTAATCCCAACCCTAATCCCAACCGTAAATGTAATCCAAACCCTAACCCTAACTTTAGCCCCAACCCTAAACCTAACTTTAGCCCCAACCCTAACCCTAACTTTAGCTCCAACCCTAGCCCAACCCTAACCCTAGCCTTAACCCTAGCCCTAACCCTAGCCCTAACCCTAACCCTAACTCTAGCCCCAACCCTAGCCCTAACCCTAACCCTAGCCCTAACCCTAATGGGAAATGGAAATAAATACATTTTTTTTATGTTATTATTTTTCCCTAACTAAGGGGGTGATGAAAGGGGGTTTGATTTACTTTTATAGCGTTTTTATAGCGGATTTTTATGATTGGCAGCGGTCACACACTAAAAGAGGCTTTTTATAGCAAAAAAGTTTTTGCATCTCCACATTTTGAGACCTATAGTTTTTCCATATTTTGGTCCACAGAGTCATGTAAGGTCTTGTTTTTTGCGGGACGAGTTGACGTTTTTATTGGTAACATTTTCGGACATGTGACAGTTTTTGATTGCTTTTATTCTGATTTTTGTGAGGCAGAATGACCAAAAACCAGCTATTCATGAATTTCTTTTGGGGGAGGCGTTTATACCATTCCCCGTTTGGTAAAATTGATAAAGCAGTTTTATTCTTCCGGTCAGTACGATTACAGCGATATCTCATTTATATCTTTTTTTATGTTTTGGCGCTTTTATACGATAAAAGCTATTTTACAAAAGAAATAATTATTTTGGCATCACTTTATTCTGAGGACTATAACTTTTTTACTTTTTTTGCTGATGATGCTGTATAGCGGCTCGTTTTTTGCGGGACAAGATGATGTTTTCAGCGGTACCATCGTTTATATCTGTCTTTTTGATCGCGTGTTATTCCAGTTTTTGTTCGGCGGTATGATAATAAAGCGTTGTTTTTGCCTCGTTTTTTTTTTTTCTTACGGTGTTCACTGAAGGGGTTAACTAGTGGGGCAGTTTTATAGGTTGGGTCGTTAAGGACGCGGCGATACTATATATGTGTACTTTTATTGTTTTTTTTATTTAGATAAAGAAATGTATTTATGGGAATAATATATTTTTTTTCTTTATTTAGGAATTTTTTTTAATTTTTTTTTACACATGTGGATTTTTTTTTTTTTTTACTTTTTTACTTTGTCCCGTGGGGGACATCACAGATCGCTGATCTGACAGTTTGCACAGCACTCTGTCAGATCAGCGATCTGACCTACAGTGCTGCAGGCTTACCAAGCTCCTGCTCTAAGCAGGCGGCAGGCGCTTGCTGCAGGACCCGGATGCAGCCCCGTGGCCATTTTAGATCTGGGGCCTGCAGGGATAGTAGATAAGAGATGCTCGGAGCAACAACTTGAGGTGTATGAAAAGAAGTAAAGTAGAAGGTTTATTCAACAAGTCATTCTTTTGTGTTCCACAACAAAATACCATTTGAGTGGAGATGAGTGAATCTTTGAAATTCAAATTCACTGATCTTCACAGATTTTCCTTAAAAATTAGATTTATGTATAATAAATATCAGTGCAAGGAAGCTTGTAATTGCTCAGAAAATACACATGGGGAGAGGAGATGAACAGAACCCTGATGACCATAAGAGCTTACCCTTTAGAGGTGAGAGAGTAGTGAGGGCACTATTTGCAAGCTTACAATCAATGAGGAAATTGGAGAGACATGATCTGTAAATGGTAAAAAGTGCTTATATTGTATGGTCCAGCCATCAATATAATAAATAGAGAATTTAGATAACGCTGCATGAACCAGTCACCAGCCAGTATCTGTGAAAGTACAGACATAAAGTGTTATTAAGTGCAAGAAGGGTGTGGAAACAGCTGCTACAAAGGACCAGATTTGTAAGAAAATTTTGGAAGGGCAAATGGGAATAATTAGATACATGAGATGAGGAAATTGGACAGTCTAAAGAAATGCAATTTTTTTGGCACGCTGCAGGTATTGGGAATTATTCAAATTGCCTCGAGGTAGTGCCTTCCAGAAAATTGGCACTGTTAAGGTACCGTTACACTAAATGACTTACCAACGATCACGACCAGCGATGCGATCGTTGGTAAGTTGTTGTGTGGTCGCTGGGGAGCTGTCACACAGACAGCTCTCTCCAGTGACCAACGATCAGGGGAACGACTTCGGCATTGTTGAAACTGTCTTCAACGATGCCGATGTCCCCCTGCAGCACCCGGGTAACCAGGGTAAATATCTGGTTACTAAGCACGGCCCTGCGCTTAGTAACCCAATATTTACCCTGTTTACAAGTGAACACATCGCTGGATCGGTGTCACACACACCGATCCAGCGATGACAGTGGGTGATCAGCGACGAGATAAAGTTCTGGACTTCTAGCACCGACCAGCGATATCACAGCGGGATCCAGATCGCTGCTGCGTGTCAAACACAACGAGATCGCTATCCAGGACGCTGCAACATCACGGATCATCGTCGTTCTCGCTGCAAAGTCGCTTAGTGTGAAGGTACCTTTAGTCTTATATCATTAGTGGAATGGAGGGGGGGCACAGGTAGAGTGCTAGACAGAGATGAGGGAGGAGATACCAGTACCGATATATAAACATGTACATTACATATAGAGACAAGGTAATATGAAGGGCTCAGTGGGAACATGAAGACTAGCTCATCCAAGAGCAAAGTATAGTGGACATGGGAAATGAACCATGAGGGGTTACTCAGATAGTGCAAACATGGCAATCATAAAGTGCCAGTGCTTTATAATTTCAAATCATCTCGATACAAGACATGATATTGCAGGTAAAATAATAAAAATTAATCATGTCAGTCAAGCAGTTAAGTTAGAATATACTAGGAAGAAAAATCCCAACCAGCATACCTATGCATGTATGGAGAGTAAAGTCTATCACTTAGTCCACATTCTTATCCATATTGTCCCCCTCTGGGGGCTGCTGACTGACTTTTTCTAGTGGGACAATATGGGTAAGAATGTGGACTAAGTGATAGACTTTTCTCTTTAAAGTGACGTAATTTGTCACACACACGTCTGCGCGTCTACACACACATACACACTCTGGCTTCTTTTCACACTCCAAAAACATATGAATAGGTTCTTTGCTTTCTTATGAAATAGGCACTAATATGAAGATGTCATAGGTAGCTTAATGAGATTTTGAAACTCATTTGAAACATAAGGTGATATACACAATGACAACTCACATTCAGAGCTGTGAAATACTTTGACACTAAAAAATCAACTTAAAAGAAAATTTAAAAAATTATACATTTAGTACCTAAAAGGGTTGTCCAGGTTTAGAAGAACATAGTTGCTTATACATTATTGGTCTACGGATGACAAGACTTATCATTTCCAATATCACTTAGACTATTTTACATCAATTTATAATTAAACATGACAAAACACCAAGATTACATAAGTTTTCTGAATTTGGTGATACATGTTAATATCACAGGTACATTTGTGGAGTATATATATTCTATAGTAGGATAGTGTGTTTTTTGTTACTAAACTGGCAATAAGCCACAATGGTTTTATACGGGACATACTGCCAAAAATAATTGTATTAATACATTATTATTCTTTTTTTTATTATTCTTTCCCTTTTGACATTAATTGACTCTTGAGATATAATTGACTTGCTTGTTACCCTTTACATTAGTGGAGATCTGTGGTTGGCTTGTAAAGGTATTTTCAGCCAAAGGCTCCAACCTGAAATGGTCTTTTGTCGATAAACAATAGTCCATTTTCTTTGAATACTTTCTATTGAATTTTGCAGTAATGGTTTCTTGACTGCTGGTAAAGACTTGATAGTATCAGGACCTTTATTTTTAAACTGACACATGACATCTATTAGTATATGCTTTTTTAGAGGATATGTATCTGATACATTTGAAGAACTGAAGAAATATATAATAGAATCTGATCCTATATTTCAGATCACTTTACTGTAGCAACACAATTTAAAAGTTTCCTTTAAATCTAATCAGTCTTGCATTTTTACTGAATGAATCAATTTCTATAACTTGCCTCAAATCCAATGCCAATTTTAAATACACTTTTCCAAGAGGGATTTGTCTTTAGCATATGTGTAATGTGGTATGTTTTAGCCCAAACTTTATTACAGATAGCTTGCTGTTTTGGTGGTAAGTTAAAAAATAACAGCTAGGAATTTTGAGTCCAACTGACACTTCATTATTAAAATAATTGCCTTCTTTTCGTGAGGAGAGAGCTGCTGCCTTATTTTACATGGACTTATTGCTGTGATTGACCTATATGCTAGATGCGTCTAGATTATAAAAATGTAAACTTTTTCAACTGCTTCACTTATTTTTAAATAATATCTTGGCCTACCATTTTTAGATAATGCAAGTATAGGTTTTGAGTATTTGGATAATTTCTAACACATGAAAGAAAGAAAAATGTAACAACTAACTATTTCAACATCAATTACAGTTTCGCATACCCAAAAGAGAATTCAAAAGAAATAGAATAAAATATCTATTGTTATTCTTTGTTCTGGTTTGGTTTCTTCAGTGCAAAGCAAAGAGAATCAATTTTACTTTGACTTTATGCTAGTTTTAAGGTCACAAGGAATCATTTATAAAATGGAAAAGTAAATTCAGGAAAAATAAAATCATTCTTTTGTGATAGAATTTATAAAAAAATATTAAAATTCACAGT
Organism: Ranitomeya variabilis; assembly: GCF_051348905.1. Taxonomy (NCBI): domain Eukaryota; kingdom Metazoa; phylum Chordata; class Amphibia; order Anura; family Dendrobatidae; genus Ranitomeya; species Ranitomeya variabilis. The sequence continues at coordinate 326,187,781 of NC_135236.1, forward strand.
GTGATCATCATCATAACATCAGTCAAGTTTAGAGGCAGTAGAGTTATGGTGTGGAAGTATTTTGTTGTTTACAAACTTCTGAACTGTAGAGAACATTTAATATTGTACCAAGACATTTTAAGGAGAGTACCATGTCATTAGAAACTGAAATCATAGCAGCTTCAAGCATTATGTCTAGATTGAAAACACAAAAGTAAGTTGACATCTGTTATGCAAGAGCCTTGTATTGTTCCTTGAGACATCATGACTAGAGATGGGTGAAGCTGAACAGTAGAGTTCGGCGTCCGTACATCAGGAAGTCCATGTTACTGTTTGGGTTTGACCCCCAAACACCAGGTGTTTTGTCTTGCTGTCATGTGCATGACAGCATGGCAAACACTGCTTCTAATCATTACCGCTGGTCAGACAACATGACAGGGTGATTCTGCAGCTGTGATCGGAGGTAAAACGTTTACCTCCGGTTACTGGTGTTGGCTGATGGGACTACTGTTCCCATCAGCCTAAGCCTGCTGCTGCTAATAACAGAGAGAGCAGATGGCGGCTGATGGGAGTATTCATCAGCCTGCACCTGTAAGCTAAATAAATAATTAAGAAAAACAGGCATGGGTTCCCATATATTTTTGATAACCAGCCAGGCAAAACTGATTACTGGGGGCTGCAACCCTCAGCTGTCAGCGTTAGCAGGGTTGATTATTATCAAGAATAGAGGGGTCCCCACGCTGTTTTTTCAATTATTTAAATTTACAAAGTCTTGGAAGACAGCTGGGGCATTACAAAGCCCAAAAGGCATCACCAGATATTCATAGTGCCCATCGCTGGTATTGAAAGCCATCTTCAATTCGGCCCCTTCATGGATGCAAATCAGGTTGTAAGCACCCTGCACATCTAGCTTAGTAAATACCCTCGCCCCTCGTAGTCTATCAAAGAGCTCAGATATCAAGGGCGGAGGGTTCTTATTCTTAATGGTCATTGCGTTAAGACCCCTGTAGTCAATGCATGGACGCAATTCTCCACTCTTCTTTTGAACGAAGAAGAACCCCGCCCCCGCAGGTGTCACTGACTTCCTAATGAATCCTCTTGCCAGATTCTCCTGCATGTATTGTGATATTGCCTCCATCTCCGGGAGAGATAGGGGATAGACGCGCCCCTGGGGAGGCTCTGCCTCTGGCCAGAGATCAATAGGACAGTCATAGGGGCAGTGAGGCGGAAGAGTCTCTGCAGCTCTCTTGAAGAAAACGTCTTGAAGAAATGTGAAGAAGAGGTAAGATCTGCGGGTACCTCCGTTGTGGCAACCTGAACGCACTCCCTCAGACATCTGCCCTCACAAGATTTACTCCATCCCAGAATTCTCCCAGAGGACCACTCTATATGTGGGGGGAGTCTTAGCGCAACCAAGGTATCCCTAGCAGAATCTCGTCAATTCCCTCAGGAATGACAAGAAGGGAAATGATCTCCTGATGGGATGGAGACATAGATAACATAAATGAGATTGTCTGGGGTGTAATCTGTGAGGGCAGTATCAACCCATTCACCACTCTTATGGTCACTGGTTTGGCTAACATAACCAGTGGTATTGAGTGCCATTGGGCGAAGGCAGAGGACATGACATTTCCCTCTGCCCCAGAATCTACACAAAGCTCAACCATAAAAGTGGAAGGGCCAAAGGTAATTGTCCCCTTGAAGGACAATTTGGAGGAAAATGCCGCTGTGTCTAGTGAACCTCCTCCTACAGTCACTAGACGCGGTCGTTTCCCTGCAGCTGTGGACATTTCTTGGTAAAATGACCTGACTGCTGGCACACATTACAGACCATGGGTATTCGAGCAGTCCGAGACTTAGGACCCGCTCGAGAAACCTCCATGGCCTCATAGGGCTCGGACCCCTGAACAGGAGACTCCAGAGGCCTGGCAAAGGTAGGTGCCAACTAAAACCTCTGCCTACACTGGGCTCGAGCCCAGCCTCGCTCGTGAAAACAGAGATCAATGCTAGTGGATATAGCTTTTAGCTCCTCCAGTGTGGCTGGAATCTCCCTAGTGGTCAAGGCGTTCTTCACATGGTCAGCCAGTCCCTTCCAGAAAACCAGGATAAGGACTTTATCTGGCCACTCCAGCTCTGATGCCAAAGTCCGGAAGTGGACAGCGAATTGGCTGACCATGGATGAGCCCTGTGTTGATGCCAACAGTTGGAGCGCTGAATCATGGGTGACACAAGGTCTCAGAAAGACCTGTTTCAGAGAGTCCAGGAGCCTTGGAGCACTCTGGACCACATGATTGTCACTCTCCCACAGCGGCGTTGCCCACTCCAATATCCTGCCCAACAACAGGGATACTATAAATCCCACCTTCGCCCACTCTGTAGGAAACGTGCAGCCAGGAGCTCAAGGTGTATGGCACACTTACTCACGAATCCCCGACACAGCTTACTGTCACCAGTAAACTTATCAGGTAGTGGGAGACGGGATAAGGTCAGAGTAGGGGTAGCAGTGGACAAACTGGCTGCAGCTACGCTAGCAGCATGAACAGCGACTGTGGTAACATCCACAGCTGAGGTTGTATGCTCAAGAGCCACCAACCTGCCCTCTATCTCCTGGATGTACCGGTGTAAATGCTTTTCGTCCACCATTACAAACCAGACCCTGGCACTAGTGTAATGTTAGGACTGGCGGAACGCACCAAATATTAATTAGAGGCGATATAAGATGTGTTCGCAGTCCGGGGTCTACCGTGCAGAAAAGACACCTGCTGCTCGGTAATGACGGACTATATGGCAGTATTAAGAGATGACACACATGGGTTAGCTTCACCCGGTATGAAGGAAGCGAACTCTGTTGCATCATAAGGCCTCGATACCACACAGAGAGCGCAAGCAAGGAGTCACAGAACTCTGCTACAAGACTTAGGGTAAGAGTCCCTATAGACCTCTTGCACTCGACACCGCTACAGTGGTGTCAGGGAATAAACTAAACTAAAGATTTACTGCACAAGAGTGCGTGCAGCGCCGCTCTGGCAGATGCCACCAACCACCCTAACTTGGGCCAGGAAAGCGCACTATTTGCGCAGGGCGCCACACTGATGGTCACTGCTAATAGATGCTGTCTCTTGTGTTAATTGTGCAGGATCGCACTGTCAGGCGCTAGGTAGCTCCACCATTCATGAGCAGTCTTTAGGAAAGGGAATGATTCGAAGCTTTCATACATTGACAGGCATACATCCACACACACTTTAACAGGTTTACACTAGTGCATGGCCGAGCGGCCATGCGAACCCTTTTATAGTAGTAGCGCTCCAGGACCTTCCTGATGGTCCAATAGGAGTCGCAACAGGACCCGAGCATGCAACCCCCGACCTCCAATGGGAGGTTGTCCCTGAAACTCCTGCTCGATGCTGATCAGTGCTGGCTGCAAAGGCAGAGCCTGGAAAGGCAGCAGTAACCAAGTGCACAGTATCAGCTTGAGCCAGACGCTGGGATGGACGTCTCCTCTGAGCAGGCTCCACTGCAGCTGGAGGAGAATGGGAGACCGCAGCGGACATGGTTCGAGATTCCCCCTGTGCAGCAGCGGGAACTCAACACCTATCACACACAATTCCATCAAAGTCTGCATTCCAAAATGTCACTCTTTCCTTCTGAGCCCTACCGTGCACCCAAACACTGGTTTTCCTCCACATATGGGGTATCAATGTACTCAAAAGAAATTGCACAGCAAATTTTTTGGTCCATTTTCTCCTTTTACATTTGTGAAAATAACAAATATTGGGGCAAATTTAGATTTTTGTGGGCAAAATGTGTTTTTTTTTTATTTTTACAGCTCTACGTTATAAACTTCTGTGAAGCACCTGGGGTTTGAGGTGCTCATGACATGTCTAGAAAAGTTCCCTAAGGGGTCTAGTTTACAAAATGGGGTCATGTGTAGGGGTTTCCATTGGTTGGGTTATATAAAAATGTTTTTCAGCTGCAGAGACAGAGAAAATAAGCCAAGCTGAGAGGAAGATGGATCATGAAATCAGGGATATTCTTCCACAAAGTCTGTTTCAGTCTGTCACTGATTTCAGACTGGGATTGAGGTTCAAATTCCAACAAGACAATGACTCAAAGCATACTGCTAAAGCAACACTTGAGTGGTTTAAGTAGAAATGTGTAAATGTTTTGGAGTGGCCTAGACAAAGCATAGACCTTAATCCAATTTAGAATCTGTGGTCAAACTTGAAGATAGCTGTTCACCAGATTAAACCATTAGCCCCTTAACGACCGCCGATACGCCTTTTAACGGAGGCCGCTAAGGGTACTTAAACCACAGCGCCGTTAATTAACAGCGCTGTGGAAAAAGTGAATAGCGCCCCCCAGAGTCGGATTTTCTCTGGGGTCTCGGCTGCCGGGGGTAGCCGAGACCCCAAAGAACATGATCGGGGTCGGTTTTTACCGACCCCTGTTTTGCGATCGCCGGTAATTAACTGTTTACCGGCGACCGCAAAAAAAAAAAAAAGCGATGTCATTTCTCTGTCCTCTGATGTGATCGCACATCAGAGGACAGAGAAATAGGGGGATTCGGGGACCCTGTTATACTTACCGGTGTCCCTGGGTCCTCCTGCTTCTTCTGCTGGCTGCCGGCTTCTTGCTTCGGTAAGAAAATGGCGGGCGCATGCGCAGTGCGTCCGCCATGATCTGCCGGCCGGCAGAAGAAAATTCTTACTCTTTTTTTATTTTGGTCACTGTGAGATCCTATCACAGTGATCAAAATAAAAAAAATAGTAAATAACCCCCCCCTTTATCACCCCCTTAGTAAGAAAAAAGTAATAAAATAAAAAAAATGTATGAATTTCTATTTTCCAAATAGGGGTAGGGTTAGGGGTAGGGTTAGGGGTAGGGTTAGGGTTAGGGTTAGGGGTAGGGTTAAGGGTAGGGTTAGGGGTAGGGGTAGGGTTAGGATATGTGCACACATAGAATGGTTCTCTGCGGATTTTTCCGCAGCGGATTTGATAAATCCGCAGGACCAAAACGCTGTTTTTTTCCTGCGGATTTATCGCGGATGTACCGCGGTTTTTGTGCGGATTCCACTGCGGTTTTACACCTGCGGTTTTCTATTATGGAGCAGGTGTAAAACCGCTGCGGAATCAGCAGAAAGAATTGACATGCTGCGGAATGTAAACCGCTGCGTTTCCGTGTGGTTTTTTCCGCAGCATGGGCACAGCGTTTTATGTTTCCCATAGGTTTACATTGTACAGTAAACTCATGGGAAACTGCTGCGGACCCACAGCTGCGGAAACGCTGCGGATCCGCAGCAAAATCCGCAACATGTGCACATAGCCTTAGGGTTAGGGCTTGGGTTAGGGTTAGAGCTAGGATTAGGGTTAGAGCTAGGGTTAGGGCTAGGGTTGGGGCTAAAGTTAGGGTTAGGGTTGGGGCTAGGTTTAGGGCTAAAGTTAGGGTTTGGGCTAAAGTTAGGGTTAGGGCTAGGGTTGGGGCTAAAGTTAGGGTTAGAGTTAGGATTAGGATTTGGATTAGGGTTGGCATTAGGGTTACATTTGGGATTAGGGTTAGGTTTGGGATTAGGGTTAAGGCTAGGGTTGGGATTAAGGATAGGGGTGTATTGGGATTAGGGTTAGGTTTTGAGGTTAGGGTTGAGAATAGGATTAGGGGGGTGTTGGGTTTAGGGTTTTGATTAGGGTTATGGTTAACTTTGGGATTAGGGTTAGGGGTGTTTTGGGGGTTAGGGTTGTGATTAGGATTATGGATCGGGTTGGGATTAGGGTTAGGGGTGTGTTGGGGTTAGGGTTGGAGTTAGAATTGGGGGGTTTCCACTGTTTAGGTACATCAGGGGGTCTCTAAACGCCACAGCCAATTTTGTGCTCAAAAAGTAAAATGGTGCTCCCTACCTTCTGAGCTCTGCCGTGCGCCCAAACAGTGGTTTACCCCCACATATGGGGCATCAGCGTACTCGGGATAAATTGGACAACAACTTTTGGGGTCCAATTTCTCCTGATACCCTTGTGAAAATAAAAACTTGGGGGCTAAAAAATCTTTTTTTGTGGAAAAAAAAAATATTTTTTATTTTCACGACTCTGCATTATAAACTTCTGTGAAGCACTTGGGCATTCAAAGTTCTCACAACACATCTAGATAAGTTCCTTGGGGGGTCTAGTTTCCAAAATGAGGTCACTTGTGGGGGGTTTCTACTGTTTAGGTACATCGGGGGCTCTGCAAACGCAACATAATGCCTGCAGACCATTCTATCAAAGTCTACATTCCAAAACGGCACTCCTTCCCTTCCGAGCTCAGCCATGCGCCCAAACAGTGGTCCCCCCCACACATGGGGTATTAGTGTACTCAGGACAAATTGGACAACAACTTTTGGGGTCCAATTTCTCTTGTTACCCTTGTGAAAATAAAAATTGGGGGGCTAAAAAAATCTTTTTTGTGAAAAAAATATTTTTGTTTTGTTTTCACGACTCTGCATTATAAACTTCTGTGAAGCACTTGGGCATTCAAAGTTCTCACAACACATCTAGATAAGTTCCTTGGGGGGTCTAGTTTCCAAAATGAGGTCACTTGTGGGGGGTTTCTACTGTTTAGGTACATCGAGGGCTCTGCAAACGCAACATAATGCCTGCAGACCATTCTATCAAAGTCTGCATTCCAAAACGGCGCTCCTTCCCTTCCAAGCTCTGCCATGCACCCAAACAGTGGTTTATCCCCCACATATGGGGTATCAGCCTACTCAGCATAAATTGCACAATACATTTTGGGGTCCAATTTCTCCTGTTACCCTTGTGAAAGTAAAAATTTGGGGGTGAGAATATCATTTTTGTGGAAAAAATATGATTTTTTTTTATTTTCATGGCTCTACATTATAAACTTCTGTGAAGTAGTTGGGGGTTCCTAGTGCTCACCACACATCTAGATAAGCTCTTTGGGGGGTCTAGTTTCCAAAATGGAGTCACTTGTGGGGGGTTTCTACTGTTTAGGTACATCAGGATCTCTGCAAATGCAACATGACACCTGCAGACCATCCCATCAAAGTCTGCATTCCAAGCGGCGCTCCTTCCCTTCCAAGCCCTGATGGGTGCCCAAACAGTGCCCTCCCCCCACTTATGTGGTATCAGCGTACTCAGGACAAACTGGTCAACAGATTTTGTGGTTCAATGTCTCCTGTTACCCTTGATAAAATATAAAATTGCAGGCTAAAAAATCATTTTTGAGTGAAAAAAAAGGATTTTTTATTTTCACGGCTCTACGTTATAAACTTCCGTGAAGCACCTGGGGGTTTAAAGTGCTCACCACACATCTAGATAAGTTCCTTAAGGGGTCTAGTTTCCAAAATGGTGTCATTTGTGGGGGGTTTCTACTGTTTAGGCACATCAGGGGCTCTCCAAACACGACATGGCATCCGATCTCAATTCCAGCTAATTCTACATTGAAAAAGTAAAACGGCGCTCCTTCTCTTCCAAGCTCTGCAGTGAGCCCAAACAGTGGTTTACTCCCACATATGGGGTATCAACGTACTCAGGAGAAATTGCACAACAACTTTTGTGGTCTAATTTCTCCTGTTACCCTTGGGAAAATAAAAATTTTGTGGCAAAAAGATCATTTTTGTAGAAAAAATGTGATTTTTTATTTTCACGGCTCTACGTTATAAACTTCCGTGAAGCACCTGGGGGATCAAAGTGCTCACCACACATCTAGTTAAGTTCCTTATGGGGTCTAGTTTCCAAAATGGTGTCACTTGTGGGGGGTTTCCACTGTTTAGGCACATCAGGGGCTCTCCAAACGCGACATGGCGTCCGATCTCAATTCCAGCCAATTCTACATTGAAAAAGTAAAATGGCACTCCTTCTCTTCCAAGCTCTGCGGTGCGCCCAAACAGTGGTTTACCCCCACATATGGGGTATCGACGTACTCAGGAGAAATTGCACAACAACTTTTGTGGTCTAAGTTCTCCTGTTACCTTTGTGAAAATAAGAATTTGCGGGCGAAAATATCATTTTTGTGTAAACAAATGCGATTTTTTATTTTCACGGCTCTACGTTATAAACTTCTGTGAAGCACTTGGGGGCTCAAAGTTCTCACCACACATCTATTTAAGTTCCTTAATGGGTCTAGTTTCCAAAATGGTGTCACTTGTGGAGCGTTTCCACTGTTTAGGCACATCAGGGGCTCTCCAAACGTGACATGGCATCCGATCTCAATTCCAGCCAATTCTGCATTGAAAAAGTCAAACGGCGCTCCTTCTCTTCCAAGCTCTGCGGTGCGCCCAAACAGTGGTTTACCCCCACATATGGGGTATCAGCGTATTCAGGAGAAATTGCACAACAAAATGTATGGTTAAATTTCTGTTTTTACACTTGTGAAAATAAAAAATATGGTTCTGAATTAAAGTGTTTGCAAAAAAAGTTAAATGTTCATTTTTTCCTTCCACATTGTTTGAGTTCCTGTGAAGCATATAAAGGGTTAATAAACTTCTTGAATGTGGTTTTAAGTACCTTGAGGGGTGCAGTTTTTAGAATGGTGTCACACTTGGTTATTTTCTATCATATAGACCCCTCAAAATGACTTCAAATGTGATGTGGTCCCTAAAAAAAAATGGTGTTGTAAAAATGAGAAATTGCTGGTCATATTTTAACCCTTATAACTCCCTAACAAAAAAAAATTTTGTTTCCAAAATTGTGCTGATGTAAAGTAGACATGTCGGAAATGTTATTTATTAACTATTTTGTGTGACATATCTCTCTGATTTAAGGGCATAAAAATACAAAATTTGAAAATTGCAAAATTTTAAAAATTTTCACCATATTTCCATTTTTTTCATAAATAATTGCAAGTAATATCGAAGAAATTTTACCACTAACATGAAGTACAACATGTCACGAAAAAACATTCTCAGAATCAGCAGGATCCGTTAAAGCGTTCCAGAGTTATAACCTCATAAAGTGACAGTGGTCAGAATTGTAAAAATTGGCTCTGTCATTAAGTACCAAATTGGCTCTGTCACTAAGGGGTTAAACCATCTAACTGGAAGGAGCTGGAGTAGTTTAGCCTTGAAGAATGGGCAAAATGTGGATAATTCATAGAGATTTACCAAAAGTGACTTACAGCTGTAATTGCTGCAAAGGAGGCTCTACAAAGTACTGGAGGCTCTACAAAATACTGACTTTAGGGGGCTGAATAGTTATGCACTCTGAAGTTTTCAGTTATTTTGTCCTATTTGTTGTTTGCTTAACAATAAAAAGAAAAACAAATGTTCACAGTTTTAGGCATGTACTTTACATGCACTGATGCAAACCCTAAAAAAAAGTGAAATTTCAGGTTGTGAGGGGACAAAACATGAAAAATGCCAAGGGGGTGAAAACTTTTGCATGCCACTGTATTATTCTCCTTCCTGCCACCCATGGGTAGGGTTCTTTATGTCACATGCACACAGCTACCAACCCCCTTCCACTATTGAATATGAGATATCAGACAGATGACATCAACTTTAGATGAACGATGTTAAGGTACCTTCACACGAAGCGACGCTGCAGCGATAGCGTCAACGATGCCGATCGCTGCAGCATCGCTGTTTGATCGCTGGAGAGCTGTCACACAGACAGCTCTCCAGCGACCAACGATGCCGAGGTCCCCGGGTAACCAGGGTAAACATCGGGTTGCTAAGCGCAGGGCCGCGCTTAGTAACCCGATGTTTACCCTGGTTACCAGCGTAAAAGTAAAAAAAACAAACAGCACATACTTACATGCGTCCCCCAGCGTCTGCTTCCTGACACTGACTGAGCTCCGGCCCTAACAGCACAGCAGTGACGTCACCGCTGTGCTTTCACTTTCACTTTAGGGCCGGCGCTCAGTAAGTGTCAGGAAGCAGACGCTGGGGGACGCATGTAAGTATGTGCTGTTTGTTTTTTTTACTTTTACGCTGGTAACCAGGGTAAACATCGGGTTACTAAGCGCGGCCCTGCGCTTGGTAACCCGATGTTTACCCTGGTTACCAGTGTAAAACATCGCTGGTATCGTTGCTTTTGCTTTCAAACACAACGATACACAGCGATCGGACGACCAAATAAAGTTCTGGACTTTATTCAGCGACCAGCGACATCACAGCAGGATCCTGATCGCTGCTGCGTGTCAAACTAAACGATATCGCTAGCGAGGACGCTGCAACGTCACGGATCACTAGCGATGTCGTTTCGTGTGAAGGTACCTTTACAGTCACAGAATGTTTCTCATTTGGGGAAGCAGCCATATGATTTCACTAGATTACATTCTGAATTACCATAGTAAAGGTGGTGTGTGAGGTGTCTGTGGTGGAGGTCATGTGCTAAATTATGTTACCACAAATCAGGATAAGGGAGACATTTACATTTCAGAAGGATCATTAGACATTCGGGAGTCAGTAACATTTCTAGGCACATACACATGAATTACAGCAGCCTATCTTGTATAACAATGTATAAGTTTTAAAACTTGAAACTTGTATTGTAAAAGAATAATTGTTTTCCTCAGAAATAATATAGCTTTAAATTACAATAAAATAGACAATATGAATATGCCAATCACATGCTAGAGTGTGTTGAAATGGCCCTGCTCAAAAATAAATAATCTCTAGAATGTTTATATGAATCAAATAAAATATATTGCTGAAATGTAAACTAATGTGGCCATAAAGAAAAATCATATGGCCATCAGTAGAACATGACATGGACAAGTGTCCAACTACAAAAAGCCAATTCTACACAAGCCTTCAAGCAAGACACCTGTTTTCATAGTCACTCAAATACCCAATCATGTAATCAGTATTACAAATATATCGCCAGTGATTATCTAAAAGTGTTGATATAGCACAGATTGCTATGCCGTATGCTATTGTGTTCTATGGGAGAATATAAAACAGTAAGAAATATATCTTTCAGGATCAAATAAAACCTGCTGAAATGAAGTTTTGCACAGGCACCAGCTAGAATTCTGAATGATGTACTAAATTTTTCTCTGGTGCTTGAATGCTACAATAAACATTGACATAACATGCAGGCTGCATTGTGTTTGCAGTTGGAAACATGAGGTTTTAAAACATATTTTAATAAGTTAAAGTCTCAGTGATTTTTCAAGTAACTTTATGAAATAGGTTGTCATGAGGACATGTATAGCAATTTTCTCCAGAACAATAAACTTCAGCAGTTTACAGTGCCTTGCGAAAGTATTCGGCCCCCTGGAACTTTTCAACCTTTTCCCACATATCATGCTTCAAACATAAAGATACCAAATGTACATTTTTGGTGAAGAATCAACAAGTGGAACACAATTGTGAAGTTGAACAAAATTTTTTGGTTATTTTAAATTTTTGTGGAAATTCAAAAACTGAAAAGTGGGGCGTGCAATATTATTCGGCCCCTTTACTTTCAGTGCAGCACACTCACTCCAGAAGTTCATTGTGGATCTCTGAATGATCCAATGTTGTCCTAAATGCCTAATGATGATAAATATAATCCACCTGTGTGTAATCAAGTCTCCGTATAAATGCACCTGCTCTGTGATAGTCTCAGGGTTCTGTTTGAAGCACAGAGAGCATCATGAAAGCCAAGGAACACAACAGGCAGGTGCATGATACTGTTGTGGAGAAGTTTAAAGACAGATTTGGATTCAAAATGATTTCCAAAACTTTAAACACCCCAAGGAGCACTGTGCAAGCGATCATATTGAAATGGAAGGAGTATCATACCACTGCAAATCTATCAACACCCGGCCGTCCCTCTAAACTTTCATTTCAAACAAGGAGAACACTGATCAGAGATGCGCCAAGAGGCCCATGATCTCTCTGGATGAACTGCAGAGGTCTATAGCTGAGGTGGGACAGTCTGTCCATAGGACAACAATCAGTTGTACACTGCACAAATCTGGCCTTTATGGAAGAGTGGCAAGGAGAAAACCATTTCTCAAAGATATCCATAAAATGTGTCTTTTAAAGTTTGCAACAAGCCACCTGCGAGACACACCAAACATGTGGAAGAAGGGGCTCTGGTCAGATGAAACCAAAATCGAACTGTTTGGCAATAATGCCAAACGATATGTTTGGCATAAAGGCAACACAGCTCATCACCCTGAACACACCATCCCCACTGTCAAACATGGTGGTGGCAGCATCATGGTTTGGTTCTGCTTTTCTTCAGCAGGGACAGGGAAGATGGTTAAAATTCACGGGAAGATGGATGGAGCCAAATACAGGACCATTCTCGAGGAGAACTGTTGTGAATTCTGCTCTTGGGCTCCCTCCGGTGGTTGTAAGTGGTAGCGCTGCTGTCTCTGAATCGCAGCATTTGTCAGGTGTGTTCACTTTTTGCAATTCTGACTGGGCTATTTAGTCTGGCTTCACCCTTTAGTCAGTGCCAGTTGTCCATTGTTCCTGGAGGGTTCACATCTCTGCCTGGTCTCTCCTGCTTTGCAGTTCATTTCAACAAAGATAAGTTCTGGCCTTGATTTTTTGCTGTCCACATGCTGTGGCCTTATTGTTCAGTTCTTTTCCATGTTTTTGTCTTGTCCAGCTTGGTCTGTATAAGGATTTGTTTAGCCAAGCTGGTATCTCTGGAGATGCAGATATACCCTCCATATCTTTAGTTAGCTGTGGAGATTTTGTGTTTTCTGTGGTGGATATTTTCTAGTGTTTTAATACTGACCGCATAGTACTCTGTCCTATCCTTTCTATTTATATAGAAGTGGCCTCCTTTGCTAAGTTCTGATTTCAGTCTGTGTATGTTTTTTCCCTCTCCTCTCACAGTCTTCTAGTGTGGATCATCTTGCTGCAAGGGTGCAAAGCATTCAGGATTTTGTTGTTCATAGCCCTATGTCAGAGCCTAAAATACCTATTCCTGAGTTGTTTTCTGGAGATAGATCTAGGTTTCTGAATTTTAAGAATAATTGTAAATTATTTCTATCTTTGAGACCTCTTTCCTCTGGTGATTCCGCTCAGCAAGTTAAAATTGTTATCTCCTTGTTATGTGGCGACCCTCAATATTGGGCCTTCTCTCTGGTGCCAGGAGATCCTGCATTGCTGAATGTGGATGCGTTTTTTCTGGTGCTTGGACTGCTTTATGAGGAACCTAATCTTGAGAACCAGGCAGAAAAGGCCTTGCTGGCTCTTTCTCAGGGCCAGGATGAAGCTGAGGTGTGTTGTCAAAAATTTCGGAAATGGTCGGTGCTTAATCAATGGAATGAGTGTGCCCTGGCTGCAAATTTCAGAGAAGGTCTTTCTGAAGCCATTAAGAATTTTATGGTGGGGTTCCCCACGCCTGCAAGTCTGAATGATTCAATGGCTTTGGCCATTCAGATTGACCGGCGTTTGCGTTAGCACAAATCTGCGCACCATCTGGTGGTGTTTTCTGAACAGAGACCTGAGTCTATGCAATGTGACCGAGTTCTGACCAGAATTGAGCGGCAAAATCATAGACGTCAAAATGGGTTGTGCTTTTACTGTGGTGATTCAACTCATGTTATCTCAGCATGCTCTAAGCGCGTTAAAAAAATTGCTAAACCTGTCACCATTGGTACTATACAGCCTAAATTCATTTTGTCTGTTACTTTAATTTGTTCTTTATCATCCTACTCGGTTATGGCTTTTGTGGATTCAGGTGCTGCCCTGAATCTGATGGATTTGTCGTTTGCCAGGCGCTGTGGTTTTGTCCTGGAGCCTTTGGAATTCCCTATTCCACTGAGGGGAATTGATGCTACACCATTGGCTGAGAATAAGCCTCAATATTGGACTCAAGTGACCATGTGCATGACTCCTGTGCATCAGGAGGTGATTCGCTTTCTTGTGCTGCATAATTTGCATGATGTTGTCGTGTTGGGTCTGCCATGGCTGCAGGCCCATAATCCAGTTCTGGATTGGAAAGCTATGTCTGTGTCAAGTTGGGGTTGCCAGGGGATTCATGGCGATGCTCCTTTGGTATCAATTGCTTCTTCCACTCCTTCTGAGGTCCCTGAGTTTTTGTCGGACTACCAGGATGTATTTGATGATCCCAGATCCGGTGCCCTGCCTCCTCACAGGGATTGTGATTGTGCTATAAATTTGATTCCTGGTAGTAAGTTCCCTAAGGGACGACTTTTTAATTTGTCTGTACCAGAACATGCCGCAATGCGGAGCTATATAAAGGAGTCTTTAGAGAAGGGACATATTCGCCCGTCCTCCTCCCCTCTTGGTGCAGGATTCTTTTTTGTGGCCAAGAAGGATGGTTCTCTGAGACCTTGTATAGATTATCGTCTTCTAAATAAAATCACGGTCAAATTTCAGTATCCTTTGCCATTGTTGTCTGATCTGTTTGCTCGGATTAAGGGGTCCAGTTGGTTCACCAAGATAGATCTTCGTGGTGCGTATAACCTTGTGCGCATTAAGCAGTGGGATGAATGGAAAACAGCATTTAATACGCCCGAAGGCCATTTTGAGTACTAGGTGATGCCTTTTGGACTCTCTAATGCTCCTTCTGTGTTCCAGTCCTTCATGCATGACATCCTCCGAGAATATCTGGATAAATTTATGATTGTGTATCTGGATGACATTTTGGTCTTTTCTGAGGTCTGGGAGTCCCATGTGAAGCAGGTCAGGATGGTATTTCAGGTCCTGCGTGCTAATGCCTTATTTGTGAAGGGCTCAAAATGTCTCTTCGGAGTACAGAACGTTTCCTTTTTGGGTTTTATTTTTTCTCCTTCTACTATTGAGATGGACCCAGTCAAGGTCCAGGCTATTCATGACTGGACTCAGCCTACATCTGTTAAGAGTCTTCAGAAGTTCTTGGGTTTTGCAAATTTTTGCCGTCGCTTCATTGCTAATTTTTCTGGTGTGGTTAAACCCTTGACGGATTTGACCAAGAAGGGTTCTGATGTGACTAATTGGTCTCCTGCGGCTGTGGAAGCCTTTCGGGAGCTGAAGCGTCGGTTTTCTTCGGCTCCAGTTTTGTGTCAGCCTGATGTCTCTCTTCCTTTTCAGGTCGAGGTTGATGCTTCTGAGATTGGAGCAGGGGCTGTTTTGTCGCAGAGAACCTCTGATTGCTCTGTGATGAAGCCTTGTGCTTTCTTTTCAAGAAAGTTTTCGCCTGCCGAGCGGAATTATGATGTTGGTAATCGGGAGTTGTTGGCTATGAAGTGGGCATTTGAGGAGTGGCGACATTGGCTCGAGGGAGCTAAGCATCGTGTAGTGGTCTTAACTGATCACAAAAATCTGATTTATCTCGAGTCTGCCAAGCGGCTGACTCCTAGACAGGCTCGTTGGTCGTTGTTTTTCTCCCGTTTCGATTTCGTGGTCTCGTGCCTGCCTGGTTCGAAGAACGTGAAGGCTGATGCTCTTTCTAGGAGTTTTGTGCCTGACTCTCCGGGAGTTTCAGAGCCGGCTGGTATCCTCAGAGAGGGAGTGATTTTGTCTGCCATTTCCCCAGATTTGCGACGAGTGCTGCAGAAATTTCAGGCGGATAGACCTGACCGTTGCCCACCAGAGAGACTGTTTGTCCCAGATAGATGGACCAGCAGAGTTATTTCCGAGGTTCATTCTTCGGTGTTGGCAGGCCATCCTGGGATTTTTGGTACCAGAGATTTGGCGGCTAGGTCCTTCTGGTGGCCTTCCTTGTCGCGGGATGTGCGTTCCTTTGTGCAGTCCTGTGGGATTTGTGCTCGGGCTAAGCCTTGCTGTTCTCGTGCCAGCGGTTTGCTTTTGCCTTTGCCTGTCCCGAAGAGGCCTTGGACGCACATTTCCATGGATTTTATTTCGGATCTTCCAGTCTCTCAGAGAATGTCTGTCATCTGGGTGGTGTGTGATCGTTTTTCCAAAATGGTCCATTTGGTGCCCTTGCCTAAGTTGCCTTCCTCCTCCGATTTGGTTCCTCTATTTTTTCAGAATGTGGTTCGCTTGCACGGCATCCCTGAAAATATTGTGTCTGACAGAGGATCCAAGTTTGTGTCCAGATTTTGGCGGATCTTTTGTGCTAAGATGGGCATTGATTTGTCTTTTTTGTCAGCCTTCCATCCTCAGACGAATGGCCAAACCGAGCGAACTAATCAGACCTTGGAAACTTATTTAAGATGTTTTGTTTCTGCTGATCAGGATGATTGGGTGACTTTTTTGCCATTGGCCGAGTTTGCCCTTAATAATCGGGCTAGTTCTGCTACTTTGGTTTCGCCTTTTTTCTGCAATTCTGGTTTTCATCCACGTTTTTCCTCGGGTCAGGTTGAGCCTTCCGACTGTCCTGGGGGGGTGGATTCTGTGGTGGATAGGTTGCAACAGATTTGGAACCATGTGGTGGACAATTTGAAGTTGTCACAGGAGAAGGCTCAGCGCTTTGCCAACCGCCGTCGCGGTGTGGGTCCCCGACTTCTTGTTGGGGATTTGGTATGGCTGTCTTCTCGGTATGTTCCTATGTAGGTTTCCTCTCCTAAATTCAAGCCTCGCTTCATCGGTCCTTATAAGATTTTGGAAATCCTTAACCCGGTGTCATTTCGTTTGGACCTCCCAGCGTCGTTTGCCATTCATAACGTGTTCCATAGGTCTTTGTTGCGGAGGTATGTGGTGCCTGTGGTTCCTTCTGTTGAACCCCCTGTCCCGGTGCTGGTTGAGGGCGAATTGGAGTACGTGGTGGTGAAGATCTTGGATTCTCGTATTTATAGACGGAGGCTTCAGTATTTGGTTAAGTAGAAGGGCTATGGTCAGGAGGATAATTCCTGGGTTGTCGCCTCTGATGTTCATGTGGCCGATTTGGTTCATGCCTTCCATGTGGCTCATCCTGATCGCCCTGGGGGTTTTGATGAGGGTTCGGTGACCCCTCCTCAAGGGGGGGGTACTGTTGTGAACTCTGTTTTTGGGCTCCCTCTTGTGGTCACAACTGGTACTGTGTGAGTGCTGTGTTTGGGCTCCCTCTGGTGGCTCTTTGTGTCATTCTGCAGGTCTGAGGCTTGATCAGCTGTCTCGTTATCTGTTAGCTGGTTTCCTATTTAGTTCACCTGGACTCTCGGTTGTTGCCTGCTGTCAATGTCTTCAGTGCTATTTTGGAGCTCTCCTGCAGTCCTTCGTTATCAGTCTCTTCAAGAGAAGCTAAGTTTCTGTTTGTTCATTTTTTGATCATCAGTGTTCAATATGTTTCTTGGTTTATTATCTGTCCTTGTCCAGCTTGCTAATATGTGATTTCCTCGCTTGCTGGTAGCTCTAGGGGGCTGAGTTTCTCCCCTCACACCGTTAGTTGGTGTGGGGGTTCTTGAATTCTCAGCGTGGATATTTTGTATAGGGTTTTCTACTGACCGCACAGTTTCCTATCTGTCTTCTGCTATCTAGTATTAGCGGGCCTCATTTGCTGAATCTGTTTCATTTCTACGTTTGTATTTTCCCCTTACCTCACCGTTATTATTTGTTGGGGGCTTTCTATATCTTTGGGGTTATTTCTCTGAGGCAAGTGAGGTCTTACTTTCTTTCTCTCTAGGGGTAGCTAGTTTCTCAGGCTGCGTCGAGACGTCTAGGAATTTAGGCACGTTCACCGGCTACCTTTAGTGTGTTTGGTTAGGATCAGGTTTTGCGGTCAGTCCAGTTACCACCTCCCTAGAGCTCGTGTCTACGTTCATAAACTTAGCTAGTCCGTTTTGTGATCCTCAGCCACTAGGATCATAACAGGTGGGATTATGTGTGGTGATGGGGTGGGGGTGGAGCTACTGTGCAGTGGGTGGGATTATCTGTGGTAATGTGGTGGGGGGGTGGGATTATGTGTGGTGATGTCGTGGGGGGGTGGATTATGTGTGGTAATATGGTGGGGGGCGAGATTATGGGTGGTAATGTGGTGGGGGGGAGGAGCTACTGTGCAGGGGACGGGATTATCTGTGGTAATGTGGTGGGGGGGTGGGATTATGTGTGGTGATGTCGTGGGGGGCGGGATTATGTGTGGTAATGTGGTGGGGGGCGGGATTATGTGTGGTAATGTGGTGGGGGGCGGGATTATGTGTGGTAATGTGGTGGGGGGCGGGATTATGTGTGGTAATGTGGTGGGGGGCGGGATTATGTGTGGTAATGTGGTGGGGGGCGGGATTATGTGTGGTAATGTGGTGGGGGGCGGGATTATGTGTGGTAATGTGGTGGGGGGCGGGATTATGTGTGGTAATGTGGTGGGGGCAGGATTATGTGTGGTAATGTGGTAGGGGTGGGATTATGTGTGGTAATATGGTGGGGGGCGGGATTATGTGTGGTAATGTGGTGGGGGGCGGGATTATGTGTGGTAATGTGATGGGGGCGGGATTATGTGTGGTAATGTGGTGGGGGGGCGGGATTATGTGTGGTAATGTGGTGGGGGCAGGATTATGTGTGGTAATGTGGTAGGGGCGGGATTATGTGTGGTAATATGGTGGGGGGGCGGGGTTATGTGTGGTAATGTGGTGGGGGGGTGGGATTATGTGTGGTAATGTGGTGGGGGCGGGATTATGTGTGGCAATGTGGTGGAGGGGTGGGATTGTGTGTGGTAATGCGGTGGGGGCAGGATTGTGTGTTGTAAGGTGGGGGGGTGGGATTATGTATGGTAATATGGTGGGGGGGCGGGATTATGTGTGGTAATGTGGTGGGGGATGGGATTATGTGTGGTAATGTGGTGGGGGATGGGATTATGTGTGGTAATGTGGTGGGGGGGTGGGATTATGTGTGGTAATGTGGTGGGGGGTGGGATTATGTGTGGTAATGTGGTGTTGGCGGGATTGTGTGTTGTAAGGTGGTGGGGGCGGGATTGTGTGTGGTAATGTGGTGGGGGCAGGATTATGTGTGGTGATGTGTGGAGGGCGGAGCTACTGTGCAGGGGGCGGGATTAGCGAGTAATCACGATGCCTCTTATATATATATAGATTTACTCTTTGTGATATGAAAGAGCCACCATTCTTTCCTACTGAGCACGAAACCTTAACAGCCATGATGATGATTATTTAACTATTTGTGAAAGGAAAGATGTGCAACACTCTGAAGTCTGCAATGATTGTATTGAACTTTTAGCAATCCCTTAATTGTTCTCTGTTTGCTGAAGTGTGTCACCTTTGCAAAGCATCAGATAAAACATCAGGTCGGTCCTGTCAAATATTCTGAAGTTGCTGCCACTGATGTCTCAACCCTTGTTCTAGCCTTAAAACTGGCACAGACATGGGGCCGTGGCTCTTCAGGGAGTGGAGAAGTGTTTCTTGGTCAAGCGGCGGGGACTTGTTTTATGAGGGGGGGTTCTAGGTCAGAGAAGCAGAGGAGTGCAAATTTGTTTTCATTTTTTTTCCTCACTTAATGTGTGTACATTCTGTCAGCCAATCAGGGCACAGAAATCATCCACAATGTCATTACACAAGGTCTTCTGTGATTGGCTGCTAAGTCACATGTACCTGTCCATATAAAAGCAAACTTCTTGTTTTGCTGCCGCTATTTTCTCAGTGTAACAATGCAGAGAGGCTGATTCTGCTGCTGCTGAAAGTGAAGTTGTCAGTTAGCTAGATTGGATCCTGTCCTGTGTGAAATCAATCTTCCAGGATCTAATTAGATTGTGCTAAAATTATGCTGCAGCTAGGAGGCCCCAATTGATAATCAAAATCATTTGGGCAAAAACTGTGTTGCAGTGAGGAATTAGAAGGCCTCATTTGCTCTTAAATATCATTAGTCCTAATATTGGGGTTCAGCCCGGAGGCCTTATTTGCTTATCCAAATCATTTGAAATAAAACTCTGTTGCAGTGAGGAAAAGAGGAGGCCTCATTTTCTCTTTAAAATGGTTAGGCCTAATATTGGAAGCCAGAAAAATGTGTATGACCCGGCGATGAAGAGTCCGCTGCACCATCAGAGGTCTTGTATTATAAAACTTCCATTTTAATGAAGAATAGTTAAAAAATATAAAAGAGCATAGTTACATGCAGTCAAATCAGCCAGTGGACATCTAGATGTCTATATTTTTTAACTATTCTTCAATAAAATGAACGTTTTATAATACAAGACCTCTGAAGGTGCAACGGATTCTTCATTGTCAGGAGGTCATACACATTTTTCTGGATTTCATTGCTGTGGCTGCCGAGCAGTGACCCAGGTTGACAGACAGACTCCTGGAGTGAGACAAGGACGGTGAGCTGACTAAAAATTTTATTTTTTCTTGTTAAGCTCCAAATATTGGGGTTCTGCCTAGAGGCCCTAATTGCTTATCCAAATCATTTGTGATAAAACACTGTGTTGCAATGAGAAATCAAGAGGCCCCATTTCCTCTTAAAAATTGTTAGGCCTAATATAATGGTTCAGCCAGGAGGCCCTATTTGCTTATACAAATCATTTGGGATAAAACTGTGTTACAGTGAGGAATCAGGAAGCCCCATTTGCTCATCAAAATCATTAGGCAAGACTGTTGTTCAGGCAAACTATCTAAGAAAATAGTGATTGTTCATTTAGTGACAGGTGACTGACAGGTGTGGGCCTAAGGTTGTGAAACAGCAGGTAAAAAGAGGGGAAGAGTACATACAACATGAGTGGGAAAAAGCAAGGTCATGGTGGAAAGGGGAATGGGCTTGGTATTCAACATGTACGTGGGTTAGGTGGTAATATTAACCCCTTAGTGACAGAGCCAAATTTTAAAAAATCTG
This sequence comes from Ranitomeya variabilis, assembly GCF_051348905.1. Taxonomy (NCBI): domain Eukaryota; kingdom Metazoa; phylum Chordata; class Amphibia; order Anura; family Dendrobatidae; genus Ranitomeya; species Ranitomeya variabilis. The sequence continues at coordinate 326,208,356 of NC_135236.1, forward strand.
ACCAGTGTCCCTTTATGTGGTAATAACTCTGGAAGGCTTCTACAAATTCCAGTGATTTTGAGAATGTTTTTTCATGACAAATTATACTTTATGATAATGGTAAATTTAGGTCAATATGTTTTGTGTTTATTTATAAAAAATAACTGAAATTTGACAAAAATGTAAAAAAAAATAGCAATTGTCAAACTTTGAATGATTATCCCTTTGATCCTGATATTCATACCATATAAAAAAATTAATAAATAACATTTCCCTCATGTCTTCTTTACATCAGCACCATTTGTAAAATGTTATTTTATTTTGTTAGCATTTTAGGAGGTTTAAAAATGTAGCAGCAATTTTTTATTTTTTCATGGAAATTTACAAGATTTATTTTTGAGGGACCTATCCAGGCTTGAAGGGACTTTAGGGGTCCTATATATTGGAAACCCCCCAAAAGTGATACCATTTTAAAAACTGCACCCCCTGACATGCTGAAAACCTTTGTCAGGTAGTTTATTAACCCTTCAGGTGCTTTTCAGGAATTAATACAAAGTGGCATGATAGGAATGAAAAAGTGTATTTTTACCACCTAAATGTCGCTAACTTCTGAATAGGTCACTGTAGCCGGCAGACTCTAAGGCCTCTATATGCTCATTAATTGCCATGGCAAACATCAGGACCACACAATCATGATCTCAGGGTGCCAACAGGTATAAAGAGGAAGCACCCACACTCTTTAACCATTTATATGATATAGTCATTATTGACAGCAGCATCTAAGGGGTTAAACAGATATGGATGGTGCAAACACTGATCATGGCTGATGAAGCAAGTTTTCAGCTATAGTATACAGCTGACAGCTGCTGGATTGCCACCTGTATGAGAATGCTATTCTCTTATATCTCAGGTCAGTTAAAAGACATATTAACAGTCATTAAGGGAAAGCTCAACTGAGCAAACATCATTGCGTCCAAAGACCACTGACAACATATACTACTGGATGGGCTACTCTACTCCCTTTCTTTGACATCTGCACAGCGGCATGCCTTGTAGATAAGGGTCAGAAAGAGAATGTACTGCAGTGAATGGCAAGTGCTGCATCAAGTGGCCTCGTCTCCTCTTCCTCCACCTTAACATCACACACAGTACAATTCTCATAGGTGGCACCCTAATCACCCTTGTTTCCCCTCATGTCACAAATTTTCAAACACTCAACTGACTGTGGGGAACCACAGTTGAGCCATTCTGCAGAGCTGTTCACACATTCTATTCTATGGGCATCAGAAGTCTGCTCCAAAGATTCACAGAAGTCAAAGAAGGAAAGCATCTGCACCGATTCCCCAAATTTTTTCATGTTCGATCCAAGGCCGCATGAAGTAGGATCCGAGCAAAATCCAGACCCTCATCACCAGATGCTAACCCCAAGGGGTGGGGATGATCCTGATGAGACTCAGATACCTAAGGCATATGCGGACAGTACTGTGGTGTCAAGGCAGGAAGAGGAGGAGCGTGACTCTCATAGCGAGTAGCGGAAGAACAGAGACGATGACGATGAGGTTGTAGATCCCACTTGGTGTGAACCCAGATGCACGCAGCTGAATAGCTCAGCAGAGGTGGAGGAGGAAGACGAGGAAGTTACAATATGGATTGCAGCGCAGACACGTAATGATGCAACTATGACAAACACTGCATCCTCAGCCACAACTGTCTGTTTGGCCAGCACCCATCGTGATTCTATAATTCGCAGGGGTGGCAAAGGTTGCCTAGCCTGGGCCATTTTTGAGACTGCAATGGATGACTCAACTCATGTTATCTGTCAAATTTGTAAAAGGCAACTCAATAAAGGCAAAAATTGCAATAATTTGACTGCTGCATGCATGAGCCGCCACATGCGTGATTAACATGTCGTAGTCTGAGAATGTCACTGCACTAAAATGCGGACTAGCGGGCCTCGACAACCACTGACCATCTCTGTGTGCATTCCACAGGTGGGGCAGTTGACCCTGGAAGCTCTCATGTAACAGCTGCCATTATCCCGGTGAGTCAGTGGAAGGGTGAGACTCTGTAATGCTGGAGTTTTGAAACACACTTGTATATGATCTTATGAGTGATTTTCCCCAAGACAGCAATGAGGAACACAATGTGTATCTCAGTTCTAGACTTCCTACCCCGGGGACCATCAAGGGTCATTGCAAAAACATAAGCAGCAGCACTGTAAGTGGCATAAGCAATTTCTGTAAATCATTTCACACATATTTTAGACCAGCCCGTGCACAACACACTACATCATAAGGCTTACACATTGTGAACTACTGGAGAGGATGGTGCAAGAGTCTCTTGAGCTTAATATCAATGCCATCAGGTGAATTGAGACCCTTTACCATTTTGGTCTTCGTAAATGGAAGAATGGTCTGAACTCACCTGTCACGCCTTGGAGGTTTTGTTATGCCTGTCAGCCAGCTTTCTTTCAGAATGTTACTTCAGCACGGCTGTTGGTGTCCTAATGGATAAGCCCTTTCGGCTGTCCCCTGAAAGTGTAGACTGCCTAGCTTTCATCAAAATGAACAAGCCATGGATCTCCAATAAGTTTTGTACCGAGTCGCAGTCTGGGCCAACTAAGCGATGGTGTTGCTTTAGTTTGCTGCATTGATCTCATGTTATTGCAGTCTGTGACACCTTTGGCATGGCTTGTGATCCTGCTGTTGCTACTGCAGCTGATGTTCCAAACAATTTTTTGAATTGTAGAGACTCCAAGTTGGGTCTCCATCAGGCTGGTTGCCTGTAGTTGAATGTGTGTCAGAGCCCCATCATACTGTTTCTACTCTGTGGAAATTGATGCCATTTTAGCGGTGTGTGACAAGTATTTTTTGAAATGTGGAGACTCCAATTAGGTCTCCATCTGATGTGTTGCCTGTAGTGGAAGGTGTGTTAAAGGGCTATTATAATGTTTCGTCTCTGCAAATTGCTGCCACTTTAGTGGTTTGTGACAATAATTTCTTGAAATATGGAGACTTCAAATTTTGTGTCCATCTGGTGGGTTGCCTGTGGTAGAAGGTGTGTCAGAGGTGTATTATACTGTTTCTACTGTGTGGAAATTGATGCCACTTAGTGGCGTGTGACAATAATGTTTTGAAATGTGGAGAATCCAAGTTGGGTCTCCTGCATGTTTGTTGCCTGTAGCAGTAAGGTTCCCAGACAGGCAAGCCGGCACTTTCTATCACTCAACTACTTGAGTTACTATCCTTACATTTTTCTACCAATAGTACTGTATTAAACTGATGTTTGTGCCTTCTGAGTGTTGCTGGGAAAAAATTTAAGCTGTTACATGAGGTATCAGGGCTCCCTGCAAAAAAGACTTACACCGCTCTTTTAACCACCACGTCTTAATTTAAGCATCAATTCAAAACTCTAAATGCTGGCCCAGACCCTGATACCTCATGCATGGCCCATGGTTGACTGCTTCTGTGCCATTATAAAATGTTTTACTGTGGGTCATTTGATCATTCAACTATCTGTGTCAATTTGCTTCCATTTTTTAGCAATAGAACTCTATGAAACTGATGTTTTTACCATCTGAGTGTGGCTGGGGAAAAAAAAGCGTCTGGCCTCTGTTCAGCAATGTCCTTCTTTTCAGAAGTGCACAAAACTGTGGCAGATGACACTTTTATGCAACCCTAAAAAGACACTTTTTTCATAAAATATTTATTGATAGGTTCAATTTATTTTGATTTTTTTTTAACTTTATTTTATGTTTTTTTTAATATTTTTACAAGTTTTTTAAAACTTTTTTTTTTAACATCCCAGGTCAATAAGTACCAGGTCACAGGGATGTATAGATATGTCTCAGATGGTAAAGGGGTTAAAACAAGTGTATAACTTTTAATTATTTAAAATGCACAATTTTTGAAGTAGAGAGTTGCATTTAAATTTATATATATATATATATATATATATATATATATATATATATATATATATATATATATATTGGTCTTTAAAACAATACATCTTAATAAAGAGCAATGCAAAAAATGTCACTTATGAGGCATGCACACTTTAATTACGGTATTTTTTCTCTTTAGGAAAATTAGAACTAAGGGGAGTTAAACTGCCCTCCTTGTTTGTTATATGTCAAGAATGAAAAAAATTGTGTTTTTAACCCTTTACTGCAAAAAAAAATGCTGCATTAACAGCCTGGGAAGGTTTCCTCAGTGCATGAAGGGGGCTAAGTAGCTGATCTCTCTCCAAATGTGACCGCTACAAGATATATTACATAACAGGCATCTATCACTAACAGCTGAGACTGGTGTCACGTTTCAACACTGCAGTTGTTAACCATTTAAATGCCACTGTCAATCTCTGACATTAGAATTTAAATGGAAGGGATGCTATTGCCTGCGCTCTGCAATCGACACCCTACAACACAATCACTAGGAACTGATGGGTTACTATGACAGCCAAGAGTCTGCTGAAGACACAGTTGATGTAAACTTGGTCCTCAAGAGATACTAAGCCATAGGCTAGTCAGGTGAGCAATGATTCTCCCATCTGAGAGAATCGGATCACAGGTGTGGAGAAGACAGAGAACTCAATTTCTCCATTCTCTTCTATATTGTCTGTGTCTCCGAAAATCAGGACTGCACGCAGATGACATCCAAGGGCAGTGCAGTGTTTTACACTTACCCGTAGACTGTTTGGTCTGTAAAAAAATGCAAATCTGCACTATCTCGTGGTATAACATTGGTCCGAGTGCTATCTCATAAAACATCAGAAAGCACTCATCCAAGTTATTCAGTCGTGTGAGCGAGCTCATAGTCTGAGTATAATAGATATACAACTTTGGCAAAAATTAAGAGACCACCACATCAAAACCCTGTCATGGGCAGCCCATTCTCCAGACCTGAACCCCATTGAAAACCTCTGGAATGTAATCAAGAGGATGAAGGATAGTCACAAGCCATCAAACAAAGAACAACTGCTTAAATTTTTGTGTAAGAAGCAGTGTGAAGACTGGTGGAAAGCATGGCAAGACACATGAAAGCTGTGATTAAATATGATAGTTATTCCACAAAATATTAATTTCTGAACTCTTCCTGAGTTAAAACACTAGAATTGTTGTTTCTAAATAATTATGAACTTGTTTTCTTTGAATTATTTGAGGTCTGAAAGCACTGGGTTTTTTTTAATTTTGACCATTTTTCTTTGTCAGAAAAAGATTATCAAATTTATTGCTTGGAAATTCAGAGACATGTTGTCAGAAGGTTATAGACTAAAAGAACAATTTACATTTTACTCAAAAATATACCTATAAAAAGAAAAATCAGACAAACTGAACATTTTGCTGTGGTCTCTTAATTTTTGCCAGAGCTGTATATAGATATATATAGATTTTCATTATATACTGCAAATATATATTATTGCAGTATATAGTATAAGCGATCAAACAATCTCAGTTTCAAGTAGCTAAAAAAATAAAAATTATGTAAAAAATGAACAAATAAAAAAAAAATTAAAATATGCATAACAAATCATTTATTTTTTCCCTGAATTAAAAGTAAAGAAAAAAAAATATTATCACTGCATTTGTAAAAGTCTGATGTATTAAAATGTGGAATAATTAACCTGATCGGTAAATTCCATAAAGAGAAAAAATCTCCAAAATACCAGAATTTCAATTTTTGATTACTTCTAAGAAATATAATAATAAACAATAAAGCATTAAATTGGTATACCGTATATACTCGTGTATAAGCTGAGATTTTCAGCACATTTTTTTGTGCTGAAAACTCTCCCCTTTGCTTATACACGAGTCATTGTCCCAGAAAGTCAGCAGGGGAGGGGGAGGGGAGCGGCGGAGAAGCGGCAGGAGCCGGTGGCTGTGACATCATACTAACCCTCCTCGGTTCATCGCTATACGTCCCTGCATCTCCATCCTGGCGCAGCAGCTCTTCCTGTGTTGAACCATCACATGGTACTGCTCATAAAGGTAATCAATATGTATGCGTCTCCACTCCCATAGGCGTGGAGCACATATCATTACTTTAATGAGCGGTACCAAGTGACCGCTCACCACAGGAGGAGTTGCCAGTGCCACGCCGGGACAACAGAGATGCAGGGACATGCAGCAACGGACCAAGGAGGGTAAGTATGATGGGGAGGACGGGGGAGCCATGCATACGACGGGGGAGCCATGCATACAACAAGGGAACCAGGAGAGCCACACATATGATGGGGGAGCCACGCATATTACGGGGGAGGAAGGGGGAGCCATGCATATTACAGAGGAGTACGGGGGAGCTACGCATATGATGGGAGAGGAAGACCGAGCCACGCATATGAAAAGGGGAGGATGCGGGAGCCACGCATATGATGGGGAGGAAGGGGGAGCCACGCATACAACGAGGGGACAGGGGGAGCCAAGCATACAATGAGGGGACTGGGGGAGTCACACAGAGCAGGACAGGATGGGGGAGCCACACAGAGCAGGACAGGGATGAAGGGACAATGCATACCCGGCTTATACTCGAGTCAATAAGCTTACCCAGTTTTCCGTGGCAAAATTAGGTGCCTCGGCTTATACTCAGGTCAACTTATACTCAAGTATATATGGTAAATAAAAATGTCCTCTCATCATACAAAAAAGAAGCCTTCATTCACTTCATCAACAGAAAAATAAAAATGTTATGAGTCTCAGAAAGTGGCGACACAAAGCAAAAAAAAATTTGTGCAATATTCAGATTTTTTTTCATAAGTTAAATAGAAAATAATTGATGTGTATTTGGTATTGCTGTAATCATACTGACATCTGCATTTCACTAATGTTTCAAGGTCAATTTTACTGCATGTTGAATGCTGAAAAAACAAAATCTGTCAAACATTGAACCTTTTTCCACCAATTCATCTCATTTGGAATTTCTTTCCTATTTTTCAGTACCTTATATTGTAAAGTGAATGGTGGACAATAAAAACAAGCCTTCATACATCTATATGGGCAGATTTTTTTTTTTACAAAAAGTTATTGCTCTTGGAAAAAGGTGAAGAAAAAATGTACTCAAAAACCCCCAACAAATTCCTAAGGTGCTCTTTTGCAGTCTGCTACACAATGATGAGTTCACAGTCGCAATGACTCTGCAGGTCCAGCACCTCCCTATCCCCTAAATCTATGTATTATTTTCATAGACTAAGACTACCACTCCCTTTGAAGCGCCAGCACTGCGCGAAACGGCCGTCGTCTCCTCCTGCTTGCTCGAGCCCCATTCCTCTTCCCCCGGTCATGAAGTTCTACTCATGAAGATTTAAATAAAGCTGCTATTTATAGAAGATTGGTGAGTGCATTCCGTGCTTTTTTCTTTTCTTTCATCACATGTAATAATAGTTTCAAGCCACATTAAACGGATCTGATTGTTCAATTCTGACATGACCCTATGTCTAGATTATTCCTTGTCTCTCTAGATTGCCCAATCCTGTATATACTTTATTTATGTTTTTGTTGTAATTTCTTTGATATAATATTTTCATTGTCAATCATATTTTGTATATATTTTTTTCACTTATAGTTACTGATGAAGGCCAGTGAGGCTGAAACGTCTTTATTATTTCTGGCTGCATTAAAAAAATCCCCCCCCAAAAAAAAAAAAAAAAATATTCTAGAAGTTGAGTGCCAAGTTTTCTTTATTATTTAAGTCAAATGAAGCTCATCATCCATTTCCGGTGGATCAATTTGATCATCTCTAACAGTTGAAAAAAAGCTTAAGGTGACTGCATAAAAGTAGGATATGCTATCTCTATATGGTTTGTGGTGGTCAAACTTCTGGGACCCCACCAATCCTAAATATAAAGGGGCCATTTAAGGGGTTAATTCAGAGCTGCACCACCCCTAGTCTCACAGCTGTGCAGCAAACTACAGCTGGTCCAATTTACTTGAAAATAGCTTCACTGGAGCTCCCCTTCAAAGTGAACGGATGGGACTTAGCTCTGGGGGTGTCTCAGAAGTCTAATTTTCAGGACTGAGGAGATTCAGAGATGAGACTTCTACCGATCATAAAGCAATCTTTGCAATATGTCATCACTTTACAAAATGTGAATGCCTCCTTTAAATTCATTTAGTTCAAGCTGTTACTTTATAATCTTAATCCGTAACAGGACAATAAATCCAAAGATCAAAGGCCCCGAGTCCAGGTGTGCAAATATTTCTCTAAATAAGTTCCATGTCACCATAGAACTGTGTGTGTATTGACACTTTATTACTTCAATGGGCACTGGACAATTATATTTTTTTTGTTTGTGTAAACTGTGCCATTTTTCTTTTTTATAACTATATATTGTTGTCAGAACTGTAGAGTCATACAAGAAGAGGAATATTCATTTTAAAACATTGAGTAAGGAAATGCTGGGAGCTCGTGTTCCTCTACTATGCGTGGGGACAGGCTGAAAACGCTTATCTGGATGAAAGTCTTCTGAAGTGAAGGCTTAATGATCAGATGTCAGATAAGATTGCAGTGCCTGGTCCTCTGGGATCCATAAAGCACTGCAGTACCAGTGGAGCTGCCTTTAGGGGATGCTACTACTAAGCAAATATCCAATGTATCTCTTACATGCAAATCCCTAGAACAACTCACATTGTAACCTACAAGAACTTTTTCTAGTACTCAGCTAAGAAACCATTCTTATTATTGCAAAGGAAAGGGGTAGGAGGAGTCAGCCAGCTCCAGCCAGAGTACTAAGAGGAGCTGCTGAGAAGCACATCACTTTACTGAATGGTGCTCTGCAGTCAGTCAACATCCTTGTGACATCTGCCAGGATCAACATGTGGGCAGCAAAACTCCTACTTCTCGCCCTACTCATTCTATGTACAGGTGAGTGCAGTGCATTGCTCCTATCCTGAAAGCATTGGATATATCAAAATGTTTTCTAATACAGTCTGTAGTTATTTGATTTTTTTATTTCATTTTTACTATATGTTTTTCCTTTTTTTTTTTGTAGGATTTATTTTGCTACTATTGAATACAGACATTGTATCCATTAAATAATCATTTTTTATACATTGGTATTTAAATCATTTTGTGACATTTCTGCTATTTAGCTTTTTATCGCTTTTATTCATTCTTTTTATGTCTGTAGTTGCACGGATTTTTGAGAGGCTATAGTTTTCACACAATTTTTTTCAATATTAAATTATTTGATCTAGACATCAATGCAATTTGAATATGTCTTTCATTAAAAATCTAACCTTCGGATATAAAACATCTGGCTTATTTTGCCCGTTTTAATGCTCCTGTAAACTACAACATTTTTATTGTTTTCTATACAAAGCGTTAAGAAGTTGGAGAAAAAGTTGCAGATGAAATTAATCAGAGTAAAAATCTGCCTCTGGCTGGATTCTTTTTCCCCTCTTAATAAATCTGATGTGCACTATATCATGGTGGAAGATAAAGGGAAGATTGATACCCTGCTGACCTGTAATAAATAGGGGTCACTTACTAACTGGGTGAACGAGTGCAAATGAACTGCATTAGATTTATATCACCGATTGGTCTCAGTAGAATTATTCTTTTTAATTAATGTTGGAGCTTTTGCTGTAAATAGTTTCAGTTTTCAAATCAAAGAGAAAAAAATGTGTCAAGTTACTAAGCCTTGGTGCATGTTTGAAATACCTATCTGGAGGCTATTTCCAAATCACTAGTGTGTATGTGATGATGACTATTAAGGCAATACACGCATGCTGCCCTTCATACAGTAGTTGGGCTATAGAAATTATATCGCATTTAATTAGAGGCTTATAATTAAAAAAAAATGTTCCACTGTTTGGGAACAGAAGGGTTACATGCATAATTGCCCATGGAAGAGAAATAATCTTCAGCTCGGCATTAACCAGTGAATTTCCATCCTTCACTTTTCTCAGCCTGCGGTTTAGAAGGGTGATTAGACCTGATATTTTATCGGAAAATGAGGAAGTGACTTGCAAATGGCAAATGCAAAATCGTGTCATTTTCCTCCAATTGTTGTGTTTGAAGGGGAATCTGCTGTGGAGGGAGAACTGAGGCTTGTTGCTTCCATTTAACTACAGATTTGCATTAGGAAATATTTGAAGACATTGGGAGCACAGTATTTTCACTATGTCCCATAGAATTTGCCTGGCTGTAAACAGATGTAGCTAATAGTGCATTTATTCTGCTTCTTTCGTTTCATGGATTTTATAGTATTACTTTATTTAACCGGTTTGTTATTTATAAGGCATTTTAACATACTGTATCAGATTCAGAATATCATGAATTGCTGATATTGGATGTGCAAAGCTTTTTTTTAGCACTCTCACTGTAGCCATTCAGTTGTTTTTAGTGTTATTGTGCATTCTGCTTGTCGGCTACTATATGCTGTACATATTTGAAAAAGTATAGATATAAACACCGGCACTCAGCAAATGACTGACCCAAGGGTATGATTTGTATAAAGAGCTGCTGGTGATTGAAGCAGGTTCTGTGTATACTTGCTAGAAAGCAAAGCCTAAAAAACAAGAATATATCACCGCACGACTCCATACATGTGTAAAGCCAAATTGTGAAGATGTTAAATATGCAAATGAAAAGAAACTTACCGCGGTTATGCCAAAAGGACGGATCTGATGAGTGGCACTAAGTTTAGTGAGGTGATGATCCCAACAATTGGTGGGAGAGGGTATGATCTCCCCTATGAGAAAAAAGAAAAAGGGAGTTTTGCTGTCACCCACCAGACTTTTATTATGAACAGTAAGGAGTATGGAGTAGCACGGTGATATATTCTTGTTTTTTTTATACTGTACATATTTATTTGGTGAGTTGCAGGTCAGTGAAGTTTCATAAGGAAAGTTAAAGGTAAGAGGTGTATGCTTCTAATTTATCCTTAAGGGGGGTTTCACAGGAGCAAAGTTAATTTTAATCAATGTTTTAATCAATAGATCTTTTATTAATAATAAGTTCCAAAACTGAATGTGCTTAAAAAAATGTTCCTGTGCTGAGATAATCTTATAAATGTGCCCCTGCTGTGTACTGTGTAATGGCTGTGTCTGACTGTACAGGGACATGGTCTGATCATACCACAGCTGCGGGGCATAAGAGAGTATACAGACAGGACGGCATGGCATTATAGCTGACTCTTTGAGGTAAAACATTTCTTAAAAACAGGCACTGAATCAAATGCGAACCCCTACTGTAATGTCTGTATACTTTTTTTTTCTCCCCCTACCCCTGCCCAGGAGCTGTGGTATGATCAGACCATGTCCCTGTACGGTCAGACACGGCCATTACACAGTACACAGCAGGGGCACATTTATAAGATTATCTCAGCACAGGAACATTTTATTTAACACATCCAATTGTGGAACTTATTTTTATGCGAAATTAAAATCTACTCCGCTAATGGGAAAACCAGTGTAGGCCTCTATGTACCTGAACATCAACAAATAAAATTATTATTAATATACAGTATATATTAATATCACCTTTTTTATGTCTTGTGTGCTCGAACACAGTAAAAGATTTTATGCTTTAGAAGGCAAACCTATACAATGATATTTGGTTAATTGTGATGACATTGAGACTTGACAGGTATTGAAAAAAAAACACAAAAGCTGATTGAACAGATGGAGATTTTGTTAGAAAGTCAGGATTTCAGGCTTTAAGTATGAAGAAACCAGATACTTGTAACATATACCATTCTACTAATTGCAATCCTAGCAGTCATTTCAGATAAAGTAATTACTGTACCACCTAATATCTGGTCTGATAGACAAGATAAGGATAGTTGGTGGTGTAGTACATTGCCCGAACCAGATGTTTACATAAGAAAAACACAAATTATGACTCAGTGGACCATAATAAATACCAGGAGTTTCTTGCGGGATGTAAATCTTGCCATCAGCCTAAGGGAAAATATATGACATAACTTTTACTTGTACATTCTCTGTTCTCTTTTGTAATAACTGAGCATGAAAATGAGATACATTTGTAAAATTATTATTAGGCACCTAAGTATGTGTTCATATATTAAAAGTTGATTTTCTATGCAGTGTAATAAAAGTAGTATTGCTGAAGAAGAAGGCATGGAAAGTTTCACATACTTGATGAGAAAAAAAAAATAATTCTATAAATGTCCAACATTGAATTACAATGTACTGAAATGTCATTAAAGGGTAATTTGGGCAAGATTGTATATTTCTACAGGAGGAATAGTCATGTCTATAAGTAACAGTCCGTGACGTGTAAAATGGATTGTTCCCTTGTAAATATAACAGTGCGGTAATGCCCTAAGTGATTATTTCTATGGGCTTTATTTGTTGAGGGCGCTCAGCCGTACACTGGCTCATATGAATGTGTCTAAGCTGTATGTACATCTGAGCATCAGACATCCCAATAGCGGCTTGCATGTTTCACTTGGTAGATCTGGAGTTGGCATCGTGCCAGTGGCCTCGGCTTAATGGAGTTGTATGTTGTTATCTGTGGAACATATGAATGTCAGAAATTCTATTTATAGGATTTTGAGGTTTCAGAAATATGGCTTGAAGCTTTAAGAACAGAACATTCCCTAAAGAATTAGATCACTCGCTAATTCAATTAAATAATGAGAGAGCATATTTATTCATGTATAGGCAATTTGCCAATATGCATTTTTACATAGCAAAGATTTCTGTATATTTGCCACTGCAGAAATATAATATTATCACTGCCACCAATATTTATATTTGCTATTAATATTTCCCCATCATTGTAGCTTTCCTATTTCTCTAATCTCAACAAGTTAGATTTAATGAGGCAGCTCGTTAGTGAGGTTTTTCGGCACTGAATCTGCTTTCTGTGGTAGAGAATAATGCCAACATGTGAATTATCATGGTTTTCCTAATCAGATGCTATATGCAAAGCATGCTTAGGTACTTGAATGAAAAGTATGAGCATGTATAACTATATATCTTTGACAACAATTGCACACAAAAGCTGGCATACATTCACTGTCTGTTTTAGATACTTTTCAGATACTCTAGACATCTTCTACTGTAGTGTCTAAGAAATGGAATTTTGACTCAAAATATTTTGTCCGTCCTAAGCCCTAGAAAAGAGTGAACTCTTCAGTAACAAAATTACTTCAGGAAACGATATACCTTGAGTTACATTGACACGCTCAGCATTTGGTCAGTATTTTACATCAGTATTTGTAAGCCAAAACCAGGAGTGGGTGATAAATGCAGAAGTGGTGCCGTGTTTTTATTATACTTTTCCTCTGATTGTTCCACTCCTGATTTTGGCTTACAAATACTGATATAAAATACTGAATGTGTGAACGTGGCCTTAGGGAATATTTTCACAACTGAAACCCACCTTGAAGATAGGGCAAGTAACAATAGATCAGATAACTAGATACAACACCTTCAGACATAGTTATTTTACTTACTTATATAGCACAATTAATTCCACAGAGCTTTGCAGACATTATGTTATCATCACTGTCCCCATTGGGGCTCACAATCTAATTTCCCTATTAGCATGTCTTGGATAGTGTTGAGCATTCCGATACCGCAAGTATCGGGTATCGGCCGATACTTGTGGTATCGGAATTCCGATACCGGGATTCCGATACTTGCCGCGTATCGGATACCGGAATCGGAAGTTCCCAGATTCAAAATTCAGAAATTCAGCCAATGAGAATGATTCCAAGTGTGGGCACATCCTGTTTAGCATGGAGGGCATGAAAGTACTGGCAAGGCTGTGATTGGCTGCTGAAATGATGTCATGATGCAGTTTAAAAGTCGCTGGCGCCATTTTGCGATCACTCTGCTGTGAATTCAGTTAGTGACAGGACGCTGTTTGCTGACTGAGGGACAGTTTAGAGATAGCGATTTGCTTCTTTGTGCTTTCCAAAGGCTAATTTAGCAACCGCTGTGTTCACCTACTATTCACCTTGCTTTTGCCTTGTAGCGCTGTTTTCACAGCGATCTGCAAGGTCTGTGTGTGTGTGTGTGTGAGTGCAGCCCACTCTCTAGTCTGAGTGCAGCCACATAGGCCATCCATAGCTGGTTGTATTCAGTTCAGGGAGGGTGGTTCATTGCCTCATACAGTACTGTTCTCTTTTTTTTTTTTTTTTTTTTTCAAGTAGTGTAGTCTGCTGCTAATTTATTCAAAAAAATCCTATTAGTGTCTTTCCACCCGTCTCCAGCTAATTTGTGGAAAAACACTACATAGGATAAAGTAGAGGAGGGTTTTTGGGCCTTGCAGCGCCGTTTACGGCTGTCTGCACGGTCTCCGTGTGACTGCAGCTCGCCCTGTAGTCTGTGAGCAGCCATAGCCTGGTTGTCTCCAGCTCAGGGTTGTTCACTGCGTCATACCGCCAAATCAATTTTCTTTTTTTTCCAAGTAGTGTAGTCTGCTGCTAATTTATTTTAAAAAATCCTATTAGTGTCTTTCCACCCGTCTCCAGCTAATTTGTGGAAAAACACTACATAGGATAAAGTAGAGGAGGGTTTTTGGGCCTTGCAGCGCCGTTTACGGCTGTCTGCACGGTCTCCGTGTGACTGCAGCTCGCCCTGTAGTCTGTGAGCAGCTATAGCCTAGTTGTCTCCAGCTCAGGGTTGTTCACTGCGTCATACCGCCAAATCAATTTTCTTTTTTTTCCAAGTAGTGTAGTCTGCTGCTAATTTATTCAAAAAAATCCTATTAGTGTCTTTCCACCCGTCTCCAGCTAATTTGTGGAAAAACACTACATAGGATAAAGTAGAGGAGGATTTTTGGGCCTTGCAGCGCCGTTTACGGCTGTCTGCACGGTCTCCGTGTGACTGCAGCTCGCCCTGTAGTCTGTGAGCAGCTATAGCCTGGTTGTCTCCAGCTCAGGGTTGTTCACTGCGTCATACCGCCAAATCAATTTTCTTTTTTTTCCAAGTAGTGTAGTCTGCTGCTAATTTATTTTAAAAAATCCTATTAGTGTCTTTCCACCCGTCTCCAGCTAATTTGTGGAAAAACACTACATAGGATAAAGTAGAGGAGGGTTTTTGGGCCTTGCAGCGCCGTTTACGGCTGTCTGCACGGTCTCCGTGTGACTGCAGCTCTATCTGTTGTCAGTTCAGCCCCCCAAAAAAAAAAAAATAATAAAGTTCACCAAACACACCATTTACACCACTTTACATTTGTGTAGGCCACATTAGCTCATATTAAAGTCTAGTCCACACTTTAGATAATTAGTGTTTCTTATACCTGTTAGGAGGAGTTGCTCAGGAATAAGCACACAAATCCGTTAGTACTTTTCTGCTTATCTTTATCAGTCAACCAAGATGAAGAAGGCAGTGAGTAAGGCACGTGGGCGTGGGAGCCGTCGCGTAGCAGGGAGGGGACGTGGGGATTCTGTGCCTGCTGCGGGCACCGGTGACTCATCAGCACCCACTTTCACCAGGCAACAGTCGTTCATGCGAAGCTTTGTGTCCGAGCGCCGTACACCGCTGCTGCGTGAAGAACAAATTGAAGCTGTTGTCGGATGGATGGCAGCTAATGCATCAACTTCCATTAGTGCCACATCCTCTCAGACACAGAGCACTGGAGAGCAGCCATCTGTCTCTTCACCACCTGCCAAATTGCCCAGGCAGACAGAGAGCCCAGGACAGGAGCCGTCTCTACTTCTGTTCTCTGAATCTCTTGGCTTGGAAACAGGGGGCCAGCCAAGCAGCATTGGAGAAATGGAAGAAGAGGCAGGGTGCAGTGATGCCCAACAGCTTTTTCTGTCTTCCTCTGAAGAGGCGGGTGGGCCAGTGGCTCCGGTCACCACATCGCAGGCCGCATCAGCTGATGATGACACTCAGGTGCCACTTACTGGTGCGTGCTCTGCTGCTGAGACTACCCAGGAGGAGCAGTTGGGGGCAGAGGGTAGTGTAGATGATGAGGTCCTCGACCCATCTTGGCGTGAGGGACAGGAAGGTGGTGGGAGCAGCTCTGAGGAAGAGATTCCCCGTACGGCCCAAAGAGGGAGAGGGAGGGGGAAGACTGCGGATCCTGCAGCCTCCGCTTTGGCACCCGTTAGGAGCATGTCTCTTCCCAAAGCAAAAAAGGGCGCTCCCAAGACTTGCAGTGCCTGGTCCTTTTTTGACACAGTTGCAGATGACATTTGCTATGTCAGATGCAAGGTGTGTCATCAAAAAGTCAAAAGAGGTCGAAATGTCAGCAACCTCAATACCTCCAACATGTGGAAACATGTGCGCAACAGGCACCCGGCGGAGTTAGAAAAACACACTGAAGAGGTAGGCCAACCAACAGCGGCAGCTACCACCTCTTCAGCTCGTGTTGCCTCTTCCTCTAGCTCACACGCAGCTGGTTCGGCTTCCTCCCAGGATCGCCGTGGAAGAACCTCTGTCCCTGTTGTCCAGAGACCCGCTGTAATTCCACCCGCAGCGCCACTTTCCCAGTCATCCACACACTCCCAGCCCAGTCTACAGCCATCGGTAGTACAGGCATGGGAGAAAAGGCGGCCTTTCTCGTCAAACCACCCACGAGCACAGGCTCTGACTGCAGGCATTGCCAAACTTCTGTCACTGGAAATGCTGTCATTCAGGCTGGTGGAGACTGACAGCTTCCGTGACTTGATGTCATTGGCAGTCCCACAGTACAATGTGCCCAGCC
Source organism: Ranitomeya variabilis (assembly GCF_051348905.1). Lineage (NCBI taxonomy): Eukaryota > Metazoa > Chordata > Amphibia > Anura > Dendrobatidae > Ranitomeya > Ranitomeya variabilis. Next base: position 326,224,963 of record NC_135236.1, read on the forward strand.
GCTTTTACTTCAGCAGGCAAGCCGTCCCTGCCCTGCACAAGCATGTGGAGGGACACATAAAACACGCGCTACTGAACGCCGTCAGTAGCAAGGTCCACCTCACCACCGATGCGTGGACCAGTCAACATGGACAGGGGCGATACCTTTCCCTCACTGCCCATTGGGTTAATGTCGTTGAGCCGGGTACAGACCGTGCGAGTGGCGCAGGACGTGTCCTGCCCACTCCAAGGATTGCGGGAATCCATTCTGTACGCATTGACTCCTCCTCTTACACCAGTTCCTCAGAATCATCGCTGCAGGAGCCGTCACAGTCCACCTCCACATGGACCCGTGATGAACGTGTACCTGTTACGACCGACATGAGCACAGCCGTGGCCAAACGTCAACAGGCCGTCTTGAAATTAATTTTTTTGGGGAATCGTAGCCACACAGCGCAGGAGCTCTGGAATGCCATCAAGCAGGAGAGCGATGTGTGGTTTGTGCCAGCGAATCTCCAGCCAGGCATGGTAGTGTGTGATAATGGCCGAAATCTGGTGGCAGCTCTGGGCCTCGGCAACCTCACTCACATCCCATGTCTGGCACATGTGCTCAATTTGGTCGTGCAGAGCTTTTTGAGGGACTATCCGGATCTTGATGCACTGCTGCACAAGGTCCGCCTAGAGTGTGCTCACTTGCGGCGTTCCAGCACGGCAAAAGCGCGCATTGCGGCTCTGCAGCGCCGACACCGCCTGCCGGAACATCGCATCATATGTGACCTACCTACCAGGTGGAATTCCACGTTACATATGTTGGAGCGGTTGTGTGAGCAGCAGCAAGCTGTAATGGAGTACCAGCTGCTTCAGGCGCAAAAAAGTCGCAGTCAGCGCCGTACAGACTTCACAACCACAGAGTGGGCCACTATGAATGACGTCTGCCAGGTTTTGCGTCCCTTTGATTATTCCACGCGGATGGCGAGTGCAGATGATGCACTAGTCAGCATGACTGTCCCCCTTATCTGCCTGCTTGAAAAATCACTGCAAGCGCTAAGGGATGATGTTGTGGAAGAGGTGGAGGATGATGCTTCACCATTTCCATCATCTTCTGGACAGTCAGCGCCACGTGGTTCCTCACAAACGCGTAGGCAGGGGACAGTTTGTGAGGAGGATGAGGAGGAGTCAATGGAGGAGGAAGACATCCGTCCAGAGGAGGGAGTTACCGAATTGTCCAGTACTCAGTGTGTACAGCGAGGGTGGGGTGATGACGAGCGGCCAGAGATCACGCCTCCAGCAGGGGACAGCGTTTCTTGGGCAGTTGGCAGTCTGCAGCACATGGTGGATTACATGCTGCAGTGCCTGAGAAACGACCGCCGCATCGCCCACATTCTCAACATGTCTGATTATTGGGTGTTCACCCTCCTCGATCCTCGCTACCGGGACAACGTAGAAAGCCTCATCACACCGTTGAACCGGGAGCGAAAAATGCGGGAGTACCAAGACACACTGGTCAATTCCATCATCTTCTCCATTCCAACTGAGAGAAGTGCTGCTAGTGCATTCCAAAGCAGCTCAGTGCGTCCAGGCCGTGGTGGAGGCTCTGCACAAAGAGGGAGCAGAAGCAGTGCCTCTGCCCAAGGCAAGACCAGTATGGCCGAACTGTGGCACAGTTTTCTGTGCCCGCCACAAAAGTCTACACCATCACAGACGGCTCCAGTCAGCAGGAGGCAACGGTTCCGTCAGATGGTGACAGACTACATGTCTTGCCCTCTTGCTATACTCCCTGACGGCTCTTCCCCTTTCAAGTTTTGGGTCTCAAAGCTGGATACATGGCCAGAGCTAAGCCAGTATGCATTGGAGGTGCTGTCTTGCCCTGCGGCCAGTGTATTATCGGAATGTGTCTTTAGTGCTGCAGGTGGTGTACTAACTGACCGTCGCATGCGACTATCCTCCGATAACGTTGACCGGCTTACTTTCCTGAAAATGAACAAGGCCTGGATCTCGCAGGAACTTGCCACTCCTCCTCCTGATTGAATAATTAGGTCACTGTATACGTTATCCAGGTCTCCTGTTGTGTTCATCTTTCTACCACCTGAACTTAAATTCCTGGGCTCCAACACCGCCAGTTGAGGCTCAGAAGTGCCGTCTGCACAGTCAAAACATACGACCCAGTGTTATTGGGTTTCAGTAACGTCAGCTGATCCCCAGCTGTGTAGCCGGCAATGTGTCATGCGACCGCCACGCTGACACAACAACTGAAATGTAAGGGAATCTGTCCCCCCCCCCCCAAGGCGTTTGTTACTGAAAGAGCCACCTTGTGCAGCAGTAATGCTGCACAAGGAAAAAGGTAGCTATTTTGGTTTTGCTCCTTGCACACGCAAAACTTAACACTTATAAAATGTGTCCACTGATACCGTAAAACCGTCCCGGAGGTGGGACTTTCCTTCGTAATATGACGCAGCACAGCCGTCATTCCTACCCCCCCGGCGCCGCGCCCCGGCTCCTCAGCGTTGTTTGATTCCGTCCAGGAGCCTGCGCTGTTATGTTATCCCGTGGCCAGGCACACTTAGCGCTGCCCGTCTTCTGGCATCATTTGGTGTCAGGCTGGCTGCGCCTGTGCGGCCACGCTGGCCGAGAGCCCGCCTCGCAGTGTCTTCTGATTTAATCCCACTGGGGGCCTGGGATCCATGGACATGCGCAGTGCATATCTGAACCTCCACCTCTCACTCATCTCCCTATGGCTTCTTCAGACTGTTCGGTGTCAGCTGGTCCCTAATAGCATGCCACGGCCGTGACACCGCACAGTCTTAAGAAGCCGTAGGGAGGGGAGTGAGAGGCGAGGATATGCACTGCGCATGGCCATGGATCCCAGGCCCCCAGTGGGATTAAATCAGAAGACACTGCGAGTCGGGCTCTCGGCCAGCGCGGCCGCACAGGCGCAGCCAGCCTGACACCAAATGATGTCAGAAGATGGGCAGCGCTAAGTGTGCCTGGCCACGGGATAACATAACAGCGCAGGCTCCGGGACGGAATCAAACAACGCTGAGGAGCCGGGGCACGGCGGCGGGGGGGTAGGAATGATGTGCTGTGCTGCGTCATATTACGAAGGAAAGTCCCACCTCCGGGACGGTTTCACGGCTTCATGGGACACATTTTATAAGTGTTTAGTTCTGTGTTTGCAAGGAGCATAATGAAAAGAGCCACCTTTTCCTTTTGCATCTTTTGTGCTGCACAAGCTGGCTCTTTCAGCTACAAACGCCTTGGGGGGGGGTTAAAGGTTCCCTTTCGACTTTCTCAGGCTTCGGCCTACATTGTGTTCCTCTGCTTTTCCACCTGTCCCTGGGCTCCAACACCGCCAGTTGCCGTCCAGAAGTGCTGTACGCACAGTCAACAGTCCCTCCTCTGTTATTGGGGTTCAGTAACGTCAGCTGTTCCCCTGCTGTGTGTGTGGCAATCCCTCCTACCTCCTCCAACCTCCTCCTCCTCCACCTGTCCCTGGGCTCCAACACCGCCAGTTGCCGTCCAGAAGTGCTGTACGCACAGTCAACAGTCCCTCCTCTGTTATTGGGGTTCAGTAACGTCAGCTGTTCCCCTGCTGTGTGTGTGGCAATCCCTCCTACCTCCTCCAACCTCCTCCTCCTCCACCTGTCCCTGGGCTCCAACACCGCCAGTTGCCGTCCAGAAGTGCTGTACGCACAGTCAACAGTCCCTCCTCTGTTATTGGGGTTCAGTAACGTCAGCTGTTCCCCTGCTGTGTGTGTGGCAATCCCTCCTACCTCCTCCAACCTCCTCCACCTGTCCCTGGGCTCCAACACCGCCAGTTGCCGTCCAGAAGTGCTGTACGCACAGTCAACAGTCCCTCCTCTGTTATTGGGGTTCAGTAACGTCAGCTGTTCCCCTGCTGTGTGTGTGGCAATCCCTCCTACCTCCTCCAACCTCCTCCAACCTCCTCCTCCTCCACCTGTCCCTGGGCTCCAACACCGCCAGTTGCCGTCCAGAAGTGCTGTACGCACAGTCAACAGTCCCTCCTCTGTTATTGGGGTTCAGTAACGTCAGCTGTTCCCCTGCTGTGTGTGTGGCAATCCCTCCTACCTCCTCCAACCTCCTCCTCCTCCACCTGTCCCTGGGCTCCAACACCGCCAGTTGCCGTCCAGAAGTGCTGTACGCACAGTCAACAGTCCCTCCTCTGTTATTGGGGTTCAGTAACGTCAGCTGTTCCCCTGCTGTGTGTGTGGCAATCCCTCCTACCTCCTCCAACCTCCTCCTCCTCCACCTGTCCCTGGGCTCCAACACCGCCAGTTGCCGTCCAGAAGTGCTGTACGCACAGTCAACAGTCCCTCCTCTGTTATTGGGGTTCAGTAACGTCAGCTGTTCCCCTGCTGTGTGTGTGGCAATCCCTCCTACCTCCTCCAACCTCCTCCAACCTCCTCCTCCTCCACCTGTCCCTGGGCTCCAACACCGCCAGTTGCCGTCCAGAAGTGCTGTACGCACAGTCAACAGTCCCTCCTCTGTTATTGGGGTTCAGTAACGTCAGCTGTTCCCCTGCTGTGTGTGTGGCAATCCCTCCTACCTCCTCCAACCTCCTCCTCCTCCACCTGTCCCTGGGCTCCAACACCGCCAGTTGCCGTCCAGAAGTGCTGTACGCACAGTCAACAGTCCCTCCTCTGTTATTGGGGTTCAGTAACGTCAGCTGTTCCCCTGCTGTGTGTGTGGCAATCCCTCCTACCTCCTCCAACCTCCTCCAACCTCCTCCTCCTCCACCTGTCCCTGGGCTCCAACACCGCCAGTTGCCGTCCAGAAGTGCTGTACGCACAGTCAACAGTCCCTCCTCTGTTATTGGGGTTCAGTAACGTCAGCTGTTCCCCTGCTGTGTGTGTGGCAATCCCTCCTACCTCCTCCAACCTCCTCCAACCTCCTCCTCCTCCACCTGTCCCTGGGCTCCAACACCACCAGTTGCCGTCCAGAAGTGCTGTACGCACAGTCAACAGTCCCTCCTCTGTTATTGGGGTTCAGTAACGTCAGCTGTTCCCCTGCTGTGTGTGTGGCAATCCCTCCTACCTCCTCCAACCTCCTCCTCCTCCACCTGTCCCTGGGCTCCAACACCGCCAGTTGCCGTCCAGAAGTGCTGTACGCACAGTCAACAGTCCCTCCTCTGTTATTGGGGTTCAGTAACGTCAGCTGTTCCCCTGCTGTGTGTGTGGCAATCCCTCCTACCTCCTCCAACCTCCTCCAACCTCCTCCTCCTCCACCTGTCCCTGGGCTCCAACACCGCCAGTTGCCGTCCAGAAGTGCTGTACGCACAGTCAACAGTCCCTCCTCTGTTATTGGGGTTCAGTAACGTCAGCTGTTCCCCTGCTGTGTGTGTGGCAATCCCTCCTACCTCCTCCAACCTCCTCCTCCTCCACCTGTCCCTGGGCTCCAACACCGCCAGTTGCCGTCCAGAAGTGCTGTACGCACAGTCAACAGTCCCTCCTCTGTTATTGGGGTTCAGTAACGTCAGCTGTTCCCCTGCTGTGTGTGTGGCAATCCCTCCTACCTCCTCCAACCTCCTCCTCCTCCACCTGTCCCTGGGCTCCAACACCGCCAGTTGCCGTCCAGAAGTGCTGTACGCACAGTCAACAGTCCCTCCTCTGTTATTGGGGTTCAGTAACGTCAGCTGTTCCCCTGCTGTGTGTGTGGCAATCCCTCCTACCTCCTCCAACCTCCTCCAACCTCCTCCTCCTCCACCTGTCCCTGGGCTCCAACACCGCCAGTTGCCGTCCAGAAGTGCTGTACGCACAGTCAACAGTCCCTCCTCTGTTATTGGGGTTCAGTAACGTCAGCTGTTCCCCTGCTGTGTGTGTGGCAATCCCTCCTACCTCCTCCAACCTCCTCCTCCTCCACCTGTCCCTGGGCTCCAACACCGCCAGTTGCCGTCCAGAAGTGCTGTACGCACAGTCAACAGTCCCTCCTCTGTTATTGGGGTTCAGTAACGTCAGCTGTTCCCCTGCTGTGTGTGTGGCAATCCCTCCTACCTCCTCCAACCTCCTCCTCCTCCACCTGTCCCTGGGCTCCAACACCGCCAGTTGCCGTCCAGAAGTGCTGTACGCACAGTCAACAGTCCCTCCTCTGTTATTGGGGTTCAGTAACGTCAGCTGTTCCCCTGCTGTGTGTGTGGCAATCCCTCCTACCTCCTCCAACCTCCTCCTCCTCCACCTGTCCCTGGGCTCCAACACCGCCAGTTGCCGTCCAGAAGTGCTGTACGCACAGTCAACAGTCCCTCCTCTGTTATTGGGGTTCAGTAACGTCAGCTGTTCCCCTGCTGTGTGTGTGGCAATCCCTCCTACCTCCTCCAACCTCCTCCAACCTCCTCCTCCTCCACCTGTCCCTGGGCTCCAACACCGCCAGTTGCCGTCCAGAAGTGCTGTACGCACAGTCAACAGTCCCTCCTCTGTTATTGGGGTTCAGTAACGTCAGCTGTTCCCCTGCTGTGTGTGTGGCAATCCCTCCTACCTCCTCCAACCTCCTCCTCCTCCACCTGTCCCTGGGCTCCAACACCGCCAGTTGCCGTCCAGAAGTGCTGTACGCACAGTCAACAGTCCCTCCTCTGTTATTGGGGTTCAGTAACGTCAGCTGTTCCCCTGCTGTGTGTGTGGCAATCCCTCCTACCTCCTCCAACCTCCTCCTCCTCCACCTGTCCCTGGGCTCCAACACCGCCAGTTGCCGTCCAGAAGTGCTGTACGCACAGTCAACAGTCCCTCCTCTGTTATTGGGGTTCAGTAACGTCAGCTGTTCCCCTGCTGTGTGTGTGGCAATCCCTCCTACCTCCTCCAACCTCCTCCAACCTCCTCCTCCTCCACCTGTCCCTGGGCTCCAACACCGCCAGTTGCCGTCCAGAAGTGCTGTACGCACAGTCAACAGTCCCTCCTCTGTTATTGGGGTTCAGTAACGTCAGCTGTTCCCCTGCTGTGTGTGTGGCAATCCCTCCTACCTCCTCCAACCTCCTCCTCCTCCACCTGTCCCTGGGCTCCAACACCGCCAGTTGCCGTCCAGAAGTGCTGTACGCACAGTCAACAGTCCCTCCTCTGTTATTGGGGTTCAGTAACGTCAGCTGTTCCCCTGCTGTGTGTGTGGCAATCCCTCCTACCTCCTCCAACCTCCTCCAACCTCCTCCTCCTCCACCTGTCCCTGGGCTCCAACACCGCCAGTTGCCGTCCAGAAGTGCTGTACGCACAGTCAACAGTCCCTCCTCTGTTATTGGGGTTCAGTAACGTCAGCTGTTCCCCTGCTGTGTGTGTGGCAATCCCTCCTACCTCCTCCAACCTCCTCCAACCTCCTCCTCCTCCACCTGTCCCTGGGCTCCAACACCGCCAGTTGCCGTCCAGAAGTGCTGTACGCACAGTCAACAGTCCCTCCTCTGTTATTGGGGTTCAGTAACGTCAGCTGTTCCCCTGCTGTGTGTGTGGCAATCCCTCCTACCTCCTCCAACCTCCTCCTCCTCCACCTGTCCCTGGGCTCCAACACCGCCAGTTGCCGTCCAGAAGTGCTGTACGCACAGTCAACAGTCCCTCCTCTGTTATTGGGGTTCAGTAACGTCAGCTGTTCCCCTGCTGTGTGTGTGGCAATCCCTCCTACCTCCTCCAACCTCCTCCAACCTCCTCCTCCTCCACCTGTCCCTGGGCTCCAACACCGCCAGTTGCCGTCCAGAAGTGCTGTACACACAGTCAACAGTCCCTCCTCTGTTATTGGGGTTCAGTAACGTCAGCTGTTCCCCTGCTGTGTGTGTGGCAATCCCTCCTACCTCCTCCAACCTCCTCCTCCTCCACCTGTCCCTGGGCTCCAACACCGCCAGTTGCCGTCCAGAAGTGCTGTACGCACAGTCAACAGTCCCTCCTCTGTTATTGGGGTTCAGTAACGTCAGCTGTTCCCCTGCTGTGTGTGTGGCAATCCCTCCTACCTCCTCCAACCTCCTCCTCCTCCACCTGTCCCTGGGCTCCAACACCGCCAGTTGCCGTCCAGAAGTGCTGTACGCACAGAGCCAAACACCTCGCCAATGTGTTAGTGGGGTTCAGCACCGCCATCTGTTCCCCTGCTGTGTATACGGCAACGTGTACTGCGACCGCCACGCAGTCACAACAAGTTTACTTTAAGGGAACCTGTCCCCCCCCCCCCAGGCGTTTGTTACTGAAGGAGCCACCTTGTGCAGCAGTAATGATGCAAAGGGAAAAAGTGCCTCTTTTCGTGGTGCTCCTTGCACATGCGGAACCTAACAGTTATGAAATGTGTCCCCTCACAGCGTAAAACCGTCCGGTAGGTGGAACTTTCCTTTGTCGTGTGACGCAGCACAGCCATCATTTTTACCCCCTTGGCGCCGTGCGCCGCCTCCTCAGCGTTGTTTGAATCTGTCCCGGAGCCTGCGCTGTTAGGTTAGCCCTTGGCCATGCACACATGTTGCGGTGCCCGTCTTCTGACATCATTTGGTGTCAGGCTGGCTGCGCCTGTGCGGGTGCGCTGGCCGAGATCCCGCCTCGCAGTGTCGTCTAATGTAATCCCACCGCGGGCCTGTGATCCGTGCCCGTGCACAGTGCATATCCTCGCCTCTCACTCCCCTCCCTACGGCTTCTTCAGACTGTGCGATGTCAGCTGGTCCCTAATAGCATGCCACGGCCGTGACACCGCACAGTCTGAAGAAGCCGTAGGGAGGGGAGTGAGAGGCGAGGATATGCACTGCGCACGGGCACGGATCACAGGCCCGCGGTGGGATTACATTAGACGACACTGCGAGGCGGGATCTCGGCCAGCGCACCCGCACAGGCGCAGCCAGCCTGACACCAAATGATGTCAGAAGACGGGCACCGCAACATGTGTGCATGGCCAAGGGCTAACCTAACAGCGCAGGCTCCGGGACAGATTCAAACAACGCTGAGGAGGCGGCGCATGGCGCCAAGGGGGTAAAAATGATGGCTGTGCTGCGTCACACGACAAAGGAAAGTTCCACCTACCGGACGGTTTTACGCTGTGAGGGGACACATTTCATAACTGTTAGGTTCCGCATGTGCAAGGACCATAATTAAAAGAGCTAAGTTTACCTTTTCCAGCATTAGTGCTGTACACAATGGCTCTTTCAGCTACAAACGCCTGGGGGGGGGGGGGTTAAAGGTTTCCTTTCAACTTGCTCGAGTGCAGGCTTCGGCCTACACTCCGCTCCCCCTGCTCCCCCTGCAGAGCCCTGGGCTCCAACACCGCCAGTTGGGGCCCGGTACTGCTAGCTGCACAGAGAAAAACACCAGCCAATGTGTCAGTGGGGTTCAGCACCGCCAGCTGTTCCCCTGCTGTGCAGCCGGCATCGTGTCCTGCAACTGCCACGCAGGCACAACAGACCCAAAAGCTGCCGCCAGTGCAGGCTTCGGCCTACACTCTGCTCCATCTCCTCCTCCTGCTGACCCCGGGCTCCAACACCGCCAGTTGGGGCCCGGTACTGCTAGCTGCACAGAGAAAAACACCAGCCAATGTGTCAGTGGGGTTCAGCACCGCCAGCTGTTCCCCTGCTGTGCAGCCGGCATCGTGTCCTGCAAAAGCCACGCAGACACAAGAACTGAAATTGAAGGGAACCTGTCCCCCCTCCCCCAGGCGTTTGTACGTTTTAAAGGCCACCTTGTACAGCGGTAATGCTGCATGTGTGCAAGGTGGCTCATAAACGTATTCTCCTCGCACATGTGGAACTGAAAACACGTCTAAAATGTGTCCTCTGTGTGACCATTTAACCGTCCCGGTGGTGTGACTTTCCTTTGTAATGACACGCTGCAACCCCCTTGGTAGCGCTGCCCGTCTTCTGGCATCATGGTTTGGCTGCCTGCGCCTCTGCGGCCGCCCTGACCCACACAACGCCCCTCGTTGTCTTAGTTATTGGGACTGCGAGGGTGTGATTGATGGGCATGATCAGTGCATCAGTTCGCCTGTCCCTCATCTCCTTCCGCCTTCTGCGGACTGTGCGGCTTCATGGCCGTGGCATGCGTTAAGGGACCAGATGACGCCACACAGTCTGAAGCGGGTGTAAGGACCCGAGTGCGAGAGGCGAACATATGTGCTGCGCCAGGCCCTGAATCCCAGCCCGGCAGTGTTTTAACAATGTTAAGACACTGCGGGGCTGGGATTCATGGTCATCGCGAAACGCACCGGCCGACATTAAATGATGCCAGAACATGGGCAGCGCTAACAGCGCTAGGCCAGGGGATAACACGACAGCGCAGACTCCTGTACAGCAAATAACAACGCTCAGGAGGCTGCACCCAGCACCAAGGTGGGATTCTTGACATCTGTGCTGCGTCTCATTACAAAGGGAACTCGCGCCTCCCAACACAGTTTGACTGTATAAAGGGCTAAATGTTATACGTGTTTCACTCAGCGTGTGCAAGGAGCGAAATTAAAAGAGCAACCTTTGACTTGTGCAGCACTACTGCTGCATAAGCTGTGGCTCTTCTACTTTGTAACCCCTGAGGGGGGGTTAAAGGTTACCTTTGAAATTGGTTCAATTAGGCTTCGGCCTACACTCTGCTCCCCCTGCAGAGCCCTGGGCTCCAACACCGCCAGTTGGGGCCCGGTACTGCTAGCTGCACAGAGAAAAACACCAGCCAATGTGTCAGTGGGGTTCAGCACCGCCAGCTGTTCCCCTGCTGTGCAGCCGGCATCGTGTCCTGCAACTGCCACGCAGGCACAACAGACCCAAAAGCTGCCGCCAGTGCAGGCTTCGGCCTACACTCTGCTCCATCTCCTCCTCCTGCTGACCCCGGGCTCCAACACCGCCAGTTGGGGCCCGGTACTGCTAGCTGCACAGAGAAAAACACCAGCCAATGTGTCAGTGGGGTTCAGCACCGCCAGCTGTTCCCCTGCTGTGCAGCCGGCATCGTGTCCTGCAAAAGCCACGCAGACACAAGAACTGAAATTGAAGGGAACCTGTCCCCCCTCCCCCAGGCGTTTGTACGTTTTAAAGGCCACCTTGTACAGCGGTAATTCTGCATGTGTGCAAGGTGGCTCATAAACGTATTCTCCTCGCACATGTGGAACTGAAAACACGTCTAAAATGTGTCCTCTGTGTGACCATTTAACCGTCCCGGTGGTGTGACTTTCCTTTGTAATGACACGCTGCAACCCCCTTGGTAGCGCTGCCCGTCTTCTGGCATCATGGTTTGGCTGCCTGCGCCTCTGCGGCCGCCCTGACCCACACAACGCTCCTCGTTGTCTTAGTTATTGGGACTGCGAGGGTGTGATTGATGGGCATGATCAGTGCATCAGTTCGCCTGTCCCTCATCTCCTTCCGCCTTCTGCGGACTGTGCGGCTTCATGGCCGTGGCATGCGTTAAGGGACCAGATGACGCCGCACAGTCTGAAGCGGGTGTAAGGACCCGAGTGCGAGAGGCGAACATATGTGCTGCGCCAGGCCCTGAATCCCAGCCCGGCAGTGTTTTAACAATGTTAAGACACTGCGGGGCTGGGATTCATGGTCATCGCGAAACGCACCGGCCGACATTAAATGATGCCAGAACATGGGCAGCGCTAACAGCGCTAGGCCAGGGGATAACACGACAGCGCAGAATCCTGTACAGCAAATAACAACGCTCAGGAGGCTGTACCCAGCACCAAGGTGGGATTCTTGACATCTGTGCTGCGTCTCATTACAAAGGGAACTCGCGCCTCCCAACACAGTTTGACTGTATAAAGGGCTAAATGTTATACGTGTTTCACTCAGCGTGTGCAAGGAGCGAAATTAAAAGAGCAACCTTTGACTTGTGCAGCACTACTGCTGCATAAGCTGTGGCTCTTCTACTTTGTAACCCCTGAGGGGGGGTTAAAGGTTACCTTTGAAATTGGTTCAATTAGGCTTCGGCCTACACTCTGCTCCCCCTGCAGAGCCCTGGGCTCCAACACCGCCAGTTGGGGCCCGGTACTGCTAGCTGCACAGAGAAAAACACCAGCCAATGTGTCAGTGGGGTTCAGCACCGCCAGCTGTTCCCCTGCTGTGCAGCCGGCATCGTGTCCTGCAACTGCCACGCAGGCACAACAGACCCAAAAGCTGCCGCCAGTGCAGGCTTCGGCCTACACTCTGCTCCATCTCCTCCTCCTGCTGACCCCGGGCTCCAACACCGCCAGTTGGGGCCCGGTACTGCTAGCTGCACAGAGAAAAACACCAGCCAATGTGTCAGTGGGGTTCAGCACCGCCAGCTGTTCCCCTGCTGTGCAGCCGGCATCGTGTCCTGCAAAAGCCACGCAGACACAAGAACTGAAATTGAAGGGAACCTGTCCCCCCTCCCCCAGGCGTTTGTACGTTTTAAAGGCCACCTTGTACAGCGGTAATGCTGCATGTGTGCAAGGTGGCTCATAAACGTATTCTCCTCGCACATGTGGAACTGAAAACACGTCTAAAATGTGTCCTCTGTGTGACCATTTAACCGTCCCGGTGGTGTGACTTTCCTTTGTAATGACACGCTGCAACCCCCTTGGTAGCGCTGCCCGTCTTCTGGCATCATGGTTTGGCTGCCTGCGCCTCTGCGGCCGCCCTGACCCACACAACGCCCCTCGTTGTCTTAGTTATTGGGACTGCGAGGGTGTGATTGATGGGCATGATCAGTGCATCAGTTCGCCTGTCCCTCATCTCCTTCCGCCTTCTGCGGACTGTGCGGCTTCATGGCCGTGGCATGCGTTAAGGGACCAGATGACGCCGCACAGTCTGAAGCGGGTGTAAGGACCCGAGTGCGAGAGGCGAACATATGTGCTGCGCCAGGCCCTGAATCCCAGCCCGGCAGTGTTTTAACAATGTTAAGACACTGCGGGGCTGGGATTCATGGTCATCGCGAAACGCACCGGCCGACATTAAATGATGCCAGAACATGGGCAGCGCTAACAGCGCTAGGCCAGGGGATAACACGACAGCGCAGACTCCTGTACAGCAAATAACAACGCTCAGGAGGCTGCACCCAGCACCAAGGTGGGATTCTTGACATCTGTGCTGCGTCTCATTACAAAGGGAACTCGCGCCTCCCAACACAGTTTGACTGTATAAAGGGCTAAATGTTATACGTGTTTCACTCAGCGTGTGCAAGGAGCAAAATTAAAAGAGCAACCTTTGACTTGTGCAGCACTACTGCTGCATAAGCTGTGGCTCTTCTACTTTGTAACCCCTGAGGGGGGGTTAAAGGTTACCTTTGAAATTGGTTCAATTAGGCTTCGGCCTACACTCTGCTCCCCCTGCAGAGCCCTGGGCTCCAACACCGCCAGTTGGGGCCCGGTACTGCTAGCTGCACAGAGAAAAACACCAGCCAATGTGTCAGTGGGGTTCAGCACCGCCAGCTGTTCCCCTGCTGTGCAGCCGGCATCGTGTCCTGCAACTGCCACGCAGGCACAACAGACCCAAAAGCTGCCGCCAGTGCAGGCTTCGGCCTACACTCTGCTCCATCTCCTCCTCCTGCTGACCCCGGGCTCCAACACCGCCAGTTGGGGCCCGGTACTGCTAGCTGCACAGAGAAAAACACCAGCCAATGTGTCAGTGGGGTTCAGCACCGCCAGCTGTTCCCCTGCTGTGCAGCCGGCATCGTGTCCTGCAAAAGCCACGCAGACACTTGCTCTTGTACCTTCTGCTCCCCATCCTGGTTCCAGTACCGTCAGCTGGTTCCGGGCAGAGCCTTTGGCTTAGGTGCCTCCCTCTGGGTATCCGAGTTCCACCAACGTCAGGTGGTCCTTGGTAGTGCTTTCAGGCACGGGTACCTCCTGCTTAGTAACCGGGTTCCAGTAACGTCAGCTGGTCCTCGGTAGTTCCATTGGCTCTTGGACCTTCGGCTACCCAACCGGGTTCCAGCACCGTCAGCTGGTTCTCGGCACTGTCTTTTGCTCTTGTACCTTCTGCTCCCCATCCTGGTTCCAGTACCGTCAGCTGGTTCCGGGCAGAGCCTTTGGCTTAGGTGCCTCCCTCTGGGTATCCAAGTTCCACCAACGTCAGGTGGTCCTTGGTAGTGCTTTCAGGCACGGGTACCTCCTGCTTAGTAACCAGGTTCCAGTAACGTCAGCTGGTCCTCGGTAGTTCCATTGGCTCTTGGACCTTCGGGTAGCCATCCGAGTTCCAGTTCCATCAGCTGGTTCTCGGCATTTTCTCAGCCTTCTTGTACCTTCTGCTACATTTCCAAGTTCAAGAGACTAAACACGATGACCCGGAAGACCACCCCTAAGATGACGACGACACCAGAGACGACAACCACCGTGATGACGACGACCCTGGAGACGATGACCCTGAAGACCACCCCGATGACGACGACCCCGGAGAACACCCCGATGACGACGACCCCGGAGATGACGACCCTGGAGACGACGACGACCTGGAAGACCGAGAAGCAGAAGAACAAGAGGCTGCAGAACAAAGAGCAGAAGAACATGAAGCATAACACTAAATATCAGAGCAAAAAATATTATCTAAATTATAAGCACGTTCCTCCTCGTGGTGCCCCTGGATAAAGCCTGATGCTGCAGGCCAAACTGAACGCGGACAAATGTAACTGTTTTGTGACAGGCAGAACGGAAGGTGTAATCTTCAAACTTTTATAGATAACAACTACGGGAATGCCTGTCACAAATAAGAATATGATGAAGAAGTAGAATATGATGAAGATAATAGTAAAATAAAAAGAATATGAACAATGTAACCAAAAAAATTATAGGTAGAAGATGAAGAAGAAGATGAATAAGGTGAAGAAGTTGATGTCAAAGAAGCTGATGATGAGGATAATGAAGAAGAAAGCGTGGGAGAAGTAAAAAAGAATGTGAAGGGCGTGGAAGTAGTGAAACATCAATATCTGACATTAAAAAAAAAAAAAATAACATACTCAAATTCTTTCTAACGCCGAACGTCATAAAAAAAAAACAAAAAACTGCTATTCTATTACATTGGGCTAAACCTCTGTGCCTTTAATATCTCCGCCACGTCCCCCAATACATCCTACATTATTCTTAGTTGTTTTCCTTCATGTAGAATGAACCTACAAGTTTATAAAGGGTTTATTTTAATTCCGATATTTTCGTCCCATTGACTTGCATTGGGATCGGGTATCGGTATCGGATTGGATCCGATATTTTGACGGTATCGGCCGATACTTTCCGATACCGATACTTTCCGATATCGGAAAGTATCGCTCAACACTAGTCTTGGACTATGTTAAGAAACCAGAGAAGCTGGTGGAAACCCACGCAAACATGTAGAGAAACTTCAAACTCCTTGTAGATGATGTCCTTGGTGCGGGGATCACTATTCTAGATGCAAGTGAAAGATATCTAACATCAGAGTCCAGAAGAGATGCAATAATTGAAAAGCAATAAGGAAATTGTCATAAAACCCACAAAGGTGGTGTCATAGTCATGAATATATTGGACCACCAAAATCAGAAATACTTGATAGTGAAATAACAATTATTCTTCATTATGACAAAAGTACAATATATAATATTCTGGGACAAACATTGACCTACATGAATGAAGCACACAGAGAACTCACAGATACATGGTGCTAATCAAAAGTGTAATCTGAACCTTGATACCAATAAACTGAGGAATTAAATACAATATTAGTTTGTAAAATTTCACTTCATATGAGAAAATAATAGCATTGAGACATTGTCTATGCTTCCCAAAATATATAAACTTGGAAATTCAGGACGACTGATAATCTCGTGTGTGGTCACCCTGATTGGTCACATTTCTAGGTAGGTTGAAGGTGTTCTTAAAAGTGTCTGATGCTTGCATACTCTATTTGGAGGCATAATTTAGTTTTACAATAATAAACATTGGCATACTCACCCTTCAGTGCCCTTAGGGATCTAGAGCAGGCTAATCTATAGGTCTGCTCCTTCTTTGGAAATATTTGCTCCATACTGTTAACAGGACTGTCAAGTGACTAGATGAGGGTGTCATCTGATATTTATATCTGATGATGTACTTTTCTAGTAATCTGACTGCTATAGCTAATCACAGGCTGCAACAATTCTGGTGATTTCCAAATGGAGCAGACATAATATCTGGAGTCAGTGCAGACCTCTAAAGCCACCAAAGCTGGAATTACGATGATGCCAAAGAGTTTATTAATTGAAACTGCAGTATTCATGCCTGAATTAGTATTCCCAGTTTCATAATGATATCCTTGTTATTTACTGGCTCCCAACAGATTTCTTTAAAACCAACTATTAACAATAGGTCCATTACCAGAGGGTACCACCCTAGACTCTCTAGACACCTTGGATGTTGAATCTTTGCTTTCTAACATACCACACCAGGATGGATTAAAAGCTTGCCATATATTTCTGAAAAATGAAGGGTTTTTTTCAGTTTGTGATTGAACTTACAAAATTATATTTTTCCAATAGTTCTAATTAGCACTTAACTACTTTTCTTTACAGAACTGCAACATTTTTTAGGTCAGATTTATCATCCGCAAACAGTTAGAACTTAAATTTCTACATTCAATAGAATATCAAGAAGTGAAGAAAGCAAATCATTTAATAAATTTATCAGTTGCCTCTAGAAGTCACCTGTGAGCTGAGCCCGCATCTGTGCTGGCATTTGATGGCTGTGTTATTCAGCCAATATTTTCATCTAAGATCAGTGAGTGAGTGGGGCTGAGCTGTAGGTACTGTCTTTTAAAGGCAATCTGTAGGTTGGATAACACTCGAGTGTTTTGAAGTATGCCTTGGGTCATTGTCTTGTTGGAAGATGAACCTCCATTCCATTCTAAAATCATTGGCACACTGAAACAGGTTTTGCTCAACCCTGCATAGGGTTGATTGTTATACTGGTGCCCACCTGCTGTACTGAAAGTGTGACATCCAGGTGCAAATTCACTTTATTCCTCCCAGGAACCACTGGCTTTCAGTCATAGAGGCGAGTATGGCACAATTACAGTCACTGTTCACAGCAATGAGAGCAGCTACTGTAACCATGCCCCATCACTTACTGACTTACTGACAGCTAAGGCTTCTTTCACACTAGCGTCGGGCCCCGAGGTCCCCGACGCTAGCGTTGTCCCCGCCGCACAACGGGGGCAGCGGATGCATTTTTCCTGCGCATCCGCTGCCCCATTGTGAGGTGCGGGGAAGTGCGTGGAGGTGGGGGCGGAGTTCCGGCCGCGCATGCGCGGTCGGAAAAAGCGGACCGTCGGGAGCAAAAAACGTTACATGTAACGTTTTTTGCTCCCGACGGTCCGCAACAGCACGGCACAACCGTCGCAGGACGGTTGCGACGTGTGTCATTGCGTCGCAAATGCGTCGCTAATGTTAGTCAATGCTGAAAAAACGCATCCTGCAAGCACTTTTGCAGGATGCGTTTTTTCGGCAAAACGACGCATTTGCGACGTAATGCAGTTAACGCTAGTGTGAAAGTAGCCTAACTCAGCAATGCATCAGTCAAGAGTCAGCTGTCAGTCAAAGTGACTTGTCGCTCTTACAGCCACCACTCACAGTATAGTGAGCAATGACTGTAGCTGCTTCAGGCACACCTGCATGACTGAAAGCGGGTGGCTTGCTGCAGAAATAAAATTAACTTTCTCCCAGATGCCACAAGCACACCCTCATGACTGAAAGTGGGTGGCTCACGGCAGGAATAAAATTAATTTTCTGCCAAATTCCGCACCATCAGTACAACATCTGGGCACCTTCATAGCATTATTAATATTGATAGGTCCCTTTTAATTTGCTAAATGCCACTATTGATCTCTGACATTTCCAGCATGTGGCCTGACAGACGAGCCGTTCCTTGTGTCCATCAACCCCACTGCAAAGTAGTCATGGGGCACCAATGGGTTGCCATGACAGCCAGGGGTCTACTGAAGCTCTCTCCACGTCTGCCATGATTCTGTTACATTGAAGTCAAGTCTATGGCTGGGCTTCATACAAAAGTGTGAATTTTACGACACACTGCAAAATTGTGGTATTACAGAATTTAAGCACAAGCAATCAGATGATTGTAGGTTCAAGTCTCCTAAGAGGGTTAACCCCGTCACCCCCAGAGCTTTTTTCATTTTAGCGATCAGGTTAATCCTTTTTTTTATTGATAGATCGGGTGATTCTGAATGCGGCGATACCAAATATGTGTAGGTTTGATTTTTTTTTAAATTGTTTTATTTTGATCGGGGCAAAAGGGGGGTGTTTTGAACTTTTATATTTTTTTATATTTGTAAACACATTTTCTTTAGCTTTGGCATGCTTTAATAGCCTCTGTGGGAGGCTAGAAGCATCCACTACTCGATCGCCTCTGCTACATAGAGGTGATGCACAGATCACCTCTATGCAGCAGAATTACAGGCTTGCTATGGGTGGTGACCACAGGGTGGCGCTCACAGCAATCTGCCATCAGCAACCATAGAGGTCTCGAGGAGACCTCTGGTTGTGATGGCAACGCACCGATGACCCCCGAACACGTGATGGGGTCAGCAGTGCACGTACTTCCGGTAGCGTGGCCAGCAGCGCTTGTTAAATGCCGCTGTCAGCGTTTGACAGCAGCATTAAACTAGTTAATGGGCGTGGGCGGATCGCGATTCCACTCACACCCATTGCTGCCACATGTCAGCTGTTGAAAACAGCTAACATATCGCGGCTTTGAGGTGGGCTCACTGCCAGAGCCCACCTGAAAGCGGGGGATACTGCCAGCTGACGTACTATTGGTCAGCTGGCAGAAAGGGGTTAAAAACTGCAGTAAAATAAAAGTAATGTTTTAAAAAATAGGAAAAAAATATCAGCCCCCTTTTCCTGCATTAAAAATAAAGAAATAAAAAAATATACAAATGGGGTATTGCTGCATCCATAAAAGTCAGAGATATAACAATAAATAAATAAATAGTTGACATGATTGGTATATAATGCAAAGAGAAAAAAATATGAAAATTCCAGAATTGAGATGTTTTCAGCCAGTTCAACACATCAAAAGAAAAAAAAATTAAGTTATCACATCACAGCATGTACTCCAAACTCTTATAAATAGAAATTTCAAATAACCACACTAAAATCAAGCCCTCACACAGCTCTACTGACTGGAAAAATAAAACATTGTGGGTTTCACGAAAAAACACAAGCAAAATTATTTATTGAACGAATTTCCATTTTTTTTTCTTAATATTAAAAAAAATATGCAAATTTGAATATTCCCATATTCGTATGGTCAGGTCACAAATGGTTTAAACACGTTTTTATGGCAGGTTTACATGTCTTGAAAAACCATTCAAAAGTCATTCATAATTTCCTTCTGATATTCATATTTTCTTACCAAACAAAATGTGGTTAAGAAAAAGGTAAACGTGACGGTTTGATTGTTTTTTATTACTTAGTTTGTGTAAAGTGTTGCAACCAAAAAATGGCAATTCTGGCATTTAGATTTTCTTTTCTTCTCTTCATTTAATGTACGGTTTAAATGACTTCATATTTTGATGTATGAGACTTTTTTGGACATGATAAAAAAATATGTTCATTTTTTAAACTTAATCAAACAAAACCATGAAGACCAAGGAGATCTTCTAACAAGTCAGGGACAAAGTTGTTGAATTGTACAAGTCAGGGTTGGGTTATAAAAAAGTTTCCCAATCTCTGATGATCCACCGAAGCACCATAAAATCCATTATAATCAAATGGAAAGAACATGGTACCTCACAAACTTGCCAAGAGAGGCCTACCCACCAAAACTCTCAGCATGAGCAAGGAAGGCATTTATTAACCCCTTCACCCCAAAGCCTGTTTTCACCTAAGTGACACGGCCAATTTTTACAATTCTGACCACTGTCACTTTATGAGGTCATAACTCTGAAACGCTTCAACGGATCCTGGTGATTCTGAGATTGTTTTCTCATGACATATTGTACTTTATGATAGTGGTAAAACTTCTTCGATATGACTTGCATTTATTTGTGAAAAAAACAGAAATTTGTCGAAAATTATGAAAATTTAGCAATTTTCAAATTTTTCGTTTTTATGCCCTTAAATTAGAGAGTTATATCACATAATATAGTTAATAAACAACATTTCCCACATGTCTGCTTTACATCAGCACAATTTTGGAAACATAATTTTTTTTTGTTAGGGAGTTATAAGGGTTAAAAGTTGACCAGCGATTTTTCATTTTTGCAACAAAATTTGCAAAACCATTTTTTTTACGGACCACCTCACACTTGAAGTGACTTTGAGGGGTCTATATGACAGAAAATGTCCAAAAGTGACACCATTCTAAAAACTGCACCCCTCAAGGTACTCTAAACCACATTCAAAAAGTTTATTAACCCTTCAGGTGCTTCACAGGAATTTTTGGAATGTTTAAAAAAAATTGAACATTTAACTTTTTTTTCACAAAATTTTTACTTCAGATCCAATTTGTTTTATTTTACCAAGGGTAACAGGAGAAATTGGACCAAAAAAGTTGTTGTACAATTTGTCCTGAGTACGCCGATACCCCACATGTTGGGGTAAACCATTGATTGGGCACATGGCAGAGCTCGGAAGGGAAGGAGCGCCATTTGACTTTTCAATGCAAAATTGGCTGGAATTGAGATCGGAACCCATGTCGTGTTTGGAGAGCCCCTGACGTGCCTAAACAGTGGAAACCCCCACAAGTGACACCATTTTGGAAAGTAGACCCTCTAAGGAACTAATCTAGATGTGTGGTGAGCACTTTGAACCTCCAAGTGCTTCACAGAAGTTTATAATGTGGAGCCGTAAAAAAAATTAATATTAATTTTCACAAAAAATGATCTTTTTGCCCCAAATTTTTTATTTTCCCAAGGGTAGCAGGATAAATTGGACCCCAAAAGTTGTTGTGCAATTTGTCCTGAGTACGCTGATACTTCATATATGGGGATAAACCACTGTTTGGGCGCATGGCAGAGCTCGGAAGGGAAGGAGCGCCATTTGACTTTTCAATGCAAAATTGGCTGGAATTGAGATCGGAACCCATGTCGTGTTTGGAGAGCCCCTGACGTGCCTAAACAGTGGAAACCCCCAGAAGTGACACCATTTTGGAAAGTAGACCCTCTAAGGAACTAATCTAGATGTGTGGTGAGCACTTTGAACCTCCAAGTGCTTCACAGAAGTTTATAATGTAGAGCCGTAAAAAAAAATTAATATTAATTTTCACAAAAAATGATATTTTTGCCCCAAATTTTTTATTTTCCCAAGGGTAGCAGGATAAATTGGACCCCAAAAGTTGTTGTGCAATTTGTCCTGAGTACGCTGATACTTCATATATGGGGATAAACCACTGTTTGGGCGCATGGCAGAGCTCGGAAGGGAAGGAGCGCCATTTGACTTTTCAATGCAAAATTGGCTGGAATTGAGATCGGAACCCATGTCGTGTTTGGAGAGCCCCTGACGTGCCTAAACAGTGGAAACCCCCAGAAGTGACACCATTTTGGAAAGTAGACCCTCTAAGGAACTAATCTAGATGTGTGGTGAGCACTTTGAACCTCCAAGTGCTTCACAGAAGTTTATAATGTAGAGCCGTAAAAAAAAATTAATATTAATTTTCACAAAAAATGATATTTTTGCCCCAAATTTTTTATTTTCCCAAGGGTAGCAGGATAAATTGGACCCCAAAAGTTGTTGTGCAATTTGTCCTGAGTACGCTGATACTTCATATATGGGGATAAACCACTGTTTGGGCGCATGGCAGAGCTCGGAAGGGAAGGAGCGCCATTTGACTTTTCAATGCAAAATTGGCTGGAATTGAGATCGGAACCCATGTCGTGTTTGGAGAGCCCCTGACGTGCCTGAACAGTGGAAACCCCCACAAGTGACACCATTTTGGAAAGAAGACCCCCTAAGGAACTTATTTAGATGTGTGGTGAGCACTTTTAACCCCCAGTTGTTTCACTAAAGTTTAGAATGTAGCGCTGTGAAAATCAAAAAATCATTTTTTCTTTCCACAAAATGATGTTTTAGCCCGCAATTTTTTTTCCCCCAAGGGTAACAGGAGAAATTGGACCACAAAAGTTATTGTCCAATTTGTCCTGAGTACGCTGATACCCCATACATTGGGGGGAACCACTGTTTGGGCGCACGGCAGAGCTCGGAAGGGAAGGAGCGCCGTTTGAAATGCAGACTTAGATGGATTGGTCTGCAGGTGTCATGTTGCATTTGCAGAGCCCCTGATGTACCTAAACAGTAGAAACCCCCCACAAGTGACCCCATATTGGAAACTAGACCCCCCACGGAACTTATCTAGATGTGTTGTGAGAACTTTGAACCAACAAGTGTTTCACTACAGTTTATCACGCAGAGCCGTGAAAATAAAAAATATTTTTTTTTCCACAAAAATTATATTTTAGCCCCCACATTTTTATTTTCCCAAGGGTAACAGGAGAAATTGGACAACAAAAGTTGTTGTGCAATTTGTCCTGAGTACGCTGATACCCCATATATGGGGGGGAACCACTGTTTGGGCGCATGGCAGAGCTCGGAAGGGAAGGAGCGCCGTTTGAAATGCAGACTTAGATGGATTGGTCTGCAGGTGTCATGTTGCATTTGCAGAGCCCCTGATGTACCTAAACAGTAGAAACCCCCCACAAGTGACCCCATATTGGAAACTAGACCCCCCACGGAACTTATCTAGATGTGTTGTGAGAACTTTGAACCAACAAGTGTTTCACTACAGTTTATCACGCAGAGCCATGAAAATAAAAAATATTTTTTTTTCCACGAAAATTATATTTTAGCCCCCACATTTTTATTTTCCCAAGGGTAACAGGAGAAATTGGACAACAAAAGTTGTTGTCCAATTTGTCCTGAGTACGCTGATACTTCATATATGGGGATAAACCACTGTTTGGGCGCACGGCAGAGCTCGGAAGGGAAGGAGCGCCGTTTGAAATGCAGACTTAGATGGATTGGTCTGCAGGTGTCATGTTGCATTTGCAGAGCCCCTGATGTACCTAAACAGTAGAAACCCCCCACAAGTGACCCCATATTGGAAACTAGACCCCCCACGGAACTTATCTAGATGTGTTGTGAGAACTTTGAACCCCCAAGTGCTTCACTACAGTTTATAACGCAGAGCCGCGAAAATAAAAAATATATTTTTTTCCACGAAAATTATATTTTAGCCCCCATGTTTTTATTTTCCCAAGGGTAAGGCTGGTTTCACACTTGCGTTTTTTTTAAAAACGCATGTGTGAAAAAACGCATGTAATCGCGGTAAAACGCATGCGTTTTTTAGACGCATGCGTTTTTATAGAAAAACACAAGAAAACAAGAAAAAACCAAAAAACCCTAACCCTACCCCTAACCCTACCCCTACCCCTAACCTGAAATACGTGGCACTGAAATACGTGGCACTGAAATACGTTTATATACGTATATACGTATATAAGTGCCACGATATTTCAGTGGCCACGTATATAAGTGCCACGTATATAAGTGCCACGTATATAAGTGCCACGTATATAAGTGCCACGTATATAAGTGCCACGTATTTCATGTACATGCCACGATATTTAAGTGCCACGTATATAAGTGCCACGTATTTAAGTGCCACGTATTTAAGTGCCACGTATTTAAGTGCCACGTATTTCACGTAAATGCCACGATATTTCAGTGCCACGTATTTCACTGAAATACCGTAGCACTTAAATACGTGGCACTGAAATATCGTGGCACTGAAATATCGTGGCACTGAAATATCGTGGCACTGAAATATGTGGCACTGAAATACGTGGCACTGAAATACGTGGCACTGAAATACGTGGCACTGAAATACGTGGCACTGAAATACGTGGCACTATGACTGTCAGAAAATGTTCATTAAACGGTTAGGGATGAGTTTAGGGGTAGGGTTAGGGTTAGGGTTTGGATCCCTTTATCACCTTGATGGTGGTGGGTGACTTTTCAGTGTGTTCTGTTTTTTTTCTATAAAAACGCATGCGTTTTTAACGCAAACAAACGCGTTGAGATCGGACGCCATGTCGCGTTTGGAGAGCCCCTGATGTGCCTAAACAGTGAAAACTCCCCAATTCTAACTGAAACCCTAACCCCAACCCTAACCCTAGTCCTAACCCTAGCGCTACTTTCACACTAGCGTTTTTTTGCATACGTCGCAATGCGTCGTTTTGGCGAAAAAACGCATCCTGCAAAGTCATCTGCAGGATGCGTTTTTTCCCCATAGACTAACATTAGCGACGTATTGACACACGTCGCAAGCGTCGTGCGACGGTTGCGTCGTGTTGTGGCGGACCGCCGGCAGCAACAAACGTTACATGTAACTTTTTTTGTGCCGACGGTCCACCATTTCCGACCGCGCATGCGCGGCTGGAACTCCGCCCCCACCTCCCCGCACCTCACAATGGGGCAGCGGATGCGTGGAAAAACAGCATCCGCTGCCCCCGTTGTGCGGCGCTTGCACAGTATGCGTCGGTATGTCGGGCCGACGCAGCGCGACGGCCCCGTACCGACGCTAGTGTGAAAGTAGCCTAACGGGAAAATGGAAATAAATATATTTTTAAAAATTTTATTATTTTTCCTAACTAAGGGGGTGATGAAGGGGGATTTGATTTACTTATATAGCGTTTTTTGGGTGGATTTTTATGATTGGCAGCCGTCACACACTAAAAGACGCTTTTTATTGCAAACAATAGTTTTTGCACCACCACATTTTGAGAGCTATAATTTTTCCATATTTTGGTCCACAGAGTCATGTGAGATCTTGTTTTTTGCGGGACGAGTTGACGTTTTTGCTGGTACCATTTTCGGGTACATGACATTTTTTGATCGCTTTTTATTCCGATTTTTGGGAGGCGGAATGAACAAAAACCAGCAATTCCTGAAATTCTTTTAGGGGGTGCGTTTATACCGTTCCGCGTTTGGTAAAAAGGATAAAGCAGTTTTATTCTTCGGGTCAGTACGATTACAGCGATAACTCATTTATATAATTTTTTTATGTTTTGGCGCTTTTACACAATAAAAACTATTTTATATAAAAAATAATTGTTTTTGCATCGCTTTATTCTGAGAGCTATAACTTTTTTATTTTTCTGCTGATGATGCTGTATGGCGGCTTTTTTTTTGCGGGACAAGATGACGTTTTCAGCGGTACCATGGTTATTTATATCCGTCTTTTTGATCGCGTGTTATTCCACTTTTTGTTTGGCGGTATGAGAATAAAGCGTTGTTTTTTGCCCCGTTTTTTTTTTTTTTTTTTTACGGTGTTCACTGAAGGGGTTAACTAGTGATATAGTTTTATAGGTGGGGTTGTTACGGACGCGGCGATACTAAATATGTGTACTTTTATTGTGTGGTGTTTTTTTTATTTAGATAAAGAAATGTATTTATGGGAATATATATTTTTTTTTTTTCTTTATGTAGGAATTTTTTTTTTTTTTTTTTTTTACACATTTGGAAAATTTTTTTTTTTACTTTTTTACTTTGTCCCAGGAGGGGACATCACAGATCGGTGATCAGACCGTGTGCATAGCACTCGGTCTGATCACCGATGTGACAGGCACGTTCCACAGGCTTGCCGGCGCCTGCTATGAGGATTCTCAGCAGACGCCGGCAAGCAGGGTCATCTTATGACCCGGAAGGAGTCCCGCGGCCATCTTGGATCCGGGGACTCCTTCCAGGTCACCGGAGCAGCGCGATCTCATCGCGCTGCTCCGGTGGGAGAGCGCAGGGAGCCCCCGTCCCTGCGCGATCCCCCTCTATGCCGCTGTCACTATTGACAGCGGCATCAGAGGGGTTAAATGCCCGCGATCGGCGACAGCGCCGATCGTGGGCATTGCTGCGGGGTGTCAGCTGTCATATACAGCTGACACCCGCACCCGATCACCGCGGCGCTCAGCGTGAGACCGCGGTGATCGGGGCGCCGTACTAGTACTGCGGCTGGCACTAATGCAGTGCCGGCAGCGCCGTACTAGTACGGCGCATGGCACGAAGGGGTTAAGAGGCAGCACAAATACCAAAGGTAACCCTGAAGGAGCTGCAGAGTTCCCAAGCAGAGACTGGAATATATGTCCATAGGACCACAATAAGCCGTACACTTCATGGAAGTGGCCTTTATGGAGAGTGTGAAGAAAAAAAGCCTTTATTTCCACTCAAAAATTGTAAGGCTCATTTTGAGTGTGCCAAAAGACACGTGGGAGACTCTCCAAATGTATGGTGGAAAAATTGAACTTTTTGGCCACCAAGGTAAATGCTATGCCTGGCATCAAACCAACACAGTTCATCACCCAAGAACACCATACCCACAGTGAAACATGGTTGTGGCAGCATCAGGCTGTGAGGATGTTTTTCAGCAGCAGGCACAGGGAAAATGGTCTGATCCTACGGGAAGATGGATTTTACAAAATGCAGTAATATTCTTGAGCAAAACCTGTTTCAGTGTGCCAATGATTTGAGAATTGGATGTAGGTTCATCTTCCAACAAGACAGTGACCCCAAGCATACTTCTAAAGCAACACTCAAGTGGTTTAAGGGTAAATGTGTAAATGTTTTGGAGTGGCCTAGTCAAAGCCCAGACCTTAATCCAATTGAGAATCTGTGGTCAAACTTGAAGATTGCTGTTCACCAGAGGAAACCATCTACCTTGAAGAATCTAGAGCAGTTCTGCCTTGACAAATGGGCAAAAGTCTCAGTAGCAAGACGTGGAAAGCTCATAAAGACTTGGGCAAAATGACTTGCAGCTGTAATTGCTGCACAAGCAGGCACTACAAAGTACTGACTTTAGGGAGGTGAATAGTTATGCATACTGAAATTTTCAGTTATTCTGTCCGATTTGTTGTTTGCTTCACAATAAAAAGAAAACCACATGTTCACAGTTGTTGGCATGTTATTTAGATGAACTGATGAAAGCTCTCAAAAAAAAGTAAGATTTCAGCTTGTGAGGTAGCAAAACACAAAAAATGTCACTTGAATACTTTTGCAAGCCACTGTATTTCCTTAGCAGCTGAAGTCCAAGCTCAGACAATCATAGATCAAAATCTGAATGAAAAGTGATGATTTATCATCTGTTGATAATCTGTATTAACATTTTTTACTTCTGTATTTCATTTGTTTATCCATTTTGTACATCAGTGTGTCAACCCTATGACATCTGTGTTATACATCAATAAATAAAAAAAAAATTAATAAAAAGTCAACCATAGTTTCCAATGTAAAAACTGAAATGGGTCCATTAAAAACAGATGCGATAGAGACCATCAGTAAAAACATGTGGACTAGCATATAAAAGTAAATTCACTTGCGTGAGAAAAGTACAGGAGCCATTGCTACTTTAAAATTGAAAGAAGATTTAAGAGATTGTATGTGACAAAATATTAGTCATTTCATCTGAATATTTTTCAGTGTGGGTGATGAGAAAATAGAATAGTATTTATATTATTTCGGGAAAGAACTGTAAGATTTGTTTGTTTACTTTGTAAAAAGATTGGCAAGACGTAGAATAAAGCAAATGTTGTACTATATTTTTTGTATCATACTTTGCGGACAGATAAAATCAAATGTAAAATATAATATTTTGCCTGCAATTCTCAGCATTACTAAATAAATACAGCACAGGGAATTGAGCAAGCAGTAGTTTTCTGCAGAGCATGCATCATACAGGACATGAAGATCATGTAACAGTCAGCCCTGAGCTGTTAGTAATGTCTGCTCACTGATTGCTTCTGCTTTTAAATAAATAATTGTATTTGCCAAACTGAGAGGAAACCATTTCAGCCCTGCCAGCAAGAAGCATGTAATAACAATTGATTTGTAATACATTTCTGAAAAATAAATGTCAAGTCATTGTGGTAGAAAGAAGCTACTCGCTGGGATAGGATGATAATGAATGAATCATTTAGGTTAGTTTATTGGCTTGTTTGCATTGTTGTTTGGTGATAATTTCAACGGTTGTGTTATTTATGTTATATTGTTAATTCAGTTTGTTTTTTTGTGTTGGAAACTGAATCTACCAGCTTGCAAATTACATTGTGACTGAGTTTGGGGATTTGCCCAGTACAGCTTGTTAGCGTGTTGTAGAGCAACATCCATCTTTCACGATAGAATGCAGGGAAGACCAATAATCAACAGCACTTCTATAAGTCACACATATTCGGCTATAAAAGGTACCTGTATTCTGATTCATGCTACCCAAACCACAGGGAGCATGAATGAGAGTCGGGCTGCACAATTTCAGTCAGGTATATTTTTCTCTGGAATGCTGGAGCCACCAGTCCATCCTCCCCTACAATCCACTGTCTGGCATTCTGTGCCTCTTGTTTTAACTTTTCCCCATCACTAATATCCTCTTTCAACTTCTTCACTCTAACAACATATGTCATGACTAGAGATGGACGAATCCTAACAGTAAAGTCCGGCATCCCCCAAAACACTCGGTGTTTCTTGGGCTGTCACATGCATGACAGTGCTGCAAACACTGCTTCTGAATGGCGGTGAACTCCTTACTGCAGGTTAGACAACATGAGCCCGCAGCTGTGGTCAGAGGTAAAAAGTTTACCTCTGGTCACTGATGTTGGTTGATGGGACTACTGCTCCCATCAGCCGACACCTTATGCCACTAATAACAGTGAGAGCAGATGGCAGCTAACAGGAGCATTCATCAGCTGGCATCTGCGCTCTAAATAAATGTAAAAAAACAGCATCCTACACTTTTCCTTCTCTATTGAAAAATAACCAACACAGTTATACTCACTTAACACCCATTTCATTGAAGCCCTCGTCTCCTGTAATAAAACAAAATAAAAAAAACAACCATATCCCTCACCTGTCCATCATTCTGTTCCACGTGTAATCCACATCTGGGTTTAAATAGAGTAGAGATCCCAAAGAATAATAAAGACCATTCAATTTGCTTGAATAGCTTTGATTGATACAAATTGAATTTTCCCCATACATTTTAGAGATTTTTCTACAGATTCAACCATCTTTACTGGCAAACTCAAGATTTGATGAGAAACATCAATTAGAAGACTGGAATTCAATGTAGGAGAAAACCCAAAGGGGCTTTTGTGCTCTAAATAGTGGTTTCACACTTTGGCTACAGGCCTCAATGTCAAGCTGACAACATTCGCACAATGACAGTCTATCCTAGCAATTTGCTGTCACATACATTACTTACTTTTTAATAAGTTAAAAAAGGAGAGGAAAGCAAAAAAAAATTCATAGTTAGTGGAAATTGACAACATAGGCAGAATAATGGAATCTGATGGCCAACTGTTTTGATGGCCAGATGCTACAGTGATAACTGTGCATATTGAAGTCTAGATGTGAAGTGGGGAAAAGGTAACCATAAAGAAACATGGACACATGGTGTAAGCAGAACACAGGTTGGTGGTGGGACATAGGTTGGTAGCATGATGCAAGATGGTAGCATGATGCATGCTTGTGTGACCTAATGCAGACAAGACTGTGAAGATAGAATAAAGAGGCTTGAGGCTGAGCTCACAATGACAGTTGTTCAAACTGGACTGGTAATAAAAACTGCAGAGCAAAATATATATTAACACTTAGGCACTAATGAATGAAGTAATAGTATTTAAATAGAAGAACTCGATTGAACATAACAGAAGCAGCTGTATTACATCAGAGTTTAGATCCAGAGAAGAGTTAACTTACACTAAGGAGCAGCAGCCAGATGAGGTTGCATAGCAGACTCACGATAAGACAATCAAATTTGAACTTACAATATAGCACAAAATATGAACATGATTAAGACCACCAAGGTCAAATGGCATCCTGCCAGCAAGAGAGAGGAAAGAAACCACAGAAACAGCACAAGTCGTGACAACATGAACAGTGTTAATATGCAATTAGTAGCCGTAATAAGTGGGGTAACTGAAAATATGAATTATATTTCAATAATAAATAGTTTGCGTAACTTAGCATATACATTCTTGCTACCTGGAAGAAGTTAAGAGAGGGTTTTTGACCCCTGATTTAGAAACAAAATAGCTTGCATACATTAACAATGCTCATCTTCCCTCTTAACATTGCCTAGGTCCCCTGTTAGTTTCTGTTTTTCCTTTTTCAGCTGGGATGGTCATTTTGACGGCTGTGGCCAATCCCTGGTTGCAGTATTGACTAATGCATTACCGTTCTGATCAGTAATACTTTGCAGCAACCACACGCTCATGAAGAGGATCCATAGAGAATGATTAAAGGGGTTGTTCAGGTTTGGCACTTCCGGCCACAATCCTTCTATACACATAGGGACACACAGATTACATTATCACTGAAAATCATTTGATTTTTCTGGATGAAAATCATATGATTTGAGCCAGGTATTAATTAGAGATATAGAGGCTGCTAATATTCAGCATGTATTGTAAATGTGTCTCATTTACATATTTTTCAAAAAATAGATGCCTTACTGATGTGCTATAATGCATTATCAGATAAGTGAAGTCAGGGGCAAATTTGCAATATGTCCTAATTTTCTAGGAGGATCCATAAAATTGTAATTCTACCTAAGGCCCTTTGTTATCATGACCTAACTCTGAGTGCATACTTGTATATGTCTGCTCGTAGGTACACACATATATGAGTAAACATAAACTAGAAATATAATTTAGAATATTGGTGAAGTCCAGATATAATTTCACCAAAATAATTCCTTCCATAAGTCATTCTGTCTATAAAAATGCCAGTATTTTGATATGTCATGATTCATGAAACATCATGAAATCAAATACAGTAAACAAAGAAAATGAGAAAAAAAACAAGGTCAGTTCAGGCCAACGAGTAGATTATTTTCATAGTAAACCCCAACTTTGTCATATTTACTTTATTTACATAACAAAAATAAATCCATGTACATTAAGTATTCTTTACAATATAAACCATGGTAATCAATAAAGACAGTCATCCCAGCAAGTGAAATGCTGACCACAGACTAACAGGAATTGGAGAGATCACTCTGGGCTGTTTTTGTTTTTGGTAATTTTAAACATTTCAAGGAAACTGAAAAGACAGTAATGATTTTTGGAAAATGTTTTGATAGGTGATCTCTGAGCTAGAGAAAAATCTAATGGTTCTTCTAGTAAGTGCAAATGATATTAAATATCACTACATATCCCCATAACTTGCCATATCTTCCTGCAACATGAAATATTACAGCTGTGCAGCAAGTTCTGATGTTCTCTAAACTAAACGCAGGCTCAAACTAAAAGAAAAATATACACACTATACAACTGTCACTGTAAAAATAACATGTAATGATACGCTCGTGGGCTGTGTTTAGTTTTGTCATTTCCATTATTCTGAATTACTTGAGAGTGTTTAAACTCAGGAAAATTTGCATTATATTATTTTTAGAAGTGCACTTTATCTAAAAAAAAATCCATTTTCTGTACTGATCTCCCGCTTAACTATAGATTATAAATCTTAATTTTTTTCTTAATCATATGGACCCAAACAATCTCTTTAACAAACCCAACCTTCACTTACCACATAATCATGTTGAGAAAGAACTTATATGGATCAGTATTCAATCATGCACAACTCCAGTGTTCAAGAAACAAGTTAGCACTCCTCCTCACCATGGTCATGTGGTTAAACATTTTAGAAAATACTAGGGATGAGCGAATACTAAAATGCTCGGATGCTCTTTAAGAGTAACGAGAATAATGGGAGTCAATGGAAAATCAGGGCATTTTTCCATCAGACCCTACAAGGAGGTCTGGGATAGTAGTGAAAATGTTGAAAGGGATGGAAAAAGTGCTAAATGGAAGAAGAACAGTATGGAGAAGACCCCTGGAAGCGTCTCTGACTCCCAGATCTCTGCTGAGAACAATGGTTTTACACTTTAACTCCACTTTCAGGAGTGACAATAAAACATTCCAAACCGATGAGAAATTGCATTTTACAGGAAAAAAATATTAAGAAACATTTCTTCCTGTATAATAACTTGTAAATAAGGAATACAGTAGAAAGGATTTAAACAATAATGATAATAATTTAAGTAAGCCAAAATTGATTTTTTAAATTATTTTTTTAATAATTGTAGTAAATATTATTGAGAATTGAGCATTAGATGGAAGAGTGACTCAGATACACCCTGTACTAGACATAAAGGAGGGTCTCACACCCATGCTGTTCAAATTGTCATGTACTGGTACTACTAGACTTATAAAGCTATGCACTAAGTGCAGACCCTGCCAAAAATTATAAGCAGGATAATCCATACAACCCTGAAAGCACCAACTGTAGTGCCTCATTCAAATATTGTGAAAAAAATGTAGTTGTGGTACTCCTACACTCATAAAAACTTTGCACACATTGCAAAGCCTGCCAAAAATTACAAAAAGGGTAATCCATACACCCTTGAAGGCACTAACTGCAGTGCCTCATTCAAATATTGTGAACTGTTAGGGTTCGAGTTCCCGTCTCTGCACAGGGGGAATCTCGGGCCATCTCCGCTGCGGTCTCCCATTCTTCTCCTGCCGCAGTGGAGTCTGCTCAGCGGAGACGTCGGTCCCAGCATCTCGCTCAGTTTGACTCTGTACAGAGAGTTACTGCTGCTTTTCCTGCTTCTGCCATTGAAGTCAGTGCTGGGCAGCGGCGAGCAGACGCTTCTGGGACTAAGTCCTGCTTTTCTCGTTCTGAGCATGCCCAGAGTAAGATCTCTCAGTGGAGATCGAGGGTCACATGATCAGACACCGCAGCTAAGGTCCTGTAGGTGCTCACGCTCTGTGGCAGCCTCTCATTGGTCCTTTCTGGAAGGTCCTGTACGTGCTGCAACTATTTAAGGCTCGCATGGCCGCACGCGCTAGTATTGCTCTTCATTTATGTACTTTGCGCCAGTGTGGTCTTGTATGAGTGTGTTCGGGGACCCGGCTGAAATAGGCCCCTAGAATGCTGGCACCTCCGGCGAGGAGTTTGTATGCTTGGGTATTCAGGGACCTGGCCAAAATAAGCCCCTAGAATGCTGGCACCTCCGGTGAGGAGTTTCGTGTGCATGCATGACCACTGACTGCTCTTGTTTAGGCAGTTAGCCTGTGCCTCTGTGGAGTCTAACAGGGCACACTGCTTTGAGTTCACGGCTGCTCTGTGAAGTAACAGAGTTAGCTAACACCGCCATTTAGTTCTGCTATTTGCTAGCAGCAGGTTCTCCTGCACGGTGGACCCCGGGCTGCGAACGCATCTATCATAATAAAATCTATATATTCATTTGGTGCGTTCCGCTACCCTAACATAATACGAGTGCCAGGGTCTGGCTAGGAAATGGCGGACATACAGCAATCTTTGCGATATATCCAGCAGCCGGAGGGTAGGTTGGCGGTTCTCGAGAGCTCAACCTCAGCTGTGGACCCCTGTTCCGACATTTTCGTGCCTCCCGCTGCCAGAAAAATTTTCTGGAGAAAGCAGATCTTGTAGGGGATTTGTGAGTCAATGCTCTATTCACCTCGAGCTACTGGCTGCACGTTTTCCCACAGAGCGGGCTAAGGTGGGGATTTATTGTGTCCCTCTTGTCAGACAGGGCATTGGAATGGGCTACGCCGCTGTGGGAGTGTGATGATCGTGTGGTGCAGAGTGCTCCGTTGTTTCTGAGCACTCTGAAACAGGTCTTCCTAGGACCTCAAGTCACCCATGATATGGCGCTCCAACTGCTGGCATTAACTCAGGGTGAGTCCTTGGTCAGCCAATTTGCCATCCGTTTCCGAACTTTAGCTTCAGAGCTGGAGTGGTCGGATAAAGCCCTTATCCACATATTTTGGAGGGGGCTGGCTGATCACATTAAGGACGCTCTGGCCACTAGGGAGATTCCAGCCACACTGGAGGAGTTAATAACTGTCTCTACCTGTATTGACCTCCATTTTAACGAGCGGAGGTTAGAGCGAGCCCAGTGTAGGCAGAGGTTTCGGCTGGCTCCCACCTTCGCCAAACCTCTGGAATCTCCGGTCCAGTTTCCTGAGTCACATGAGTCCAGGGAGGTGTCTCGAGCGGGTTCTAAGTCCCGGACCGCTTGGGCACCCAAGGACTGTCATGTTTGCCAGCAGTCTGGACATCTTGCCACCAGATGTTCCCAGCGGTCGAGGAGATGTCAGCCTCTAGTGGTAGTCGGTGGAGGTACACTAGATACGGCGACGTTTGCCTCAAAATTGTCCTTTAAGGGGACAATTATTATTGGCTCATCTTCCCACTCAGTAGAGCTCTGGGTGGACTCTGGGGCGGAGGGCAATTTTATATCTTCCGCCTTCGCCCAACGTCACGCAATACCTCTGGTTATGCTAGCACAACCAGTTACGGTACGAGTGGTGAATGGGTCGACACTGCCCTCACAGATAACTCACCAGACCATTCCTTTTACTTTGTCCCTGTCGCCATCCCATCAGGAGACAATATCTCTGCTCGTCATACCTGAGGGAATTGATGAGGTCCTGTTGGGAATACCTTGGTTACGGTACCACTCTCCACATATCGAGTGGTCCTCAGGCAGAATTTTGGGATGGGATGAGTCTTGTGAGGGTAGGTGTCAAAGGGAGTGCATTCAGGTTGCTACTACAGAGGTACCCGCAGATCTATCCTCTCTCCCCAAACAATACTGGTCTCATGCAGACGTGTTCTCCAAAAAGGCGGCGGAGACCCTTCCGCCTCACCGCCCCTATGACTGTCCTATTGACCTCTTGCCTGGTGTTGAGCCTCCCCGGGGTCGAGTTTATCCGTTATCTCTCCCGGAGATGGAGGCTATGTCTCAGTACATCCAAGAGAATCTGGCAAGAGGGTTCATCAGGAAGTCAGTATCGCCTGCTGGGGCTGGGTTCTTCTTTGTTCAGAAGAAGAATGGAGAACTGCGTCCATGTATAGATTACAGGGGTCTTGACGCCATTACCGTTAAGAACAAGTACCCATTACCCCTAATATCTGAGCTTTTTGATAGGCTACGGGGAGCAAGGATATTTACAAAATTAGATCTGATTTTAAAATTACTGCATTCAGGACCTGAAATTACGTCACGGCTTGCTGTGATTGGTCGCGTCGCGGTCACATGGGCGGCACGCAACCAATCACAAGCCGTGACGTAATTTTAAAATGCGCGCGTTTCCTGCCTCCCGTGACGTCACGGCTTGTGATTGGTCGCGTCGCCCATGTGACCGCGACGCGACAAATCACAAGCTGGATCGTAATTTTAAAATCCTGAATGCCTAGAATTAGGCATTGAGGACCTGAAAATTACATCACGGCTTGCTGTGATTGGTCGCGTCGCGGCCACATGGGCGGCACGCGACCAATCACAAGCCGTGACGTCACGGAAGGCAGTAAACGCGCGCATTTTAAGCAAAGAACGCTGCCGGTTCCCTCGGTGAGGTCCAGGCTGCGTCGGAGAGGTGAGCATAGCAATTTTTTTTAATTTTAATTCTTTATTTTACACATTAATGTTGTTTCGATACCGATACCCGATACCACAAAAGTATCGGATCTCGGTATCGGAATTCCGATACCCGCAAGTATCGGCCGACACCCGATACTTGCGGTATCGGAATGCTCAACACTATTAACTACTATCGACAGTTCATTCCACACTTCTCAACTTTGGTAGCTCCCTTGGTTGCCCTTACGAAGAAGGGAGCAAATCCCAAATTGTGGTCTGAGGAGGTCTCCAAGGCCTTTAATTCCGTATAGTCACACTTCGCTAGCGCTCCAATCCTACATCGCCCCGAAGTAGACAAACCATTTATCATGGAGGTGGATGCCTCATCTGTTGGTGCTGGAGCAGTCCTCTTCCAAAAAGATGCTCAGGGTCGGAAGCATCCTTGCTTCTTCTTTTCTAAGACCTTCTCACCAGCAGAGAGGAATTATTCCATCAGGGACAGGGAGTTGCTGGCCATGAAGTTGGCTTTCTCGGAGTGGAGACATCTCTTGGAGGGAGTTCGTTTTCCTTTCCAAGTCTTCACAGACCATAAAAATTTGGTGTACCTGCAGACAGCTCAGCGGTTAAATTCTCACCAGGCTAGATGGTCCTTGTTCTTCTCCCGGTTCCATTTCACCGTCCATTTTCTTTCGGGGAGAAGAACATTCGTGTCAACCTCTCTCTCGCTCCGTTGTGTCATCTGTGGAGGAGGAAGAGGAGCCTCGGATTATTGTCCCCACGGAGAGTCTGAGAACCGTAGCTCCGGTTTCGCTAGAGTCTGTGCCTCCGGGCAAGACTTTTGTACCATCCAGTTTGCGACCGGAGGTTCTCTCGTGGGCTCATTCGTCCAGGGTGGGTGGAAATTTTGGGACAAAAAGGACATCTGAGCTGTTGGCGAGGACGTACTGGTTGCCACATATGGTCCGTGATGTCAGGGATTATATTCAGGCATGTGTGTCCTGCGCCAAAAATAAGTCTCCTCGACAACGGCCAGCTGGGTTACTCTATCCATTGCCGGTGGCAGACAGGCCCTGGGAGATGGTCGAGATGGACTTTGTGGTGGGTTTGCCCAAGTCTCGGGGCTGTACCATCATTTGGGTTATCACTGATCATTTTTCCAAAATGGTGCATTTGGTGCCACTTCCACGGTTACCTTCAGCACGGGCCTTGGCAGCGTTGTTCATAAAGCACATCTTCCGCCTACATGGTATGCACGACAAAATTGCCAGTGACTGGGGTCCCCAGTTTGCGTCTCGGTTCTGGAGAGAGCTTTGTCTTCTTCTCAGCATTGAGTTAAATCTCTCTTCCGCATATCATCCTGAGACAAATGGATTGGTAGAGAGGGCCAATCAGACCTTGGTCACATATCTGCAACATTTTGTCTCAGCCAGGCAGGATGACTGAGCGTCCTTGCTACCGTGGGCAGAGTTTGCACTGAAAAATGTGGTAGCCGACTCCACAGGACAAACCCCATTCCTCCTCAACTATGGTCAGCATCCGCGGGTACCTGTGCCTATGCCCGTGTCTTCTGCCGACTCCAGGGTGGCAGACTGGGCTGTGGAAGCACGGGATATTTGGGACTGCACTCAGGATGCTTTTCAGGCCTCCAAGGAGAGAATGAGTTCCTCCGCTGATGCACATCGGCGCCCTGCTCCGACCTTTGCTCCTGGCGACTTGGTGTGGCTCTCTGCCCGTAACATCAGGCTTCGTGTTGAGTCCACTAAGTTTGCACCTCGCTACTTGGGTCCTTTCAAGGTCCTCGAACAGGTTAACCCTGTGGTCTATTGTTTAGCCCTTCCGCCACGCCTGGGTATCACCGACACCTTTCATGTGTCCCTCTTGAAACCTGTATACATGTCCCGGTTTTCCGAGTCATCTGCTGGGACATCAGGTTCATCTACGGACGATTACGAGGTGAACACTATTTTGGGGTGCAAGGTGGTTCGTGGCAAAATAATTTATTTGGTGGACTGGAAGGGTTACGGTCCTGAGGATAGGTCCTGGGAGCCTGCTGAGCGCATTCGGGCTCCGCAGCTCATTGCTGCCTTTGAGCGTAGTGAGGTCCAAGGAGGGGGGCCCTAGGAAGGGGGGTAATGTTAGGGTTCGAGTTCCTGTCTCTGCACAGGGGAAATCTCGGGCCATCTCCGCTACGGTCTCCCATTCTTCTCCTGCCACAGTGGAGTCTGCTCAATGGAGACGTCGGTCCCAGCATCTCGCTCAGTCTGACTCTGTACAGAGAGTTACTGCTGCTTTTCCTGCTTCTGCCATTGAAGTCAGTGCTGGGCAGCGGCGAGCAGACGCTTCTGGGACTAAGTCCTGCTTTTCTCGTTCTGAGCATGCCCAGAGTAAGATCTCTCAGTGGAGATCGAGGGTCACAAGATCAGACACTGCAGCTAAGGTCCTGTAGGTGCTCACGCTCTGTGGCAGCCTCTCATTGGTCCTTTCTGGAAGGTCCTGTACATGCTGCAACTATTTAAGGCTCGCATGGCCGCACAGCCATGCGCTAGTATTGCTCTTTATTTATGTACTTTGCGCCAGTGTGGTCTTGTATGAGTGTGTTCAGGGACCCGGATGAAATAAGCCCCTAGAATGCTGGCACCTCCGGCGAGGAGTTTGTATGCTTGGGTATTCAGGGACCTGGCCAAAATAAGCCCCTAGAATGCTGGCACCTCCGGTGAGGAGTTTTGTGTGCATGCATGACCACTGACTGCTCTTGTTTAGGCAGTTAGCCTGTGCCTCTGTGGAGTCTAACAGGGCGCAGTGCTTTGAGTTCATGGCTGCTCTGTGAAGTAACAGAGTTAGCTAACACCGCCATTTAGTTCCACTATTTGCTAGCAGCAGGTTCTCCTGCATGGTGGACCCCGTACTGCGAATGCATCTATCATAATAAAATCTATATATTCATTTGGTGCGTTCCGCTAGCCCTAACAGTGAACTATGTGTAGTTGTGGTACTTCTACATTTATAAAAGCTCTGCACACAGTGCAAAGCCTTCCAAAAGTTACGAGCAATGTCATCCATACACCCTTGAAGGCACCAACTGTAATGCCTCATTCAAATATTTTGAAGAAATGAACAAAGTGTAGTTGTACTGCTCCTACACTCACAAAAGCTTTACATACAGTGCAAAGCCAGAGAAAAATTATAAGAAGGGTGATTCATATACCCTTGAAGGCACCAAATGGAGTGCCTCATAAAAAAATTAGGAAAGTGTAGTTGTGGCACTTAAACACTCATAAAGTCTTTGTGCACAGTAGGGTTGAGCGACCTTAGCTTTTTTAGGATCGAGGTGGGTTTTGTGAAACCCGACCTCCTCGGATGTCGGATCGTATGGAATCGGCCGATTCTACTGTAAAGTCGGGTTCCGGACCCGGAACACGAAACCCAATGTATGTCAATGAAATTATTTTTTTTATTCTCTCTCTCTCTCTCTCTCTCTCTCTCTCTCTCTCTCTCTTCCGTGCAAGGCATATGTTATTTTTTGACTCCGGAAATTACTACGTCCGAAAACGTAACATAGCACTATGATGCCGCAGGAGCCGGAACCTATGTCATCACGCTGCCCACAATTAATTGGCTCAAAAAAATGGCGGGGAAGGCGTCATTCGAAACGCGACTTTGGCGCCAAGTTCGCGTTCCACGTGGCCGACCCACACTGGGATCGGATCGGGTTTCATGAGACGCCGACTTTGCCAAAAGTCGGCGACTTATGAAAATGAACGACCCGTTTCGCTCAACCCTAGTGCACAGTGCAAAGTAAAACAAATATAAGGAGGGTCATCCAGTCAACCATAGCTTCTTGAAGACAACAACTAGAGGGCCTTTTTCTAATATTTTGAAAGTGTACTCCTACACTCATAAAGGCTTTGCACAATGTGCAAAGCTAGGAGAAAATTATTCATAGGGTAATAAAGTAATCTTCTTCAGGTGTCTGCTTCTTTTCCTTCCTCGGGAGGCTTGGGGGTTGCCTCCAACTGCTTCCTAGAGCCTGATTCTCTGGTGCCTGGGCTGTAAGTGACCTAACTTAAAGTAGTTCCAGAGCCCCTGACTTTTATTAATTAGCAATAGTCCCCTGTGTTACCTGCACCATCGCCTACTCCCACATAGGAAGTGTGGAGCCCCAAGGACAGTCTGTTCTCTCTGGACTGTCTCCATTGACAAGCCATCTAAAGGAACCTCTCCCAGGCCCATTCATTTCTCAAAAAGGTCTCATCCTGCTTTCTTCTTTCTGAGATCAAACGCATTGCATACCAGTATTGTTGTGCCTCCAATTTGAGGAACGTGACCCTGGTTTCAGCTGTCAGTTCGAGCAACCTTCGAGGGAAGTGTTCTGTCTTTTCTTCCACTGGTCGCTCCCTTTTGAGTCTTAAGGGAGTTTGCCATTCTTTGCCATGATGTCACCTACTAAGCACGTTATACTGTATAGATTACTAATTCAGTACAGAAATGTTATTTTAACTCTGTTTTGGAGTGTTGCCTACCACCAAAATGTAACAAAAAGCATGTAATACCCTATGGATGACTAATTGAATCCAGAAAAAAATTTGAAAGCTTTTTTGGAGTGTTATATGCCACTGAAATGTAACTCAAAGCACATAATACTCAATGAATGACTATGAATCCAGAGAAGTTGAACTTTTTTTAGTGTTAGGCTGTGTGCACACATTGCAGATTTGGTGTTTTTTTATGTGCATTTCTTTCATTGCAGACTTTCTAGATAAACCTGATGCAACCCTGATGCCAGAAAAATGAATGAGAAAGCCGAAGAGTCATGCACACATTGAGCATTTTTGACTTGCAGATTTTGTGAAGAAAATAATATGCAGCAGATCAATTCTTGATTCACTCAAATCTTTCAAAAACACAGGGGGAAAAAAGTGCACAAAAGCACAATCTTTTCATCTGAATTTTTCTTGCCAAGAGCTACAGAAATGCTGCAGAAATTTTACTCAACAGGTTCACATAGCTTTATATACCACCAAACTGTAACACAAAGCATGTAATATTCTGTGGATAAATACGGCATATACTCGAGTATAAGCCAACCCAAGTATAAGCCAAGTCACCTACTTTTGCCATGAAAAACTGGATAAGCTTATTGACTCGAGTATAAGCCTGGTATGCATTGTCCCCTCATCCCTGTCCTGGTATGCATGGCTCCCCCATCCCTATCCTTGTCTGCATGGCTCCTTATCCCCAATCCCTGTCCTGATATGCATGGCTCCTTATCCCCATCGCTATCCTGGTATGCATGGCTCCTTATCCCCGTCTCTGTCCTGGTATGCAGGCTCCCCAGTCCCTGTCATTGTATGCATGGCTCCCTGGTCCCTGTCGTTGTATGCATGGCTCCCTGGTCCTTGTTGTTGTAAGCATGGCTCCCCTGTCCCTGTCATTGTATGCATGGCTCCCCGGTCCCTGTTGTATGCATGTTTCATATTAAAAAAACAAACATCCTACTCACCGGCATGTGCACCCTGGATGAATCTCGTTACGGCACCAGCAGCTCTTTCTGCCGAGCGATCACGTGGCCTCCCTCATTAAGGTAATTAACATGCACTCCATGCCTATGCGAGTGGAGAGATGTGCATATGCATACCTTAATGAGCGGGGCCAGGTGATCACTCAGCACAGGAAGAGCTGCTGGCACCGGGA
This sequence comes from Ranitomeya variabilis, assembly GCF_051348905.1. Lineage (NCBI taxonomy): Eukaryota > Metazoa > Chordata > Amphibia > Anura > Dendrobatidae > Ranitomeya > Ranitomeya variabilis. Next base: position 326,265,906 of record NC_135236.1, read on the forward strand.
CCAACGAGATGCAGGGACTCCACAAGGGCACACAGGAGGGTGAGTAGGATGTCTTCTTATAGCCGGAAGACAGTGACACCCGCAGCCACTGGCTCTTGACTCCTGTGACTTGCTGCTCTGCCACTCCCTCTCACTCAGCAGCCCTGTGGGAAAATTCACTTATGAATAAGCCAAGGGGGACGTTTTCAGCTCAAAAAAATGTGCTGAAAATCTCAGCTTCTACAAGAGTATATATGGTAATTGATTCTAGAAACATTTTTTAAAGCATTTTGAAGTTTTATATACCACCAAAATGCAACACAAAGCAAGTAATACCCTCTAGATGACTAATTGAAGCTAGGAACATTTTTAAGGCTTTTTTTGGAGTGTTATATACCACCAAATAGTAACCCAAAGCACGTATTACTCTATGGATGACTAATTGAATCCAGAAACAATTTGGAATGCTTTTCAGAGTGTGATATAGCACCAAAATGCTACACAAAGCGCGTAATACTCTATGGATGACAATATAGTCAAACTTTTCACCTCCAAGAAAGAAATGTGGTCACCTGCAGCAGCTAAATTATTGGCAATGGACTGCAAAGCCTTAAGCCCTGCCTAGAGGCTGCATTCTGCCACTCTCCCTGCTTCTGAAACTGTTCCTAGGGCTAAATGCAGAGCGTATCTGATACAAACAGCAAAGCACAAGATTAACCCTTAGAAGGACTGTTAGTATGATGGTTCAGTATCAGCACCAGTATCAACACTAGACGACTCAGAGTAGTTAAACTGTGCACAAACAGGCCTGTATAACTGCTTTCTCCCTCCAATCAGAACTGTATCTGAGCTGTGCAATGGAGCCAGTGAGTCAAGCATGCCGGCGCCTGTCTTTGTATAACTTCTTATGAGGTAATGCGGTCAGCCAATCATAGTAATGCCACTAGCAAGATATCTACGACATTGCAGTGACTGGCAGGCAATCTCTGCATACTTATTAGCTGCTTAACAGGTGCTGAACATGTGGGGTGGAGATTCGAGCTTCAAATCCGAGCACCAGCCAATGCTTGTTGGGTGCCGAGCATGTCCGATTACCCAGAGTGATGACCGAGTATAACCGAGAATGTTTGCTCATCCCTAGAAAATACCAATTTGTATTGTTTCAGTAAAATAAATATTTGAATAGACTTTTTTAATTTGGGACAAGTTAAAAATAGCATTTACAGTATGTGCAATTTTTATTGTTTCCTATGAGTAAAAGATGCCGTGCTTTAAAACATCTCATTATTTTCTATGTCTCCAAAGATGCAGAGGCCCAAAACAAACTATTACTATTTCAGTAATAATAATACCGTTGGAATTTCAAGCTAACTTTTTGACAAGAGAAAACAGTTGCTTCTCTTAATCCATATTTTTTTAAATCATTGGGAAATAATGAATGTTAATCTTTGCCAACTTGCATATTTCAAGCTGCTGTTGAGCCTTTTTACTAACAGAGACCTGATCAGGCCATTTAAAAATAATGCAAGTATTCAAGTTACCTTTATTAATCACATGTGATAATCAGATCAATATTAGTAACTATCAGTGATTAGTGACAAGTACCAATGAATGACTTAAAATAATCGACTTACAAACTTGAGGTAATAAAAAAGTTTTCTACCCCATGGCAAACTTTCATAAAGCAGTGCAGCTCGTCAAATTCCAACACATGTAATATATGCATAGTATGGATTTGGCTCTGCTAGTCAGTTTGAGCAGTCATCATATGACCTCAAGTATGTGATTTGTATACTTGTTGTCACTTGTCAGCTAGACTCTCATCTGCTTTTTTCTATTGAGAGAAGTGGATGAGAACAGAACATTGAAAGAAGCAGATGAGAAGCCAGACAAAATCTGATGGCAATATGTTAATAACATACTTGCAGTCACATAATGATCAACCAAGCCAGCTAGCAGAAATAAATCTTAACAGTGTGTACATTACACAACATCAGTATTCGGCATACTGCACTACTTGCCGAGAGTTTTCATTGGAGAGGAAAACCCCTATAAAGAGTACCTGCCACTAAATAAATTTCTAACTCCCTTGTAAAAATCCCAGAGCTTCCCTGATTACGTGGCTCCTTTCAATTTTGTGCTGAATCTCACCATTGCAGACACAATGTTTCTTCTGGAGCGTAGTATGTGCAATCTCTGCTTTTCAATCCAACTGGGCATCACTTCAACAGTTTTCGTGGGGGGGGGGGAGATTGCACTATCACCCCTCCCTCATAAATGCTGTCAATCACAGCTCCACATATTCTGAGATGCAAAGGCTACTAGACCAGCTGCCTAGCTGTGATTAGCAGCATATGTGAGCTGAGAAAGCCACATGCCCCTAGAGAAGTTTGTGAAGAAACACTCAGTTGGACTGTAAATCAAAGATTCTGCATACTGCTGTCCAGGAGAAAACAATGTGAATATCTCTGCAATGGAAAGATGCAAAATAAAAAGTGAGTCATAATTAAGGTATTTAAATCTACTTTTTAACTAAATTATATAAATGGACTTTTTTTGTTTAAATCCTTAATGACGGGGCCAAATTTTTTAAATCTGACCTTTGTCACTTTATGTTGCAATAACTCTGGAATGCTTCAACATATCCCACTGATTTGGAGACTGTTTTTTGTGACACATAATACTTTATGATAATGGTAAACTTTTTGTTTATTTATAAAAATATCAAAAATTTGACAAAAATTTCCAAAAATTAGCAATTTTGAAACTTTGAATTATAACCCCTTTAATCCGGATGATCAGACCACACAAAAGCATTAATAAATAACATTTCCTTCATGTCTCATTAACATCAGTACGATTTGTAAAAATGTTTTTATTTTGTTAACATTTTAAAAAGTTTAAAAATGTAGCAGCATTTTTTTCAAGGAAATTTACAAAACTTATTTTTAGGAACCTATTCAGTTTTGAAGTGACTTTGGGGGGTCCTATGTATTGGAATCCCCTAAAAGTGATACTATATTTTTAAAAATATTTTTACTACCTAAATGTTTCTTACTTCTGAACAGGTCACTATAGCTGGAAGACTTTAAGGCTGCTGTTTGGCCATGAATTGTCATCGCAAACATCAGGACCACACAATCTCAGGGTGCCGATGGAGGGAGCCCCCACACTCCTTTAACCATCCAGCTGTTGTAGTCACTATTTACAGCACTATTTAAGGGGTTAAATGGCCATGGTCTGTGCCAACACTGATCATGGCTGATGCAGCAAGTTGTCAACTATAGTGTACAGCTACTATATACTGGATTGTCACCTGTCGGGGGATGCTAGTCTCTAATATTGCAGATCAGTTTTAAGTTGTATTGGTGGTCATTAAGGGGATAAAAGAATGACAAATTATTTAGTATCTAGTGTTTATTACATGGTTATTTATATTTTAGTCAAAACCTGACAATGTTTAATTATAGAAAAAAGGAAAAGAGAAAAAATGTATTCCAAGGATGCTTTCTTTTCTGTTGCTTTACAATATACTTCCCACAATGTCACTTAATCTTTTCATTATGACCAGGTTTTGGTGAATTCTACTGAGGGTTTTGCCACACATAGCAGTGTGTTAAGCATGATATACAAACCACTTACTATTTTCTATTATGCGGCAGCTAGGGTCGTCCATCTGGCTAATCGTTACTCGGACGTGTCCACTCTTCGCCAGTTGTTACACTGGCTGCCCATTCATTACAGGATACAATTCAAAGTACTTGTTCTCACCCACAAAGCTCTCCACAGTGCGGCACCCCCTTACATCTCCCTCATTTCTGTCTATCGGCCTAGCCGACCACTGCACTCTGCAAACGACTTTCGACTAACCTCTGTACTAATCCGTACCTCCCACTCCCGACTCCAAGACTTCTCCCGTGCTGCGCCAATCCTCTGGAATGCTCTACCCCAAGATATTAGGACCATCCACAACTTGCATAGTTTTAGGCGCTCACTCAAAACACATTTGTTCAAAGCTGCCTACCACATTAACTAATCAAAGTCATTTTATGTTTGTGTGTGTGTAGCTCATTCACTATCTCCATCTACCCCCCACCCCCTGAAGATGGCTGGACCATCATTGTAAATACATCATTGTAAATACACACCTGTACTTTGTATCTCCCCCACCTCATTGTAGATTGTAAGCTCTCACGAGCAGGGTCGTCTTATATTGCTTTATTATTGTATTGTTAATGTTGTTACCTATGACTGTTGTGTTTGAAACTGTTAAACTGTAAAGCGCTGCGGAATATGTTGGCGCTATATAAAGATTATTATTATTATAAGATTTCTCTAAATTCACTGTTATAATGTTAACTTTTTACACATCATCTTTGTTTTCTTATAGCATTCATCATCTGTACTTTTGTTTTCATTTTAGCAAGTTGTTCATGGATTTATGACATTTTGATGTGAGGTCCATTTGAAATGGTTAAACTAAAGCTAATGTCCTAAATAGACAATACTTTTATGTATCAAATTGGGCCCTATTAATTACTAGAAATCTGATCATCATCTGTTTATTTTTTTGTTTCGTCCATCTGAAAGATAATTCATACTGCCCAAACCAAGGGAAACATGAATTGGACTTTGGCTCTGTAATTCCAGCACCTTATGTTTACATTTAAAAGCCAGACTGGGACCACGTTGTATAAGGGTATGTATCCATGGTCAGTAAACGCTGCAGATTGGATGCTGAATACAGTCGCAGCATCCAATCTGCAGCAGCCAGATGTTACAGCATAGTGGAGAGGATTTAATGAAATCCCATCTCCACTATACGTGCAGGGACGCCTCCGGCTTCCCTGCGTATATGCACATGCGGCGTGTCTTTCTAGACCGCAGCATGTCAATTTATCTTGCGGAGAAACTCCGCCTCCGCAAGATAAATATCACAGTCCAATGTATAGGATGCGGTGATTCCGCACAGTTCAATGAACACATGCGGAATCACCGTGCATACAAAAGCCGGCAGCGCTTTGGAAGGAGCGGACATGTGCTACGTCCAAAGCGCTGATGTATCCTGACCGTGGAAACATACCCTAAGTGATTAGTCCAAGAGCCAAGTAGCTGTCAGATTCTTTCAACCCTGTTATCTTTGAGTGACTGGTATCTCTCTATACACTTATTTAAAGAGAGTCCTGTCACTTGAGAAAAATGGAGCAGCCTCCGGCCTCTTGGACTAGTTACCTGAGCAAGATGGTCCCTGGCTGGCTTTGAAATGTTAGTTTTCTCTGAAAACAACACAGAGTATTATAGAAAAAAGAGACCTAGTTGAAATTATAGAGTCAGCATGAATCAGCTGTCAGGTTACTATTAAATCAAACCTCCACCCTGAATTGACATTTGTCATGAATAGTCACCCCAACTGGTGCCATCTATTACCTGATCTGCCTCTTTAACTGAGATGAGCATTCCTTTCCTCTAGCAACCTAGAAGTTTCAGCTGGAATGGCATGGGTGGCATAATTCAGATTTACAACTTTGATCCACTGAAACTGTGATGGCTATCTTGGATGAAGAAAGTCCAGAATGTTGGTCTCAGAGATAAAGGCAGCAGAAGACAATGTGCAGGCACCAGGTAGTGAGACTAGATAGTACTTTGCAAAAGGATTAGAAATATGTGACATAATACTGCTATCACAAATAGAATCATTAGCCTACTTTTTATCAATAAACAACATGCAAAATGAACAAACAATAGAGAAATCTAAATCAAGTCAATGTTTTGTCTGACCATGCTTTTTCCTTCAATATAGTATTAAAGGGAGTCTGTTATCACATTTGACTAAACAATTAATATAGACATACAGATTTAAACACTTCTGAAAAGAGTGACACCTGTATGCCCCATATCAGATGACTTATTCTGGATAATTCATCAGTTATTACTTTATGTAAATGACCTCTTCCAGGCTATGGGCCATACACATATCTGCATGAGAATCTGCCTCCAGAGATTATTTTACATGGAGGGGAGTTACCAATGTGACGTGTAATGGCCGCTCTCTCTGGTCTTCTATTCTTACTGCAGAGCTGTGTGTGATTATAACTGAGATTCTCATTTGGCTTTTATCCTAAGTCATGGGGTAAGGCTCATTAATGGGTCTATTTTGACTTTTATGATTGCTTCCAATTGGTGACACTAGAGTTTTAGTCCTCTTACTCTCTGAAGAGGCAATTTGCATGGTTATAACTGACACATCTGCAGGTTCCTCTCAGTGCTTCAGCTTACATTTCACAAGCATACAGTACTGCAATAATGTTGCAATCCAGCAGAGCTCAAGAGCTGCAAAAAATATGTTTTCAAAAAGACAAAGTTCAGCTGTACTGTTCTGTGTTAGCTACTTGTCTCACACTGGTAACTCACCCTTCATGTAAATAACATCTGGAGGTATATTTATCTTCCAGGCAGCATCCAGCCCATAGCCTGGAAGAAGTAATTTACATATAAGAAAAACACAGATTTATCTGGAATATAGCATCACATTGCAGATATCAAGGTATTTTACTCAACTTCCTATGTCCTACATGCCCATATAGATGGCTTAGGAGGTTTGATCCTACTGACTGATTCACTTTAAAGCTTCAATTCTTCTAAGCACACTTGCATACAGTTTTGGAAGGTACTCATTAGGGAGATTGTTCCAAACATCTTAGAGAACTAGCAACTAGAGATGAGTGGATCATTTAAATTTAAAATATGCCAGCTTTGCTGAATTTACCTCCAAAATTCAATCCCCATCAAATAAATTTGCAATGAATCATAGAGAGAGAGAGAGATAATCTACTCAATAAACTAGGTTGTGCCATCAAAGTTGCAGATGCAGAGTAATAAAGGGAAAACTGCATAGCCAAGCAAATAATTATAAACTTACTCTCTTATGCTTTAGAAGTGTGGTAAATCACCTAGCACATTTTTTGTGAAATTGAGCATCCATGGATTAATCTGCTCATCCCTACGAACCATTGTTCTTGTGTGGAACATATGCTTGTGATCTCTTCATGTGATTCCAGACAAACATGATGATGTTGAGATCAGGGCTCCATGGTGGCCATGTCAGCAATTCCAGGACTCTTTGTTTTTCTTTATGCTGAAGTTAGTCTTTAGCTATATTTACTGTATGTTAGTCATGCTGCAGAATAAATTTGGAGCGAATCAGATGCCTGTTTTATAGTACTGCATGATGGATAAGTACCTACCTGTATTTCTCAGTACTGAACACCCATTAATCCAGGCCAAAAACCCAACAGCATTTTCTGAAATACAGCACCAAACTTGCAAGGAACATTCAACATGTTTCACTGTTGCCTGAAAGTACTAACTATTGTACTGCTCTCCAGCCTTTGAGTGAAGAAACTGCCTTCTGTTTCAGTCAAATACTTCTCATTTTGACTCATCAGTCCTGAGTACCTGCCGCCATTTTTCTACATCACAGTTCCTATAATTTTGTGCTTAGTTGAGTCGCTTGGCCTTGTTTCCATGTCGAAGGTATGATTCCCAGAGCCCTGATTTCACCATTATCAACTCTGCCTAGGATACATAAAGAGACAGAAGAATGTGCACAAACCTACATCCATAAATGATCTGTGGTTAGAAATTTGGATCAACCAGCCTGACAATTTCCTTCAAATACTGTGTGCAAGTCTGCCTAGAAGATTTGTTGCTTTGATGCCATTTTGAAGCTAACTGGTGGTTACTCCAAATATTAATTCTATTTGCATTTTTTAAAGCATTTTTACATTGAATATTTTTTTCCACACCTGCCCAAAACTTGCAGACATTACTGTATATTAGAAATGTTTAGACAACTTTTTTGTGCCTGGGTAGATGGTCACATTAAGATCAGTGTGCTGTACAGGTGATACGTGAGCAGAATGTATCTGTTACTACTCATACTTACCGCTCCCGACATGCTGCTTCCGCTGCCGCTCCCGTTCTCAGCGCTCGCTCCTCTCCCGGGTCCCGGCGCTCTGTTCCTTTCACCGCTGCGTCTCCTTCCCCCGTTGCCACACTTCCTACTTCCGGTCAGCGGCATGCTCGTCCTCGGCGCGCGCCTTCACCGCACCGTCGGATGTCCGCTTCTGCGCAGGCGCGCAGGATTCGACGCTAGATCCTCCTCCCGGTTCCGGGTTCCAGCGCCGGATGTTTTGCTCCACTTGGACTCCCAGCAACCTATCCCTGTGGACCTCACGGTATATCAGGTCACCTCCCCTGCTAGGAGGTGCCTGAGTGTCTTTAGCTTTTGCTTTGTCTCTGGCCTCCTTTGTCTCTTGTGCTGAGCTCTGAACCTCCGTACTGGTTCAGCTCTCGTTCCTTCTTCCTCTAGTTCCCTGTACTCAGTCTCTTCTCGGTTTACCTTCTCCTCCTGCTTCCCTCTGTTCCTACCTGCCTCTGGTTTCCCTCGGCTCCGTCCCTACCCATTCCTCCAGAATTCCACCCTCCTTCCTCCTAAGTATTCCTGCCTAGTCCTCTCCTTTGTTTATTTCTCTATCAAGAGCCGTCTCTCCTGGTGCCTGCTACCGTGGTTTGGTTATCTCCGGGCCTGCTCCCTAACGATCCCTGTATAGGGGTTGGTTTACACCAGGCTTGCTCGTCCGGAGGGTCGCCTTCCACGGTCCAGAGGGTCCACTCTTGTTTCTGCCTCAGAATCATAACAGTATCCTCCAAGTTGAGAAAAGATCACAGTAGTGACTCTCTATTTTAGATAATAAATGAAGATTCTGAATTTATCTTCAATTAAGTAAAAATTGTTTAATATTGTAAACCAGACAACAGGTTTATTAGGGTTAAGATATTTATTGTTACATTTTTATTAGCTTTGTTACATTATTTATTGGTATGAGTTATTGTGATAATGATGCACAGACAGCACTGTGACTTAGTAGTTAACAGTGTTGCTTTACAGCTGGTGGTCCAAGGTTCAAATCTTACCAAGGACAGCATCTGCAAGGAATCTGTACATTTTCTGTGGGTTTCCTCCCACACTCTACAGAACATACTTGATAGGGAAATTCGATTGTAAGCCCCAGTTGGCACAGTGATGAGAATGTCTGTGAATTATGTTGGTGCTAAATAACTAAGAATAATAAATACATAGTTTTCATCAAGGTATGTAATGCGAATACAGAAGTGTACAATGTTTGGATTGCCAACATAAATCACACATCTAATTCCAAAGGAAAGTTGATGGAACTGCTCCGAATCATATATAAATTATGTAAGCATGCAAACCTGGCAACATAGTGGCTCAGTGGTTAGCACTGTAATGCTGGGGTCCTGGGTTCAAATCCCACCAGGGACAACATCTGCAAGGAGTTTGTATGTTGTCGAGTTTTCTCTATGTACTTTGGTTTCCTCCACATTCCAAAAACATACTGGTAGGGAATACAGATTGTGAGCTCCACTGGGGGCAGTGATGATTACGTCTGTAAAGCACGGTGAAATTAATGGCACTATATAACCAAGTAAAATAAATACTTTTATGCCTATAGGAGCACAACCCCATCAGGTGAGAATTTCTGCTAAAAAGATTTTTGAGAGCATAGGGGTTATAATCCTGATGCTAGAATTTTCTGTACTGTTGAAGTGTCAATCTGTGTTTTACTCTTTTTAGAGATATAATGAAGTTTCAGTTTATGGACATTAATAACTTCTCAATTTGGGGCTGAAGCTTTTCTAATAATTTTTCATTCATGTGATTATGTTTCCACAGAAGGCAAGATAAGAAAACGTAATACCCTGCATGATTATACAAAGTCTTCAGATAGCACTTTAGTAAGGATCAACAAGCAGCTAAAGATTAAAACAAAACTTTTTAACACCACAGAGAATTGTGCCAAGAGATGCAGTCGGAATAAAGGGCTAGCCTTTACTTGCAAGTAAGTAGTCAATTTCTACTAATGCAACTGCTATTTGGCATTGTATCGGCATTGCACCTCACCCTCCTGTGTGTGGAAACTACACAGTGCTTCAAAGTGTTTTTTGGAGAATGCCAATTTTGTATTTTTTGTTCATCTGTTAAACACATGTAGGCTTGGCTGAGTACACTTTGGGCTTGACTTTCATCATTTGTTTGAGAAATATAAACAGTATTTGTTGTGTTCGGTAATGGTTCATCGGTAATTCAGAGAATATCTGACAATAGGAAAATATTTCTGAATATATATATAATGTAAGATTTATACTCTTTGCTTCATAAAAATAGGATTATAGGTGGGTGCAGAGCTACAGTGATTATTGTCTGGCTTGGTGAATGACAGCCAGCGGGTGTTGCTACATTCAGAAAACAATAAGTGAAAAAATAAAAAATAAATAAATGTAGATATATAAAGAAGAGAACAGCTCAATGGCTCGCAGTCTGTATACTGGTCAGTAGAGATGAGCAAATAAATTCGAATGGAACTGAATTCTCTTTGAGTTTTGCAAAAATCTGCATTTGTTAAAATGCGGATTGTTTTTATTTAGTTTTTACGAGGATTCAGAAAAATGGCAGCAACTGTCTGCCATTTTTCTGAATTATAAAGAGTAATCAAACACTGAAAAAAAAAGTTCTGTACTGTTCACATCTCTGGCCCCTCTACTATTCACCAACACCCGTCTGGTCCTCACCAAACCCTGTCCACCCATCCATGCAAGAGGCGGGTTATGAAAAGATTCAGCAAGGACTACACCGGTGGTTGTGAGAAGTGGAGGGGCCAGATAAGTGAACAGTAAGGTAAGTAGAATTATTTTTTAAATTTGTTTTACATCTTACAGACCACAGAGCATAATAAGAGAAATTAAATTTGAGGAGAATAATTTCCACCCAAAAATGTGCAAATATGCAAATTCAAATTTTTCATTGATCCGCTCATCTTTACTATTGATACAATTGGCATTTTTTTCTTCATCCATTGAATGTTTTTATCTCTACTTGATAACACAGTAAACAATTTCCCTTTGTTACAATATGTGCCTGGGGAACTGTAAATTGAATAATGTAATATTGGAAAATATCAGATTCCATATTACAAGTCTTTGAACTGCTTTCAATGTTTCAGAACCTTGGAATTTGTGTAGTGTGAAAGATTAATCTTAAGTTGAAATTAGGACAGAAACATAAGAACATAATCACCCAGACATACTGTATTTATTCCTGAATTCCCATGGCTTATTCCAAGATGCATGTCATGACATTTCTATACTAGAGGTAAAAGCATGCAGGTAGTTTTGCTAAATTTGACCCACTCAATATGATTGTACCATGAAGAACTAAATACTGTATTTGTGCTGTATAATTATGATGAATGCTGGTGCATCAAACACAGTCAAAGTCTTTGATAAACCAATGCACCCCTATGCACTTAACGATATAATGAGTCAGTCTACATTCTTTCTCTATTGCCAACCTATTTGATTGAAGCACAAAAGCCTCTAGTTTTCTAAAGTGGTATTAAAAGAAATCTATGTTTAATGCTAATAAATGCATTATTCTCTCCAGGGCGTTTGCTTTTGATAAAAGCATAAAGAGATGCCACTGGTTCTCTTTCAATAGCTTGTCAACCGGAATAAAGAAGAAACTAGATCATGCATTTGATCTTTTTGAAAAGAAAGGTAACATTTATTCTTATAAAATGCTTCAAAAGAAATGTTTCTGTAACTATTGATTATTGCAGCAGTATGTGTGATTACTTACATTTATGTTAGCTGTTTTTCTGGGATCCTTTTAATTCCTTTTGGAAGTTTAATTGCATATAAATGAGGTTTATTAACACTATATTCATAATGAAATAATACAGTGCTAATATATTAATAGATTCAGTATGCTGTATGCTTCTAAACAACATTTACATATTTAATGGTTTCATTATTTCATGAAAATGATTAGATGAGTCTTAGATGTTTCATTAGGAGGTTTCAGGATTGCATAAATCAAATCATGCGAAATATGGATTATTGGCACTCGTTGAGAAGTAAATGCCTTAAATCTGTAAGAAAAAAGAGCATATATATTCCATGAGGACTGTCCTTGTGACTGCCATGGTGCTATTAAAACAAATATTGTGTCCAGCCATTGTTACTTTAGCCCTTTTCCTATTTGGTGATCAGTCCTCTATTAATAAGCTGCAATATTAGCAATGATGAGATGATGGCTGGAGTATAGGGGGGAGTAAATAGCAATCCATTCTGTCTTGTATAAGTAGAACTGTTCCTCTATTATATGGACTTCAGTGACAAAGAAAAGTGTATCTATTTGAATTTTTCAGGGATAAATGGGTTTGCTCTCCCACAGATTTTTTTCTGCTATAAATTAATCAAATAAATAATATAATTTGCAGATCTTCTGCCACTTTCATTACATTTATACCTGAGTACTAGAGTTGAGTGGCTCAATCCATTGCAGATCAAGTTTAAGTTGAATTTCCTGAAATTGGAATTTTCATGCAAAATCTAACACTTTGAGATTCGATTCGCTCTTGGCAAAAAAAACATGCCCTCCACCATTTCCCAAAGTGCTGAAGCATCAGAGAACGGGATAAAGTATTTTTCCATGTCTCTGTGGCTGCCTCATTATGTCCTGAAGCTATGACATCTAACGCATTATCATACCTTGTATAGTAGTAATCAGTACAGGGGTCATCACAGATCAACGGTTCCTAGTGGAGCACAATTTGATCGGCAGAGTAATTTTCCATTCACAAAGTCACTGGATATGTCTATCTTTTCTGTAGTGTGTAAGCTCTTATGGTCAGCAGGGTCCTCTTACTATATCTCTTGTAGAGTGTAAGCTCTCATGGTCAGCAGAGTCCTCTTTCCTTTAGAATGTAACATCTTGGGGTCAGTGAGGCTCTCTCTTTCTCTCTTCTATAGATTGTAAGTTCTTATACTCAGCAGGGTTCTCACTCTTCTATAGACTGTAAACTTATTGTCAGAGGTGTCATCAATTTCTCGTTCTCTCTTGTAGAGTGTATGCTCTTATGATCAGCAGGGCACTCCCTCTCTCTCATGTAGGGTATAAGATCTTATGGTCGGCAGGGTTGTCTCTCTCACACTGATCTTCCTTATGTGTATTTTCTGAAAAATTTCAAGCCATGCGGTATTGAGATTTGTACAAATTTATTCGCCAAAAATCAATCTTCGCTTATCTTCACTGAGTACCTCCCCAGTCTCTCTACAGTCTGTCTAGTGATTGGCTGCAGCATTACATGTCTGGATCGAGCAGGAAGTACAGAGCTCAGTGCTTTCTATTTCATCAGGAAAGATATGTAAATGCTTAAGAAAATGATCACTGGACATAGTGGTGACAATCTCGTGACCGTTACATCGATGGATTGGTTGTAGACTTTACATGCCCATCCAGACTTTATAGAAAATACAGAAACAAGGAAGAAATTTGAGCCATGTTAGAATAGGAGTGGCAGGGGATCAGTAAGGTAATTTAGTATTATAATTTTACAGCATTCTGGAAGATTTATTTAAAAATGTTTAAGTGGATTATGGGGACCATGTGCTCAAACAAAAATTAATAGTGGCAGGGTGTGGATGCACAGTTAATGTATATATATATATATATATATATATAATGGATTACCATATTTACATCTATTAACTGTGCTTTCTGAATAAACAAAACAGATTATGTCCGTGACTGTATTAATGGAAAAGGCAGTAATTACAAGGGTTTACGGAACACAACAAGGAGTGGCTATGCATGCCAGTCATGGAACTCTATGATCCCACATGAACACAGGTAAGAAAGAAATTACAACTTATCTCATGCACTAATATATTCTGCTTAAGTGGAAGTCCATTTTACGATGGACACAGAATATTGATAAATGTGTTATTGCTTGTGAAGAAAAGAATAATTCATTATATGTATAGTCAGAACAATTAAGATTAAACTAAACTTTTCAAGGTTTTTTGATCAATTAATTTTGTAGGTCAGTGAGGGTCAAGGCCCTTAATGCCAACTGATTACTTAAACATTTAGCTCCTCCATGAGTGCACACACAATATTGTATGGGCTTAATAAAAAGTCTATGGATCCTTTAACTGCTGAATGCACACTCAAGCCAAAGTGGAGCTCTACCTGGTGAACTGAGGACCTTGGTATAGTGGTTTAAGCAATCTGTGTGGGTCTCATGACATAAACCACCAAGAATCTGCAAGGCGTTTAAGGGTCCATAATAGTGATGAGCGAGTATGCTCGTTACTTGAGATTTCCGAGCATGCTTGGGTGTTCTCTGAGTATCTGGGGCATGCTCGTGTTTTATGTTTGCATTCCTGCAGCTGTGAGACAGCCTGAATACATGTGGTGGTTACCTGTTTGATAGAAATCCCTACATGTGTCCAGGCTGTCTAGCAGCTGTGGGACCACAAACATAAAACACGAGCATGCCCCAGATACTTGGAGAACACTCGAGCATGCCCGGAAATGTCGAGTAACGAGCACACTCGCTCATCACTAGTCCATAACAATACATAAAAAACTTTGAAAGACTTAGTTATACTTTATGTAGCAATTGTTTGAAATAGTCTCCAAACTTTTTATTATATGTTTACCTCCAGTCTCGTTCACTATTTAAATAGAAACTACTATGTTGGATATGCTGCTTGCCTGCAGATATAGGATTAATCTGTAGGTAAATAGCGTTAGGAAGTTGCTCGGTTGCCATACTGATTGCTTGGATACCAGGAGAATATTTAATTTATTCTTCCTGTGAACCGTTGTCTTTCAGTCATATGGGCTTGCCGATGCGGCTACAGTAACTGCTCGCAGCATTGTGATCATCAGCTGTAAGCAAGGCCCATCACTTTGATTGACAGACAGCTTTGCAGTGCATCAGTACGGTAGCCAAGTACCTTTCTAAAACTATTTACCTGCATATTAACCCCATATCTGCAGTGAAATAGCGTTATCCAATGTGATAGGTTCCCTTTAAGCTAGTTCCTTTTACTTTGGTGCACTTAGTCTATACATATGAAGTATATGAATAGTTGTAATAATTAAACCAGATTTTGAAACAACTTTTTTTACTCTTTTTTTTGTATTGATAGATATTTTGTGCATGATTGTGATGGCAGATATTTTGACTGAATCTTTGCTGCATTTAGAGATATTTTTACATAGACCGTGGCCAGATATATTTAGGTGTTCTTTGACTTTTATGGGACAGTGTTCTATTCATGTTCTGTTGAAAAGGAAAAAAAACAAACAAAATTGTAGTAAAATGTGTTTACCGTGAAACCTAAATTAATCAATTGATTAATTTGTGATAACATACTTTAACAGAAGCCTTAAATGTTCCAGATTACAAATTTCATAGATCAGGTCTCGAGGTTTTCTCATGTCTAAAAAGATCTTTTTTCTTAGGAGGTCATTAGTTTTCCTATAGATTGAGATACTGTAGGTAAATTAGCTAACAACAGTTGCTTGGTACTAACAAATTATGGTTATAGAATTACAAAGTGCAAAGGTCCCATTAGTCTTATATGAGATATAGCCTTAGGGTACTATTCTTCAAAATAATTGGTAGTGTTCTCCCCTCGGGTATTCAGCTGCACAAAGTAAAACTTAAGTCTGGCTAGGCTTTGTGGAACTTGAAGAGGGGCCATGTATGAATTACTATATGATGTGAAAATAGAATAGAGGAAGAAATAGACAAATCTATACATTATAGAAAGTATATGTATACACGCATTTCTGTTTGTTCGTTTGTATGGGATACCATGTCTTTGGTTGCTAGAATCAATGAATAAAAATGTGCTACTCGATCATTGATGAAACCATACAAATCCATCCATTACTTACTTAAATTACTGATTCAGCCATTAAATCTGAAAACAGGCTCATTAGCTACTCTGCAAAAAGTTTATATAATAACAAAAAGGATTTTTTTTTTTACCTAAAAACATTATTTATTAAATGTACCTAGATAAAAAGTTTTAATTAAGCTCTAAAACATAAAAATCTAAAAAAAATAGAAATTTGGCAACAGAGCTGTGAATTTAACATTGTAAAGATAATTGCAATGAATATGCACTTTGCAAAGATTCCACAAAAACATTATCCCCAAAGCACGTTTCACTTATTTAGCTTCCGCTTACTCAGGGAGTCTAGACATAAAGCAATTCATAAGTTTATGGCAAAAATAATCTTACCCATACTATAATGCATTCTCCAAGGAAGCAAGATCTAAACATGTGAAACGTGAATTGGGGATTATGTTTTTGTGGCAACCTTGCATGATGCATTACACTATGGGTAAGAGTATTTTTGCCATATACTTATGAGTTGATAAATGTATGTCTGCATACATAACTTACGTTCTGATCACTGTGTCTATTATTTGGAGTCTTATATATTCATATTTATTGTACTTACCTTTACGATCCTACCTGCATTGCTCTTTTGCCAATGTCCTGGTTTTTGTCATCTTTTATGTTTTTCTGGTTTATTAAATACTTTTTATATTTGTACATTTGGTAAATATTTTTTTTTAGTTCCTTTTTTGTTATTGTATGAATCATTGATAACTATACATATTTTTTTTTTTATAAAGGTCTAGCCTGTTGGCCTGACAATTAGTTTCCAATGCCATTAGCCAATACAGTATGATGCCAGGCTTAGTCTACACGGCCCTAATGCATTCTGCTTTGAATATTATTGTTTTCTCATCATGCTTTACAGTCAGAGATTGCAAAGGTCACCCGACAAATGAAGTAGCCGCACGCTATTTTGTTTATTACCCCACGAAAAATGTCATGATGTCATTAGCACAGACTCATGTGCAGAGAGCAATTAGAATAAAAGAAAGGATTAAACAATTGAACATTTGCTGCTTGTTAATGTGTGGGCTAACATTCACAGAACAACTTCATCAGAACATCTGTTTTTAGGAAGGTGGTTTCCATGTTTATGTCAAGGAACGCATTGTGTAGTAATTTCGGGCTATTTTCTTCATATTTTTTACAAGACAGACTTGTAGTAATGTTCTGTTTTATGTCATTTCCGATCTTGAGAACTGAGAAGCATAAACTGAGTCAGCCCCTTTCTCCTTAATGACTTATTTCCTCTTTATTCGTATTGGTGTGTACGAGCAAGGTTTAAAGAAAACATTTTTTTTAGTTTGGCACTATTTATATTTTTCCCCAGTAGAATACAGATGTAGCAGGGCTGAGAACAAGATGTTTTATTTGGGCTTTTTCAAAGCACTGTAGTATATTAGAGTATTGATTCTACTTGCTTCGACCCTTCAAAAGATAGGAAGTTCTTGGTGGCAATACTTCCTAGGATGTTTGCAAAATAGATCTTCACAAAGAAGAAAACTATCTCTCTCATAGCTTGCTACATATGTGCCAATTGTATAAATCCGTCCGTATCACACAGCGCTAAACCATAGCCGTGAAACAGAAAAAGCACAGATGTCTTACTTTCTCAAATAAAATCGTTCTTTATTTAAATATTTAAAAAAATATACATTAAGCAAAATACAATAACCTTAAACCTCAAATGTAAGGGACTGCTCTGGTACTCATCTCATTATACACACAATGCATTTTTCAGCCAAATAACATTATCAAAAGCAAAGCACTAGAATGTGCACAACCATTTAAGTATACACGTGGTGTCAAAATCCCCACCATATAATAATCACACCAGGTTAGCAACTACCTAGGTCTGCTTCACAAAAGCTCCCATCCCGCAACCTGACTGCTTTTGGGCTTGAACAATCATAGCCTATCATCCAAAGCACTTCATCTCATGTTGCTGAAATAGGGACGATAAGTTGGGCATTATACTTACAGAGTGTGAGATGAGTCCACCAGTCCCTCTACCCCGACGAGCATTTCATCGCCAAACCTCCTCAGGGGTGGCCCCCTGAAAGACGTTTGGCAACGAAACGCGCGTCGGGGTAGAGGGACTGGTGGACTCATCTCACACTCTGTAAGTATAATGCCCAACTTATCGTCCCTATTTCAGCAACATGAGATGAAGTGCTTTGGATGATAGGCTATGATTGTTCAAGCCCAAAAGCAGTCAGGTTGCGGGATGGGAGCTTTTGTGAAGCAGACCTAGGTAGTTGCTAACCTGGTGTGATTATTATATGGTGGGGATTTTGACACCACGTGTATACTTAAATGGTTGTGCACATTCTAGTGCTTTGCTTTTGATAATGTTATTTGGCTGAAAAATGCATTGTGTGTATAATGAGATGAGTACCAGAGCAGTCCCTTACATTTGAGGTTTAAGGTTATTATTATTATTATTATTATTTATTGTTATAGCGCCATTTATTCCATGGCGCTTTACAAGTAAGTAGGGGTATACATAATAAAAACAAGTACAATAATCTTGAACAATACAAGTCATAACTGGTACAGTAGGAGAGAGGACCCTGCCCGCGAAGGCTCACAATCTACAAGGGATGGGTGAGAATACAGTAGGTGAGGGTAGAGCTGGTCAAGCAGCAGTTTGGTCGATCGGTGGTTACTGCAGGTTGTAGGCTTGTCGGAAGAGGTGGGTCTTCAGATTCTTTTTGAAGGTTTCGATGGTGGGCGAGAGTCTGATGTGTTGTGGTAGAGGGTTCCAGAGTAGGGGTGATACGCGAGAGAAATCTTGTATACGATTGTGGGAAGTGGAGATAAGAGGGGAGTAGAGAAGGAGATCTTGTGAGGATCGGAGGTTGCGTGTAGGAAAGTACCGGGAGATGAGGTCACAGATGTAAGGAGGAGACAGGTTGTGGATGGCTTTGTACGTCATGGTTAGGGTTTTGTACTGGAGTCTCTGGGCAATGGGGAGCCAGTGAAGGGATTGACAGAGGGAAGAAGCCGGAGAATAGCGGGGGGACAGGTGGATTAGTCGGGCAGCAGAGTTTAGAATAGATTGGAGGGGTGCGAGAGTGTTTGAGGGGAGGCTACAGAGCAGGAGGTTGCAGTAGTCAAGGCGAGAGATGATGAGGGCATGGACTAGGGTTTTTGCAGATTCTTGGTTGAGGAATGAACGGATTTGTGCAATATTTTTGAGTTGAAGTCGGCAGGAAGTGGAAAGGGCTTGGATATGTGGTTTGAAGGAGAGATCAGCGTCAAGGATAACCCCGAGGCAGCGAGCTTGTGGGACTGGGGAGAGTGGGCAGCCATTTACTGTAATGGATAGGTTCATTGGGGGGTCACGTGAGATGGGGGAAAGATGATGAATTCTGTTTTGTCCATGTTAAGTTTGAGAAATCTAGCGGAGAAGAAGGATGAAATAGTGGACAGACATTGAGGGATTCTGGTTAGTAGGGAGGTGATATCTGGTCCAGAGATGTAGATCTGTGTGTCATCAGCATATAGGTGATACTGAAAGCCATGAGATTCTATGAGCTGTCCCAGGCCAAAGGTGTAAATGGAGAAGGGCAGGGGCCCAAGGACTGAACCTTGTGGGACTCCGACAGATAGGGGGCGAGGTGAGGAGGTGGTGTGTGAGTGGGAGACGCTGAATGTCCGGTCTGTTAGGTATGATGAGATCCAGGATAGGGCCAAGTCTGTGATGCCAAGGGATGAGAGGGTCTGTAATAATAGGGAATGGTCCACTGTGTCAAAGGCAGCCGACAGGTCGAGGAGGAGGAGAACAGAGTAGTGTCGCTTGCTCTTGGCGGTTAAGAGGTCATTGGTGACCTTAGTTAGGGCAGTTTCAGTGGAATGGTGTGACCAGAAGCCAGATTGTAAGTGGTCAAAGAGGGAGCAAGAAGAGAGATGGGAGGACAGTTCAAAGTAGACGTGTTGTTCCAGTAGTTTTGAGGCATAGGGGAGAAGTGATATAGGGCGATAGCTAGATACAGAGGATGGGTCAAGAGAGGGCTTTTTGAGGGTAGGTGTGATGGAGGCATGTTTAAAGCTTGAGGGGAAAACACCAGTTGTTAGTGATAGGTTGAAGAGATGGGTTAGGGTTGGGATGAAGATTGTGGTGAGGTTTGGGATGAGGTGGGATGGGAGCGGGTCAAGTGCACAGGTGGTGAGATGTGATCTTGAGAGTAGAGTGGCAAGTTGATCTTCTGTAATGGTGGAGTAGTTGGTTTTGGAGGTGGAGGGTAGGGAAGTTGGGAGGAAGGGCTCTGGGGCTTGTTGACCAAAACTGTCTCTGATGTTATCAATCTTCTGCTTGAAGAATGAGGCAAAGTCTTCAGCAGAGATAAGTGGGGAGGGAGGAGGTGCTGGGGGACGGAGGAGAGAATTGAAGGTGTTGAATAACTGTTTAGGGTTGTGAGACAGGGAGGATATGAGAGATGAGAAGTAGGTTTGTTTAGCTGTGGTGAGTGTGGTCTTGAAAGTATTATTGAAAGTAAGTTATTGTATTTTGCTTAATGTATATTTTTTTAGTTATTTAAATAAAGAACGATTTTATTTGAGAAAGTAAGACATCTGTGCTTTTTCTGTTTCACGGCTATGGTTTAGCGCTGTGTGATACGGACGGATTTATAGCATTGGGCAAGCACATAGTAACATTGGATCATTTGGTTGATGTAATATTTGTGCCAATTGCTGGTCTCAGAAACCTTTCCTGCATGTACATTATGAGAAGTTATAGGATATTCCATGTAGATTTACAATACATGATCGTGGAGCCTTTGTGATCAGTCAAAGCAGTAAACTGGTTGTCAACCACAGTCACTCTGCAAAGGCACAGCCATGATCAGAGAAAACTCTGGCCCTGCCATCTAACCCCCTTAGCGGTAGAATTCTTAATATTCACAGTGTGAACAATTGACACCCACAAAAGACCTTCTGGTTTAGCTATTGTTGACTACCAAAGCATAATTACAGTAAATATGCTCGTTCAGTCTGACCTACATTTTATATTGACATGCAACAATGTAATTAAAATAAATGTAGAATGTATGTATACTTTCTAATGAGACTATAAAAAATCCTTAAAGGGAACTGTCAACTAATTCATGCTGCCTGAACCACGTGCATCATAAAGCAAAGACTGGCTACATCATTGCAGACGTATGTGTCACTCTAACATGCTGCCATATTTCAGAGAAAACATGCTTTAAAGGGAACCTGTCAGCTGATACATGGTACCAAAACTGTGGGCAGCATGTATTAGCCATTGGCTGTACAATCGCAGCCATGTATATTTGTTTCAAAGCATATTTTTACCAGCTGATAGGGACCGAGCCACGCGAGTTACTAGTCGTACAGGTTAGGCCCTGTCATCTTCTCCTCGCCTGCTGGCAGTTACTGGCAAGTCTCTGTCTATACATACACATGGGCAGAGGCTTGTTGGTCACTGTCAGTATGCGGGGACCTTCCTGTACAACAAGTTAATAGCATTGCACGGTCCCCGGTGGGATAAACATACATGGTTGTGATCCTACAGACAGTGGCTGATACATGCTCCTACAGTTTGACAAGTCCCTTTAAAATGATGGTTGGGAATAAGGTGACTAGGATGACTTGTCCCAGAGCCAGTTTCTGACTCATACTACAGTACCCATGGCTCTGGTAGCATAAATGAGCTGACATGTTCGCTTTAAAGGGATTTTCCAGTATTATGATATTGTTGGCCTATCCATTGGCGAGGTCATCTATATCAGATCAGCAGCTCAGTGGAGGTCAAACATCTGGAAACCCCCACTGACCAGCAGTTACCAGGATTAGTAAAGCTCTATCATTTTGTTGAGTGCTGAATCATCTTCTGTTTATTTGTATAAGAATTTGTTCTACTTGTTCTTCGTGTGCAAATACTAATTATTACATATTGCTTCTATGGAATCTCTACTACAACTTCTACAACTCTTATTTTCTGTAAGCTAAGCATTCTATTTCTTATACTAAATGTTTGCTAGTTTTATGGCTCATTTGTTTACAAGTTATTTACCAACGTCTAGTGTCTAATTCCAAGACTGCACTTTCCAATGTATATCATTAGCTTTTACCTATGAGAAGAAGCATGTCATCTAATAATATACATTCAGCTGTCACAAGAAGCCTTGTAATTAGTAGTGTTTACAGTGTCAGCTGCTAATTAATATTGCTTATTTTGGGAGCGGTGATATGGCTAATGTTACCACTGGCATGATTGGCACATGTAGGGCATGGTATTACATGAATAGCGGGCATACTAAAATTTCTTTACATCGGTAGTGCATGCTATATTTTCTTACTAACTATTGTGTCACCACTTACTACAACATGTGCTGTAATGTCATTTTAAAACTAGCTTTTTGCATTCGAGCTACCAAAGTAAAGACCTCAATGAAAACTATTGTCGGAATCCCAAAGGAGAAGAAGGAGGACCTTGGTGTTTTACAAAAAACCCGAAAGTTCGTCATGAAGTGTGTAATATCCCATCATGCTCAGAAGGTAACATTTTAAGAAATTTCATGAAAAGTTGATTAGCATAATATACAGCACTGTTTGCGTATGTGCACACTGAGTTTTATTGATGCGGAAAGTGAGCAGAAACTTCTCTAAAACGTAAAACTCAAAATCCTCCTCAAAAGCTCCAAATTAAAAAATCCTTCTTAAAAACTTGAATTTCAGCTTGCACATATCGTTAGATGCATTTTACTCCACTGTATAATAACATGTTGTCCGCTTCTAAATATTAAAAGATCTCAAACACATATCCATATTCTAATTAACCTGAAATATTCATATCCTTTAGTACCTCATGCAAAAGTGCAACACATGGCATGCCACCTATGGTATTAAAATAAAATCTAATGTGTGATTATGTGTTACTGGGAGATCTGAGTCTGTATCCTTGGATTTCTATAGCAGATTTGCAGTATGTAGGCAGCAGATCTTCAGAAATATTTAAAGAAACTTGTCCTGTGGGATCCTAGCCAAAATATCATGATACTTATTTATTTATTTATTTATATGGCAGTACTTGTCTACCACACAAATCCTTTCCACAAGCAGGGAAAGTACATTTCACACAGATTTAGGCACAAAATTGATCCAAAATTGATGTAAAGTCATCCATGTATAAAGCATATATACAAGTTCATACTGCAGACCCCCAATTGCCATTGCCCATGAAGTCTCAATACCTACTATGCTTGTTAAAAAAATGAAATATGTGAGACTAGTAGGACATACAGGCAAATACTAACTACTCTGCTATTCATTTACAATGTTCCAAACAGATCATGCAATGAGTTTACGCGGCCAAGATTTTTATTACACCAATTCAGAAAATTTACTACTATAAACTAATTCATGGGACTGGAGTAAAGATTAAAGGGATTTTATGTAATCTGATTGTATAATCGCTTTATAAAATAGATGCAGTTAGAATTAATTGAAAGCACAGACATAGTAAAATTGTCCTTTTTAGTCTGTTGGCGGGAAAGAAAAAAGTTTTCCACGATATGCAGCATTCCAAGGGTACAATAATGCATTTATGACTTCTGGTACTAGGAGTCAATAATGCTTGTCCTATTATGCCTATTGGAGATGAGCAGATCAATCAAAATTCAAATTTGCCTTCTATCCTCAGAAATTCTATTCATAGAAAAGTTATTTAATGTCCCTCATTATGTTCTGTGGATTCTCTAGATTATAAAGACATAAGATGTAAAAAAAACAGAAAAAAAACCCCTATTCCCACCTCTATGGTCCTCAACGCCGCTCATGCTGAAAATTGTGCCCAAATCATGGGGCACGCTATGACTTCATGACACCATGACCTTTCACATGCTTGTGCAAAGTTCATCTCAAGCTGTGATGAACTGATAATGTGGCGAAGAACAAATTGTTGATGCGAAGGGGCCGTAGAGGTGAATGGTAAGGTGATTATAAGGATTTTTTTTACATTTTGATGTTGTCGTGGCTGCTTCCACCAATGTATGCCTATAAACCTATATTTGAAAAGTTACTTCCAGTCCACACATAAAGCTTTTGGTGATGTGGTTAGTCTGATTTGAAGTCACATGAGCTAGAATAATAGCAGATTGGCACTTCAAACTGTTGAAGACAGCAATTGATACTGTATGTTTTGCACTATGAAACACACTTTTTCCCCCCAAATACGGGTGGAAATAGTCCAAATGTAGCTTACCAGAGGTCCGAAGTAGAGTGGGGTCACAGGAGGCAGGAGCAGGGTCGCCGCTGCAGGAAGCCAGCAGTGGCAGGAGTGGGTCAGTGCTGTGGACTATGGGCTAAGAGGAGGGTTGTCCTGACAGTGAAAGGTAGGAATGGAGTCCCCCTTGTGCACATTGGCCTCACAGTGGTCTTCAGGAAAATGACGAGCAGAGATCTTTATCTACACATATGCCACCTTTACTGAAGACCGCCGGAAGAACAATGTGCGCAGCAGAGACCCCACACCTGTCTCGCACCACTGAGACACCCCCTTCTCCTAGCCCAGTGCCTGCAGCATCGCCCCACTCCTTCTGTCAGATGACATAAATGTGACTCTCCTGCTGCCTCTGGATACCCCACCACCCCCTTTATAAGCTAGATTCGGTCTGTAAGACGCACCTGTAACCCCCCCATAAAAATGCACAAATCCTGATTGCATGTTGAAAATATTTTTTTTCCTATTTTCCTCCTCTAAACTTGGGGTACTTTTTATGGTCCGGTGCTTCTTACAGGCCCAAAAAATAATGATGCACCTACATTATATTAGATACATATTTAGAAAGGATTAGACATTTTTTGCTGGGAGTACTTCTATAATAGGTAGACACTCTTAGTGAGTATGGTTACAGTATTACAATTCAAAAGGATTGCTCTCTTTACAGAAGCAAATAGAGCCACAAAAGTCTGCATAGAAGCTGAAGACACAAAACAATGAGAACATTTAAACCAAGACTATTTATAAGAATGTGTTTTTATTTTTGGTTGCATTGGAGTAATATAAATATGATTGCAAAGGTGAGCATTAAAGATGCGTGGATCAGGCAAAATTCAAATTCACGTGTTTGCATTGCAGTTATTCTTTGTGAATTGAATACCCATTAATATGCTCTGAGTTCTTTTTATTGTGCTTCTTATCACTTGCACAAAGTACTGAATTTCTAGGCCTCTTTCCAATAGGCCTAGACTTCTGACTCTGAAGTCTGGGACATTTCTGGGCAAGCGTGCATAAGGTCGCAACATCATGATGTCAGGACATGTGCCGTGACCTTCATTCACATGTGCAGAATTTCCTGGTCCTCATAAGAGCTAAGTGTCCCAGCTTAGCATCAAGATCTCCAGGGACTCATACTTGGCTCTGGTGATAAGAAGATGTGCTGAGGACCAGACAGGGATAGTGCAGAGTGGAGGGGCCAGAGAGGTGAGCGGTTAGGTGAGCATAAGTATTTTTTCACTTTTTTTAACCTTTTGATGGCATTTCATGGTTCAGCAAAAAGGTACCATATTGCTTAATCCCCATGGGAAAAAATCACTTAAACATTCACGTTTTAGAGAATGTAGGTTTTTGTAATATTTAATTAGAATGCAATCAAACCCAAATATATTTTCTTAACTCTAGTGAATATGTGTTTTATTGCACCAGAAATCCTTTGATAAAAAAACCCAACATAATCAGCATTTATTTGTAAGCACGCAGGAATACATGTTCGAAAACATTCTATCAGCACTGCGTTTCGTTTGCTTTATGACAATTAAATTCCATGGTTTGGGTGTATTCTTCTCTAAATCCAAACCAGGTGGTATTGTAGAAACACAATGGTTACAGGCATATGTTTTTTTTATGTCTTACAACATCTAAATAAAAATGTGCTAAAAATGGTTTTAATAGTTTTAATGGCAACATCTTTTGTAAGTAATCACGTTTGCAGTCTAAAGAGTTGTACTTTATTTATTACATCATTTTAGATTCATAGCTGATGGCATGTTTTCTGTTTTATGTGAGGGAGTTAACTTAATGGCCTGTTCATTCTCATGGAAGTGAATCTTCCCCAGATTTATTTCAATTGGTCAAATTTTTTTTAGAACTACCATTATTATTTTATTTAAGGACTGGGTCCAGAACTGGTGTGGTCCACTGAAAAATCATTATAACGTGCTTCGCAGATATAGAAATCAACTAGAAATAAATTTTTATTGAAATATTTTCAATTTTACATATGATGCGATAACAAAGGTAGCATTACAAACTGTAAATACAATATGTGTACAAAAACATATAAATGAATAGCGCGCAATTCTTTGATGTAACAACTGTAGGGGATAGGGGGGAGACGGAGTAAGGCAAAAAGGGGAGAAAAAGGAAAAAAGGGGGGAGGGGGCCCGAGGGTGAATTAACGTGTTAATATATATATATATATATTAACATGTATACAATAATTGCAAAGAGTCAATCTGAATCAGATAGTTCAGGGTTAGTTATGTGAAGTGTAGGTACCGCAAAGGGAGTGTGATTAGTATGTTCCGCCCAGGGAAGCCATACTCTTTCAAATTTACCAACTTTGTTTATGAGAATAGCCGACAGTTTTTCGTTTATCATGTACCAGGAGAGGCGAGATTTGACTGCGGAGAAATCTATATTTGTTTTCTTCCAGGCCAAAGCTATTGTTTGCTTAGTTGCTAAAAATATAAAAGATATAAGAGCCTGGGTGTGTTTGGGAATGTTGGGGATGCGTTTGTTAAGTAGGGCCTCGCAAGGATTCTTTCTGAGGTTTACATTTGTGACAGAAAAAACTAAGTGGTAAATTCTAATCCATAGTCTCCTAACAGTTGGGCATAGCCACCAAATATGAAACATGTCTCCAGTGGAGTTACATCCTCTGAAGCAGTTCGGGGAATAGTTGGCCACTGCCTTAGCTACTCTCGCTGGGGTCAGGTACCAACGGGTTAACACTTTATAATTAGTTTCTAGCGTAAGGGTATTTAGGATTCATTCACTCCAGTTGAGGAGGACCAGATTTGGGACCATTCAGAGTCAGTCAGGGTAGACCCAATATCGGACTCCCAGCGAGAAATGTATTTTAGACAATTCCTATGTGAGGGAGAGTTGATTTGTGAGTAGAGGAGTGATATAGTACCTGAGGCATGGGGGTTTTGACGGCATCTTTGTTCAAATGGGGTAAAGGAGTATGGTGGAATAGAATTTTTCAATAAAGAGCTGACAAAGTTCTTAAGTTGCAAATATCGAAATATCTCTCCTGGGGAAACCGTATTTTTCTCTAACGGCTGGGAATGGGATAATCCCGTCAACATTAAAGAGATGGTGAACTTTAGCTATCCCCGCTTCAACCCACTTATGGAAGTATCTAAGGGGACCCATACCTGGGGGAAATAGAGTGATGCCCCAAATTGGGGCGAGGGGCAAAAAAGGTGAGATTAATTGTGAGGAATACTTGTGAGAATCCCAGATTGCGAGAGAATGTTTTATTATGGGGTTTGAAATATGTTTGCGTTGGGTTGGGAGAATCCATAATATAGTATCTAGGGTATCGGGTTGTAGCTCGGCGGCTTCTAGAGATAGCCATAATGGGGGTTCAATGTAGGCATGATATAGGGTCAGTTGGCCTAATTGGGCTGCGCGGTAATATTTAGAAAGGTTGGGAACTCCCAACCCTCCTTTTAGGCGGTGTCGGTAGAGAGTGGCTTTGTTAACTCTGGGGATGCCTCCCCTCCAAACAAAGGCGTCTATTGATCTTTGAGCCATTTTAAGGAAGTGCGAGGGGATGGGGATTGGCAGGACACAAAATAAGTAAAGTAGCTTGGGAAGGATAGACATCTTTAGGGCACGCACACGGCCTAACCATGAGAGGTGCAATTTCTCCCAAGACTGTAGTAAAAGGCAAAGTTTTTGAAACATGGGAGGATAGTTGGCCGTGTAGAGGGAGTCTAGATTAGCCATCAGTTTCACTCCTAAATAGTCCAAGTGTTTAGTAACCCACTGAAAAGGAAAATCGTTTTGGAGATTTGTTATGGTTGATTGTGGGAGGGATACATTCATAGCGTAAGATTTGGCGGTGTTTATTCGCAGACCGGATACTGCTCCAAAGTCTTGTAAGGTTTGGAGAAGGGCCGGCAGAGATTTCTGAGGGGATGATAGTAGGAGCAGGATGTCGTCTGCAAACATGAATAGTTTATGTGGGACCGCCGCTACCTCTACCCCCTGTATATTGGAGTTGAGGCGTAGCTGGATGGCTAGTGGTTCGAGCGCCAGGAGAAATAGCAGGGGTGAGAGAGGGCAACCTTGTCGGGTACCTCTGTTGATTGGGAAAAGTGTAGAAGAAAAGCCGTTATAGCGCACGTAGGCGGAAGGTGAACTGTACAGACCATGGATCCAGGAGAGAAAGTGGTCGGGAAACTTCCATCTTCGCAGCACCGCAAACAGATAAGGCCACGATACAGAGTCGAAGGCTTTTTTAATGTCTAATGACAGTAACATACTTGATATATTGCGGTATTTGCAGAGGTGTAGTAGGTGGGAGACCCTCCGTATGTTGTCTGAGGCTTGTCGATGCAGGAGGAAGCCTACTTGGTCTTTATGGATTAATGCACCTAAGCCTGAATTCAATCTTTGGGATAGGATTTTAGCTAATATTTTAAGGTCTATATTAACTAGAGATATCGGTCTATAATAAGACCAGAATAAGTGATCTGTGTTGGGCTTAGGTATCATAGATTTTGCAGCCATTAATGAGGCCGTACCAGGTTTGTTACCGTCTCTCAGGCAGATGAAGTAGTTGGTGAGGTGGGGGGTCAGTACCGGGGCGTATTTCTTATAGTAAAGAGCCGTGAACCCATCGGGGCCTGTTTTTTTGTTAGTTTTCAAATTTTTAATGGCTAGTTCAATTTCATTAGGAGTTACAGCTTGGTCAAGGAGTTCAATCATGTCGGGGCTAAGGGCTGGAAAGGGAACAGAGTCTAAAAAGTTCTCTAGGGTATCTATGTTTGTGGCAGTTGGGTCACTGTACAGCTGTCTGAGTTTTTGTTGAAATAAATGGACAATTTGTTGCGGGTTGGTTGTGACACCTGTGGAAGTGCGTATACGTATGGGGGGTCTAGGTAAGGGTTGGCATTTTAGGCGGCGAGCGAGGTTAGAGTTATTTTTATTGTTAAGGGCATAGAAGCGTTGCTGTGACCAACGTATAGCTCGGTCAGCGTTCTCAGAGAGGTGCAGGTCTAGTTCCGTCCGTGCATGGAGGAGGTCTCGATACTTGGTGGGTAGAGGTTTAGTTTTCATCTGGGACTCCAAAGCTGACACCCTGCTCTCCAACTCCGCTATTTTCGTGTTTCTATCTTTATTCTTGTGAGAGGCCTCTTAGATACAGAAACCTCTGAGTACTGCTTTGTGTGCTTCCCATAGGGAAACTGGCGAAGATGCTGATTGTTTGTTCTATGAGAAATATTCATCAATATGGTTTTTCAGTTTTTGGGCGATGTCAAGATAGGAGAGCAGTGAGTCGTTAAGGGTCCAGCTGAATGAGCGGGGCTGCGGGTGGAGAGTTGAGCATGTGATCAGGTATGGGCAATGGTCTGACCAAGGGGTAGATTGGATTGAGATGTTTGATACATTTGGAATAAAGGAAGGATGGACTAGGATATGATCAATTCTGGTGTATACTAGGTGGCGTGCGGAGAAAAAGGTATAATCTCCTTCAGTGGGGTGAAGTTCCCTCCATAGGTCTATCCAGTGATATTGGGAGAAAAGTTTGTTGAGGGCGGTTGAATCAGCCGAAGGGTATGGCGGCGAAGGAGTAGGAAAATGAGGACTAGAGGATTTGTCTAGGTTAGCTTTGAGTATACAATTGGAGTCTCCGCATAGAATCGTGGTGCCCTGGGCGTGTTCTGAAATCACTTCTAATAGTTGAGAGAAAAAGGCAGCTTGGTGAGTATTAGGGGCATAGTAGGAGACAAAAGTCACCGATTTGTTGGCTATTGTGCCCGTCACCATAATATAGCAACCTTCCTTATCAGCTACTGAAGATTTAAAAACGAACGGGACAGATTTCTTAAAACAGATAGCTACACCTTTAGTTTTGTTTAGGGCATTTGCGGAGTAGAAGAGCGGGTAAGAAGCGGACAAGAATCTAGGACAGGATTTAGTTGAAAAGTGCGTTTCTTGGAGACATACCACATCTGCCTGCTGGGATCTATAGTAGCGGAAAGCCTTGGTGCGTTTGTGTGGGGAGTAGAGTCCCCTCACATTGTGCGATAAGACTATGAGTGGCATTTTAGGAGGTTGTGAGGTGTGCTTATGGTAATTATTACTTGCGGTTTAACGGTAGGAGTGGAGGACGTTTTGCAGAATAGACTAAGTAGGTAGTATAAGCCTGGGCAGGTAGTTGGGTTGTGGGATAGGGTAGATCGGAAGGTGCCTGTGGTATAGGTGGGGTAAAAAAGCTTGTTGAGGGGGAAGGAGAAATTGTAGTGGTGGCTAAGCACTATGTGCTGAGCAGCAGTGTACGAGGACACTGTGGGGTCATTGGGGTCTGCTAGGGGCAGCGCGTAAATAAAATTGTATGCGATCGTAACGGGATACAGGAATATAAGTAAGTAGATAATAAAAACAAACGAACGAACTGGGGCCTAATTCGGCTATCTTGGGGGTATTCAATGATGGCCTATCCTATCAACTTATTATAGCAGCTAATAAATGAGAGGCATAGATGGGATAACAAAAAATAACAACTACGTCTAATAATATAACTAGCTGAGGCCGTTATGCGACATTATATTAGTATTAGAACATTGCGATAAAGTAGAATATGTGTAACCTGTCGCTAGAGTGTATCCGGGAATAGGTAAAGAAAAAGGGAAACAACACTGTATTAACTTGTGGATTGAACATATTCACTTGTCTGTAGTGAAGATCAGGTCGGATGATAAGTTCAATCCAGTCCATTGTCCCAGTCGGAGCAAAAGACCCAGTAGTTTCCAACAAGGGAAT
This sequence comes from Ranitomeya variabilis, assembly GCF_051348905.1. NCBI lineage: Eukaryota > Metazoa > Chordata > Amphibia > Anura > Dendrobatidae > Ranitomeya > Ranitomeya variabilis. The sequence continues at coordinate 326,296,768 of NC_135236.1, forward strand.
GTTGGAGTTGCACAGTTCAGGAACATCTATGAAAATAAACTGAGAGAGCACACATAACCAAATTATACTAAAACTGCAAGAGTGTCTGACAAGATAGCCAGTAGGGTATCAGAGGCCCAGAATAGAGCCAGCGGCTGTACAGCTCATCACGGGGGATCAGGCGGAGCTTGCGGAAGAGGTCGACGGCTCTCAGGCCGGGGCTGAGAGGAAGCAAGCGGGGAAGGTGAAGAGGAATCCATGAGCTGTAATTTAGCCAAACAACGGCTCGCTCCCTCTGGGGAGAGAACTGTGTGGGTCATATCAAGGTGAGAAAATATCAGTTTAAAGGGGAATCCCCAGCGATATTTGATGTTGTTGGATCGCAGGATCTCTAGGTATGGCTTCATAGCTCGTCGTTTGGCGATAGTGGTGGGGGCCAAATCTGAGAACAGCTCGTATGAGTGACCCTGGAAAGTTAGCGGTGCAGATTTTCTAGCCGCTTGCAGGAGCTATTCCTTTGTTTTGTAAAAGTGCATTTTAAGAATGATATCTCTCGGTGGGCCATCTGGCTTGCGCCTGCTCAAGGCTCTATGGATGCGGTCCATTTCTAGGCGTTCAATAGAGATTCCCAGTAGGAGTTCTTGAAACAGGGCTATTGCGGTGGATTGGAGGTCGGTGACCGTTTCTGGTATACCTCTGATTCTAATATTGCTCCTACGGGCTCGGTTCAAATTTTTCTGTTTTGATAGAATAGATAAACAAGATGAAATATCAAAAATGAGTACATACATCAGTTTTTTATTTTCAGCTTGTGTCAATAGTGAAGGTAATAAAAGAGTTACAATAAATCAAAATTCTTTAATGTTGATCCAAATTTATAATTTCACTTTGATCAAGAAAGTAACAATGCAGCTTCACAATGGTTCATGCCTCAGTAAAAATGAACATTATTGCAAGCACAATTAGTAAATATCAATTTTGATCTTACAACATATCTTTTCAATGTTGACCTTTCTGTTTTGCTTACATCTCAAACTAAAGGTACCGTCACATTAAGCGACGCTGCAGCGATATCGACAACGATGCCAATCGCTGCAGCGTCGCTGTTTCGTCGTTGTGTGGTCGCTGGAGAGCTGTCACACAGACAGCTCTCCAGCAACCAACGATGCCGAAGTCCCCGGGTAACCAGGGTAAACATCGGGTTACTAAGCGTAGGGCCACACTTAGTAACCCGATGTTTACCCTGGTTACCAGTGTAAATGTAAAAAAACAAACACTACATGCTTACATTCCGGTGTCTGCTGCGTCCCCCGGCCTCAGCTTCCCTGCACTGTGTAAGCGCCAGCCCTAACAGCAGATTGGTGACGTCACCGCTGTGCTCTGCTTTATGGCCGGCACTGACACATTCAGTGCAGGAAGCTCTGAGCAGCAGCGCGGACGCCGGGGGACGTGACAGACATCAGAGGGTGAGTATGTAGTGTTTTTTTTTTACTTTTACAATGGTAACCAGGGTAAATATTGGGTTACTAAGCGCGGCCCTGCGCTTAGTAACCCGATATTTACCCTGGTTACCATTGTAAAACATTGCTGGCATGATTGCTTTTGCTGTCAAACACAACGATACACGCCGATCTGACGACCAAATAAAGTTCTGAACTTTCAGCAACGACCAGCGATATCACAGCAGGATCCTGATCGCTGCTGCGTGTCAAACACAACGATATCGCTATCCAGGACGCTGCAACGTCACGGATCGCTATCGTTATCGTTGCAAAGTCGTTTAGTGTGAAGGTACCTTTAGTCTGCTGCTAGATATCAATAGTTAATCCTATCTGCAATGCATAGTTGTGCTCTACGAATCACTGCTTGTAAATGGTAGCAATAAACCTTGGTAAGGATTTCGATTTTTGAACCACCAATTATTTGACTGTGGTTTGAGAAATCTTTCTGTGTAAAGGAACCTTAAAGACGGGGCAATTATTCATTTTAACTCCTATTATTTTTCCTCCTCTTTTTTCCAAGAGCTATAACGTTATTATTTTTAAATTGACATATTATGAAATTATGAAATGTGAAGAGATTTAGGTCATAAGTGAATCAATACAGCCAATCTAAAGCAACCAATGTAGCTTCATTTCTTCTAGAAACCGTTAGTATTTTAATAGCATTACAATAAGCCAAATCAACATATTTTCTGTTTATAAGAAATAAATGTTACTGTTTTGAAACGGGTTGTCTCATGAGTACCAAATCTTTAGAAACAGAAGTCATCCGAATAATCAGCGGATTGCTTCAGGTTCATCCTCTTCAAACTCACCAATCTATTGCTTAATTACTATTGAAAGCCATTTCTGTCCATACATTTCCCTTAGAACTGCTGCTCCAGGGCAAACTTATTGAATGGCAACCATCCAAATAAATGACTAACCAAATAATACCTTGACAGGCTTGCTCCTCCAGAGTGTCAGCCAAACTTACATAGCTGCTCACCATTATGGTTCAAAGAGGGGCTTCCAAATAGGGAAAGGCAACTGTATTCTTTACTCAGTAATAAATAAAATTGTTTTATTGTTTTTAGGTCTGTAAGTGCACAAAGATACACAAGAATAGCGCAGAACATATGTGTTACCATGTGCTGCCAATTATCCTTAAAAAAAGAGCAAAAGCAAATTCTTGAAATAGGATCTATCTTAACAAAGGAGAAATGGATTCTTAAGAAAAGCCATTATAACTTGTTCAGCTTTCTGTGTCTAATTCAACCCATGGAAATAAAGTAAACTAATTTGACATCCTAAATACAAAACATAATAATATATCATTCAAGTGCAATTCCTAATAAAGAATTTGAAGTTTCATTGAAGTGAATGTTTTTGGCGGATGATTTTTATAAGATCTTTTATTAATCTTCATTGAATTGCTTGGTTGAACTTGATGTCTTTGAGAAGTTGAATGCACATATTACATTTTTATTACATTTTAGTTTCAATTGATCCATTGAAATGTGTCTTTATCCATTCAATGTTTGATTATTTCAGTGGAATGTGTGACTTGCAATGGTGAACACTACAGAGGACCAATGGATTACACAGAGACAGGAAAAGAATGCCAGAGATGGGATTTGCAAAGGCCACATAAACACAAGTTTCGCCCAGAGCGGTAAGGATTGTAGACAAACAATTCAGTGTTATAAAAATGCTTCTATCTGGTGACTAATGTGCAAATGCAAGAAATACCAATGTGTGTGCAAATGCATTCAACAAAGAAAACTTTCAGTTTGAACATTTAGCTCAACTTCCATCCCGAAAACATAAAGATACATGTCAGCAAACCTTAACACCTGTCCCCGACATCATAGTACGGCAAATGAAAATGTTATCCATAAATGCCAGATTCAATTATGGCTCCGGCTACACTTATGCCTCTCACTTTATGTCTCTGTAAATAGTTCTGCCTATAGACATCAAACACTTTGATGTTCTTTTCAGAAGTTAATTGGTTTCATTCATTTATTTTATATTCTTTATTTTGTTTGGTTCTATCATCTTGTACACATTATACACCAACAATGTCATTGCTTTGTTATGACTGTTCTACCTTAAAAAAAATGTGCTTTTTAACCCCTTCAAGATGCAATCCTTTTTCATTTTTGTGTTTTTGTTTTTCGCTCCCCTCCTTCCCAGAGCCATAACTTTTTTATTTTTCTGTCAATAAGGCCATATGAGGGCTTATTTTTTGCAGGACGAGTTGTACTTTTGAACGAAGCCATTGGTTTTACCATGTCTTGTACTAAAAAGCGGGACAAAAATTCCAAGTGTGGTGAAATTGCAAAAAAATTACCATCCCACACTGGTTTTTTGTTTGGCTTTTTTGCTAGGTTTACTAAATGCAAAATCTGACCTGCCATTATGATTCTCCAGGTCATTACAAGTTCATAGACACCAAACATGTCTAGGTTATTTTTGTAGTGTTTCCATTTTTTGGGATCTTGGGTCGAGTGAAGGCTTATCTTTTGCCAGCCGAGCTGTTGTTTTTAATGATATCACTTTTATGCAGATTCGTTCTTTTGATCGCCCGTTATTGCATTTTAATGCAATGTCGCGGTGACCAAAGAAATGCAATTCTGGCGTCTTGAATTTTTTTCTCGCTACGCCATTTAGTGATCAGGTTAATCCTTTTTTTAATTAATAGCTCGGGCAATTCTGAAGGCGGCGATACTAAATATGTGTATGTTTGATTTTTTCATTGTTTTATTTTGAAAGGGGTGAAAGGGGGGTGATTTATATTTTTATATATATTTTTTTCACATTTTTAAAACTTTTTTAACTTTTGCTATGCTTCAATAGCCTCCATGGGAGGCTAGAAGCTGGCACAACTGGATTGCTCCTATGCAGCTGAATTACAGACTTGCTGTGAGCACCGACCACAGGGCGGCACTCACAGCAAGCCGGCATCAAGAACCATAGAGGTCTCAAGGAGACCTCAGGTAGTCATGCCGACGTATCGCTGACCCCCGATCACATGGCGGGGGTCGGCGATGCACGCATTTCTGGACTGATGGCCGGAAGCAGTAGTTAAATGCCACTGTCAGCGCTTGACAGCGCATTTAACTAGTTAATAGCGGCAGGTGGATCGCGATTCCACCTGCCGCTATTGCGCACATGTCAGCTGTACAAAACAGCTGACATATCGCAACTTTGATGTGGACTCAGCGCCGGAGCCCACATCAAAGGGGGAGACTCGACATGTGCAGTACTAGTATGGCACATGTCGTGAAGGGGTTAATGGACTTACTAAACATCATGTCATAATTAGGCAGGTATTTGTCTTTGCAAGGTTTAGTGAATGCAGTCCATACAAGTGTATTGATGCAGTATGTGCCAGTAGTTGCTGGCACTTTAAATTTTTGGGGGAGAAGCTTGTCATGTATTTGATTTAAAGGGAACCTGTGACCATGAAAATGCAGTTCAAGCTGAAGGCACCATATTATAGAGCAGGGGGAGCTGAGCAGATTCATGTATAGTTTTGTGAGAAAATATTCAGTACAATTTTTTTTTATTCATTTAAACCTCTGCTCTTTTTGGAAATTTCAGAGGTCCTATCTGTGACTGACCGCCCTCTCTGTATGTACACTTATACAAACAAAGCTGTCAGTCACTAATAGGACTGCCTACTGGACAAAGAATTAAATGAATAAAACACAGTTTATACAGAATATTTTATCACAAAACTATGAATCAGTTTACTCAGCTCCCCCTACTCTATAACATAGTGCCAGCATATTCAGCATATTGGACTGCATTTTCATGTTGACAGGTTCCCTTTAAATCTAATTATTTAGTTTTAGGCCTATTAAAGAGAAAAAAATATATTCTACGACTAAGGGCTATGGCTAGAAACGCGTAAGAATGCTACATGATTTTATCATCTGTCTAGACTAAACAAATTTTAAAAGAATGAAATAAAGAATAATTTTTGTATTGAAATTCAGATTGCTGATCCAATTTTCTTTCCTAAAGAGAAATAATGTCTGTAATTTTTTAGATTTTTTAACTTCTTTGGGGTGGCCATCTTGAAAAGCTGTTTTTTTTTCTGTCTACACCGTACACCACCACGTGTGCTTTTTGGCAGCTACGGGATAATTAACAAAGAAAGATCACAGTTTATTACAGACTTTTGTGATGAAATAAAGTTTCCCAGAAATTAGGAAGTGACAATGGAAAGTTGTTATTAAATCCCCCACCCTCTGTTGATTATGTCCCAGTCTACACAGCAAAGCTAACATTTAAGCTGGAGAAATTAGGAAATGTCACTTTTCTGAATGTGCTCTTCTGATCAATGTAAAACTAAAATATTTCAGGATAACCTGCAGTACATTTAAGTAATACTAGCTATATTTCATTTTATCTTTCATTTGAAATGTGATATTTATCATTGTCAAACATCGTTCTGTACCTGTCAATAAGAAGATATAGTGTCTTTAAAGGTTGGAGTCCTTCTGGTAAACAATATTCTAGTTTCCAATCATAGTTACACCCTTCCTTAACAGCATAATCTAAAATGACTCAGGCCAAACACAAATGTCACTTTCTCTCCAATCAAGTGTCCATCACAGCACCTGGCAGATTGGATTTCATATTGATGTTAAACTCAATATTTTGTTTAAACCATTCATAGGAATCAACCAGGAAATGCATCCATATTACAGGAATCAATGGAGTTACTTTGAAGTGACAACAAGACTGATGTGTTATTGCTTGTTTCTTATGTTTATCAAAGCCTGTACATAGAATGTACAAACGGCTCGAAACTAGGAAATTACTTGGCATTCATCAACTAGAAGACAAATACATTTACAAAATATTCAATTTGAAATAGAGGGAGAATTGAACATATGCTTTCAATTTTGCAGAAAAAAATAATAATTTTGTGATAAATTACTTGTACAGTAGGCTGTTAAACTGTGAGCTAAGTGCAATATATGGAAGCTTAGTTTGACTTTAATGACAGCATTCTGCTTTGAACACAAACAGGAACTAATGTTAAAAATATGTAGTAGAAGTGTTTTATTGTTAAGGCATAGCCAATCAAACCAATTCAAGCTGGCCCGTTAACTATGACACTGTATCACATGCTTGTAAGGAGAATAACAATGTGGAAGTTGAGCACATAGAGAAACAAAGGTCAATCAGCAAAAATCCAACTTGATATAAGTTGATGCCACCAGCAGTAACACCTAATTTAAGGACAGAAGTTTCTCCTTCACTCAATTTTCTTTCTTTTCATTATCAGGGTGCCTGTAGAAAGTAGAGTACTGTGTAGATGTATACTATCTGTGAATTAATAGTTTTGGGGTTAATCTAAGTAAGAACACTGATGACAATATATCCCTCAGTAGTGCACATGATTCAATCTTAAATGGAATATGTCAGCAGTTTTTGTTATGTAATCTTAGAGCAGCATGAGTGAGAGGAAGAGACCCTGATTCCAGTGATGTGTCACTTACTGAGCTGTATGATGTTTTAATACAATAAGTGTTTTGACAGTAGAAGAATATCACTACAAAACAAACAGCCTCCTGCCTCCTAGTCCAACCGTGCCTCAAGCACAGATAAGCAGCTTTCTGTCAATATACATTGTGCACAGAAATCTGTTAATCAGGGGTGTGGATTAGACAGGGCTCAATATTCTGAACTCTTCTAGAACTGCAGCAGAGAAAACTGTAATTCTGTCATAACTGCAGTAAATTAATCTAATGCTTGAGTAGTAGCTGACTCAGGATAAGGCTTCTTTCACACTTCCGTCTTTTTCCTCCAGTCGAAATCCGTCGATTTGTGAAAAAACAGGATCCTGCAAATTTTTCTGCAGGATCCTTTTTTTTCCTATAGATTTGTATTAGCAATGGATTGTGACGGATGGCCATCCGTTTAATCCGTCGTGCACTGGATCCGTAGGAAAATAGTGGTCTGTCGGGTGGAGAAAATGTTTAGAGGAACGGTTTTTTTGCACATCGGAAAATCGCTCAGGTCCTGCGCTGCCCGTCATTGGCTATAATGGAAGCCTATGGACGCAGGATCCGTCACTGACCGTCAAGCACAGGAATCCAGCGACGTATCCCATTTTTTCATTCTGAGCATGCCAGGAAGGATTTTCTAGTCAGGGAAAAAGCACAACTCTCTCTCTCTCTCCAGAATTTTATGCATTAAAATACAGGTACTACCGAATTTGATGGATCCGTCAGTTTACTGGATGCGTTACATCCGTTTGCCAATCTTTTTACAACGTCCGTCGATATGCGACGGACGGACATTGTCCGACGCATTATGACAGCCGTCTCAAGACGGAGGTGTGAAAGAAACCTAATAGGTAACGTTAAAAAACTGTAACTGAACCTGCCTGTTCCTGTACAGACTAGAGATCCTCAGCACGCAGTCCCTATTGGTTCCTGTGTAAGCTGAGACAGTCCTAACCATAAGCTAGAAGATAGTAAATTGGACCTTTGCTTCCTTAAAGGCCATTGAGCACTTCATATTCCTCCTAAATAACTGGAGGGCAGGACAGAGTGGAATCTTTCCTTTTTCGGTACACTTTCCCTTTTGTAGTTAATGCACAGAATGAATAAAATAAACAACGAAATACAAAATAAAGTATTAAGCACATACAATTAGAAAACATGCAGCCTACTTCCTGAAAAGAAACAGAGGGTAGGTGCAAAGCACAGAACAGAAACAGCAACCTCCAGCTGTAACTTCACTGACTGCCTTTAAACTACTGCAGAATGGCTGAGCATTCATTAAATACTATGTCCAGATGTCCAGCAGAAAAACAGAATATATAGCCACATCCAAAAGGTGATAAGGCATGAAAACACTTGTGTTTAGTGTTGAGCATTCCGATACTGCAAATATCGGGTATCGGCCGATATTCGCTGTATCGGAATTCCGATACCGAGTTCCGATACTTTTGCGATATCAGATACCGGAATCGGAAGTTCCTATAGTGCAATTATGCACTATAATGGAGTGTGGGCGGTGCATGGGCGGTGCGTTGGCAGATACTGCGAGTGTGTGTGTGTGCGGGCCTGCTGGGGGTCTGTGCGGGCCTCTCGGGGGTCTGTGTGTGCTTGCCAGGCCCTGTGCAGGCTGCCAGGGGTCTGTGCAGCCAGCCAGGGCTCTGTGTGGGCTGCCGGGGGTCTGTGCGGGCCTGCTGGGGCTCTGTGTGGGCTGCCGGGGGTCTGTGCGGGCTGCTGGGGGTCTGTGCGGACTGCTGGGGGTCTGTGCGGGCTGCCGTGGGTCTGTGCGGGCCTGCTGGGGGTCTGTGTGGGCTGCTGGGGGTCTGCATGGGCCTGCCAGGGCTCTGTGCATGTGTGCAGGCATCGTCCGATGGGACTACAAGTGCCTGCTACAGTGACAGTGATTGACACATTAGTCAATGATGGGAGAGTAGTAGCCCCATCATCTGGCTAATGTGTTGAATGTAAAAAAAATATACTACATACATACTACATGCATACTACATGCATACTACATACATACATACTACATACATACAACATACTACATGCATACATACTACATACATACTACTTACATACTACTTACATACAACATACATACTACATACATACTACATACTGTACATACAACATACTACATACTAACTACATACATGCTACTTACATACTACATACATACTACATACATACTACATACATACTACATGCATACTACATGCATGCTACATACATACTACATACATACAACATACATACATACATACTACACACATACTACATACAACATACATACTTCATACTACATATATACTACATACATACTACATACAATACATACAGACATACAGTACATTAAACATAGAGTTCATACTTACCATTACTTGTCATTTTGATCCCCAAAGCCAGTGTCATCTGTAAAAAAGATAAAAATAACAAACAACCAATATACTCCCTGTCTGCAGAAATCCACGAGTGTCCCACGACAATCTCCCGTGGAGAACGGCAGCATCAGCTGATGAGACTGCTCTCCATGTGCTTCAGGAGCACAATGACGGGAGGAAGGTATCATTCAGCCACTATATTCCTCCACCGCTGTAAAAAAATAGTCCCTAGTCTCACTTTTGACACTGCTGTGTGAGAAATTTTCCCACGCAGCAATTGCCATAAAGTGAGACTTTGAACTATAGTAACCTCAGTGATGCACTGCAGGAGCCATTGTCTCCTGTCAGTGTGTCACTGAGGGTCCTATAGAGCAGTGACATCACCCAGTGTCACTGTTCTATAGGGGAGATCTGTTGTGAATTCCACTCTTGGGCTCCCTCCGGTGGTTGTAAGTAGCACTTTCGTGAATTCTTCTCTTGGGCTCCCTCCTGTGGTTTTGAGTGGTATAGCTGCTTCTTGGATTTAGCATTAGCAGCTGCTTCCACTGATCATCTTTCTGGCTCGGCTATTTTAGTCTGGCCTTAGCCCTCAATCAATGCCAGTTGCCAATTGTTCCTGCTTGGAGCCACTGCTCTTTTGGATTTCCCTGACACTCTGTCCAGTTCAGCAAAGATAAGTCCTTGCTTGTCCTTTTGCAGTCCATTTGTTGTGGACTTTATTGTTCAGCACATTCTATGTTTTGCTCATTTGTCCAGCTTATCAGTATGGATCTATTTAGCTAAGCTGGAAGCTCTGGGCTGCAGATTTAGCCCTCCACACCTTTAGTCAGGTGTGGGGATTTTTGCATATCTCTGCGGTGGACTTTTTCTAGTTTTTATTACTGACCGCACAGTGTTCTTTCCTTACTATGTATATAGCTAGAAGTGGCCTCCTTTGCTAAATCTTGTTTCATACTACGTATGTCATTTCCTTCTCCTCTCTCCTCTCACAGTCATTATTTGTGGGGGGCTATCCTATCCTTTGGGGATTTTCTCTGAGGCAAGATAACTTTCCTGTTTCTACCTTTAGGGGTAGCTAGTTCTCCGGCTGTGATGAGGTGTCCAGGGAGTGACAGGAACATCCCACGGCTACTGCTAGTGTTGTGTTAAGATCAGGAACTGCGGTCAGTATAGTTACCACCTGCTCAGAGCTAGTCGCATGTCACTCCTAAATTACCAGTCCATAACAGAATACATCCTGAAAATCAGACAAAAACTCTGGAATTTCAGAAGAGGAGGAAGAGCAGATTGACATCAAAGGAACGTCATTATGAACCCCCTGACAACCCCAACTAGTCACAGACATAGACTTCCAATCCAACACCGGATTATGTACCTGCAACCATGGAAAACCCAGCACAATAGCATCATGCAAATTATGCAACACCAGAAAATGACAATCTTCCTGATGGGCTGGCGCCATGCACATGGTCACCTGTGTCCAAAACTGGGGTTTATTTTTAGCCAAAGGTGTAGCATCAATGCCCCTTAAAGGAATAGGGTTCTGCAAAGATTGCAAGGGGAAACCACAACGCCTGGCAAATTCAAAGTCCATTAAGTTCAAAGCGGCGCCTGAATCCACAAACGCCATGACAGAAAATGACGACAATGAGCAGATCAAGGTCACAGATAACAGAAATTTAGGTTGTACAGTACTGATGGTAACTGAACTAGCGATTCTCTTTGTACACTTAGGGCAGACTGAAATGACATGAGAAGCATCGCCACAATAAAAACACAACCTATTCTGACGTCTGAATGCTTGTTGTTCCGTTCTAGACAGAATCCTATCACACTGCATAGGCTTAGGCATCTGATCTGAGGACAACGCCACAGCGCGCACAGTTCTGCGCTCCCACAAGCGCCGATCAATCTGAATGGCCAGAGACATAGAATCACTCAGACCAACAGGCGTGGGAAACCCCACCATAACATATTTAACAGATTCAGAAAGACCCTTTCTGGAAATTGCCGCCAAAGCATCCTCATTCCATTTAGTCAGCACAGACCATTTTCTATATTTCTGACAATACAATTCTGCCGCTTCTTGACCCTGAGACAGGGCCAACAAGGTCTTCTCCACTTGATCCACAGAATTTGGTTCATCATATAATAATCCTAGAGCCTGAAAAAAGGCATCTACATTAAGCAAGGCTGGATTCCCAGATTCCAGGGAAAATGCCCAATCCTGAGGATCGCCACGCAGCAGGGAGATGACAATTTTAACCTGCTGAATGGGATCACCAGAGGAACGAGGTTTCAGAGCAAAAAACAGTTTACAGTTGTTTTTAAAACTCAAAAATTTGGACCTGTCCCCAAAAAACAAATCAGGAGTAGGAATCCTAGGCTCTAAAACCCGAGTCTGAACAATATAATCAGAAATACCCTGTACCCTAGCAGCAAGCTAGTCTACACAAGAAGCTAATCCCTGAACATCCATGCTAGCACAAGACTCCTCAGTCACCCAGAGGAAAAGAGGGAAGGAAAGACAAAACAGGCTACAGAAAAAAAAATGGCTCAACACCTTTCTTCCCTTCTTATGAGATGCATTTAACTCATTGTCAGCCAGTTGTACTGTTATGATCCGGTGACCTTGGAGCCGCATGAGACTGTCTCTGGAGTAGGTGGTACCTGTACTGACCACAAACCCTAAACTGACACCGCAACTAGAAGTAGCCATGGGTGTACCTAACACGTCCTAGACACCTCGACACAGCCGGAGGACTAAATTCCCCTAAAGATGGAAATGGGAATTCTATCTTGCCTCAGAGCAGAACCCCAAAGGATAGGCAGCCCCCCACAAATATTGACTGTGAGTATAAGAGGAAAGACACACGCAGGCAGAAAACAGGATTTAGCAAAAGAGGCACTTCTAGCTAAATAGAAAAGGATAGGACAGAATTCTAAGCGGTCAGTATATTATATATTAGTATATTATCCACAGCAGATAATACAAATATTCTACATCTAACTAAAGACATAGAATGTATATCTGCATCTCCAGAGAATCCAGCATGACTGGAAAATCCAAACTAAGTCTAAGCTGGACAAAAACACAATGAATTGCACTGAATTGTAAAGCACACTGCATGTGTGCTGCAGAGACAAAAAACCAGACACTTATCTTAGCTGAATTGACAGCAGGGCATGAGGAGCCAGACAGAGATGCAATCCCTCCAAGAACAATGGACAACTGGCAAGGACTAGTGGATCCTGCACACCTAAATACCTAGTAAAGCTGCAATCAACAGAAACACATGCCCTGGATTACAACCCAGAGACAACAGCACTACCACCAACAACCACCGGAGGGAGCCCAAGAGCAGAATTCACAACAGACTACGGCGGACAGGTAGTATACGGTTTATTATTTTACTTTTTTTGCAGGCGCTGAAGTATGGTAAGTATGGTTAAATGAAGAATATTAAAATACTTTTTTCCTACTGTATGTGTGTTTTATTAACCCTTTATTACTATTGGATTAATAATGGATAGGCGTCTTATTGACGCCTCTCCATTATTAACCTGGCTTAATGTCACCCTTACAATAGCAAGGTGACATTAACCCCTTATTACCCCATATCCCACCGCTACACAGGAGTGGGAAGAGAAGGGCCAAGTGCCGGAATTGGTGCATCTTACAGATGTGACATTTCCGGGGCAGCTGCGGACTAGTATTTGTAGCCGGGGGGGGGGGCAATATCCATGGCTCCTCTCTAGGCTATGAATATCAGCCCGCAGCTGTCTGAGTAGCCTTTCTGGCTGCCCATTCTGAAGTGCGGGGAGGAGGGGGCAGAGTTTCGGCCGCGCATGCGCAGTAGAAAATGGCAGATGCGATGGACAAAAAAATGTTCTCTTGAACGTTTTTTTGTGCCATTGCTAATATAAGTCCAGGGGTAAAAAACACATCCTGAGAGCACATTTGCAGGATCCGTTTTTTCCACCAGATCTGTTTTTTTCTCATAGAGTTGTATTAGCACCGGATTGCAAATGATGGCCACACGTTTCATCCGTTTTTTGCAGGATCCGTCAAAAAGCTGTTTCCGCTGGACACATACAGAGGAACGGTTTTTCTGTCCTGCGACTACCTGTCCATCGTAGTCCAATTAATAACGAGTGTCCCGCGATGATCTCCCCTATAGAACAGTGACATCGGGTGATGTCACTGCTCTATAGGACCCTCAGTGACACACTGACAGGAGACAATGGCTCCTCCAGTGCATCACTGAGGTTACTATAGTTCAAAGTCTCACTTTATGGCAATTGCTGTGTGGGAAAATTTCTCACACAGCAATGCCAAAAGTGAGACTAGGGACAATTTTTTCACAGCGGAGGAGGACTACAGTGGTGGAAAGTTACCTTTCTCCCGTCATTGTGTTCCTGGAACCCCTGGAGAGCGGTTGCATCAGCTGATGCTGCCATTCTCAATGGGAGAACGTCGTGGGACACTCGTGGACAGGGAGTAAATTGGTTGTTTGTTATTTTAATCTTTATTTACAGATGACACTGGCTTCGGGGATCAAAATGACAAGTAATGGTGAGTATGAACTCTATGTTATATGTACTGTATGTCTGCATGCGTGTATTGTATGTAATGTATGAATGTAATGCTTGTAGTATGTATGTAGTATGTAGTATGTATGTAGTATGTATGTAGCATGTTGTATGTATGTAGTATGTGTGTAATATGTTGTATGTATGTAGTATGTATGTAGTATGCATGTAGTATGTATGTAGTATGTATGTAGTATGTATGTAGTATGTATATATTATGTATGTAGCATGTATGTAGTATGTATGTAGTATTTATGTATGTAGTATGTATGTATTATGTATGCGGTATGTATGTATGTAGTATGTTGTATGTAGTATATATGTAGTATGTATGTAGTATTTATGTAGTAATTATGTAGTATGTATGTTTTGTTTTTTTTACATTCAACACATTAGCCGGATGATGGGACTACTACTGTCCCATCATTGGCTAATGTGTCAGTCACTGTCACTGTAGCAGGCATCGTCCGATGGGACTTGTAGTCCCATCGGATGATGCCTGCACACATGCACAGAGCCCCAGCAGCCCGCACAGAGCCCCGGCAGGCCTGCACAGAGCCCCGGCAGGCCCGCACAGAGCCCCAGTAGGCCGCACAGAGCCCAGGCAGCCCGCACAGAGCCCCGGCAGCCTGCACAGAGCCCCTTTGCCCACACAGACCCCGCCCGCACACAGACACGCACAGTGTCCGCCCGCGCACCGCCCACACTCTTCCACCCTCCAGAACAGGATGCAGAAGGTCAGAAAGGGCTTATTTACATTCTGATATTTTTGTCCCATTGACTTGCATTGGTATCGGGTATCGGTATCGGCTATATCCGATATTTTTTGGATATCAGCTGATCCAATCCGATACCGATACTTCTGGATATCGGAAGGTATCGCTCAACACTACTTGTGTTATTTAAGCTAAACAGAATAACAGAACCTAAGCACCCGGAGAAAAAGGAGTGTCTGCTGTGGATCGGCAGTAAGAGAAACCAACCACACAACTCTTGCTCAAAGGTGAGAATGACAAGGCTTTCTGTCCCTACTTCATGTTGCTGTCAGACTTCATAGCAAAAACCTGCTGAAAGATTAATTGTAAAAAGTTTTGGGTAGTGTGGTGGTTCCTGTTTGAACATGTAAAATGCGATATAGGGAACAAGAAGTAAACAGTAAATAAACATTTCTTGTGAATTCATTTTTGCAACTTATCTTACCACCTTTAAAAAGTCATCAAGAAGTTCATACAGATTTATAAATTACAGCATTTTCCCTTATGCAGCAATGGATATAAATATGTATGACACTGCATTCTTTGTTTTTTTTTATTGATCCATAAAACTTTCATTTCTAAAAGTTTAGATTAGACCCAGATGCAAACTTTTGGTAAGTTAACACATGTAGACATGTGAAGGCTGGCCTCTTCTATGTTATCCTTAATCCAACTTTAAGGGCATGACCAAGTACATATAGGAGTGTCTAAGGGCAACTAGAATCATTTGTTTGAATAAAATAAAACAGTACTGTAAAACAAAGCTTGATATTCAATCATGCGCAATTTACAGCCAAGGGGACAGCATCATGAGGCATTTCCCAGATGAATCATTTCTGCTTCATGGTTTCCTTTTAAATTTGATCATTATTCAAAGGAACAGATACTTTTTTTTATAATCTATGAGTACTCATAATTCTCTTTTGCAGACTCCCTTTCAACAAAGAATTTAGCAATATAGTTATATCTGCTAACAGATTAAATGCTAAAGAATCTCAAGTTGGATTTTGAAACATAAACCTGACATCTGATATTAAACAGTGAACACTTACACACAAGACATGGATCATCTTACAGTTACTGAACCTGTTGTAGCTTTACACTGAAGAGAGAGATAGATGTCATGCAGACTAGAACTGAAAAAACTTGCTGGATTGGGGATATAAACTGAAAAATAGTAGCAATAGAATGCAAGTATAACCGACTCATTAGGAAACCCTTAAAATTCTCTAGATTTGGGGCAAATTAAGTTGCAAGATCTGGTCCATCCGCCACATCAGTAATATGTTACTGCTGGACGGAAGCCCTGAGAATCACTTCCTATCTCCCAGCAAGGGTTGCCAACGATCCAATAATTTCAGGGCAATCATTAAAAAAAATGTAGGCATAAGCAGAATAAACATATTCATATTATTTAGACTGTAATTATCATTATTTTACAGGTCACAGTGAATACAGCTCATGTTGTGATATCAGAATTATGGGCTGTATACATATATCACTTATAATCATAATGGATTTGATGGTTTTTCATTGTGTCCATAAAAAATATTGTATGTCCATGATTTTTGGATGAGCTGTCCAGAAAAATGAAACATCAAGTTGGCAACCTGATATGGTGCTAAGCTTACAAATCAAACGAAGAGTTATGGATGCTGTCACGTAGGAGACAGTACTCAGGGCTCCCATCCATAGACACAAATTACTGACATGGCCAATGGACTGAGTCCTGTGAAGTGATTTGCACCAACTTTAGTAATCTTGCAAATTTTTGATTTCATGTAAAACTATATTTTCCCCGAAGCGATATGTGAGTGACCAGAACATTAGCTGATATTCATATGCTGATCAGCAGGCAACTGTTAGAGGTCGAGTTCCCACCTCTGCACAGGGGGAGTCTTGAACCATCTCCGCTGTGGTCTCCCATTCTTCTCCAGCCGCAGTGAAGCCTGCTCAGCGGAGACGTTGGTCTAAGCATCTGGCTCAGCCTGATACTGTGCAAAGGGTTACTGCTGCCTTTCCAGGCTCAGCCATTGTAGCCAGTACTGTCAGCGGCGAGCAGACGTCTCTGGGACTAAGTCCTGCTTTTCCCCTTCTGAGCATGCCCAAGGTAAGACCTCTCATTGGAGGTCAGGGGTCACATGCTCAGGTACTGCAGCAACTCCCACTGGTCCTCTAGGAAGGTCCTGAAGTTGCTCAGGTACTGTGGCAGCTCCCATTGGTCCTCTAGGAAACTCCTGAAGTGGCGGCAGCTATAAAAGGTTTGCATGGCCGCACGGCCATGCCCTAGGATCAGCTTATGTCATGAGCTTTTGCTATTCAGTGGTCTTGTCTGCTTGTGGTCAGCGTCAGGCTGAAATAAGCCACTAAAATACCGGCACCTCCGGTGAGGAGTTTTGTATGGTGAATTCAGGGCTGGCGTGAAGCCATTAGAATTCCGGGTCCACCGGAGAGGAGGTGTTTGTGTGCTTGCTACTCCCTGACCACTGATTGCTTTTGCTCTGTTAGGCAGCTGTGTTCCCCTGTGATGCTAACAGGGCACAGCATTTTCCCTTCTGTGCGACTCTGTGAAGTAACAGAGTTCGCTTATACCGCCATATTGTGCCGCCATTTGCTAGCAGCAGGTTCGTCTCCTGCACGGTGGACTCCGGGCTGCGAACGCACCAATAATAATATCTAAATATACTTGGTGCGTGCCGCCAGCCCTAACAGCAACTGAATGGTGCAATGGGATTGTAGTTTGAGGGTATCTCTATGAAATTGAATGTCTTCCTGTGTATATATATTTAAGTTGCTAGCTTCAAAATCATAAAAGTGAGATGTGCATGCACTGAAAAGCAGAGATTCAGCAAGTCTTTTTAATAAAATGCAAAGAAAACTACGTTGTGCTAGATTAAATGTACTGGTTTCAGTGTATCTACAGTTAGAGTTGGATTAATTTTTTAATTAAATCTATCTGTCAACAGGATTTTACCCCCAAAAAACTTTATGTACATGTAGCTCTTTCAAAGACAAATCCAGCAATACCTTCATAAATTCAGGCTGTTACTTCATTACTGATATTCAAATTAGGCTGTAGATCTGAAGCCTCATTAAATTTAGCTCCTTTCTCTGCCCAGCACCACCTCCTCCTGCTTGACTGACACCATCAATGGTGTGTGGCTTCAGGCTAAGAAGTGAGTCAGTCAAGAAGGAGGAGTTGGTGCTGGGCAAAGGATACGCTGGAGTAACAGAGGCTTCACATCTACAGCCTCATTTGCATATCAATTAAAACACTAATATTTCAGTAATGGGAGAATAGACAGTGTAGGTAAAGGTATGGCAGCATTGCTGGACTTGTCTTTGAAGGTGCTACAGGTGCATATAGATAGTTTGGTGTGTGAAATCCTGCTGATAGACTCCTTTCAAATCCTGTGTAAAATTTACCGCAATTCATAGTTTTTGTGCTATCAAAGCATCTGTGGATTTCAGGGTCTGTGCTAGATACACATTTTAGTAAACCTCCAGCTGCAAAGATTTTTATAGCTTTTACAAATCATTTGGAATAATGCTGTGTAATAACAAGAAGCCTAAGCCTGTGGATCCACCTTGTAATAACAGGCTTGTTGTTATAAAGAAATTACATACTGAAAAACATTAATTTTCTAACTTAAATTCTGTGCAGCTGTGGACTTACTAGACTGTTTCTGTCATGATTTTTAGTAGAAGTTCCGAACACAAAACCATTTTCTGGTTATTCACCTAATGTCAGTAAAATAATCATATTGTGGCCTCAGAACAAAAAGTATGCTAGAAAAAATGAAAAAAAGTGATTTACAAAATTGTTTTAAAATATTGCATGTAACTGCATGTACTGATAAATTGCTATTAACATTTTCATAGAATTTACTGAAGGACTTCGAGTTCAGTAGGTCTTTCAACATAGCTAACGCCAGGGAACATCTTCCAAATGGAGGTCCTGCCTTCTTTAAACATAAATGATTGTAAAACACAGAGTCCATTAGTTGCCTCCTGTAGCTAGGTTTCCTTTTTGTACCTTCCAGCTTCTGTCTGACACCATTTATAAGCTTTACTGACTTACATGCATCTGGAATTTATCAAATTGTGAAGAATAATCTTGCGCCAGGGATTTGCTCTTGTATCTTTAGATCACTGAGTTGCTTTGTATATATTTAGTGAGATTTACCAATACTAGGCAAAGCCAAAATTTGGCACTTGCTGCTAGCAGCCAGTCATTTTTCAGTTCTCATCCTTGCTCATCATTGTGTCTATTTAAAAAAAATAGCCATAATGTAAGTGATTTCTATGAGAAAATGCTGCATTTTTCTTTTGTACTAGTTTAAATAACTGTCTCCCATTGTGTGCTTGTTATTGGTGCAAGATGCATTGCATATATAGTCCAGGATAGTCAATCAGGGCAGCACGGTGGCTCAGTGGTTATCACTATTGCTTTGCAGCGCTGGGGTCCTGGATTCAAATCCTACCATGAACAACATTAGTATGTTCTCCTTGTGTTTGTGTGGGTTTCCTCCGGGTTCTCCATTTTCCTCCCACATTGTAAAGACATACTGATAGAGAATCTAGATAGTGAGCCAAAATAAGGACAGCAATGATAATGTCTGTAAAGCTCTGTAACATAGGATGGTGTATAATTAATAAGTAAGCTTAATAAATAATTAATAAATAAGCATAATAAATAAGGGTTTAAGTGTTTTGTGCCTTTACACAGATATGATTAAAATGGTCTACTGGGCAGCAATATAGTTTTAGTTATCTATTAATTATTTCACCATTTTTTTAAATATTGGGAGAGAAATGGTTGTTATTTGGCAGTTTTCCTGTCAGTTAAGAGTTGACATTGACAATGACTAAACTCAATAATGATAACTACCAGCTTTGGAAGTTTAAAAATGTTAAAGATGTTTGAAGATGTTTCTTTATTCAAAGATGACTTTGTGGGAGGTGACCACTACAGAAAGACCACAAGGTAATGATCAGGAATGGGAGAAGGAAAGCAGGCATGCAAGGGCTACTATCAGCTCACTAGTGGAGCTAGTCCATCTAAGCTAGTCCAGCCAGCTAATTCACATAAGACATGAAGACGCAGGGAAAGGAATGTGGGAGGCGCTGAAAAGGCCTCATGAAAGAGCCAGCTAAAACAGCAAGCTATTCCTGTTAAGGAAACTGTAGAAAATGAGACTTAGCAAATATATGGATATGCAAGAGCATATAAAAATATTTAAAAAAAAGAAAGAAAAGATATAAATGCAATACTGAAAGTGATGGCAAAGCTGAGGCCAGTCGATGAAGATATTAAAGACAGCCATGTAGCAGCCATGATGTTATGTAGTTCATCATATTAATATACAGCCCTAATTAATGCAATGGAGACAAGACCTGAGGTAGACTTGACACTAGAGTTTGTAAAGAACAGACTAATAGATGAATTTCAAAGAAGAAAGGAACTTGTGCAGGACTCTTCAGAGAATGACTGTGAAAAGGCTCTTAAAGTCACAAATAAAAGACCCTACGGTACAGAGACAAGAACATGTTTCAGATGTAATAAACAGGGACATTTAAAGAAAGACTGTACAATATGGAAAGCAGAACAACAGAAGTTAGCGCTGAAAGGGACTAAACAAAAGGTGAAGAGCACAATCTCTGACCCATGTGCAGTCCATTGGAATGGTTTAAAGTGACAAATGATCACTCATTGCAAGGCTGGTGCATTGTCTCAGGAGCTACAAATCACATGACTCATTAGTCATGTGACTTGTTCAAGGTTCTTCACAGAACTTGATTCAAGCAACAAGGAAAAATGCAGATGTTCCATGCAGATGCAAGAAAAATAAATGCAGAATGTATTAGACATGGAATCCTAGTGTGGCCTGATAAAAATGGGCAAAACTTAGCCATACCAGCAAAGGATGTTTTGTATGTTCCCAGTATAGGAGGACTGCTAAATGCATGGGAGCTAAAAGACTCACTGTAACATTTAAAGGTGATGAATGTATTATCCTGGATAGACACAAGGTAATAACAAATGCAAAAGTGACTGAGCATCTGTATAATCTCAACACAGAGAAGGAACAGATGAAACTAAGTACACATGGACTTAATGACTATATACACATGTGGCATATGCATTTATGCCACAGAAAGTATAAAGGAACTGCTAAATCGAAATCTGACAACAAATAATAATAATGCCCGCTTGTCTTATCCCCATGAGATGTGAATGTTGCATTAAATCCAAAGCTACAAGGGCAGCTTTTCCAAAAGTCAGACAAGATCCACACGACCACTTGGCCTAGTATATACTGATGTACTGTATGTGGACTTCTGAGAGTGCCTACACTCAGAGGTAACAGTTACATGGTGGCTTTCATAGATGACTATTTACAATACACAGTCACCTATCTAATGAAAAATAAGAGTGAAGTTTTCAGTAAACTATAAGATTATGTGACACAGTCAAGTAACAAGTTTCAGAGAATGCCAATTTGAAGTGATAATGGAGGTGAATTCACAGGACACTAGATAGAAGACTATTTAAGACAGAATGGAATAGAACATCAAAGAACAGTCCCATACACACCTGAACAGAATAGTTTAGCAGAGAGAAAGAATAGAACCTTGACTGAAATGATTAGATGTATTTTAACAGATTCCAGTCTACCTGAAAAATATTGGGGTGAAGCTGCAAAAACAGCTACTTTTCTACAGAACTGACTCTTACGACGAAAGATGGAGAAGACCTCATATGAACTATGGCATGGCGAGAAGTCAAGTGTTAAATACTCAAGGGTTTTTGGTTGCAAAGGACTTGCATTAATTCCACAAGAGGAGTGCTCCAAACTTCAAAACATAGCCATAGAAAGAATCTTTATTGGATACAATAACACCTGCAAAGGGTACAGAATCCTAAATCTTAAAACAGACAAAATTACTGTACGTAACAGTGTAACTGTCACTGGGGGTTTAAACAACAACACAATGACAACACTTGTTGCATTAAAGGAGAAAACCAATAATGGAAAGATTACGGTAACACAAAATGAGCAAATGGTTGAAATAACTGCAAACCCAAATACACATGGTGAACAATTACTAATGCACACAGATACAGAACCAAGACATTCAATAAGAGAATTCAGAGGCAAACCACCAGTACATCTCTCAAATAAAGTGAGCACAACTAGTAAATATGAATCCACATCATTGGAGGATATATCTTAACTCTTAGAAAAGGAAACCAGTAAATGGATAAAGGCAGCAGAAACAGAAGTCAAATCTATGCATGATTCAAGAACTTGGACAGTAACAGAAACTGTCCAACTGATGACATGACCGCAGATATATTTACAAAGGCACTAACTGCTGAAAGGCATGAAAGGCTGATAAAGAAGTTAAGACTGATCGAATAAGTCTTCGTTGTTGAGAAAGGGTGTTGAAATATATGCGACAAGTTACAAACTTACTATACGTCGGAGGTGTTACATTGCAGTGTCATCAGATGGCGCTGTTGTATCTGTTGATGCTTAATAATATGCAGTGTATATAACTGTTTCTCTTGTTAAGACTGTCACTCCCAGGTATGACAGCCATCTTAGATAAGTCTCTTTTTTTCTCTCCGTTGATGATTTATATACTTCCTCTATGTCTCAAGAAAACACTTTTTTCTCACAAATGTCCATTACTTCTGCTGAATTTGGATAAATCTGCAACAAGTGGAACAATTTTATGTCAGTCCCTTGAAGTCCAAAGTCCCTTGAATTGGGTTGGAGTGGACCAGCTGGGTTAGGAGTTGAAGAGGGGGATGACTCACGCAGAGAAATGAGACTTCCTGTTTCTACATAGAGCTTAGAAGGATTCAGCTAGTCAATTTTTAACCACATAATGTTATATACCTAATGGTAGAGAGAAGAATTAACTGGATAGAAAGGCAAACTGAACAATTGTAAGTACACAGTGCTATATAATATAATGACTGCAATATATGAAGTGCATAAAATGATTATGGTAGTGCTTCTTTAATGTTACACAGTAGGTGTATTTATAAAGTGTAATAATGGAGCACACGTTAGTACATATTACTCTGAACAGATCCTGACATACATGCTGGGTTACATTAGTCAAAAATAGTCTAAAGTAGTTTCCCTTTTGCCTCTTTTTTCAGATAGTTTTATTTAAAAAATGTACACTCTAAATGTATCCTTTTTTCAGTGACCCTACAGATGGCACGATATAGCATGTAAATAAAGGCTTAAAGGACAGATGCGCCTCTATGTAAACTATACATTGTTAGGGCTAGTGGAACGCACCGAGTAAATATAGATGTTATTGTTGGTGCATTCACAGCCCGGGGTCCACCGTGCAGGAGGAGAACCTGCTGCTAGCAAATGGCACTATATGGCGGTATAAGCGAGCTCTGTTACTTCACAGAGTCGCCGTGATAGAAAAGCACTGTGTCCTGTTAAGCTCACAGGAGTACACAGCTAACTGCTGAGCTGATAGCAGTCAGTGGTCACTCAGTCAGAGAAGCACACAAACAATTCCTCACTGGAGGTGCCGGTATTCTAGTGGCTTATTTCAGCCGGGCCCTGAATACATGCAAACTAACTCCTCACCGGAGGTGCCGGTATTCTATTGGCTTAATTCAGCCAGGCCCTGACCACAAGCATACATGACCACACTGGTGCAAAGCTCATGACAAAGATTGATACTAGCGCATGGCTGTGCGGCCATGCAAACCTTTTATAGTTGCAGCAACTTCAGGACCTTCCTAGAGGACCAATGGGAGTTGCTTCGAGACCTGAGCGTGTGACCCCTGACCTCCAATGAGAGGTCTTCCGTAGGGCATGCTCAGAAGGGAGAAAGCAGGACTTAGTCCCAGAAGTGAGTCCTCGCCGCTGACCAGTACTAGCTAAAATGGCAGAGCCTGGAAGAACAGCAGTAGCCAGACGCAGAGTAGCTGCCTAAGCCAGACGCTGGGACCGACGTCTCCACTGACGTCTCCACTGCGGCTGGAGAAGAATGGGAGACTGCAGCGGAGATGGCTCGAGATTCCCCCTGTGCAGAGGCGGGCACTCGAGCCGTAACACACATATCACATATTCTCCTACGCTTTAAAATTATAGTGCCATATTCACAAAAACAAGATATGCAACTATTTATACATATACACACATGCATATATAAATAAATGCAGTATATGCAATCACACATGTAGACATAAACAAATATAATGAATGCAATGCATCCTCCTGGTTTTTTTTACATTAAGTGGTGAGCAACCGGGTTCCCTAACAACTATGGCTGCTATAATGATAGTTACAGAATATCCCTAACAATATGATTTCTAGACTGTAATAGTTAATGGCTCTTATCTTTATGATATATTTTACCCTCATAATTATCCTTTAGCTAAGCTTCACCCAGGGTATGACAGAATGATCCATCATGTAATATAAGTAAATAAATCTGTACATTTTTAAAACTATCAAACTTGGCCTTATTACATAGTGATATTAAAAAGAAAAACACCAAAAAAGGAAAAATTCAAGAAAATACACCAAAACAGGAAGAGATGCTTACCTGTCTAAATGGGCCTCAATACAAATGCACAAGCAGGGTGCAGCAGACCCAAACAAAATAGCAAATGCACAGGTGCAATACCTAATGAAACAGCCAGCCTTCAATAAGGGTTTGGCCGTGTGGTACACCAATGCACTGAGATACATAGTCCGTATGTGGCGTGTTCACACAAGGAATGCAGAGCATCTGGCTCCAGCCTATTAATGACGCCCTATGTCGGGCGGCCCAGTGCTAACTATGATGCATCCTGTGTGAACAGAGGCCACAGTATACAGAACCATTTGGGCCCAACTGCACCCTGCAAAAAATATACGTGCAAAACAAAACATATAAATATATGTAAGGTATTAGTTGATATTCTGGCCATAATATGCAAGCCGGCAACCCGCGCCAAGGGTCCTTACATTTTGCCAGTCCTACTCTAACATGAAAAACACCAAAAAAGGAAAAATTCAAGAAAATACACCAAAAACAGGCAGAGATGCTTACCTGTCTGAATGGGCCTCAATACAAATGCACAAGCAGGGTGCAGCGGACCCAAACCGCTGCACCTTGCTTGTGCATTTGTATTGAGGCCCATTCAGACAGGTAAGCATCTCTGCCTGTTTTTGGTGTATTTACATAGTGATATTATAAACAGGTAACAAATAGAAATATCCCAGGCAACCATTGCATATTGGCAATTGTCCATGTTTTGTTTTTGCTAGACCACATTCCTTTTAGGAGAGTATATAGTAGAAAATACTTCTTTTAAGTGTATGACAAATAGCAATTCTTTAAGTTCTTCTGCAATTGCATTACTCTATGGATTTAATAAGCCAATTTGTGTATTTACGAGTTAAGGAAAAATAGATCGTTTTTGAACTACAGCTGATTCTAATTACACAAATTTTCTATTCTAGGAGTGCTGCCTTCATTTTTGTATGTATATTGGAGGATTGGTTTATGCCTGGGAGGCTCTGCACTCCTGCCCTCCTTGCTTTGATGGTGCTGTGTTGATTTTATCTATCTATCTAGAAATTCAAAGAAATGGAGGCAGCACACCATTTAATTTGAAAAAGTAGAAGTGCTTATGTTTAATGGCCCATCACAGCGATGTTTCGGCTTACACAGAGCCTGTTTCAAGCCGAGATGGGCCATTAAACAGAAGCACTTCTACTTTTTCAGATTGAATAGTGTGCTACCTCTATTTCTTTGAATCTCTTCATAAGCTTTGGTGCATGCCTGGGGGGCTCTGCACCCTACACTATGTTTTTTCTTTGTGCTACTCTTACTTTTTGTATTTTTTTTTATCTATCTACCACATTTTAAAGGCATGGTCCAAAATTAATATTGATTTTCATTCTAAAAGTCTTTCTGTCAATTAATCAGTCTCTTTAATTCTCTATCAGGAGTGGACACTAACAGCACCTGGCCTCTGTGCAAGAAATGTGTTTGGGCCCCCTCCTTTTATAGCAAATAATCTACAGATATGTATATACAAGCCTTTCCTTGACCAAAACGTCGCCACTTTGGTATATTAAACAGCACTTATTTTCACCTCTAATCTGGTGTACTTCCTCCATTTTTTTGTCTTTTATACTGAGGTTTGGTTGTTGCCTTCGAGGCACGGCACCCAGGCATGCTGTCTGCCTGTTGCTGCTTTTTCACTCTTTTTTATTTATATACAGTTGTGCTCAAAAGTTTATATACCCCGGCAGAATTTTTGCTTTCTTGGCATTTTTCAGAGAATATGATAATACCAAAACTTTTTCTCCACTCACTGTTAGTGGTTGGGTGAAGCCATTTACAGTTGTGCTCAAACATTTACATACCCAGGCAGAATTTTTGCTTTCTTGGCCTTTTTGTTTCAGAGAATATGAGTGATAACACCAAAATGTTTTCTCCACTCATGGTTAGTGGTTGAGTGAAGCCATTTATTGTCAAACTACTGTGTTTTCTCTTTTTAAATCATAATGACAACAGAAAACATCCAAATGACCCTGATCAGTAGTTCACATACCCTGGTGATTTTGGCCTGATAGCATGCACAGAAGTTGACACAAATGGTTTTGAATTGCTACTAAAGGTAACATCCTCACCTGTGACCTGTTTGCTTGTAATCAGGGTGTGTGCATAAAAGCTGAGTGAGTTTCTGGGATCCAGACAGACTCTTGGATCTTTCATCCAGCCACTGATGTTTCTAGATTGTGAGTCATGGGGAAAGCAAAAGAATTGACAACGTATCTATGGGGAAAGGTATTTGAACTGTTTAAAACAGGAAAGGGATGCAAAAAGATATCCAAGGAATTGATAATGCCAGTCAGCAGCATTCAAACTGTGATTAACAAATGGAAAATCAGGGCCTCTGTAAAAACAAAACCATGGTCAGGTAGATCAACAAAAGTGTCATCGACAAATGGCAGGAAAATTGTTTGGGATGCAAAGAAAAACCCACAAAAACATCAGCTGAAATACAGGACTCTCTGAAAACTAGCGGTGTGGCTGTTTCAAGATGCACAGTAAGGAAGCACTTGAAGAAAAATGGGCTGCATGGTCAAGTTGCTGAAGTAAGCCATTACTGTGAAAATGCCACAAAGTATCTAGCCTACAATATGCAAAACAGCGCAGAGACAAGCCTCAAAACTTCTGGAACAAGGTAATTTGGAGGAATAAGACCAAAATTGAATTTTTTGGCCACAACCATTAATGTTACATTCAACAAGGCCTACGATGAAAGGAACACCATTGCTACTGTAATGCACGGAGGAGGATTGCTGATGTTTTGGGGATGTGTGAGCTACAAGGGCACAGTAAACTTGGTCAAAGTTGAAGCAAAGATGAATGCAGCATGTTATTAGCAAATACTGAAGGCACATTTGCACTCATCAGCCCGTAAGCTGCACATGGGACAAACTTGGACGTTCCAACATGACAACAATCCAAAACACAAGGCCAAGTCGACCTGCCATTGGCTACAGCAGAACAAAGTAAAGGTTCTGGAGTGGCCATCTCAGTCTCTTGACCTCAATATCATTGAGCCACTCTCGGGAGATCTCAAGCACACTGTTCATGCTAGACAGCCCAGGAATTTACAGGAACTGGCCAGGCTTTTTGCCAAGAAGAGTGGGCAGCTTTACCATCTGAGAAAAATAAAGAACCTCATCCACAATTACCACAAAAGACTTCAAGCTGTCATTGATGTTAAAGGGAGCAATACACGGTATTAAGAAATGGGGTATGTAAGCTTTTGATCAGGGTTTCATTTGGATGTTTTGGGTTGTCATTATGATTTAAAAAGAGGAAACACAGTAGTCTGACAATAAATGGCTTCACCCAACCACTAACCATGAGCGGAGAAAAAGTTTTGGTATTATCATTGATATTCTTTGAAAAAAAAAGGCCAAGAAAGCAAAAATTCTGCCTGGGTATGTAAACTTTTGAGCACAACCATATATATATATATATATATATATATATACCTGTATATTACATACTCCCCTCTCCTTATGTATATTGCCCCCTTTACTATATAGTGCTCTGTCTTTTTATGTACAGCACCGTTCCTTACATTCTCATTATGTTTGTTATTTACATCGCCCTATTCTTTACTCCCTACCATCCTTTCTTTTCAGATATAAAATTAAATGACTGCTGATGGAGTATGGGAAAGCTTCTTTTCTAATTGAGAAGGCTGATGGACTGGTCTTCTATTCAATGGCTGCTCCATTAGCAGTGATTTTACATCTAAGAAGAGAGGACTATGCAATAAAGAAAGGGTGCTGTGATTAACAATAATGAGAATACAATATGTAAGGGGCAGTGCTGTACATGACAACAGATGATACTATGTAATAATGGATGTCACTCCAAGTAATAACAGAGGTTGCTATATAAGGGACGGTGCCATACATAACTAGAGAGGATGGTATGTAATAAGAGATGGTGTTATATATAATAAAAGAAGAAACTATGTAATTAAGTACGTCAATATTTATAACATGAGCTTACACTATATATTACGGGACTGCACTATACATAATATAAGTCTACATTCCTGCATCTGTGTGAAGTGACTGTGCTGTCTGATTTTTTTTTGTCATGAGTAAGACTGCCTAGTGCAGTCGAAATGCGTAGACTGGGTCAAGTCGACCATGTACATTTTTCTTTCGTATGCACTATAATTTCTTTTGAAAAATGAAAAGAAAAGAAAAATCCAGTCCTATTGAGCCGGACTACATTTTTTTCTATTTTCCTTGATGTGAGGCCAGGGCGAGGCCGGAGTCTGGGCCCAGGTGGATGAGCATAGAGCAACTGGGTGAGCTGGAATCAAGTTTCTATAAGTGACTGTGCTGCCTGATTTTTTTCTCGAACAGCACACAGACCCATTGAGTATGTCCTCAAAATCTGATGGGAAATAGACATGCTGTGAGTCTCACAGTTGTCAGTGTAGTATCCGTGATTTTCAAAGATATCTGAAACGATCTGTAAAACTCTGAGCCCGTGTGTGGTCCAATAAAAATAAGCTCATGGACATGTCACACGAATGTGAGAATGTGGCCTAAGGGAGGTAGTTTTGCAAATAACAAAATTATTAAAAGTCACACACTATAAAGAATAAATACTTACAGTACCTCTGAGGTTTCATCTGATTAGACTCATCTTTTGTTGTTTCTTTTCCATCTGGTCAGAGCTTCATGTTGACATCTCCCAGCCATGACTTGTCTTGCCATTGTGATCAATGCAGCCTTAAAAATAATAAAGTCAAATATATTGTATATAAACATTTTTCTCTCAAATAAAATATCCCCTGCACTGCACCTCTGAGTACAAATATGTACCCACCATTAATATATTAGCCACACACCATTCAAAATATAAACTAATAAGCTGCACTGTGCCCTCCATTAACTGAAATCTCTGCCAGCCAATTAATATAATATAATCAGTCTCTGTGACTCTCCCCAATTCATTTGAAGGCTTTGTGCACACATTGCTTTTTTGCTGTCGAAAAAAAGCAACATTTTACAGTACAAGGAAAGTGAATGAGATTCATGCGCACGTTACTTATTTTTCTTTGCAGAATTGCAACAGATTAAAATTTTCGTAATTTTTGCAACATTTTTCACCCAAATTAATGAGTGGGGAAATACACAAAAGAAAACCGCATGTAAAAAACACATCCAAACCAAGTATTTTATGTGTTTTTCCTTCCAACTCATCAGGATTTGCAGCAGAATTCTCAGCAGTATAATAGGACCCATCCTGGTCCCTTTTCTGGTATAATGTGCCTCATCCTATATGTACATGGGCAGGTAGGATCACGCTCTATTTAAAAACGCCTTAGGCTGATGGGAGAAGTCCTCAGTCAGAGGGCGTTCATCAAGAATATCAAAAAACTCACATAAATTGGCCAATTTGTGCGCTAACATGTTTTTTATAGCAGTAATGCAGTTCTAATTGTATATATCTAAGAAATATTCTAGTGTTTCAGAGAGCAGCTTCAATTTGTTAGTTACATGGGGTGGATCTCTTAACTTGCACCTGTTCACACTTGTCTTTTTCTGTTTGGTAGGGCAGGTCAGTTTTTTGATATTTGTGATACATGCCCCGTGAATGAGCAGTCCTCACATCAGCCTGAGGCTTCTTTCACACTAGCGTCAGGCTCGGCCCGTCGCAATGCGTCGGGCCGAGGTCCCCGACGCTAGCGCTGTCTCCGCCGCACAACGGGGGCAGTGGATGCATTTTTCCAGCACATCCGCTGCCCCATAACGTATGTTGGGGCTATTATCAAGTTCATCATAGGTTGACCTAATAGTGTGTGGGATACCAGGTGCATCATTAATAATGTGTGGTACTATGGATCTGAATTGATCCATATTTATGTGGTGTTTTTGTCTGTGGCTTTTAGACTTATAGGGGCCGTTTAGGGATATAAGGGACAGCCGCCGGTGAGCGGTGGCGCCATATCGATAATCTAGGGTGCCAACCTCCGCTGCAAGGAAGGGTATCAGACCTAAGGGCATACTAGGGTCAATATAGGCATACCATATTCAATTTTGATTTTTTATGTTTTTTTCATGTTTTTTGGTTTTTTAGTGTTATTTTTCACGTTTTGTTGATTTTTTCTATTGTGTTATTTTTTGGCACATATACAAGATTTGGATGAGCGGAGTCCCTAATCCTAGAATTTTTGGTCCCCTAATTGGGATGTTTTTTATAGGGAAATTTTTGTATTAAACTGTAATATTAATAAAGATTAATGTTTTAAAGGGGTAGGTTTTTTCAGTTGTTGATTTGTTGTAGACTCCCCTACT
This sequence comes from Ranitomeya variabilis, assembly GCF_051348905.1. NCBI lineage: Eukaryota > Metazoa > Chordata > Amphibia > Anura > Dendrobatidae > Ranitomeya > Ranitomeya variabilis. Next base: position 326,327,381 of record NC_135236.1, read on the forward strand.
TTAATTAGTTAGACAGTTGTATTGCTAGATAGATAGATAGATAGATAGATAGATAGATAGATAGATAGATAGATAGATAGATAGATGTTAAACTACTTGAGGGAACAAATTCCTGTATAATTAGATCATGCTGTATTTCAAAAGTAATCTATTTTTCCTTAAATGACTGTAAGAACATTGAAAAGCTGACCCTAAATCAACAAGTAAATTGCCGTAAGTATATAAAGGCTGACAAACACTTGTACCTTCAGATATCAGCAATTGTGCTTTTAATGTTTACTATATTTGATTTTCTTGGCATACATTGAAATTTCCCTTCCCAAGAAGTAATTACAATATTTCTCTATACTTTTTTAGGGAGTTAGTATGTGCCTATCTGTGACTACTAATTTGTTGAGATGTCAATGGTAGTTCAGGGTTTTGATGGCATGTCCTGGGGATTTCTTGAATTGTTATCATGAGAAAGTGATGTACTAAAATTTACAGAAAAATAATTAAATTTGTGAAAATATAATAATGGACAGATGTTTTCCCTAAAATGGAATTCTAAGCTAAAATATTAGGATCTTCTATTTTATATCCCTATCTCCTAGCCTAAGTAGGCAAAACAATGACGAGAACCATCTCACACTTAGGAAGAATTTACCTATCTTTCATTAAGCAGTTGAGAATTAGGCAATTGTCCCCATTCCTGGCCAGGCACATTTTTGTGAGGATTTGATATATGCACTTTTAAGGACATAAAACAAATTTTCTCATTAGGATACTCAAACAATCATGACCTCTTTTTTTATACATGAGGATTAATTTTATGTCAATTTTAAATTTATGTCTCTTTTTTATTTGCTGACATTAGGGAAAATGTAAACAAAAGTAATATATACCCTTAGGGCTGGTGGAACGCACCAAATATATATATATATATATATATATGTTATTGAAGGAGCTTTCATAGCCCGGGGTCCACCGTGCAGGAGAGGAAACTGCTGCTAGCAATTTGCGGCACTATATGGCGGTATAAGCGAACTCTGTTACTTCACAGAGTCACCTAGATAGAAAAACGCTGTGCCCTGTTAACCTCACAGAGGATCACAGCTACCTAACAGAGCAGAAAACAATTAGTGGTCATGCAGTCAGCTTAGCACACAAACAACTCCTCTCTGGTGGAGCCGGAATTCTAGTGGCTATACGCTTGCCCTGAATTCAAACACACAAAACTCCTCACCGGAGGTGCTGGTATTCTAGGGTCTTATTTCAGCCAAACCTGACCACAAGCAGACATGACCACCAAATAGCAAAGCTCAAAACATAAGCTGATACTAGTGCATGGCCGTGCAGCTATGTGAACCTTTTATAGCTGCAGCAGACAAAGACCTTGATAGAGGACCAATGGGAGTTGCTACAGGACCTGAGAGTGTGAGCCCCGACCTCCAATGAGAAGTCTTCCTTTGGGCATGCTCAGAAGGGGAAAAGCAGGACTTGGTCCCATAGGCGTCTGCTCGCCGCTGACCAGTACTGGCTGCAACAGCTGAACCTGGAAGAGTAGCAGCAGCCAAGCGCAGAGTATCAGCCTGAGCCAGACGCTGGGACCGACGTCTCCGTTGAGCTGACTCCACTGCGGCTGGAGAAGAATGGGAGACCGCAACGGAGATGGTTCGAGATTCCCCCTGTGCAGAGGCAGGAACTCGACACCTAACATATATAAGTCTATGTTTCAATTTTTGTTAATGTTTTTATGACCACAAACAACTGCTAAAAAACATTTTCCATTGCATTCTCCTTTCCAAAGATATCATTTTGATTCTAAACATTTCTTTAACAGGGCGGAGCTAATAGGTTATAGTAGCATTTTATTTATTTATTTTTTCTTGGCTTTCCATTTATTTGTTTCATTCATTACACACTGAGTCCCTTCATAAGGTCTTAAAAACCCTCTTGAAGGGGCATGTTGAAATTTTGATACATGCTTACATAATATATACCGTATTTTGCAGATTATAAGATGCACCGGATTATAAGACGCACCCCAAATTTTGAGGAAAAAAACATTTTTTTTTTAATAAAATGGTGGTGCTTCTTATAATGCATGAATATTAATGCTTACCAGGGGTGGTGGCTGTGGAGAAGCAGGGTCCCAGGGTCGCTGCTGGAGGAAGCAAGAGTGGAGCATTGCTGCAGGCCGCAGTCTGGGATGAGGGGGTGTTTGGATGTGCGGCATGCCACTGCAGGTGTTCAGTGCTGCGAGTGCTCTGCCGACAGTTTATGAAACCACTTACATGGTTTACTATGTGGTGGACTCTGTGAAAATGGCTGCTGGGGGCGGCGCATGCGCGGATGGAGATCTCGGCACCAAGACCTGGGGAGATGAGATCTCAGCACACATGAGCTGCCCCCTGCAGCCATTTTCCCAGAGTCCACCGCATAGTAAACCATGTAAGTGCAGGGGATCTGGGCTTTCACAAAATGTCGGAAGAGCTCCCGCAGCACCGATCACCCGCAATGATGCGCCGCACATCCGAACACCCCCTCATACCAGACTGCAGCCTGCAGAAATGCTCCACTCTTGCCTCCTCCAGCAGCGACCCTGGGACCCTGTTCCACCGTGGCTCGTAAGGTATATCCGCCTTATAAGACGCACCATCATTTTCCTCTCAAATTTTGGGGAAAAAAGTGTGTCTTATACTCCGAAAAATAAGGTAAATATTTATATGCATAAATATTCATATACATAATATTATATAATATTATGTATATTCCCCTGATAAATTGGCCCCAGTCACAGAGGAAATTCAGGCTCCTGGCTGCATAACAGAACTGACTGGGTCTCCTGGAATCCAGCAGCTCCTGCTGCTCCCTATACCCAACAATAACATGGCTAGATCTGGAGGAGGAAGCACTGACAAGCTTACCTAATATATGATCACTGTGTTTCGTTAGCACTCTGCATGCAGAGATCAGGAAGGCAGAGAAAGTATTAAACCATCTCTACCTTTTCTCTGGGGAGTTTGGCCTTCTCTGACAGTCATCTCCCCACTGCGCCAGCTGCATGACAAATAGCTTACCCTTCTTTAACATTTTGGATCTTCAATACAGGTTTGGAAGTGGTCTAATAGATACCCCACTCATTTGAATGAGCACTGTGTATTCATTAACTTCACCAGTCATGGTGCTGCAGAAAAATTAAACATTTACAACCTGGTTTCCCTACAGTTCACAACTGATAAGAGTGGGCCATCATACGGACATTTAGCAATAAACTTTTTTTTTTTTTTTTGCTAAGGGGTAATTCTGACCATCTCAATATTATTTGTGTTCCATTTCTTAGAACAGTCTTCTAGAACTCCCAAACTATAGAAAAACTCTGAAATGAAAACAAATACCAGATATCACAACCAATTTCTTTAGTATTCCTAAATACAAATCTACATAATTTCTTTATGTTTGAAGAGTGAATGTGTATTCTAAAACAGGTCTTGTACACCATCATGATGTTGAATCTGTTGCTCCATATGGCATTGACCTTTGATTCCAATATTTTAATGCATGATTGCGATGATTTTAACAAGAAGAAAGATAATAGAAGAAATAATGACCTTAATCCTCCTAAAGCCCAAGTAACAAGCAGAACATCACAAATCTCATTACCAGTTGAAAGGATGGGCTTTCCTCCTGTTATCATCAGCTTCCCTAATGAGTTGAAATGCCATGCTGTGTTTATGAAACCCACACCTAATTGGGTGCTTTAAGAATGAAAGGTGATCTGAGTCTGTCAGACTCCTTGGATGACACATAAGTGTTCTTTTTTTTCTTTTTAACTGCCTTTCCAGATATCCTAACAAGGGTCTGAATGATAATTACTGTCGCAACCCTGATGGCAAGGCGAGACCATGGTGTTACACGCTTGACCCTGACACCCCATGGGAGTTCTGTGCAATTAAACCCTGTGGTAAGTAGTAACCAAATATATCCTACTGTGTGGCTTACTTTATCTTTATTAGCATACCAGACTGCCAATATACTGAAAAGCTCAGTTTAAATTTATGTGGAAAAATACAGTTTAAACATATTTACTTCCAGAAAAATGAAATATAAATACTTTTGAATAGAGATTATAGTCATACCATTACTATCACATGAAAATGAAGTATATGAATAATGAACTATAAAAAAAAACTATATATGATTATAAATCTTTGTTTTAATTGCCCATGTGGCATATATTTTTTAATTTGTGACTTTGTGACTGTAGCCTTTAAGTTATATTACTCAAAGTTTTGTATTATTATTTATTATTATTATTATTATTATTATTATTAGTTTATTTATATTAAAGCACAACTAAAGGGAACCTGTCAGGTCCCCCATGCCCTCCAACCCAGCAGCATTTACATATGTATTACTAAGTTCCCTGCTTAATGATCCCTTTATAATATTATTCACTTAAATCAATGTTTAAAAAAGTTTTTATAACCTCTGCTTTTCCTATGCTAATTAGACCTTTGACTAGTCAATGGATGTTTGTTTCTAGAGACTAAAGGTACCGTCGCACTTAGCGATGCTGCAGCGATATAGACAACGAGCCGATCGCTGCAGCGTCGCTGTTTAGGTCGCTATAGAGACGTCAAACACAGCAGCTCCAGAATGATGCAGGAGCGATCCTGTGACGTAACGGTGACTCACTTATCGTTCTCACAGGTCGTTAGCTCCATGTAAAACATTGCTGGCATCGTTGCTTTTGCTGTCAAACACGACGATACACGCCGACCTGAGGACCAAATAAAGTTCTGGACTTCTAGCTCTGACCAGCGATATCACAGCGGGATCCAGATCGCTGCTGCATGTCAAACACAACGAGATCGCTAACCAGGACGCTGCAACGTCACGGATCATTGTCGTTCTCGTTGTAAAGTTGCTGAGTGTGAAGGTACCTTAATCTGCCCTCTTTGCGAGTTATCATGCCCTGTGGGTGTGTTAACATGATTTGTAAGAGCCAAGGTCATCACCAGCTATCTGCAAATCTTAAACATGTGCTCCGCTTTCTTCAGGTACATCATTGTGCCTCTGGGGCCAGGTGTACGCTTCCCGGCTTGTGCATGGTCTGAAGTGCAGAAGACGGCTCACGTACATTTTCTGCACTTTTATTCCTGCGCATTGGCCTCTGAATCCAGGTAGCATGCACCTCACTTCAGATGCGCAATGACACTGCTATAAAGAGTTGCAAAATTTTCAGGGAGCAGGGCGATTATGGTGACTTTTGCAAATCATGTTAACGTGCCAGCAGGGGCATGATAACATGTAAAGAGGGCTGACTAGTCTGGGGAAACAACTGTCCCATCCACTAATCAAAGGCCTAATTAGCATAAGAAAAACTTAGGTTATTAATACTTTTTTTAATCATGGATTTAAATGAATAACATTATTAAGGGCTGGTGTCAGGAACACCGCACTGCACTTGCTAACTGAGCCAGTGCGCGTGTTCTGGGTAAACAAACTGTGCCCAAAGATACCTGTGGAGCAGGGCAGTAGCGGTGAAGATGTGTGCTTCAGACAAACAGGACCTGAAGCACATAACTTCTGGGGGCATGGTCTAACTCAGGAGTGCTAGGAGCTGAAGGAAAACTCCGTCCAGATTAACCCTAAACCCACCTTTACCCACAAGCTAGGCAAACCATGACAGCTGGTTAGGCCCTTTTTAGTAATATAGTAATACATACACGAATGCTTCTGGGTTGGAGAACATGGGGGACGTTACAGGTTCCCTTTAATTCCATGGTGCTGTAAATGTGAAGAGGATTTACAAAATATAATACTTATAAAATACAAATACAATAAAACAACTAACAGTGGCAGAATGGTACAGAGGGGGACAGGCCTCTGCCCTCATGGACAATATGCAGGGTAATAGGGTTAGAGATTGTAGGTCGGGAAGGTTGCAGCAGCATCAGTAGTAGTGAGGTGGCAGAAGGGTTATAGCAATTCTTGGCTTTTCTGAAGAGTTGGATTGCTTCTGAAGGTTTAAAATGTAGAAGACAATCTGATTTCTTAAGGTAATTGGTTTCTGTTCATGGAGGGTGCTAGGCAAAAATCTTGAAAACAATTGTGTGAGAAATACAGAGGAAAGAAGAGCAGAGGAAAGAAGGAGATCTTGTGAAGTTCAGAGCTTACATGTTGGGAGGTATCTGGAGATTAGTTCAGAGATGTATGGGGTACACAGATTATGGACAGCCTTGAGTGCCATAATTAATATTTTAAACTGAATTAATTTGGCAATTGGAAGCCAAGGGTTGGTCAAGGGCAGAGACAGAGTAGCAAGGAGTGAAGTGGATTAATTGGGCAGCAGAATTAATGATAGACCAGAAGAGTGCAAGAGTGTTAGTTGGGGGGCAAATAAAAGGTTATTGCAGTACTTGGGTGGTGAGATGATTAGGGCATGTATTAACCATTGACTCTGGAAATGTTTAATGTGTTTAAGAATTTGACATGACAAGAGGTGGTAAGATTTAGATGTGTGGTTTAAAGGACATGGCACAGTCAAGCATTACACCGAGGCATCAGGCTTGTGATACACGAGGAAACATGATGTAATTTACTGTGATGGATAGGTCTGATATGGGGGTTATGTGAGATGAAGGAAATAGTATGTGTTCAGTTATAAAGTATTAGAAAGTGTGATGAGAATAAGGAGGCAATGGCTGATAGGTACTCTTCTGGGCAGCATGGATGTGACATCTGGGCCAGAGAGATAGATTTCAGATGAAGCGATTGTGACACAGCACAAAACGGTGATTGTGCCTTTGTCATGGTGGGATTATATGTTGGGCATTGGTAGAAGAGAGTTGGAAAGTGCATAAATGCCTAGCTGTGAAAGATTTCTTCATGTTGAGATAAATGCTGGAGCTGAGTGGTAAGAACAGGGATGAGAATGTAAGTATATGATAGTCAGATAAAGGGAGAGGTGGGTTTATAAGGTTACATAGGGAAAAAGGCATTTCATGAGATCTAATTTATGTCAATTTTTATGAGTGGCTGTGGAGGACCATTGCATGAGACCAAAGGATAAAGTCACATATGGTATATCTTTTATATTAAAAGTATTAAAAGGTGCAAAAAAGCTTAAGTAAGAAAATTAATAAAATCGCATACCTCCCCAAAGTTGCTTATTATTCTAAGCCTTGGTCCTTATGAAATCAAACGTCTGCAGTTTCTTCATCATCATGACAAATTTGAACCATCCTGAAGATGGTATAGTTACATAAGTGCCCTCTACTGTTGACAGTCACAAATGAGTAGAATTTTATAATGACAATTAAAAAGAAAATAAAGTATTATAATATTAACCCCTTCACCTCCAAGGGTGGTTTACACGTTAATGACCAGGCCAATTTTTACAATTCTGACCACTGTCCCTTTATGAGGTTATAACTCTGGAACGCTTCAACGGATTCTGGTGATTCTGACATTGTTTTCTCGTGACATATTGTACTTCATGATAGTGGTAAAATTTCTTTGATATTACCTGCGTTTATTTGTGAAAAAAACGGAAATTTGGCAAAAATTTTGAGAATTTTGCAATTTTCCAACTTTGAATTTTTATGCCCTTAAATCACAGAGATATGTCACACAAAATACTTAATAAGTAACATTTCCCACATGTCGACTTTACATCAGCACAATTTTGGAACCAAAATGTTTTTTTGTTAGGGAGTTATAAGGGTTAAAAGTTGACCAGCAATTTCTCATTTTTACAACACCATTTTTTTTTAGGGACCACATCTCATTTGAAGTCATTTTGAGGGGTCTATATGATAGAAAATACCCAAGTGTGACACCATTCTAAAAACTGCACCCCTCAAGGTGCTCCAAACCACATTCAAGAAGTTTATTAACCCTTCAGGTGTTTCACAGGAATTTTTGGAATGTTTAAATAAAAATGAACATTTAACTTTTTTCACAAAAAATTTACTTCAGCTCCAATTTGTTTTATTTTACCAAGGGTAACAGGAGAAAATGGACCCCAAAAGATGTTGTACAATTTGTCATGAGTACGCCGATACCCAATATGTGGGGGTAAACCACTGTTTGGGCACATGACAGAGCTCGGAAGCGAAGGAGCGCCATTTGACTTTTCAATGCAAAATTGACTGGAATTGAGATGGGACGCCATGTTGCGTTTGGAGAGCCCCTGATGTGCCTAAACATTGAAACCCCCCACAAGTGACACCATTTTGGAAAGTAGACCCCCTAAGGAACTTATCTAGAGGTGTGGTGAGCACTTTGACCCACCAAGTGCTTCACCTAAGTTTATAATGCAGAACCGTAAAAATAAAAAATCATATTTTTTCACAAAAATTATCTTTTCGCCCCCAATTTTTTATTTTCCAAAGGGTAAGAGAAGAAATTGGACAACAAAAGTTGTTGTACAATTTGTCCTGAGTACGCTGATACCCCATATGTAGGGGTAAAAAACTGTTTGGGCGCATGGGAGATCTCGGAAGGGAAGGAGCGCCGTTTGACTTTACAATGCAACATTGACAGGAATTGAGATGGGACGCCATGTTGCGTTTGGAGAGCCACTGATGTGCCTAAACATTGAAACCCCCCCACAAGTGACACCATTTTGGAAAGTAGACCCCCTAAGGAACTTATCTAGATGTGTGGTGAGCACTTTCACCCACCAAGTGCTTCACAGAAGTTTATAATGCAAAGCCGTAAAAATAAAACAAAAATTTTTTCCCACAAAAATTATTTTTTAGCCCCCAGTTTTGTATTTTCCCGAGGGTAACAGGAGAAATTGGACCCCAAAAGTTGCAATGGAATGCAGACTTAGATGGAATGGTCTGCAGGCGTCACATTGCATTTGCAGAGCCGCTAATGTACCTAAACAGTAGAAACCCCCCACAAGTGACTCCATTTTGGAAAGTAGACCCCCTAAGGAACTCATCTAGATGTGTTGTGAGAGCTTTGAACCCCCAAGTGTTTCACTACAGTTTATAACGCAGAGCCGTGAAAATAAAAAATATTTTTTTTCCACAAAAATTATTTTTTAGCCCCCAGTTTTGTATTTTCCCAGGGGTAACAGGAGAAATTGGACCCCAAAACTTGTTTTCCAATGTGTCCTGAGTACGCTGATATCCCATATGTTGGGGTAAACCCCTGTTTGGGTGCACAGGAGAGCTCGGAAGAGAAGGAGCACTGTTTTACTTTTTCAACGCAAAATTGGCTGGAATTGAGATCGGACGCCATGTTGCGTTTGGAGAGCCCCTGATGTGCCTAAACAGTGGAAACCCCCCAATTATAACTGAAACCCTAATCCAAACACACCCCTAACCCTAATCCCAACGGTAACCCAAACCACACCCCTAACCCTGACACACCCCTAACCCTAATCCCAACCCTATTCCCAACTGTAAATGTAATCCAAACCCTAACCCTAACTTTAGCCCCAAACCTAACCCTAACTTTAGCCCCAACCCTAACTGTAGCCTTAACCCTAGCCCCCACCCTAACCCTAGCCCTAACCCTAGCCCTAACGCTAACCCTAATGGGAAAATTGAAATAAATACATTGTTTAAATTTTTTAATTTTTCCCTAACTAAGGGGGTGATGAAGGGGGGTTTGATTTACTTTTATAGCGTTTTTTTTAGCGGATTTTTATGATTGGCCGCCGTCACACACTGAAAGACGCTTTTTATTCCAAAAAATATTTTTTGCGTTACCACATTTTGAGAGCTATAATTTTTCCATATTTGAGTCCACAGAGTCATGTGAGGTCTTGTTTTTTGCGGGACGAGTTGACATTTTTATTGGTAACATGTTCGGCATGGGAGATTTTTTGATCGCTTTTTATTCCAATTTTTGTGAGGCAGAATGACCAAAAACCAGATATTCATGAATTTCTTTTGGGGGAGGCGTTTATACCGTTCTGCGTTTGGTAAAATTTCTAAAGCAGTTTTATTCTTCGGGTCAGTACGATTACAGCGATACCTCATTTATATCATTTTTTTATGTTTTGGCGCTTTTATACGATAAAAACTATTTTATAGAAAAAAATAATTATTTTTGCATCGCTTTATTCTGAGGACTATAACTTTTTTGTCTTTTTGCTGATGATGCTGTATGGCGGCTCCTTTTTTTGAGGGACAAGATGACGTTTTCAGCGGTACCATGTTCATTTTTATCCGTCTTTTTGATCGCGTGTTATTCCACTTTTTGTTTGGCGGTATGAGAATAAAGCGTTGTTTTTTGCCTCGTTTTTTTTTTTTTTTTACGGTGTTCACTGAAGGGGTTAACTAGTGATATAGTTTTATAGGTGGGGTCGTTACGGACGCGGCGATACTAAATATGTGTACTTTTATTGTTTGATTTTTTTTTTTAATTTAGATAAATGTATTTATGGGAATAATTTTTTTTTTCTTTATTTAGGAATTTATTTTTTATTTTTTTATTTTTTTTTGCACATGTGAATTTTTTTTTTTTTTACTTTTTTACTTTGTCCCGGGGGGGACATCACAGATCGCTGATCTGACAGTTTGCACAGCACTCTGTCAGAACACCGATCTGACTTACAGCATTGCAGGCTTACCAAGCGCCTGCTCTGAGCAGGCACTTGGTAAGCCACCTCCCTCCCTGCAGGACCCGGATGCCGCGGCCATCCTGGATCCGGGCATCTGCAGCGAGGAGGCGGTAAGAGACCCTCGCAGCAACGCGATCACATCGCGTTGCTCCGGTGGTCTCAGGGAAGCCTGCAGGGAGCCCCCTCCCTGCGCGATGCTTCCCTGTACCGCCGGCACACCACAATCATGTTTGATCGCGGTGTGCCGGGGGTTAATGTGCCGGGGCGGTCCGTGACCGCTCCTGGCACATAGTGCCGGATGTCAGCTGCGATAGGCAGCTGACACCCGGCCGCAATCGGCCGCGCTCCTCCCGTGAGCGCGGCCGATCGCGCTGGACGTACTATTCCGTCCTTGGGAATTAGGGCCCTCCCCACATGGACGGAATAGTACGTCCAATGGCAGAAAGGGGTTAAACATTTTGAACATGAAACAGTAAATGTATTATCAGGCAGAAATCACTGAAACACTATTTTTTGTCTGCCATGCTGTAATCAGCCATTTATCATGGCTATGAGAATGGGAATGAAATGTATGAACAATGAACATATGCCATAATATACAGTTCATTTTTAGCTAGCATGTGCACTAGGAGTCATTGTGTGAGCTGTATCTTACAACGGAGACTGCTTACGCTGGAAGAACCAGCACTTCTATGTACTTTATCACAGAGACACCCATTCATTTTACAAGAACCCGTGTAAAGCTTAATTTTTCCTTATGTGGCACTGCAGTAGAAATGAACACTTGATCCCTCACCTTCCTACATTTACTCAATCATTGGAAGTTCCAGCACCTAAACTCCCAGAGAACAGCTTATTTGCTTATCTTTTGGAGACTCTTTTTAAAAAATGAAAAGTTTAAAGTGGAAAAAACCTTCGAACTTTTGAGCTCTTTTTATTTTGAGATAAAATTATATTTGAACATTTGATGGTCATATGATTTTTATGTGCAAGCTCTGTATCAGTAAGCTTTTCATGTATTTATACTGCATACCTATATATGTGTGTATATATTTATACATATATATACTGTATACTGTCTATATATGGAGCAGTAACCCCTAAATTACTTGTGAAACTATTAACCCATCTGATTTTTTACCTATCTTGTTATATTACAACCTATGTTTCAATATCTTTGTAATCCGATGGTCTGTCAGTATATACATCTTTTCTGAAAGGCCACAGAGGCTGCAACTACATTACGCAAGAGGCAACACTAACCAAACAACACCATGAAGACCAAGGAGAGCTCCAAACAAACCGGGAACAAAGTTGTTGAGAAGTACAAGTCAGGGTTGGGTTATAAACAAATATCCCAATCTTTATTCATCTTCCGGAGCCCCATCAAATCCATTGTCATCAAATGGAAAAAACATGATACTACAACAAACCTGGAAAAATTGAGAAAAAGATACCATAAGGAAAAAACCTTACCAAAACCTGACAAATGACAAATGCACTAGGAGGACGCAGCAGGCCCCCACTAATAAAGGCAGGGGCAGCACAGGTGCAAACTACTGATAGAAACAGCCACCCACACACCTACCAGATTATGGAGGGGGTGGATGCCTAGTAGAAAAAATACAAAATCTGCAAAAAAACAAAATAAGCAAAAACCCTGCTGTAACTAAATAAGTAAAAAGCAAAAGTGCATCAAAATAACACAGAGTTCTTAGTAATACTGTTTTTGATCAAAAATAGCTTAAAAGCCATCCCACTTCGACAAGGTGACTCTGATTGGGATGGTCTGTGCAAGCTGAGGTGTGTCCTTCCTTTCCTGAGCTAGAAATTACACTTAACGGCTTCCCAGACTGGTGTCCACTGGTTGGGACCAGTCCATTTGTCTGCTCTTATTCACACACTGAGGTCAACTTTGACATATGGTAAGATTTTTAATATTAGACAGCGTAGGACCTTCCCGATCAGAGTCACCTTGTTGAGGTGGGATGGCTTTTATGATATTTTTGATCAAAACAGTGTTACTAAGAACTCTGTGTTATTTAAATGCACTTTTGCTTTTTACTTATTTAGTTACAGCAGTTTTTGCTCATTTTGGTTTATGTAGGTTTTGTATGTTTTATGGCCAATGTGAACATGCATTTATGTGTTGTGTTATATGTGAATTCGGCATTCAGGACCTGAAAATTACATCACGGCTTGTTGTGATTGGTCGCGTCGCGGTCACATGGGCGGCACGCGACCAATCAGAAGCCGTGACGTCACGGAAGGCAGTAAACGCGCGCATTTTAAGCAAAGAAGGCTGCCGGTTAATACCAGGGCGCGTCAGAGGGTGAGTATATCCCTATTTTTTATTTTAATTCTTTATTTTTTACATGGATATGGATCCCAGGGCCTGAAGGAGAGTTTCCTCTCCTTCAGACCCTGGGAACCATACACTGGGAACTTCCGATTCCGATTCCCAATACCATAAAAGTATAGGATCTCGGTATCGGAATTCCGATACAGCAAATATCGGCCGATACCTGATACTTGCGGTATCGGAATGCTCAACACTAGTTGCATGTATACCAACTGAAACCAAGCTCAATTTTTAAGTTTTTTCCTTGTAGAAAAAATGTACACTAATGTGGCTTGAAAAGAACGCCAGTCATATAGATATGTGCGATGCAAAGTGTCCGGCTAACAGCCTATTAATGATACCCTTAGTATTATCAGGCAGGCGGCCCAGCACTATATACATGCACCCAACAGGGACAGATGCCCTAGTACACCAATCCAACAATAAGGGGCCTGGCTGCATCCTGCAAAAAATGCTAAAAAGTGCAATAAAAGGTGAAAAAAATTATGCATATGATAAATACATTAAATGAGGTATTTGTTGATATTTTGGCAAAAATAGATAAGATCGTAACAAAACATTAAGGGTCCTCATACATGGAAAAACTGAGAAAAACATACCATAAGGAAAAAGCCTTACCAAAACCTGTCAAATGCACTAGCAGAATGCATCTGCCTGTTAGGTGCTGGGATTCTCCCACTGCACGGGGTAGATCCCAAACCTTGTCTGCCTCTGTGGTCTCCCATTCTGCTTCAGCTACAGTGGGAGCTGCTCAGCAATTACATCAGTCTCAGTGTCTTGCCCAGAGTCATGCTGTTCACTTGGTTAGTGCTGGCTCTCCAGCCAAAGCTATAGTAACTAGCAATAGGCAGTGGCGAGCAGGCGTTCCAGAGGCTAAGTCCAGAAATCACCCTACTGAGCATGCTTGTGAGGTGGTGACCTCCCATTGGTGGTCAGTATTCAGCTGCTCGGGTGACGTGGCAGCTCTGGATTGGTCCACGAGCAAGGTCTTGTCTGACTGGACTTGAGCAGGAACATATAAAAGGTTTCATGGAGCATGCATTGGCGTGCTGAGATCACTTATGTTTTATGAGTGTGTGGAACTTAACGATAGTGTGGACTTGTCTGCATGTGTTCAGGGCAGGCGTATATCCTTTAGAATTCCGGCACCTCCAGAGAGGAGTTTAAGTGAATTCAGGGCAGGTGTAAAGCTTTTAGAATTCCGGCACCTCCGGAGAGGAGTTCTTGTGTGTGCACACTCTGTGTTTGTGTCCGTTACCTGTTCCCTTGCCCCAGTGAGGGTAGCGTTCTCCTGTGAAGTTAGCAGGGTTCATGTTTAGCACCATACCTGCTCTGTTACTGTGTGCGAGTGACATAGATCTATTGCAGAGCATCTTTTTTGTTGCTGTGTGTGATTGACACAGCCTTGTGTGCTATACACTGAATGACATTTAACTCAGTGCGAGCTAACTATTGCTCATTGTGTTGTTACGTCATTGTTTCTATTAGCTGCAGTTTTCCATCTCTGCACGGTGGACCCCGGGTTGCGATGGCACTTTATCTTAATTTATGCTTAGTGCGATCCACCAACACTAACACAGCCCCCAAATAATAAAGGCAGGGGCAACACAGATGGAAACTACTGAAAGAAACAGCCATCCACACACCTACCAGATTAAGGAGGGGTTGGCTGCCTAGTAGAAAAAATGCACACTAATGAGGCTTTATTAGTGGGGGCCTGCTGCATCCTGCTAGTGCATTTGTTATTTGACAGGTTTTGGTAAGGCTTTTTCCTTATGGTATGTTTTACTACAACAAACCTGCCAAGGGCCACCCACGAAAACTCTCAGCCTGGGAAGGATGGAATTAATCAAAGAGACAGCACAGAGACCAAAGGTAATCCTGAAGTAACTGCAGAGTTCCCAAGCAGAGACTGGAATATCTGTCCATAGGACCACAATAAGCTGTACAATCCATAGAGGTGGCCTTTATGGAAAAGTGGGCAGAATAAAGCCTTTACTTACAGACAAGAATTGTAAGGCTCTTATTGAGTTTGCCAAAAGACATGTAGGAGACTCCCCAAATGTATGGCGGAAAGTGCTGTGTTCAGATGAGTCCAAAATGTAACTTTTTGGCCACGAAGGTAAATGTTATGTCTGACACCAAACCAACACAGCTCAGCCCTCAAGAACACCGCTCCTACAGTGAAACATGGTGGTGGCAGCTTCATGTTGTGGGGATATTTTTTGGCAGCAGGGACAGTGAAAATGGTCCAAGTTGAGGAGAAGATGGATGTGTGAAATACAGCAATATTCTTGAGCACAACCTGATTCAGTCTGTCAGTAATTTGAGACTAGAAAGGAGGTCCACCTTCCAACAAGGCAATGACCCAAAGCTTACTGTCCCAGCACCACTCCAGTGGTTTAAGGGGAAATGTAAATGTTTTGAAGTGGCCTCGTCAAAGCCCAGACCTTAATCCAGTTGAAAATCAAAGAAACAATTAATATTAAAGGAGCTGAATCAGTTTTGCTTCACAAATAAAAAGAAAACCTAATTTCACAGTTATAGGCCTGTTCTTTAAATTAACTGATGCAAACCCTCCAAAAAGCAGTGAAATTCCAAGGTTGTGAAGCAAAATGAAAAGGGAGTGAATACTTCACATTGTAAACACTTTTTTTCTGTGAATAGGCAAGAGACAAAATAATACATGCTTTAGAAAGGCTTTAAATAAGGAGCTGAAACGTCACATGTACTGTATCTGTGTGAATAAAGTCCAGTTTTTTCATTGATTTCCATTGGAGTGTTGCTTCCAATCTATTTTTTTCTACATTTGGAGGCTTCTTGGATGGTTGCTTGCAGAAGTATTGCACCCTCACACCCACAATACTTTCTTGTTTATCATTTTTTATGCAAGTAGCCAGGAGACAAAATAGTATATCTGAAAATATCTTGTCATTTCATTAGCAATGATGACAAACAAGTTTTTCCTGTAGTCTTCTGTAAGCCACTAGTTTATAACCATATGACCCCACTAGTCAAATAATAGATTATATATTATTATAGATACAGGATTTACTGATGTTCCCTGTCCTCTTTATGAATGGCACAAGTTGTTTTGCCTTGAAAAGAAATTAATGATTTCATATCACATGCTCATACAATTTGGCCTTGATTCATTAGTCTTGTTGTATCGTGCTCTTGTGTAAGATGTGCCAAATTCCATAAAGATTTATATGCGTCCTAATGAATTTGGTGCCTCTTTCAACTTCCATATGCTACCGTCAGAAATGTAGTCCAGTCAGGGATGGACTCTCCATTTCTGTTGTAATTTATACTATGTTTGTGCACAAGTTATGATGACATTTTTGGGTGCCCTTGGCAATGCTTCATCCTGCCTGTGCTTTATAATTTTTGAAAAGTCGTCAGACCTGGCAGCATCTGGATTAAAAATGACAAAAAATTGCAAAATGTTTCCGCACCTGTGAGTTGTGCAAACATTTTGCAACATTTAAAAAAAATGGCAAAAATGTCTGGATGAATGTGGACCTTTGTGGCTATTTGCAGTCTCCCAGTGGATTGTGATGTGAGTCACAGTCTGTCAAGGGTTTTATTAGCATATTGTGACAATATAGATCAAGGCAGAAAAATAATAGCGGGTGTAGAAACCTAAACCATTCACACCTGAGACCTTGTAGCACTAAGGAGTCACAGGACAGTGTGGAGATAAAATGGATAATTGGGCACAATTTGGGCATTTTCACTTAGGGGTGCACTCACTTTATTTGCCAGTGGCTTAGACACTAATGGCTGTGTGTTGAGTTATTTAGCGGGAACACCAAATATACACTGTTATACAAGCTGTACACTGACTACTTTACATTGTATCAAAATGTCATATC
Organism: Ranitomeya variabilis; assembly: GCF_051348905.1. NCBI lineage: Eukaryota > Metazoa > Chordata > Amphibia > Anura > Dendrobatidae > Ranitomeya > Ranitomeya variabilis. Next base: position 326,344,194 of record NC_135236.1, read on the forward strand.
AGTGTTGTCGCATAAAAAGATATAATAAAATATTTACAAAAATGTGAGGGATGAGTACATTTGTTAGATTATTCACTAAAGGCTATGTAGTAGGGTATTCATTATCATGTATTTGTACTGTATATTCCAGAAATTGTCCCTGTTTAGCTCCAACATTGTGACAATGTAAAACATGTGAGAAAATTGACTATTCATAGAAAATTGAGAGTGGACACATCTGCGTATATCTTCTGGATAATTCCTGAAAATATGATGATGGACGCAATGGATAATTACTCATGTGAACAAAGCCTTCAGTGTTCTAATATTATACATTTCTTGGCCAATACTGTTTTCCAGAAAATAATTTTACGTAATATCCAGTAAATAAACATGCTGTAAAAATAATCTGACATCCCTAAGAATAAGATTGCCAAAACAAATATCATAAAACATTTTAAAAAATCATGGCTCACAATGTCAGTGTTTATGCCAGATGTTTATGTCCTGGATATGGACATAGATGCCCATTAATTTTAATGGATACTGGAAAAATTTGGGGATTTTCCATGCTGCTTTGGGTGGTAATAAGATCCAGGATACACAGACTGTAAAGAATGCGATTTTATTATCGATGTGTTTCGAAGTTGACACACTTCTTCCTCATGATAAAACCTTATGTGGTTATTTCGTAATAAGAAATTTGTTGACTTTGAAAACTGTATTATTTCCAGTCTGTGTATCCCGGATCTTATTACCAAACAACAGCACGCGGAAAATCCACAAAGTTTTGCTATATCCATTGAATCGCTCGGACGACCTGTGGATCTGCAGCAGCTTTATATCTATTCCTTCAAAGCTTATCAGGTTAGCAGACTCTTTTTAAAATTAAACAATTTTAAACCAGGTAAAACACTATTGTGCTTTTTTGGTCTAGAGCTCTTGCATCATTAGTGTTAATAGCATTGGGGCTTTATTTTGATTTATAAGAAAGGTCTGGTTGTGACCTGGGAATGAAGTAGAATTAATAGAGATTTCAGTGCCTCTAACAACACAGATTATGGATCATCTTAATGTGCTATGGTTTCCCATTCTATTACAAAGTGAGAAAATAAGTCTCCTGCCCTCAATAACAATAATGAGCCTAGTTTAATTAAACAAAGAGAGGTAAAATAACCTTGTAATTATGTTGTTATATTTCAGCACACAGTATCATCGATCCCACTAATATTACAACAGATTGTGTAAAGAGTCAAGGAAAAGGCTATCGAGGAACTGCGAAAACAACATACAATGGGATTGTCTGTCAGCGGTGGGACTCCCAGTTTCCACATCAGCATAATTTTACTCCAGAAAACTACAAATGCAAGTAAGAAAATTATTTAGACTACTAGATGTATAAATATATAGCCAATGTAAATTAGCACTGCATCTTTTCCCCAATAGCACTCTATTGTGAATTTTCATTAGAAGTAGATTGTGATTAGTGATGGGCGAACCCGAACAGTAAAGTTTGTACTGTTTGGGCACAGACCCTGAGCATGGACTTCTCCAGAAAGTCCGTGTTCCTGTTCAGTTTCAGAACCCTGAACATCGAGTGTTACCCTCATTAACATCTGCATGACAGCGCAAGAAACATCCACGGCTCTGACCTGCAATAAGATTATTATCACCAGTCAGAGCCCCAGCAGCTGTGACTGGCAGTAAAAAGTTTACCTCCAGTCACAGAGGCGTTATCTGATGGAGTAATCCTCCCATCAGCCTATGCCTGCTGCCTCTAATAACAGCGAGAGGAGGCATGGCTGATGGGAGTATTCATCAGTCAGTGCCTGCTCTATAAGTAAATTTTTAAAAATGATGTGGGGTCTTTCTATTTTTGATAACCAGCATGGCAAAACTGACAGCTGCAGGCTGCAACCGTCAGCTGTCAGCTTTATCAAGGCTGATTATAAAGAATAGATCAATCCCCATGCCATTATTTTCATGATTTAAATAAATAATTTAAAAAAACAGAATAGGGCACCCCCACTTTTGATAACCAGCCAAGCTACAGCAGACAGCTTGGGGCTGGTATTCTCAGGCTGCTAAAGGGTCATGGATATTCGCCCCCAGCCTAAAAACAGCAGCCTGCTGCCTCCCCAGAAAAGGAGCATCTTTTCGATGTACCAATTCTGGCCCTTTGCCTAGCTCTTCCCACTTGCTCTGTGATGGTGGCAAATGGGGTTATGATTTGTGGGGTTGATGTCACCTTTGTGTTTTCAGGTGACATCAAGCCCAGCAGTTAGTAATGTTGAGGTGGTTATAAGACATGTATCCATTACTAACCCCATACTCATATTGGCAGTAAAAAACACACAGAATAAAGTCCATATTTAAAATAAAAATACACACCATTTCTCACATTTATTTAAAAATAACAAACACAGTTATACTCACCTTACACCCATTCCATTGAAGCCCTGTTCCCCTGTAAAAACATAAAATAATAAACAAAAATACTCACCTAACACCCGTTTCATTGAAGTTCTGGTCTCCGGTAAAAAAACAAGAATAACAAAAACAGTATTCCTCACCTGTCCAACATTTTGTCCCATGTTGCAATCCATATATGCAATAATTGGTATGCAACCTGGACGATGTCAAGATGTGACCATCCAGGCATAAACCACAGGAGAATGAGCTGCTGCGAGCACAGAGGCAGTGAATAGCGACGATGTCCACAAGGACACCGCACGTCACTGAGTCTGTGTTCCCAGCTCACTTCAGTGTGAGCCGGGTCGATGAACTGTGGTGAGATCACCGCAAGCACGATGAGAAAAAGTCTTACAGTGCAGCACTGAGCTCAGTGAGTTCATAGGAAGAAATTTCTCACAGTAAAAATTTGTAAAATGTGTAATAAAAGACTTTATTCTGGGAGTTTTTTACTGATAATGTGAGTATGGGGTTAGTAATGTAGAGGCGTCATATAGACGCCTCTTCATTAGTACCTGCTGGGTTTGATTGCACCTGAAAATACAAAGGTGACATCAACCCCACAAATATGAACCCCACTTGCCACTGACATAGAGCAAGTGGGAAAAGCGCCGGTATTGGCGCGTCTAATAGATGGACCTTTTTTGGGTGGCTTTAGGGCGCTACTTTTTGGATTGGAGGGCCAATTTTCATGGCCCCTTACCTTCCTGAGAATACCACCCCCCAGCTGTCTGCTGTAGCTTGGCTGGTTGTCAAAAATGGGGGGACCCCACATCAGTTTTTAAAATTATTAATTTAAATAATTTTTTTTAAAAAAACAGCGTGAGGACCCTTATATTCTTGATAACCAGCCATGATAAAGCTGACAGTTGACAATTGCAGATCACAGATGTCAGTTTTGAAATGATGGTTATCAAAAAAAGAAAGACCCTACATCATTTTTTAAATTAATTTATTTATTTATAGCGCAGACACCGGCTGATAAATATTTATCTCCGGTCACTGCTGGCTCACTCTGTAATCTGACAGTGTGGGAACTGCAGCTCTCTGACCAGCCATAATGATCCTAACACCCATCAGAGGCGGTGTTTGCTGCGACTATATGCAGATGACAGCATGGCAAACAATGGATGTTTGCACTCCCATTCATCTGAAGAGGGTCCGAGTACTGTTCTAGTACCCAATTTGAACATTTTTTAACTGTTTGGCCGAACCTGCTAGACCCGAACATCCAGGGGTTCACCCATCACTACTTATATACTGATACAAATAGGTTAAGGCAAATAAGACAGCTGATACAAGCTGTGCAATTCACAGGCAGCATGCATCAGGCACTGGCTGTATGATCTCAGCCATACCTGGCTGAGTTCTTACAGCCAGTGCCTGATACATACTGTCTGCAGATTGGGCAGCATGAATCAACTGTCAGGTTCACTTTAACCCCTTTCCGACGTTGGGTATAATAGTATGCCCATGTCAGACTACCCCTGTTTGGTGTGGGCTCCGGCGCTGAGCCCGCACCTTTCCAGGCATATGACAGCTGATCTATACAGCTGACATATGCCCCCAACAGCCGTGGGTGGAATCGCGATGCACCCAAGGCTGTTAACTAGTTAAATGTCACTTTCAATCTCTGACAGCGACATTTAACTCGCATTTACCGGAAGCACATTGTTAATCCTGCCCTTTGGTCACCCTGTTACATGATCGCGTGTCACCGATAGGTCGGCATTACAACCAGAAGTCTACCGCAGACCTCTATGGTTGCCATTGCCAGACTGCTATGAGCACTGCCTGGTGGTCGGCACTCATAGCAAGTGAGCATTTCTGCTACACACATGTGATCTGATCATTGCCTGTATGTAGCAGAAGCGATCAAAGTATTGCAGCTTCTAGTCTCCCATGGAGACTCTTGAATCATGCAAAATGTAAAAAAAATTTAAAATATACACATATTTTTGGTATCACCGCTTTCAGAATTGCCCAATTTATCAATATAAAAAAAATTAACCTGATAGCTAAACGGCATGAATAGAAAAAAATTCTGATCTTCAGAATTGCGTCTTTTGGTCGCCTCTATATTGCAATTAAAATGCAATAACAGGCGACCAAAAGATTGTATCTACACCAAAATGGTATCAATAAAAACACCAGCTCAGCGAGCAAAACATAAGCCTTCACCCAGCCCCAGATCATGAAAAATGGAGATGCTAGAGGTCTTGGAAAATTGAGCTTTTTTTAAAACAAATTTTGGAATTTGTTTTCCACTGCTTAAATAAAAAAGAACTTATACATGTTTGGTGTCTGTGAATTTGTAACGACCTGGAGAATCATAATGGCAGATCAGTTTTAGCATTTAGTGAATATGGTAAAAAAAAATGTAAAAAACCAACTGTGGAATTGCACTTCTTTGCAATTTCACCACACTAGGAATTTTTTTCCCATTTTTCAGTAAAAGATATATTAAAACCAATGGTGTCATTCAAAAGTACAAGTTGTCCCGCAAAAAACAAGCCCTCGAATGGCCATATTGACCAAAAAGTAAAAAAGTTATGGCTATGGGAAGAAGTGGAGCATAAAACAGAAAATCAAAAACTGAAATAGCCCTGGTTGTTAAACAGAAATGTTATTAAAGTAAAACCACCTCTTCAAGAAAGCTTACAACCTGTAATGACCACATGGCCACCTCAACACCATCAGAGCTACTGCAACCCCCGACCTACTGTCTTTTTCCCCATAATCCTGTAGAATGTAAGCCTGCAAGGGCAGGGTCCTCTTCCAACAGTATCAGTCTGTCATTGTTAGTTTGTTTACGGTAAGTGATATTTGTATTTTTGTATTTTGATGTAACCCCTTCTCATGTACAGCACCATGGAATTAATGGTGCTACATAAATAAATAATAATAAAATTAAAGAATAGCGTACAGACATGTAGAGTTTTATTTTTGTAGAACACAAGGATTTTTGGCGGAATAAGCTTCAAATAATTAATCAATAAAGTAAAAGAAAAAGAAAACATATTTCCCATTAGAATTATTATCATAGTCTAATATACTTTCCTCTAGTACCCAGTAAATTCTACATGGCTCTTGTTTGAAATTACTAGGTAACTTCATCTGCATTTTCAAAGTGTTCAATTAGAACACTTGAGTACATTGCTCAGCGAGGTTAGAAGTAATTATATAGCTTGCAGCTTGTTTTGCATTGTGATATACGTGATACGCTATTAGTCACCATTGGTTACCATCTGACTTCCCATTACCAGTTTGGACATTAATAAAGCCATGTCTACATTACAGAGCTCAAAACAGTTTAATGCACACATATGAGACCTCAGAGTGTTATACACGTAATTTTGGGTCAAGTATAGGCTTTTTATTATGGTGAGAGATGAAATTTTGGGTGGAAATTCAGTGAAGCTTACTAATTCAAGTTTCAAATGATCTACCCAACTGTATTTAGCACTGCTGAGTGTTTAATGTACACTTTTCCATTTAATAAATTTTTAGGCAGTCAATGAGATTCTACTTTTGAAGCCAAGCTTCAAAAGTCAGACCACTCATTAGTTTCAAATACCTGTGAAATGACTAAAGATTTAAATAAATAAATACATTACATTGCCCACTGTTCACTCATTTCTATGTGTTACTACATTTTTCATTATCTTTACTTTTGTTCACTGGATACTTTTGCTGGGTATTTTATTCTTTTTGTGGTATATGCTGATCATTACATTTTTATGGACTTGTGGTTTGAAAGTGTAAACCCTCACTATTTTTGTCCAGTAAATTACTCTAATATAATGTAATTATTTGAATACAGAAATATGAAATTGAGTCCTTTGAGTATGATAAAGCCATGATATTATTATTAGTGTGCTTAAAATTGTGATGCTTAATGAGTATTGGCTGTGGAAGATATATTGCACAACATTGAGCAATATTGTATGTGGAGCCAAAACCACAGATTGAACACATAACATAGTACTTTTATTGGTGGAAATATAAAACAGAGAGGCTCAGTGATGTTCAGGTTTGCTGTCTGTGTAGAAGAGTAGATATGACTGAATAAATTTAAGTGGAATTAAATTTTCATTTGCCCTAATGTGGATTTTTTGTAATTTGCATCTGCAAGGTTTCAACAAAATGAAGGCGACTTGCTGCCATTTTTTCATCATAAAGGGCCATCAAAATGTAAAAAAAAATTTTTATGCCGTATTCTGGTAATTTCTTTGACCCTTCTGCTCCTCACTGTCACTCGTTCAAACCCCATTGTATTTTTTGACCCAGGCACAGAAATCACTGACCCTTCAGGACTTTAGGCTCTGATGAGGCCCTTGACAGTACTGCACATGTTCTTTCAAGGTCACAACATCATGATGGCTTGATGTGGGCCATGATCATGTGCATGCATGAATACAATGGGGGAATTTCAGTGTGAGTGGCAGGGATCAGACGATTTGTCTTTATAGTGAAATCAGCACATCAAAACATGAGGGGTTTCAAGACACAAGGTAGCAAATCTAGGAGGTGTCAACCTATCCTGGGTCTTCATTATTTGTTTGTTATGTGGAAAGGAAAAATAGGGGAAAAACAAGTATGCTATACAATAATATATACAGTGCAAAATAGTACAAAAAAATTATATCCAGCAGGACATAGTCAGCTTAACGTATCTTAAGGATCACAATTAGGTATTGCCAGGAGGAGTAATACAGGAATGCAAGTGAAGCCATTGTACAATTAGACTATTTGCCATCATTGGTTAGAAACATCAGTCTAATACACAAGGGAGCATCATATAAATATAATGAAAGCAAAAAGGGGAGAAAACATACGTATGGTAGTATATCAAAGGAAGACATAGAAACAGAGAAATACATTACAAGAAAACACAGTAAATAATAACAATAGTTGGCAGAAGATGTTGTAGAGGATTAATAATGAAAAACATTTAAAAAATAAAATAGAAAACATATTTGTATCCCACGCAGAACAGACACATAGAACATAAAGGTAACAATAATCTCAACAGCATTAATACAACAATGCAAGTCATGTGTGCACAGAAGGATTAACTGTATAAGCGCACTGGTCATGTTTACTGGTTGTGCCTAGTTTGTGGCAGAATACACGGTGCCCAGTTAGTTAAAATAATGGAGATAAATGTAGTTGGTATCATTAAAAACCCAGTGAGAGTACAGCCATAGTAAAAATAGTGAAAATGGAAAATTAAAGGGTATTGAGAGCAGGAACGCAAAATAGAAGAAACATAATACGAAGGCCAAAGACATTAAGGTCATGCCTGTATCCAGCATAAAGGTGACTCTCGGATAGCAGTTGCTATCAGTGCTGATGCACAAGATGAGGCGAATGTAGCAAAGGCTATAATAAATCAAAGAGAAAAAAGTAACTTACAGAGGTGAAGTTCCTTACCATTTGGAGCTCAAGATGATCTTTAATATTATGTGGATGCCTAGAACATACTAATGTGGGGTTGTGAAAACCTGAATGTTGGGATAAACACTATGGACTAAAGCCAAATGTTTCTAGATAATTGTGTAGATCGTTGGCATAATAGGGTGATATGTGTGAACAAATGGGATACGTTCTCCAGATTAAAAGGTGACTATGTAAGGCTGCGTTCACATTTGCATTGTTGGGCGCAGCGTCGGAGACGCGACGCGACGCAACCAACAATGCATGTACACAACGCAGCGTTTTGCGACGCATACATTGTCATAAGATCCTACAGATCGGGACTTTCAGCACAGGGAAAACGCTACAAGTAGTGTCTCCTGCGCCCTGTCTTGTGCGTCTATATGACGCATGCGTCGTAAAACACAGTACAACACATACCGGTGCATGTCCATGCGCCCCCCATGTTAAAGATAGGGGAGCATGACGCATGCGTCGGTATGCGTCGACGACGCTGCGCCCAACAACGCAAATGTGAATGTAGCCTAAGACAGCTGTCTTTAATGCAGGTAATGAGTTGATTAGAAGTGTCTAACTGGTCTGTAGGAGCCAGAAATCTTAATGGTTAGTAGGGGAGTTAGTAGGGGATCAAATACTAATCTCTCACTGCAAAATGCAAATAAACTTGTATAATTTACACAATGCAAATAAATTTGTATAATTTATACAATGTGGTTTTTCTGGATTTTATTTTTGGTATTCTATCTCTCAATGTTAAAATTAACAGACTGTTCATGTCTTAGTCAGTGGGCAAACTTAAAAAATCACCAAGAGATCAAATACTTATTTGCCCCACTGTACATACATACATTTATTCTGCAGCACTTTACAAACATCATCATTGCTGTCCCCATTCACATTCTAAATGCTCTATAGGTATGTCTTTTGAGTGTGGGAGGAAACCCGAGAACATACAAACTCCTTGCAGATGTTGTCATTGGTGGAATTTGAACCCTGGACCCCAATGCTGCAAGGATACAGTGCTAACCACTGAGCTGTCCTATTAGAAGACAGCATAAAGCAGAGGCATAGACCGTGATTGCAGTGATTTATAACTTACTTTTTTATTGCTATTTTTATGAAATGTCTGATCATCTGCAGCAGGACTAGAGGCCTCTCCATTATCACATGCTGCAAATTTCTTGAAATTCATCAGCTGCCTCTGATTGACAGAGAAAATAGAGAAATGAGAAAAGCTTTAAATTAGTGGTGAGAAGGCTGAAACTGTAGCATATGAGGACTCTGCCACAGGTAACTGCAAGAAAAGAAAGATCTGCATTCACTCTACATCAGATATGGCAGCATAAGCTTAGACACTAGTGTTGAGCGATACCGTCCGATACTTGAAAGTATCGGTATCGGAAAGTATCGGCCGATACCGTCACAGTATCGGAATCCAATCCGATACCGATACCCGATACCAATACAAGTCAATGGGACTCATGTATCGGACGGTATCCCTGATGGTTCCCAGGGTCTGAAGGAGAGGAAACTCTCCTTCAGGCCCTGGGAACCATATAAATGTGTAAAAGAAAGAATTAAAATAAAAAATATCGCTATACTCACCTGTCCGACGCAGCCGGGACTTCAGCGAGGGAACCGGCAGCGTTGTTTGTTTAAAAATCGCGCTATTACTTGGTTACGTGAATTCCCGGCTTGTGATTGGTCAGGTCGGCCATGTTGCCGGGACGCGGACCAATCACAGCAAGCCGTGACGAAATTACGTCACGGCTTGCTGTGATTGGTCCGCGTCCCGGCAATATGGCCGCCCTGACCAATCACAAGCCGGGACGTCACGGGAGGCTGGACACGCGCTCATTTTAAAATGGGCGCGTGTCCAGCCTCCCGTGACGTCACGGCTTGTGATTGGTTGCGCCGCGATCAACCAATCACAAGCCGGGAGGCTGGACGCGCTCATTTTGAAATGGGCGCGTGTCCAGCCTCCCGTGACGTCACGGCTTGTGATTGGTTGCGCCGCGATCAACCAATCACAAGCCGGGAGGCTGGACGCGCTCATTTTGAAATGGGCGCGTGTCCAGCCTCCCGTGACGTCACGGCTTGTGATTGGTTGCGCCGCGATCAACCAATCACAAGCCGGGAGGCTGGACGCGCTCATTTTGAAATGGGCGCGTGTCCAGCCTCCCGGCTTGTGATTGGTTGACCGCGACGCAACCAATCACAAGCCGTGACGTCACGGGAGGCTGGACACGCGCCCTTTTTAAAATGAGCGCGTTTCCAGCCTCCCGTGACGTCACGGCTTGTGATTGGTTAATGGCGGCCATGTTGCCGGGACGCGGACCAATCACAGCAAGCCGTGACGTATTTTCGTCACGGCTTGCTGTGATTGGTCCGCGGCCCGGCAACATGGCCGCCCTGACCAATCACAAGCCGGGACTTCGCGTAACCATGTAAAAGCGGGAATTTTAAACAAACAACGCTGCCGGTTCCTGCGCTGAGGTCCCGGCTGCGTCGGACAGGTGAGTATAGCGATATTTTTTATTTTAATTCTCTCTTTTACACATTTTAACATTAATGTTGTTCCGATACCCGATACCCGATACCACAAGAGTATCGGAATCCCGGTGTCGGAATTCCGATACAGCAAGTATCGGCCGATACCCGATACTTGCAGCATCGGAATGCTCAACACTATTAGACACCTAATTCAATTAGAATTATAGAGAAATTGTACAGTAACACTATGCAGACATTAATAGGCAGTATAAATTAGTTAACACAAAAAAATAGATTTTTATGACTTGTAATTTTGAAAGAAAAAATATATTTTAGATACTAAATGAGAAAAGATTACGTAAAACAAATATGGAAAATGCTTTGGTAATTAGTAAGCAGAAAAGCTATCTGTGGTGACCAGTGTTAGTCACTGCAGTCAAGGAAAAGAAGAAGATGTTATGCATCAAAAGGGGCATAGATACACAAGAGGAGAACATAATTCTACTACCTTACAAATCACATCTTCTGTCTGATGACCTCTGGTTAAAGGTGTGGACATTATAGCTGGCAATATTATGTGGCATTCTGGCTGGTGGTAATCATTGGGACTTACAACGTGGTGGATCACTGAGGCTGGAATTCCGGTGGCCAATGTGACTGGCATCATTATGGTCAGTGTTCATCGTAATTTTGTGAAGCACTGATGTTGGCATTGTGGTGAAGCAACGTGGCTGGCTTTCAATGGGGCACAATGGTACTACATCAGTAACATATCACATGAATAATAATAATATGATATGCACTTTTTCAAAATTTTTATGCTTCTGATTATGTATGTGTTTGTCCTGTAGATCAAAAAATAGAGCAAGTATTTACTACTACTTTATAATATACAGACATGATGAAGCTTAGATGTCTATACCTTTTTTTTAGTTATAAACGTAATTTTAATTAATTATTAACAATGTAATTTGTTGTTTGCAGATAATGGCCTCTATTTATCAAAGGAATTTTTGCAAATTTTTTAAAATTTGCTAAATTTTTCTGCAAACTTTTTTGGGATTTCGGCATTTTAACTTTTAATGCTGTCAAAAATGGGAGGAGCTGGGGAGGGACAAGGGCATGAAGCCACAGCTCGGCTAATTCATGTCAAACTATGGTGTTCCTTATACCAGAAATCATACTCAAATCAGGGACTGTAGTAAGATTTGTGGCATGGCGCATGACACTCATCAGATGCTACTGATTCATTAAGAGCATTCACCTGTTAATGAATCAGGAGTGATTGACTCCAATACACCCCCTCATCAAGACTGATGAGAAAATCTTTGGTCTTAGTGAATCGAGGCCGATATGTTTAAGTAATAGGACAAACCACATTTAAAACTGTATATATAAAAGATTGATTGCAAACATTGATTTGAATTGTAGCAGGTATTTGTATATGCATATATTTGCCCAGGTTGAGTCGCTCCATGGAGAAATATACATGAAATTTGTTTATAAAAACTTTCAGAATTGTGACAGAGGAATTTTATAATATAATGGAAAACCTTCCCTGAGATGTAGCAGAGTTGAGGGCTGACCACTGACTGATATATTTCTGGAAGTAACAATGCAAAATGATTCATGGCTCTACTGATCTTTCGGATCTTTGCCAAAACCGTTCACATAACTTTTAGCTAGTTTTTATTGCTGACTCTAATATCAACGTGAATAAAAATAATAAAAATGAACCTACATTTATATTTTAATATCATCATCAAGAATGATCAATCTATGGAAATATGGTTTACTTACTATGTACCATACACTAATAAATGATGGAACTACTAGTACGTTTGGCATGGTAATCATATCATGGAAATTACACTGTTTTGTGAATCTAGGAAACAAACGTTCAACTTAAACATCCGCCAGAAGTAGAACAATTTGAAACATATTTCTCACATTTTATTGTCCTCATTTTTGCGCCAAAATATAACTCATTGCTAAAAAGAATTTTACTCATGCATATCATTTTTGCCCCAGTGGAGTTCATAGTCTAATTTCCTACCCCTAAAAAACTTACAGATGCTTGTTCATTTTAATGAGAACCAAACTATCATGTTAGTTCATAACAAGCTTGGACAGAACTGTGGAAAAAAATGGAAACAAAGGAAAGTCAGTAGAAAATGTGAAAGCTATCTATTTATATACAATTAAATAATTCATTTCAAGGATGATCATTCCAACCTCAAAAAATATCCAATTGCTTCCTGGGTTAATAATCGGGATCTTGACAAGGCTAATGTCATTTTTTTTATCAGAGATATTAAGCATGTGGCCTGATTGTTGCTTTTAGGCAAGTAAGTGTTTGGTATCTACAAACTGTGAAAAGAGAAGGCATCATACCTGGAAAATGAGTCATGTGCTACACAAGTCACATCAAAGCAAAACTACTCTGTAAATATGTTATATGAGTACACCATGTATGGGATATGCATGCTCACGGGGAAACGAGAGATGTCTTGTTTCAGCACACAATATAGATTATTGTAAAAAATAAATGAATATCAAAGTATAAAAAACTGGTCACTGCTGGGCTTAAAAAAGTAGCACGTAAGCTCATAAGTTTTCTTCACCATTCAGTTCATAGTTCATATGAAAAGATTGGGATAAAGAGTGAGAGAGGAAGCAGCTGAATGAACAGGACTTATTGATGAAGTGTAGTTTGATTTATATATTGAACATTAAGGGTATGAATGAGGAGCTACATAACACAAGATAAGAGCAAGAATAGCTTGTTCTTAATTTATTAGCAGCATTTATTTTATTACCATACATATCTGTCACATAGAGAATAATATATTGCTTTGCATGTATAGTTAGGGCGACTGTTGAGTTGCTTGGACGCAAGCTATATGCTTCCCTGGGAAAGGCTCTGCTAAAAACTACATATCACTTTATCTTACCTCTACAATAATTAAGTGTTTCTAAATCCACAAGAGTTTAATGTGTGTTAACAAAGATTTGTGAGATACCTTTTGAAAATTAATCATAGTGGTGGTAGCACTTGCTATCCTTAATGAAACACACATTTCATAAAGAGAGTCTTAAACCCCTCCCATGATGGTTATCCCTTTCAGTAAATTTTCATCCTAAGGCGCATTTTGGTATAAAGAAATCTCTAAATCATGCTTTGGGGATGATACCCTGTTACACAGATGTCTCCGCCATTGTTACCAGTATTTGGCATTCTCAGTGGTGCTAACTAGTGTTGAGCATTCCGATACCGCAAGTATCGGGTATCGGCCGATACTTGCAGGTATCGGAATTCCGATACCGAGATCCGATACTTTTGTGGTATCGGGTATCGGTATCGAAACAACATTAATGTAAAAATGTGTAAAAGAGAGAATTAAAATAAAAAATATTGCTATACTCACCTCTCCGACGCAGCCTGCACCTTACCGAGGGAAGCGGCAGTGTTCTTTGTTTAAAATTTGCGCTTTTCTTTCCTTTACGTGAAGTCCCGGCTTGTGATTGGTTGCGTCGCAGTCACATGGGCGACGCAACCAATCACAGCAAGCCGTGACGTAATTTCAGGTCCTTAAGGATTTTAAAATTACGTCCCGGCTTTGTGATTGGTTGCGTCGCAGTCACATGGGCGACGCAACCAATCATAAGCCGTGACATCACGGGAGGCTGGACACGCGCGCATTTTAAAATGCGCGCTTGTCCAGCCTCCCGTGACGTCCCGGCTTGTCATTGGTTGCGTCGCGGTCAACCAATCACAAGCCGGGAGGCTGGACACGCGCGCATTTTAAAATGCGCGCTTGTCCAGCCTCCCGTGACGTCCCGGCTTGTGATTGGTTGCGTCGCGGTCAACCAATCACAAGCCGGGAGGCTGGACACGCGCGCATTTTAAAATGCGCGCGTGTCCAGCCTCCCGGCTTGTGATTGGTTGACCGCGACGCAACCAATCACAAGCCGGGACGTCACGGGAGGCTGGACAAGCGCGCATTTTAAAATGCGCGTGTGTCCAGCCTCCCGGCTTGTGATTGGTTGACCGCGACGCAACCAATGACAAGCCGGGACGTCACGGGAGGCTGGACAAGCGCGCATTTTAAAATGCGCGCGTGTCCAGCCTCCCGGCTTGTGATTGGTTGACCGCGACGCAACCAATCACAAGCCGGGACATCACGGGAGGCTGGACAAGCGCGCATTTTAAAATGCGCGCGTGTCCAGCCTCCCGGCTTGTGATTGGTTGACCGCGACGCAACCAATCACAAGCCGGGACGTCACGGGAGGCTGGACAAGCGCGCATTTTAAAATGCGCGCGTGTCCAGCCTCCCGTGACGTCACGGCTTGTGATTGGTTGCGTCGCCCATGTGACTGCGACGCAACCAATCACAAAGCCGGGACGTAATTTTAAAATCCTTAAGGGCCTGAAATTACGTCACGGCTTGCTGTGATTGGTTGCGTCGCCCATGTGACTGCGACGCAACCAATCACAAAGCCGGGACTTCACGTAAGGAAAGAAAAGCGCGAATTTTAAGCAAACAACGCTGCCGGTTCCCTCGGAGAGGTGAGTATAGCAATATTTTTTATTTTAATTCTTTCTTTTACACATTAATATGGTTCCCAGGGCCTGAAGGAGAGTTTCCTCTCCTTCAGACCCTGGGAACCATCAGGAATACCGTCCGATACTTGAGTCCCATTGACTTGTATTGGTATCGGGTATCGGTATCGGATTGGATCCGATACTTTGCCGGTATCGGCCGATACTTTCCGATACCGATACTTTCAAGTATCGGACGGTATCGCTCAACACTAGTGCTAACATATCTAGCATTTTAAGCCGGGCATATCAGTTCTGTGGCAGCTGATCAGTGAGATCAAGATTTCTGAGCGGGACATTCTGAATACATTTGCAGCTGCTCATTGATTGGCTACTGTGTTGTCAATGTGATATTAGCGCTGCAGACGGTGACAGAAACGAGGAGCAGCAGCAGAGACTCAGATGTGGACCAAAGGATGGTGAATACAGTGCTTTGTATTTTTATACCAATCTGCACCAAGGGATGAAGATTAGCTGAAAGGGGACAACCCGTTCAGTTTTGAATTACTTTAACCCCTACCTGACCTCCAGTACACACTGGTACATCTCATGTCAAGTGTAAGTGTACACAGCAGCAGATGAACCCGCTCCATACTGAGCTGGCAGCTGCCAGCTGTATTATACTTCCAGTATCTGCCTGTTACAATAGTGACTAAAGTTAAATCTAATTCCTGTTATTTAATCATTTAAATGTTGCTGGTAACCTCTGTCAATGGCTTTTAAATAACCCGATTGTTTTTGCAATTCTTTCTCCGCCAATCATCCCCACGCAGCAAGATTACCAGAAGCCAATGAGTTGCTATTGGAGCCACAGATCTGATGAAAGTCCCAACAATTGCCATCTTGATGCTCCTATGAAGCCTGTGGCATGGTTTCAGAACTGATCAGTAATATTCCAAAATAATTTTGTTTTGCAGTTTATAAGACAAATTATCAAATGATCTCAGGTTCAAGTCTGCTGGGGGCCACAAAAATATTTTAAAATGTATGACATTTAAAAACTATACAAAAGTCTAAATCACCCCCTTTTCCCATGTCAAAAATTAAGAGCGACAAGCAATACATTAAAAACAAAAAATGCACTTCCACCAAAAAATGTGCAGGGTTATTTTTACTGCACAATGAAATTCATAACAACAAAACCCCAAAACAATGGCCGAACAGCATATTCTGCACTATTTCACCCTTGTTGTAATTTCATCGTGTATTTCAGTCCATCATATGATGAAATGAACTGTACCATTAAAAGCTACAACTTATTCTGCTAAAAATTCAAATTCTCATATAGCTATGTCAAAGGAAATACAAAAAAAGTTTAGGCTTTTTAAAGATAAAAAGAATAAAATTTAAAAAACGCTAAATCTGAATTTTTGTTTTACATTTTTTTCATTTAAATGGTTGTAGGCTCTATGAATTTTTGTTAACACCCTGCGAATTGTCCAAAATACTTAAAGTGATTTATAGGTTCCTACATACTAGCATAGTTACGTTTTTTAATCACAAAATCTCTTATCAGATCATTATTTTACAGAAAATGATTAGTTTTATTGTTTTGCTTTAGTAGATGATTTGCAGAGATTATTTAACCCGCATCTACTATTAATTTAATTATTTGAAGCAAGATGATGGTGTTTAATCTTCACAATGTAGATTATTCTTCTTAATTTGTATTAAAAATGTTCTTTGCAAAGGTATAAAAATAAATTATAGATAGTATAAATGTCTTATATAATGAAATGAAATTAAACTTGTACAACTTAAGTGAGTGATACTGTTAGATCAATACAGTATTTTTTTCTGTAATAACCAAAGATACATGGGCTTGTGAGCCCATACAAATCTTGTGGTACCCAAAAACTCACATATTTATAGACATGGAATAGCAAAGTTAGAAAAACAACATAAATTTTACTTCACATATCTAAAAACTACCATAGTAGTATTAAAATGAGAACACCTCCATCTGTCATGAATATACAGTAGATTTCAATGAATATACTGCCACAGTGGTAGACAGAGTTGAAGAGCAAACTCATTTGGAAAACATTCGCAAATCTGAAATCCAGCATGAACGTTGCACATTCAGATTTGTTTTTGGATTCCCAAGCTTTTTTCCAAAAAGTCGTCAAAAGTTTTGCCAAAGTTTGGTAAATGACACTAAGATCACTAAGGGCTCTTTCAGATATCAGTGTTTCCAGTAGTAGCACAGTTCCCAAAACATCCTGCATGCATGCACACTGATGACACACAGATGAAAACCCGGTCACCAGTGTGACAAGCACCGGCACTTGGGAATCAGCGGTACTGTTTGCGCTGTTCACCAGTGCTGGGTGCTGAAGCGAAGACAGCTTACATCACTGTGCCCTGCTCGCGCTGTGATCAGTGTTAGGGGACAATGTTGAGAGTTGTATTCAACTGTTAACAGTGAGAGCAGGCAGCACTGATGGGAGTATGCATCAGCCGCCACCTGCACTATGAATACATTTTTAAAAAATGTCTTGGCTTTCCATTATATTTTTGATAAGCAGACAGACAAAACTAACAGCTGTGGGCTGCAACCTTCAGCTGTCAGCTTCATCAAGGCGTGTTATCAAGAATAGAGGGGTCTCCACATCATATTTTTTAGTTATTCATATAAATAATGTAAATAACGGCATGGGGTCCAGCCTATTTTGACAGCCAGTCAAGCTAAAGCTAAATCATGTGATTAGTGGAGTATTGTCTCTCTCTCTCTTCGCTCCATGTGTACTTTCTGATCAATTACAAGCTTTCCATAATTGATATTCATGCAAATTTATTTGCCAAAAGTCATTGAATTTGAAATTCAGAAGATCTGTTCATCTCTAATACTGGTAGATATTTTCAAAGGAAAGTGTACGACACTTAAATGTAATACTACTAAATAATAATTTATTAAGATTCCATATTTTGCAGTTAAAATATAGAGTTTGGTATATTCTCGCTGTATAAGACTACCACTCTTCCAGTGTTGCTGCGCTGTGACGTGCATGACAGCGCGGTAAACACTGCTTCTGATCGGTGGGGAAATCATCCCCTCCAGTCAGAGAGCTGCGGTTCCCGCAGCTGTGGTCTGAAGTATAAACTTTACCTCCAGTCACTGGTGTCGGCTGATGGGACAACCGATCCCATCATCTGACGCCTACAGCCGCTAATTACAGTTAGAGCAGGGGCGGCAAATGGGAGTATTCATCTGCCGCTCCTGTGCTGTAAATAAGTGCTGTAGTTTAAAAAGAAAACTGTTGTGGGTTCCCCTTATTTTTGATAACCAGCCAGACAAAACTCACAGCTGGGGGCTGCAACCCTCAGCTGTCTGCTTCAGCAAGGCTAGTTATCAAGAATAGAGGGGT
This sequence comes from Ranitomeya variabilis, assembly GCF_051348905.1. Lineage (NCBI taxonomy): Eukaryota > Metazoa > Chordata > Amphibia > Anura > Dendrobatidae > Ranitomeya > Ranitomeya variabilis. The sequence goes on from NC_135236.1 coordinate 326,362,548, forward strand.
TCTCACGCTGTTTTTTAAATTATTTAACCCTGCTGTTCTGTTAGGTCAAAAATGACCGTTTTTGAAATTCTATAATGTTATAAAAATTCAGCGTGTGATTCTGAGACTTGAGGCTCCCTGACTTTTCGTCATTAGGGGGGTACTCTCTGTGGGAATTTTTTTTTTTTTTAATTTTTGTTTACTTTATTTGGGAACAGTACAAGTGTATGTGAAATCTAAACAGAACAGCAGGGTTAAATAAATAATTTTTAAAAAATGGCATGGGGTCGACCCATTTTTGACAACCAGCCTTGCTAAAGCTGACAACTGCGGGCTGGTATTCTCAGGCTGGTAAGGGGCCATGGAAATTGATCCCCCACCTAAAAATAGCAGCCCGCAGCTTCCCAGAAAAGGCACATCTATTAGATACAGCAATTCTGGCACTTTGCCCAGCTCTTTTCATTTGCCCTGTAGCGGTGGCATATGGGGTTCATATTTGTGGGGGGGGTTGATGTCACCTTTACATTGTCAGGTGATATCAAGCCCACGGCTTAGTAATGGAGAAGGGTCTATAAGACACCTATCCATTACTAACCCTATAGTTGTATGGTAAATAAAGACACAGCCAGAATAAAGTTATTTATTAGAAATAAAATAAAGCACAGTTTTCCATTTTTATTTAAACGCCTAATTCCAGCGAAGCCCTCGATCTCCTGTAATAAAAGTAAAATTAAAAGACAACAATATACCATACCTGTCAGTCGTTGTGTCCCACGCTGTAATCCATGACTGGGAGATAAACAGTTTTCAACCTGGATGGTGCCAAGATGCGACCATCCAGGCTGAAAACCACTGGTGAATGAGCGGCTGCAAGCACAGCATCAGAGACCATTGGTAATGCCATCGAGGTTACCTCTGGTCAGTGAGGCTTCGTTCTCAGCCGGACTGAGCTACCGTGACCTCGGTGAGATCCATGCTAGCACCATGAGAGTGACAAACACCCGGAATTCAGGCAGCCAAATCTGGACAGTACGGAATTTTACTGTTCGCGTTCGCCCATCTCTACTCCTGAGGACTGCAGTGAAGCCGCACAGGCTGCTCTTTCTTTTGTCTATACCCTAGGCATTCAGGACACCTGCAGCTTGCTTCACTAAAGATGACACCTGGCGTATAAGACGACCCCCAACTTATGAGAAGATTTTCAGGGGTTAAAAAGTCGCCTTATACCCCAGAAAATATGATAATTATAGTTTCTCAAGCCCTTTATAACAGGGGTGGGGAATCTTTTTTCTGCCAAGGGCCATTTGGATATTTATACCATCCTTTGGGGACCATACAAGCTCTGCCCACAAAGTGTATCCTGACTCTAGCACTGGTGTCAGGACGTAATCTTTCATTGCACGCTCTTCAGTGTTCCGTAGTGAACACTGCATGTGTGCGGTAACAGAGCAAGAAGAAATTAATGAGCTGGTTGTAATCAAAATACAACTCCCTGGCCAAGAATGCGGTCCCTGAGAATCTGCTTGGGGACCTGATAAAAGGTAATTGAGGGCCGTAAATGGCCCTGGGGCCTGAGGTTCCCCACCCCCTTCTTTAGAAAATCTAAAGTGCCGAAATAATGGTCATGCTGGATTTGTAGTACTTTGTTCCACTTTAGTTGGGTTTTAATTACCGTAGTTTTTTATAATAGAGTTTTGTTTAACAGGTCTACATTAGTGCTGATCATGAACATAAAGTAGATAGATGTGGTCTCGCATGTTCATTTTGAATATATCCTTTATGTTCTTTGAATACTAAAAAAATATATTAAATATATTTATTGATATAATCATATCTTACTCGGGCAAATAATATTACTATGTACCTTACACCCTTATTCTAGGGATTTGAGCGAAAATTACTGCCGAAATCCAGATGGCTCAGAATACCCGTGGTGTTTCACAACAGATCCTAATGTTCGTATAGGTCACTGTTCGCAAATCCCAAAATGTGAAGTTTCTAATCATCAAGGTAACTCAATGCTTTTATATTTGATTCTGTGCATGTTATTTAAAATGGCAAAGCTTTATTATTTCACTTAAGGAAAGGCTATTACATCTAGTAATGCTATTTATCTTCAGGTTAATATGCAGGTAAATATGGTAAAATCATGTTAGGCTGCCTTCATGGAGCAGTGGTTACAGGGATAAAACAAACATATCCTCCCTGCAGCTGCTCACTTCCAGGTGCAGGGATAATTCATTGAGAGGTTACAGTCACAGCTCACTATAATATGAGCGCGCCTGTCAATCAAAGTGCCAGTAAGTGATTACAGTGCACTTACATTATAGTGCTACACCTCTATGCCTGGAATGGAGCAGCTGCAAAGAGGATAAAGGATCATTTTCTCCCTTTAATCGCTGTGCCAGTAAGAAAGCCTAACATGATTTTAAAGCTATTTTACCTGGAGAATAATCCTATATCTGGAAGAGGGTAAATGTCTTAATTTTTTCACTATCAAAATGATGACTATGAACATCGTTAGATTAAAAAGTGAATCTTGCTTAAAGTTTCCAACATGGCCAATTTCCATTTTTGCATTTTCATTTCTTGCTACCCTTATACAATGGGCCATAGCTTATTGTTGTTCAATCCAAATAGACATATGAGGTCTTGCTTTATGTGGGATGAGTTTTACTTTAAAATGACACCATTCATATGACCTGGCATCATAAATGTCCAGCTCAGTATGATTGTGGTAATACCAAACTTGTCAATTATTTTATTTAATTTACTGGTGGAAAAAAAAAATGTTATTGATTGTGTCATCATTTTCCGAGACCCATAATGTTTTGATTTTTCAGTTGATGGGACAGTGTGAGTTCTTGTTTTTTACAGGGTGAAACAACATTTTTATTGATGCCATTTTGTTAAAGATATGGTGGTTTGATAATTTTTTTTGCCATTTTTTAATTTTGTTCTCTTTTTTGTGTTTACAGATCAGGTTAGAAAATTTTATCTTTGATTGATCAGAATTTTCGGGATGTGCTGATACCACATATGTGTAGTTTTAATGTATTTTTTATATAACTGGGGAAAAGTGATTCATTTGAAGTTTAACCTGCAATCATCTGATTGATTGAGCTATATGCAGCAATACCACAGTGTTGCTGCATAAAGTAAAAATCACATTCTCCTTTGAAGCCCAGTCACAGGCGAGATGAAGTTTTATGATGGCAGGCAGAACCCCGGCATCCCATTGACGCTCCGTAATCAAATCACGGGAATGCTGATGGGTGCATAGAACAACATACTCCCTATGCAGGATAGATGTCAATGCATTTTTCGGAGATTGACAGTGGCATTTTAAAGGCTACAAGTTAAGGGCATAGTTATACTCCATCCACAGCCGTTAGAGGCAGATCCTGGTTTTGACATAAAACCATTATTTTCCAGGTATGGGTTAGATTCAGTCCATGAGCCCAGTCCATACACTAACTCTGCTCCTGATTGCTGCCGTATGTGTATGGTCTTTTAGGTAAGGGGTTAAAATACTTCAAATAAAATATTAACTCCTTTCCGATGTTGGGAGCAAATGTGCGCCCATGTCAGACTCCCTCTGTTGGTGTTGGCTCCGGCACTGAGCCCGCACCTTTTCAGACACATGTCAGCTGATCTGTACAGCAGACATGTGCCCGCAACAGCCGTGGGTGGTATCATGATCCACCCGTGGCTGTTAACTAGTTAATGCCGCTGTCAATCTAAGGAGATCTGATCATCGCCTGTGTAGCAGAGGCAATTGAAGCAGTGCAGCTTCTAGTCTGCCATGGAGACTAGTGAAGCATGCAAAAAGTAAAAAGAAAGTTTTTAAAAATTAAAAAGAATAAAAAATATATAAACGTTCAAAACACCCCCCTTTCTCCCCATTCAAACTAAAACAACAAAAAAATCAAATATACACATATTTGGTATTGCCGCATTCCGAATCACCCAATCTATCAATATAAAAAAAAGAATTAACTTGATGGATACACCCTGTAACTCAAAAAAATTCAAACGCCAGAATTATGTTTTTTTTGTCACTGCCACTGTGCAATAAAATGCAATAACAGGAGATCAAAAGATTGTATTTACATTACAATGGTATCAATAAAAACTACTGCTCAGTATGCAAAAATGAGCCCTCACCCAGCCCCAGATTACGAAAAATGGAGACGCTACAGGTCTCTTAAATAATGGCGCCTTTTTTTATATTTAAATTTTGGAATTTTTTTCCTCACTTAAATAAAAAACCTATACACATTTGGTGTCTATCAACTCGTAATTACCGGAGAATCGTAATAGCAGGTCGCTTTAAGCTTTTAGTAAACATGGTAAAAAAAAAAAAACTGTGGAATTGCACTTTTTTTTGGCAATTTCACTACACTTGGAATCACCACTGTGGATGTAACATGGGGACATGTGAAGCTTTATCACCACTGTGGATGTGATGTGGGGACATGTGAAGCTCTATCACCACTGTGGATGTGATATGGAGATATGTGAAGCTCTATCACCACTGTAGATGTGATATGGGGACATGTGAAGCTTTATCACCACTGTGGATGTGATGTGGGGACATGTGAAGCTCTATCACCACTGTGGATGTAACATGGGGACATGTGAAGCTTTATCACCACTGTGGATGTGATGTGGGGACATGTGAAGCTCTATCACCACTGTGGATGTGATATGGAGACATGTGAAGCTCTATCACCACTGTAGATGTGATATGGGGACATGTGAAGCTTTATCACCACTGTGGATGTGATGCGGGGACATGTGAAGCTCTATCACCACTGTGGATGTGATATGGGGACATGTGAAGCTTTATCACCACTGTGGATGTGATATGGGGACAGATGAAGCTCTATCACCACTGTGGATGTGATGTGGGGACATGTGAAGCTCTATCACCAATGTAGATGTTATGTGGGGACATGTGAAGCTCTATCACCACTGTGTATGTGATATGGGGACATGTGAAGCTCTATCACCACTGTAGAAGTGATGTGGGGACATGTGAAGCTCTATCACCACTGTGGAAGTGATATGGGGACATGTGAAGCTCTATCACCACTGTGGAAGTGATGTGGGGACATGTGAAGCTGTATCACCACTGTGACTGTGGTGTTGAGTGCAGTGATAGTGCTGCTTTCCTGCTCTTTTATTTCCAATACTTGAGTGATGATATAGATCAGTGCTGGTCAGATTACTGACAGCTAATGCGTATGCACAGGGCAGTGTTGGACGTTGTGGCAGTGTCAGCTCTGGATGTGAGGTTAGATAATAAAGCATAGGGAGCTATCAAGTTTGGTAGAGCTGCAGGTAAACAAAGTGTTGCATGAAATGAAGTGACATTCAGGAGGAACAAAAGGCAGAAACAAAAAAATAAATTTGTAGGGGTGTATAGCACATATTAGATTAAAAAAATGAATTTTGAGGTCGAACAACTTCTTTAATTGTTCACAATAACAGTAATTTTGACTAGAGGTGCCCAAAGTTTTACATGTCAATGTACATAGCACCATCCTCAGATTATTTATTTGCACTAAATAAGTGAAGATCGGTGTGAGATTCTGCAGTTAGCCACCCACTAATTAATTATTCTAATAATTACTATTATCCAATTCAAGTCCTACCTTCTGCTGAAGATGTGTATGCTTGATCAGATAAAAATTATAAACAGCTTCCCCCTCTATTTCTTTCAAGATAATAAATCACGTCACATAGTTTAATGTATCACAGTTAGACATACAGATCTCATGCTTGTCATATTTACTGTGACCTCTCTCACACTCATCAAACTCAAGCCTCCGGCTAAGTCTAGCTACTGGGATTTGACATCGGGAAAAATATTATTTTGCTTCACCTCCTTTCCATTTTTATTGTACATACTGATATGTTTCAATTGAATACTTTTATTATAACCATTGCTTTATTTTGCAGGTTATTTATAGAAACTTTTGAAAAGCTGCATAGAAACAATTTTTGATTCCTTAAGCCCTTAACGACCAGGGGTTCAGTTTTTAATTTTCATTTTGTGCTCCCCTTCTTCCCAGAGCCATAACTTTTTTATTTTTTGGTCAAAATGGCAATGTGAGGGCTTGTGTTTTGCGGGACAAGTTTTACTTTTGAATGACATCATTGGTTTTACCATATTGTGTACTGGAAAACAGAAAAAAAATTCCAAGTGCGGTGAAATTGAAAACAAAATGCAATCCCACTGTTGTTTTTTTTTTTTTTTTCACCATGTTCACTAAATGTTAAAAATAACCTGCCATTATTATTCTTCAGGTCATTACAAAATCATAAACCCCAAACATATCTAGGTTCTTTTTTATTTAAGTGGTGAAAAAAAATTCCAAAGTTTGTTTAAAAAAAGGAGCCATTTTCGGATACCCATAGCGTCTCCATTTTTCATGATCTCAGGTTGGCTGAGGGCTGATTTTTTGCGTGCCGAGCTGACATTTTTAATGATAACATTTTGGTACAGATACGATCTTTTGCTTTCCCATTATTGCATTTTAGCACAATGCTGCATCGATCAAGAAAATGTAATTCTGGAGTTTTGAATTTTTTCCTCATAACTTTTAGCAATCGGGTTATTGTTTTTATAAAGATAGAGCGGACGATTCTGAATGTGGCGATACCAAATATGTGTATGTTTGAATTATTTTTGCTTTATTTAGGGGGGTGATTTGAACTTTTATGTATTTTTTATTTTTGTAATATTTTTTAAAACTTTTTTTACTTTTTGCATGCTTCAATAGTTTCCATGGGAGACTAGAAGCTGCATTTGTCTGAGCGGCTCTGCTACATTGAGGCATATGTAGCAAAATTGCTGACTCTCTATGAGCGCTGACCACCTGGCGGTGCTCAAAGCAATCCGGCAGTGACAACCATAGAGATGTGTAGAAGACCTCTGGTTGTCATTTCAACCCATTGGTGACCCACGATCACGTGAGGGTGTTCACCGATGGGCTGATTTCCGGCGCGATTGCTGTCAGAGTTCAACAGTGGCATTTAACGGGTTAATAGCAGTGGGTGAATCACAATTCCAACTGCAGCTGTTCTGGGCACATGTCAGCTGTTTAAAACAGCTGACATGTGCTGGGAAAGATGTGGGTTCACTGCCGGAGCCAACATCAAAGGGAGTAGGGAGACACCCTCTCAAATCATACTGAGTCCGACATCGTCATACATTTACTCATGATGTCAAAAAGGGGTTAATGGGCCAAAAGGAAGATGATTTGAATTTTTGTATTTTTTTCATAATTTTAAAAACATTTTTTTACTTTTTACTATGTTAAATAGTTCCCTTAGTGACTTCTTCAACAGACCCCCAGCTCTCATGGAAACCCATCTGTGCCCTGCGATCACGTCAGAGTTGCGCCAGTTGACTTAGGAATTGACACTCCTCACTGCCAACGCATCTTAAATGTCGCTGTCAAAGATTGACAGTAGTATAAAATAGGTTACCAGCCATGGACAGAACGCGGCTGCACCCGCTACTGTTAAAGGCAGATTATGCAAATGATGCATCAAGGCAGGAACATGACCTATGATGTAATTGTATGACATTTGTCATGAAGGGTTTAAATCTTTAAGCATTAACAAAGAGTTTGTCTTCCCTATGCAGCTAAAACAGCCTGTACTCAGAAGGCTTTTTACAAGATTATGGAGTGTCTGTGGGAATTCTTGCCTATTTATCTAGAAATGAGTATTAGACATTGTGTTAAATGAATGGTCTTGGCTCACAATCTCTGTTATAGCTAATCTCAAAGGAATACTATAGGGTTTATGTCCGGTCTCTTTGTGGGAGAGCCATGTTCTTCTACACCAAACTCACCTAATCATGCTTTTATTGACCTTGATTTGACCTGGGGCACAGTTATGCTGGAACAGAAAAAGGCCTTCCATATACTAATCCCACAAATTTGGAACGTAATTATCCAAAATGTCTTTGCATGCCAAAGAATTAAGAATTCCCTTAACTGGAAAAAAAACGGAACTGTGCCAACTTCTGAAAATGAATCCTACAGGATTACCTTGCTCCTCCAAACTTTACAGTTAGCAAAACACAGTTGGGTAACATTCTCCTTGCATTCTTCAAACCCAGTTTGGTCAATCAGACTGGCAGATAGAGAAAAGTTTGTAGATTTGTAACTCAATAGAATGTGTGTCTAGTACTCTGAGTCCAGTTTAGGTGTGCTTTGCACTACTCCATTCTACACTTGGAATTGTGCTTGGTGATGTAGCTGTTCTGCCACAGATACCCGTGCCAGGAAAGTTTTAGGACACAGTTTTATTCTGACATTATGCCAGAAAAGGTTATTAAGTCAACAGAGCGTTTGTGACTTTTATACATTATGCAGTTCAGCACTCGATTACCTGTTTTGTAATTTTACATGGTCTGACAATGACATGGCTGACTTGTTCCTAAACTATTTCACTTTTTAATAATACCTCTGCCAGTGTTGGAATATATAAGAGATGATGAATGTTACAAACTGACTTGTTACGGAGGTAAAGTCCTATTATAGTACCGTGCTCTAATTCATTGAGCCCTTAAGAATGAGCCATTTTTTCAGAAATGCATGAAAAGGCAGACCTACGACACATGGCCTTTTCAAATAGTTGCTAAAAAACATGGCAGCACTCTACCTTTTAAGGTGAAAATGGTGGGATACACCTACAAGGAGCATTTCTTAACCCCTTCACCACCTCAAGCCTGTTTTCACAATTTTACAATTCTGCCCAGTGTCAATTTACAAGGATATAACTGCAAAACTTCAACGGATCCCACAGATTCTAACAAGGTTTTCTTGTCACAAATTGTACTTCATAATAGTTGCAACATTTGTTCAATAAAACTTGCGTTTATTTGTGAAAAAAAGTGTAAATTTGGCAAAAATTTTGAAAATCTCACAATTTTCAAACTTTATATTTTTATGCCCTTTAACCAGAGTTATGTCGCACAAAATAGTGAATAAATAACATTTCCAATATGTCTACATTACATCAGCACAATTTTTGAAACATAATTTTAGAAGGGTTTGAATTTGACCAGTAATTTCTCATTCTTCCAACAAAATGTACAAATCCATTTCCTGAGGACCACATACTATTTGAAGTGACTTTGGGGAGCCTATAAGACAGAAAGTTCCCAAAAATGACACCATTCTAAAATCTTCACCCGAGTACACTAGTACCTCATATGTGGGGGAAAACTACTGTTTGGATGCATGGCAGTGCTTGGAAGGGAAGAAGCGCCATTTGACTTTTTGAACACAAAATTGGCTGGAAATGTTAGTGGATACCATGTTGGGTGTGGAGAACCCCTGATGTGCATAAACAGTGAAAATCCTCAACAAGTGATGCCATTTTGGAAATTAAACCCTGGAAAGCCCCTAATGTTTCCCAACAATGGGAACTCACCACAAGTGACCCCACTTTGGAAGCTAGATCCCTTAAGGAATGTATCTAGATGTGTGGTGAGCACCTTGAACTCCCAAGTGCTTCACAGACATTTTTATCATTGAGCAGTGAAGATAAAAAATCATTTTACCCAAAAAAGTTCATTCAGTCCCATTTTTTTTTATTTCACAAGGGTAATAGGAGACATTGCACCATATAATTTATTGTGTAATTTCTCCTGAGTACGCCAATATTGCATATGTGGGGGAAGACTACTATTTGGGTGCACAGCAGAGCTCAGAAGGGATGGAGTGGAATTTTACTTTTTAAATATAAAACTGTCTGGAATCATTAACGGATGCCATTTCAGGTTTAGAGAGCCCCTGAAGGGCTAAAACAGTGGAAAAAAAACCCACAAATGATGCCATTTTAAAAAGTAGATGCCTCAAGGAATATATCTAGTTGTGTGATGGGTACATTGAACCCCCAGGTGCTTCACAGAAGTTTATAACATAGAGCCATGAAATTAAAATAAATCTAATTTTTCCACAAATATGTTTTATTAACCCCAAATTTTGCATTTTCACAAGGGTAACATGAAAAAATGTACCATACAATTTGTTGTGCAGTTTTTCTTGAGTAGAACAATACCCAATATGTGGGAGAAAATTAATGTTTGGGTGCACGGCAGGGCTTGGAAGTTAATTAATGTCATTTGACTTTTTGAATGCAAAATTTGCTGGAATCATTAGTGGATGCCATGTTGCATTTGGAAAGCCAATGATGTGCCTAAAGATTGGCACAATTGTGGGAAATCTCCCACAATTGATCCCATTTTGGAAACTAGACCCCTTACGTAATGTATCTAGATGTGTTGTGAGCACCTTGAACCCACAGGTGCTTCACAGAAGTTTATAATACTGAGCTGTGAAAATAAAAAATCTAATTTTTCCCACAAAAATGTTAATTTAGCCACAATTTTCTTCTTTTTGCAAGGGTAACAGGAGAATTTGCAATAAAAAATGTGTGGTGCAATTTTTCCTGAATAGGCAGACACTCCATATGTGGAGGATAACTACTATTTGGGTGCACTGCAGGGTTCAGAAGGAAAGGAGCGCCTTTTGACCTTTTTTAACACAAAATTGTCTGGAATCATTATTGGATACCATGTTGGGCTCGGAGAGCCCTGATGTGCCTAAACAGTGGAAACCCCCACAAGTGACACCTTTTCGAAACACTATAGTCTTTAAGAAATGTATCTAGACATGTGGTTAGCACTTTGATCCTCTAGATGCTTCACTGAAGTTTATGACGTTCAACTGGAAAAATAAAAAATAAATTTTCCTGTAAAAAAGTTGGTTTTGACCCAAATTTTTCATTTTCACCAGGGTAACAGGAGCAAAATGGACCATACAATTTGTTGTGCAATTTCTCATTAGTACACCGTTACCCCACATGTGGTCAAAAACTTCTTTTGAGGCACAGTGCAAATCTCAAAATGGAAAAAGTGCTATATTGTAGTTCATATTTTGATGGAATTGTTTGAGCGTGCAATGTCACATTGGCAGGGCCTCTGAGGTGCCAGAACAGAAGAAACATCCCAAAAGTGATATGATTTTACAAACTACACCTCTCAATGAATTCATCTAGGGGTGCAGTGAGCATGTTGATACCACATGTGTCTCACAGAAATGTTTTCCATTGGGCGGTGAAAAATGTTGTTTTGGCTACAATTTTTATATTTTATAAGGCCTAATCGGAAAAAAATAGACCTCTCAGTTTGTTGTGCAATTACTCCTGAATACACCAATATTCTACATGTAATTGGAATCTACTTTTGAGGCATAGTGCAAAGATCAGAAGGGAAGGAGAGCCATAAATTAGTGCAGATTATATTCTTATGGTTTACAGGTGCCATGACACATTGGGAGAGCCCCTGAGGTGCCAGAACAGCAGAACCCCATAAGAGACCCCATTTAACAAACTGCACCTGTCAATTAATTCATCTAAGGGTGCAGAGATCATATTAACATCACGGGTGTGTCACAGAATTTGGGCAGGAAAGAAAAATTAATTTCATTTTTACTACAAAAATGTTTTAGACCCATATTTTACATTTTTACAAGGGGAAATAGGTTAAAACGGCACCAAAATTTGTCTTACAATTTTTGCTGAACGTGGAAATACCCCATATGTGGTTGCACAGTACTGCGTAGCCATGCGGCGAGACTCAAGAGGGACGGAGCGCTATTTGCCTCCAGGTGCTCAGATTGTTCTAGAATAAATTGCAGACTCCATATACAGAGCCCTAAGTGCTGGAAGAGCAGGTTACTATCCTCAACTGACACCATTTTGGAAATTATACCCCTTTGGGAATTTATCTACACTTGTGATGATTTGACTCCATGGGTGTTTTCCAGAAGAAAGCATCAGTGGATTTTGCTGAGTGAAAATTGTAAATCTGCTATTGCAGTGCCCATATATTGCAGTGCACAGTACATTGTAATGCCCAGTATGCTATGTCCAGCTTGTACTTCTGGAGACATGGACCCATAAATTATCGGGCTCTTATCACTACAGAAATGCCAAACATGTGGATGCTTAATGTGGTTTACGCACACTGTGGTGCCCAGAAGGAGAACAATTGAGGAAAGACTGAACTGAGTTTAGATTTGATGGTTATATACAGCAACATTAGTGAAGTGGAAGCATTGATCACTTGTTTTACTATTGATATAAAACATGCAAGTCAAGGATACTTATTAACATATTGTATGCAACTTATATGGGTATACAGTTTGCAAATTGCTTCTTCATAGAAGAAGAGGACTAGAACTCCAGTGCCACCTATTGGAAGTAGCAATCCTAAATGTCATCATTGACCCTTTAATGATCTATGTCATATAACTTAGGATAAAAGCCAAATCAGAATCTCAATTTAAAGAAATGGTGTTTTGATGTATTGTCCCCTCGTCAATGCAAATATGAGATCTGAATTGTCTAGGTGAGAGGCTTAAGACTGGGAGTTTAAGGGTTACTGTTTCTCCTTGTGGAGAGAGTAAAGCCAGGCATGGTGTCTTGGGACTTTGAGTACTAACAAGGTCCCTAGAACTAGGGGTGCCCTAGTCTATCTAGTTCACATGCCTTTCTATGCTATTATATCAATCCTTTTCTGTCCCCTCCCCCACCCATGGAAATGGGAAGCAAAAGTGTATAGGATAACATTAACCAGACAAACAAGGGAAGACAGATAGGGATAAATTAAGATAACAATCATACAAAACACACTCACCAAACAACAGAGTGGAACATAAGGGAGTTATAGAAAGGAGATACCAAGCACACAATCAAAACTCCAAGCAACAATCTCCTGAATAAATATACAAACTCCAACCACAAACTACACCTGCAACTCCAAACCAGTCAGCAAGAACTAGCACTGGCAATTCCCAAGTGCCAGAGGTGAGCATTTATAGCAAAGGAGAGTGTCCAACACTAAACAGGTGAGACAATCAAGGTAAGAAAATTTCCAGGCACTTCAACTGAACAGTTTAACCCTTACCAGCAAATAGAGAACCTGCACTGTTTAATAAGATGCTGATGTACTTCTAAGCAATGCAGGAGTTCCTGAAACCATATGTTTTGATTTTCTAGCCCCTCTCTGTTGCAGTATCACTGTGACACCTGGCATGTCAGAGTGGGGAGTCTTATATGCGCCATGCATGCTCCTCTGGGAAATTAAATATATCACTCTCCACAAGGAGAAATGTTACCCCTTTGATCCCAGTCTTAAGCCTTTCACCTAGCTAAATCAGATCTCATACTTTGCTCTGACGAGGGGCAATACTCCAAAACACCATGACTGCAAACTGAGATTCTGATTTGGCTTTTATCCTACGTCATATTGCAAAGCTCATTAAAGGGTCAATATTGACTTTTAGGATTGCTGCTTCCAAAAGGTAATACTAGAGTTCTAGTCCTCTTCCTCTCTGAAGAGGAAATTTGCATATTTAATTTCTCAGAGAAACATGCATGGCATATACGTCTCCTCATGCTGACATGCCAGGCTTGGCTTGTCACTCTGCACAAGAAGAAATGTTACCTCTTAAATGGATATACAGTACAATATTAGAACTATCCATTGCATTAAAAATAACTAAAATGTGCTTATAGTTTAAAGTTACAGTGATGTAAATCTAGTATTCAGCAATAACATTATATGCAGTTCTTCTGTATACCATGTTGCTGTTGCAAGCATTATTGACCCAGGTGTTTTATCGATCCAGAGGAGAAAGTCTGGATTGAAATCAATTTAAATATTTTGTGTCATCACAAACATAATATGACATAATATGATGTAAGTTCATGAGAGTCAGTGGTGTAAGAGTTGCAAAAATTAAAAAAGACCACCATCAAAACCCTGTCATGGGCAGCCCAATCTCCAGACCTGAACCCCACTGAAAACCTCTTGAATGTAATCAATAGGATGGTGGATAGTTACAAGCCATCAAACAAAGAATTGCTTACATTTTTGCGCCAGAAGCAGTGTGAAAGACTGGTGGAAAGCATGCCAAGACGCATGAAAGCTGTGATTAAAAATCATGGCTATTCCACAAAATATTAATTTCTGAACTCTTCCTGAGCTAAAACATTAGTATTGTTGTTTCTAAATGATTATGAACTTGTTTTCTTTTCATTATTTGAGATCTGAAAGCGCTGTTTTTAAAATTTTGACCATTTTTCTTTTTCAGAAAAAAAATACAAAATTTATTGCTAGGAAATTCGGAGACATGTTGTCAGAAGTTTATAGAATAAAAGAACAATTTACATTTTACTCAAAAATATACCTATAATGAGAATAATCAGACAAACTGAATATTTTGCAGTGGTCTCTTAATTTTTGCCAGAGCTGTATGTCTACAGCACATAACTCTGATATGAAGACATTAGCTGCATTCACTGTCAACTGTAAAAAGATGACAATTATTATAGTCAAAATAAGTTTCTTTACCTTCAAAAAAATCATGGATGGGGCAAAAAAAAGTGTCCTTTTTTACTGAGTGTCCTGAAATATCTGGGCAGTTGGCAACCCAGGCATAACTATAATAAGTGTAGAGTGGAGTCGCACCCAGTCCCTAGAGTAAAAGGGACCCGTGATAAGTTTGGGGCCCTCTTGGAGATTTTGCAACTGGGGTCCTTCGTATTCAACTGATTTGAGCATTCCGATACCGCAAGTATCGGGTATCGGCCGATACTTGCCCTATCGGAATTCCGATACGGAGATCCGATACTTTTGTGGTATCGGGAATCGGAAGTTCCCAGTGTATGGTTCCCAGGGTCTAAAGGAGAGGAAACTTTCCTTCAGGCCCTGGGATCCATATCCATGTAAAAAATAAAGAATTAAAATAAAAAATAGGGATATACTCACCCTCTGACGCGCCCTGGTAGTAACCGGCAGCCTGCTTTGCTTAAAATGAGCGCGTTCAGCACCTTCCATGACGTCACGGCTTCTGATTGGTCGCGTGCCGCTCATGTAACCGCCACGCGACCAATCACAAGCCACGACGTCATCCCTCAGGTCCTAAATTCCCTTCTAGGAATTTAGGACCTGAGGGATGACGTCACGGCTTCTGATTGGTCGCGTGGCGGTTACATGAGCGGCACGCGACCAAAGAAGCAAAGAAGGCTGCCGGTTCACATCGGTAAGGTCCAGGCTGCGTCGGAGAGGTGAGTATATCAATATTTTTTATTTTAATTCTTTATTTTACACATTCATATGGATCGCAGGGCCTGAAGGAGAGTTTCCTCTCCTTCAGACCCTGGGAACCATCAGGGATACCTTCCAATACTTGAGTCCCATTGACTTGTATTGGTTTCGGGTATCGGTATCGGCGAGATCCGATACTTTGCCGGTATCGGCCGATACTTTCCGATACCGATACTTTCAAGTATCGGACGGTATCGCTCAACACTACTGATGAGAGCAAATGCTTGTTAGAAGTTCCTTAGGTCATAGATTGAATTTCTGAGCAAAATACTTCTATTTATGATGACTACATAGCCTGGAAGGTTGATGTTCACATGTTGCAGATTTGTTCATTAGGGCATGTAGAAATCTATGGAAATGCTTGCAGCAACAACCCTATTCCAATCTTCTGTGTGTAAACATACCCTCAGGTATTTGGGAAAAAGATTATGAAGGTATGATAACCCTAACTTGACACATAGTTGAATATCATCAGTGCGTTAATGTTGTAGTGCTTTAGGTTGTTGTATTTTGCTTTGTTTTCCATTTATTTTACACTAGTAGTAATGACTCTTACCGAGAATTACTGTTACTGTGTTTCTAATCCAAATATTAGAAATAGGAGTGGTTGTGGCATTACTATACAAAGGAAGTTTTAAGAATACATGAAATCTCTGACAAAATTACTGAATTTTCCTCAAATTTCTTCTTTCTACATTCACATATCAAACCCATTGTAAACAAATCAGTACAAAACAAGATTTTACTTTCCCAGATGGCTTTTTTCTTTTTAATAAAAAGAACTTTAATCCATTTGTGTATTTATTCAGCCTTTTGGTCTTCGTTTCCAATCAAAGACTTGTTTGATTTTAGTTGTAAAGCTTTTCTCTTTTCTTTTATGGGAGGTAAAAACCACTGGAGCAGCTGTTACTCAGTTTTTGCTGTTTGCCTTTGGGTGGGATATTATGTTAGCCTCTGTTTTTGCTGATTTTCTTAACTTTAATATATGTTTGGTATTTTCAGAGTGTTACTATGGCAATGGTATCACCTACAGAGGGACAATATCTAGAACTCGATTTAGACTTCCGTGTTCCATGTGGGAGAAAAATATGGTTGACGTACGAAGGTATGCAGATATTATACTTTTTTTCTGTTTTAGTACCAACAAAATGAAAACCTGTAAAATTCTATATAAAATTGTGTAAATGTGATTTTTTTTCTCTTATTTTTACTTGGTCTTTACTATTCTGAATAACATGTGCTACTAGTACTTTACTATAAAAAATTAGTAAAATAACTTTCCAATGAAATATATAAATAGCTATTACTTGCTGTAAGATTTTTTTTTTCACTAGCAAGGTCAACTTTTCTTATTTTGTAGACATACTTTTCGAGAGCCAGATGTCTCCATACTTGAAAAAAATTACTGCAGAAATCCTGATAATGATGCCCATGGACCCTGGTGTTATACTGATAATCCTTTAATACCCTGGGATTATTGTCAGATTTCGAGGTGTAAGTATTGTACTCCCCTTTTTCAGCTAGTGATTAAGTATTGTAGAGTGATACCAGAGCAACATTACATTTACATGTTATTTATTATGTGCATCCAGCATGTAGAACTGTCGAAATTAAAATAAATGTTATTGTCGTTTTGGTGCAAACATTGAGAGCAATTTTTTTATGCAATAAATTGCATAAAATAACGGTATTTTTATTTCCTTCACTTAAAAAGATAAAGATTAGGATGTATTTGTATGTTCCTGTCAAATGCAGAGATATTGTTAAAAGAAAATGTTGTATACAGACTATAATAATATACAATTAAGGTTCACAGCACCCTCTACAGATGTTGATCTACACAACTTTTAGGTAGCAACATCTATAGTGTAGTGATAGTTTAGATTGCATTCTCTTAAAGGGAACCTGTCACGTGAAAAACACTATTAACCTGCAGATATGGGGTTATTCTGCAGGTTAATAGAGTTCTGAACCTGCCCAACTCAAGCATTTTGAGCACCGCTGTTGGGAGGAAATTAACTTTATTTCTCCTGCAGAGTTTGGCGTTCAATCACAGGGGTGGTGATGGCAGGTGTTCAGTGTATAGAGAGCGGAGGCTGTAACTGCGCTCCTGCCACTGACTGACAGCTGGCTCAGCATTAGGGCTGGCTATCCATCAGTGCTTTGTGACCCTCATTTTGTCTGTCATTCACCCTGTTCTTAACTTCGGCTAGTTTGACTCTGCTTTGACTGACCTTCTGGTAACCAATCCCAACTGTACCTCTAACTTTGCAGCATCGCGTCATTTTGTCCCTGTCCTTTCCTCTCCTGTTATTGAATAGTAGTTGATCAATCTTGTCACAGGACCCCATTGTAAGTCCAGATTCCTGTATAGGGGTTTACTTGGTGAACGTCTGGTTACTCCTGAGACTTTCTAAGTGGACTATTCCGTTTATTTAAAATCATAAAAACTTAAGCTAAAAGAATAAATACAATTGCGAAAAAAGTTTTAGGCAAAAAACTAAACCAGTAGTACAGATTAGGGTTGAGCGAAACGGGTCGTGCATTTTCATAAGTCGCCGACTTTTGGCAAAGTCGGCGTCTCATGAAACCCGACCCGATCCCTGTGCGTGGTCAGCCATGCGGTACGCGATCTTGGCGCTAAAGTCGCGTTTCGTATGACGCGTTTAGCGCCATTTTTTCAGCCAATGAATGAGCGTGGGCAGAGTGATGACATAGGTCTTAGGGGAGTGAACGCCTATCGTCATGTTATCGCTTGTGCGCAGTAGGGATTTGGAATGTGCAATACGAAATTTTCTGTGCTGGGACGGAGGGGAGAGAGAGAGAGAGAGAGAGGAGAGAGAGAGAGAAAAAAAAATAAAAAAAAAATAAATTCCTTCATTGGGTTTCGTGTTTCGGCCGAAACCCGACTTTTCACGGTGGTCGGCCGATTTCACTCGACTCGACTTTTAAGACAGTCGGGTTTCACAAAACCCGACTCGACCCTAAAAAACTAAAGGTCGCTCAACCCTAGTACAGATGACTTTCATGGATCAACTTTATGAAAATACCAATGTGCATCACTTTGATTTGACTTAAAATATGTTTACTAATATCTTGCATTTCATTAAGATAGTGATGAGATTGACTTTTACAGAGAATAATGCTTTCACAGGATTAACTCTCTACATAATCATATGGGGAACTCATAATAGAATTATAAGCTGGGTGTACTTATCCAAAAAATATTTATATATATTAGCGACTGGATAAAAATTAACCTTTATTAGGTATTGTTAAAAGCCCAATATGGCACACTAAAAATGACGAAACAAAACCAAAGTGATTGGTGCCCTATTACCCAAACAGAAAAAGGGGAAATCACACACAACAATTAACAAACAAACCAACACTATCAGTGTTGAAATGACTTCCAATCTATATTCGTAGTTGTGGCTATTATTTCAATGGACTAGCTGCCACCAAGCTCATGAAATACACGGTTTACTGCAGTATGTTGGACATCTGTCTGTGGATCACACTTTGATGTTAGTGTCCACCTGTCTACACACTATATGTGCAGTACTCAACCTTCAAATTCTGTTTAAATGGCTTTTCAATTATAGTAATGCATTATATTTGGTATATTTACATATAAGACCCACCTTATTACTATTCTCAAATATATACATACTAAAAACTGCCATATATTAGATTGGAGCCTTTTGTCAATTATAAATTGGCTGCACCAATACCCAGCCTATAAAATTGCCAAATCTTCATAATTTCCCATCCATGAATCTATGGGATACATGTATTTCTCATTTCAATTCCTATGAGTGTTCCCAGACGGGTTAATTTTTGGCAACCTACAGGGTTAATGTGGATGCAATATTATGTAAACATTGCTGGGATGTGTGCGTTATCCTAAATATATTATTCCCATATATATGGGTGGATCTCACCGCATCTTCATCATCTCCAGCCTTTCAGCTATCACTATCCACCTCGTGTCCGCCCTGGTATGTGGGTATCGTGCTCTACAATGCGTCTCCCGACGCGTTTCTTCTTTATAGAATCATCAGGGGAGAAATGCTGCTGCCATTGCGGCTCTCCCCCTTTCTGTGGTATTTATAAATTCAGCTCGGTACCGCGCTCTGTAAACCCCGCCTCCTGGCGTGTGACGCGCTTCCTGAGCTTCCTCCTATGTTGCTAGGCAACCTGCGACGCTCTCCTGCTTTCTTAGGCGCTTAGTATCTCCGTTCGGCGGCGCCTGCGCACCACCTTACCCATACCAAGCGTAATACAGAATCTGAGGGCCGGCTCCTGCCTGGTAATCAAACAACAGGCATTGCAGAATTTGTGGCTGTGTCTTTTCTGTGTGTCCTTGTGATCAGTTCTCCATTAGGATGTTTTTCAATACGAATGTCCAGGAATGCCAGACTGGTGTTACTGGCCTCATACGTGAACCGCAGGCCCAGATCATTAGTGCGGTTCACAACTGATCACAAGGACACACAGAAAAGACACAGCCACAAATTCTCTCCTCAGGTGGGAAAGTAGTCACCCGGTTCCTCTGAAAAGGGGCATCCCCAAGGGACAATATTTTAGGGTGCGGAGGAACTGCTCAAACATGAATGTATTTAAAGAACAAGCAAAAGATCTAAAAGATCGGTTCCTAGAAAGGGGATACCCAGAAAAAGTACTGAATAGAGCTTATAAAGAGTCCCTGAAAAAAGAGAGGAAAGATTTATTAACGTCTAAACCAAAGTCAGAGGAAGAGAACTTCATACGTTTTATTACAAGATACTCAAATGGAGCTAATCATATAAGAGAAATTCTCCAAAAACATTGGTCAATATTGCAGATGGACAGGGACATATCCAAATATGTCCCCCCTGTGCCTCAGATTACGTTTAAGAAGGGCAAATCCCTCCGTGACAGATTGGTTCACAGCCATTTTGATCCCGGTAAAAAATACAGCCTTACAACTAATCAGATAATAGGCTGTTATAGATGTGGAAACTGCAAAAGTTGTTCCTCAATAAGACCCTCAAAGAGTTTTTCAAGTAATGTGACAGGTACCACATACTTAATTCGACACTTCATTAATTGTCGTACTAAAGGGATCGTATACAAGGCCACCTGTGAATGTGGCCTGGAGTATGTGGGGAAAACAAAAAGAGAGTTTCGAAAGAGGATTGGTGAACATCTCCGGGACATTGCAAAAAAGAGAGAGACCCCAGTGGCTACCCACATGAATTCATTTCATCAGGGTGATCTAAGTAAAATCAAATTTGTGGGTATCGATAGGATAGCGCCTCCGCATAGAGGGGGTGATTGGGACAAGTCAATACTCCAGAAGGAGACAAGATGGATTTTCACTTTGAGAACAGTACAACCATCTGGATTGAATGAAATGCAATCATATAGTTGTTTTCTGTAAAATTATGTATCTTATATCCTAAAAATGTTGAGTCTGGTAGGGATCAATGTAGGGCCAGTCTTCGTGGAGTGGGGACGCCAAATGTAAAAAGATCTAGGGTGCCAATCCCCACGAGAGGTAGGCTTTACCCATTGGAGGAGACTTTGTAGCCAATATTGAATCATTCGAACTCAACTGTACAGACTTTACAGTATGCCAAGATAATCCCATATGTAACACTTATTTCCATCTATCCTTTGTATATATGAGGGTTTCATAGGGATAGATAGTTTGGGACAGCCTACGTTGAGTGGGGGCGCCATATGCGCAGGGCTCTCTTAGGGTGCCAACCTCCGCGATAGGCAGGGAGAGGAGAGCAGATATATAATAGGGACCCATAGGGTCACATTTTTCCCACGTTTTTTAGGCGGTGGTGTCCCGTATACATGAACTCCTGTCCTATCATCATTTTTCTGTTTTCTCTCTTTTTTAACTGATTTTTGATTTTCTTTACTATAGGGACCATGAAATTATAGATCTAAAATTATATATCTATATGAGGGCAAGATGGTAGTGGTGGTGAATCCCTCTTGCCCGTATTTATCCATCTTAATAGGTCGGTAGATATAATAGGAGCTATTTGAGGACGGTTAGAGAGGTACCTTGCCTCCGTCCCATTATATATTTGTGCTAAAATATGCTGAGAGCATCTTGAATCATGCCTATTGGTGAACAGGTTGAAAAGAAAAGATTTTTGTTTGTGAAAATTATAATATTCTTCCTGTTGGTTTATGGTGCCAATTTAATATGAAGCGCAATGGTGAATATATGCAAGAGTTGCACTGAATTAATAAGCACCATATAGGATTGAATAGCATGAACATATGCATTTATATCCTGTTGTTTGATTACCAGGCAGGAGCCGGCCCTCAGATTCTGTATTACGCTTGGTCTGGGTAAGGTGGTGCGCAGGCGCCGCCGAACGGAGATACTAAGCGCCTAAGAAAGCAGGAGAGCGTCGCAGGTTGCCTAGCAACATAGGAGGAAGCTCAGGAAGCGCGTCACACGCCAGGAGGCGGGGTTTACAGAGCGCGGTACCGAGCTGAATTTATAAATACCACAGAAAGGGGGAGAGCCGCAATGGCAGCAGCATTTCTCCCCTGATGATTCTATAAAGAAGAAACGCGTCAGGAGACGCATTGTAGAGCACGATACCCACATACCAGGGCGGACACGAGGTGGATAGTGATAGCTGAAAGGCTGGAGATGATGAAGATGCGGTGAGATCCACCCATATATATGGGAATAATATATTTAGGATAACGCACACATCCCAGCAATGTTTACATAATATCGCATCCACATTAACCCTGTAGGTTGCCAAAAATTAACCCGTCTGGGAACACTCATAGGAATTGAAATGAGAAATACATGTATCCCATAGATTCATGGATGGGAAATTATGAAGATTTGGCAATTTTATAGGCTGGGTATTGGTGCAGCCAATTTATAATTGACAAAAGGCTCCAATCTAATATATGGCAGTTTTTAGTATGTATATATTTGAGAATAGTAATAAGGTGGGTCTTATATGTAAATATACCAAATATAATGCATTACTATAATTGAAAAGCCATTTAAACGGAATTTGAAGGTTGAGTACTGCACATATAGTGTGTAGACAGGTGGACACTAACATCAAAGTGTGATCCACAGACAGATGTCCAACATACTGCAGTAAACCGTGTATTTCATGAGCTTGGTGGCAGCTAGTCCATTGAAATAATAGCCACAACTACGAATATAGATTGGAAGTCATTTCAACACTGATAGTGTTGGTTTGTTTGTTAATTGTTGTGTGTGATTTCCCCTTTTTCTGTTTGGGTAATAGGGCACCAATCACTTTGGTTTTGTTTCGTCATTTTTAGTGTGCCATATTGGGCTTTTAACAATACCTAATAAAGGAACTCATAATAGCTTACCAGTGTCACCTTTGCATTTTTAAACTATTTAATTGTGTGTACCTAATGGATCTGAAGTGAGGAAATTAAGAACGGTTTGATATCAGGCAGTGTAGAATGTTATAAAAGGGTTTGGTAAATATTACTAGCCAAGTTTTAGATATATTTGACATCTTTAATGCTGGGGCAGAGAGTAATGGAATGTGATAATTATTTCCAGAAATAAGACGTGAGAAAGACAATGCAGAGATTTAAGAATTCAATAAAAAAATAATAAAATTCATATTTTTGCTCCCATTCTTATTATTTACATATCTCCCCTTGGTTAACTAGCGTTAACACATTCTGCATCGATGCCATGCATTATCACTATTCAGTTCAGTTTAGTAAATCAAACACTGCCATTATTCCCTTTTGTCAGACAAATGCAGAGATACTAACCACGGAGTCAACATCCTACCCAAATAAAACATACTATTCTTAGTATGGAAGCTGTTACATGTTGGTCAAAGTATTGTGCCATTTGTCCACTGTTGCATGTCCACTGTTGACCCCATTAACCTTTTTGTGGATGACCACATGGACAGCCATTAGAGTCAGTGGCGGTACCATGTGGCAGGTGAGTGGAGCTAATATCACAATGCATTCTTTGCAATGCTGCCACTTCATTCTAGCAATTGTAAGACATCACAGTAGCTAAACTTTACTAACGAATCATTGGTGCCATATTTTAGAAGGATGCATTCAATCTCTTGGACCCTAAACCTTATTTCACACATTTTTTATCTTAACTTTTAATTTATTTAGAAAAATCGTATTTGTTTAAGTTATCACACTTGAATTTGGTAAGCGAACAATTTCTAGAAAGTTTCCACACTGCACCTCACTGTAAGTAATGACTTTAACTTTTATTTGATTGACACTTGAGGATTCACCCTGGTTTATTAAGACAGGTGTTGTTTATGCAAGTCTTAAAGATGGGGCATAGAAGTTAGAGGAACCTGATTCATTATGAGGCAAATGCCTATTAGTAAATTAGGCACACCTTTAAGTGACATGTGCCTCCATGTGTCTCTTCCAACAAATCTTTGTGGTACAAGGCACAATGCAGGTGTTCATGAATTGGATGAGCAAGAATTGCCATGCCTTATCCGTAAGAACATTGCCAATTTTGGCAGAGCTGGCTGAAACTGACATGAAAATACCAAAAGTCACAACATTTGTGCGCAACTTTACAAATGGTTTTATGTCAGATTTCTAGCATAAACCATAGTGCCCTAATGACTAGTGTTGAGCATTCTGATACCGCAAGTATCGGGTATCGGCCGATACTTGCGGTATCGGAATTCCGATACCGAGTTCCGATACTTTTGTGATATCGGGAATCGGTATCGGAACCATATTCATGTGTAAAATAAAGAATTAAAATAAAAAATATGGATATACTCACCTCTCCGGCGGCCCCTGGACCTTACCGCCGTAACCGGGAGCCTCCGTTCCTAAGAATGAGCGCGTGAAGGACCTGCGATGACGTCGCGGCTTGTGATTGGTCGCGTGAGCGGTCACATGAGCGCTTACGCGACCAATCACAAGCCGCGATGTCATCGAAGGCCCTTCACGTGCTCATTCTTAGGAACGGAGGCTCCCGGTTACATCGGTAAAGTCCAGGGGCCGCCGGAGAGGTGAGTATATCCACATTTTTTATTTTAATTCTTTATTTTACACATGAATATGGATCCCAGGGCCTGAAGGAGAGTTTCCTCTCCTTCAGACCCTGGGAACCATTCCGATACTTTGCGTCCCATTGAAATGCATTGGTATTGGGTATCGGTATCGGCGAGATCCGATATTTTGCCGGTATCGGCCGATACTATCCGATACCGATACCAATGCATATCGGAAGGTATCGCTCAACACTACTAATGACCCAATTTAAAGATGCAGTCCTGCTGTCCCGACAGGTGTCTTCATCCTTCTCCTCAGGTATGGGGCTAGCTTCTCTCTGCTCTGCACACGCATACATTCATTAAATTTTCTTGCGATCTGGTATCCTTCGGAATCGAATCCCAACCTTTATAATTGCTATCAGCAGGGAAAGCTACGAGCCACTGCCTTCTTTGATCATCTTAGAAATATGCTGCTATGTCTCTATATTTTATCAGAGTGAATAAAAGTCAGATTTTGTTCTTACTATAAGATTACTAAAAATAATGAAAAACAATTACAAAAATTCTATTTCTCTTTTTGAGATCTGGTCTCCTTGGGGATCAAACCCGAAACTACTATTACTTCAAGCAGCAGCTAAAGCTATGAGTCACAGCTTCCACTGATCAGCTTTGGATAATTTTGCATACTTGCAGCTGCATTGCAGGCACTGAACCAACAGGCAGATTATACTGGTACATAGAGATACATCTGTACTTTGCAGTGTATTTCAATGTCCTTGAATTCTAGAGGTAAAGAAAAATGTATTTTTTTTTCTTCCAATGTAATTACTAAAAATATTGAAATCTAATAACAGTAATGTCATTTAAAAAAATAAACATCAGCAAATAACATGAACATACAGCTCTGGCAAAAACTAAGAGACCACTGCAAAATGTTCAGTTTGTCTGATTATTCTCTTTATATTTGTTTTGGTGCTTCTTTTTTCTCTAGAGACTTCTATTTCGATTCTAAAAGGATGTAAAAAACTGCTGTTGCTTTTTTAAGTTCATAATCAAAGGATTTCTGTACTACAAAAAACATATTAATGCTGGTTTACAAGTGTAGCAAAAGTGCATAAAAAAATAGGGAAAAAGGGTAGAAAATACAGAAAAAAATAAATAATCACCAGGCACCCTGACATCTCCTACTTCCGGGGTAGAAAGAAGTGGTAATGGGTATGCCTCGGGGTGTGTATAGGAATGTGGTCAAAAAATGCCGCAGCCTGGTACGCACATCGCACAGCTTGATCCTCTCTCTGTAAATTTTGGAGGTATGCGCAAACACATCAATAAATCAGGGCCTTAGTGTCTTAGAAGTGGCTTAAAATAAATAAAAATGTGTTTTGAAATATCTGTTTAAGTTGCAACTTCACAGCAGCACTTAATGCTGTACAACTGCAGCAGTATACATTGTGACTTGGATTTACCAAGGGGAAAAAATGTCTTAACCCTGTTAACCCCTGGAGGTATATTCATTTATGCACTTTTGTATTTTGCTCCCCTTCCTTTATATTTTTCTGTCAATATGGCCATGTGAGGACTTGTTTTTTGTGGGCCGAGTTGTACTTTTGAATGAAACCATTGGTTTTAATATACTGTGTACTGGAAAGTGGTAAAAAAAATTCCAAGTGCGGTGAAATTGCAAAAAAGTGCAATCCCACAGTTGCTTTTTGCTTTTTTTTACCATGTTCACTAAATACTTAAATTGACCTGCCATTATGTGTAAGATTTTTTTTGTTTTATTTTGAATGGGGCAAAAGGGGGGTGATTTGAGCTTTTATTTTTTTTTAATTTTTAAAATATTTTTGAAAGCTTTTTTTAACTTTTGGCATGCTTCAGTAGTCTCCATAGGAGACTAGAAGCTGCCACAACCCGATCAGCTCTGTTACAGACGATGATCAGATTGCCTGTACAGCTCTGGCAAAAACTAAGAAACCACTGTAAAATGTTTAGTTTGTCTGATTAGTCTCTTTATAGGTATATTTTTGAGTAAAATGTAATGTGTTGTGACTAGTGTTGAGCATTCCGATGCTGCAAGTATCGGGTATCGGCCGATACTTGCTGTATCGGAATTCCGATACCGGGATTCCGATACTCTTGTGGTATCGGGTATCGGGTATCGGAACAACATTTTATTTTAATTCTCTCTTTTACACATTTTAACATTGTTAAAATGTGTAAAAGAGAGAATTAAAATAAAAAATATCGCTATACTCACCTGTCCGACGCAGCCGGGACCTCAGCGCAGGAACCGGCAGCGTTGTTTGTTTAAAATTCCCGCTTTTACATGGTTACGCGAACTCCCGGCTTGTGATTGGTCAGGGCGCCCATGTTGCCGGGCCGCGGACCAATCACAGCAAGCCGTGACGAAAATACGTCACGGCTTGCTGTGATTGGTCCGCGTCCCGGCAACATGGCCGCCATTAACCAATCACAAGCCGTGACGTCACGGGAGGCTGGACTTGCGCGCTTTTGAAAAAGCGCGCGTGTCCAGCCTCCAGTGACGTCCCGGCTTATGATTGGTTGCGCCGCGATCAACCAATCACAAGCCGGGAGGCTGGACACGCGCGCAATTTTAAAATGCGCGCTTGTCCTGCCTCCCGTGACGTCACGGCTTGTGATTGGTTAATGGCGGCCATGTTGCCGGGCCGCGGACCAATCACAGCAAGCCGTGACGTATTTTCGTCACGGCTTGCTGTGATTGGTCCGCGTCCCGGCAACATGGCGCCGTGACCAATCATAAGCCGGGACGTCACTGGAGGCTGGACACGCGCGCTTTTTCAAAAGCGCGCAAGTCCAGCCTCCCGTGACGTCACGGCTTGTGATTGGTTAATGGCGGCCATGTTGCCGGGACGCGGACCAATCACAGCAAGCCGTGACGTATTTTCGTCACGGCTTGCTGTGATTGGTCCGCGGCCCGGCAACATGGGCGCCCTGACCAATCACAAGCCGGGAGTTCGCGTAACCATGTAAAAGCGGGAATTTTAAACAAACAACGCTGCCGGTTCCTGCGCTGAGGTCCCGGCTGCGTCGGAGAGGTAAAGTATAGCGATATTTTTTATTTTAATTCTTTCTTTTACACATTTATATGGTTCCCAGGGCCTGAAGGAGAGTTTCCTCTCCTTCAGACCCTGGGAACCATCAGGAATACCGTCCGATACTTGAGTCCCATTGACTTGTATTGGTATCGGGTATCGGTATCGGATTGGATCCGATACTTTGCCGGTATCGGCCGATACTTTCCGATACCGATACTTTCAAGTATCGGACGGTATCGCTCAACACTAGTTGTGACAGTGACACAGCCGCGACACATGCAGCTGCGGTGCCGATCAGGAAGCCGCGTTTCCTCTGCAGCTTATTCGGCAAACTTATTCGCTATAGCTTACCGAATAAGCGGGGACCCGAAGAAATTAGCTCAACTCTACTCTGGAGCAGATTCCTCAGATTTTGTGGTAAGTCATAAATCAAAAATTGTCATAAATCCCTGTGACAGATTTAATCATGTGTGGAGGTTATTAACGACAGTCCTAAATTTTTGCTCACAGACCTGTCTGTAGTTTTGTGAATTGAAGTTGCATTTTAATATGACAACTTTCATATTGTATATGTTATGTCCTGGGCCACAGAAATTTTTAGCCACAGGTTGTTTTTTTTTTGTCTGTGATAAAGTCATTCTGCAGTTTAACCATGAGAAGATTGGCATGCTGGAGTGCCATTGTGCTGCCCATAGCAGTTCCATTGTGTTGTAAGTGTAGCTCCTCACCAAAATAGTAAAAGTTATACATGAGAATAAATCTGGTGAGTTTTAATACAGACTAAGAAGGTGTTCCTTTAGCTTGCCAAAACATTTGGTAAGCAGTTCACCTTCATATTGAATGTTGGAATATAGGGATTCCACCACATCCATGGTGGCTAAGATGGCACCCTTGGGAAAAGGACCTATTGTAGATAGCTTTTTCAAGGTCTAGTTGTTTTTCTCAACAGTGGTTTAACCCTCCGTCAGGCGCAATATAGATTCTCGTCAGTTCAGGCGCAATGTGCCTGACAAGCACAGGTCAGAAAACCACCTATAGTAGCTACATATTTCAATTTCAGGACTATAGAAGTAGTCAGTGACCTTCATAGGAATGTATTAAAAGAGATTACACCAAATCAGATGCAAAAAAAAACATTTATTAACCATAAACTTATTAAAACTAAAAGTACCACTTTTCGGTAGTACTGCCAAATAGGCTCCAGTTATCTTTACTTAACTATTGCTTAAATATAAAATTATGGAAAAAAAACTTAAAGGATATTGCACTTAGATGTTACTTAATTATTTTCTACTCATCTTCAGTGGTTTCAATTGCAGCAGAAGCAGCACAGGTACACTTAGAAAAGCAAGGCTGGCAGACGAAAGTTGCATGGGAAAGGCAGATTGATTCTTTACATATTTTGCAGTCATATTTAGAGAGCCTTCTGAAACCAGATACAAATGAGCAGGTAGTACAACTGCGTCTTTTAGAAGGTGGTAGAGTCAGTGTTTGTTCTGGAACGTCCGTGGGACGATATCTCTTCAACCGGTGTTGCAGGGCAAGGGGCATTCCAACCGTCTTTGTACTTCTTAGGCTTAGCTCTCCACTCACCAGTTCATTAGCCAATTGTTTTAGGTACATTCTTCTGCGCATTTGTTTAAGTTCATTACCGAGGTAAATTACTTGTGAGTTGATGCCACCCACATTCAGCATTGTAAAGAAGATTACCATCGGCCAGCGTTTGGTATTTCGACTTACATTGAAATTGCCACACATTTGGTCAGCAGTGTCAACGCCGCTTTTGGTCAAATTATAAAAAGTTATGATTTCTGGTTTCCTTAGCTCCCCAGACTCTGGATCAATGGTGTAATCATTATGTAATGAAGAGACCAAAATCACATTTTTCCTCTCGCGTGGGATGTAAGAAACTAAAATCTTTCCATTACTGAACCCAAACATAGTGCTATACTGTTGTTTGCCTTTTGTATATAGAAAATCTGGCGGCAACTGCCTTTTGTTTTTTCTAACAGTTCCCACATATGACAGCGTTTTAGTTTTTTAAAAATCAATCAGATCAAAGTCAGGAAACCAGTTGTCAGCAGTGATATTTTGACCAGATCCAAACATTAGCTCAGCAATTCTCTTTACCACATCACTAGGCTTGTTGCTCACATTGAAAGGACCTGGTGGCTGTCTTCCACAATAAACTTCCATGTTCATAGTGTACATCATCCTTGCCTCAACCATGGCAAAAATTTTAATTCTATATTTGTTTGGCTTCGATGGTATATATTGCCGAAAACCACATCTTCCACGGAAACCTGGAAGCATCTCATCAATAGTGAGGTTTTGCCCCGGGCAATAGCTTTTTTGACAATTCATAATAAATTGTTGAAATATGTCCCGAATTGGTGCAAGCCGGTCATAACCTTTTCGTTTTGTCCGGGTACTTCGATCATCGAAACGGAGGCAACGGATCAGGACTTTGAATCGTTTCAGATTTATCACAAGGCTGAATTTTTCGATGCCATCACCGTCTGTCCCCCACAGCTCCTCCAAACTTTGCCTATTTGCTCTGAAAGCACCAGCTAGGTATAACAAGCCAATAAATACCTTGAGTTCAATCACATCAGTGTTTTTGATGTCCCTCTCTCTGGAGAATTGCTCTTTGATTGTGTCAATATACTGGTTAGTGAACCGAACAATAGTTTCCAACATGCTATCTGTAATTAGATTACTCCAACATTCCACTGCAGTTTTAGCTTTTCTAGCACTTCCAATAACTCCAGGAAGGTGTGTAATAATATTGTGGGATTCTCTGCGCTGTTTGTTCTTGGGTGCCTTTTTGTTCCACTTTGTATTTTTATCTTTGCCCAAATAATAAGCTAGATCTGTGTCTGTTTCCTCTGTATCAGTGTCATCACCATCCTGCTCTGTTCCAGAATCAGTGTTACATTCTGCTACCTCATCTTCAGATGAAATGTCACTAGATTCCTCTAAATCCTCAGTTACTGCTGGTTCTTCCTCATCATCTTCTAACAAAAAAATCTTCATTTCTTCTAAATGAAGGGGTTTAGATGAATCATACTGTTTTCTGGCCATTGCAGCAGAAAATCTGAAGCAAGAGAGAAAGAGTATGTGTTAGGGCGCAATGTGCCTTAGAAGCCACCCTCCTTTTGTCTAAGAAAACAGTACTTATGTACACTAACTTAGCATTAATCCTTCATACAACAAGCTAAATACACAATCGTGATGAATAAAAAAAGAAAATACTAACCTTTCAATTTGTGTTGAAATCAGGCGCAATGTGCCTGAGAAGCCAAAGTGTTGATATCTGCTCACTAGAAGGTCTGCTGAGTCACTGTGATATCAGGTTTCACAGAGCCTGTAGAGTCAGGAGATAACTAGGAGGGGTGGGGTTTTCTGATAAGTGGGCAAGGAGAGAGAAGTGAAACTAATTACTGTGTGCCTGTCAGATCTATTGCGCCTGATGGAGGGCTAGGAACATTCTCTACCCATCCTAAGATTTTTTTCAGTGAGTTTTCCCACACCTGGGTGACTGTCCTCCCTAAGTTGACTGGTTTATGAATCTTGGGAAGCAAAAAGAAAATTCCTATCCAAGGATTCTCATGTCTAAAGTCCAGAAGGATTATGAAATCTGTACATAGGCCTCTGATGATCCATTTCAGCTCTTTCATATATTTTGGAGTTAGTCACGATCCAGTTTGGTGTAGTATGGTCTTTCTGTGTGATTCATTAATATAGTTTGCTGTATTGAGGAGGACTATGGCAATGTTTTTATCTGCAGGCATAATATTAATCTCCTTATTGTTCTTCAGGCTATTAATTGCCCTTCTCTGCTGCACATAAATATTAGATGTTTCCTTTCTCTGTTTATCCAATATTGTGGTCTGCAAAATAAGTCAATATATTGATCCAAAGTGATGTTTTCAATATGGTGTACTTATTTTTGTGCACTACTTGCCCTACAAGGGGGTGTCTATATTGGAGAAATAGAAATAGAACTGAAACTGAGGGCAACAATGAGATCTCATACCACACAATTACAGACATAACAAACAATATGAAAGTTGTATTAAGAAGGCAACTTCAAATCACAAACTCACCGACTGGTCTGTGAACAGAAATTTATGACAGTCTTTGATACCCTCCACACAGGATTAAATATGTCACAAGGATTTATGACTTACTACAAAATCTGAAGAATCTGCTCCATTCCAGAGACAGTGAGGGCATCAGGTCTCTGATCTTACATGGATATTGGGGCAATAAAACTTTCACACCACTTATGGAAGCTAATGAAGGATTCAATCTCTAAGTTCAGTTTGTTTGTTTTTAAAATGTCTGTTTATTATGTAATGTCTCTGCTCTTTTTGTGCATATATTTGTGTTTCTTCAGATGCTTTGTTATAACATGCTTGATGAATACACCTAAGAAACCTTGAAAGCTTACTCTGTAACATCACTTATTTTATTTTTGTTAACCATTAAAAAGTTTCATAACTACAAGATAATATTTTGTTTCTCCAAATGAGAACAATCAATCTTTTTTCAACTGGCTAACACTGTACCAAAACCTTATTTTTCTTTAAATAAAAAGTAATGCATCACACACAAAATCAATAAGTTCAGGACTGTTGATGATATTTGGCAAACAGAAAAGTTACCTTCATAATGTGCTATGCATGGAAATACTTTTTCCACTTTCTATGTAGAGTCATTATAAATTAATTTGTGTTCTTTAACCCCTTCATGACTGGCTATTTTAGTTTTTTGCTCTTTCATTTTCCCCTCCACTTCTTCCAAGAGGTATAACTTTTTTATTTTTCTGTCAATATAGCCACATAAGGATTTATTTTTTGTGGGACGATTTGTACTTTTGAATGACACCATTGATATTACCATGCAGTGTACAGGATAATGGGAAAAAAATTCCAAATGTGGTGACATTGCAAAAAAGTGCAATTCCTCAAAAGCTTTTGGGTTTTTAATTTACCATGTTTACTGTATGGTAAAACTGACTTGTCAATGTGATTCTCCGAGTCAGTAGGAGTATGCAGATACCAAACAGTTATAGTTTTCTTTATTTAAGTGGTGAAAAAAATTCCGAAATTTGGAAGAAATGTTTTTCTGTTGTGACGCCATTCTCCGGGAGATGTAACAATTGCATTTTTTTTGGATCTGGGGCTAGGTAATGTCTTGTTTTTTGCCCCCTGAGCTGACATTTTTATTGATACCATTTTGGGGAAGATATGATGTATTGATTGCCTCTTAATGCTTTTTTGCAATGTTGCAATGTCCCCAAAAACACTTAATTCTGGCATTTTGATTTTGTTCTCGCTAGGCCTCTTATTGATCGGATTAATTTATTGTATATTTTGATGGATTGTAAATTTCTGAAGCCAGTGATACCAAATTTGTCCAGTTTTATTTTTTATTTTCAATGGGGCAAAAGAGGGGTGATTTTAACTTTTTTGTGTTTTTTTAAACTTTTTTTTCAAACTTCTTGCTGACTTCATAGTCTCATTAGGAGACTTAAAGCTGTGATCATCCAATCGCTTGTGCTATATATAGCAGGGCTTCATCACTGCTATGTGTAGCAGAAATTACGAACTCCTATGAAGATTTACAATGACAGGCATGGGGGTCATCACGGACCACCGCTGTCTTGACAAACCATGTGAGTCCTGCAATCAGAATTGCTGCCAGAGACGCTAGACCAGCAAATACAGAATGTCCAAGAGTACAAAAAAAAATCTTTATTCATTTTTTGTAGAAAATACCAGCATGGTTCTTCGGGAAAGTGACAGAATAAATTTTCACCTGTTATTGTTACTGGCTGCTGTTTCCTGACTGCTGTATACATCCACTAATAGTTTGCATTATACTCAATAGGTAGTGACAACCATGCTATTTATCTTTTAATAAAACTTTCAACAGTGCAGCTTACACATTGTGAGAGCCTAGCACCCATGATCACTCTCTGCATTTTGCCTGGACCTCTGACTCTTTGGTAAAATATGGTCCTGGTAACAACATTAACTATGTTAATATATTTCCAGGTGAAGGAGACACAACCAGTACCTTGGCAAATATAGACAGTAAGTATGAGTCAACTACGGGTAACTTTTATGCTACAGTTTAAAATTAAATCACAAGCATGAAAATATCACAAGGTAACATTTTTTCATGCTATTTCATGTATTGGTCAAACTACATTTTTTGCACAATAAATATCTCTGGGTAGCAAAAATAGAATGTGACGCAAATATTAATAGTACAATGCATGTAAAATGGAATATTGTTTGAACATTAATATTTTCATTTAAAATAATAATAAAACAATAAAATTTAACAGCATCCTATAATTTCAGGCAGCAATTAAATAAATCACAAAAATAAATTTTGTAATTCAATTCTCATTTTAGATCCAGGTTCCTGTGCATCAACAAAGACGCTGAGAGTTGTTAACGGAAGTCCAGCCCAGGACAAGAATGGATGGATGGTCAGTTTGAGACATAGGTAAGTCATCATTCTCCATCCTGATAAATGTAAGAAAAGTGTAGTGTAATGTTTGCTCTTTTACTGTCCCTTATAATATTGCTGTTTTTTTCGAACCCGACTCAAAATAAATGAGGTTATAACTCTGGAATGCTTATATGGTTTTTCATTACTCATTATACTTTATGGTAATAGGTCGATATGATTTGTGTTTATTTATTAAAATATTTGAAATTTTATGAGGAAAAAGTAGTTAATAAATAACATTTACCATATATCTACTTTATGTCTAAAAAAATTTTAAACTTATTTTTTTGTTAAGATCTTAAAAGTTTGGCATAATTTTCTTTATTTTATTCAATAAAATTTACAATACCTGTTTTTCCTGGGACCATTTCAAATTACTGTTTGATTAATTAGCGTATAGTAATATGTTATTAAACCTAATTATTCAAACAAAAAGTTGGTCAGTTTAGCTTATTAGGGAATTTTTGAACTAATTTTCATTGAAATTCCAGGGACCACTTTACTTTGAAGTGACTTTTAGGGGCCTTTATGGCGAAAACAAAAAAAAGGACCTACATTTTAACATTTAGACCTCTCAAGGTATTTAAAGCAACTTTCAGGAAGTTTGTTAACTTTTCAAGTGCTTCATAGGAATTCATGACATGTGGTAGGAAAAATTTATAAGTATTTTCTTGTACTCAAATTTAGCCCGTATTTCTCAATTTCTCAAGGGTAAGAGTAGAAAATGAACTATGCAATTTTTTGTGAAATTTATCCTGAGTTTGTAGATAAACTATGTGAAATCAGAAACTACTGTTCGGCAAGACTCAGAATATAAGCAGCCTTATTTGACCTTTGCAGTCAAATTGCATTTCAAAAGACCCTGATATGCAAAAAAAAGAGGAAACTCCCAAAAGGTGATCCCATTTTTTAAACTGCATCCCTCAAAGAATTCATTTAGAGGAGAATTAAGCATTTTTAACCCATTAATCATTGACAGAGGTTTATTGCATTAGTAATAAATTTAGCATGTAGCATGTGAACATTAGCATGTTAAACCGAAAAATTATGCTTTTTCCACTAAAAAGTTGCTTCAGCTACAAATTTTTCATTTTCTCAACTATAAAAGGAGAAAATTAACCCAACAATGTGTAGTTTCTCATCAGTATGCCAACATTTCCTTTTTAATACATTTTAACCCCTTCCCGACATTTGACGTACTATCCCGTCGAGGTGGGGTGGGCCCGTATGACCGCCGACGGGATAGTACGTCATAGCCGATCGGCCGCGCTCACGGGGGGAGCGCGGCCGATCGCGGCCGGGTGTCGGCTGCATATCGCAGCTGACATCCGGCACTATGTGCCAGGAGCGGTCACGGACCGCCCCCGGCACATTAACCCCCGGCACACCGCGATCAAACATGATCGCGATGTGCCGGCGATGCAGGGAAGCATCGCGCAGGGAGGGGGCTCCCTGCGGGCTTCCCTGAGCCCCCCGCAGCAACGCGATGTGATCGCGTTGCTGCGAGGGTCTTACCTCCCTCCCTGCCTGCTCCAGACCCGGATCCAAGATGGCCGCGGATCCGGGTCCTGCAGGGAGGGAGGTGGCTTCACAGACGCCTGCTCAGAGCAGGCACTGTGAAGCAGCCTGCACTTCTCGCAGATCGGTGATCTGTCAGAGTGCTATGCAAACTGACAGATCACCGATCTGTATTGTCCCCCCCTGGGGCAAAGTAAAAAAGTAAAAAAAAAAATTTCCAAATGTGTAAAAAAAAATAAAAAAAAATATTCCAAAATAATGAAAAAAAAAAAAAAATATTATTCCCATAAATACATTTCTTTATCTAAATTAAAAAAAACAAACAATAAAAGTACACATATTTACTATCGCCGCGTCCGTAACGACCCGACCTATAAAACTGCCACACTAGTTAACCCCTTCAGTAAACACCGTAAGAAAAAAAAAAAAAAAACGAGGCAAAAAACAACGCTTTATTACCATACCGCCGAACAAAAAGTGGAATAACACGCGATCAAAAAGACTGATATAAATATCCATGGTACCGCTGAAAACGTCATCTTGTCCCGCAAAAAACAAGCCGCCATACAGCATCATCAGCAAAAAAATAAAAAAGTTATAGTCCTGAGAATAAAGCGATACCAAAATAATTATTTTTTCTATAAAATAGTTTTTATCGTATAAAAGCGCCAAAACATAAAAAAAATGATATAAATGAGATATCGCTGTAATCATACTGACCCGACGAATAAAACTGCTTTATCAATTTTACCAAACCCGGAACGGTATAAACGCCTCTCCCAAAAGAAATTCATGAATAGCAGGTTTTTGGTCATTCTGCCTCACAAAAATCGGAATAAAAAGCGATCAAAAACGGTCACGTGTCCGAAAATTTTACCAATAAAAACGTCAACTCGTCCCGCAAAAAACAAGACCTCACATGACTCTGTGGAGCAAATGTGGAAAAATTATAGGTCTCAAAATGTGGAGACGCAAAAACTTTTTTGCTATAAAAAGCGTCGCTGGTTTCACACTTGCGTTTTTGTCTGCAGCGTTTTTTGCACAAAAAAACGCATGCGGTTTTTTTGTACGCATTTGGTCGCGTTTTCAAACGCATGCGGTTTTTTTCTGCATGCGTTCATTTTCAGAAATACAACCTGCAGTATTTTCTTGCGTTTTTAAGCACATGCGTTTGTTTGCGTTAAAAACGCATGCATTTTTATCGAAAAAAACAGAAAACACACTGAAAAGCCACCCACCACCATCAAGGTGATAGAGATCCAAACCCTAACCCTAACTCTACCCCTAACCTCACCCCTAACCGTTTAATGAACATTTTCTGACAGTCATAGTGCCACGTATTTCAGTGCCACGTATTTCAGTGCCACGTATTTCAGTGCCATGTATTTCAGTGCCACGTATCACGTATTTCAGTGCCACGTGTTTCAGTGCCACGTATTTCAGTGCCACGTATCACGTATTTCAGTGCCACATATTTTAGTACCACGTATTTCAGTTGCACGTATTTCAGTGCCACGTATTTCAGTGCCACGTATTTCAGTGCCACGTATTTCAGTGCCACGTGTTTCAGTGCCACGTATTTAAGTGCCACGTATCACGTATTTCAGTGCCACGTATTTCAGTGCCACGTATTTCAGTGCCACGTATTTCAGTGCCACGTATTTCAGTGCCACTTATTTCAGTGCCACGTATTTCAGTGCCACGTATTTCAGTGCCACGTATTTCAGTGCCACGTATTTAAGTGCCACGTATCACGTATTTCAGTGCCACGTATTTCAGTGCCACGTATTTCAGTGCCACGTATTTCAGTGCCACGTATTTCAGTGCCACGTGTTTCAGTGCCACGTATTTAAGTGCCACGTATCACGTAGTTCAGTGACACGTATTTCAGTGCCACGTATTTCAGTGCCACGTATTTCAGTGCCACGTATTTCAGTGCCACGTATTTCAGTCACGTTTAGGGTTAGGGGTAGGGTTAGGGTTAGGGCTAGGGTTGGAGGTAAAGTTAGGGTTGGGGCTAAAGTTAGGGTTGGGGCTAAAGTTAGGGTTTGGATTACATTTACGTTTGGATTAGGGTTGGGATTAGAATTATGGGTGTGTCAGGGCTAGGGGTGTGGTTAGGGTTACCGTTGGGATTAGGGTTAGGGGTGTGTTTGGGTTAGGGTTTCAGGTAGAATTGGGGGGTTTCCACTGTCCAGGCACATCAGGGGCTCTCCAAGCGCGACATGGCGTCCAATCTCAATTCCAGCCAATTCTGCGTTGAAAAAGTAAAACAGTGCTCCTTCCCTTCCGAGCTCTCCCGTGCGCCCAAAAAGGGGTTTACCCCAACATATGTGTTATCAGCGTACTCGGGACAAATTGAACAACAACTTCTGGGGTCCAAGTTCTCTTGTTATCCTTAGGAAAATAAAAATTTGGGGGGCTAAAAATCATTTTTGTGGGAAAAAAAAGATGTTTTATTTTCACGGCTCTGCATTATAAACTGTAGTGAAACACTTGGGGGTTCAAAGTTCTCACAACACATCTAGATAAGTTCCTTGGGAGGTCTAGTTTCCAATATGGGGTCACTTGTGGGGGGTTTGTACTGTTTGGGTACATCAGGGGCTCTGCAAATGCAACGTGACGCCTGCAGACCAATCCATTTAAGGCTGCATTCCAAATGGCGCTCCTTCCCTTCCGAGCTCTGTCATGCGCCCAAACAGTGGTTCCCCCCGACATATGGGGTATCAGCGTACTCAGGACAAATTGGACAACAACTTTTGGGGTCTAATTTATCCTGTTACCCTTGTGAAAATACAAAACTGGGGGCTAAAAAATCATTTTTGTGAAAAAAAAAAAAGAATTTTTATTTTCACGGCTTTGCGCTATAAACTTTAGTGAAACACTTGAGGGTTCAAAGTTCTCAAAACACATCTAGATAAGTTCCTTGGGAGGTCTAGTTTCCAATATGGGGTCACTTGTGGGGGGTTTGTACTGTTTGGGTACATCAGGGGCTCTGCAAATGCAACGTGACGACTGCTGACCAATCCATTTAAGTCTGCATTCCAAATGGCGCTCCTTCCCTTCCGAGCTCTGTCATGCGCCCAAACAGTGGTTCCCCCCCACATATGGGGTATCAGCGTACTCAGGACAAATTGGAAAACAAATTTTGGGGTCCAATTTATTCTGTTACCCTTGTAAAAATACAAAGCTGGGGGCTAAAAAATCATTTTTGAGAAAAAAAAAAAATTATTTTCACGGCTCTGCGTTATAATCTGTAGTGAAACACTTGGGGGTTCAAAGCTCTCAAAACACATCTAGATAAGTTCCTTAGGGGGTCTACTTTCCAAAATGGTGTCACTTGTAGGGAGTTTCAATGTTTAGGCACATCAGGGGCTCTCCAAACGCAACATGGCGTCCCATCTCAATTCCAGTCAATTTTGCATTGAAAAGTCAAATGGCGCTCCTTCCCTTCCAAGCTCTGCCATGCGCCCAAACAATGGTTTACACCCACATATGGGGTATCAGCGTACTCAGGACAAATTGCACAACATTTTTTGGGGTCCAATTTCTTCTCTTACCCTTGGGAAAATAAAAAATTGGGGGCAAAAAGATCATTTTTGTGAAAAAATATGATTTTTTATTTTTACGGCTCTGCATTATAAACTTCTGTGAAGCACTTGGTGGGTCAAAGTGCTCACCACACATCTAGATAAGTTCCTTAGGGGGTCTACTTTCCAAAATGGTGTCACTTGTAGGGAGTTTCAATGTTTAGGCACATCAGGGGCTCTCCAAACGCAACATGGCGTCCCATCTCAATTCCAGTCAATTTTGCATTGAAAAGTCAAATGGCGCTCCTTCCCTTCCAAGCTCTGCCATGCGCCCAAACAATGGTTTACACCCACATATGGGGTATCAGCGTACTCAGGACAAATTGCACAACATTTTTTGGGGTCCAATTTCTTCTCTTACCCTTGGGAAAATAAAAAATTGGGGGCGAAAAGATCATTTTTGTGAAAAAATATGATTTTTTATTTTTACGGCTCTGCATTATAAACTTCTGTGAAGCACTTGGTGGGTCAAAGTGCTCACCACACATCTAGATAAGTTCGTTAGGGGGTCTACTTTCCAAAATGGTGTCACTTGTAGGGAGTTTCAATGTTTAGGCACATCAGGGGCTCTCCAAACGCAACATGGCGTCCCATCTCAATTCCAGTCAATTTTGCATTGAAAAGTCAAATGGCGCTCCTTCCCTTCCAAGCTCTGCCATGCGCCCAAACAATGGTTTACACCCACATATGGGGTATCAGCGTACTCAGGACAAATTGCACAACATTTTTTGGGGTCCAATTTCTTCTCTTACCCTTGGGAAAATAAAAAATTGGGGGCAAAAAGATCATTTTTGTGAAAAAATATGATTTTTTATTTTTACGGCTCTGCATTATAAACTTCTGTGAAGCACTTGGTGGGTCAAAGTGCTCACCACACATCTAGATAAGTTCCTTAGGGGGTCTACTTTCCAAAATGGTGTCACTTGTAGGGAGTTTCAATGTTTAGGCACATCAGGGGCTCTCCAAACGCAACATGGCGTCCCATCTCAATTCCAGTCAATTTTGCATTGAAAAGTCAAATGGCGCTCCTTCCCTTCCAAGCTCTGCCATGCGCCCAAACAATGGTTTACACCCACATATGGGGTATCAGCGTACTCAGGACAAATTGCACAACATTTTTTGGGGTCCAATTTCTTCTCTTACCCTTGGGAAAATAAAAAATTGGGGGCGAAAAGATCATTTTTGTGAAAAAATATGATTTTTTATTTTTACGGCTCTGCATTATAAACTTCTGTGAAGCACTTGGTGGGTCAAAGTGCTCACCACACATCTAGATAAGTTCCTTAGGGGGTCTACTTTCCAAAATGGTGTCACTTGTAGGGAGTTTCAATGTTTAGGCACATCAGGGGCTCTCCAAACGCAACATGGCGTCCCATCTCAATTCCAGTCAATTTTGCATTGAAAAGTCAAATGGCGCTCCTTCCCTTCCAAGCTCTGCCATGCGCCTAAACAATGGTTTACACCCACATATGGGGTATCATCGTACTCAGGACAAATTGTACAACAACTTTGGGGGTCCATTTTCTCCTGTTACCCTTGGTAAAATAAAACAAATTGGAGCTGAAATAAATTTTGTGTGAAAAAAAGTTAAATGTTCATTTTTATTTAAACATTCCAAAAATTCCTGTGAAACACCTGAAGGGTTAATAAACTTCTTGAATGTGGTTTTGAGCACCTTGAGGGGTGCAGTTTTTAGAATGGTGTCACACTTGAGTATTTTCTATCATATAGACCCCTCAAAATGACTTCAAATGAGATGTGGTCCCTAAAAAAAAATGGTGTTGTAAAAATGAGAAATTGCTGGTCAACTTTTAACCCTTATAACTCCGTCACAAAAAAAAATTTTGGTTCCAAAATTGTACTGATGTAAAGTAGACATGTGGGAAATGTTACTTATTAAGTATTTTGCGTGACATATGTCTGTGATTTAAGGGCACAAAAATTCAAAGTTGGAAAATTGCAAAATTTTCAAAATTTTCGCCAAATTTCCATTTTTTTCACAAATAAACGCAAGTTATATCGAATAAATTTTACCTTTAACATGAAGTACAATATGTCACGAGAAAACAATGTCAGAATCGCCAAGATCCGTCAAAGCGTTCCAGAGTTATAGCCTCATAAAGGGACAGTGGTCAGAATTGTAAAAATTGGCCCGGTCATTAACGTGCAAACCACCCTTGGGGGTGAAGGGGTTAATATTAGACAAAAAACACAAGTAAAAACAAAATGCAGTTTATAAATGAAGATCTTTATTATTAAGGGAAAAACAAATCCAAACCTACAGGGTCCTGTGTGAAAAAGTGTTTGCCTTCCTTAAAACATAAATTAACTTTGGTTTATCACATCTTTGGGAAGCTGAGTTCAAATTCCCTAGCCACACCCAGTCATGATTACTGCCACACCTGTTCTCTGATGAGACAAAAGTTGAACGTTTTGGAAGGTATATGTCCCATTACATCTGTCGAAGAGGTAATACAGCATTTCAGAAAAAGAACATCATACCAACAGTAAAATATGGTGGTCATAGTGTGATGGTCTGGACTGGTAAATGGAAGCATGAATTATGCTTCTTACTTTAAAATCTTGAAGGAGAATGTCTGGCCATCTGTTTGTGACCTCAAGCTGAAACGCACTTCGGCTATCCTGCAGAACAATGATTCAAAACACACCAGCAAGTCCACCTCTGAATGGCTTAAGAAAAACAAAATTAAGACTTTGGAGTGGCTTAATCAAAGTCCTGACCTTAATCCAATTGAGATGCTGTAGCATGACCTTAAAACAGGAAACCCTCCAATGTGGCTAAATTACAACAAATCTGCAAAGAAAGTTATCTTTGTCTAATATTTAAATTTGTGTGGTGATCTCAAACATTTAAGTGTGGCAAATATGCAAAAGGATAGGAAAGCAGGAAGAGGGAAAACACTTTTTTACACAACTGTACATTTAGTTATGACTACCGTAAGTCAGATTATTGTAGAAATGAATATATCTGTAAAAACTAAATTCTCGATTTATTGCTTTTATCTGGGATTTAAAATGCATTGAAAAACTCTACAAAACAGCAAATCATTAATATATCTATTGTCTATTTGTTCTGTACTGTGAATTTTGATCCTGGTGAATGAGATGAAGCTAGATGCTCCAGGGTCACAACATATCAGTGACATTAGCTGTATCATTTTAGCAGTAAAGGGGCAGCTGAGTACCCTCTGCACCTTCTACAGGTATCGCGTTAAATTGACCTGATACTGCCATTTTTAATTATAAGGATTGTTCTTCTGTCTCATTGTAATAGCAATGAGAGAGTACAAATAAAGAAATTTGATAATAGCATTGGCACCCTACTAGAGTAGCAGATGTTGCAGCGTCTATGTGGCTCAGCAATCGACAAGGGAAGGGGAGTGTAGGAGAATAATAGGAGAATTGTAGGAGGCCACATTTTAGTTTACCCCGCTATGTAATTATACATTACTTATGTACTAGATTTATAATGTGACATTATATTTGCAATATACCGTACCCGCATTTAACTTTTTCAGTTCTGTGATGTCACAGTGTGCAATAAGACTTTTTTGTGAGCCTTATTCTTGTGAAATGAAAAAATATGAGCTACTCGTCTGTGACTTGCTGTCGCGCAACTATTTTACAGCTCTGATTTTACTGGAAATAAAACAGCCAATTTGCAGATAAGTCACACCAAAGTCTCCTGCCATGTGTGACTTGCATTGAAGCCTGTAGCAAGTATGTTGTGTGTGATTTGCAACCAGCGATAGACATTCTAACAAGTTTGCAAACATTTGTGACTGTGTTGTAGTCACAGTATGTCTTAGGTCTCAACGTGACACCATAGGAAATCTTGACATCCAATGCTTGCAATGTGTTGCGGCAATTTCTATGTCGCACAAGACATGTTGACGTGTAGCCCTAGTCATAAGGAGATAAAATTATAGTGGTAAGGAATGATTAGAATAGGACCCTATTCCAAATTTCTCTTTGAGACTTTAGGGATCATGCGTTAGAGACCCTCATCTAGCTGCACCTCTTTGAGACTGTGCAAAACATATGCATAAAATAAAAAGAAGACCTGTCTGTCTATATATATATATATATATATATATATATATATATATATATATTGTATTTTTTTTTTCTTAATAAAATATTATCTTACTACCTGGCTGTAGGTAATCATTTTCAAACAAGCATAATATAAATTAATATGGTCTCAATGTAATATGCTCCCGTACGAAGCAGAGAGAGCTTTGCATTTGTGCAAACATTATTCTATTTGTATCCCAATTTTCAATATCTAATACTATGTGCATAATTGTACCCAGCATGAGGTCTCTTTGTTCACATACAGCACATCCTTTCTAGCTGCCTTTTCTAACACAAGTATGCATGTACTTTGTAGAATAAACCAATGTTATTATAACTCATGGCATGTCCTGACATGTAAAATACTAGGCTTGCCTCCCCCTCTCTGAAACTCCTGATTTTATAGCCTTCACCCTCCCTTGAGCTTATAAAACAAATACACACCAGTGGTTGCATTAATGTTGGCTATATGTGTAGGCAGCGACAACTTTTGTAGAATATTGGCAAGTGAGCTCACTGACTAATACATACTTTGCTTTGAGCTATTAAAGATTAGACCAGGGCATAAGTGAATCAGATTTGCTTAGTTTAACCAGATGTTTGATCCTCCTGTCGAAAACAGACCTACAGGAAACAAAAAAAAAAGGAAAAGAAACAAGAAAAAACAAACAAGCATTTATATTATCCTGCTGTCTTTCCCTTGCAATAAAGATCAGCCGTAAATTAGTCTGGGATTTATCCAGTCCGGCTCTCTGAAGTTTTAAACATCTGTGTGATTTGGATTAACTGTGTAAAGCTAACCCCTTTCCTTTAATTGCTGCCCTTTTGGATTTTAGTACTAGAGTAAAAGTAACAAATCTTGTGTTAGCCAGAGGTGAATTGAAGCAAAATGCTTTTGTGATCACATAATATTTACATTCTTGGATAGTATCCATGACATGTCACGCAAATGATAACCTTTCCAACACTCCCATATTTTAAATTTCAAATTGACCCTAAAAAATAAGCACATCGGCTCCTTTTCTTTCTAGACACATGTTCTCATAGTTCTCATATTAATTTGGCACTTTATTTTATAGGAATGGACATAAATGTGGAGGATCTCTTGTAAATGAGAAATGGATTCTTACAGCGAGTCAGTGTTTTCTCTCTGGGTAAATATGCAAAGTTTTTTATTGATACAAATACAAATGTTCATAACACAAATCTAACAATGTAACCCTCAATTTGCAATGACTATCTATATTTCTTTAGTGTTTTTTTAATAAAAGCATAGGTAATAATTTTTGAATAATGTTCTGCAATTGACATGTGTTTCATTGTTAATATTATTATCATTGTTATTATTATGAGAACTTTTTTATTCAATGATACCATGAAGATAAGTTGGTTCAGTTGAATGTTATCAGTCCTGATTTCTCAAAACTTCAACA
Organism: Ranitomeya variabilis; assembly: GCF_051348905.1. NCBI lineage: Eukaryota > Metazoa > Chordata > Amphibia > Anura > Dendrobatidae > Ranitomeya > Ranitomeya variabilis. The sequence goes on from NC_135236.1 coordinate 326,407,011, forward strand.
TGTGAAATATATCAGAGCTATGAGGTTTACAGGCAGCACCATTTAAAAGGGTTGTCCTCCTTTAAACATATAGGCTCAATTATAAAAAAACGAACTTAGCTTTGCTTATCTTCTTGGGATTTATTGCTGTATTTCCATTGGTCTCTGTTGTTTGGTTGCAGTGGTGATGTCACATTGACATCCCTGCAGGAAATCATTAATCTCAGCAGCTCTTCTTGTGTAGACAACATGAACTGCTGAGCTAACTGATTGACTGCAGCTCTGATGATGTGACATCAACTCTGCAACCGATAAAAAAAAGACCGGCGTAGACATAGCACTGAATCCTGAAAGAGTAAGCAAAGCTTTGTTTGTTTTTTACAGATACCTATCTTGTGTGCCAAAATTTGTTGAAAAGAAATAAGACCTTTAAAACCTGGTTCAGGTAATACATTAAAATCTTCAAAATCTTTAGAAAATTTTAATGCACTACCTGAACTAGTTCGTAGTTTTATGGATTTTCAATAAAGACCTCTTACGTTTATCTACTTCTGTTTGAACGTGCCAAATTTCTCAAATTTTATCTACTACTGCTGAGTAGTGTTGAGCGATACCGTCCGATACTTGAAAGTATCGGTATCGGAAAGTATCGGCCGATACCGGCAAAGTATCGGATCCAATCCGATACCGATACCCGATACCAATACAAGTCAATGGGACTCAAGTATCGGACGGTATTCCTGATGGTTCCCAGGGTCTGAAGGAGAGGAAACTCTCCTTCAGGCCCTGGGATCCATATAAATGTGTAAAAGAAAGAATTAAAATAAAAAATATCGCTATGCTCACCTCTCCGACGCAGCCTGGACCTCAGCGAGGGAACCGGCAGCGTTGTTTGTTTAAAATTCGCGCTTTTACTTGGTTACGTGAAGTCCCGGCTTGTGATTGGTCAGGGCGGCCATGTTGCCGGGACGCGGACCAATCACAGCAAGCCGTGACGAAATTACGTCACGGCTTGCTGTGATTGGTCCGCGTCCCGGCAACATGGCCGCCATTAACCAATCACAAGCCGGGACGTCACGGGAGGCTGGACACGCGCCCATTTTAAAAAGCGCGCGTGTCCAGCCTCCAGTGACGTCCCGGCTTATGATTGGTCACGGCGCCATGTTGCCGGGACGCGGACCAATCACAGCAAGCCGTGACGAAATTACGTCACGGCTTGCTGTGATTGGTCCGCGTCCCGGCAACATGGCCGCCATTAACCAATCACAAGCCGTGACGTCACGGGAGGCTGGACACGCGCGCTTTTTAAAATGGGCGCGTGTCCAGCCTCCCGTGACGTCCCGGCTTGTGATTGGTTGCGCCGCGGTCAACCAATCACAAGCCGGGAGGCTGGACACGCGCGCATTTTAAAATTTTAAAATGGGCGCGTGTCCAGCCTCCCGGCTTGTGATTGGTTGACCGCGGCGCAACCAATCACAAGCCGGGACGTCACGGGAGGCTGGACACGCGCCCATTTTAAAATGCGCGCGTGTCCAGCCTCCCGTGACGTCACGGCTTGTGATTGGTTGCGTCTCCCATGTGACTGCGACGCAACCAATCACAAAGCCGGGACGTAATTTTAAAATCCTTAAGGACCTGAAATTACGTCACGGCTTGCTGTGATTGGTTGCGTCGCCCATGTGACTGCGACGCAACCAATCACAACGCCGGAACGTAATTTTAAAATCCTGAAGGACCTGAAATTACGTCACGGCTTGCTGTGATTGGTTGCGTCCCGGTCACATGGGCGGCACGCAACCAATCACAAGCCGGGACTCACGTAAAGGAAAGAAAAGCGCGAATTTTAAACAAAGAACGCTGCCGCTTCCCTCGGTAAGGTGCAGGCTGCGTCGGAGAGGTGAGTATAGCAATATTTTTTATTTTAATTCTCTCTTTTACACATTTTTACATTAATGTTGTTTCGATACCGATACCCGATATCACAAAAATATCGGATCTCGGTATCGGAATTTCGATACAGCAAGTATCGGCCGATACCCGATACTTGCAGTATCGGAATGCTCAACACTACTGCTGAGCACACCAGCAAAATTCCTGGCACCCACGGCATTTCGTTCATCCATCCTGCATCAAGCTGATATACAACAGGGGGGTGAGCCCTGTTGTTTTTAGTGTCACATAGTCTGTCAGTATATACGCACACCTTTTTTGAAAGGCCACAGAGACCAAACAGAAAAGCCAACTATTGGATGCATGTTTACCGAAAACAGGTGACATGATGTCACCTGGCAGTCTGGTGCGAAACTTCCAGATTTCTTTGAAAATCTGCAACATAATAGCAACTATTTTCACACTGGCTTTCAAAGGAAGTACACTAGCCTTGTTAGGTTCAAAAGTTTTAGTTATTAATACTTACATTTTATGTCAAAACAGGTGAGAAATACTTTTGAAAGGGATTTTCCCATCTCAAAAACAGGGCAGTCAAATGTCCCAGAAGAATAGCTCTCTGTACTTCTTCGGCAGCCCCATTGGCAACACCAAACATGCAGAGGCAAATAATTCTTCTGAGAGGGTATTTCATAGTTTTCACCTGAATTTTGGAAATGTGACACCTGCCAATACGGGCAAGTGTACCTTGTGACTTCTTTTATTGAAAGCACAACATGGAAGTATGGACAGGATAGAATTCTTTGCTCATAAATTGTGTAAAGTTTACCCAAATTACCCTTCGTTTTGTCGACAGTTTACCTTAATAATTTTTCATTAGGGTTAATCATACAGATGCAATTTTTCTTATGTTATAAAGGGATGTCGATCTAAAGGATTATGAAGCATGGCTTGGAATCCACAATATCTATAGCAGGACACAAAAACATAAGCAAGTTTTTAATATTTCGCAGCTGGTCCATGGGCCAAAGGGATCAAATCTTGTTCTTTTAAAACTTTCCAGGTAAGATAACTAGAATTTCTGGTAAAGCTAAACAATATGGGTGACTTTACATTTTTGCTTTTTATGTCCATACACGTAATCTGTAATTACATTTTTCAGTTAACTGGAAGTGTGGCACATGTAAAGTTTATGACCTTCATTAATACACTTGTACCCTATAATCACAAGGGTTCTTTTGCTAACTTTCCGGCAGGGAGACACAAGAAGAAAATGCAACTATGTTTTGTCTAAATGCAGAGAACATGTGTTATTCATAAAACTAAGTTCTTCAGAAGGGATTAAGCTAGCTGAAGGTTTTTAAATGTATAGTGACTCATTCTATACCTTTACAGCATCGATTCACATTCTACTGCATATAACCTACTTCATCTGCAAAGGATGTGAGTTACCCATAGAAAATGTATTATTCAATCACATGGAATGCTAGAGAGGGACTCATGGAAAGGGCTTTTCTAAAAACAATATCCATTCTTTGATCAAATATATACAAGGTAATTAGCATTTTGTCACATCAAATACTGCAGTTTATAGTGGCATGAGAATCAAATTTGATGGATTTTCTGTGGGTATCCTTAACCGAATAACAACCAAGTGCGGAAAATTTCCAGTGCTTGGTCCTGGGCTTTAACCCAGCTCCATTGTAAATTTAAAGTGTGGGGTTAACCCTCCTACTCCTGCAAACTAGGTTTAGTTCTTAGCTGTGAGACACAGGCAGGGATCTTGGGAAGAAGACAGAAGAAGTTTACTAATCCTTTAAGGATCAATGAGCACTATGCTTCTACAAGACCTTGGTGATCACAGAAATACATGCACTTACATGACTTGGCATGCTCTCAGTGAAGTTATTAATGATTATCTTAATAATTTTCTGGCATGCTTTATTCTCTTGAGTACAAAAATGATCAAAAGCCACTGCTGGCATCTTCCTGTGCAATTGACAACTCCAATGACATCTCAAATTTCCTAGACAATCCAATTATTAATATGCTGCAGACCATTGTGGCACATTATTTCACCAAGGCTGAAGCAACATTTGACCCAAAATTGTCATGTTGATAAGACCACTCCAGAGACACTTTCAAACAATGGTCATAACTAGGGTTGAGCGACCTTTACTTTTATAGGATCGGGTCGGGTTCCACGAAACCCGACTTTTTCAAAAGTCGGGTCGAGTGAAATCGGCCGATCCTATAAAAAAGTCGGGGTCGGGGTCGGCCGAAACTCGAAACCCAATGCAGTGCATTGGGTTTCCAATGGTTCCCAGGGTCTGAAGGAGCGGAAACTCTCCTTCAGGCCCTGGGATCCATATTTAAGTGTAAAATAAAGAATTAAAATAAAAAATATCGCTATACTTACCCTCTGACGGGCCCTGGTACTAACCGGGAACCTTCCTTCCTTAGAATCAGCCTTCCAGGACCTTGCGGTAACGTCGCGGTGACGTCGCGGCTTGTGATTGGTCGCGCGGCCGCCCATGTGACTGCTCGCGCGACCAATCAGAAGCCGCGACGTCACCGTGACGTCACCGAAGGTCCTGGAAGGGCTGATTCTTAGGAAGGAAGGCTGTCGGAAAGAAGCAGGGCGTGTCCGAGGGTGAGTATATACCTAATAGGAATATACTCACCCTCGGCTTCATTCCGGCAGCCTTCCTTCCTAAGAATCAGCCCTTCCAGGACCTTCGGTGACATCACGGTGATGTCGCGGCTTCTGATTGGTCGCGCGAGCGGTCACATGGGCGGCCGCGCGACCAATCACAAGCCGCGACGTCACCGCGACGTCACCGCAAGGTCCTGGAAGTCTGATTCTAAGGAAGGAAGGTTCCCGGTTAGTACCAGGGCCCGTCAGAGGGTAAGTATAGCGATATTTTTTATTTTAATTCTTTATTTTACACTTAAATCTGAATTCCGATACCAATTCCCGATATCTTAAACATATCGGGAATCGGTATCGGAATTCCGATTCCAGATTCAGAAGATCGCCGACTTCATGGCCGACCCCACACAGGGGTCGGGTCGGGTTTCATGAAACCCGACTTTGCCAAAAGTCGGCGACTTCTGAAAATTGCCGACCCGTTTCGCTCAACCCTAGTCATAACACTGTTTCCACAACCAAATCAACGTAGCACAAACCTGTTAGTACACTTGAAATTAAATTTGGAGGGCTCTGGACATTGTGTCACCCCATATCATATTCTTTGGAGAAGAACCAATGTGGCATGTATTCCTGCACATGGCTCTTATACTCAATACTAGATGGTGGCCAATTCTAACACATCGGGTATTCTAGAATCTATATGTAGTTTATTTATGAAATTTTCAGAATAATGCAACTTACACACAGGATTCGGCCAGGCGGCCGAGACCAATTAGCGAAGCGTGGTTCAAGTTGCCACATAGTATATTGCCCAGCCATGTAGTATATAGCACAGACACGTAGTATGTTGCCCAGCCACGTAGTATATAGCACAGACACGTAGTATATTGCTCAGCCACGTAGTATATAGCACAGACATGTAGTATATAGCACAGACACGTAGTATATTGTTCAGCCACATAATATATTGCACAGCCACGTAATATATGCACAGCCACATAGTATATAGCTCAGCCACATAGTATACAGCACAGAGACGTAGTATATAACACTGCCCATGCAGTATATAACACCGGCCACGTAGTATATAGCACAGCGATGTAGTATATTGCCCAGCCACGTAATATATACCACAGCCAAGTAGTATATAGTACAGCCACATAATATATTGCACAGCCACATAGTATATAGCACAGCCACGTAGTATATAACACAGCCCATATAGTATATAACACAGGCCACGTAGTATATAGCACAGCGATGTAGTATATAGCACAGACACGTAGTATATAGCACAGACACATAGTATATTGCCCAGCCACGTAATATATTGCACAGCTATGTAGCATATTGCACAGCCACGTAGTATATAGCACAGCCATGTAGTATATAGCACAGAGATGTAGTATATAACACTGCCCATGCAGTATAGGCCACGTAGTATATAGGACAGAGATGTAGTATATAACACTGCCCATGCAGTATATAACCCAGGCCACGTAGTATATAGCACAGCCACGTATTATATAGCACAGAGATGTAGTATATAACACAGCCCATGCAGTATATAACACCGGCCACGTAGTATATAGCACAGTGATATAGTACATTGCCCAGCCACGTAATATATACCACAGCCACGTAGTATATAGTACAGCCACGTAGTATATAGCACAGAGATGTAGTATATAACACTGCCCATGCAGTATATAACCCAGGCCACATAGTATATAGCACAGCCACGTAGTATATAGCACAGAGATGTAGTATATAACACTGCCCATGAAGTGTATAACCCAGGCCACGTAGTATATAGCACAGCCATGTAGTATATAGCACAGAGATGTAGTATATAACACAGCCAATGCAGTATATAACACAGGCCATGTAGTACAGAGCACAGCAATGTAGTATATTGCCCAGCCACATAATATATACTGTTATGGTTTCCAATGGCAAGGAAACATCAGAAGCATAGAATAAACGGACAAGCTCTCGGGTGATGGAAACTAGAGCTGAGCAGAAAACTGGGAGCAGGAACATGCAACAGAATCACTCTGGATACATTGATGGCCAGCATTAGAATGACTGAGGAGCAAGGTTAAATAGGATACTCCCACATCCTGATAGGAACAGGTGAACTGAGAAGGCAAAGCTTGCAGGACACCAGTACCACAAGAGACCACCGGGGGAGCCCACGAACCGAATCACAACAGTACCCCCCCCTTAAGGAGGGGGCACCGAACCCTCACAAGAACCACCAGGGCGATCTGGATGAGCCCTATGAAAGGCACGGACCAAATCAGAAGCATGAACATCAGAAGCTGTAACCCAAGAATTATCCTCTTGACCGTAGCCCTTCCATTTCACCAGATATTGAAGTCTCCGTCTGGAAACACGGGAGTCCAAGATTTTCTCCACCACGTACTCCAATTCACCCTCAACCAGCACAGGAGCAGGAGGCTCAACAGAAGGCACAAGTGGTACCTCATACCTCCGCAATAATGACCGATGGAAGACATTATGGATAGCAAAGGATGCTGGGAGGTCCAAACGAAAAGACACAGGGTTAAGAATTTCCAAAATCCTATAAGGACCGATGAACCGAGGCTTAAACTTAGGAGAAGAGACCCTCATAGGGACAAAACGGGAGGACAACCACACCAAGTCCCCAACACGAAGACGAGGACCAACACGACGATGGCGATTAGCAAAACGTTGAGTCTTCTCCTGGGACAACTCCAAATTGTCCACCACCTGCCCCCAAATACGATGCAACCTATCCACCATGGTATCCACTCCAGGACAATCCGAAGACTCCACCTGACCAGATGAAAAACGAGGATGGAACCCTGAATTGCAAAAGAAAGGGGAGACCAAAGTGGCAGAACTGGCCCGATTATTAAGGGCAAACTCAGCCAACGGCAAAAAGGAGACCCAGTCATCCTGATCAGCAGACACGAAACACCTCAAATAAGTCTCCAAGGTCTGATTAGTACGTTCCGTCTGGCCATTTGTCTGGGGATGAAATGCAGACGAAAAAGACAAATCAATGCCCATCCTGGCACAAAACGCCCGCCAAAATCTGGACACAAACTGGGATCCCCTGTCGGAAACGATATTCTCCGGAATACCATGCAGCCGAACCACATTCTGAAAAAACAGGGGCACCAACTCAGATGAGGAAGGCAGCTTGGGCAAGGGCACCAAATGAACCATCTTAGAAAAGCGGTCACACACCACCCAAATGACGGACATCTTCTGAGAAACAGGGAGATCAGAAATAAAATCCATAGAGATGTGTGTCCAAGGCCTCTTAGGAACAGGCAAGGGCAACAACAACCCACTAGCCCGAGAACAACAAGGCTTGGCCCGAGCACAAACATCGCAAGACTGCACAAAAGTACGCACGTCCCGAGACAGGGAAGGCCACCAGAAGGACCTAGCCACCAAATCTCTGGTACCAAAAATTCCCGGATGACCTGCCAACGCAGAAGAATGAACCTCCGAGATGACTCTATTGGTCCACTCATCCGGCACAAACAATCTACCAGGCGGACAACGATCAGGCCGATCCGCCTGAAACTCTTGTAAAGCACGTCGCAGGTCTGGGAAGACAGCAGACAATATCACCCCATCCTTAAGTATACCCGTAGGTTTAGAATCACCAGGGGAATCAGGTTCAAAACTCCTAGAAAGGGCATCCGCCTTCACATTCTTAGTACCCGGCAGATACGAAACCACAAAATTAAACCGGGAGAAAAACAACGACCAGCGCGCCTGTCTAGGATTCAGACGTCTGGCCGACTCAAGATAAATCAAATTTTTGTGATCAGTCAAGACCACCACCTGATGTTTAGCACCCTCAAGCCAATGACGCCACTCCTCGAATGCCCACTTCATCGCCAAAAGCTCCCGATTACCGACGTCATAATTTCGCTCGGCGGGCGAAAATTTTCGAGAAAAGAACGCACAAGGTCTCATCACTGAACAATCTGAACTTTTCTGCGACAAAACCGCCCCCGCTCCGATCTCGGAAGCATCAACTTCCACCTGAAAAGGAAGAGAAACATCAGGCTGGCACAACACCGGAGCAGAAGAAAAACGGCGCTTAATCTCCCGAAAGGCCTCCACAGCAGCAGGAGACCAATGTGCAACATCAGCACCCTTTTTAGTCAAATCAGTCAAAGGCCTGACAACGCTAGAAAAACCAGTTATGAATCGACGATAAAAGTTAGCAAAGCCCAAAAATTTCTGAAGGCCCTTAAGAGAAGTCGGTTGCGTCCAGTCACAAATAGCCCGAACCTTCACAGGATCCATCTCAATAGAAGAGGGGGAAAAATGTACCCCAAAAAAGAAATCTTCTGAACCCCAAAAACACACTTTGAACCTTTAACAAACAGAGAATTGGTCCGCAAAACCTGAAAAACCCTCCTAACTTGTTGAACATGAGATTCCCAGTCATCCGAAAAAATCAAGATATCGTCCAAATACACAATCATAAATTTATCCAGATATTGTGCATAAAAGACTGAAAGACCGAAGGGGCATTTGACAGACCAAAAGGCATCACCAAATACTCAAAATGGCCCTCGGGCGTATTAAATGCGGTTTTCCACTCATCCCCCTGCTTAATTCGCACCAAATTATACGCACCGCGAAGATCAATCTTAGAGAACCACTTCGCCCCCTCAATGCGAGCAAATAAATCTGTCAGCAATGGCAAAGGATACTGATACTTGACTGTGATCTTATTCAATAGTCTATAATCAATACAAGGTCTCAAAGAACCATCGCTTTTAGCTACGAAAAAGAACCCCGCTCCAAGAGGAGACGAAGAAGGACGAATATGTCCCTTTTCCAAGGACTCCCTAATATACTCTCGCATGGCAGCATGTTCAGGTACAGACAGATTGAATAGACGACCCTTAGGAAATTTACTGCCAGGGATCAAATCTATGGCGCAATCGCAATCTCTGTGAGGAGGAAGAGAATTAAGAGTAGATTCCTCAAAAACCTCACGATAATCAGACAAAAACTCAGGAATTTCAGAGGGAATAGATGAAGCAATGGAGACCAAGGATGTGTCCCCATGATTTCCCTGACATCCCCAGCTTAGTACAGACATTGTTTTCCAGTCAAGGACTGGGTTATGAGTTTGCAACCATGGCAATCCCAGCACTAATACATCATGTAGATTATACAGTACAAGGAAGCGAATCACCTCTTGATGGTCTGGAGTCATACGCATAGTCACTTGTGTCCAGTATTGTGGTTTATTACTAGCCAATGGTGTAGAATCAATACCCTTTAAAGGTATAGGAACTTCCAGAGGCTCTAGATCAAACCCACAGCGCCTGGCAAAGGACCAATCCATAAGACTCAAAGCGGCGCCAGAATCCACATACGCATCCGCAACAATAGAAGATAACGAACAAATTAGAGTTACAGACAAAATAAACTTGGACTGCAAAGTGCCAATAGCAGAGGATTTATCAACTTTCTTTGTTCGTTTAGAGCATGCTGATATAACATGAGTAGAATTTCCACAATAGAAGCACAAATGATTTTTGCGCCTATAAATCTGTCGTTCGCTTCTGGACAGAAAGCTATCACATTGCATACTCTGTGGTGCCTCTTCAGAAGACACCGCCAACTGGTGCACAGGTTTGCGTTCCCGTAAACGCCGATCAATCTGAATTGCCATTGTCATGGACTCATTCAGACCAGTAGGCGCAGGAAACCCCACCATGACGTCTTTTACAGCATCAGAGAGACCTTCTCTGAAAATTGCCGCCAGAGCGCACTCATTCCACTGAGTAAGCACAGACCATTTTCGAAATTTTTTGCAATATATTTCGGCTTCATCTTGCCCCTGAGAGAGGGCTATTAGGGCTTTCTCAGCCTGAATCTCCAAATTTGGGTCCTCATAAAGCAACCCCAAAGCCAGAAAAAACGCATCCACATTGAGCAACGCAGGATCCCCTGGTGCCAATGAAAATGCCTAATTTTGGGGGTCACCCCGCAGTAAAGAAATAACAATTTTTACTTGCTGGGCAGGATCTCCAGCAGAATGAGATCTCAGCAAAAGAAACAATTTACAATTGTATTTAAAATTTAGAAAACAAGATCGATCTCCAGAAAAAAACTCCGGTATAGGAATTTTAGGTTCAGACCGAGGAGCATGTAACAAAAAATCTTGTATATTCTGAACTTTAGAGGCAAGATTATTCAAATTGGTAGCCAGACTCTGGGGATCCATATTTCAACAGATAAAGTCTGAGCCATTCAGGGGTTAAGAGGAGAGGAAAACAGGAGACTGCAATTAGAGCTGGAGTGCAACTTCAGAGGAAGGAAAAAAAAAAAAGGTTTCACACAGTTCCTTTTCTCTCCTGCTTCAGCCTATAGATTAAACATTCGGGCTGGCCATACTGTTATGGTTTCCAATGGCAAGGAAACATCAGAAGCATAGAATAAACGGACAAGCTCTCGGGTGATGGAAACTAGAGCTGAGCAGAAAACTGGGAGCAGGAACATGCAACAGAATCACTCTGGATACATTGATGGCCAGCATTAGAATGACTGAGGAGCAAGGTTAAATAGGATACTCCCACATCCTGATAGGAACAGGTGAACTGAGAAGGCAAAGCTTGCAGGACACCAGTACCACAAGAGACCACCGGGGGAGCCCACGAACCGAATCACAACAATATACCACAGCCACATAGTATATAGCACAGCCCATATAGTATATAGCATAGAGATGTAGTATATAACAAAGCCCACACAGTATATAGCAATGTGGGCACCATATCCCTGTTAAAAAAAGAATTAAAATAAAAAATAGTTATATACTCACCCTTTGTCGGCCCCCCGGATCCAGCCGAGGCGTTTATCGATGCTTCTCGCGACGCTCCGGTCCCTAGAGTGCATTGCGGTCTCGCGAGATGTTCACAGCTGGTTAGAGAAAATATTAATAAAACTTAGCTTTTAATACAATTTGCTAAAATCTAAATTAGGTGTCCACAAGTGCAAAAAAGTGCCAGTGCTTACAACAAAAAATGATAATATATACAGATAAAAACAGTATTTATATATCACATATATGCCTCAACCTGGAGGTGATAAATGAAGCGGACCGACACTCTTCACAACTTATATGCACATGGTGTTATAACTCGGCAGCAAGCTCAGCATAGCATAGAGAGGGCAAATCCCCATCTCATTAAATCCTGCCCATAAGATCCATCAGAATACAAATATGCCCCCTGAACAGGGCTGCGCACACAGGCATATGTTCAGTCAATGTTTCATTGGGCATTTCTTTTCAAAAACAAATTTTATACTCATCCATGGGACCAAGTCTTTCAGCGGTGCCTTCTCAGAGTGTTCAGGATGTCATACTCGGTAATGAATCATAGCATTCCGTTCTCTGATCCTTTCTAATGCTTATGTCTCCCGACGCGTTTCATTATTAAATGCTCGTATATGGTGCTGAACATGTCGATACCCCCCTGATGAATTTAATAATGAAACGCGTATAAGTTGTGAAGAGTGTCGGTCCACTGATAATTCTAAGTGGTCTCTATAAACTGCCATATCTATATACTCTTTTTCTCTGGGGGTGGCTTCATTTATCACCTCCAGGTTGAGGCATATGTGTGATATATAAATACTGTTTTTTATCTGTATATATTCTCGCTTTTTGTTGTAAGCACTGGCACTTTTTTGCACTTGTGGACACCTAATTTAGATTTTAGCAAACTGTATTAAAAGCTAAGTTTTATTAATATTTTCTCTAACCAGCTGTTAACATTTAAGAATACCTAGATTAATTTGAGTACTGTCCTTTCTGAAAAATACAGTCTTGCGAGATGATGACGTAGCAGTCTCGCGAGACCGATACGTCATCATCACGTGAGACTGCATTGCATAGACCGGTCACCGGAGCGTCGAGAGGAGCAGGAAAGGCCTCGGCTGGATGCGGGGGCCCGCGGAAGGTGAGTATATAATGATTTTTTTTAAATTATTTTTAACATTAGATCTTTTTACTATTGATGCTGCATAGGCACTGCGGCATAACGCAGTCTATTAACGCTGCCATTAACCCTTTGTGAGCGCTGACTGGAGGGGATTATGGAGCGGGCACTGACTGTGGGGAGTAAGGAGCGGCCATTTTGCCGCCGGACTGTGCCCATCGCTGATTGGTCATGGCCGTTTTGCCGCGACCAATCAGCGACTTGGGATTTTCGTGACAGACAAAAAGACAGACAGACAGAAGGACAGACAGAAAGACGGAAGTGACCCTTAGACAATTATATAGTAGATAGAAGAAATCTATATGCTTTGAAAATGTTGCTTCCATTTCTTTTCATTTGCATATCATTGATCCTATTATTTCCATAAATTCATGACTTTTCCTTTTTGGTGTTGCAATTTTAATGTTGAGAAAAGGACCCGACTTAGTAGAAATGTTAGACCCAGACTTTAGTGCTGCGGAATGCCAGCATATAGTACTCTTTCCACTAATCTAGCACTGCCACATACTTTATTAAGCTGTTCCCGAACAATAACAACTTTTACAACGGTTACCTTTCGGCAACAGTTTAGCAAAGTGATATCGCTGGATTAGTTAAAAGAGTGAGGTAAGGCGAGAGCTTGCTGCTCCTTATAGCGGGATCCTACAATTTTGGAAGTTCTGACGTGACTTTTCAAGTGACATTAGAGACTCTTCTGAGGGGATTTGCTATTGGATAATATATTGCAAAATCACCAATCTAGGGCTGCACACTATGTTAAAAATAAAATGGACACAACTTGACTGGTGATGAACACTATTTATAGCTTAAGATACCTTATTAAAATACTATGTATACACTTTAAGCAATTTTAGATTTTTTGCCATGTTCGTCCAATCGCATCATGTTCAGGGTGTAGCTTTTTACCCAAAGGCTTCTATGGGGGCTTGAAATCTCATCTCCAGAAAAAAAAACAACATATTTTGGATTAAAAATAATATATATATATATATATATATGCTCAACAAAACAAATATAAATCATGCTATGAAAACCAACCAAAACGTATCTTTGTTTTTTCAACTGTTTATATTCCCTTTGACAAAAATACAGATTTTTGTCAAAGGGAATATAAATATGTTTTCCAATTAAAAACAAATGTTTAAGTGGATGAAATATTGACTTTATAAATAGAATATATAGCATGTACCTGTGTTCCCATAAAATAATTTCCTTATCTTAAACAATAAATCACACAAAAATGAACACTGCATTATTGCTGAAACAGTCTAATACTTGATGTTTTGATATTAAATTGACAATGTAGATCCACATATTACATATGAATCTTTTTTTGCACAGATTCCATTTTACTTCTAGATTAGTTAGTTTAGACTCCCTGTTGGTATAAGTAACTGCTGCCAACAGGTGGCGCTATAGAGTTCAAGTCCTCTTACTCTCTGAAGAGGCTATTTGAATATATAGTTTCCCAGAAGAGCATTGTACAGCGAATAAGCCTCCTTACCTTGACAAGCCAGAGCTGGTATGTCACTCTCCACAAGGATAGAAGAAATAGGAGACAAAAAAGCGCAAATAGGGTCTTATCCTCAGGATTGCTCTTAAAGAATTATGAGAGAACTGCTCACCTGATGGTGCAAAGTAAAGGCGTGTAGTTTGTCAGCTGCTGCAGATCCACAGGTCGGCGCTGCGACCTCTTAGAGACGTTATAATAGATGAATGTGGATAAAATCTGCGCTGCTGTGACAAATAATGAATCCAGATATAGTTGTAAGGTGTTCGGGTGGTTTATTCAACGCGTTTCGAAGCTCATGGCTTCTTCTTCAGGAAGTTTCCACACAAAGATATCTGGATTCATTATTTGTCACAGCAGCGCAGATTTTATCCACATTCATCTATTATAACGACTCTCCACAAGGAGTAATGTTACCCTTTAGACTCCAGTCCAGAGCCTCTCACCTAGCCAAATCAGTTCTCATACTTTGCACTGATGAGGGCAAGCAGCCCGAAACACCTGCAAATTGAGATTCTGATTTGGCTTTAATCTTAAGTCAAATTGCAAGACTCGTTAAAGAGTTGATTGTGAACTGTAGGATTGCTGCTTCCAACAGGTGGCACTAAAGTTCAAGTCCTCTTTCTCTTTGAAAAGGCAATTTGAATACGGTATAAGTAACTGTAATTTATTGAGCAAACATCTAGAATAAGGATATGGTTTGTAGATCTAGCTGTAATATCAAACTGACCTATCTTTTACTAATATTATTTAATATTTTAACAGATCAGCAGTGCTTAATGAGTATGTAGCCCTTATCAAATTGCCCAATTATGGATGTACAATTCCAGAGAAAACTGCATGCGCTGTGTATGGCTGGGGACACACAGGAAGTATGATATTTTTATATATTCAATTACTTTTGTGTTATTAATATTTATTATTCTATATTATATATTTAATTATTAAACATTGCTAATTAGGCATATTTTAATAATCTTTCCCAAACTAGTCATACTATCAATGTATACTAAAATAGTGTCAGTGTAGTCAATGGAGGACTGAACCAACATGTCAAACTTAACTCTGCTCATTATTATCATGTTATTATACGTTTTATATCAATTGTATCGCTTAAAATTGAGCAGAATTAAATATGTTGACTAGCAACTGGTATTACATTTATGAAAGGGTGTTTTATAACGTGTTCTTACCTGTAGCAGCTAAACAAAACCATTTGATTTACTGTTTTTTATTCAGCCCTGAAATCTTGATCAATAGCTTCCCCAACAGTATGATACCCCCACAGACAATTAGATGCCCCCAGCCACCCCATACAGTATAATGCTCCCATGGCTCCCCCACACATTATGATGTGTTTGTGACCACCAATGCACACAGTATCATGGAATGTCAGCCTCCCACACATAGCATTGTGGCCTCCAAATCCCTCTTCCACAAACAGTATTATGGACCCCGTTGCCCCTATATACAGTATGATATACCTCACAGCTCCCATACATATAGAATGATGCACTCACATAGCCCTTATATATTGTATGATTAACTACACAGCCCCCAACGCACACAATACGATGAAACTCACAGCCAGCAGACACAGTATTTTGGACATACAAAACCCCACACACAGTATGATGGACCCTATTGCTCCGTGCACTCACTATGATGGAGCCCACAGTCTACCACACACAGCAGGATAGTCATCATAGCCCCTTACACACACAGTTTATTGGACCCCACAGTCCCCCAACAGAGAGTATGATGGCCTACACAGCCATCCACACACAGTATGATGGAACCCCCAACTCCTCAGACACAGTATGATAGAGCTCACAGTCCCCCACACAATATGATTGACCTCACAGCTCCCTTTCTCATAGTATGATACCCCACAGACCCTAACAGCTTCACATACACATTATGATGTCCCAACCCACCTTCATACTGTATGGAGGACCCCAAAGCCCCTCAAACCATATCATTGACCCCAAAGCCCCCACTCAGTATGATGACCCCAATAGCAAGACAGAATGATGGTTCATACAGCTCCTTACACAGCATATGATTTCCCCATCACACCCCCCCCCCACAGAGTATGATGGCTCTCACAATTTCCCCAAACTATTGACTGATAATTAAAGAAAAAATGTTTACGCACCGTGTTGAATGAGGTCTGTATACAACGCACATCTAGTGATGTTATCGCGCTTGCTTCGCTAAGACTCAGACGCACAGGATGAATGGTGGAATATATTCACAATTGTATTCACCTGAGGATGCTTATATAGGTGAACTCGAAATGCCACAATAGTGGAAGCTGCATAGTGTGGTGTACAGGCATTTTGCGGTCACTGTCGAAAGGCTGGATGTGGCCCATTCACCACACTTTGCCCAGATCTAATTTATATCAGCAAAATGAAAGTAATATACCTAGAACTGATCCTCAAAATATTTTCAGACCACAAACCAAATGATTAAATTCAGACTCCATGTAAGACCCCTAAACACGGTAAATTCAAATCAGTAACCAGACCCCTAGATTAATTCAGAATCCAGGCAGAATGTAAAAATAAATTGAGACCCCCCAGAACAATCCCCAATATGAAGTCAAACAGTCAAACCTCTAATCAAACTTTTAAATTAGTTCTGTCCTTAGATTGGACAAAAAACCTAAGTCATATAAGTTTTCAAGGATGTTTTACTGAGAGATCGCACAGAAGCAAAACCTTTTTTTCATCTTCATCAAATTTATAAACAATAAAGTGTAAACATTACTGAAATTATTGCTGTATTGTGGATATATTATGGAAAATTATAAATATAATTGTTATTTTCTAGCAAACAATTATGACGGGCAGCTTCATCATGGGAAAATGGTTATTGTAGGAAATGAAAAATGCAGTGAATATCACAAGGGGAGAATTACAGTCAATGAGTCTGAAATTTGTGCTATTAATGAAACTGCCAACATTGCACCCTGTGAGGTAAGACTACGAGCAATATTCATTTAGAGTAATCAAGTGTATGCTATAATTCTTGATATTCGGACACATTCTTGATATTCAGGCAGAAGCAGATGTTTTATTTTTTGTTTAATTTTAATGTTTTATCATATCATGCATAAGCATAAAAATGCTAAGATTTGAAGCAGTACAGAGATCTATATTTTATCTCAATATTAAAAAAAATGCTCTAAGAATTGGAGAGTAGCTATAAACAAACATAGTTGCTTCTTGCTGCAGATGGAAACCTATTGACATTTTTTTTATATTTCTAAACAATATATATACAATATACTGTATATACAGCATATACATATATATCTCATATCTACAGTATATTAATATAATCATGAACAGTCTTTTTTTAACTAAAGAAAACATTAGTTCATAAATAATGAACGTAGAGAGTAGCAAAGAGGTAAACTAAATATGTCTTTTGACCTAGGGATATAACAAGCTGTCAGCATCAGAATCATAAAAAATTGGTAAAATCATGTATCCAGGAACTTTCAAATGAAGAATTATAAAAAAGTGAGACACTGCAACAGTTTAATAAAAATGTTATGCAACAGGAATTGTGAAATTTGGATAACTTAGTCTTCTCATGCAAGTTGATTGTGGGAAAAGCTGTGAAAGTGAACATTTTAGCTGCGACCTTGTTGAACTAAATAATGCTCATGAATATACTCAACATTTAAATTGCAATACCAAAAAGAAAATACTGTGGCATTATGGAAATTGCAAGATTGATAGATGTGTTAATGATATCCAAATGATGAAAAAAGAATCCAAATTATTCAGTACTGAGTATGAATGCCACAAGCAGAATTGCATGCACTTACATGCCTTTGCATGTTTTCAATGAAATAATGGTAATCTGAGAAATGTTCTGACATACTTAATGCACTTGGGCACACAAATCATCAAGATTTGTTGCTGGCAATTCTCTTTGTAATTGCCAACCTATGATGTCCCATATGTGTTTGATGTGAGACAAGTTAGAGATGCTGCAGGTCAGAGTAGCACGTTTAGGCCATGTAGGTTGCTCAATCAAATTGCGATCATGCATTGCTGTGCTGAAAATTTAATTCTGGGACACTTTAGAGAAATGACTGTGCATCTTGTTCTACCACCAAATTAATATAAAGCCGAGCTATTAGTGCATCTGGAATGTACACTAAAGGGATTCAACTACTGATATTATGCCACCCCAAACCACCATTCGAAGAGTAAGACCAAAGTGAATTCCCACATGAAGTCCTCTTCATGGTGTTGCAGGTATTGTCTCCAGAACAATATACGTCTATAATTACTTCCAGGACAAAAGCAAGAATCATTGCTGAAGAAGATAGACATCCTTTCCAGCCTACATTGCTCCTTGCCAGTTTCTGGTCACTATCTGGAGACCAAGTGGGCAATGCCATGAAAAGGCCTTTATGTGGGAATGTCACACCTGTCCTACTCCAGAAATTGTCAACACAACAACAGGGCATGTATTGCTTTTGATACTGTGAGCAACAGCCTGCGTGCTACATGCTGCCATGAACTTCAGCATCTCAGTATTGGTTTCCAATTGTTCATGTCTAAAACATTAGGGCGAATCCGTGGATGTACAGTTCCAGCGGGTTAGGCAAAACATCTAAAAAATGTGTTTGGTTCGCATAACAGAACGGTACTCGAAACTGGACCCCATTCAGATGAATGGGGGCCCCGAACATCCATTGTTTGCCATGCTGTCATCTGCATGACAGTACGGCAAACACAGGCTCTGATCTGTATTTATCAGCCGGTGCCTGTGCACTATAACTAAATACATTAAAATAAAAAATACATGGGCCTCTTCTATTTTTGATTCACAGTGCAGGCAAAACTTACAGCTGTGGGTTGCAACCTTCATCTGTCAGCTTTATCATTGCTAGCTATCAAGAATAGATGGGTCCCATCCCGTTTTTAAAAATTAATTAACTAAATAGTTAAAAAAAGTTGTGGGGTGACCCTAGATTTTTGAGAACCATCTAAAGCAAGCAGTTGGGGGCTGGAAAGGGGCTATAGATCTTGGGCTCCCCCAGCCTAAAAATAACAGCCCACAGCCCCACCAGAAAAGGCACATACATTTGATTCGCCAATTCTGGTGCTTTGCCCGGCTCTTCCCACTTGTTAATGTCAGCTGTTTTATGTCCACTGACATCAAGCCCATAGATTTGTAATGGAGAGGCGTTTATAAGATGCCCTCATTACTAACCCCATAGGTATATTGTAAAAAAGACACAACCAAATCCTTTAATTGAAATATTTACACTGACACCTCCATTTGAAATAAAAATAAAAAAGAGCAATTATACTCACCTTTACGCCTAATCCATTGAGGTCCATGTAACCTGTAAAAGACAGGAAATAATAAAAAAAACATAATTCTCACCTTTACGCCTAATCCACCGATGCACATGTCCCCTGGAAAAGAAGAAAAATAATAAACAACCATATCCCTCACCTGTTCGATGTGAAGATAATAACGTTATTTGAAACTGCAGTAATGATCTTACCACAGATCAGAGCAGCCAGTGTTTTTCACGCTGTTGAGCACATGACCGTGTGGGAAGCACACGATGTTCGGGGTGCCAAACCAGAACAGTAGCATAGACTTCCCTAAGAAGACCATGCACACACACTAGGTGTTCGGTACGGAACCCGAACTTTACTATTCGGGTTCGCCCATCTCTACTATTAACTAGAGATGAGCCACCTCCCTAGTGTTCGGGTTCGGTTCGTCGAACAGGGAGATGTTCGACGAACTATTGGTCAAACGTTCGACAAACACCGTCGAACCCTATTGAAACCAATGGCAGGCAAACACAAACACATACAAACACATGGAAAACACATAGAAAACACCTTAAAAGGTGTCCAAAAGCTGACAAACTGCTCAGAAGACACAACAAACACATGGAAAAGTCACAACTACATATAGTCATGCGAAAAGAAAAGAGGTGGAGGAGTAAAAGGAGGAGGAGACATAGATATAGGCATGTCATGCCCTTCTAAAATCAAGAAAGACTGGAGTAAAAATCTAAACTCACTCTACCAACACCCAGACGTCTTGACAAAAAAAATTAAAAAATAAATATCTTTAGGTAGAATGGCGGCGGGTCCATTCAGAACACTTTCCTTAGAAGACGTAGTGGTACCCCCGTTGGGAGTTGTGCCAAAAAATGAACCCAATACATTCAGGCTAATCCACCATTTGTCATATCCAAGGGGCAGGTCAGTAAATGTCAACATTGACGCGGAACCAAGTACAGTACTATGTACTGTACCTCCTTTGATGAGGCAATCAGGCGGGTCAAGAAGTTGGTAAGGGGCACCCTAATGGCCAAAACAGACATTGAGGGGGCGTTCCAGTTACTACCTGTGCCTCCAAATAGTGTCCTCCCATTGGGCTGCTTCTGTGAAGGAGCATACTACATAGATCGCTGTTTGCCCATGGGGTGCTCCATATCCTGCTCACTATGAGGCGTTTAGTTGCTTCCTCGAATGTGTCGTCATGGACGTTTGTAAAGCGGCACATTTTATCCATTACCTCAATGACTCCTTATGTCTGGGCCCAAAAGATTCGCCACAGTGTGAAAACACGTGGTAGTCAACCTGTGAGAAGGAGAGAGCTGGAGGGAGAGTGGACACCCCAGAGCCGAGGGGTTAGATTGAGAAAGAAGAAGGCGGTGTAGCTTGCTTCATGGGTGGGGTACGCTGCTGAGTAGCACTAAATTCTACTAGGCCCAAAAGGATTTTCAGGGCTAGATGCCGCTACAAAATAGTACTTAGGTAAACAGGTGGTGTAGCTTGCTTCATGGGTGGGGTACGCTGCTGATTAGCACTAAATTCTACTAGGTCCAAAAGGATTTTCAGGGCTAGATGCCGTTACAAAATCGTACTTAGGTAAACAGGTCATGTAGCTTGCTTCATGGGTGGGATACGCTGCTGAGTAGCACTAAATTCTACTAGGCCCAAAAGGATTTCCCGGGCTGGATGCCATTACAAAATAGTACTTAGGTAAACAGGCGGTGTAGCTTGCTTCATGGGTGGGGTACGCTGCTGAGTAGCACTAAATTCTACTAGGCCCAAAAGGATTTCCTGGGCTAGATGCCATTAAAAAATAGTACTTAGGTAAACAGGTCGTGTAGCTTGCTTCATGGGTGGGGTACGCTGCTGAGTAGCACCAAATTCTACTAGACCCAAAACAATTTCCAGGGCCTGATGCCGTTAAAAATAGTACTTAGGTAAACAGGTGGTGGGTGGCTGGGCTACTCTGCTGCCTAGCAGACACTGAAGCTTTGGAGCAGACCTCTGAATCCCAGGCCATAGTATGAGTAAGGGTACCATTACACAAAACGATTTACCAACGATCACGGCCAGCGATACGACCTGGCCGAAGTCCCCGGGTAACCAGGGTAAACATCGGGTTACTAAGCGCACGGCCGCGCTTAGTAACCCGATGTTTACCCTGGTTACCATAGTAAATGTAAAAAAAAAAAACTTACATACTCACATTCCAGTGTCCGTCAGGTCCCTTGCCGTCTGCTTCCCGCACTGACTGAGTGCCGGCTGTAAAGTGAAAGCAGAGCACAGCGGTGACGTCACCGCTGTGCTCTGCTTTTACTTTCTGGCCGGCAGTCACAGTCAGTGCGGGAAGCAGACGGCTAGGGACCTGACGGACACCGGAATGTGAGTATGTACTGTTTGGTTTTTTTTACATTTACGATGGTAACCAGGGTAAACATCGGGTTACTAAGCGCGGCCCTGCGCTTAGTAACCCGATGTTTACCCTGGTTACAAGTGAACGCATCGCTGGATCGGTGTCACACACACCGATCCAGCGATGACAGCGGGAGATCCAGCGACGAAAGAAAGTTCCAAACGATCTGCTACGACGTATGATTCTCAGCGGGGTCCCTGATCGCTGCTGCGTGTCAGACACAGCGATATCGTATGGATATCGCTGGAACGTCACGGATCGTACCGTCGTAGCGACAAAAGTGCCACTGTGAGACGGTACCCTAAGAATTCTGCAGACGACCCCACCCACCTGGTATTGACAATGGCAACGTCATGTAAAACTCAGCAAGGGGACTAAATAAAAGAGTCTCCATTTTTTCAAAAAATTCGGCCACAGACACCACTTAAGTGGCATCAATTTTGCGAGAGATTTTTAAAATGGTTGGTGAGGTGATTTTCAAAAATCATCAAGCTTTTAGTCTCCCCAAGATGACATAGGGGTAGAAAAGTCCTTGCGGATCCAGGATTTGTTCATCTTGATGAACGTTAGTCTGTCTACATTGTCACTGGACAGCGGCGTGCGCTTATCTGTCAGCACACCACCAGCAGCGCTGAACACATGTTCAGAGAGAACGCTGGCTGTGGGGCACGACAAGATCCCCAAGGCGTTAGTGGCGAGCTCAGGCCATTTTTCAAGATTGGAAGCCCAAAATGAGCAAGGGTCCAGTTCCACAGTCATGGCATTGATGTTAACTTGGAGATACTCTTGTACCATCCTCTCTAGGCATTGGCTGTGCATCAGACTTCTTGTCTCCTGTGGCCTTGCAAAGGATGGTCTAAAAAAATCTCGAAACGATTGGAAAAAATTGCTGTTATCACCAGATACGATGTTACTGTTACGGTTAGAGTGATGACTCGATAGTCCTACGGTTGGCAAGTTAGAACTCAGAGATTGACTATGTGCACCACTGGTGTTTTGTGGAAAAGCAGATGTTAGATTCTGTAACAGTCTCTGCTGATACTCCTGCATGCGTGAATCCCTTTCTATGGCAGGAATTATTTTGTCAAATTTGCTTTTGTACCGGGGATCTAAGAGTGTGGCAACCCAGTAGTCGGCATTACTTCGGATTCTGACTATCCGAGGGTCATGTTGCAGGTAGTACAGCAAGAAGGCACTCATGTGTCTTGCGCACCCAGGAAGACCAAGTCCTTGTTGTCTTGGTGGTGGCGAGGTGAGAATCATGCTTCCTTTGTCTGCCCTCTCCCCCCAACCTCGCAAAACAGAAATTTGATCAAGGTCTCCCTCATCTGATGAGTCTTCCATGCCCAGTGCCAGTTCGTCCTCCACTTCTTCCTCGCCTCCTGCACCTTCCTCAACAGTTTGGCTGCTACCAAGCGCCCTCGGTAATCCCTCTCCCCCAGCCTCCAATGCCAGCTGCCTTGGTGCTGCCAACCTTCTTGACCTTGGAGATATGATCTCTTCTGCATATGACTCCTCCTGTTCCTCCTCCTCCTCCTCCTCTTGTTCCACCACCTGACTCCAGACACTGTGTAAGGTGTGCTCCAGCATGTAAATCACCGGTATGGTCATGCTGATAATGGCATCGTCAGCACTAAACATCTTCGTTGCTATTTCAAAACTGTGCAGAAGGGTGCATAGGTCCCTGATCTGAGACCACTCCTGCAGCGTGATTTGCCCCACCTCTTGATCTCGTTGGCCCAGGCTATACGTCATAACATATTGCACCAGGGCTTGTCGGTGCTGCCACAGTCACTGCGACATGTGCAGAGTTGAATTCCACCGTGTGGGCACATTGCATTTTAGCCGGTGAACTGGCAAGCCCAACGACTTCTGTAGAGATGCAAGTCGTCGAGCTGCGGGATGCGAATGGCGGAAGTGAACACACAGCGACCATGCCCTCTGCAGAAGCCCATCTAGTCCGGGATAGTGGGATAAAAATTGCTGGACAACCAGGTTCAAAACATGAGCCATACAAGGCACGTATGTGACATTGCCCCAGCAAAGGGCCGCACCCAGGTTTGCAGCATTGTCGCACACAGCCTTCCCTAGCTGCAGGTTGAGTGAAGACAACCATTGATGGAACTCGGTCTCCAGAGCTGACCACAACTCCTCAGCTATGTGACTCACATTTCCCAGACATTTCAATGTAAACACTGCCTGATGCCGTTGAGCCCTGGTGACAGCATAGTGAGGAGGTGTGCAGGATTCCTTCTGCGTAGTTACAACGTGGGTGGCATTACCAGACAGGCTTTGGGTGCAGGTGGAGGACTGAGAGGAGGTTGAGGAGGCAGAAGCAGTGGAGGAACTTCTAGATGCAGAGGATCGATGAGCAACTCGTGGGGACGGCAAGACTTGGACAGCAGCCCCTTCTCCTGATGTCGCAGTAGTTACCCAGTGCCCAGTCACCGACATGTAACGCCCCTGTCCATGTCTACTCGTCCAAGTGTCTGTGGTGAAATGCACCCTGTCACACACAGAGTTTCTCAAGGAAGTGGTGATGTTGTGTGTGACATGCTGGTGTAGCGCAGGCACAGCTTTCTTTGAGAAGTAGTGGCGACTGGGCATCTGGTACTGGGGCACTGCGACGGCCATAAGGTCTTGAAAATCCTCTGTGTCCACCAGGCAAAAAGGCAGCATTTCTGTAGCCAACAGCTTGCAGATGGAGAAATTCAACCTCTTAGCTTTGTCATGGCTAGGAGGAAATGGTCTTTTACTTGTCCACATCTGAGAAACTAAGGGCTGGCTGCCGTGCTTAGATGGAGTTGAGTAGGGTGTCCCCGGCAAACTGCTGGTCTGTGAGGAAGGTGCAGGTGGAGATGTTATGTTGCCTTGATCAAAATGTGGTGTCGATGTCGGAGAGGGCTCAACACCAGCTGGTGTTTCCACTTGCAAATGTCCTGACGATCTGCCAATCACACTGGCTGTTGCGGGTAAAGAGGTGGAAGGTCTGCATCCCAAACCAAGTGCGACTGCTGTCCCCACAGTCACAGAGGATGAAGAGGACACGGATGCACTTGATGGGGCAGACGGTGGTTGACCTGGCCCACTAGGCCGAATTGTAGCACAGTGAGCTTCCCACTGCAACTTATGCCTCATATCCATGTGACGGTTCATGCATGAAGTACTCAAGCTAGTGATTTTTTGGCCTCTACTGAGATTTTGTTGGCAAATCTTACAGACATGAGTTGGGTCATCCTTTGCGATGTCAAAAAATGCCCAGGCTATGCAAGGCTTAGAGCCCGTGCGACTTGAAGAGCCACCACGACTTCTGGTCTGAGGCACAGTTGGGGTTGAGGATGCAGTTGATGATGTGCTTCCAGTACTCCGTCTCTGTCCAGGAAGGCACACTGTTACCTCGTCGTCAGACTCGTCACTAGCATCCTCCTCCACCTCTTTTGCTGACCTCATGGACTGGTGGACTGGGGGTTGACAGTAAGGGTATGTGTCCACGTTCAGGATTGCTTCAGGATTTGATCAGGAGTTTATGCAGGTAAAATCCTGACCAAATCTGCACCTGAGGTCACTGGCAGGTCACCTGCATTGTCCTTGAGTTTTTTCTGCAATGTAAGGACATGCTGCGTTGTTAAAAGACCCGCCACATGTGAGTTTTCTCGGGTGTGCCGCATGCTTCTTTTCCTGCATAGTGGAGACAGGATTTCATGAAATCCTTTCCACTATGCTGTAACATCTGGACGCTGCGTTTTTTATGCATGCTGCTCAACGCTGCGTCAAAAACTCAGTGTTTCCTGAACATGGACACATACCCTAAGCGGGGTCTACAACCTCGTCATCATCATCCTGTGTGTTCTCACACCCGTCATCCTCAGAGCCAACCTCTTCCTGCCCCAACCGAAAAGTCAAGTTTTCGTTCCAATCAGGTATCTCAGTCTCATCATTATCTTCCTCATTGTCTCCACCAACGGGAGTTACAGTTTGGGAACGAGGGTCTACATTATGCTCAGAATCTTCTTCATCTGGGCCTGGATCCGACTCACAAAGATTCTGGGCATCAGTGCAGATCATTTCCTCATCTGGATTCACAGAAGCTCTGGAGCAGACCTCTGATTCCCAGGCTATAGTATGCATAAACAGCTCTACAGACTCAACCATGTGTGTTACCCCATGCTCAGATGGGCAGCTGGAGACTTGGGAGCTGTGAGGAAGCAAGTGCAATTGGGGTGACAACTCTGAGGACTGGAGTAGTTGTGATGTTGAAATTGACATGGAGGAGAGCCCACTTGAATGCGCACTTGATATCCGTTCAAGCACCTGCTGTTTTTGTGCCTCATCTGGAATTTTTGGCGATGCTTGTAGCGATGGTCGCAAGAAAGGGATCATATCAGATTGTCCACAAAAAGAAGTAGACATCTTACTTTGGCTGGAAGATGGTCTTTCTTCTGGAGATGTTCCTGTTGCTTTACCACCTACCCCATGGACACAACTTTTTTTTCCCTTTCCAACACACCTATTCCCCATTCCACCAGCAGCAGGCCTTTTGCCAGTCATTTTAGTGCTTAACTAATTGGCAACTCTGTACTCTGAACTGAGTGGCCAAACTGTGGTACTAGGCCCAAAACTGTTAACTGGATTAGATGCAGTAAAAATTGAGATACACAGGTGGTATAGTTTGTTTCACAGGCGGGCTGCTCTGCTGACGTGCAGACACTGCTCCTAGACCCAAAACTGTTAACTGGATTAGATGCAGTAAAAATTGAGATATACAGGCGGTATAGTTTGTTTCACAGGCTGGCTACTCTGCTGACGTGCAGACACTGCTCCTAGGCCCAAAACTATTAACTGGATTAGATGCAGTAAAAATTGAGATACACAGGCGGTGTAGTTAGTTTCACAGGCGGGCTACTCTGCTGATGTGCAAAAACTGCTACTAAGCCCAAAACCCCAAAACTATTAACTGGATTAGATGCAGTAAAAATTTAGATACACAGGCGGTATAGTTTGTTTCACAGGCGGGATACTCTGCTGACGTGCAGACACTGCTCCTAGGCCCAAAACTATTAACTGGATTAGATGCAGTAAAAATTGAGATACACAGGTGGTATAGTTTGTTTCACAGGCGGGCTACTCTGCTGACATGCAGACACTGCTCCTAGGCCCAAAACTATTAACTGGATTAGATGCAGTAAAAATTGAGATACACAGGCGGTATAGTTTGTTTCACAGGCGGACTACTCTGCTGACGTGCAGACACTGCTCTTAGGCCCAAAACTATTAACTGGATTAGATGCAGTAAAAATTGAGATACACAGGCGGTATAGTTTGTTTCACAGGCAGGCTACTCTGATGACGTGCAGACACTGCTCCTAGGCCCAAAACTGTTAACTGGATTAGATGCAGAGAAAATAGAGATACACAGGCGGTGTAGTTAGATTCACAGGCGGGCTACTCTGCTGACGTGCAAACACTGCTACTAAGCCCAAAACCCCAAAACTATTAACTGGCTTAGATGCAGTAAAAATTGGGATACACAGGCGGTATAGTTTGTTTCACAGGCTGGCTACTCTGCTGACGTGCAGACACTGCTCCTAGGCCCAAAACTATTAACTGGATTAGATACAGTAAAAATTGAGATACACAGGCGGTATAGTTTGCTTCACAGGCGGGCTACTCTGCTGACATGCAAATACTGCTACTAAGCCCAAAACCTCAAAACTATTAACTGGATTAGATGCAGTAAAAATTGAGATACACAGGTGGTATAGTTTGTTTCACAGGCGGGCTGCTCTGCTGACGTGCAGACACTGCTCCTAGACCCAAAACTGTTAACTGGATTAGATGCAGTGAAAATAGAGATACACAGGTGGTATAGTTAGCTTCACAGGCGGGCTACTCTGCTGACATGCAAACACTGCTACTAAGCTCAAAACCCCACAGCAGCAGCGGTGCCATCTAACACTAAGCTGCAGCAGTGAGGAAATGGTGGCAATGGGGAAAATGGCTGGTTCTTATAGGGCAAGGACATGTGACATACACAGCTAATGACACATGCCCTTGCTTGTGTGCATCACATGCACATTGCTGTGTGTGTGCGCACTGCTGATAGGCTGAGAGACTGCACCACCCTTCTGTAAATGCGGGAAAGAAAAAAAAATAGAGATCGGCGTTATTTCAGCACAGATCTATCCCCCGTCCCCCCCCTCCCGCCCACTATACACTGAAACAGTCCATTAACAATGATAAACAGTTTTAGGCTACTTTCACACACAGCATATTTGCTGCGTATTTTTACGCGCGCGTATTTTGCTGCTGCTTTACCTGCATTTTTTTACGCAGGCAAAAAACGCAGCTGCTTTCACACACAGCGTTTTTTGCTGCGTTTTTTGCAGCTGCGTTTTTTTCAGCATTGTGTACTGAAAATAAAGTTTGTTTGAAAAAAAAAAAAGGGGAAAAAAAAAAGAGTCATTGAGGCCATTTCCTGTCTTTATGACTCAGAATACAATACACACTGGAGTTAACATCATGTCGATTCTGCCAGCTGCAATGGCCTTGAGCCAAAGACGCCTCAGCAAGCGGAACAGACATCAGCTGGGGTTTACTAACCCCACTGTCACTAACCCCAGGTTATTAGGGCAGGCGTCAGTCAGACGCCCCCACTCGTAACCCTGTACGGTAAGGGTATGTTCACACGATCCTGATTTCAATCCTTTTTTTTTCAGGACAAAAACCGCAGCTCTTGGCAGAAAACGCAGGTGCGTTTTTGGTGCGTTTTTGATGCGGTTTTTGATGCGGTTTTAGTGCGTTTTTTATGCAGTTTTCTCTGCAGATTGTCTGTGTTTGACACAAATAAAGCTTTAACTGCAGTGGGGGAAAAAAAAAAAGAAATGATGTCATTTCCTTGTCCAACCCTTTTCTTCTTCCATCCTCCATTTTGGGACTAAACACCAAAATGAGTGGACGTGTTTTGAATGACAGCGCTCCGCAGAGTGCTGAGCGTAGGCCAGATCACAGCCCGCGGATCCAGCTCTATCCAGCTATTTAAGTCTACGTTCACATTTGCGGTCTGCGCCGCAGCGTCGGGCGCCGCATGCGTCATGCACCCCTATATTTAACATGGGGGTGCATGGACATGCGTCACACTTGCGTTTTGCGCCGCATGCGTCACTGCAGTGCACGCATCCGGCCGCAGAGGACGCAGCAAGTTGCATTTTTGCTGCGTCCAAAATCAATCAAAAAAAGGACGCATGCGGCGCACAACGCAAATGTGAACATAGCCTAAGTGCCACGTATTTAAGTGCCACGTATTTAAGTGCCACGTATTTCTTTGCCACGTATCACGTATTTCAGTGCCACGTATTTCAGTGCCACATATTTCAGTGCCACGTATTTCAGTGCCACGTATTTCAGTGCCACGTATTTCAGTGCCACGTGCCACATATTTCAGTGCCACGTGCCACGTATTTCAGTGCCACATATCACGTATTTCAGTGCCACGTATCAAAGTGCCACGTGCCACGTATCAAAGTGCCACGTGCCACGTATCAAAGTGCCACGTGCCACATATTTCAGTGCCACGTGCCACGTATCAAAGTGCCACGTGCCACATATTTCAGTGCCACGTGCTTAAGTGACACGTGCCACGTATCAAAGTGCCACGTGCCACATATTTCAGTGCCACGTGCCACGTATTTAAGTGACACGTGCCACGTATCAAAGTGCCACGTATCACGTATTTCAGTGCCACGTATTTAAGTGACACGTATCACGTATAAGTGCCACGTGTCACGTATTTAATTGCCACATATTTAAGTGCCACGTATCAAGATTTTCCATGGAGAACAGACACATCCAGAGATATGTCTGCTCTCCACGGCTGCAGCAACACACTGACAGGAGCCATAGTTCCTGTCGGTGTGTCACTGCGCATGCGCGAGCGAGTTTACCGGCGGTCATTGACCCTGGCACTCTCGCTTAACGGCAGTGCTGCGTGGGAAAGTTCAACGCAGCTGTACTGCTGTTAACCGAGACGCCGGAGTCATTGAACTCCGGAACAGTACGCGATACACTGCTAGGAGCTTCACTCCTGGCAGTGTATCGCCGGAGAGCAGCCGATCGGCGTGGGACACTCGTTTTATGGATTCTGCGGACAGGGAGTATGAATTTGGTTTATTATTTTTGGATTTTTTCCTGGAGGATCGAGGGCTTCGCCTACAAGTGTGCTGTTGGTGAGTATATACTCTATGTTATGTACTGTACTGTGTGTCATGTATGTGTATTGTGTGTAGGTGTTTTGTGTAACTTTACAATTGTGCTAAGTCGCCGGACACAGGGACAACTCTCCCATCCTAATACCGGATGGGAGTAGTAGTCCCATACGGTGACTTAGCACAATGGTGGCACTAGCGTCGCATGGGGACACGCACACACACACGCACCCACATACACACACACAGAAGGACTCCATGCTGCTTCACTGGGGGGCGGGGGCTTCCCTCTTCCTGTCCGACGTCATGTCCGGTCCTGGGTGTCAACCCCTCCGTACAAAGACGCCGACACCCAGGACAAAGGCGCTGTGTGTGGAAGGTAATATGGGGCCCTAGGGGGATACGCAGACACGCCGCTGCGTAAAGAATTGACATGTCAATTCTTTTTACGCCGGCGTGTTTGCAGACAAAAGCGCCGCGTTTTTTTGCGGTGTGTCTGAACGGCAAAGTGAATTTCTCATTCACTTTGCCGGCAGACGAAAATGACATTGCGCATTTTTGAAAAGCGCCCGCAAAATAGCGCTCAAAAATGCGCTATGTCTGAAAGTAGCCTAAATGTGCAAATCAAGCTGGGCTTTTGGTGAACGAACAGTTATCGAACAGAGACTCGAACAGCCGAATTTTAAGCAAATTGTTCGGGTTTGTCGAACGACTCGAACACCGCCCAAAACAGCTCGAATTTGAAATTGGCGAACAGTTCAAGTCGAACACCGCTCATCTCTACCATTAACATCTTACTGACAATCGAAATGACTTAAAATTAACATGATATGTAAGTGAATAGCATCCCTGATGGGACAAAATACGGCAGCTGTCAGCTGCACACTATATCTGACACTTTGCTGACATCAGCCTTGAATGGTGTTGTCACTGACCATAGCCATTTCACCTCTTAGATGCAGCTGTCAATAGTGACTACAGCATCTAGATCGTTAACAGAGTATGGAGGCTCCCTCTTGAACCCCAAAGGCACCCTGAAATCATGATTGTGTGGTGTTGATGGTTGTCATGGCAACTGGTCAAATAATAGCCATACAGTCTTCCAGCTATAGTGGTCTGTTCAGAAATTAGTAACATTCAGATGGCAAAAAAAAACATTTTACTTTCCCATCATGCCAATTTCCATTAATATTTTTAAAAGGATCTTAAAGATTAGTAAACTACATGAGAGCAGTTTTGAATATGTTGAGGAGTGGTGTTTTTAATATGGTATCACTTGGGGGGGTTTCTAGTATACAGGTTCCCCCCCCCCCAAAAAAAAAAAGAAAAAAAAAAAAAAAATTGTTGGAAAAACTAAGCTAAAGAAACAAGTCAGCTCACCCACAGGAGAATCCAATGCCTGGAACACCAACAGTGCAGCAGGAATACAAATCAATTGTAGAAAAAATCAGGCTTTCAGGATCCTATAAAAACTTGAAATTTATTGTGTAAATTTTAAAAATAAAAAAGCATGCTATCAAAACCACATAGTGGGGAGGAAAATAGGTAGACACGTTTCAGACCACAGGGTCCTTAGTCGTTGCATAGAGAAATGACCTTAGTGTCAACATTATATAGTATTTCCTGTCATGAACACACGATTTGTCTGGACCAAGTTTAGTGAGCTAAATACAAAAAACACATAATAAAAAATGCAATGTTTGAAAGCACATATGGCATATAGTGCGGTCCATCAGAAGCTTTGCCAGGGTGCTATAGTGTGGGACGAACCTCCTATAATACCTGGCGGTCCCCGAGAAGGACATCACCTGCTTCTTCGTCCTGGGAGTGAGCCAGGATGCAATGGTATCCACTTTACCAGGCTCTGGCTTCAGAACCCCCACCTACCAAGTTAACTATGGTAGAGGACCTCGCTCTGGGTGAGCAGATCCAGGAGGGTTTCTGCGTCTCCCTCTTCGGGAACATTAAACATGGGGAGGGTGCAGGCCTCCAGCTCATGATGGTCCTTCATCATGTTCACGTGGAAGGCCTTCCTCCTTCCACGGGCATGGTCCAGGGTGACCAGGTACGTAACAGTCTTGATCTGCTTGTGCATGAGGTATGGGCCCTCCCAGGCTGCCTGAAGCTTGTTCTGTGGTACGGGGACCAGTACCCACATGTTTTGAGCCACCTGGAAGGTCCTCTCACAAGCATTCTGGTTGTACCAATGCTTCTGGTCAGTCTGGACTTCGGCTATATTGTCATGCACCAGCCACATCAAGGCCATCATCTTGGCCTGGAAGCGCACAACATACTCAATGACTGACACTCCAGTGGTGGCCAAATCCCCTTCCCATGCCTCTTTCACCAGAGCCAGGGGCCCCCACACATACATTGCCCATACTGGAGCTCAAATGGATAATGCCCGTTGGGGCCTATGGAACTTCCCGGTAGGCAAATAACAGATGAGGGAGGTATCGCTCCCAATCTCTCCCGTGGGAGTTGACCAACATCTTAAGCATCTGCTTCAAGGTGCCATTGTACTGCTCACACAGGCCATTAGTCTGTGGATGGTATGGGCTGGCCACCAGATATTGCACATGTTTTTGCTTACAAAGGGACTCCATCAGTTGTGAACTGAAGCCCTCGGTTGGTGGGCATTTCCTGGGAAAACCTCAATGGGGAGAAAATCTCCAATAAGGTGGTAGCCACCTTGTTGGCCCAAATGGACGACAAAGCTACTGCTTCCGGGTACCGGGTGGCACAATCTACTACCGTCAGTATGAAGCATTTCCCGGAGCAGCTGGGAAAGGACAGCAGTCCAATGAGATCCACAGCTACCCTCTTGAAAGGCTCTTCAATGATGAGCAGACTTACCAGTGTGGCTTTGGGGCACGGCCCTGCCTTCCCCACCCTCTGACAGGTGTCACACGAACGGCAGTAGGCAGCCACATCAGCCTCCATCTTATGCCAGTAGAAATGCCTTGGTTTTAGCGATCCCTAGGTGTCTGGCCATCGAAATCTCATTTGATATCCGCAACATTTCTGCCCTGAATGGATAGGGTACCACTAACTGTCAGTCCCTGGGCCATGCCTCTGGGGAACCCTGATAGACTGTTACCTGGTACAGCCATCCCTGGTCCCAGACCACACGCTCGCAGTGTGACTCCATGGGAGGCTGTGCTGCCTGCTCCTTAAGAGATTTCAGGCTGTCTTGAGCTTCTAGCACAACCTAAAACCCCTGACTAGATGTGGCCAGAATAGACAAAACTGTCACATCTTCCGTCAATTCGCAGGTGACCTGTCTCCTGGCTTCTGTCTGACTCGGGGGCTGCTTGGTCAGTGGTCAGGAAGCCACCGAACCTCAGTGAGGATACCTAGCCCCTGGCACTTCCACTCCTGGTGAAAGGGGCCACGACCGCTGCAACTGTGGGTAGCGCCCGCTTTCCCTCGGCTCCTGACAAAGTTGCCAAGCCAGGCAGACTAACCTGGCCTCCTGACATCCCGAATGTGGGAAACTCCTGCCTTGGGGCCTTACCTGGTGGCTCAATGTCTCCTGTGACACCCCCAATCCCCAGGGTCTGTTCCTCTCCCTTCAGCAGTTCCGAACTCAGCAGCCTGGATTCATCTAGGAAAGTTTCAGATTTTGCTTCCCCCTCCACAGCAGGAGGCACATTCAATACATCAACATCAACAGCAATAGCAGTGTACAATTCAAGACAGTCTATGGGAGCTGAACTTGGGGGTTCAGTGGCCACATACTGGGACACTAGCCACCCCAAATCATTCTAAAGCAAAACATCAGCAGGAATATTTGCCGATAACCCAACCTCCCTCATTCCCCTACTGGTGCCCCAGTCCAAATACACCTTGGCAATGGGCAGCACCAGTTCGACAACTCCAATACTGGAGACAGAAAGGGTTTTTCTGGGTACCAAATCCCGGGGAGACAACACCTCAGGCCGTACAAGGGTCATCTCAGCACCAGAGTCCAGCAGTCCCATGACCGCTGCGCAGTCGATGGTGACGGGATGGTATTTATTCTGCAGTCTCATGACCACTGCATGGCCGATGGTGATGGCATGGTAATTGTCAAGGTATCTACCACCACTCCCTCCCACACACAAAACAGGGGACAGTTTCTGGGATGGGGATGGGGGCATTATGGCATTGGGACACATGGCCTTGAAGTGCCCTGGTTGGTTGCAATGATGACATCGGCACGGTTCCACCCCTGACCTGGAGAGTGGAGCAGAGGGGTGCACACACTGCATTCTAGGGGCTGGGGAAATATGGGCAGGATTGGTCTTACCCCCACTCCAGGTGTGCTGGAGGCCCTCTTCACCTCAGGTGCCTGATTGTTGGCATGTTTGTCCGCCAGGGCGGCGGTAGAAGGGGCCCCCAACTGCTGGAGGTCCTCAGGGTGGCTCCACAGGAATTGCTCTGTGACAAGCAGCTTCTGAATCTCCTGGTGGGTGGTGAGCTCCAAACCCTTGGTCCAGTGCACTGCAGCTCTCATAAGAGCCCGCATGTGGTCGGCCCAGGTGTCCTTTGGAGGTTGCGGAACTTCCTGCGGTAAGACTCCAGAGTGAGGTTGAACTGCTGGATCAGGGCCCATTTTATGCTGTTGTAGTCCTGCTCCTCCCTGGCAGGTAAGTCCCCCAGGATGTCCAGGGACTTACCCCTCAAACAGGGGGCCAATACTTTGCCCACTGATCCGGGGCCAGATGGTGTTGGCGGCAGGTTCACTCAAAGGTCAGCGGAAATGAGTCCAGATCTCCATCATTTTCTAACAAGTGGAAGTCCTCAGATCGAACTTTGGAAGACTTGGTCCCCTGAGTGGCTGAGGTGTCCGGTGGGGACCAGTGATGAGCCATCTCCAGCAGGTGCTCATGCTCCGTAGCTTCACAATTTTCTGCAACTTCACATTCTGCCTGGCGCTCTGCAGCTTAACATTCTGCCTGGTGCTCTGCAGTCTCTTGCTCACACTGATGTTCTTTGCGCTCATACTTTCGCTCCTCAAGAGCATACTGCCGCTCATTGCACTCATGCTCATTCAGATGCTCTGACACTGCCAGGCGTTTTTCATAGGTGGCCTGGTCCTGAGCCTTGAGATGAGCCAGAGCCTCTTGCAGGAGGGCATTCGATCCTACTTGGCTGGGGCAGGCAGGTGATGGGCAGTCCACTTCAGGACTGAGCACAGGTGGCAGGCTTCTCAGGGAGCCTTGGCTGGACTCCCCATCGCCTTGAACAACATAATTGTCCACCTCCTCCCCATTGACCATAGTATTGGCCATTTCCTTGGCTCTGGCCCTGATGCCACTAGCCACACTTGCACTCTTTGGTTACTGACACAGAGCTGCAACTCGTGTACCCACACACCTTGTTACTTGCACTCTGACAGTCTAGAGCTGGGCTGATCTTAATACCCCAACATCAAAAGCTACTGCTGGTAGCCCTTAGTGTTTGGGAGTATGTGTTCCACACACACTATTATCTAGATCCCACCACTGCGAGCACTTGTAAGGAAAAACAAAAACTGGAGGATACAGGTATCTCCCCATCATCACCAATTAGTGATGGAGCTTACACAGACACAGCTCTCTGATGCCCCCTTACCCTAATGTCAGCCAGGGAACTGCACCTAAGATAAGTAGTCACCGGAGAGGCTACCTTGTTACGTACTGGTAATCGAGGCACTCTGCAGTAAGGGCGGTATAAATATCACCAGTTCCAGGCTGGGAACATATATATAAACCTCCAGTCAATCACTGCCATGATCCCCCAATAACACCAGTATGATGTGCTGCCACCAGTTCCTCGTCAGATATAGGCCCGGTCCGTTAACAAGCTTATATCGGGTCAGAAACCAACCCCAGGTAGTGTATAAGTACTAGCCGTACTAACGGATGTGGGAAATCGGGTTTTGAGATAAAAAAGCAACCCAAATTTAAATGATTTTTTAATTGCCGAAAAGTGCACTAGATAATACAAATATATACAGATATTGTAGCCAGAAGTACAGCTAAGGGTAAGGTACAGGTATGGGATTGCAGTTAGATGTATGTGTCAAGTTATCGTTTCTTATAGCATGTGAGCCCAGGAAAGCACTCAAGTCCACAGGTACTATCTTAGCTTCTGGTACATCTCCAAGCGTGACGTGACACGGCTTCCATGGCAGAGCAATGACGCTGGCTAAAGGTGTATGGCTAGCTTTTAACCCCTAGCTTGCCCCCTCCCATATTTACCATTGCCCCTCTGGGTTGGACTGAAATCTCCTCCCTTTACCTCTTAGTTTAAATAATTCACAATATCTACGATGGGTCATATTTTCCTAGTAGGAGGTCCAAACGGAACGGTTTGTTGGGGCTGGACCGATAAGGAGAGTCCAAACTTGAGTTAGGTAAGTGGTCATGGAGAGCCAGTCTCGATAGCTCGGTATCTTGGACTGCTAGAGAAAGATGAGACACAGGGGTGTGTGCGGAGGGCACACATGGTTCTGGTGGTATATTGGACTTAACCCTGAGGTGCACGGTACTCTCATAATTCATCTCTAGGTGTCGGTGCCTGTTGTGAAATTGGATTTTGGGCTCCCCCGGTGGCCACTGGTGGAATTGAACTTGTGTGCATCATCCCCTCTGTTCACCTGTTCCCATCAGGATGTGGGAGTCGCTATTTAACCTTGCTCCTCTGTCACTTCCATGCCGGTCAACATTGTAATCAGAAGCCTTTCTGTGCATGTTCCTGCTACCAGACAACTTCCAGCTAAGTCGGACTTTTGTCCTTGTTTGTTTTTTGCATTTTGTTCCAGTTCACAGCTGCAGTTTCGTTTCTGTGTCTGGAAAGCTCTTGTGATCTGAAATTGCCACTCTGATGTTATGAGTTAATACTAGAGTCTTAAAGTAATTTCAGGATGATGTTTTGATAGGGTTTTCAGCTGACCATGAAAGTACCCTTTCTGTCTTCCTGCTATCTAGTAAGCGGACCTCGATTTTGCTAAACCTATTTTCATACTACGTTTGTCATTTTCATCTAAAATCACCGCCAATATATGTGGGGGCCTCTGTCTGCCTTTCGGGGAAATTTCTCTAGAGGTGAGCCAGGACTGTATTTTCCTCTGCCAGGATTAGTTAGTCCTCCGGCTGGCGCTGAGCGTCTAGGGATAAAA
Source organism: Ranitomeya variabilis (assembly GCF_051348905.1). Lineage (NCBI taxonomy): Eukaryota > Metazoa > Chordata > Amphibia > Anura > Dendrobatidae > Ranitomeya > Ranitomeya variabilis. The sequence continues at coordinate 326,444,179 of NC_135236.1, forward strand.
CGCAGGCACGCTACCCGGCTACTGTTAGTTGTGCGGCAGGTTTAGTTCATGGTCAGTTTAAGTTTCCATCCTTCCAAGAGCTAGTTCTTATGTATGCTGGGCTATGTTCTCTTGCCATTGAGAACCATAACAGTTTGACCGGCCCACAAAGGGTTAAATTAATTGGCAGAGAAAGGAGAGAAAAAAGAAGTTTTTTTTTTCCTTCAGTTCTGAGTGTGCTTTCAATTGAATCACTTGCAAGTCTGCCTATATTGCAGCCTTCCTCTCTCTCTCTCCTTCTAATCCTGGAATGGCTCTGTGTTCACCTGTTTAAAATGGATATTCAGAGTTTAGCTGCAGGTTTGAATAATCTCACCACAAAAGTTCAAAATTTACAAGATTTTGTTGTTCATGTTCCTATATCTGAACCTAGAATTCCTTTGCCTGAATTTTTCTCGGGGAATAGATCTTGCTTTCAAAATTTCAACAATAACTGCAAGTTGTTTTTGTCCCTGAAATCTCGCTCTGCTGGAGATCCTGCACAGCAGGTCAGGATTGTGATTTCCTTGCTCCGGGGCGACCCTCAAGATTGGGCTTTTGCATTGGCTCCAGGGGATCCTGCGTTGCTCAATGTGGATGCGTTTTTTCTGGCCTTGGGGTTGCTTTATGAGGAACCTCATTTAGAGCTTCAGGCGGAAAAAGCCTTGATGTCCCTATCTCAGGGGCAAGATGAAGTTGAAATATACTGCCAAAAATTCCGTAAATGGTCTGTGCTTACTCAGTGGAATGAGTGCGCCCTGGCGGCGAATTTCAGAGAGGGTCTCTCTGATGCCATTAAGGATGTTATGGTGGGGTTCCCTGTGCCTGCGGGTCTGAATGAGTCCATGACAATGGCTATCCAGATCGATAGACGTCTGCGGGAGCGCAAACCTGTGCACCATTTGGCGGTGTCTACTGAGAAGACGCCAGAGAATATGCAATGTGATAGAATTCTGTCCAGAAGCGAACGGCAGAATTTTAGACGAAAAAATGGGTTGTGCTTTTATTGTGGTGATTCAACTCATGTTATATCAGCATGCTCTAAGCGTACTAAGAAGCTTGATAAGTCAGTTTCAATTGGCACTTTTCAGTCTAAGTTTATTCTATCTGTGACCCTGATTTGTTCTTTATCATCTATTACCGCGGATGCCTATGTCGACTCTGGCGCCGCTTTGAGTCTTATGGATTGGTCCTTTGCCAAACGCTGTGGGTATGATTTAGAGCCTCTTGAAACTCCTATACCTCTGAAGGGGATTGACTCCACCCCATTGGCTAGTAATAAACCACAATACTGGACACAAGTAACTATGCGAATTAATCCGGATCATCAGGAGATTATTCGCTTTCTTGTGCTGTGTAATCTACATGATGTGTTGGTGCTTGGATTGCCATGGCTGCAATCTCATAACCCAGTCCTCGACTGGAAAGCTATGTCTGTGTTAAGCTGGGGATGTAAGGGGATGCATGGGGACGTACCTTTGGTTTCCATTTCGTCATCTATTCCCTCTGAGATTCCTGAATTCTTGTCTGACTATCGTGACGTTTTTGAAGAACCTAAGCTTGGTTCATTACCTCCGCACCGGGAGTGCGATTGTGCCATAGATTTGATTCCGGGTAGTAAATACCCTAAGGGTCGTTTATTTAATCTGTCTGTGCCTGAACATGCTGCTATGCGAGAATATATAAAGGAGTCCTTGGAAAAGGGACATATTCGTCCTTCGTCATCTCCCTTAGGAGCCGGTTTTTTCTTTGTGTCTAAGAAAGATGGCTCTTTGAGGCCGTGTATTGATTATCGGCTTTTGAATAAAATCACGGTTAAATATCAATATCCGTTGCCACTGCTGACTGATTTGTTTGCTCGCATAAAGGGGGCCAAGTGGTTCTCTAAGATAGATCTCCGTGGGGCGTATAATTTGGTGCGAATTAAGCAGGGGGATGAGTGGAAAACCGCATTTAATACGCCCGAGGGCCACTTTGAGTATTTGGTGATGCCTTTTGGCCTTTCAAATGCCCCTTCAGTCTTTCAGTCCTTTATGCATGACATTTTCCGTGATTATTTGGATAAATTTATGATCGTGTATCTGGACGATATTCTGATTATTTCGGATGACTGGGACTCTCATGTCCAGCAGGTCAGGAGGGTTTTTCAGGTTTTGCGGTCTAATTCCTTGTGTGTGAAGGGTTCTAAGTGCGTTTTTGGGGTTCAAAAGATTTCCTTCTTGGGATACATTTTTTCCCCCTCTTCCATCGAGATGGATCCTGTCAAGGTTCAGGCTATTTGTGATTGGACGCAACCCTCTTCTCTTAAGAGTCTTCAGAAATTTTTGGGCTTTGCTAACTTTTATCGTCGATTTATTGCTGGTTTTTCTGATGTTGTTAAACCATTGACTGATTTGACTAAGAAGGGTGCTGATGTTGCTGATTGGTCCCCTGCTGCTGTGGAGGCCTTTCGGGAGCTTAAGCGCCGCTTTTCTTCCGCCCCTGTGTTGCGTCAGCCTGATGTTGCTCTTCCTTTTCAGGTTGAGGTCGACGCTTCTGAAATCGGAGCTGGGGCGGTTTTGTCGCAAAGAAGTTCCGACTGCTCCGTGATGAAACCTTGTGCTTTTTTTTCTCGTAAATTTTCGCCCGCCGAGCGGAATTATGATATTGGGAATCGGGAGCTTTTGGCCATGAAATGGGCTTTTGAGGAGTGGCGTCATTGGCTTGAGGGGGCTAGACATCAGGTGGTGGTATTGACCGACCACAAAAATTTAATTTATCTTGAGTCCGCCAGACGCCTGAATCCTAGACAGGCGCGCTGGTCGTTGTTTTTCTCTCGGTTTAATTTTGTGGTGTCATACCTACCGGGTTCTAAGAATGTTAAGGCGGATGCCCTTTCTAGGAGTTTTGAGCCTGACTCCCCTGGTAATTCTGAACCTACAGGTATCTTTAAGGATGGAGTGATATTGTCTGCCGTTTCTCCAGACCTGCGGCGGGCCTTGCAGGAGTTTCAGGTGGATAGACCTGATCGTTGCCCACCTGGTAGACTGTTTGTTCCTGATGACTGGACCAGTAAAGTCATTTCTGAGGTTCATTCTTCTGCGTTGGCAGGTCATCCTGGAATCTTTGGTACCAGGGATTTGGTGGCAAGGTCCTTCTGGTGGCCTTCCCTGTCACGAGATGTACGAGGCTTTGTGCAGTCTTGTGACGTTTGTGCTCGGGCCAAGCCTTGTTGTTCTCGGGCTAGTGGATTGTTGTTGCCCTTGCCTATCCCGAAGAGGCCTTGGACGCACATCTCGATGGATTTTATTTCGGATCTTCCTGTTTCTCAGAAGATGTCTGTCATCTGGGTGGTGTGTGACCGTTTCTCTAAGATGGTCCATTTGGTTCCCCTGCCTAAGTTGCCTTCTTCTTCTGAGTTGGTTCCTCTGTTTTTTCAAAATGTGGTTCGTTTGCATGGTATTCCGGAGAATATCGTTTCTGACAGAGGAACCCAATTCGTGTCTAGATTTTGGCGGGCATTCTGTGCTAGGATGGGCATAGATTTGTCTTTCTCGTCTGCTTTCCATCCTCAGACTAATGGCCAGACCGAGCGGACGAATCAGACTTTGGAGACATATTTGAGGTGTTTTGTGTCTGCAGATCAGGATGATTGGGTTGCTTTTTTGCCTTTAGCGGAGTTTGCCCTCAATAATCGGGCCAGCTGTGCCACCTTGGTGTCTCCTTTTTTCTGTAATTCGGGGTTTCATCCTCGATTTTCCTCCGGTCAGGTGGAATCTTCGGATTGTCCTGGAGTGGATGCTGTGGTGGAGAGGTTGCATCAGATTTGGGGGCAGGTGGTGGACAGTTTGAAGTTGTCCCAGGAGAAGACTCAGCTTTTTGCCAACCGCCGGCGTCGGGTTGGTCCTCGGCTTTGTGTCGGGGACTTGGTGTGGTTGTCTTCTCGTTTTGTCCCTATGAGGGTTTCTTCTCCTAAGTTTAAGCCTCGGTTCATTGGCCCGTACAAGATATTGGAGATTCTTAACCCTGTGTCCTTCCGTTTGGACCTCCCTGCATCTTTTTCTATTCATAATGTTTTTCATCGGTCATTGTTGCGCAGGTATGAGGTACCGGTTGTGCCTTCCATTGAGCCTCCTGCTCCGGTGTTGGTTGAGGGCGAGTTGGAGTACGTTGTGGAAAAAATCTTGGACTCCCGTGTTTCCAGACGGAAACTCCAGTATCTGGTCAAATGGAAGGGATACGGTCAGGAGGATAATTCTTGGGTGACTGCCTCTGATGTTCATGCCTCCGATCTGGTCCGTGCCTTTCATAGGGCTCATCCTGATCGCCCTGGTGGTTCTGGTGAGGGTTCGGTGCCCCCTCCTTGAGGGGGGGGTACTGTTGTGAAATTGGATTTTGGGCTCCCCCGGTGGCCACTGGTGGAATTGAACTTGTGTGCATCATCCCCTCTGTTCACCTGTTCCCATCAGGATGTGGGAGTCGCTATTTAACCTTGCTCCTCTGTCACTTCCATGCCGGTCAACATTGTAATCAGAAGCCTTTCTGTGCATGTTCCTGCTACCAGACAACTTCCAGCTAAGTCGGACTTTTGTCCTTGTTTGTTTTTTGCATTTTGTTCCAGTTCACAGCTGCAGTTTCGTTTCTGTGTCTGGAAAGCTCTTGTGATCTGAAATTGCCACTCTGATGTTATGAGTTAATACTAGAGTCTTAAAGTAATTTCAGGATGATGTTTTGATAGGGTTTTCAGCTGACCATGAAAGTACCCTTTCTGTCTTCCTGCTATCTAGTAAGCGGACCTCGATTTTGCTAAACCTATTTTCATACTACGTTTGTCATTTCATCTAAAATCACCGCCAATATATGTGGGGGCCTCTGTCTGCCTTTCGGGGAAATTTCTCTAGAGGTGAGCCAGGACTGTATTTTCCTCTGCCAGGATTAGTTAGTCCTCCGGCTGGCGCTGAGCGTCTAGGGATAAAACGCAGGCACGCTACCCGGCTACTGTTAGTTGTGCGGCAGGTTTAGTTCATGGTCAGTTTAAGTTTCCATCCTTCCAAGAGCTAGTTCTTATGTATGCTGGGCTATGTTCTCTTGCCATTGAGAACCATAACAGGTGCCCAAGTGTCTATGCTTTCCATTGATAGCTGATTGACAGTTAGCCGCCTTGCACAAAAGACAGCAGGGGGTCCCAGCTCTGTTCCTCCTTGCCTTAATTAACATGTGGCCATATGGCAAAGTCCTGTTCTTTTGGTAATTTGTGTACTTATCCCAAGGGTGTGGTGGCCACAATTCAGGGGTGAAGGGAGATCTCTGGATAATCTATTGGGCCTGAATTAATAAATACAAAATGGAGTCTCCCTCACATCATGTTTTTGTCTTTATTTTTAAAATTTGCATAATACATTTCAAGTTTTTTATAGGACCCTTGGAGCCAGATTTTTTATACAATTGATTCATATTCCCAAAAAAATAAATTTTGTTAATTTGCTTGAAAAAAATTAAAAATGACTGCTACAATTTCAAAGCTTATAACATCCTAATAAAATAAAAGAACATTTTACAGACGATGCTGATGTAAATCAGTTATGGGGGAAATGTTATTAACTATTGTGTTATGACTATCTAGATTAAAGGTATAATTATTTAAAGTTAGAAAATTGCAAATTTTTAGAAATTTGTCAAGTTTCTGATATTTTTATAGATATATACAAATCATATTGACCTAAATTTACCATTATCATAAAATATAATGTATCACAAAAGATCATATCAAAATCACTAGAATATGTTGAAACATTCCAGAGTTATTGCCATATAAAGTGACATGTCAGATTTGAAACATTTGGCACGGTCAATAACCTCATTAATTGCAGCCAAGGCGCGTAAGTGAGTGTATTTCAGCATGTGGCACTCGCACTCATTATAGAATAAATTGAGATGTGTTGAGAATATTGTTTCCATTTTTTCATGATTTGTATTTCATGAACATATCTATCGATCAATTTCAACATTGAATAATGTATTCTATATTTTTTAATGAATGTCTTTGCAGAGAGCTACACTCTACATAGACCTAAGTATGCAAGTACGTAGGCGTTTTAGCATTGTCGATAGGCAGCAGCATTTCATTCACTAAGCAAAGGAATCAGGACAAATATGATCTTAAAAACACTCAGATCTGTTTATAGTATAGGAGAGATAAATAAAGGAAAACTTCAGTAACTTCTTGATATCATGAATCATGTACATTTAAGCAAAGACTGCATAGTTTGAAGTATACTAACAAAAATGATATAGGATTCTTTGGCTGCTGTTTATATTTTTACTAGAAATAGGCCCGATGCGATAGCATCGGCAGTGTGGTGAAATTAATATCTGTGTATGCTATTCCCCATCCAGGCGCAGTAACAGCTGTGTCATTATCGTGCATGTGCGGGTAGCGCACACAGTTGTGGCTATTACTGCGCATGTGCGGGAATAACGGTGATGTGATTGTCAATTGCGCAGGTGAAGTTCATGGCCGCAAGGCCAACACTGTCTATACTCGAGTATAAGCCAACCCGAGTATAAGCCGAGGCACCTACTTTTGCCACGGAAAACTGGGTAAAATTATTGACTCGAGTATAATGCATTGTCCCCTCATCCCTGTCCTGCTATGCATGGCTCCCCATCCTTGTCCTGGTATGAATGCCTCCCCATCCCCATCCCTGTCATTATATGCAGGCCTCCCCCTTCCCTGTCCTGGTATGAATGTCTCCCCATCCCTGTCCCTGTTTGCATGCCTCTCCTGTCCCTGTATGCATGCCTCCCCTGTCCCTGTCATTGTATGCATGCCTCCCCTGTCTCTGTCATTGTATGCATGCCTCCCCCTTCCCTGTCCTGATATGAATGCCTCCCCGTCCCAGCCCCTGTCTGCATGCCTCCCCCGTTCCTTCCCTGTATGTATGCCTCCCCCATTCAGTCCCTGTATGCATGCCTCCCTGTTCAGTCCCTGTATGAATGCCTTCACTGTTCTGTCCCTCTATGCATGCCTCCCTCATTCAGTCCCTGTATACATGCTTTTCCCATTCAGTCCGTGTATGCATGCCTTCCCGTTCCTTCCCTGTATGCATGCCTCCCCCGTTCAGTCCCTGTATGCATGCCTCCCCGTTCAGTCCCTGTATGCATGCCTCCCCCATTTAGTCCCTGTATACATGTCTCCCCCGTTCCTTCCCTCTATGCATGCCTCCCCCATTCCTTTCCTGTATGCATGCCTCCCCATTCCTTCCCTGTATGCATGCCTCCCCGTTCAGTCCCTGTATGCATGCCTCTCCCATTCAGTCCCTGTATGCATGCCTCTCTCGTTCAGTCCCTGTCTGCATGCCTCCCCCGTTCCTTCCCTGTATGCATGCCTCCCCATTCCTACCGTGTATGCATACCTCCCCCATTCTTTCCCTGAATGCATGCCTCTCCCATTCAGTCCCTGTATGAATGCCTCCCCGTTCCATTCCTGTATACATGCTTCCCCGTTCCGTCCCTGTATGCATGCCTCCCCCGTTCAGTCCCTGTATGCATGCCTCCCCCCGTTCTGTCCCTGTATGCATGCCTCCCAGTTCCGTCCCTGTATGCATGCCTCCATATTCCCTATCCCTGTGTGCATGTTTCCTGTTGAAAAAAAATCATCATACTCACCTACTTGCGTGCCCTGGGTTCTGGCACTGCATGTCTTTCCAGCTGCCGGCACTTGCCTGTGGCTCTTCCTGTGCTCAGCGGTAACGTGGTACCGCTCATTAAGGTGATGAATATGTGCTCCACCCATATGGGAGTGAAGACGCGTCCATATTCATTACCGTAATGAGCGGCACCATGTGACCGCTCAGCACAGGAGAGGAGACAACGAAGGTGCAGCGACTGAGGATGAGTATGATCTCTTCCGGCAGCTGCAGCTGTCAATGTGAGACATGTATGGCTCTTGTGTAGGCGCAGTTCGTGGCCTTGCAGCAACGAACTGCACCTGCACAAGTGACACTGCCTCGGTGCCTTATGGGATTCAGGGATAGTGGCCAACTGGCGATTATATATATAGATACTCATTAATATAGTTATACAGTACTTTATTATTGTGTGGCATAAGTGTCTTCTTTAATATCTCTTGCAGTGCTGTACACCGCTAATTCACATATAAATATATAAATGCTTCATGACAAATATTAGAACCGTAAATACAGCAAAAAAATGTATAAATGTACTTAAAAGTTTTTATATTTATTTGCTTCTCTTACATTTTGTCTTTTTATAGCGTGATTATGGTGGCCCACTCATCTGTGCAGAAAACAGGACAGATCTGGTGCAAGGTGTCATTATACCAGGACGTGGTTGTACTGCCCAAAACAGACCGGTCATTTTTGTTAGAGTTGCTTATTATGCAAAATGGATACACAAGATTATCCTAACCTACAAATCTCCATAGGCAATACAATTATCACTATGATAACAGTTTATATGATGCCCTAAGCTTTACTTGATAATCAAGTTGTGCATGTTGTTCTTTATAATTAATTTATTGTCATGTTCTCTTTTTTGCTGAGATGTTTGGTTGACGTGATGACAAATTTCCTGAGTATACTTGAACAACTTTTTATATGGACAGTGGGAAGAAATGTAGATACATAGACTTTTATGCTGCTCTGATGGATAGTTTTATTTAAAGACCTAATATGTAACACTAGGTGTCATTATTCTATTTATATTTAAGCAATACTAGTACATAGTTAGATAGTTTGTACAGTTGAAAAAAAGACACAAGTCCATCTAGTTTAACCAAGGGATGTTAAAGGTTAAAGGGAGTAGATACATTCATAATGCAGTTTGCCCTAAAGACCCAGGTTTTCCCCTTGATCCTGAGTGTTGGTCAAACTGGATCAACAGTAGATTTACATAGAGTCACAGTGAAATATTAGGCACTCTACCAACCTTTAATGTTATCCTTAAAAGCATAGCGCACTTCTGATATTCCATTCATGCACCTAAAGCCTTCAGCTACAGCTTGCACCCTATCTTCATTCTTGAAAGGCAGTCATCATGGGTGTTGGCAACCCAGAAAACAGCACAGGTCATCATAAATATCTATTTCATTATATTTAATAACTAAGTTTCAAGAAAAATTAAAACACAAGAAAAAAATACCTCTATTCTTGATAACCAGCCATGATAAAGCTGACTTTTGAAGGTTGCAGCCCTCAGCTGTCAGTTTTGCCATGCTAGTTATCAAAAATAGAAAAGCCCCACGCCATTTAAAAAAAAATATTTATACCGCAGGCGCCGGCTGATGAATACTCCCATCAGCTGTCCCTGCTCTCACTGTTATTAGCGACAGAAGGCATAGGCTGATGGGAGTAGTACTTTCTCATAAGCCGATGCCGGAGGTAAACTTTTTAGTACCGGTCACAGCTGTTGGCTCACGCTGTCATCTGACACGGAAAATAATCTTACCGATCAGAATTAGTGTTTGCCCCCCTGTCATGCAGATGACATTATGGCGAATAACGGATGTTTGGGCCTCCATGCAAATTGTCTGGGTTTGGGTACTGTTCTTTTACCCAAACCAAACTTTTTTTTAACTGCTCGGTCAAACTCGCCAAACCCGAACATCAAGGGGATCGCCTATCACTATACTTTACCTCTATTCCTCTATACTCTATAGTATATAGGTGGTAGAAAAAATATTCTGAATTTTTATTTTGATTGTAAAATCAATCACTTTTTTGATTCCCCAATTGATAATCAAACACTGTTGATGACTACAAGCGCAATTTGTATACATACAGTAGGTGTGAACTGACATAAATGCTCCAAGTTATATGCCTGGAAGTGCAAAACCTTAATAAGAAATACACCCATACCTATCTGATACCTTACCAACATATAAAAGTGGCATAATGAAAAATATAGCATTTTCCTAGAGGACTGGTCTTTCTAGAAAAACGTTAGAAACACATAAACAGTTACATTTACACCCAGAGCACTCAATGAGTCAAGTTTGTATATGACTGTGTAATACAATGTAATGAGAAGCTCGTAGATGTGTATATTGAAGTTGTCTGTACATAAGAGAGTTAACTCATCAGGTCTTGACAAATAGTTCTACCTACATCAAAAGAAGAAGGAATACTAATGTAAATATTCTTTTTTATTAAAAGGAATCATAGGAAAAGCTTTACATACAAATAAAGTCTGTCACTTGATGTTTGTTACCTAATGTGTGAGAGCAGGATAATGTAGAGACAGATACCTTTATACCAATGATGTTCTACTAAGTTGACTGCTTGCTGTGGTTTTTATAAGCCCAATGTTTTATCAGCAGCAGATTATATCTAGGAGACTAGTTGGCTTGCTGACAAGTAGCCCTCTATATTCATGAGCTATATATAACGCCACCCCCACCAATGATTGGCAGCTTTCTGCCTATGCCCAGTGTATGCCAAAAGCAGCCAATCAGTGGTGTGGGCAGAGTTTTACCGATCTCAGCATTCAGAGAGAGTCTTTTATCAAGACTGCAGCATGCAGACGAATAAGAGACACCTTGCTAGAATCGGGATCTCTGCCATTGCATTATGCTGCTCCCAGATGGGGTAGCAAAAACCAGGTGACAGATTCCCTTTAGGTAATTTATGGATTATCTATAAATGTAAGATCAACACTTACGGTATATAATCAATGCACTGCCCTTATGTTTTCCACTTAAATACTTTAGCTGCAATAAGTAGAGGCCCCAATAACATTTTACATAGTCATTTGTGATTACTGATAAACAGGACTATTTAGTAATTTATTTAAATGGTAATTGATGGATTTTTTTCTAACAACTTCATGGCATCTTGGTAATGGAATTAAGTTGATAGAATAACCTTAGTGGATTAACAAGTTGGTAGTTTTTTCTCCAGTGAGTTAAACCAAGGATTGGAACGGAGACCAGTGAAATGTTTTAAAGAAAATGTAAAACAGGTACTGTTGACTTTGATCACTAGTCGATGATATAGACCTCATCCCAAATATTTAACAGAATATGATTGATGATATTTCACACATTTTCTGTTGAGTAATGCAAAAAAAAAAACACCTGTAAAATTATTTAGAGAATTTACAATGGAATTCATGTTAAGAAATATAGACTTATTAATATTGCGTAATATCAATACATGGTAGTCACAAACAAGTAAAGGCAAACAGGTATACAAGTGGTGCAAATGTATTGTATATGACCATCAAGTTCTCCCCAAGGCTTTTCAAATAAGAGGGAAAAAATATGATTTGCAGTCCAGCAGTGCACAGATTGTCGCTTTTTATGTCCAGATACATTAGATTCATTGTGATGACAAAAAGTATCCTCAAAGCTCTGGAGGTGAATACAAGTGAGACATAATAGTACAGGACACCCTAACGCTCAGACAGAAGAAATGTATTACATATGCTCACAATTAAAATTAAGCAGTTTTTCACTTGTGATTAGTGTTGAGCGATACCGTCCGATACTTGAAAGTATCGGTATCGGAAAGTATCGGCCGATACCGGCAAAGTATCGGATCCAATCCGATACCGATACCCGATACCAATACAAGTCAATGGGACTCAAGTATCGGACGGTATCCCTGATGGTTCCCAGGGTCTGAAGGAGAGGAAACTCTCCTTCAGGCCCTGGGAACCATATAAATGTGTAAAAGAAAGAATTAAAATAAAAAATATTGCTATACTCACCTGTCCGACGCAGCCGGGACTTCAGCGAGGGAACCGGCAGCGTTGTTTGTTTAAAAATCGCGCTATTACTTGGTTACGTGAATTCCCGGCTTGTGATTGGTCAGGTCGGCCATGTTGCCGGGACGCGGACCAATCACAGCAAGCCGTGACGAAATTACGTCACGGCTTGCTGTGATTGGTCCGCGTCCCGGCAATATGGCCGCCCTGACCAATCACAAGCCGGGACGTCACGGGAGGCTGGACACGTGCTCATTTTAAAATGGGCGCGTGTCCAGCCTCCCGTGACGTCACGGCTTGTGATTGGTTGCGCCGCGATCAACCAATCACAAGCCGGGAGGCTGGACGCGCTCATTTTGAAATGGGCACGTGTCCAGCCTCCCGTGACGTCACGGCTTGTGATTGGTTGCGCCGCGATCAACCAATCACAAGCCGGGAGGCTGGACGCGCTCATTTTGAAATGGGCGCGTGTCCAGCCTCCCGGCTTGTGATTGGTTGACCGCGACGCAACCAATCACAAGCCGTGACGTCACGGGAGGCTGGACACGCGCCCTTTTTAAAATGAGCGCGTTTCCAGCCTCCCGTGACGTCACGGCTTGTGATTGGTTAATGGCGGCCATGTTGCCGGGACGCGGACCAATCACAGCAAGCCGTGACGTATTTTCGTCACGGCTTGCTGTGATTGGTCCGCGGCCCGGCAACATGGCCGCCCTGACCAATCACAAGCCGGGACTTCGCGTAACCATGTAAAAGCGGGAATTTTAAACAAACAACGCTGCCGGTTCCTGCGCTGAGGTCCCGGCTGCGTCGGACAGGTGAGTATAGCGATATTTTTTATTTTAATTCTCTATTTTACACATTTTAACATTAATGTTGTTCCGATACCCGATACCCGATACCACAAGAGTATCGGAATCCCGGTATCGGAATTCCGATACAGCAAGTATCGGCCGATACCCGATACTTGCAGCATCGGAATGCTCAACACTACTTGTGATATGTGACTTGATGAACCTCTACCTAACCCTGGGTTTTGGCTCTCTTCAACCTGTTCTAAAGGGAACTGTCAGTGTGTGAAACTTACATGCAGAAGTAATTACACTCCTCTAATTATCAGTGATGTCATATACTCCTCAGAATCAAAACTAACCAATCATGTAGAAATTTTGATAGTTTGACATCTACCTCAAAAACAGTTTTAGGGAAAGAAAATCTAAATTATAGTACCATATATTTGCTTTGTTTTGCACCATCTTCTAGGCAGTTTTTAATGCTCAGGGATTATGCCATCGGTGACACGGAACACATCTTTGCTGCTACTAAACCATGTCAGGTGCCATATGTACTGAGTTATTTGGTCTGTGCTAATTAATCTTTAAATGATGAGAAGTTAATGCAAGTAGGTAGCAGCAAGGATAGATATTAGCAGGACATAAAATCTAACGTTTAATATAATCATATAAAAACAGTAATACATAAAAATCAAACAAAACCACAAAGAATGTTCTCAAATACCAGTGCAGATAATAAAATGGTTTGGTCTCACACCTTCAATGTCCTGGAGTAGGCCCTGCTTGTAATAGAGAAGCTGGGGATATAAGAGTATGCTAAAAAAGCTGCCCTATTGTGCCCCGTGCTGGGGTTAGCCTTAAGTACTACCTTTACCAAGCTTTGCAGCACTCTGCAGACAGGGTAGGAACCCCCATCATAGGGATACTCTTCAAAAATTCTGAGTACCCAAAGATTCCATTATGGTTCTTGAATTTTAAACCTTTTTAATCTTCACATATTCCTTTTCCCCTGATAAGTCCACCGTGAACAATAGACGAAATGTGTCAGGAGGAAACTAAGGGACATTCTCTAGCACAGGACCACACTTGGGGACTGTCCTTGTGAGGACAGGAGACCTGCATGGGGCACAACAGGGCAACCTATTTAGTATACTCATATACAGTACTCTTATCTCCCCGACTTCCCTATGACTAGCATGGAGTACTCCAGGTCATCGAAGGGGTGAGACTAAACCATTTTATTATCTGCACTGGTATTTTTGAGTACCTTATTTGTGGTTTTGTTTGATTTTTATGTGTTTCCCTGTTTTTATATGATTATATTATAAGTTAGGTTTTATCTCCTACTAATATCTATCCTTGCTGCTACCTACTCTACTGATAGGATCTTCCTTGCTGTATATTACAAGTTAAAGCAGCGAAAGAGTTCATTCAGACATCATTTTTTTTTACAAGTACCAGAAATATGGATGAAATTTCATTGGTGACTTTGTTCAGAATTTCATTAGATTCTGGCCAGTGTCAGCCGAGTTTCATTTGAATTTATGTTTTATCAGTTTTTCTATTAGGTGTAACGTTTCTCCTTGTGGAGAGTCACATACTGGCTCTGGCATGCCAATGCTTTTTCGCTGTGCAATGCTCCTATCAGTTTTTTCTTAAATGAGAAAAATCAAGTTTCTCCATCTTCTCCTATCTAGTAGTCCATGAAAAACAGACTGCACTTGCATCTGAGAGCTGTCTGATCTTTCACGCAGTCCTTTTGGTACAATGTTATTGTCTAAATAGTGCTTGACGAATTCCATATCAATGGTATGTCAGATATAGTCTGTAATTGCAATTTTGAAAAGATCCTTTGTTCTGCAATCAAGTTCACACTTTTCATAATGTGTGCACATATAGATTTTAAGTACCCAAGGCTTTTAACTTTAGGATCAGTGGTATTCCCCAGTTTTTCTTCAAATTGCTGATCAACCATAACAAGTTCCTCCAAAAAAGCTGCTTTCAAGCACACCTCAGATCTTTAGGCAAAGGGTGATGGATACCAGAAAAAAAAAGGCTGAAAACAGAGTGCTTTTGAGGAAGTAGGAGGGGAAGAAAAACAAGAAACACACTAGATGGATATTGTGAATGTGGACAACCTTGATAAAGTTCAATCAGCCTGCTGCTACCAGATAGGGACATCCTAATGAGGTGCCCTGTTTTTAGACTGCTAAAAACAAGTGACTTATTGCCCTGTAAAGCACATAGCTTAACTTTCACTGCATAGTCCATTGTGCAAGTCCATTGAGCACAGAAGAGGAGAGAAGCTGACCTGGTCAAAAGTGGAGGATAGAAATTTTCCTCCCCCTTAGGAAGTAAGTTGTGCTTTAAATCCTCACCTCACAGTGTGAATCTATCCTGCTGTCCAGCTGTCCCTCCTTTTTTTGTTTTTTTTTAGCTGTCTCACAACACGACACCTTATTAGGATGTCCGGACCTGAATGAGCTTTAACAAGGATGTCCACATTCACAATATATATCGAGTGTGCTTTTTGTTTTTTTTCTTCCCCTCTGTCTCCCTCAGAAGCACTTCATGATCAGCCTTTTTTTGTTTATTTTTTCTTGAATTTTTATCTTGTGGTATTCAATGCCTTTTTTGTGCCAAATACATCAAAATTGCATATGTGGTTCATGAAGGAAAAAAATGCTCTCTTTTTCAACAATTTTTGGGAGTTTATAGCAAAAAAGTTGAAAGTTTTGCAAAATGGCACAAAAAATTGTACCAAAATATCGGGTAAAAAAGTAGTTTTTGGGACAAAGGTAATCAAATGATAAATCAATTGAAAACATCTAGAAACTGAAAACTCCATCCACATTCGAGAACTAAAAAACAAAAGACAAATAAGCAATGAGAATACATATGAAATGGATTTTTAAAAGGCTAAAATGTAAAACTGAATATGACGCAATCAAAAATAAAAAGCTTAACAAAAAACAGGCGCACATGCAATAATAAATCTATATCTTAGTTTTCTCCCAGCAATGCTGGCCTATCCATAGTCTGATTTGGCCATGCATAGTCCAGGTTCTAAGTAGCTTCCAGCTCAGGGTGGAACTTTTTGCAGTCGAATGCGATTTCAGTTTAGTTCTAGACTATACATTGCATTTTTTGTTATTATTTACAGTGACCCTCCACCTTCCAAAAAAAGTCAAAATAAATATGGAATGCTTAGCTAAAAATACATTTTCTCTCTCTGATGAGGTTTCTCTTAATCCCAGTACTCTCTTCATGTACCGTATTTTTTGGACTATAAGACTTACGTTTTTCCCCAAAAAATTAGGGGGAAAATGGGGGTGCGTCTTATAATCAGAATATACCAGACTTACAATTAGCGAGGTGGCACTGGCAGCAGGAGTCGGGCGATTCTTCCTGTGGTCCCACGCTGCAGGGCGATGATCTCACTCCCATCCCGGTGCAGGCTCTATGGTGCAGGGGCTCTGGCAAAATTTTGTGAAAGCCTGAAGCCCGCGCACTTCCTTTGACTTGATGCCGAGATCTCAATCTGCGCATGCGCTGCCTCCGGCACCCATTTTGCCACAGGCCACAGGATCGAGGTAATGGAAGTGTTCGGGCTGCGGGCTTTCACGAAATGTCGCCGGAGCCCCCGCACCGCTGAGCACCTCCTAGCATAGCCGAACCTGCCGCACCTGCCGCATCGGGATGGGATTTCCCAGAGACCACCACATTGCAGCAATGGCTGTGCAGGGGCTCGCTCCATGCTTTCATTAAATGTCGGCAGAGCCCCTGCACCACCGAGCACCGCCAAACCTGCCACACCAGTCTGGGTCATATCATCGCCAGACCACCAAACAACCCCTTTGACTCCGCTCCACCTTTGCTTCTGATCCCCCAGGGTAAGATGAATTCAGGACTGTAAAAGGGACCCCCATTTGATGCATTAATTTTTTTCCGCATTTTCCTTCTGAAAATTTGGGGTGCATCTTATGGTCTGGTGTGTCTTATAGCCCGAAAAATACGGTATATAAAAATGTCTGTCATCTTCATCTATGCACACTGTGCTTTGAAAGTCTGAGACACTCCTCCTTGCTTTTGGTTGGCATGGGCTTGTATCTTGTTTATACAATGAACTCAATAATAATAAAATAGTAAGTAAAGGAAGATTTAATGCTCCCTCTAGTGGTGGCTGCAGGCAGCCACAATATTAGATTTTAGAGCTAGGTCTATGTAGAAAGAACTGCCGCTTTGTATCTATAAGCAGAGATCTCACTGTTATAAACATGTATTAAGAAATATATACTGCTAAATCTTTTTGTTTTTAATTGTAACTGCTAAAAGACCTCAAAATACAAATGGAAACTCTTTGATAACAAATTCTGCAAATCATAGTATATCGTAATGCTGCACAGTATTAATACAGTATATACTGGCTCTCAAAGAATAGTGAAAACAATAACATGTATTGCTTTAAAGGTATGCTATTATCAGGAAAATCATCTATTGTTTTAATCAGGATTTGTGCTAACGTGTATTATTTTAAATGGTTATATATTTTATTATCATATCATGATCTTTACTTAAAAGAAAAATAGTAATCTTGCAGTTTTCACATTATCCACTGGAGCAAACTTAAACTCATACTTTTTGTCCTTTTACTAAGAGTTTCCAGCAAGGTTCCTTATCAGCAGAGGAAGGATTATAATGACAGGTAACACCTCTGTAAACATCTGATATCACAGGATTCACCAATCACAACAGGAGATGTCAAAGCTGACATGGCTGCCCCCTCCCCTAACAATTATTTTTCCACACACTCTTTAGACACTTCTATGCAAAAGATAGGGTTGTCACCCAGCATTGTGCATATTTAGGAAAATAGAAAAAATTGGAGTCCGGCTCAACAAGACTGGATTTTCCTTTTCTTTTTATTTTTCAAAAGAAATTATAGTGCATACAAAAAAAATGTACATGGTCGACATGACCCAGTTGACACATTTTGACTGCACTAGTCATGAGTAAGACAGCCTAAGGCAGTCGAAACTCATCGACTGGGTCATGTCGACCATGTACATTTTTCTTTTGTATGCACTATAATTTCTTTGGAAAAAGAAAAAGAAAATCCAGTCCTGTTGAGCCGGACTCCAATCTTTTCTATTTTCCTTGATGTGAGGCCAGGGCGAGGCTAGTGTCTGAGCCCCAGGTGGATGAGCATAAAGCAACTGGGTGAGCTGGAATCAAGTTTCTATAACTGTGCCTATTTACATGTGTTGTTTCCTGAAACATCAGGAACATGGAGTTATAAAAAGCCAGAGTGGATAATGTGAAAACTGTAAGATTTCTATTTTTTACTTTTAATACAGGTCTGTGATATGTAAAAAAATAAAATAAAATTATATATTTAAATAAACATTTAACAGGAATACCTGTTTTAAACAACAGGTTATTTTTTGCTTCCCTTTAATTAAAGCTTCTACTCCAAGCGACTCTGATTTCTAGTGCTTATGTTGGGTAATAGTATCACTAGGAGACTTATCTCACTATACTGCTCATGTGCCAGCTCATGTCTTGTAAGTAATGACTTAGTGTGCCTGAGCTCAGTTAGGCAATGGGGAATCACCTGTCAGGCAATATGACATTGGCAGTGACTATGTTAACAAAGCAGAATGGAAGAAAAGGAAGTGCTCTGTCAATGTGACGTCACACAGAGAGTAGGAGAATTGCCACCAAAAACTGTCATATTTCCACTCTTTGAATGCTCTGAGCCAGGAATGATGACTGCACAGCTGTACAAGCAGGTAGTTAGTAAATACCTACCAATAAGTGTTTAGAAAAAAAAAACCAAATAATCCTTTTAAGTTTCTACAAGAAAACATTTATAAAAAATTAAGCAATTGTAATTTTAAAAAAAATCATGTTACCCAAGAGCATAATTCTAAGATCATTTGCTGTCAACGTACGATTAAATTCATGTGTTTGAACTGTCAACATTTATTAACTTTCAGATGGCGTACACAGTGGTAGAGTAAACTAAGAGGCCATGACGTAGAGCAGACCCAAAGGCTCATTAAGACTGGCGATTTTCTGTCTGTTCTTGATGATGCCTCTTAATAAATTAAGGGAGTAATATGCGCCTCCTTGCACCACTCCATAGATCTTACCCCGGTCTGTCACTAAGATTTCTAGAGTAGGGAACATCGCAGCTCGTCTTGAATTACATGAGCTAAGGTGTCACACCACAACCCGCACCAGCTCTGCCCAAACTGGCTTGAAGATGCCAATGCAATTTTCGAGCCAATTTTTGCTATAATCCTGGTGAGATTGCTTTGTTAATTCGGGGCATGAGATTTGTATGGTTTTTTTTTGTGCAGAAAATCTGTTGCATTTATCAGTTCAAGCAAAGTGAATGTGATTTCTTGAAAACTCTTGCCCACTGTGTGTTTTTAGGATAAAAAAGGAGGAAATGCAACTAAAAGAGTAGATTAATATGGTGTATTCAGGTGTGGACATCTGCAAAAAAATGCATTGTTTACATGTATGTTTCACCTCCCGTAGTTACAACACATGCAGCATATTGTCAGTCTATTTTATATTAAAACTAAATCTAGTTTAGAAATTAACTTCTTGGCAGTATTATGTATATAGCCAAAACACTAAAAATTTAATGTGGCTTCTCCTGCTATGCAAGAGAATGTCTACAATGTTGGTAGATACCATTTTGCGTAGTGATATGTAAAACTGTATATACTCTTTCTTAAAAAACAAAAACAAAACAACAGTGCATAAAAGAATATATTGTGAAGCGATTGTACTAAATCCATAACATAAGGATGGATGCAATTACTCCTATTGTGCAGCAGCATGGATTGTACATAGTGTTGTGTTGCCATATTTTATATCTTTTTTTCATACATAAAAGAATCCATGCAATTCACAAATATAACACATAACATAATAACTGTCTATATTTTATTTAGATTGTGTATACATATAATTATGTAGATGTCTATTTGGGTGGATTGATTGCTAAACCACATTTTGTTTCTTATCACCTCACACGTCACATATTTCATATCTGTACAGTAAGTCTATGAAAAAAAAACAGTAATGACAGCAATGACTAAATGTATTATTATATTCCTGTGGATGTTATATGTTTGTACCAATGGTACCAATATTTTGCAGTGTTAACATTTTGAAAACTTTGTTGTTATCATATCATGAACAGTTAATAAATGTTATAAGACTGAAGAATAAAAGGTTTTTTTTACTCGTTGATATTTTTGGGGCAAGATTTTTTTCATGTAAATTATGTAAAAATGTACAATCTCCTAATATTTGTAATAATATTTGTATTTTTGTAATCTTTATCTTTTCCATTTTAATAAAATATTTTAATATTAAAATGTATCTTGAATATAATTATTTCACAGCTTGTAAATTTGGATGTGGTCTACCTTACAGTAGAAGAAAAATGAGTTGAATGGGTTCATTAACATGTTAGTTTTTTACGTACGAGTGCTATTATTTATTTTACAGATACTGTAGCACTCAGAACTATTACAGAATATGAGACTGTTACATAGTTACATAGTTACATAGTTATTGAGGTTGAAGGAAGACTTTAAGTCCATCTAGTTCAACCTATAGCCTAACCTAACATGCCCTAACATGTTGATCCAGAGGAAGGCAAAAAAAACCCATGTGGCAAGGAGTAACTCCACCATGGGGAAAAAAATTCCTTCCCGACTCCACATACGGCAATCAGACTAGTTCCCTGGATCAACGCCTTATCAAGGAATCTAGTGTATATACCCTGTAATATTATACTTTTCCAGAAAGGTATCCAGTCCCCTCTTAAATTTAATTAATGAATCACTCATTACAACATCATACGGCAGAGAGTTCCATAGTCTCACTGCTCTTACAGTAAAGAATCCGCGTCTGTTATTATGCTTAAACCTTCTTTCCTCCAGACGTAGAGGATGCCCCCTTGTCCCTGTCTCAGGTCTATGATTAAAAAGATCATCAGAAAGGTCTTTGTACTGTCCCCTCATATATTTATACATTAAAATAAGATCACCCCTTAGTCTTCGTTTTTCCAAACTAAATAGCCCCAAGTGTAATAACCTATCTTGGTATTGCAGACCCCCCAGTCCTCTAATAACCTTGGTCGCTCTTCTCTGCACCCGCTCTAGTTCAGCTATGTCTTTCTTATACACCGGAGACCAGAACTGTGCACAGTATTCTAAGTGTGGTCGAACTAGTGACTTGAATAGAGGTAAAATTATGTTCTCCTCATGAGCATCTATGCCTCTTTTAATACATCCCATTATTTTATTTGCCTTTGTAGCAGCTGCCTGACACTGGCCACTGAATATGAGTCTGTCATCCACCCATACACCCAGGTCTTTTTCATTGATGGTTTTGCCCAGAGTTTTAGAATTAAGCACATAGTTATACATCTTATTACTTCTACCCAAGTGCATGACCTTACATTTATCCCCATTAAAACTCATTTGCCATTTATCAGCCCAAGCTTCTAGTTTACATAAATCATCCTGTAATATAAAATTGTCCTCCCCTGTATTGATTACCCTACAGAGTTTAGTGTCATCTGCAAATATTGAAATTCTACTCTGAATGCCCCCTACAAGGTCATTAATAAATATGTTAAAAAGAAGAGGGCCCAATACTGACCCCTGTGGTACCCCACTGCTAACCGCGACCCAGTCCGAGTGTGCTCCATTAATAACCACCCTTTGTTTCCTATCCCTGAGCCAGCTCTCAACCCACTTACACATATTTTCCCCTATCCCCATTACTCTCATTTTATGTATCAACCTTTTGTGTGGCACCGTATCAAAAGCTTTGGAAAAGTCCATATACACTACGTCCACTGGGTTCCCTTGGTCCAGTCCGGAACTTACCTCTTCATAGAAGCTGATCAAATTAGTCTGACATGAGCGGTCCCTAGTAAACCCATGCTGATACTGGGTCATGAGGTTATTCCTCTTCAGATACTCCAGTATAGCATCCCTTAGAATGCCCTCCAGGATTTTACCCACAGTAGAGGTTAAACTTACTGGCCTATAATTACCGAGTTCAGTTTTTGCCCCTTTTTTGAATATTGGCACCACATTTGCTATACACCACTCCTGTGGTACAGACCCTGTTATTATGGACTCTTTAAAGATTAAAAATAATGGTCTATCAATGACTGTACTTAGTTCCTGCAGTACTCGGGGGTGTATCCCATCCGGGCCCGGAGATTTGTCAATTTTAGTGATTTTTAGACGCCGCTGTACTTCCTGCTGGGTTAAGCATTTGACATTTAATGGGGAATTTTTATCACTAGTCATATTGGCTGCCATGGGATTTTCTTTTGTAAATACTGATGAAAAAAAGTCATTTAGCAGATTGGCTTTTTCCTCATCCTCATCCACCATTTCACCCAGACTATTTTTAAGGGGGCCAACACTGTCATTTTTTAGTTTCTTACTATTAATATAGTTAAAGAATATTTTGGGATTATTTTTACTCTCTCTGGCAATGAGTCTCTCTGTCTCAATCTTTGCTGCCTTGATTTGCTTTTTACAGAATTTATTTAGTTTTCTGTATTTATTTAATGCCTCATCACTACCTACTTCCTTTAATTCTCTAAATGCTTTCTTTTTGTTCCTTATTGCGCCCCTAACAGCTCTATTTAGCCATATTGGTTTCCTCCTTTTTCTAGTATGCTTATTCCCATACGGTATATACTGTGCACAGGTCCTATCCAGGATGCTAATAAACGTCTCCCATTTTCTTTGTGTATTTTTGTGTCTCAGGATATCGTCCCAGTTAATTGCACCAAGATCCTTTCTCATCCGTTGGAAATTTGCCCTCCTGAAGTTTAGTGTCCTTGTCACCCCCCTACTACCCATCTTATTAAAGGTTACATGAAAACTTATTATTTTATGATCACTAGTCCCCAAGTGACCCCCAACCCTTATATTTGATATGCGGTCTGGCCTGTTGGTTAATATTAGGTCTAGCAGTGCCCCCCTCCTTGTTGGGTCCTGAACCAGCTGTGAAAGGTAATTGTCTCTCATAGTTGTCAAAAACCGATTACCTTTGCTGGAACTGCAGGTTTCTGTTCCCCAATCTATTTCAGGGTAGTTGAAGTCCCCCATAATAATGACTTCTCCTTGAGTCGCAGCTTCATCTATTTGCTTTACGAGGATATTCTCCATTGCTTCCATTATTTTTGGAGATTTATAACAAACCCCTATCAGTAATTTATTATTTTTTCCCCCTCCTCTTATCTCCACCCACAGGGACTCCACATTTTCATTAAATTCACCTATATTATCACGCAGGATGGGTTTTAAGGAAGATTTTACATATAGACACACCCCTCCCCCTCGCCTATCTGTACGGTCATTTCTGAACAGGCTATAGCCCTGCAAGTTAACAGCCCAGTCATGGCTCTCATCCAGCCACGTCTCAGATATCCCCACCATGTCATAATTATGCTCCAACAACATTAGTTCTAATTCGTCCATTTTGTTGGCGAGGCTTCTGGCATTAGTATACATGCACTTGATGTTACTCTCTGTACCTCTATTCTTTCTTAAATTATTAACTGTTCTAACCCCACCCCCCATGCCACCGCCACCCCCAACTTCCTTATTTGTGCCCAGCTCTCTATCTGCACTATCTTCCCCTCCTATAAAATGAATACCCTCCCCCCCAATCCCTAGTTTAAACACTCCTCCAACCTTCTAACCATTTTCTCCCCCAGCACAGCTGCCCCTTCCCCATTGAGGTGCAGCCCGTCCCTAGCGTAGAGCCTGTAGCCAACTGAGAAGTCGGCCCAGTTCTGCAGGAACCCAAACCCCTCCTTCCTACACCAATTCTTGAGCCACTTATTAACCTCCCTAATCTCCCGTTGCCTCTGGCGTGGCACGTGGTACAGGCAGTATTTCGGAAAATACCACGTTGGAGGTCCTTGCTTTCAGCTTGCAGCCTAATTCCCTGAAATCATCTTTAAGGACCTTCCACCTACCTCTAACTTTGTCATTTGTGCCAATGTGCACCATGACCGCTGGGTCCTCACCAGCCCCTCCCAGTAATCTGTCCACCCGATCAGCGATGTGTCGGACTCGAGCGCCAGGTAGGCAGCACACCGTCCGACGATCCCTGTCTTTGTGACAGATTGCCCTATCTGTTCCCCTAATAATTGAGTCCCCCACTACCAGCACCTGTCTGGCCTGCCCTGCTCTCCTATTTCCCTCCTTACTGGAGCAGTCACTCCTCCGGCTTTCAGAGGACATGCCTGGCTGCAGCAGTGCTACCCCTGTACTGGCACCCCCCTCATCTGCCAACTTAGCAAACTTATTGGGGTGTGCCAGATCAGGACTAGCCTCCCTGGCACTCTTCCCTCTACCCCGCCTTCTATCTGTCACCCAGCTAACTGCCACACTGTCCTGCAGCTCCATCCTACCATCCCCCTCCTCATCTATCCCATTGAGCGTCTGCTCTGTGAGCAGAAGACTCCTCTCCATATTGTCTATGGATCTCAGTGTTGCCAGCTGCACATTTAGATCCAAAATCTGGGCTTCCAAATGCACAATGTGCTCACATCTCGCACAGCAGTATGCACCCTCGACCGGCTGGTCAAGGACTGCATACATGTGGCAAGATGTACACTGGATGGCATTAACAATTGTGGAGCACATTTCCTAATGGGGATTGCACCACACAGAAACTTTAATTAAAAATAAATACAAAGTATTAATTAAACCAAAAAAAAAAAAACAGAAGCAATTCCTCCCTTGGAAACTCCCTGATTCCAAAGTCACTGAATCACAAGTCACACACTTACCGCCGTTCACACTTACACTCAGGTCACACTCAGCTCGCTCACACTCGCTGTGCTGAAGATTTATAGATTTTTTTTTTTTCTCTCTTTCCCCTCTCAACAGCAATCCACCTTGCTGTTCAGATGCACTTCCAAAAAGGGCTTGAGCCCCAAACAGCTGCCCCTTATAAACCCTTGATTATGACCGCCCACCCTAAGTTAACACCTTGTGAATATAGCTACTCCCAATTCAGCAATTCACACAAATTCACACAGGTATTTGTTAAAGGCCTTCCAAATACCTCTTCACTGAATCACAAGTCACACACTTACCGCCGTTCACACTTACGCTCAGGTCACACTCAGCTCGCTCACACTCGCTGTGCTGAAGATTTATAGATTTTTTTTTTTTCTCTCTTTCCCCTCTCAACAGCAATCCACCTTGCTGTTCAGATGCACTTCCATGTCCATGATTTTTGCGGACTGAGAGGTCCTTCCAATTTCAAGGAGACATGTTCAATATTGATCTAAGTGTCAGATCAAACTCAGCAATTAATGTCTATGGGTACTTGAAAAAAACATACAGCAACCCGGATGCCTTTCATGAGCTGTCCATTTTTCAGTGACTGATGGGTAGGATAAAGTGGTGAAAGTTTTTTTTAATCAACATGATGATAAATTATGATAAATTATGATATTTTATCATTCATGCATCATGATGGGCGAAACCAAATGGTAAAGTTCGGGGTCTGAGCTGAACACCTAGTATCCATGCATGGACCCCAAACACTGACTTCTCCCTGAAGCCCGTGTTACTGTTTGGGTTCAGCAACCTGAACATCCAGAGTTTCCCATGCTGTAATCTGTGTGACAGTGCGAGAAACACTGGCTCTAGTAGGCGTTAAGTTTATTACTGCTGGTCAGGTCACGCCGCATCCAACACTGTCATACAGATAACAGTGTGTGATTGAGCAACTGTGGCTGGCGGTAAAACGGTTGCTGCCGGTCACAGGCATCGGGCTGATGAGTGTACTACTCTCATCATCTTTCTGACAGTCTTCCTGATAGCAGCAAGAGAAGGCCTATGATGATGAGAGTATTCATCAGCCGACACCTGTGCAATAGATAAAATTAAAAAATATATATAGTGTGGGGTCCCCTCTACTTTTGCTAGCATTATCTTGTCTGTTTAGCAAAAATAGATAGGTCACCTTGCCAGTTTTTACATTATTTAAGTAAATAATTAAAAAAACAGTGTAAGGTCCACCCCATTTTTTTTTACAGCCAACCAAGCTAAAGCAGACAGCTGGGGGCTGAAATTCTCAGACTAAAAAGAGGCCATGGATATTGGTCCCCCCAAGCCTTAAAATAGCAGCCCACCGCCACACCAGAAAAGGCGCATTTATTAGATTAGATTAGGTGCTTTGCCCGACTCTTCCCATTTGCCCTGTAGTGGTGGCACGGTGGCAAGTAGGATAAAATTTATGGGGTTGATGTCAACTTTACAATGTCAGCTGACATCAAGCGCACAGGCTAGTAATGGAGAGATGTCTACAAGACACCTCCATTATTGACTGTGAACTTCTCACACCTTATTGACATCATCGCAGGTCAAGTGAAGCTGCACTCTCATGCTCAGATCAGTGTCTCATGGATTCATGGCTGAGCAGTGGCATCATGCCACCGCTCAGCCATGAATTCCAGATGTAACAGAGTGCATCGTGGGACATATGGATTATCTTATCATAGGACAGGTGCTGAATATTGTGCTTTTTTATTTTTACTTTTTGAAAATAAATGAGTAAAAATGGGTGGAAAGTTGTATTTCAAATATAGGACTTGATTCTGGCTGTATCTTCTCTATTACAATCTGGCTATGGGTTTAGTAATGGTAGCATCTTACAGACGCCTCTCCATTACTAACCTGTTGGCTTGATGACAGCTTACTTTAGAAACCTGACATCAACCTCACAAATATTACCCCACTTGCCACCGCACCAGGGCAAGTGGGAAGAGTTGGGCAAAGAGCCAGAATTGACATATCTAACAGATGCACCTTTTCTGGGGCAATGGGCTAGGGAAGGCCAATATCCCAGGCCCCTTCCCGGTCTGAGAAATGGGGGAACTTATAACTTTTTAAAAATTATTTACTTAAATAATTTTAAAAAATCATGGGGACCCCTTTATTTTTTAACCAGAAAAGTTAACACTGACAGCTGAGGGCTTCAGCCCGCAGCTGTCGATTTTACCTGCGCTGGTTAGCAAAAATACAGGGGAACACACATCATGTATTTATTTATTTCATGCACAGGTTCTGGCTGATGAATACTCTCAACATCATATGCCTGCTCTCGCTTTGAGTGAGACCGGGTGTATGATGATGAGAGGAGTACTCTCATCAGCCGACGCCTGTGACCTGCGTTAATCTTTTTACCACTGGTCCTAGGTGCTGGCTCACAAGTTGTCATCTGTATGAAAGCGTGGGAACAGCAGCACTCTTAATGGCGGTAACTTTAAAGGTTACTGCCGACCAGAACCGGTGTTTCTCACACTGTCACACAGATTACAGTGTTGGAAACACCGGATGTTCGAGCCCCCTATTCATTTGAATTGAGTTTGGGTTTTTCTGGTACCTGATCTGAACTGTTTGAAAATGTTCTGACAAACCCGTTGGACCCGAACATGCATGGGTTCGCCCATCACTACTCATCAGTGAATAAAACTGATGTAACACAGACCAAATTGTGATGAAAATCTCATGAATCTTTGATGAAAATCACTGATGAAACTAAGTCCCTTTTTATCCTGCATAAAAATTCTGACATCTAAATGAGCTGTAGCAGGGCTATTCCTATTGAATTAATGCATATTCTAAGGGTAGCTGCACATGACCATTTTTACTCTCAATCTGAGAAAAACGGTCCAATTATGCTGATCAGACTCTGGTCAGGGTTTGATGAGAGTGAGATCAGTTTTTCTTGGAGGTCTAGAGAAAAAAAAATTCTCAATCTTTTTGACTATGAGAATCAGTGAACATCGGACTGCACTTGATTGTCGTCTCCCATTGTTTTACATGGACCTTTAAACTTCCATTGCAGATTTTGACAGTCAGATCAAAATCGAACATGTCACAAATAATTTTCAATGGACCAATTGGTCCAATGAAAGAATCAGACATGTGCACAGCCTTAGAGATTAACATGGGTACGAAAATCACAGATAGAGCTCATTTGACATAATCAGCCATGTGCACAAGCCCTAAAGAGTATCAGATTGAAACAATAGGAAGTGTTCATAGATTTCAGTGTAACTTATTAGATTCTACTTTGCCTAGAACAGCATTTTAAATTTGGTATATTGCTCTTGGCTTAAAATCAGTAGCCCTCAATCTTTGGCATCTCTGACTGTTATAAATCTAAAACCTACAGGCCTGCAAATATACCCAAACAACCTAAATACAATATCCCTCCACGATATAGTGCTGTGGTGAATTTTTTTCTACTCAATCACCAAGTTAACTCTCTAATAACACATTTACTTTAACCTTTGCAATCTGTTTTCTGCACCTTTTCATTACAAAAGCCATAACGAGTTTTATTTTTAAAAAAAATCATATTTTGTGGATAATTATATTGTATAGAATAGCTTTTATTAATTCGTAGTCAATGCACAAAAAAGGAAAAAGTCAGTTTTGCATCAGTTTTAATTTTCCAGTTAGCAAAATGTATTGATTTTTAAGATCCAATTTTACTGGAAATGTTACCCAGTCTTCCAAAAAAATATTTTACTAAATATCTTTCCTAAGTACAATCAACATTTACCATGCAGTAAAGGTTCAGACTTTCAAGCAGAACTGAGGTTCGAACCTCCAAGTTGTGGAATCTCAGCATGCATGGTGAATTTCCACAATCTCACATTTCGCAGTTTTGATTAAACAATCTCTGCCTGCAGCATTGAAACATCAGTTATCAATCTTTACATGCTGTTTTAATACTGTAGACACCACTTGTTTATTCAAAATCCCAAGATTTTGCTTTCTGACTGCTACCATAATATGTCTCGACTTGGAGAAACTTGAACCAGTTAACATATTTGATATAGGCTCCGGGAACTTTCACAGCATATATGACACACGATAACATTCTGAGATCATTGTTTTATTAACATTTGCAAGCCATCCTGGCCCAGATGCCGCAAACCAGGCCCAAGCCATGATACTACCACCACCATATTGCACTGATGGTATGCATTTTTTATATTATAATGCGGTATTTTTCTTTATCCAAATATAACGTTTCTTATTTAAACCAGAAAGCTTTATTTTGGTCTTATTCATCAACTAAACATTATTCCAATAGCTTTCTGGCTTATTCATGTGATCTTTAGCAAACTTCCGACAAGCAGCAATGTTCCTTCAGAAAGCAGTGACTTTCTCCTTACAATCCTGTAATGCACAGAATTGTTGTAATGTGCCTT
Source organism: Ranitomeya variabilis (assembly GCF_051348905.1). NCBI lineage: Eukaryota > Metazoa > Chordata > Amphibia > Anura > Dendrobatidae > Ranitomeya > Ranitomeya variabilis. The sequence goes on from NC_135236.1 coordinate 326,473,009, forward strand.
CCTGACAATTGAAGCAACCCCTTCCCGACATTTGAAGTAAGTTTATGTTATGGTCAGGAAGGGGTTCCTGCAAAATTACGTAAATTTATGTAATGATGATCATGTGGGCACAGGAGCAGTGCCCGCATGATCCCTGACAGGAGCTAGGCTTAAGTGAAATCTGTGCGTCGGCTGTCATTGCCAGGAGCAGTGCCTGCACTGCTCTGGCCATTTAACTCCTAAAATGATGTAATCAATAGTAATTGCAGAATTTAGAAGGCAGAATAGGGAGGGGGCTCCCTCTCCCTTCAAACAGACACCTCTACGACATCATCAGACATCAACATGAGGCCCTGATCGTTGCCATGGCAAACCAAGGTCGTCATGATGACATCCGGGTTACTCAACTACAGCAAGTCTGTTAGGCTACGTTCACATTTGCGTTGTGCGCCGCAGCCTCGGCGACGCAACGCACAACGCAAACAAAAACGCAGCAAAACGCATGCACAACGCTGCGTTTTGCGACGCATGCGTCCTTTTTTTGGTTGATTTTAGACGCAAAAATGCAACTTGCTGCGTCCTCTGCGCCCGGACGTGTGCGCCGCAGTGACGCATGCATCGCAAAACGCAAGTGCAACGCATGTCCATGCGCCCCCATGTTAAATATAGGGGCACATGACGCATGCGGCGACGCTGCGGCGCCCGACGCTGTGGCGCAGACCGCAAATGTGAACGTAGACTTAGACTATGCCCTGACTGTGCCCAGAGCATGGTCTAAGAAGCTTTAGACTATGCCCTGACTGTGTCCAGAACATGGTCTAAGAAGCTTCTGTCAATGCAGCATTGACAGGTATAATGCATTGCAATGCATTATAACAGCGATTAGACTAATAAAAGTTAAAGTCCCATAGAGGGGCTAAGTAAAAAAAATAATTACAAAAATATTAAATAAATTAAAAAATGAAAAAATATTAAACCAATAAATAGGTATATCTATGCAAAAAATACTAGTGCTTCTCACTAAATTAGAATCTCATCAACAAGTTAATTTCAATACAAAAAGTGAAACTCATATTACATAGAGTCATTACAAAAAGAGTGATCTATTTCAACTGTTTATTTCTGTTAATGTTGATGATTATGGCTTACAGCCAATGAAAACCCAAAAGTCATTATCTCAGTAAAATAGAATAATTTATAACACCAGCGTGAAAAATGATTATAAGAACTGAAATGTTGGCCTACTGAAATGAATGTTCAGTAAATGCATTCAATACTTGGTCGGGGCTTTATTTGCATCAATTACTGCATCAATGTTGCTTGGCATGGAGCTGCTTTTATAGCACACTTTAGCTCATCTGCATTGTTGGGTCTGGTGTCTCTCATCTTTCTCTTGACAATACCCTGTAAATTCCCTATGGGTTTAAGGTCAGGTGAGTTTGCTGGCCAATCGAGTACATTGATACTGTTGTTTTTAAACCAGGAATTGGTACTTTTGGCAGCGTGGACAGGTGCCAAGTCCTGCTGGAGAATTAAATTTCCATCTCCAAAAAGCTAGTCGGCAGAGGGAAGCATGAAGTGTTCTAAAATTTCCTGGATGGTATAATCATCAACATTATCAGAAATAAACAGTTGAAATAGATCACTCTGTTTGTAATGACCCTATATAGTATATGACTTTCACTTTTTGCTTTGAAGAACTGAAATAAATAAACTTTTTGATGATATTCTAATTTTGTGAGAAACACCTGTATATACAGTACAGACTAAAAGTTTGGACACACCTTCTCATTTAAATATTTTTCTGTATTTTCATGACTAAGAAAATTGTACATTCACACTGAAGGCATCAAAACTATGAATTAACACATGTGGAATTATATACTTAACAAAAAAGTGTGAAGCAACTGAAATTATGTCTTATATTCTAGGTTCTTCAAATTTGATTTGATGACTGCTTTGTACACTCTTAGCATTCTCTTGATGAGTTTCAAGAGGTAGTCACCTGGAATGGTCTTCCAACAATCTTGAAGGAGTTCCCAGAGATGCTTAGCACTTGTTGGCCCTTTTGCCTTCACTCTGCAGTCCAGCTCACTCCAAACCATCTTGATTGAGTTCAGGTCTGGTGACTGTGGAGACCAGGTCATTTGGCGTAGCACCCCATCACTCTCCTTCTTGGTCAAATAGCCCTTACACAGCCTGGAGGTGTGTTTGGTGTCATTGTCCTGTTGAAAAATAAATGATGGTCCAACTAAATGCAAACCAGATGGAATAGCATGCTGCTGCAAGATGCTGTGGTAGCCATGCTGGTTCAGTATACCTTTAATTCTGAATAAATCCCCAACAGTGTCATCAGCAAAGCACCCCCACACCATCAAACCTTCTCCTCCATGTTTCACGGTGGGAACCAGGCATGTAGAGTCCATCCGTTCTCCTTTTCTGCATCGCACAAAGACACGGTTGGTTGGAACCAAAGATCTCAAATTTCGACTCATCAGACCAAAGCACAGATTTCCACTGGTCTAATGTCCATTCCTTGTGTTCTTTAGCCCAAACAAGTCTCTTCTGCTTGTTGCCTGTCCCTTGCAGTGGTTTCCAGCATCTATTTTACTATGAAGGCCTGCTGCACAAAGTCTCCTCTTAACAGTTGTTGTAGAGATGTGTCTGCTGCTAGAACAATGTGTGGCATTGACCTGGTCTCTAATCTGAGCTGCTGTTAACCTGCAATTTCTGAGGCTGGTGACTCGGATAAATTTATCCTCAGAAGCAGAGATGACTCTTGGTTTTCCTTTCCTGAATTTAGTGAACATATATCCCTTTAAAAATATATTTTATTTCAAAAAAATGTTTAAAATACACCACCCAGTGTTTAAGGCAGAAAACACTGCCTAGATAAAAAAGACCAAGGTCTAGCACATACCCTACACTAGTCCTTCCTGACCCCTACCTAACTGTGGAGGTTGGCACCCTGTCAACGATTTTTTGGCGCCCCCACTCAACGTAGGCTCACTCTCTCTGCCCTAGCTCACCCTGTAATGCAGGTGGGAAAACAATAACATAAGAACAGAGATGAAGAAAGAAAAAAAATGGTCAAATCAATAAAAAAAAAACAAACCAAATATAACAAACTTAGCAAAAATTGGGGGAGGGGGGTTGGAAGGCAATTAAGTGGGCAAAAGATGTCATTTCCATACAGGGAATAATATAGCCATCTAATTGTTAGCAGATGCTATTGTGTAATGGGTATGCCACCAGATATGCCACATCAATATTATATTTAGGCAATGAACACCTTTTTTAGACTAGCACCCATACTGTAGATTAAATATTTCAAAAAATGTTGTCAACCATATGTTTTATATAATGTGATAAGTAATATATCTAATTGACAGTCAACCATATTAGACAATGTTTAGTACCTGCACACTAATCAATCAGATTATATCCGAGCAATAGGTACACACATAAAAATACACATAATTTGACTACAAGATATGTCAATAGTATCCACAGCTTTGCATGGTGCTTTAACGCAATACTCTGTGTCTACCCAACACTATTGCATGATACTTATCGCAATGTGCTGCGCCTCAACGCGTTTCCCCGTATACCGGTTCATCAGGAGGCCTATCAAACAGGATTACTGATAGCGGATGCCATAGATGAAAAGCATGCTTTTCAAGATGGCTATATTATTCCCTGTATGGAAATGACATCTTTTGCCCACTTAATTGCCTTCCAACCCCCCTCCCCCAATTTTTGCTAAGTTTGTTATATATTTTTTTTTTTTTTTTTTTTTTTTTTTATTGATTTGACCATTTTTTTTCTTTCTTCATCTCTGTTCTTATGTTATTGTTTTCCCACCTGCATTACAGGGTGAGCTAGGGCAGAGAGGGTGAGCCTACGTTGAGTGGGGGCGCCAAAAAATCGTTGACAGGGTGCCAACCTCCACAGTTAGGTAGGGGTCAGGAAGGACTAGTGTAGGGTATGTGCTAGACCTTGGTCTTTTTTATCTAGGCAGTGTATTCTGCCTTAAACACTGGGTGGTGTATTTTAAACATTTTTTTGAAATAAAATATATTTTTAAAGGGATACATGTTCACTAAATTTTTGATAAAACTATTCCGATTATGTAAAAATCTTCTCAAAATACGATCTTTTCCTTTCTTGAGGCGGTCCTCGTGTGAGCCATTTTCTTTGTAGCGCTTGATGGTTTTTGCCACTGCACTTGGGGTCACTTTCAAAGTTTTCCCAATTTTTTGGACTGACTGACCTTCATTTCTTAAAGTAATGATAGCCACTCGTTTTTCTTTACTTAGCTGCTTTTTTCTTGCCATAATACAAATTCTAACAGTCTATTTAGTAGGACTATCAGCTGTGTATCCACCAGACTTCTGCTCAACATAACTGATGGTCGCAACACCATTTATAAGGCAAGAAATCCCACTTTTTAAACCTGACAGGGCACACCTGTGAAGTGAAAACTATTCCCGGGGTCTACCTCTTGAAGCTCATCAAGAGAATGCCAAGAGTGTGCAAAGCAGTCATCAAAGCAAAAAGTGGCTACTTTGAAGAACCTAGAATATTAGACATAATTTCAGTTGTTTCACTTTTTTGTTAAGTATATTACGGCTTCTTCATCCAGACCAACTGCAAATACACAGTACATGGCTTCTTCACACAGTGCATTAGAAATACACAGTAGACGGCTTTAGTTTGCAGTCCCTGCACAGGCCAGACCTCCCTTTTGCCCAGTTTCCCTGGGGCAACCGCATGCCGTCACCAAGTCTCTTTACTTATGCCATGCACCACACGCTATCCTCCAAATTGCAGCCTGGCAAACACAAGACAGCTTGGGATGCAGGGTGTCAGTCTCTTTGGTTCCTTTTGCCCCTGTGTTGCTCCACACAGAAAGAGCTCTGCAGACAACTGCTCTGTCTGCTTCCCAGACCAACACTGACACACCTCTTCCTCTACTACAGGGCTTTTAATCAGTCACTGCTTCACCCTTCTAATTACAGCCACCTGTGTCTGCAGTATGCCCTCATGGCCTCACTATGCTTATGTGCGCATTCTGGAGAGCACAAACAGCTCCCCCTAGCTGTAACAAGGGTCACTGCCCCACAATACATATATATATATATATATATATATATATATATATATATATATATATATATATATATATAAATACACACACATATTTAGTTTTGTCGTGTTCAGAATAACCCAACCTATAAAATTGTTACACTATTTAACTCCTTCAGTGTCATACTGTGTAGATGGAGTCAGGCATAGAGTGTTGGGTCTGTCTGTCTTTGATAAGCTATACAGCCCCTGTTGTGTTGACTAGCTGTTAATTAATCCAAAACCAGCTCCCACAATCCCTCTCACCCTGGCTCTATTAATCTAGAAGCATAAGGAGTGCACGTGTGTGGGGTGTATGCACATGTCATCTTAAGCAAAGTGTCTTTATAGCTAAGTATCCGGTATCGGCAGTTAATTTAATGGCAGTCAGAGCAGGAGCAAGGTAACCCACACTTTGTACTTTTTAGCTATGTGCTTTATTTCTAAGTCCATGTTCTTTTGTGCTTTTGTCATTCACATTCACCGCCTGTTATGGCTGGACCTGGTGGTTAGGAGCACCAGGAATGACCTGATAGTCAAAACTGCAAAATAGAGCGAGCTCTGGGAAGTGGGAGCTCTGCTGACCGCAGCCCTAATCTATTATCACACACACTAGAAATAGCCGTGGATCGTACCTGACTCTGCCTAGACGACTCTTCACAGCCTGAGAGGTAACTACCCCTAAAGAGAAATATAGCCTCACCTTGCCTCAGAGAAATTCCACAAAGCAAAAGAGCAACCCCCCACATATATTGACTGTGAGTTAAGAGGAAGGCACAAACATAGGAATGAGACAGGTTTCAGCAAAGGAGGCCCGACTTACTAAATAGACAGAAGATAGATAAAGGGATCTCTGCGGTCAGCACAAAAAACTTAGCAGGTACTCAGAAATATATTCAGCACACAAATGAACAACAAATGAGCTTAACAGGGACTTAGCTTCTGCTGAAGTAGACAGGTCATCAGGAGATCCAAGTGAGATCTGAACCAGTACAGATACATTGACAACTGGCATCAGGTAACGATCTGAGCAGAGTTAAATAGAGGAACCAGCCCAGTCTTTAAACAATGCAGCTGAGGAAGCCACCTCCAGACCAGCAGCTCCACTTTCAGCCACCAGAGGGAACCCACGGACAGAACTCACAGAAATACCATTCCTGACCACAGGAGAGAGTTCGAGAACAGAGTTCACAACAGTACCCCCCCCTTGAGGAGGGGTCACCGAACCCTCACCAGAACCCCCCGGCCGATTAGGACGAGCCAAATGAAAGGCACGAACCAAATCGGCAGCATGGACATCGGAGGCAAGAACCCAGGAATTATCTTCCTGACCATAGCCCTTCCATTTGACCAGATACTGAAGTTTCCGTCTCGAGATACGAGAATCTAAAATCTTCTCCACCACATACTCCAATTCTCCCTCGACCAACACCGGAGCAGGAGGGTCAACGGAAAGAACCATAGGCGCCACATATCTCTGCAACAATGACCTATGGAACACATTATGGATGGCAAAAGAAGCTGGAAGGTCCAAACGAAATGACACAGGATTGAGGATTTCAGAAATCTTATAAGGCCCAATAAAACGAGGCTTAAACTTAGGAGAAGAAACCTTCATAGGAACATAACGAGATGACAGCCAAACCAGATCCCCAACACGAAGTCGAGGACCAACACGGCGATGGCGGTTAGCGAAACGTTAAGCCTTCTCCTGTGACAATGTCAATTTGTCCACTACATGAGTCCAAATTTGCTGCAACCTGTCCACCACAGAATCCACACCAGGACAGTCCGAAGGCTCATCCTGCCCTGAAGAGAAACGAGGATGGAAACCAGAATTACAATAAAAAGGTGAAACCAAAGTAGCCGAACTGGCCCGATTATTAAGGGCGAACTCAGCCAATGGCAAGAAGGTCACCCAAAAGGACCTAGCCACCAAATCTCTGGTACCAAAAATTCCAGGATGACCAGCCAACACCGAACAATGAACCTCCGAGATAACCCTACTAGTCCATCTATCAGGGACAAACAGTCTCTCTGCAGGACAGCAGTCAGGTCTATCCGCCTGAAACTCCTGCAGAACCTGCCGCAAATCAGGGGAGATGGCAGACAAAATCACCCCCTCTTTGAGAATACCAGCCGGCTCAGAAACTCCCGGAGAATCAGGCACAAAACTCCTTGAAAGGGCATCAGCCTTCACATTCTTAGAACCCGGAAGGTATGAAACCACGAAATCGAAACGGGAGAAAAACAGTGACCATCGAGCCTGTCTAGGGTTCAACCGCTTGGCAGACTCGAGATAAGTCAAATTCTTGTGATCCGTCAAGACCACCTCGCGATGCTTGGCGCCCTCAAGCCAATGTCGCCACTCCTCGAATGCCCACTTCATGGCCAACAACTCCCGATTGCCAACATCATAATTACGCTCAGCAGGCGAAAACTTTCTAGAAAAGAAAGCACATGGCTTCATCACAGAGCCATCAGAACTTCTCTGAGACAAAACAGCCCCTGCTCCAATCTCAGAAGCACCAACCTCGACCTGAAAAGGGAGCGAAACATCTGGCTGACACAACACAGGAGCCGAAGAGAAAACGACGTTTCAGCTCCTGAAACGCCTCAACGGCCGCAGAGGACCAATTCACCACATCCGCACCTTTCTTGGTCAAATCAGTCAGTGGTTTGACAACACTAGAAAAATTAGCGATAAAGCGATGGTAAAAATTCGCAAAGCCCAGGAATTTCTGAAGGCTCTTTACAGATGTAGGCTGAGTCCAATCATAAATGGCCTGGACTTTAACTGGATCCATCTCGATAGTAGAAGGGGAAAAAATGAAGCCCAAAAAGGAAACCTTCTGAACTCCAAAGAGACACTTAGACCCCTTCGCAAACAAGGAATTAGCACGAAGGACTTGGAACACCATTCTGACCTGCTTCACATGAGACTCCCAATCATCCGAAAATACCAAAATATCAGTCAAATATACTATCATGAATCTATCCAGATACTTTCGGTAGATGTCATGCATAAAGGACTGGAATACAGATGGTGCATTAGAAAGCCCGAATGGCATCACCAGATACTCAAAATGGCCCTCGGGCGTATTAAATGCGTTTTTCCATTCATCGCCCCGCTTAATACGCAGAAGATTATACGCTCCTCGAAGATCTATCCTGGTAAACCAACTAGCCCCTTAATCCGAGCAAACAAATCAGACAATAGAGGCAAAGGGTACTGAAATTTGACCGTGATTTTATTAAGAAGGCGGTAATCTATACAAGGTCTCAGAGAACCATCCTTCTTGGCCACAAAAAAGAACCCTGCTCCCAACGGTGACGACGACGGGCGAATATGCCCTTTCTCCAAGGACTCCTTTATATAGCTCCGCATAGCGGCGTGTTCTGGCACAGATAAAATGAAAAGTCGGCCTTTAGGAAACTTACTACCAGGAATCAAATTAATAGCACAATCACAATCCCTATGAGGAGGCAGGGCACTGGGCTTGGGCTCATCAAATACATCCTGGTAATCCGACAAAAACTCAGGTACTTCAGAAGGAGTGGAAGAAGAAATTGACAACGCTGGAACATCACCATGGGCCCCTTGACAACCCCAACTGGACACAGACATAGATTTCCAGTCCAATACTGGATTATGGACCTGTAGCCATGGCAAACCCAACACGACCACATCATGCAAATTATGAAACACCAAATAGCGAATATCTTCCCGATGTGCCGGAGCCATGCACATGGTCAACTGGGTCCAGTACTGAGGCTTATTCTTGGCCAAAGGCGTAGCATCAATTCCCCTTAATGGAATAGGATGCTGCAAGGGCTCCAAGAAAAAACCACAGCGCCTGGCATACTCTAAGTCCATCAAATTCAGGGCTGCGCCTGAATCCACAAAGCCATAACAGAGTAGGATGACAAAGAGCAAATCAAAGTAACGGACAAAAGAAATTTAGGCTGTATAGTACCAATGGTGACAGACCTAGCGGACCGCATAGTGCGCTTAGGACAATCAGAGACAGCATGAGTGGAGTCACCACACATTATCTCAGTAAAATAGAATAATTTATAACACCAGCGTGAAAAATTATTATAAGAACTGAAATGTTGGCCTACTGAAATGAATGTTCAGTAAATGCATTCAATATTTGGTCGGGGCTTTATTTGCATCAATTACTGCATCAATGTTGCTTGGCATGGAGGTGATCAGCCTGAGTCACTGCTGAGTTGTTATGGAAGCCCAGGCTGCTTTTATAGCACACTTTAGCTCATCTGCATTGTTGGGTCTGGTGTCTCTCATCTTTCTCTTGACAATACCCTGTAAATTCCCTATGGGTTTAAGGTCAGGTGAGTTTGCTGGCCAATTGAGTACATTGATACTGTTGTTTTTAAACCAGGAATTGGTACTTTTGGCAGCGTGGACAGGTGCCAAGTCCTGCTGGAGAATTAAATTTCCATCTCCAAAAAGCTAGTCGGCAGAGGGAAGCATGAAGTGTTCTGAAATTTCCTGGATAGTATAATCATCAACATTATCAGAAATAAACAGTTGAAATAGATCACTCTGTTTGTAATGACCCTATATAGTATATGACTTTCACTTTTTTGCTTTGAAGAACTGAAATAAATAAACTTTTTGATGATATTCTAATTTTGTGAGAAACACCTGTATATACAGTACAGACTAAAAGTTTGGACACACCTTCTCATTTAAATATTTTTCTGTATTTTCATGACTAAGAAAATTGTACATTCACACTGAAGGCATCAAAACTATGAATTAACACATGTGGAATTATATACTTAACAAAAAAGTGTGAAGCAACTGAAATTATGTCTTATATTCTAGGTTCTTCAAAGTAGCCACCTTTTGATTTGATGACTGCTTTGCACACTCTTGGCATTCTCTTGATGAGTTTCAAGAGGTAGTCACCGGGAATGGTCTTCCAACAATCTTGAAGGAGGCCCCAGAGATGCTTAGCACTTGTTGGCCCTTTTGCCTTCACTCTGCAGTCCAGCTCACTCCAAACCATCTTGATTGAGTTCAGGTCTGGTGACTGTGGAGACCAGGTCATTTGGCGTAGCACCCCATCACTCTCCTTCTTGGTCAAATAGCCCTTACACAGCCTGGAGGTGTGTTTGGTGTCATTGTCCTGTTGAAAAATAAATGATGGTCCAACTAAATGCAAACCAGATGGAATAGCATGCTGCTGCAAGATGCTGTGGTAGCCATGCTGGTTCAGTATACCTTTAATTCTGAATAAATCCCCAACAGTGTCATCAGCAAAGCACCCCCACACCATCAAACCTTCTCCTCCATGTTTCACAGTGGGAACCAGGCATGTAGAGTCCATTCGTTCTCCTTTTCTGCATCGCACAAAGACACGGTTGGTTGGAACCAAAGATCTCAAATTTCGACTCATCAGACCAAAGCACAGATTTCCACTGGTCTAATGTCCATTCCTTGTGTTCTTTAGCCCAAACAAGTCTCTTCTGCTTGTTGCCTGTCCCTTGCAGTGGTTTCCAGCATCTATTTTACTATGAAGGCCTGCTGCACAAAGTCTCCTCTTAACAGTTGTTGTAGAGATGTGTCTGCTGCTAGAACAATGTGTGGCATTGACCTGGTCTCTAATCTGAGCTGCTGTTAACCTGCAATTTCTGAGGCTGGTGACTCAGATAAATTTATCCTCAGAAGCAAAGATGACTCTTGGTCTTCCTTTCTTGAGGCGGTCCTCGTGTGAGCCAGTTTCTTTGTAGCGCTTGATGGTTTTTGCCACTGCACTTGGGGACACTTTCAAAGTTTTCCCAATTTTTTGGACTGACTGACCTTCATTTCTTAAAGTAATGATAGCCACTCGTTTTTCTTTACTTAGCTGCTTTTTTCTTGCCATAATACAAATTCTAACAGTCTATTTAGTAGGACTATCAGCTGTGTATCCACCAGACTTCTGCTCAACACAACTGATGGTCCCAACACCATTTATAAGGCAAGAAATCCCACTTTTTAAACCTGACAGGGCACACCTGTGAAGTGAAAACCATTCCCGGTGTCTACCTCTTGAAGCTCATCAAGAGAATGCCAAGAGTGTGCAAAGCAGTCATCAAAGCAAAAAGTGGCTACTTTGAAGAACCTAGAATATTAGACATAATTTTAGTTGTTTCACTTTTTTGTTAAGTATATAACGGCTTCTTCATCCAGACCAACTGCAAATACACAGTACATGGCTTCTTCACACAGTGCATTAGAAATACACAGTAAACGGCTTTAGTTTGCAGTCCCTGCACAGGCCAGACTTCCCTTTTGCCCAGTTTCCCTGGGGCAACCGCATGCCGTTACAAGCCTCTTTACTTACGCCGTGCACCACACGCTATCCTCCGAATTGCAGCCTGGCAAACACAAGACAGCTTGGGACGCAGGGTGTCAGTCTCTTTGGTTCCTTTTGCCCCTGTGTTGCTCCACAGAGAAAGAGCTCTGCAGACAACTGCTCTGTCTGCTTCCCAGACCAACACTGACACACCTCTTCCTCTACTACAGGGCTTTTAATCAGTCACTGCTTCACCCTTCTAATTACAGCCACACCTGTGTCTGCAGTATGCCCTCATGGCCTCACTATGCCTATGTGCGCATTCTGGAGAGCACAAACAGCTCCCCCTAGCTGTAACAAGGGTCACTGCCCCACAATATATATATATATATATATATATATATATATATATATATATAAATACACACACATATATAGTTTTGTCGTGTTCAGAATGACCCAACCTATAAAATTGTTACACTATTTAACTCCTTCAGTGTCATACTGTGTAGATGGAGTCAGGCATAGAGTGTTGGGTCTGTCTGTCTTTGATAAGCTATACAGCCCCTGTTGTGTTGACTAGCTGTTAATTAATCCAAAACCAGCTCCCACAATCCCTCTCACCCTGGCCCTATAAATCTAGAAGCATAAGGAGTGCACGTGTGTGGGGTGTATGCACATGTCATCTTAAGCAAAGTGTCTTTATAGCTAAGTATCCGGTATCGGCAGTTAATTTAATGGCAGTCAGAGCAGGAGCAAGGTAACCCACACTTTGTACTTTTTAGCTATGTGCTTTATTTCTAAGTCCATGTTCTTTTGTGCTTTTGTCATTCACATTCACCGCCTGTTATGGCTGGACCTGGTGGTTAGGAGCACCGGGAATGACCTGATAGTCAAAATTGCAAAATAGAGAGAGCTCTGGGAAGTGGGAGCTCTGCTGACCGCAACCCTAATCTATTATCACACACACTAGAAATAGCCGTGGATCGTACCTGACTCTGCCTAGACGACTCTTCACAGCCTGAGAGGTAACTACCCCTAAAGAGAAATATAGCCTCACCTTGCCTCAGAGAAATTCCCCAAAGGAAAAGAGCAGCCCCCCACATATATTGACTGTGAGTTAAGAGGAAGGCACAAACATAGGAATGAGACAGTTTTCAGCAAAGGAGGCCTGACTTACTAAATAGACAGAAGATAGATAAAGGGATCTCTGTGGTCAGCACAAAAAACTGCAAAAAGCCACGCAGAGTGAGCAAGAAACCCCCCGCGCCGACTCACGGCGCGATAGGTGCCACTCTGGAACCCAGAGCTTCCAGCTAGCGAGACAATATCATGATAGCAACCTGGACAAAACTTAGCAGGTACTCAGAAATATATTCAGCACACAAATGAACAACAAATGAGCTTAACAGGGACTTAGCTTCTGCTGAAGTAGACAGGTCATCAGGAGATCCAAGTGAGATCTGAACCAGTACAGATACATTGACAACTGGCATCAGGTAACGATCTGAGCAGAGTTAAATAGAGGAACCAGCCCAGTCTTTAAACGATGCAGCTGAGGAAGCCACCTCCAGACCAGCAGCTCCACTTTCAGCCACCAGAGGGAACCCACGGACAGAACTGACAGAAATACCATTCCTGACCACAGGAGGGAGTTCGAGAACAGAGTTCACAACAGTACCCCCCCCTTGAGGAGGGGACACCGAACCCTCACCAGAACCCCCCGGCTGATTAGGACGAGCCAAATGAAAGGCACGAACCAAATCGGCAGCATGGACATCGGAGGCAAGAACCCAGGAATTATCTTCCTGACCATAGCCCTTCCATTTGACCAGATACTGAAGTTTCCGTCTCGAGATACGAGAATCTAAAATCTTCTCCACCACATACTCCAATTCTCCCTCGACCAACACCGGAGCAGGAGGGTCAACGGAAGGAACCATAGGCGCCACATATCTCTGCAACAACGACCTATGGAACACATTATGGATTGCAAAAGAAGCTGGAAGGTCCAAACGAAATGACACAGGATTGAGGATTTCAGAAATATTATAAGGCCCAATAAAACGAGGCTTAAACTTAGGAGAAGAAACCTTCATAGGAACATAACGAGATGACAGCCAAACCAGATCCCCAACACGAAGTCGAGGACCAACACGGCGACGCCGGTTAGCGAAACGTTGAGCCTTCTCCTGTGACATTGTCAAATTGTCCACTACATGAGTCCACATTTGCTGCAACCTGTCCACCACAGAATCCACACCAGGACAGTCCGAAGGCTCAACCTGCCCTGAAGAGAAACGAGGATGGAAATCAGAATTACAATAAAAAGGTGAAACCAAAGTACCCGAACTGGCCGGATTATTAAGGGCGAACTCAGCCAATGGCAAGAAGGTCACCCAAAAGGACCTCGCCACCAAATCTCTGGTACCAAAAATTCCAGGATGACCAGCCAACACCGAACAATGAACCTCCGAGATAACCCTACTAGTCCATCTATCAGGGACAAACAGTCTCTCTGCAGGACAGCGGTCAGGTCTATCCGCCTGAAACTTCTGCAGAACCCACCGCAAATCAGGGGAGATGGCAGACAAAATCACCCCCTCTTTGAGAATACCAGCCGGCTCAGAAACTCCCGGAGAATCAGGCACAAAACTCCTTGAAAGGGCATCAGCCTTCACATTCTTAGAACCCGGAAGGTATGAAACCACGAAATCGAAACGGGAGAAAAACAGTGACCATCGAGCCTGTCTAGGGTTCAACCGCTTGGCAGACTCGAGATAAGTCAAATTCATGTGATCCGTCAAGACCACCACGCGATGCTTGGCGCCCTCAAGCCAATGTCGCCACTCCTCGAATGCCCACTTCATGGCCAACAACTCCCGATTGCCAACATCATAATTACGCTCAGCAGGCGAAAACTTTCTAGAAAAGAAAGCACATGGCTTCATCACAGAGCCATCAGAACTTCTCTGAGACAAAACAGCCCCTGCTCCAATCTCAGAAGCATCAACCTCGACCTGAAAAGGGAGCAAAACATCTGGCTGACACAACACAGGAGCCGAAGAAAAATGACGTTTCAGTTCCTGAAACGCCTCAACGGCCGCAGAGGACCAGTTCACCACATCCGCACCTTTCTTGGTCAAATCAGTCAGTGGTTTGACAACACTAGAAAAATTAGCGATAAAGCGACGGTAAAGATTCACAAAGCCCAGGAATTTCTGAAGGCTCTTTACAGATGTAGGCTGAGTCCAATCATAAATGGCCTGGACTTTAACTGGATCCATCTCAATAGTAGAAGGGGAATAAATGAAGCCCAAAAAGGAAACCTTCTGAACTCCGAAGAGACACTTAGACCCCTTCACAAACAAGGAATTAGCACGAAGGACTTGGAACACCATTCTGACCTGCTTCACATGAGACTCCCAATCATCCGAAAAGACCAAAATATCATCCAAATATACTATCATGAATCTATCCAGATACGTTCGGAAGATGTCATGCATAAAGGACTGGAATACAGATGGCGCATTAGAAAGCCCGAATGGCATCACCAGATACTCAAAATGGCTCTCGGGCATATTAAATGCGGTTTTCCATTCATCGCCCCGCTTAATACGCACAAGATTATACGCTCCTCGAAGATCTATCCTGGTAAACCAACTAGCCCCTTAATCCGAGCAAACAAATCAGACAATAGAGGCAAAGGGTACTGAAATTTGACCGTGATTTTATTAAGAAGGCGGTAATCTATACAAGGTCTCAGAGAACCATCCTTCTTGGCCACAAAAAAGAACCCTGCTCCCAACGGTGACGACGACGGGCAAATATGCCCCTTCTCCAATGACTCCTTTATATA
Source organism: Ranitomeya variabilis (assembly GCF_051348905.1). Classification (NCBI taxonomy): domain Eukaryota; kingdom Metazoa; phylum Chordata; class Amphibia; order Anura; family Dendrobatidae; genus Ranitomeya; species Ranitomeya variabilis. Next base: position 326,488,285 of record NC_135236.1, read on the forward strand.
GCTCCACATAGCGGCATGTTCTGGCACAGATAAATTGAAAAGTCGGCCTTTAGGAAACTTACTACCAGGAATCAAATTAATAGCACAATCACAATCCCTATGAGGAGGCAGGGCACTGGGCTTGGGCTCATCAAATACATCCTGGTAATCCGACAAAAACTCAGGTACTTAAGAAGGAGTGGAAGAAGAAATTGACAACGCTGGAACATCACCATGGGCCCCTTGACAACCCCAACTGGACACAGACATAGATTTCCAGTCCAATACTGGATTATGGACCTGTAGCCATGGCAAACCCAACACGACCACATCATGCAAATTATGCAACACCAAAAAGCGCATATCTTCCCGATGTGCCGGAGCCATGCACATGGTCAACTGGGTCCAGTACTGAGGCTTATTCTTGGCCAAAGGCGTAGCATCAATTCCCCTTAATGGAATAGGATGCTGCAAGGGCTCCAAGAAAAAACCACAGCGCCTGGCATACTCTAAGTCCATCAAATTCAGGGCTGCGCCTGAATCCACAAATGCCATAACAGAGTAGGATGACAAAGAGCAAATCAAAGTAACGGACAAAAGAAATTTAGGCTGTATAGTACCAATGGTGACAGACCTAGCGGACCGCTTAGTGCGCTTAGGACAATCAGAGATAGCATGAGTGGAGTCACCACAGTAAAAACACAGCCCATTCTGACGTCTGTGCTCTTGCCGTTCAGTTCTGGTCATAGTCCTATCACATTGCATAGGCTCAGGCCTCTGCTCAGAGGACACCGCCATATGGTGCACAACTTTCCGCTCCCGTAAACGCCGATCGATCTGAATAGCCAAGGACATTGATTCATTCAGACCAGCAGGCGTGAGGAACCCCACCATAACATTCTTAAGGCCCTCAGAAAGACCCTTTCTGAAAATCGCTGCCAGAGCACACTCATTCCATTGAGTAAGCACAGACCACTTTCTAAACTTCTGACAATACATTTCAGCATCATCCTGACCCTGACATAGAGCCAGCAAGATTTTCTCTGCCTGATCCACAGAATTTGGTTCGTCATAGAGCAATCCAAGCGCCAGAAGAAACGCATCTACATTAAGCAATGCAGGATCTCCTGGCGCAAGGGAGAATGCCCAGTCTTGAGGGTCACCACGCAACATGGAAATAATGATTTTTACTTGCTGACTAGGGTCACCAGAGGAGCGAGGTTTCAGGGCAAGAAACAGTTTACAATTATTCTTGAAATTCAGAACCTTTGATCTATCCCCAGAAAACAAATGAGGAATTGGGATTCTAGGCTCTAACATAGGATTCTGAACTATATAATCCTGAATGCCTTGTACCCTTGCAGTGAGATTATCCACACAAGAGGACAGACGTTGAATGTCCATATCTACACCTGAGTCCTGAACCACCCAGAGGTTTAGGGGAAAAAAAAGACTAAACACACTGCAGAGAAAACAAAAATGGTCTCAGAACTTCTCTTATCCCTCTATTGAGATGCATTAACACTTTTTGGCCAGTTGTACTGTTATGGCTGGACCTGGTGGTTAGGAGCACCGGGAATGACCTGATAGTCAAAACTGCAAAATAGAGTGAGCTCTGGGAAGTGGGAGCTCTGCTGACCGCAGCCCTAATCTATTATCACACACACTAGAAATAGCCGTGGATCGTACCTGACTCTGCCTAGACGACTCTTCACAGCCTGAGAGGTAACTACCCCTAAAGAGAAATATAGCCTCACCTTGCCTCAGAGAAATTCCCCAAAGGAAAAGAGCAGCCCCCCACATATATTGACTGTGAGTTAAGAGGAAGGCACAAACATAGGAATGAGACAGGTTTCAGCAAAGGAGGCCCGACTTACTAAATAGACAGAAGATAGATAAAGGGATCTCTACGGTCAGCACAAAAAACTACAAAAAGCCACGCAGAGTGAGCAAGGAACCCCCCGCGCCGACTCACGGCGCGATAGGTGCCACTCTGCAACCCAGAGCTTCCAGCTAACGAGACAATATCATGATAGCCAGCTGGGCAAAACTTAGCAGGTGCTCAGAAATATATTCATCACACAAATGAACAACAAATGAGCTTAACAGGGACTTAGCTTCTGCTGAAGAAGACAGGTCATCAGGAGATCCAAGTGAGATCTGAACCAGTACAGATACATTGACAACTGGCATCAGGTAACGATCTGAGCAGAGTTAAATAGAGGAACCAGCCCAGTCTTTAAACGATGCAGCTGAGGAAGCCACCTCCAGACCAGCAGCTCCACTTTCAGCTACCAGAGGGAACCCACGGACAGAACTCACAGAAATACCATTCCTGACCACAGGAGGTAGTTTGAGAGCAGAGTTCACAACACCGCCCCATCACCGTCCATCACTACTGATTCACATCAGAGCCTCTCTCCTTCCCACTCCCTTGTACAGCAAATAGGCTCTTTTCACCTTCCTGAAAAATCTCAGTCCATCTTATCTAAAGATGTCGCACAATAAAAAATGGCATAAATCCAAGAACTGTTTGCTCTCTTTCTTTTTGCTGCTACTTATTTTAGGGGATATCTCTCTCAACTCTGGTCCACCCTCCGCCAACTTCAACCCCTCCCCTACATCACATTGAAACCTTACTAACCTTATTAACATTATTGTACTCCTTCCTCTCCCTCTTTTAATTGTGCACTCTGGAATCCATGGTCTATATGCAATAAGCTTCCTTTCCTGCACAACTACTTTCAGTTCAACTCTCTTAATCTGCTGGCCCTCACTGAAACCTGGTTTCAGGATTCTGACACTATCTCCCTTGCTGCTATTTCTAATGGTGGCTTAGATTTTTCTAATTCCCCATTTTTCCAATTCCCCAAGACCCACAAACAAACTTGGTGGTGGAGTCGGCAAACATCTATCCCCACAATACACTTTTCAGGTCATTCTCCAGGTTCCATCACTCTCATTCCCTTCTTTTGACTTCCACACTATCAGGCTCTTCCATCCCCTCTCTGAGAGTAGCGGTCATATACCGTCTCCCATGCTCACCCATCCAGTTCCTTGACCATTTTTCTGCTTGACTGCTGCACTTCATGTCCTCTGAATTACCAACCCTTATCCTGGGAGACTTCAACACCCCCATAAACAGCCCCACCTTCCCACCTGCATCCCAGCTTCTATCTCTAACCATTTCTCTTGGCCTCTCACAGCTTTCAACCTCTGAGACACACAAAGACGGTAACACCCTTGATCTGGTCTTTGTTCAATCTCCTACCTAGATAACTCACCTCTTCCACTCTCTGAACAGAAACATTCTCTCCTTCATGCTCAAAAATCCTTGCCCATCCCAGCACACTCCTACTTATCACATAAAAAACATTAACCCTCCTATAATTACAAACTCCTTACACTCACAACAGTCCCCAATCTCCTCTTTTGTCTGGCCTGATGTGTCTATAAATCACTACAATGGCACTCTCAGAAGTACCCTGGGCCGAGTAGCACTCCTCAACCTTCGAACCTCCCAAAAAAATTTAACAGCCCTGGCAAACTTGATTTCTCCAGCGATACCCTAGGAGTGCCGAACGGCTATGGAGGAAAACTCATATACCAGAAAACTTTATCCATTATAAATTTATGTTAAGAACTTATAATTCTGCACTTCACCTTGCCAAACAGACCTACTTCACCACCCTGATCTCCTAACTATCCAACAACCCAAAAAAAACCTCTTAGACCACATTCACTCCCTCCTGAGTACAAAAGCACAGGCCCCTATTATAGACATTCATGCTGATGATCTAGTCTCCCACTTTACAGTAAAAATAGAAATATCTTGTAGATTATGAGCCTTCGCGGGCAGGGTCCTCTCTCCTCCTGTACCAGTTATTATGTATACCCCTCCTCACATGTAAAGCGCCAAGGAATAAATGGCGCTATAACAATAAATAATAATAATAATAATATCCATCAGGAAATCAGCTCTCAGCCACCAAGTGGCTCACAAGGTCACACAAGGTCCTGCACCTTGTCGGCTTTAGCTATACACACGCGGCCGCCACTGCCTGTTCACGGCAGTCACCAAGCTCTGGGGGAGTACGCTAGTCACCGGCCGGGACAGCGTCTCCTATACCACCATTTGCTCTGCAACATATTGGATATTTTTGGAACAGAGATTCAGAGAAGGCTTCAGATACTAACCTTTAAGTGCATGAGTGAAGGACCTTTCCGCATGCCAGCACTGGATACAGTTTTCCTTTTCCTTGATATTAAGGTAAACACATCTTGTTAATCCTAGTCTTTAATGAAGAACCTTGCTTATGACATGTCCTAGCATTTTAACTATTTATGGCTTCATATAGGTGTCCTTAGCGCAAATATTACATATAGGTTTTTAATATTAGACAGTGTAGGACCGTCCCAATCAGGGTTACCTTGTCGATGGTGGGATGGCTTTTATGTTATTTTTGATCAAAAATAGTATTACTAAGAACCATGTGTTATTTAAATGCAGTTTTGCTTTTTACTTAGTTACAGCATGGTTTTTGCTCATTTTGTTTCTTGTAGGTTTTGTATTTTATAAGTATAGGTAATTATTTACAAAATGGTCTATTTAAGTTCAAATATATTTTATAGGAAGGAATGCATGTCTTCTAAAGGTACTGGGTCACTAGTGTTTATTGATGATGTGCCTGAAAACAGAAGCATATGTATGAATTCTGAAGTGTATATAGCTATACTTTCTGCATAGATTCAACCAAATTCACAAGGTTGATTGGACCTTCACAGTACAGATGCTCAGTAACCTAAAACATACTGCAAAAGCAACCCAGGAGAATTGTAATGCAAAGAAATGGAATATTCTGCAATAGCCAAGTCAATTACCAGATCTCAACCCCATCGAGCATGCATTTCACATCTTTAGGACAAAACTTAAAGAGAATCTGTCAGCAGATTTTTTCTACCTCATCTGAGAGCAGCTGGATGTAGGCAAAACTGAATCCAATGGTGTACCACCATGTGTCCATCCATTGCAATCCATCGTTAGTTAAAGTCAATGGCAAAAAAAGGTTCCTGCGGGCACATTTGCAGATCTGTTTTTTTTTGCCATAATGACAGATTGCGATGGAGGGAAGAAGATGGAAATGTGAGAGAAGCCTAAGGCAGAAAGACCCACAGACAAGAACAACTGAAGTCAGCTGCAGTAAAGGCCTGGCAAAGCACCAGAAAATAGTAAACCCAGCGCTAGGTGATGTCCATGGCTTCCCGACTTCAAGCAGCTATTGCACTGCAAGGATTCTCTATAAAGTATTAAAAATGAACAAATCATTTTTGGTAAAGCTAATTTTTCAGCCCCTGAAATGAGGAGGCTTTGTAGAAAAATAGCTGCAATTCCTAAACCTTTCACAGAGTATTTTTGTTCAATCCCTTTAATTAAAGCTGAATGTCTTCACTTTAATTGCATCTCAGTTTAGTTTTCAATAAAAAAAATAATGGAATGCAGAGCCCAAATCTCAGTGATTTGTTCACTGTCCAAATATTTCTAGACCTAACTATATTTCAAGGCTTGGATCAAAAAGACAGGGTAGACATTAGTGTGAGCATCCTTTTCATACCTCAGAACCCTTGATATCTCTAATATTAGATCAGAAAGACATGGTGAAGAGCATTGTGAGTGGCCCTTTATTACCCAAATACCCCTGGTTAGAGATGGACAGACGCCTGGATGTTCTGGTCAGGCGGGTTCCGCCAGTTAAGAAAGAACAATACCCGAACCCGACCCCTTTCACTTGAATGGGGGCTTGAACATCCAGTGTTTGCCATGGTGTCATGTGCATGACAAACACTGCTTCTGATTGGTGGTAAAATCATTACGGCTGGTCATACAGCCGCAGTTCCCACGCTGTCATTTGATTACGGTGTGGGACAGACTGTTGGACAGGTGAGGGATATTCTTGTTTTGTATTTTTGTTTTAATACAGGAGATGAGGGATTCAATGGAATGCGTGTTAGGTGAGTATAACTGTGTTTGTTATTTGTTTTTCTTAAAGGAAAAGTGTGGCTTGTTTTTATTTCACATAAAAGACTTTATTCTTGCTGTGTCTTTATTTACAATACAACTATAGGATTAGTAATGATGCTGCAAAGTAAAAATGCTTTCAATATAAAAAGTTAGAGATACTGAGAATCGATTTGTATGACCTATTTCATCTGCCATAACAGTAGCCTGTGCCTGCTACGTGGTGGTGTTCATCCGCGACTCTTCTTTTGATTAGCCATCCTGGTGCGACATCAACATTGCTCTGTGGTGCACATGTTCTGTCCACCTGGCCGGCTAATCAAAAGAAGAGCCGCTGACACCGCCTGTTAAAAGGCGATACTCCCTCCCCCATCCATCAGCTACAGACCACTGCCATATTCAATGGAATGGGAAGTGCAAATCAATTCATACTAACTTTTGTGTTAATAGTCAATATTTTCAATCAACTAACAAAATGCAACAGGAATTAGCAACACATAAATATAAATCAAATAAATATTTAATGTTCACAATCCTTTCCTTCAAAATAGCTTCAGTTATTCTAGTCAGAGACTGGTATCCAGTATTAAGTTAAATTTTGCCATAATCCATGTTAAAAATGTATATTTACATTTCTAAAAAAAACACAAAACATTTGCCATTTGTCAATGTTTTGTTTCATTAGTTATTAATATCCACAATAACCGAAGAAAATAATGGCTGGCACTCACCAATGCAGTTTTCACTTGCTTTATAAGATGCTGTGCGGCTCAGGCACGGGAGACATGTGGAAGGTACGGACTACAGCTGTTTCGTGCTTCAGCGCTTCATCGGGTCCCTTGCACATGTCTCCTGTGCCTGAGCCGCACAGCGTCTAATAAAGCAAGTGAAAACCACATTGGTGAGTGCCACCAGTTCTTCAGTTATTGTGGATTTCCTGCATTTTTTTTCCATATGGATTGAGCACCTACAGCGGTGTTTCTGGAGGCTATATGGCGTTCATGATTTAGTGTGGTTAACCTCATTTCATCACTTTGAGGTAAAGGCAACGCAGTGGTGCCAAACACTCTTCTGCTGTTGGCTTAGTTATTAATATTACTATAGCTTTTCCCATTTCTTAGCTGATTTCAACTCCTAAAAATTCATACTCAAATCTTAGAACTATGCAAAGATAAAGTAATCTGCATCAAGCAATATGCAATACAGTATTGTCAAAATGACTGCTTTCTCTCAGTACCCATAAGTAGGGTTGAGCGACTTTTATTTTTATAGGATCGGGTCGGGTTTCATGAAACCCGACTTTCTCAAAAGTCGGGTCGAGTGAAATCGGCCGATCCTATAAAAAAGTGCAATGGGATACTATGGTTCCCAGGGTCTGAAGGAGAGGAAACTCTCCTTCAGGCCCTGAGATCCATATTTAAGTGTAAAATAAAGAATTAAAATAAAAAATATTGATATACTCACCCTCTGATGCGCCCTGGTAGTAATTGGCATCTTCCGTTCCTAAGAATGGCGCTTGAAAGACCTTTCGATGACGTCACGGCTTGTGATTGGTCGCGGCGGCCCACGTGACCGCTGAGCGACCAATCACAACAAGCCGTGACGTAATTCTCAGGTCCTAAATTCCTCATTCTAGGAATTTAGGCCATGAGAATTACGTCACGGCTTGTGATTGGTCGCTGAGCGGTCACGTGGGCCGCCGCGACTAATCACAAGCCGTGACGTCATCGAAAGGTCCTTCACGCGCTCATTCTTAAGAAGGAAGGCTGCCGGAAAGAAGCCGAGGGTGAGTATATTCCTATTAGGTATATACTCACCCTCAGACGCACCCTGCTTCTTTCCGGCAGCCTTCCTTCTTCAGAATCAGCGCGTGAAGGACCTTTCGATGACGTCACGGCTTGTGATTGGTCGTGGCGGCCCACGTGACCGCTCAGCGACCAATCACAAGCCGTGACGTAATTCTCATGGCCTAAATTCCTAGAATGAGGAATTTAGGACCTGAGAATTACGTCACGGCTTGTTGTGATTGGTCGCTCAGCGGTCACGTGGGCCGCCGCGACCAATCACAAGCCGTGACGTCATCGAAAGGTCTTTCAAGCGCCATTCTTAGTAACGGAAGATGCCGGTTACCAGCAGCTATGTCCAGGCTGCGTCGGAGAGGTGAGTATATCAATATTTTTTATTTTAATTCTTTATTTTACACTTAAATGTGGATTCCAATACCGAGTTCTGATATCGCAAACATATCGGAACTCGGTATTGGAATTCCGATACCAGATTCAGAAGATCGCCAACCTCATGGCTGACCCCACACAGGGGTTGGGTCGGGTTTCATGAAACCCGACTTTGCCAAAAGTCAGCGACTTCTGAAAATGGCTGACCCGTTTCGCTCAACCCTACCCATAAGACAAGACTATGTTCCTTTTCCTCTGCAACTTGTTTCCTGACTTTGTAACAAAATAAAAGACTCCAAGCTACCATTCTGCTTGATCCTATGCCTGTTTCATTTTAACAGCAATAATTCCTCAATTAACTAATCTCTCTTTTTTATGTTTTCCTCCTGATTTAAAAATGCTATTAGAACCCAATTTGTAAAAACATGATCTCTCACCCTACACTGTGTCGGTAAGCCGTGTTCTGTGACCACTCTCCCTATTCATGACATTCTGCTCCCCCTACATGACCCAGGGGGACAAAATGCTGGCTGGAGCCCCAAAGGTAACAGAATGCCAGAGGACTAGAGAGCTGGAATTCTGGAAGTGGCTTAAGACAGATGAGAATGAGTACCTTGGATAGATGAGATTATGTACAGTATGATATTATTTTAAACCCTTCCTGGGGGTTTATTGCTGCCAGCAGGCCTCCCTTTTTCTAGATTTGTGTAAATCCAAGCCCGAAAATTTTGGATTTGTCAGAATCTGAAATGATGGAAAATTCGTAACAAATTTGAATTGTTAAGGATCAGTTCACTCATCTCTACTAAAGACATCCTGGCAATAAGAAGGATGTTCAATAACTTCTAGAAAATGTACTATGCATACGACGTCACAGGGCCAACTTAGTGGCTCCATATATTCAAGTGTTAATCAATTTATATATGAAAAAGTAATTCCTTATACAACTTGCATACTGTTAATATTACAGTCTTGTGCACCAGACCTGAACTTTTCTCATGAAACACAGGACTTGTCCTAACATGTGATTTAGTAAAAATAGTTTGAAAGATTTACTGTTTCAAGGAATTCCATGGTTTCTAAATAAGTTCCAGATGTGTAATTAGTACCTTTCAGGGAGAAAAAGGTAAATGTAAAAGGTTAATGTTATTTAGTTATCTGAATGTAAACACCTGCTGATCTACATTGAAAATGTGTTGTAATTCCTATTTACACAGCAGATTTGTCAAATCATTTGAAAGATCATAGAAATTTTTGCAACAGGTATGCCATTTTTTAACTTTGACTTATATAGATAATGCTGCAAAGTAAAATGCTTTCAATATAAAAAAGTTAGAGATACAGAGAATTGATTTGTGTGACCTATTTCATCTGCCACAAAAGTAGTCTATGACCACTGGATGGGAAAAGAAGTACAGCCTCTTACGTGGTGGTGTTCATCCGTGGCTCTTCTTTTGATTAGCCATCTTGGAGCACCATTAACATTGCTCTGTGATGCACATGTGCTGTCGCACCTGGCCGGCTAATCAAAAGAAGAGCCACTGACACCGCCTGTTAAAAGGTGATACTCCCTCTCCCAACATTACTGTTTAGGCTACTTTCACACTGCCATACTGTGAAAGCGCCGCACAACGGGGGCAGCGGATACAGTTTTTCAATGCATCCACTGCCTCATTGTGAGCTCCGGGGAGGAGGGAGCGGAGTTCCGGCTGTGGATGCGTGGTCGGAAATGCTGGACACGACGCACCAAAAAATATTACATGCAATGTTTTTTTGTGCCAATGGTCCGACGCAACCGTCGCACGACGGTTGCGACGTGTGGCAATGCGTTGCAATGCGTCGCTAATGTTAGTCTATGGAGAAAAAACTCATCCTGCAAGCAATTTTGCAGGAAGCGTTTTTTCTCCAAAACGACGCATTGCGATGTGCGTCATACGACGCTAGTGTGAAAGAGGCCTTAGCTGCACGGCAGGGCTCAAAAAGGAAAGAGTGACATTTTAGAACTCAAACTTTGATGGATTGGTCTGTGGGTGTCATGTTGCGCTAGAAGAGCCCCTGATGTGCCTAAACAATGGGAAGCCAACACAAATGACTCTAATTTTGAAACTAGACCCCTCAGGGAATTTATCTTGATGTTTGTTTTAGCCCCAGATTTTACATTTTCACACTGGGAAATGGTTAGAAATATTGCCAAAATTTGTTCTACAATTGCTGCTGAATGTAGAAATGCCCGATATGTGGCTGTACAGTACTACTTATCTATACTGTGAGGGACAGAGTGCAATTTGTCTCCTGTAGTGCAGATTTTCCAGGAATAGTTTGCGGACGCAATATGCAGAGCCTATATGTGCTAGAATAGAAGAATGCCTATTCAAGTGACCCCATTTTGGAAATAATGCCACTTTGGAAATTTTTCTACAGGTATAGTGATGATTTTTGACTCCATGGGTGTTTTCCAGAAAAACACCGCAGTGGATATTGCTGAGTGAAATTTTCAAACTGCCATTGTAATGCCCATTTAGTTGTAGTGCCCTTATGTTATGCTCAGCTTGTGCTTCTGGAGACATGCACCCGTAAATTAGGTCAGCTCTCATTGTTAAAGAAATGTGGACACTAAATGTGGTTTAGGCACTAGTTTAGTGCTCAGAAGGGATGGGGCATTGGATTTGGAAGTGCAGAATTCTCTGGATTTCTTATAAAGGGATGAGAAGCCATTTCACTTTTCCAGAGCCTGTCTATCCCCAGTAACGTGGAAGCCCCCTAGATTTCTGTTAGCAGATAACGAACCTGAGTGGGGACTTGTTTTTTTGTATAATAAGTTGAAGATTTTATTGGGAACATTTTACATAACATTTTGAATCACATTTATCCTGCGCTCTACGATGAGCACTTACTTTGGGGTTTTCATATAAATCTCTGAGTGACTTGATTCAGATGAAACCCCCAAGGGATCCATTTACTATAATGAGTCAGCCGAGTTACTCAGCAAAGAGCACAGGATAAATGTGCACTGAGCCTTACTGCAATTTTTGGGAGGTAGAATGAACAAATTAACAGCAGGTGAATAATTGGTTTTATTTATTTTTTATGCTGTTTTTGTGCAGTAAAAGACCGGTGCAACTACAGCGATACCAGATTTGTATAGTTTTTTTTATGTTTGGCGGCTGTCACTCTCTAAAAGACACTTTTTATTGCAACAAATACATTTGCTTCACCATATTTTGAGAGCTATAATTTTTTCCATATTTTGGCCAATAGAGTCATGTGAGGGCTTGCTTTTTGCAAGATGAGTTGATGTTTTTATTGGTACCATTTTTTAGCACAGTACTTTTTTGATCACTTTCTATTTCAATTTTTGGGAGGCAAAATGAGCAAAAATCAGCAATTCAGGAATTGCTTTATTTTGAATTTTTTAATGTCATTTACCATGTGGTAAAATTGATAAGGCAGTTTTATTCTGTGGGTCAGTGCAATTGCAGTGATACCGCATATATACAGTTTTTTATGTTTTGACACTTTTACACAGTGAAAACTATTTTATGGAAAAAAATAATTATTTTTGCACAGCTTTATTCTGAGAGCTATAACTATTTTATTTTTCCACTGAGCTATAGGGAAGATTTTCTTTTGCTGGACAAGATGACATATTCAACTATACCATAATTATTCATGTTTGGCTATATTATGAAAAAATATTTTTTTTTTTTGCCCTGTTTTTTATTTATCTTTTTTATGGTGTTCACTGAAGAGGTTAACTTGTGTGACAGTTTTATAAGGCAGGATGTGCCAAACCTGTGTACTTTTTGTTTATGCTTATGTTACATAAAAATAGAAATTTGTTGTACAATATATATATATTTTTTATTATTCTCTGTTTTTTTATATTTTTTTTATTTTTACAGATTTTTACTTTGTCCCGTGACTTTCAATTTACATATCTGATTGCTGTTATAAACTATTACAATGAACATGCATTGCAGTGGTTTATAACTGTCAGGGCTGCACTCACACAAGCTAATTATGCACTGTGGATGATCTAACTAACATGCTAGAGACTGGTGACCAGGAAGACGTCATGGTGACATCGAGTAACCATTGTAACGATCGGACCCTATGATGACATTGCAGGGGAGATGGCGATCAGAGTGCAGAGGGGGTTCCCTCCCTCTGCCTGCCTTCTAAATCCTGCGATCGACATTGATAGCAGCATTGAGTAGGTTAAAATGCCAGAAGCAGTGATGACAATGAGTCCCAGTTGTCAGCTGTGATATCAGTAGGTCCGAGGTCGGGAAGCACTTCCTAGCCATGACGTAATGGGTACGTCCAAGCTTGGGAAGTGGTTAACATGGGGGTGGATCAATCATACTTTGGCATTATGTTGCCATCAATGCCATAGGTAACATTTCATGGGTAGAGGGAAGAATGGATTCAATGAAATTTTAGCAAATTCTTTATGCAAACATACCACCATCTGTAGAAAAGCTGAAGTTGAAAAAAGGATGGCTGCTACAAATGGATAATGATACTAAACACATGTCAAAATCAGCAATAAAGTACCTCAAAAGGTGTAAACTGAAGATTTGACAGTGGTCCTCACAGTCTCCTAATCTGAACATCACTGTGTCTAGACCTCAAAATAACAGTGCATGCAAGAGGAAGAATTTTCCAAGGATGATTGGATCAAAATTCCTCAAACAAGAAGTGAAAGACTACAGGCTTGCTGAATAATAGCATTTACAAGCTGTGATATGTTCAAAAGGGGGTGCTTCTAGGTATTAACCATGTAGGGTGCCCAAACATTTTAATTGTCCAATTCTACTTATTGGAATGGTTAAAAAAAAAAAGAACGACTGTGTTTATATATATATATATATATATATATATATATATATATATATATATATATATATATATATATATATACACATATATATATATATACTGTATATATATATATATATATATATATATATATATATATATATATATATATATATATATATATATATTCAGGGCCGTATTTAGAGTTTCTGCTGCCCTAGGCACTTTTAGTGCTGCCTCCCCCTTTGGTGAGTATGACACTATCGGCAGTGACTTTGGCAAGAATCGATGATGTGAAAGTCGCCTTTTGCAGCAGATCCGGCAGTTTTTCTGCATCTGCCGCGTAACGGATCACTTACTGCAACACTGCGTTCGGCCTCATTCATTCCCTATGGGAATTGCGGCACTTGCCATGATCTGGCAAATGCGGTACTATACCTCCCAACTTTTGAAGAAGGGAAGGAGGTATAAAGTATAGTGCGCCGTGGCAAATTTTAGGCCACGCCTCTGACCACACCCATTTCACAACTAGTCACACTCATATCCACGTCCCAACCACAGCCATTTAGCACTGCTGATCACACTGTTTATATACATTAATTATAAACAAAAAAATATGGCCACACAGTGCTCCATACTGTATAATGGTCACACATAGTGCTCCATACTGTATAACGGCCACACACAGTTCTCCATACTGTATAATGATCCCACATGATGCTCCATACTGTATAATGGCCATTGGCCACACATGATGCTCCATACTGTATAACGGCCACACGTGATGCTCCATACTGTATAACGGCCACACATGATGCTCAATACTGTATAATGGCCACACACAGTTCTCCATACTGTATAATGATCTCACATGATGCTCAATACTGTATAGTGACCCCCCTCCCATATGCATGGCTCATATCCCCCCCTGTATGCATGGCTCATATTCCCCACCTGTCTGCATGGCTCATATTCCCCCCTGTATGCATGGCTCATATTCCTCCCCTGTATGCTTGGCTCATATTCCCCCCTGAATGCATGGCTCATTTTCCCCCCTGTATGCATGGCTCATATTCCCCTCTGTATGCATGGCTCATATTCCCCTCCTGTATGCATGGCTCATATTCCCTCCCTGTATGCATGACTCATATTCCCCCCTGTATGCATGGCTCATATTTCCCTCCCTGTATGCATGGCTCGTATTCCCCCCCTGTATGCATGGCTCATATTCCCCCCTGTATGCATGGCTCATATTCCCCTCCTGTATGCATGGCTCATATTCCCCCCGTATGCATGGCTCATATCCCCCCCTGTATGCATGGCTCATATTCCCCACCCCTGTAGGCGTAGCTCATATCCCCCCTGTATGCGTGGCTCATATTCCCCCCCTGTATGCATGGCTCATATTCCCGTCCTGTATGCATGGCTCATATTTCCCCCCTGTATGCATGGCTCATATTCTCCCTCCTGTATGCATGGCTCATATTCCCCTCCTGTATGCATGGCTCATTTTCCCGCACCTGTATGCATGGCTCATATTCCCCCCTGTATTCATGGCTCATATTCCCCCCTGTATGCATGGCTCATATTCCCCCCTGTATGCATGGCTCATATTCCCCCCTGTATGCATGGCTCATATTCCCCCCTGTATGCATGACTCATATTCCCCCCTGTATGCATGGCTCATTTTCCCCTCCTGTATGCAAGGCTCATATTCCCCCTCCTGTATTCATGGCTCATATTCCCCCCTCCTGTATGCATGGCTCATATTCCCCCCCTGTATGCATGGCTCATATTCCCCCCTGTATGCATGGCTCATATTTCCCCTCCTGTATGCAAGGCTCATATTCCCCCTCCTGTATTCATGGCTCATATTCCCCCCTCCTGTATGCATGGCTCATATTCCCCCCCTGTATGCATGGCTCATATTCCCCCCTGTATGCATGGCTCATATTTCCCCCCTGTATGCATGGCTCATATCCTCCCCTGTATGCATGGCTCATATTCTCCCCCCCTGTATGCATGGCTCATGTTCCCCCCCTGTATGCATGGCTCATATTCCCCCTCCTGTATGCATGGCTCAGATTCCCCCCCATGTGCGCATGGCTCATATTCCCCCACCTGTATGCATGGCTCATATCCCCCCTGTATGCATAGCTCATATTCCCCCCTGTATGCATGGCTCATATTCCCCCCCGTATGCATGGCTCATATTCCCCCTCCTGTATTCATGGCTCATATTCCTCCCCTGTATTCATGGCACATATTCCCCCCCTGTATGCATGGCTCATATTCCCCCCCTGTATGCATGGCTCATATTCCCCCCTGTATGCATGGCTCATGCGTGGGGGCATGGGGGGCATGGGGGGGGCATGGGGGACGTGGGTTCGGTCGAAAGGTGACCCAGGACTTATAAAAAAAAAAAAAACCTTGCTCAGGTGCCTCCCCCTGCATTGTCCCTGCCCTAGGCACGTGCCCTCAAGTGCCTAGTGGCAAATATGGCCCTGTATATATTCACACACACACAGTGGGTATGGAAAGTATTCAGACCCCTTTAAATTTTTCACTCTTTGCTTCATTGCAGCCATTTGGTAAATTCAAAAAAGTTATTTTTTTTCTCATTAATGTACACTCTGCACCTCATCTTGACTGAGAGAAGCAGAAATGTAGAAATGCTTGCAAATGTATTAAAAATAAAAACTGAAATATCTCATAAGTATTCAGACCCTTTGCTTAGTATTGAGTAGAAGCACCCTTTTAAGCTAGTACAGCCATGAGTCTTCTTGGGAATAATGCAACAAGTTTTTCACACTTAGTTTGGGGATCCTCTGCCATTCTTTCTTGCAGATCCTCTCCAGTTCTGTCAGGTTGGATGGTGAACATTAGTGAACAGCCATTTTCAGGACTCCAGAGATGCTGCATTGGGTTTACGTCAGGGCTCTGGCTGGGCCAGTCAAGAATGGTCACAGAATTGTTCTGAAGCCACTCCTTTGTTATTTTGGCTGTGTGATTAGGGTCAGTGTCTTGTTGGAAAGTGAACCTTCGGCCAAGTCTGAGGTGCAGAGCACTCTGGAAGAGGCTTTCATCCAGGATATCTCTGTACTTGGCTGCATTCATGTTTCCTTCAATGGCAACCAGTCATCCTGTCCCTGCAACTGAAAACACCCCCAGAGCATGATGCTGCCACCACCATGTTTCACTGTTGGGATTGTATTGGGCAGGTGATGAGCAGTGCCTGATTTTCTCCATACATATGGCTTAGAATTATCACCAAAAAGTTCTATCTTTGTCTCATCAGACCAGAGAATCTTATTTCTTAAAGGCTGGCTGGTAGTACTTGTGTTTTTTAGCAACTCTATGCAAGCTTTCATATGTCTTGCACTGAGGAGAGGCCTCTGTCAGGCCACTCTACCATAAAGGCCCAACTGGTGGAAGGCAGCAGTGATGGTTGACTTTGTGGGACTTTCTTCCATCTCCCTACTGCATCTCTGGAGCTCAACCATAATGATTTTGGGGTTCTTCTTTATCTCTCTCACCAAGGCTCTTCTCCCATGATTGTTCAGTTTGACTGGACGGCTAGGTCTAGGAAGGATTATGGAGGCCACTGTGCTCTTAGGAACCCTGAGAATTTTTTTTGTAACCTTTTCCTGATCTGTGCACTGCTACAATTCTGTCTCTGAACACCTTTGCCAGTTCCTTTGACCTCATGATTCTCATTTGGTCTGACATGCACTGTTAGCTGTGAGGTCTTATATAGACAGGTGTGTGCCTTTCCAAAACAAGCCCTATCAGTTTAATTAAACACAGCTGAACTCCAATGAAGGTGTTAGAACCATTTCAAGGAGGATCACAAGGAAATGGACAGCATGTGACTTAAATATGAGTGTCTGAGCAAAGGGTCTGAATACTTATGACCATGTGATATTTCAGTTTTTTCTTTTTTTAATAAATATGCAAAAATTTCTACATTTCAGTTTTTTTAGGCAAGATGGGGTGCAGAGTGTACATTAATGTGGAAAAAATGAACTTTTTTGAATTACCAAATGGCTGCAATGAAACAAAGAGTAAAAAATTTAAAGGGGACAGAATACTTTCTGCACCCACTGTGTGTATATACAGTCATATGAAAAAGTTTGGGCGCCCCTATTAATCTTAAGCTTAATGTTTTATAAAAATTGTTTTTTGCAACAGCTATTTCAGTTTCATATATCTAATAACTGTTGGACACAGTAATGTTTCTGTATTGAAATGAGGTTTATTGTACTAACAGAAAATGTGCAATCTGCATTCAAACAAAATTTGACAGGTGCATAAGTATGGGCACTCTTATCATTTTCTTGTTTAAAATACTCCTACCTACTTTTTACTGTCTTACTAAAGCACTTTTTTTGGTTTTGTATCCTCATTGAGCTTTGAACTTCATAGCCAGGTTTATGCAATCATGAGAAAAGCTACTTAAAGTGACCACTTGCAAGTTGTTCTCCTGTTTGAATCTCCTCTGACGAGTGGCATCATGGGCTCCTCAAAACAACTGTCAAATGATCTGAAAACAAAGATTATTCAACATAGTTGTTCAGGGGAAGGATACAAAAAGCTGTCTCAGAGATTTAACCTGTCAATTTCCACTGTGAGGAACATAGTAAGGAAATGGAAGAACACAGGTACAGTTCTTGTTAAGGCCAGAAGTGGCAGGCCAAGAAAAACATCAGAAAGGCAGAGAAGAAGAATGGTGAGATCAGTCAAGGACAATCCTCAGACCACCCCAGAGAGCTGCAGCATCAACTTGCTGCAGATGGTGTCACTGTGCATCTGTCAACTATACAACGCACTGTGTTTTTTTGCCGCCATGCATAATGCCTTTTTGTATGACCAAACAACTCAATCTTGGTTTCATCAGTCCACAGGACCTTCTTCCAAATAGAAATTGGCTTCTCCAAATGTGCTTTTGCATACCTCAGCCGACTCTGTTTGTGGCGTGCTTGCAGAAACGGCTTCTCTTGCATCACTCTCCCATACAGCTTCTCCTTGTGCAAGGGTGCGTTGTATAGTTGACCGATGCACAGTGACACCATCTGCAGCAAGTTGATGCTGCAGCTCTCTGGAGGTGGTCTGAGGATTGTCCTTGACTGATCTCACCACTCTTCTTCTCTGCCTTTCTGATGTTTTTCTTGGCCTGCCACTTCTGGCCTTAACAAGAACTGTACCTGTGTTCTTCCATTTCCTTACTATATTCCTCACAGTGGAAATTGACAGGTTAAATCTCTGAGACAGCTGTTTGTATCCTTCCCCTGAATAACTATGTTGAATAATCTTTGTTTTCAGATCATTTGACAGTTGTTTTGAGGAGCCCATGATGCCACTCGTCAGAGGAGATTCAAACAGGAGAACAACTTGCAAGTGGCCACTTTAAGTAGCTTTCTCATGATTGCATATACCTGGCTATGAAGTTCAAAGCTCAATGAGGATACAAAACCAAAAAAAGGTGCTTTAGTAAGACAGTAAAAAGTAGGTAGGAGTACTTTAAGCAAGAAAATGATAAGGGTGCCCATACTTATGCACCTGTCAAATTTTGTTTGAATGCAGATTGCACATTTTCTGTTAGCACAATAAACCTCATTTCAATGCAGAAACATTACTGTGTCCAACAGTTATTAGATATATGAAACTGAAATAGCTGTTGCAGAAAAACCAATTTTTATAAAACATTAAGCTTAAGATTAATAGGGGCGCCCAAACTTTTTCATATGACAGTATATATATATATATATATATATATATATATATATATATATATATATTCTTTAACTTCCACTAAACCAGACAGTTTTATCACACAAAATAGTTAATAAATAAAATTTACTACATGTCTACTTTACATCAGCACTATTTTTGAAACATAAATTCTTTTCTTAGGAAGCCAGAAGCGTTAAAGGTTTAGTAACAATTACTCATTTTTCCAACAAATTTACAAAACAATTTGGAGGGACCATATCACATTTGGAGTGACTTTGAGATGCCTATGTGACAAAAAATACCCCAAGGTGACACCATTCTAAAAACTGCAAACCTAAGGGTATGTACACACGTCAGGATTTCTTGCAGAAATTTTCCTGACAAAAACCGGACATTTCTGCCAGAAAACCGCATGCGTTTTTTTCGCGTTTTTTTTCCAAATGCATAGAATTGCGGGAAAAACGCGGAAAATCCGCAAAATTAATGTACATGCAGCTTTTTTTACCGCGATGCGTTTTTTTTGCGGAAAAAAAATGTACCATGTGCACAAAACATGCAGAATGCATAAATGATAGGATGCATAATGTATGTGTTTTTAATGAGTCTTTATAGCGTTTTTATTGCGAAAAACACGAAAAAAAAGCCAAAACACCTGCACATGTGCACATAGCCTGATAGTCCTCAAAACTACATTCAAGAAGTTTGTTTACTGTTCAGGTACTTCACAGGAACTAAAGCAATGTGAGCGAAAACAAAAAAAATGAACATTTTATTTGTATTTTGTCCCACAAAAATGTTACTTTACTCCCAAATTTTGCATTTTCAAGGTACGAGGAGAAAATGAGTGATACAATTTGATATGCGATTTCACCTGAGTATGCCGATGCCCCACATGTGGTGGAAAACTACTGTTTGGGCGCATGGCAGAGCTCAGAAGGAAGGAGCACAATTTGACTTTTAAAACACAAAATTGGCAGGAATCAGTATCGGACAGCATGTCGCATTTGGTGTGTCCTTGATGTGCTTAAACAGTTGGAACTGCCTACAAGTGACCACATTTTAGAAACTAGACCTCTCAAGTTATTTATCTAGATATGTGGAGAGCACCTTGAACTCTTGAAAATAAAAAATCATATTTTCCCTCAAAAATGTTGTTTTAGCCCTAATTTTTTTATTTTCATAAGAATAACTGGAGAAAATTGACCCCAACATTTGTTGTGCAATATCTCCTGAGAAAACTGACACCCCATATGTGATCAAAAACTTCAGTTTGGGCGGACAGTAAGGCTTGGAAGGGAAGGAGTACCATTTGTCTTTTGGAGTGCAAAATTGTCTGGAATAGATAGCGGATGCGATCAGTGAACAATAAAACAAAGGGAGGGCACCATCAGTAGAAGGGATCCTCCTGTGGCATTTCAAAGCGGACAACTAATTAAACTAAAGAAAAAAGAAACATGCCATGTGATGCAGGGATCACCAAAATATCAAATTTTATTAAACACAGACAGGCAACAATTAAAAACATTTAAAAGTCATAAAATGACACATCAATATAACAACCCACAATATAGTTGTATAAGCCACAGCTAGTGTGGATAAATGCAGTATAGATAAAATACAAAATAAATGTGTCAGTGATACCAGGGACCTGTTAATACAGACAACCTCGTATATATGATCAGCTCCAAAAGTACACATGAAATCCAAAAGAATAACACAGAATAAATAAATTTACAGTTGTGTGAAAAAGTGTTTGCCCCTTCCCAATTTCCCTTTCTTTTTTATGTTTGTCACACTAAAATGTTTCAGATCACCAAACAAATTTAAATATTAAATAAAGATAACACAAGTTAATATAAAATGCAGTTTTTAAATGAATATCTTTATTATTAAGGGAAAAAGAAATTCAGACCTACAAGACCTTGTGTAGAAAAAGTAATTGCCCCTCTCCCCTTCCTTAATACATATTTTAACTGTGGTTTATGACACCTTTGGAATGCTGTTAGAATTCCATAGAAACACCCAGGCCTGATTACTGCCACATCTATTCTCAATCAAGAAATCACTTAACTAGGATCTGCCTGACAAAGTGAAGTAGACCAAAAGTTCCTCAAAACTAGACATCATACCATGATACAAAGAAATTCTGGAACAAATGAGAAACATAGTAATTGAGATATATCAGTCTGTAAAAGGTTCCAACGCCATTTCTAAAGCTTTGGGACTCCAGTGAATCACAGTAAAATCCATTATAAACAAATGGTGAAAACATGGAACAGTTGTGAACTTTTCCCGGTGGCCGGCTTACCAAAATTACCTCAAGAGCCCAGCAACCACTCATCCAAGAGGTCACAAAAGACAACACAACAGCATCCAAAAGAACTGCAGGCTTCACTTGCCTCAGTTAAGGTCAGTGTTCATGACTCAACCATTAGAAAGAGACTGGCAAAAAATGGCCTGCATGACAGAGTTCCAAGACGAAAACCACTGCTGAGCAAAAAAAACATGAAGGTTCATCTTAGTTTTGCCAGAAAACATCTTGATGATCCCCAATACTTTTGGGAGAATAAATTGTGGAATGACAAAAGTTGAACTTTTTGGAGAGTGAATTTCACATTACATGTGGCTCAGAAAAAACAGCATTTCAGAAAAGGAGCAGAACATCATACCAACAGTAAAATGTGGTGGTGGTAGTGTGATGGTCCGGGGCTGTTTTATAAGGCAATAATCCCTGACTATGTGCCTGGTATATGCTGTACCTACTGCCACACCTCACCCTACACAAATTGCAGGTAAGAGCGGTGTTATCATGACAGAACATAATCTATTTGAATTAGCCCTGAAAAAAGCAATTAGTTCACTGTGGCAGCATCAAGGACCACTATTACATCAACCCTGATGAGGAATATAGTGTAGCGTTTCGCATCAACTCAGGCTGATATGGAGGATACCAGAATCTTCTGTACTTACTGTACGAACTCTCCTGTCCCAGCATTGAAATCCTGTATGCAGTGTGAGAACACCTTATGTGACGGCCACCTGACAGCTCACAACAAAACAATCGATCCTATACTAATGAAATCTATTGGCTCTTTTGGTTTCCAAAAATTTTCCCTCAACTAGAAGGTGGATCCATAGAAAAACATTTTTTCCCATTACTAAGGTGTGGGTCTCCTACACTGTTAAAGTGAATGCAAGGGATGCCAAAAATTAGAAGGAGGCACTCCAATACCCCTTTGAAGAGATGTAGTGGAGGACCTCAGAATATACATACAGTATATATATATATACACAAGAAAGTTCGAGATAGGCCTCTAAAAATTGTTAATGCGGGCAACATAAACACCTTTAAATTGATAGTGAGGGAGTTAGGCACCTGGATTTTCCCACTGCACGGGGTAGATCCCAAGCCTTGTCTGCCTCTGCTCTCTCCCATTCTGCTTTGGCCATCAGTTGGAGCTGCTCAGCAAAGACGTCGGTCTCAGCGTTTTGCCCAGACTCATGCTGTTCACTTGGTTACTGTGGGCTCTCCAGCCAAAGCTATAGTAACTAGCAATAGGCAGCAGTGAACAGGCCTTCCAGAGGCTAACGGACGGAATTGGAGTGGGCTACACCATTGTGGGAACATAAGGACCTGGTTGTTCGGAGCACCTCTTGTCTTTTAAGCACCCTGAAAAAGGTTTTTCTTGGATGACAGTTTACACATGAACCCACACTCCAACTTCTGGCATTGACTCAGGACTCTTCTCTGACCGGCCAGTTTGCTATCTGGTTCCGGACAATAGCTTCTTAGCTGGAGTGGCCAGAAAAGGTCTTGGTCCCCATGTTCTGGAGGGGTCTTGCAGACCATGTTAAAAATGCCTTGGCCACCCAGAGATCTCAACTACACTGGAGCATTTAAAATCCATATCCGCTTGTATCGATTTTTGGTATGCTGAATGAAGATTAGAGCGAGCCCAGTGTAGACAAAGGATTCAGTTCTCACTAAATTTTTCCATTGGGGTCTCCAACTCGGTCAAACGAACTGGTGAAGTCCATGGTGGGTTATCAGGCAGAGGCTAAATCCCGCTCCGTACTTTCTCCACCAACTTGCTTTGTTTGTGGGCTGGTGGGTCAATAGTTGTCCCAGGTGTCAGAGAGACCAGTTGCCCCTTGTGGCGTTGGAGGGGGCTCTAGATTTGTCAGACGTGTCCTCCAAACTAACCTTTAAGGAGACACTCTCCTATGGATCCATCACACACACTACAGAGGCTTGCATGGATTCCGAGACTGAGGGTAATTTTATGTCTTCCGCCTTTGCTCAACATCACGCAATACCTCTAGTGATGCTCTCCAAGCCGATCATTGAAATTTCTCCAAGACATCAAGAGATAGGTTCTCTGCTGGTCATCCCTGAGGGTACTGATGAGTTATTGTAAGGCATACCTTTGTTACGCCACTAGAGTTGAGCGAAACAGATCGGAAAAATTCAAAAATCGCCGACTTTCGGCAAAGTCGGGTTTCATGAAACCCGACCCGATCCTAGTGTGGGATCGGCCATGAGGTCGGCGATCTTTGCGCCAAAGTCGCGTTTTGTATGACGCGTTCAGCGCCATTTCTCAGCCAATGAAGGAGGATGCAGAGTGTGGGCAGCGTGATGACATAGGTCTCGGTCCCCACCATCTTAGAGAAGGGCATGAAAGTGATTGGCTTACTTTCTGCTGTGTCACAGCGGCTATAAAGGGGCGTGCACGCTGGCCGCCATCTTACTTCTTCCGATCTTAGCATAGGGAGAGGTTGCTGCAGCTTCGTCAGAAGAAGGGACATAGTTAGGGAGGGAAGATTAACCCCCAAACGGCTTGTGCTGTAGCGATTTCCACTGTCCAACACCACCTTGTTTTGCAGGGACAGTGGAGGCTATATCTTTGTGCATCAGCTCTGTAGCTTACTAGGCTGCCTTATAAGGCTCCCTGATAGCTGCATTGCTGTTTGCACCGCTGCTGTGCAAACCAACTGCTTTTTTAAAAGCAAAAATCCTGTTGCTCCTTCTGCACAGTTATCTTGTTTATTTGTCCACACTTTTGTGTGCAGCAGTCCTTTTTTTGCTGCCATACTTGTCCTGAGATCACTGTAGGGAGATTGAAATTGTACTACAGTCCTTGTATTTTTTCATATATCTTCCAGCCACTTGCTGCCACTCACATTGCATTGTTTTATACACTGTGCCTGAGTTTAAGTTCAGTCTCCCCCCCAAAAAAAAGTGAGATTCAAATTCTCACAAAGTGGATATACTTCAGTCCTCTTAGTTTGTCGTATATCAGACAGCCACTTTCTGCCACTTCCATTGTGTTGTTTCATACACTGTGCCTGAGTTTTGATTCAGTGTCCAAAAAAAAAGTGAGATTGAAATTCTCACAAAGTGGATATATTTCAGTCCTGTTAGTTTGTCATGTATCAGCCAGCCACTTGCTGCCACTCACATTGCGTTGTAAACTACACTGGGCCTGAGTTAGGGTTCAGTCTCCCCCCCAAAAAAGTGAGATTCAAATTCTCACAAAGTGGATATACCTCAGTCCTCTTAGTTTGTCGCATAACAGCCAGCCACTTTCTGCCACTCACATTGCATTGTTTTATACACTGGGCCTGAGTTTGGGTTCAGTCTCCCCAAAATAAAAAGGGAGATTGAACCCCTTCACCCCCAAGGGTGGTTTTCACGTTAATGACCAGGCCAATTTTTACAATTCTGACCACTGTCCCTTTATGAACGTTATGGAACGCTTCAACGGATCTTTGTGATTCTGACACTGTTTTCTCGTGACATATTGTACTTCATGATAATGGTAAAATTTCTTTGATATTACCTCCATTTATTTGTGAAAAAAAACAGAAATTTGGCGAAAATTTTGAAAATTTTTAAATTTTCCAAATTTGAATTTTTATGCAATTAAATCACAGAGATATGTCACACAAAATACTTAATAAGTAACATTTCCCACATGTCTACTTTACATCAGCACAATTTTGAAAAGAAAAATTGTTTTCTTTTAGGGAGTTATAAGGGTTAAAAGTTGACCAGCAATTTCTCATTTTTACAACACCATTTTTTTTTAGGGACCACATCTCATTTGAAGTCATTTTGAGGGGTCTATATAAAAGAAAATACCCAAGTGTGACACCATTCTAAAAACTGCACCCCTCAAGGTGCTCAAAACCACATTCAAGAAGTTTATTAACCCTTCAGGTGTTTCACAGGAATTTTTGGAATGTTTAAATAAAAATGAACATTTAACTTTTTTTCACAAAAAATTTAATTCAGCTCCAATTTGATTTATTTTACCAAGGGTAACAGGAAAAAATGGACCTCAAAAGATGTTGTACAATTTGTTCTGAGTACGCCGATACCCAATATGTGGGGGTAAACCACTGTTTGGGTGCATGACAGAGCTCGCAAGCGAAGGAACGCTATTTGACTTTTCAATGCAAAATTGACTGGAATTGAGAAGGGATGCCATGTTGCGTTTGGAGAGCCCCTGATGTACCCAAACATTGAAACCCCCCACAAGTGACACCATTTTGGAAAGTAGACCCCCTAAGGAACTTATCTAGAGGTGTGGTGAACACTTTGACCCACCAAGTGCTTCACAGAGGTTTATAATGCAGAACCGTAAAAATAAAAAATAATATTTTTTCACAAAAATGATTTTTTCGCCCCAAATTTTTATTTTTCCAAGGGTAAGAGAAGAAATTGGATGCCAAATGTTGTTGTACAATTTGTCCTGAGTACGCTGATACCCCATATGTGGGGGTAAACTACTGTTTGTGCGCATGGCAGAGCTCGGAAGGGAAGGAGCGCCGTTTGACTTTTCAATGCAAAATTGACAGGAATTGAGATGAGACGCCATGTTGCGTTTGGAGAGCCACTGATGTGCCTAAACATTGAAACCCCCCACAAGTGACACCATTTTGAAAAGTAGACCCCCTAAGCAACTTATCTACAGGTGTGGTGAGCAGTTTGACCGACAGAAGTTTATAATGCAGAGCCATAAAAAAAAAAAATTCCCCCCAAATTATTTTTTAGCCCCCAGTTTTGTATTTTCCCAAGGGTTAACAGGAGAAATTGGACCCCAATAGTTGTTGTCCAATTTGTCTTGAGTACGCTGATACCCCATATGTGGGGGGAACCACCGTTTGGGCGCGTGGGAGAGCTTGGAAGAGAAGGAGCGCCATTTGGAATGCAGACTTAGATGGAATGGTCTGCAGGCGTCACATTGCATTTGCAGAGCCCCTAATGTACCTAAACAGTAGAAACCCCCAAGTGACACAATTTTGGAAAGTAGACCCCCCCCCAAGGAACTTATCTAGTTGTGTTGTTAGAACTTTGAACCCCCAAGTGTTTCACTACAGTTTATAACGCAGAGCCGTGAAAATAAAAAAAAAAATTTCCCCAAAAAATTATTTTTAGCCCGCAGTTTTGTATTTTCCCAAGGGTAAAAGGAAAAATTGGACCCCAAAAGTTGTTGTCCAATTTGTCTTGAGTACGCTGATACCCCATATGTGGGGGGGAACCACCGTTTGGGCGCATGGGAGGGCTCGGAAGGGAAGGAGCGCCATTTGGAATGCAGACTTAGATGGAATGGTCTGCAGGCGTCACATTGCGTTTGCAGAGCCCCTAATGTACCTAAACAGCAGAAACCCCCCACAAGTGACAGCATTTTGGAATGTAGACCCCCTAAGGAACTCATCTAGATGTGTTGTGAGAGCTTTGAACCCCCAAGTGTTTCACTACAGTTTATAATGCAGAGCCGTGCAAATAAAAAAAAAAAAAATTTCCACAAAAATTATGTTTTAGCCCCCAGTTTTCTATTTTCCCAAGGGTAGCAGGAGAAATTGGACTGCAACAGTTGTTGTGCAATGTGTCCTGAATACGCTGATACCCCATATGTTGGGGTAAACCCCTGTTTGGGCGCACGGGAGAGCTTGGAAGGGAAGGAGCACTGTTTTACTTTTTGCAACGCAGAATTGGCTGGAATTGAGATCGGACGCCATGTCGCGTTTGGAGAGCCCCTGATGTGCCTAAACAGTGGAAACCCCCCAATTAAAACTGAAACCCTAATGCAAACACACCCCTAACCCTAATCCCAATGGTTACCCTAACCACACCTCTAACCCAGATACACCCCTAACCCTAATCCCAACCCTATTCCCAACCGTAAATGTAATCCAAACCCTAACCCTAACTTTATCCCCAACCCTAACCCTAACTTTAGCCCCAACCCTAACTGTAGCCTTAACCCTAGCCCCAACCCTAACCCTAGCCCTAACCCTAGCCCTAACCCTAACCCTAGCCCTAGCCCTAACCCTAACCCTAACCATAGCCCTCACCATAGCCCTAACCCTAACCCTAGCCCTAACCCTAACCCTAATGGGAAAATGGAAATAAATACATGTTTTAAATTTTTTATTTTTTCCCTAACTAAGGGGGTGATGAAGGGGGGGGTTGATTTACTTTTATAGCGGGTTTTTTAGTGGATTTTTATGATTGGCAGCCGTCACACACTGAAAGACGCTTTTTATTGCAAAAAATATTTTTTGCATTACCACATTTTGAGAGCTATAATTTTTGCATATTTGAGTCCACAGAGTCATGTGAGGTCTTGTTTTTTGCTGGACGAATTGACGTTTTTATTGGTAACATGTTCAGGCATGGGAGATTTATTATTATTTTATATTATTTTATCTTTTTATTCTGATTTTTGTGAGGCAGAATGACCAAAAACCAGCTATTCAAGAATTTCTTTTGGGGGAGACGTTTATACCGTTCCGCGTTTGGTAAAATTGATAAAGCAGTTTTATTCTTCGGGTCAGTACGATTACAGCGATACCTCATTTATATAATTTTTTTATTTTTTGGCGCTTTTATACGATAAAAACTATTTTATAGACAAAATAATTATTTTTGCATCGCTTTATTTTGAGGACTATAACTTTTTTATTTTTTCGCTGATGATGCTGTATGGCAGCTCGTTTTTTGCGGGACAAGATGATGTTTTCAGTGGTATCATGTTTATTTATATCCGTCTTTTTGATCGCGTGTTATTCCACTTTTTGTTTGGCGGTATGAGAATAAAGCGTTATTTTTTGCCTCGTTTTTTTTTTTTACGGTGTTCATTGAAGGGATTAACTAGTGATATAGTTTTTGTTCTGAGCAGGCGCTTGGTAAGCCACCTCCCTCCCTGCAGGACCCGGATGCCGCGGCCATTTTGGATCCGGGCCTGCTGCAGGGAGGAGAGGTAAGAGTCCCTCGCAGCAACGCGATCACATCGCGTTGCTCCGGGGATCTCAGGGAAGCCCACAGGGAGCCCCCTCCCTGTGCTATGCTTCCCTGTACCGCCGGCACACCGCGATCATGTTTGATCGCGGTGTGCTGGGGGTTATTGTGCCGGGGGCGGTCCGTGACAGCTCCTGGCACATAGTGCCGGATGTCAGCTGCGATAGGCAGCTGACACCCGGCCGCGATCGGCCGCGTCCCCCCCGTGAGCGCGGCCGATCGCGCTGGACGTACTATTCCGTCCTTGGGAATTAGAGCCCACCCCACATGGATGGAATAGTATGTCCAATGGCAGAAAGGGGTTAAATTCTCACAAAGTGGATATACCTCAGTCCTCTTAGTTTGTCGTATATCAGCCAGCCACTTGCTGCCACTCACATTGCGTTGTTTTATAAACTGGGCCTGAGTTTGGGTTCAGTCTCCCCAAAATAAAAAGTGAGATTCAAATTCTCACAAAGTGGATATAACTCAGTCCTCTTAGTTTGTCGCATATCAGCTAGCCACTTTCAGCCACTCACATTGCGTTGTTTTATACACTGGGCCTGAGTTTGGCTTCAGTCTCACCAAAATAAAAAGCGAGATTCAAATTCTCACAAAGTGGATATACCTCAGTCCTCTTAGTTTGTCGTATATCAGCCAGCCACTTGCTGCCACTCACATTGCGTTGTTTTATACACTGGGCAAGAGTTTGGGTTCAGTCTCCCCAAAATAAAAAGTGAGATTCAAATTTTCACAAAGTGGATATACCTCAGTCCTCTTTGTTTGTCGTATATCAGCCAGTCACTTGCTGCCACCCACATTGCGTTGTTTTATACACTGGGCCAGATTTGGGTTCAGTATCCCCCCAAAACAGTGAGATTCAAATTCTCACAAAGTGAATATACCTCAGTCCTCTTAGTTTGTCGTATATCAGCCAGCCACTTTCTGCCACTCACATTGCGTTGTTTTATACACTGGGCCAGAGTTTGGGTTCAGTCTCCCCAAAATAAAAAGTGAGATTCAAATTCTCACAAAGTGGATATAACTCAGTCCTCTTAGTTTGTCGCATATCAGCTAGCCACTTTCAGCCACTCACATTGCGTTGTTTTATACACTGGGCCTGAGTTTGGCTTCAGTCTCACCAAAATAAAAAGCGAGATTCAAATTCTCACAAAGTGGATATACCTCAGTCCTCTTAGTTTGTCGTATATCAGCCAGCCACTTGCTGCCACTCACATTGCGTTGTTTTATACACTGGGCAAGAGTTTGGGTTCAGTCTCCCCAAAATAAAAAGTGAGATTCAAATTTTCACAAAGTGGATATACCTCAGTCCTCTTTGTTTGTCGTATATCAGCCAGTCACTTGCTGCCACCCACATTGCGTTGTTTTATACACTGGGCCAGATTTGGGTTCAGTATCCCCCCAAAACAGTGAGATTCAAATTCTCACAAAGTGGATATACCTCAGTCCTCTTAGTTTGTCGTATATCAGCCAGCCACTTGCTGCCACTCACATTGCGTTGTTTTATACACTGGGCAAGAGTTTGGGTTCAGTCTCCCCAAAATAAAAAGTGAGATTCAAATTTTCACAAAGTGGATATACCTCAGTCCTCTTTGTTTGTCGTATATCAGCCAGTCACTTGCTGCCACCCACATTGCGTTGTTTTATACACTGGGCCAGATTTGGGTTCAGTATCCCCCCAAAACAGTGAGATTCAAATTCTCACAAAGTGAATATACCTCAGTCCTCTTAGTTTGTCGTATATCAGCCAGCCACTTTCTGCCACTCACATTGCGTTGTTTTATACACTGGGCCAGAGTTTGGGTTCAGTCTCCCCAAAATAAAAAGTGAGATTCAAATTCTCACAAAGTGGATATAACTCAGTCCTCTTAGTTTGTCGCATATCAGCTAGCCACTTTCAGCCACTCACATTGCGTTGTTTTATACACTGGGCCTGAGTTTGGCTTCAGTCTCACCAAAATAAAAAGCGAGATTCAAATTCTCACAAAGTGGATATACCTCAGTCCTCTTAGTTTGTCGTATATCAGCCAGCCACTTGCTGCCACTCACATTGCGTTGTTTTATACACTGGGCAAGAGTTTGGGTTCAGTCTCCCCAAAATAAAAAGTGAGATTCAAATTTTCACAAAGTGGATATACCTCAGTCCTCTTTGTTTGTCGTATATCAGCCAGTCACTTGCTGCCACCCACATTGCGTTGTTTTATACACTGGGCCAGATTTGGGTTCAGTATCCCCCCAAAACAGTGAGATTCAAATTCTCACAAAGTGAATATACCTCAGTCCTCTTAGTTTGTCGTATATCAGCCAGCCACTTTCTGCCACTCACATTGCGTTGTTTTATACACTGGGCCAGAGTTTGGGTTCAGTCTCCCCAAAATAAAAAGTGAGATTCAAATTTTCACAAAGTGGATATACCTCAGTCCTCTTAGTTTGTCGTATATCAGCCAGCCACTTTCAGCCACTCACATTGCGTTGTTTTATACACTGGGCCTGAGTTTAGGTTCAGTCACACCAAAATAAAAAGGGAGATTCAAATTCTCACAAAGTGGATATACCTCAGTCTTCTTAGTTTGTCGTATATCAGCCAGCCACTTGCTGCCACTCACATTTCGTTGTTTTATACACTGGGCCAGAGTTTGGGTTCAGTCTCCCCCCAAAAAAAAGTGAGATTCAAATTCTCACAAAGTGGATATACCTCAGTCCTCTTAGGTTGTTAAGCAAGACAATAGTGTGGAAAACAACAAGGTCACCATTTTTCACCCAATTAGGGTATATATAAGGTACAGTATAATAGGACCAAACTGAGGACCATAATGGACAAACTGCAGGAATATATAACAAACCAACCGAGAAAGAAGCAGTCAAAAGTCCAAATATATATAATAATTATAAAACAGCCTTTATTAACAATAAATCCAGGTTAAAACATGACAGAAAAAAAGAGAAATCCCCATGCTGCCCATAGCATACACCAAAAAGGGACGGGGGGCAGGTGCATCTAATACAAGTAAATCCACTCATCAACCATTGGAAAAACTATTAGCATCCACTTAATAGAACTTAAAGAGTATCCACTTAATAAGAACACTCAGATCTACATAAATCAGAGAAATCCACTCAAATATATAATGAGTACATACCGGTAGATGCAGGGATACACCTAGTGGAGATGAACACCTCACCCCTGTCCACCCCGACGCGCATTTCGGCTGCTGCCTTTCTCAAGGGGTGTGTTGGTATAACATTGGGTTCATTAAATACAGAAAGGGGGCATAAACAAAACGATCAGATGTGCGGAATGGTCAAATGGCATTGTACGTAGCATCCTCATCACTCTCACACAGCGCACCTGGACTCCCCACACCGGAAAGCACATGGGGCCCCATGCATTCCCGGGAGGGTAGCACCATCTTGCGCCGGTCAGAGGAGGAAGTTCCGGGATGCCAAAAGGTCATACCTTCTCTGCGCCTGTGCATAGAACAGTCACGGCCATTTTATTGAAGAACACTGCCAAAGACCAAAAACGGTCATTTTTGACATGCGCAGACAATCCCTCATGGCCATCAAGCTGGGGACCACAGAACAATCACTATGCACAGACCTACTCAGGACGTCCGAGTCAGACCAGTGACATAGGTGCACAGAGCAACATGGGCGACCGTCTCCATTACAGAGGGCAAGTATGACAGATTATTTTCATCATTTTTAATAACTAATCATGCATATCTATGCCAATACAGTATCATGTTAGTAGTAAAAAATTCACCGCAAACACCATCCGACTACATAATTATGGATAAACAGTTATTGTATACGCCCGCAAAAGAAAAATATATATATATAAAAAAGTAAAAAAAGGAAAAATAAATAAAACATAAAAAATAAATAATAAATACAACAACAAAGAAAGAAATAATAAATGAGGAAAATAAAACAAATCACAACATTAGAACAAAAAGAAGAACTAATAACGAAAGCAACCCATGAAAATAATATAAATTTACATGTTGACACATACAATAATTATCAAAACAGCCTAATTAGTCATCCACATGGGGCATCATTCCTCAGGTGCAAACAATAAATCCTAGGAGAACAGGAGTCCTTTTGTAGCAGCAGGATAAATTGGTCAGAGTCCATGATGGTATCCCATTAAAGATATCTATATACCCATATCGGTAGTGGGAAATATATTTAAGTACAGTCCCAGTGGATTTCTTCGACCGACCTGGTCAAAATATCTTGCTGATTAGTTGAACCCGAGGGACGTAGATGGTCCATATTGTTCACATTCTTGCTCCCAAAGTAGTGACGAGAAAGCCATCCTCATATATCATAATTATCAATACTGTAAATAAAACAAGAACCCATTAAAATCAAGCCTAAAATAAATGTGCATGCGGAGGTACACACAGAGAAAAATAGCACAAGCAACCGGTGGACTACAAAAATTGGGCAAATGAGATGTTTTCATTTAAACCCTCCGGATGGATAGTCCGGAGGCGCCAAATCCACTTTGATTCCAGCATCCCAAGTCTCTTGGAGAGTTGACCTCCCCTGATGTTAATTCTTAGGGTATCAATTCCCCTAACCCTAAGGAGTGATGCATTGCAGGCGTGAAAATCCTTAAAGTGCCTGGGCAATGTTTTAAGCAGGGAACTATCCGTGTGAACAAGTGCCGCCTCTATCCCCAAAACGTGCTCCCTAATGCGGACTTTTAGCTGACGGGTAGTCAGCCCTACGTAGATAAGTCCGCATGGGCAGGTGGCATAATAGATCACATACCGTGTAGTACACGTAATATGTGATCTGATAGAATATACCTTAGTCCCCCTAGAGTCAGAAAAGGTATCACAGGTATCCACGTTTGGGCAGGCGACACAATGGCCACACGGTTTACATCCAGACCTGGGGTTAAGTCTGTCCAAGAAAGTTGAAGGATGCTGGCTCACATGGTGACTATGGACAAGGTGGTCGCGAAGATTTCTGGCACGTCTAAATGTCAAAGAAGGACGGGGGGGGAGAAATTTTCTAATAGTTGGATCTACCCTTAAGATTGGCCAGGCTTTCTCCAATGTCTGACGTATTTGGTCAGATTGGAGACTAAATGTAGTAATGAATCTTGTTTTCTTGCCAGTCTTAATCAAAGGTCGATTGGGGGTACCATAAATCAGACTATCACGTGAGGTGTGTTTAGCTGTCTGGTAGGCTCTTTTTATGGACCTACCACTGTATCTCCGTTCCCTAAATCTCAGACGGAATTCCTCAGCTCTTTTTTCATAGTCCACCATATTGGAACAAATTCGTCTTAGATGAAGGAACTGACCCGTCGGAATAGATTTTATCATGTGCCTCGGATGTCCAGAGGCAGCATGAAGAAGTGTGTTAGAGGATGTTTTTTTACGGAAAATATCTGTATTCACAACACCCCCAACATCTCTCCTTATCGTTACGTCCAGGAAGTCAATAGACTCCACACTTGACACAAAGGTAAGATGAATGTTTAGGTCATTACTGTTCAGGAGTGACATAAACTGCGCAAGGTCGACGGATGTGCTCTGCCAGATGAAGAAGACATCATCAATGTACCGTGTCCACAAAGGGACACGGTCAATTGATCCCTGTTCATCTGACAGGGGAAGGTCCTTCTCCCACAGCCCCAGGAAGAGACCCGCATAAGTGGGCGCAAAGGTCGCCCCCATAGCGGTCCCCTGGAGCTGTAGGTAGAAGGATCCTTTAAAAACAAAAAAGTTATATGTGAGGGTGAACTCCAGTAGCTCCAGCAGAAGTGATCTCAAGCCAATGGAAAGTGATGAGGTCTCCAAAAAGTAACTGACGGCACGAATGCCGTCACTGTGTCTAATGTTGGTATAAAGAGATTCCACGTCTGCTGAAACCAATAGAGTACCACCCTCTAAACACAAACCGTCGACCCTACGCAGCAAATCCCCAGTATCCTTGAGGAAGGATGGAAGACTGGAAACTAGCGGTTGTAGGTGGAAATCTATCCACCTATTTACATGCTCCAGCAGATTACCCCTGCCTGAAATAATAGGTCTGCCGGGTGGGGACTGAAGGCCCTTATGAATTTTTGGGACTAGATAAAACGTTGGTATAGTTGGTTCCTTAACCATTAAAGGGAACCTGTCACCCCCTTTTTTGGAGATGAGCTAAAAATACCGTTAAATAGGGGCAGAGCTGGGCGTTACATTAGTGTCTTTGTGTGCCTTTGTGGTGCATCTGGTGGTAGTGGGAAAAGCACAATAGCACCTAATAGCTGGAGGTGTTGAGCCAGCGTCATCATCTGGCTACACAAGGCCTCGAAGGCTCCCTTATCTGGGAGTAGGAAAACAGCTTTTAAAGCCGAAGCAGCAGGAAAAAGTTTTGGCTTTCCTTGCTGACTCAGCCTCTAGCTTTTTCGCCTCCTCTTCAGAAAGTTCCAAATATAAAAGCAGCGAGTCGTCAGTGGATGCTCCCGGTCAGGAACAAGACATTTCTTTGTGTCCTTCACCCAAACCAAAAGTGAAGGATGCATCAGGCGACACTACAGGTTACTCCATGGAGCTCTTTACACATACCGTGCCTGCGTTAGAAAGGGAAATTGTTAACTGCCCATTACAAGATGAATCGGACATGGAGTGCACTGATGCACAGCCACAGCTAGATTATTATGCTGTTCCATTGACTCAGATCACTACATTGCCCTCGCAGTGTACTAAGCCAGAATCTGACCCTAATGAGACTATGGTGCCCCGTCCCGAACACTATAGCACCTTACACGGTGACACAGAGGAAGGTGCACATGACATTGAAGAGGAGGTGATAGATGACCCAGTTGTTGACCCAGATTGGCAGGCATTGGGGGAAGAGGGTGCCACTGCTAGTAGCTCAGAAGCGGAGGAGGATGATCCGCAGCAGCTATCTACATCACAACAGCTGTCATCTGGCAGGCCCGTATCAGGCCAAAAACGTGTGTCAAAAACAAAAACAGTTTTAGGACAGCATGGCCATCCGGTGAAAGTAGCACAGCATGCAATGCCTGAAAAGGTATTCGATAGTAGGAAGAGTGCAGTGTGGATATTTTTTAACCAAGATCCAAATGATCAGTGCAAAGTTATCTGTAAGAAATGCTCAAAGACCTTTAGCAGAGGGAAGAATCTTCAAAATTTAAATACAACGTGCATGCGTAGACATTTAACCAACATGCACTTGCAAGCCTGGACCAACTACCAAACGTCACTTACCGTTGGTGCACCTGCTCAGAATGAAGGTAGTCACCAACGCTACATTGCTTCTCTCACTGTAAGCCCACCGGTTAGGACACCACCAGCAGCAAATGTGGAGGTATCGTCGCAAGGCCAAAGCAGTCAGGGAATCACAAGGTTATTGGTAGGAAAAAATATCAATAGAAAAATGCGGGGGCCAAGGGCCCAGTCAGCTCACCAACAGACCACAGGAGCACGTGAACCCATCCTGACCCAGATGTAGCAACAGCTGAAGATGTAAGAAATGTGAAGATTGTTCCAGCTCCTTTCCGATTAAAAATCCTTTATTGATCCATATCCTTAAAAATCATCCCTGCACAGAAGGGAATGTGAACAGCGACAAAAACCTGCTAATAGCTACGCGTTTCAATCTAAAAGATCTTCATCGTGGCTGATGAAGATCTTTTAGATCGTAACGCGTAGCTATTAGCAGGTTTTTGTCGCTGTTCACATTCCCTTTTGTGCAGGGATGATTTTTAAGAATATGGATCAATAAAGGATTTTTAATCGGAAAGGAGCTGGAACAATCTTCACATTTCTTACGTCTTCAGTTATTGGTAGGAAACACTGTATGTAGGCCAACATCAAGAATGCCATCACCAACCCTCCCTCAATCCGCCATGTCCATCACCACCGCTAGTTCCACCATATGCAGCTCTCCAGTCCAGCTCACCCTACAAGAGACTCTCGTTAGGAAAAGAAAGTACTCATCCTCTCATCCACGTACACAGGGTTTGAACGCCCACATTGCTAGACTAATCTTTTTAGAGATGTTGCCCTACCGGTTGGTTGAAAGCAAAGCTTTCAAAGACCTGATGGCCTATGCAGTACCATGCTATGACCTACCCAGTCGGCACTTCTTTGCGAGAAAAGCCATCCCAGCCCTCCACCAGCATGTCAAAGACCGCATTGTCCATGCACTGAGGCAATCAATCAGTGGAAAGGTGCACCTCACAACAGATGCATGGACCAGTAGGCATGGCCAGGGATGTTATGTGTCCCTCACAGCACACTGGGTTAATGTGGTGGATGCAGGGTCCACTGGGGACAGCCATAGTGGGACAGTTCTGCCTAGCCCACGGTCTAGGAAACAATTGGCTGTAGGCGTTCGCCACTCCTCCTCCTCCTCCATAAGCGAAAGCTCGTCCACAGAGCGCAGTCGCACAACCACTCCATCCGCAGCTGTCAGTGTTGCACACGAGGTGTCCCATTATCGAACAGCTAGTGGTAAGCGTCAGCACGCTGTGTTACAAATGAAGTGTTTGGGGGACATCAGACATGCAGCGGAAGTACTGGCTGAGTACTTGCATCAAGAAACTCAGTCATGGCTAGGCAGTGTACATCTTGAGGCAGGCAAGGTAGTCAGTGATAACGGAAGGAATTTTATGGCTGTCATAACCCTTTCAGAACTGAAACACATACCTGTCATGATCTCAATGGCAAGAGAACATAGCATCAGCATATATAGGAACTAGCTCTTGGAAGATGGGAACTGAGCTGACCATGAACTAAACCTAACGCACAACTAGCAGTGGCCGGGTAGCATGCCTACGTTGATTCTAGATGCCCAGCACCAGCCGGAGGACTAAATAAAGCTAGCAGAGGAAAATATTAGTCCTAGCTCACCTCTAGAGAAATACCCCGAAAGGAGACAGAGGCCCCCCACATGTATTGGCGGTGAATTAAGATGAAATAACAAACGTAGTATGAAAATAGGTTTAGCAAATTTGAGGTCCACTTACTACATAGCAGAAGACAGAAAGGACACTTTCATGGTCAGCTGAAAACCCTATCAAAACACCATCCAGGAATTACTTTAAGACTCTGGCATTAACTCATAACACCAGAGTGGCAATTCCTGTTCACAAGAGCTTTCCAGACACAGTAACGAAACTACAGCTGTGAACTGGAACAAAATGCAAAAACAAACATGGACAAGAGTCCAACTTATCTAGTAGTTGTCTAGGAGCAGGAACAAGCACAGAGAGGCTTCTGATAACATTGTTGACCGGCAAGCAACTAACAGAGAAGCAAGGTTATATAGCGACTCCCACATCTTGATGGGAACAGGTGAACAGAGAAGATGAAGACACCAGTTCAATTCCACCAGTAGCCACCGGGGGAGCCCCGAATCCAAATTCACAACAGTACCCCCCCCTCAAGGAGGGGGCACCGAACCCTCACCAGAACCACCAGGGCGATCAGGATGGGCCCTATGAAAGGCACGAACCAGATCAGAGGCATGAACATCAGATGCATTCACCCAAGAATTATCCTCCTGGCCGTATCCCTTCCACTTGACCAGATACTGGAGTCTCCGTCTGGAAACACGGGAGTCTAAGATTTTCTCCACAACGTACTCCAACTCACCCTCAACCAACACCGGAGCAGGAGGCTCAACGGAAGGCACAACCGGTACCTCATACCTGCGCAATAATGACCGATGAAAAACGTTATGAATAGAAAAGGATGCAGGGAGATCCAAACGGAAGGAAACAGGGTTAAGAATCTCCAATATCTTATACGGGCCGATGAACCGAGGCTTAAACTTAGGAGAAGAGACCCTCATAGGGACAAAACGAGAAGACAACCACACCAAATCCCCAACACAAAGCCGAGGACCAACACGACGGTGGCGGTTGGCAAAAAGCTGAGTCTTCTCCTGGGACAACCTCAAATTGTCCACCACCTTCCCCCAGATCTGATGCAATCTCTCCACCACAGCATCCACTCCAGGACAATCCGAAGATTCCACCTGACCAGAGGAAAATCGAGGATGAAACCCCGAATTACAGAAAAACGGGGACACCAAAGTGGCAGAGCTGGCCCGATTATTGAGAGCGAACTCCGCCAATGGCAAAAAAGCAACCCAATCATCCTGGTCAGCAGACACAAAACACCTCAGATATGTCTCCAGGGTCTGATTAGTCCGCTCGGTCTGGCCATTCGTCTGAGGATGGAAAGCGGACGAAAAAGATAAATCTATGCCCATCCTAGCACAGAATGCCCGCCAAAATCTAGACACGAATTGGGTCCCTCTGTCAGAAATGATATTCTCAGGAATACCATGCAAACGAACAACATTTTGAAAAAACAGAGGAACCAACTCGGAAGAAGTAGGCAACTTGGGCAGAGGAACCAAATGGACCATCTTAGAGAAACGGTCACACACCACCCAGATGACAGACATCTTCTGAGAAACAGGCAGATCTGAAATAAAATCCATCGAGATGTGCGTCCAAGGCCTCTTAGGAATAGGCAAGGGCAACAATAATCCACTAGCCCGAGAACAACAAGGCTTGGCCCGAGCACAAACGTCACAAGACTGCACAAAGCCTCGCACATCTCGTGACAGGGAAGGCCACCAGAAGGACCTTGCCACCAAATCCCTGGTACCAAAAATGCCAGGATGACCTGCCAACGCAGAAGAATGAACCTCAGAGATGACTCTACTGGTCCAATCATCAGGAACAAACAGTTTATCAGGTGGGCAACGATCCGGTCTATCCGCCTGAAACTCCTGCAAGGCCCGCCGCAGGTCTGGAGAAACGGCTGACAATACCACTCCATCCTTAAGGATACCTGTGGGCTCAGAGTTACCAGGCGAGTCAGGCTCAAAACTCCTAGAAAGGGCATCCGCCTTAACATTCTTAGAACCCGGCAGGTATGACACCACAAAATTAAACCGAGAGAAAAATAATGACCAGCGCGCCTGTCTAGGATTCAGGCGCCTGGCGGTCTCAAGATAAATCAAATTTTTGTGGTCAGTCAATACCACCACCTGATGTCTGGCCCCCTCAAGCCAATGGCGCCACTCCTCAAAAGCCCACTTCATGGCCAAAAGCTCCCGATTCCCAACATCATAATTCCGCTCAGCGGGCGAAAATTTACGGGAAAAGAAGGCACAAGGCCTCATCACGGAGCAGTCAGAACTTTTCTGCGACAACACTGCCCCAGCTCCGATCTCAGAAGCGTCGACCTCAACCTGAAAAGGTAGAGCAACATCAGGCTGACGCAACACAGGGGCAGAGGAAAAACGGCGCTTAAGCTCCCGAAAGGCCTCCACAGCATCAGGGGACCAATCAGCAACATCAGCACCCTTCTTAGTCAAATCGGTCAATGGCTTAGCAATATCCGAAAAACCAGCAATAAATCGACGATAAAAGTTAGCAAAGCCCAAAAATTTCTGAAGACTCTTAAGAGAAGAGGGCTGCGTCCAATCACAAATAGCTTGAACCTTGACAGGATCCATTTCAATGGAAGAGGGAGAAAAAATATATCCCAAAAAGGAAATCCTCTGTACCCCAAAAACACACTTAGAACCCTTCACACACAAAGAATTAGACCGCAAAACCTGAAAAACCCTCCTGACTTGCTGGACATGAGAGTCCCAGTCATCCGAAAAAATCAGAATATCATCCAGATACACAATCATAAATTTATCCAAATAATCGCGAAAAATATCATGCATAAAGGACTGGAAAACTGACGGAGCATTTGAAAGACCAAAAGGCATCACTAAATACTCAAAGTGGCCCTCGGGCGTATTAAATGCGGTTTTCCACTCATCCCCCTGCCTGATTCGCACCAAATTATACGCCCCACGAAGGTCAATCTTAGAGAACCACTTGGCCCCCTTTATGCGAGCAAACAAATCAGTCAGCAACGGCAATGGGTATTGATATTTAACAGTGATTTTATTCAAAAGCCGATAATCGATACATGGTCTCAAAGAGCCGTCTTTTTTTGACACAAAGAAAAAACCGGCTCCTAAGGGAGATGACGATGGACGAATATGTCCCTTTTCCAAGGACTCCTTTATATATTCTCGCATAGCAGCATATTCAGGCACAGACAGATTAAATAAACGACCCTTTGGGTATTTACTACCCGGGATTAAATCTATGGCACAATCGCACTCTCGGTGCGGAGGTAACGAACCAAGCTTGGATTCTTCAAAGACGTCACGATAGTCAGACAGGAACTCAGGAATTTCAGAGGGAATAGATGATGAAATGGAAACCACAGGTACATCCCCATGAGCCCCCTTACATCCCCAGCTCAACACAGACATAGCTCTCCAGTCGAGGACTGGGTTGTGAGATTGCAGCCAAGGCAATCCTAGCACCAAATCATCATGTAGACTATACAGCACCAGGAAGCGAATAATCTCCTGGTGATCCGGATTAACACGCATAGTTACTTGTGTCCAGTATTGTGGTTTATTATTAGCCAATGGGGTGGAGTCAATCCCCTTCAGAGGAATAGGAGTCTCCAAAGGCTCTAAATCATACCCACAGCGTTTGGCAAAGGACCAATCCATAAGACTCAAAGCGGCGCCAGAGTCGACATAGGCGTCCGTGGTAATAGATGACAAAGAGCAAATCAGGGTCACAGATAGAATAAACTTAGACGGTAAGGTGCAAATGGAAACAGATTTATCAAGCTTTTTAGTGCGCTTAGAGCATGCTGATATAACATGAGTAGAATCACCACAATAGAAACACAACCCATTTTTCCGTCTAAAATTCTGCCGCTCGCTTCGGGACAGAATTCTATCAGACTGCATACTCTCTGGCGACTTCTCAGTGGACACCGCCAGATGGTGCACTGGTTTTCGCTCCCGCAAACGCCTATCGATCTGAATAGCCATTGTCATGGACTCATTCAGACCCGCAGGCACAGGGAACCCCACCATAACATCCTTAATGGCATCAGAGAGACCCTCTCTGAAAGTCGCCGCCAGGGCGCACTCATTCCACTGAGTAAGCACAGACCATTTACGGAATCTTTGGCAGTAAATTTCCGCTTCATCTTGCCCCTGAGATAGGGACATCAAAGTTTTTTCTGCCTGAAGCTCCAAATGAGGTTCGTCATAAAGCAACCCCAAGGCCAGAAAAAACGCATCCACATTGAGCAACGCAGGATCCCCTGGTGTCAATGAAAAAGCCCAGTCTTGAGGGTCGCCCCAGAGCAAGGAAATCACAATCCTGACCTGCTGTGCAGGGTCTCCGGCAGAGCGAAATTTCAGGGACAAAAATAATTTGCAATTATTTCGAAAATTCTGAAACCCAGATCTATTCCCCGAGAAAAATTCCGGCAAAGGAATTCTCGGCTCAGATACAGGTGCATGACAAACAAAGTCTTGCAAATTTTGTACCTTCGTGGCGAGATTATTCAAACCTGCAGTTACACTCTGAAGATCCATTACAAACAGGTGGACACAGAGCCATTCAAAGATTAGGAGAGAAAAAAAAAATAAAAAATCTCAGCAGACTTCTTATTACTCTCCTTTCTCAGCCAAGGATTTTAACCCTTTAGTGGGCCGGTCAAACTGTCATGATCTCAATGGCAAGAGAACATAGCATCAGCATATATAGGAACTAGCTCTTGGAAGATGGGAACTGAGCTGACCATGAACTAAACCTAACGCACAACTAGCAGTGGCCGGGTAGCATGCCTACGTTGATTCTAGATGCCCAGCACCAGCCGGAGGACTAAATAAAGCTAGCAGAGGAAAATATTAGTCCTAGCTCACCTCTAGAGAAATACCCCGAAAGGAGACAGAGGCCCCCCACATGTATTGGCGGTGAATTAAGATGAAATAACAAACGTAGTATGAAAATAGGTTTAGCAAATTTGAGGTCCACTTACTACATAGCAGAAGACAGAAAGGACACTTTCATGGTCAGCTGAAAACCCTATCAAAACACCATCCAGGAATTACTTTAAGACTCTGGCATTAACTCATAACACCAGAGTGGCAATTCCTGTTCACAAGAGCTTTCCAGACACAGTAACGAAACTACAGCTGTGAACTGGAACAAAATGCAAAAACAAACATGGACAAGAGTCCAACTTATCTAGTAGTTGTCTAGGAGCAGGAACAAGCACAGAGAGGCTTCTGATAACATTGTTGACCGGCAAGCAACTAACAGAAGCAAGGTTATATAGCGACTCCCACATCTTGATGGGAACAGGTGAACAGAGAAGATGAAGACACCAGTTCAATTCCACCAGTAGCCACCGGGGGAGCCCCGAATCCAAATTCACAACACATACCTTGCCTGGCTCACACCTTGAACCTGGTGGTGCAGTGCTTCCTGAAAAATTATCCGGGGTTACCAGCCCTGCTCCTGAAGGTGCAAAGACTTTGCTCGCACATCCGCCGGTCGCCCGTACACTCCAGCCGTATGCTGAACCATCAGCGATCACTGAATCTTCCCCAGCACTGCCTAATAATCGACGTTGCAACAAGGTGGAACTCCACACTCCACATGCTTCAGAGGCTGTGCGAACAGAGGCGTGCTGTAATTAATTTGTGGGAGGATACACATACACGGGCAGGCACTTGGATGGCAGACATGGAGTTGACTGGTGTGCAGTGGTCGAAGCTACAAGACCTCTGTCAAATCCTTCAGTGTTTTGAGAAATGCACACGGCTGGTAAGTGCAGACGACGCCATCATAAGCATGAGCATCCCACTAATGCGTCTGCTGATGCAAAGTTTGATGCACATTAAGGAGCAGGCATCAGCAGCCGAAGAGGAGGGAAGCCTTGACGACAGTCAGCCATTGTCAGCTCAGGGAACTCTCCTGGATGAGGTGGCGGACGAAGAGGAGGAGGAGGATGATGGGGATGAATATTTATGGGAGGAGGATGCTTCTCAGGGGGCACTAGAAACTGGTGGTATTGCAAGGTCAGGTACAGGGTTTTTGCGGGACACAAGTGATGTTGATTTGCAAGAAAATGCTCCTCAACCCAGCACAAGCAGTAAATTGACACCTGGAACATTGGCCCACATGGCTGAGTATGCCTTGCGTATCCTAAAAAGGGACCCCCGCATTATCAAAATGATGACCGATGACGATTACTGGTTGGCCTGCCTCCTGGATCCACAATATAAAGGAAAATTACAAAATATCATGCCACATGAGAACCTTGAGCAAATATTGGCTACCAGACAAGCAACTCTTGTAGACCGTTTCGTTCAGGCATTCCCAGCACACAGCGGCGGTGATGGTTCTCACACGAGCCGTAGTGGGCAACATGGCAGAGGTGATTGAGGTGCACAAATCTGAAGTGGCATTGGACAGAGGGTTTTTATGACCAGGTTGTGGAGTGATTTAGCAATGACCACTGACACAACAGGTACTGCTGCATCGATTCAAAGTGGCAGGAGACAGCATTTTTCCAGTATGGTTACAAACTACTTTTCCACCCTTATCGATGTTCTCCCTCACAGGTCATTCCACTTTGATTACTGGGAATCTAAAATAGACACCTGGCCTGAATTGGCAGAATATGCATTACAGGAGCTCGCTTGCCCTGCTGCTAGTGTGCTATCAGAAAGAGTATTCAGTGCTGCTGGTTCAAGACTGACCGAAAAAAGGACACGTCTGGCTACCCAAAATGTTGATGATCTAACCTTCATTAAAATGAACCAATCATGGATTTCTAATTATTTGGCCCCACCTTCCCCTGCTGACACATAGCTTGCCTGAAAAATGTCTTGCTTTTGGCCTCCTCTTAATGACTTCTCCAATTCCTCCATTTGCAGCTGCTGAAAGTTCACCATAGGCCATTTTTATACCTCCCTAAATGGGCTAACTCTCCCCACAGGGCTGTGGTCACCACCTGGCGCAAGCACCCTTGCGAGTGCCTTTTGCCTGGACAGGTGGGTGTGCCCACTCTTGGGCGACGGCACTGGCACAGGGTCCCTCATAGTACAATGAAGTGTCTCTGACGGTGGTGCCCAACCAATGTCAGACACACCATGTTACCAATTTTGAACTGCTTTTAGCCTACTTACTTATTTGGGCCTACTCACTGTGTCAGCCATTCCTTACAATTGTCCTCCGCTGAACAAAGCAATGCCGCCAGTTTAGTCCTGTTACCAATTTTGAACTGCATTTAGCCCACTTTATTATTTGGGCCTATATCTGTGTTTCCTCCTCATCCTGCCCATTGCCCAGCCACTGCTAGATGAGTCTGCTTGTACATTGACCCAGACCACTACATTCCCCTTGCACTCTACACAGCCAGAATCTGACCCTGCTGAAAGTCAGGTTCCCCTTCCCGCATACTATACCACCTTACGCGGAGACAAAGAGGAAGGTGCAGATGAAAGTGCAGGTTCCTTCATCAGGTGGGGGGGCATTCTCGTTGGCG
Organism: Ranitomeya variabilis; assembly: GCF_051348905.1. Lineage (NCBI taxonomy): Eukaryota > Metazoa > Chordata > Amphibia > Anura > Dendrobatidae > Ranitomeya > Ranitomeya variabilis. Next base: position 326,532,751 of record NC_135236.1, read on the forward strand.
ACGTCACTGGCACAGGGCCCCTCATAGTACACAAAAGTGTCTCTGCCGGTGGGAGGCGCCACCCGCCGTAAAACACACCGCCGTACTATGAGGGGCCCTGTGTCAGTGCCATTGCCAAAGTGTGGGCCCCCACTGCTTGCTCAGGATCACAGCTCTTCCAAAGTTGAAATACTTACCTCTCCCTGCTCCACCGCCGTGACGTATTCCGCGTTTCCTGGGCCCACGAAAAACTTGAGCCAGCCCTACCCCCCCACAACTTTAGCCAAATGACCCCAAGTTTTCATTGCCTAACTATTAATATAAAGTAAATTAAGATTGACAAGCTTCAGTAGTAAGAATTGATGTTTTTGGCATTAAAATGGGCACTGTAGGTGTTTTCCTGTTCTTCACTCTCCGCCGACTTTGATTCCCTATTGACTTGCATTGGGTTTCGTGTTTCAGTCGGCCCCTGACTTTACGCAATAATTGGCCAATTTCACCCGACCCGACTTTTGACAAAGTCGGGTTTCGCGAAACCCGACTTGATCCGAAAAAAGTAAAAGTCACTTAACTCGATACGCCACCATTCCCCTCATATTGACTGGGCTACTGGGGGCATACTGGGATGAGTGAAGGAAGGTGTCTGAGGGCTCTAGTTCAGGTCAGATCATCTGAGGTCACCACAGATCTAACTCCCCTGCCCAAACATTTTTGGCAATATGCAGACATGTTTTCCAAAAAAGCCACGGATAATTTTCCTCCGCGTTACCCCTATGACCGTCTTATAGACCTAATTCTGAGTTCTGAGCCTCCCCGTTGGCATGTCTACCCTCTGTTTCTCCCAGAGACTGAGGCTATGTCCCAATATATCAAGGAGAATTTGGCTAGGGGGTTTATAAGGAAGTCATTGTCTCCTGCTGGGGCTGAGTTCTTCTTTGTTCAGAAGAAGAATGGGGAACTTTGTCCATGCATTGATTATAGGCAGTTAAATGCTATCACCATCAAAAATAAATACCCGTTGCCACTCATCTCAGAGCTCTTCGACACACTGCGAGTGGCTAGGGTATTTTCTAAGCTAGATCTGCATGGGGCTTACAATTTAATGTGAATTCGCAAAGGGGATGAATAGAAGACCGCGTTTAACACTCGAAATAATGAGTATCTGGTAATGCCATTCGGGCTCTGTAACGCTCCCACTGTCTTACAAAGCTTTGTTAATGACATCTTTTTGGGAGTTACTATCCACCTCGTTAGTTGTATATCTGGATGATATACCTTATTTACTCTCCAGACATTGATACCCACCGAAGAGATGTCTGTAAAGTCTTCGAGCTTCTACGTGCTAATTCCCTTTTTGCTAAATTAGAGAAGTGTGTTTTTGAGCAGGAATCTTTGCCTTTTCTGGGGAATATTATCTTGGCCAAGGGGCTGGCCATGCATCCTGTCAAACTGGAGGCCGTGATGAGCTGGCAAGAGCTGCGTTCCCTTAAAGCAGTGCAGCGCTTTATGGGATTTATCAACTATTATCGCCAGTTCATTCCGCACTTCTCTACCCTGGTAGCTCCGCTGGTAGCCCTCACCAAGAAGGGAGCTAACCCTAAACAGTGGTCAGAGGTGGGCTCCAGGGCTTTTTCATCTGTGAAGTCCCACTTCGCCAGGGCTCCCATCTTACATCTGCCCAATGTGGACAAGCCCTTCATTTTGGAGGTGGATGCCTCTTCTTTTGGTGCAGGGGCAGTCCTATATCAGAAGGATGCTGAAAGTCGGAAACACCCATATTTCTTCTTTCACAGACCTTCTCACCGGCGGAGAGGAATTATTCCATCTGGGACAGGGAGTTGCTGGATATGAAGTTAGCCTTTTCTGAGTGAAGACATCTCCTAGAGGGAGCCCGGTATCCCTTTCAAGTCTTTATTGACCATAATAATCTGCTTTATTTGCAGACGGCCCAATTCTCGCCAAGCCAGGTGGTCCTTATTCTTCTCCCGGTTTAACTTTATTCTTCACTTTCTCTCCGGGGAGAAGAATTTATGTGCCAATGCCCTATCCCGTTCCATTGTCTCATCTGAGGAGGGAGATGAGCCGTGGCTTATTGTTCCATTAGAGAGTCTCTGAACGGTGGCTCCGGTGTCTCTGGAGCAGATGCCTCCAGGCAAATCCTATGTACCATCTAACTTGCACCCAGACGTCCTCGCTTGGGCTCACTCCTCCCAGTTGGGAGGGCATTTTGGTATCAAGAGGACCACTGAGCTGTTGGCGAGAACTTATTGGTGGCCACGAATGGTGCGGGATGTAAGGGATTACATTCAGGCATGCGTGTCATATGCCCAGAATCGGTTTCCTTGGCAGAGACCCGTGGGCTTGTTGCATCATTTGCTGGTGGCAGATAGGCCCTGGGAGATGGTCAGGGTGAATTTTATTGTGGACTTGCCCAAGTCTTCCAACAACCAGGTTATTTGGGTGGTTACCGAACATTTCTCCAAAATGGTACATCTGGTCCCTCTCATCCACGTGCCTTTGGCACAGGCCTTGGTGGTACTTTTCATTAAGCATATTTTTCACCTTCATGGAATGCCTGACAAGATTGTCAGTGATCGCGGTCCCCAGTTCGCATCTCAGTTCTGGAGGGAGCTTTGTTGGTTTATTAGTATAGAGCTCAAACTCTCTTTGGTGTACCGTCCCGAGACGAATGGACTGTTGGAGAAGGTCAACCAGACTCTTATCATGTACCTATGGCATTTTGTTTCTGCCAGGCATGATGACTGGGCATCTTTGCTGCCCTGGGTGGACTTTGCATTAAATAACTCCATCTCTGACTCCACTGGGCAGACGCCGTTCCTCCTTAATTACGGTCAGCATCTGCGTGTACCTGTGCCCATGCCCATATTGTCCCCCAATCCTAGGGTGGTGGATTGGGCAGTGGAGGCACGTGTCACCTGGGATCACATGCAGGATGCTATTAAGGCTTCAAAGGAGAGGATAAGGGTCTCTGAAGACGCGCATCACCATCCCTCTCCGTTTTTTGCCCCTGGCGATTTAGTGTGGCTCTCTGCTCGTAACATCAGGCTACGTGTAGAGTCCACCAAATTTGCTCCCTGATACCCAAGTCCTTTCAAGGTTCTGGAACAGGTGAACCCTGAGGTACATTGTCTCAGCCTTCCTCCACATCTGAACATCGCCAACACTTTTCATGTTTGTCTATTGAAACTCGTATACATAACCCAATAGTCCGGGACTTCTGTCAGGAGCTCGGATACATCCTCGGACGATTTTGAGGTCAATGCCATCATCAGGTCCAAAGTGGTGCATGGCAAAAAATTCTTTTTGGCAGACTGGAAGGGTCATGGGCCAGTGGATAGGACCTGGGAACTGATTGAGCACATTTGTGCCCCTCAGCTTATTGCGGCTTTTGAGCATGATGAACATTGCCAGGAGGGGGGCCTAGCGGGGGGGTAATTTTAGGCGCAGGGATTCTCCTACTGCATGGGGTAGATCTCAAGCCTTGTCTGCCTCTGCAGTCTCCCATTCTGCTTTGGCCGCAGTGGGAGCTGTGTTGTGAATTTGCTTTTTGCTCCCTCTAGTGGTTACTAGTTTTTTGACTCTGGTTTTTCTGTCATTCCTTTTATCCGCACCTGGGTCGTTAGTTAGGGGTGTTGCTATATAAGCTCCCTGGACCTTCAGTTCAATGCCTGGCAACGTAGTTATCAGAGCTAGTCTGCTGTGCTCTTGTCTACTGATCCTGGTTCCAGTTATATCAGCTAAGTCTGCCTTTTGCTTTTTGCTATTTGTTTTGGTTTTGTATTTTTGTCCAGCTTGTTCCATATCTATATCCTGACCTTTGCTGGAAGCTCTAGGGGGCTGGTGTTCTCCCCCCGGACCGTTAGACGGTTCGGGGGTTCTTGAATTTCCAGTGTGGATTTTGATAGGGTTTTTGTTGACCATATAAGTTACCTTTCTTTATTCTGCTATCAGTAAGCGGGCCTCTCTGTGCTAAACCTGGTTCATTTCTGTGTTTGTCATTTCCTCTTACCTCACCGTCATTATTTGTGGGGGGCTTCTATCCAGCTTTGGGGTCCCCTTCTCTGGAGGCAAGAAAGGTCTTTGTTTTCCTCTACTAGGGGTAGCTAGATTCTCCGGCTGGCGCGTGTCATCTAGAATCAACGTAGGAATGATCCCCGGCTACTTCTAGTGTTGGCGTTAGGAGTAGATATATGGTCAACCCAGTTACCACTGCCCTATGAGCTGGATTTTTGTATTCTGCAGACTTCCACGTTCCTCTGAGACCCTCGCCATTGGGGTCATAACAGTTTGCCAGGCCAGTATTAAATGTTTAATGCATTGCAGAAGAGGGATTATAAGAAAGAAGATTCTGAGTTTTTTTTTTTTTTTTCTTCCCCTTTACCTCAGAGTGGCTATGCTTGCTGCAGACATGAATGTCCAGACCTTGATTACAAGTGTGGACCAGCTGGCTACTCGTGTGCAGGGCATACAAGACTATGTTATCAGAAATCCTAGGTCAGAACCTAAAATACCGATTCCTGAACTGTTTTCCGGAGACAGGTTTAAGTTTAGGAATTTCGTGAATAATTGTAAATTGTTTTTGTCCCTGAGACCCTGTTCATCTGGAGATTCTGCTCAGCAAGTAAAAATTGTTATTTCGTTCTTACGGGGCGACCCTCAGGATTGGGCTTTTTCGCTGGCGCCAGGAGATCCGGCATTGGCTGATCTTGATGCGTTTTTTCTGGCGCTCGGTTTACTTTATGAGGAACCCAATCTTGAGATTCAGGCAGAAAAGGCCTTGCTGGCTATGTCTCAGGGGCAGGACGAGGCTGAAGTGTATTGCCAAAAATTTCGGAAATGGTCCGTGCTGACACATTGGAACGAGTGTGCACTGGCCGCTAATTTTAGAAATGGCCTTTCTGAAGCCATTAAGAATGTTATGGTGGGTTTTCCCATTCCCACAGGTCTGAATGATACTATGGCACTGGCTATTCAAATTGACCGGCGGTTGCGGGAGCGCAAAACCGCAAATTCCCTCATGGTGTTGTCTGAACAGACACCTGATTTAATGCAATGTGATAGAATCCTGACTAGAAATGAGCGGAAAATTCATAGACGCCGGAATGGCTTGTGCTACTACTGTGGTGATTCTACACATGTTATCTCAGCATGCTCTAAACGTATAGCTAAGGTTGTTAGTCCTGTCACCATTGGTAATTTGCAACCTAAATTTATTCTGTCTGTAACTTTGATTTGCTCACTGTCATCTTATCCTGTCATGGCGTTTGTAGATTCAGGTGCTGCCCTGAGTCTCATGGATCTCTCATTTGCTAAGCGCTGTGGTTTTACTCTTGAACCATTAGAAAATCCTATTCCTCTTAGGGGTATTGATGCTACACCATTGGCAGCAAATAAACCGCAGTATTGGACACAGGTTACCATGTGCATGACTCCTGAACACCGCGAGGTGATACGTTTCCTGGTTTTACATAAAATGCATGATTTGGTTGTTTTAGGGCTGCCATGGCTACAGACCCATAATCCAGTCCTGGACTGGAAGGCTATGTCAGTCTCAAGTTGGGGCTGTCGTGGTATTCATGGGGATTCCCTGCCTGTGTCTATTGCTTCTTCTACGCCTTCGGAAGTTCCGGAGTATTTGTCTGATTATCAGGATGTCTTCAGTGAGTCTGAGTCCAGTGCACTGCCTCCTCATAGGGACTGTGACTGTGCTATAGATTTGATCCCAGGCAGTAAATTTCCTAAGGGAAGACTGTTTAATCTGTCGGTACCTGAACATACCGCTATGCGTTCATATATCAAGGAGTCTCTGGAGAAAGGACATATTCGTCCGTCTTCTTCCCCTCTTGGTGCGGGATTCTTTTTTGTGGCAAAAAAGGACGGATCTTTGAGACCTTGTATTGATTATCGGCTTTTAAATAAGATCACTGTCAAATTTCAGTATCCTTTACCGCTGTTGTCTGACTTGTTTGCCCGGATTAAGGGTGCCAAGTGGTTCACCAAGATAGACCTTCGTGGTGCGTACAACCTTGTGCGCATTAAGCAAGGTGATGAATGGAAAACCGCATTCAATACGCCCGAAGGTCATTTTGAGTACTTGGTGATGCCTTTTGGGCTCTCCAATGCGCCTTCAGTTTTTCAGTCCTTTATGCATGACATTTTCCGGAAGTATCTGGATAAATTTTTGATTGTTTATCTGGATGATATTTTGGTTTTTTCTGATAATTGGGATTCGCATGTGGAGCAGGTCAGGTTGGTCTTTAAAATTTTGCGTGAAAATTCTTTGTTTGTCAAGGGCTCAAAGTGTCTCTTTGGTGTACAGAAGGTTCCCTTTTTGGGGTTCATTTTTTCCCCTTCTGCTGTGGAGATGGACCCAGTCAAGGTCCGAGCTATTCTTGATTGGACTCAGCCCTCGTCAGTTAAGAGTCTTCAGAAGTTCTTGGGCTTCGCTAACTTCTACCGTCGTTTTATCGCTAATTTTTCTAGCATTGTGAAACCTTTGACGGATATTACCAAGAAGGGCTCCGATGTAGCTAACTGGGCTCCTGCTGCCGTGGAGGCTTTCCAGGAGTTGAAACGCCGGTTTACTTCGGCGCCTGTTTTGTGCCAGCCTGACGTCTCACTTCCCTTTCAGGTTGAGGTGGATGCTTCGGAGATTGGGGCAGGGGCCGTTTTGTCGCAGAGAGGCCCTGGTTGCTCTGTTATGAAACCTTGTGCCTTTTTCTCTAGGAAGTTTTCGCCTGCCGAGCGAAATTATGATGTGGGCAATCGGGAGTTGTTGGCCATGAAATGGGCATTTGAGGAGTGGCGTCATTGGCTCGAGGGTGCTAAGCATCGTGTGGTGGTCTTGACTGATCACAAAAATCTGATGTATCTCGAGTCTGCTAAACGCCTTAATCCGAGACAGGCCCGCTGGTCATTGTTTTTCTCCCGCTTTGATTTTGTTGTCTCGTATTTACCAGGTTCAAAGAATGTGAAGGCCGATGCTCTTTCTAGGAGCTTTGTGCCTGATGCTCCTGGAGTCGCTGATCCTGTTGGTATTCTTAAAGATGGAGTTATCTTGTCAGCTATTTCTCCGGATCTGCGACGTGTGTTGCAGAGATTTCAGGCTGATAGGCCTGAGTCTTGTCCACCTGACAGACTGTTTGTCCCGGATAAGTGGACCAGCAGAGTCATTTCCGAGGTTCATTCCTCGGTGTTGGCAGGTCACCCGGGAATTTTTGGCACCAGAGATCTGGTGGCCAGGTCCTTTTGGTGGCCTTCCTTGTCAAGGGATGTGCGGTCATTTGTGCAGTCCTGTGGGACTTGTGCTTGAGCTAAGCCTTGCTGTTCTCGTGCCAGCGGTTTGCTCTTGCCCTTGCCTGTCCCGAAGAGACCTTGGACACATATCTCCATGGATTTCATTTCTGATCTTCCGCTATCTCAGGGCATGTCCGTTATCTGGGTGATATGTGATCGCTTCTCCAAGATGGTCCATTTGGTTCCTTTGCCTAAGCTGCCTTCCTCTTCCGATCTGGTTCCTGTGTTTTTCCAGAACGTGGTTCGTTTGCACGGCATCCCTGAGAATATTGTGTCAGACAGAGGATCCCAGTTCGTTTCCAGGTTCTGGCGATCCTTTTGTAGTAGGATGGGCATTGATTTGTCGTTTTCGTCTGCTTTCCATCCTCAGACTAATGGACAGACGGAGCGAACCAATCAGACTTTGGAGGCTTATTTGAGGTGTTTTGTCTCTGCTGATCAGGACGATTGGGTGACATTCTTGCCGTTGGCTGAGTTTGCCCTTAATAATCGGGCTAGTTCCGCCACCTTGGTTTCGCCTTTTTTCTGCAACTCTGGTTTCCATCCTCGCTTTTCTTCGGGTCATGTGGAGCCTTCTGACTGTCCTGGGGTGGATTCTGTGGTGGATAGGTTGCAGCAGATCTGGAATCATGTGGTGGACAACTTGAAGTTGTCACAGGAGAAGGCTCAGCGCTTTGCCAACCGCCGCCGCGGTGTGGGTCCCCGACTACGCGTTGGGGATTTGGTATGGCTTTCTTCCCGCTTTGTTCCTATGAAGGTCTCCTCTCCCAAATTTAAACCTCGTTTTATTGGGCCTTACAAGATATTGGAAATCCTTAATCCTGTATCTTTTCGTCTGGATCTTCCTGTGTCGTTTGCTATTCACAATGTATTTCATAGGTCCTTGTTGCGGCGGTACATTGTGCCTGTAGTTCCTTCTGCTGAGCCTCCTGCTCCGGTGTTGGTTGAGGGCGAGTTGGAGTACGTGGTGGAGAAGATCTTGGATTCTCGCCTCTCCAGGCGGAGGCTTCAGTACCTGGTCAAGTGGAAGGGCTATGGTCAGGAGGATAATTCCTGGGTGGTCGCCTCTGATGTTCATGCGGCCGATTTGGTTCGTGCCTTTCATGCCGCTCATCCTGATCGCCCTGGTGGTCGTGGTGAGGGTTCGGTGACCCCTCACTAAGGGGGGGGTACTGTTGTGAATTTGCTTTTTGCTCCCTCTAGTGGTTACTAGTTTTTTGACTCTGGTTTTTCTGTCATTCCTTTTATCCGCACCTGGGTCGTTAGTTAGGGGTGTTGCTATATAAGCTCCCTGGACCTTCAGTTCAATGCCTGGCAACGTAGTTATCAGAGCTAGTCTGCTGTGCTCTTGTCTACTGATCCTGGTTCCAGTTATATCAGCTAAGTCTGCCTTTTGCTTTTTGCTATTTGTTTTGGTTTTGTATTTTTGTCCAGCTTGTTCCATATCTATATCCTGACCTTTGCTGGAAGCTCTAGGGGGCTGGTGTTCTCCCCCCGGACCGTTAGACGGTTCGGGGGTTCTTGAATTTCCAGTGTGGATTTTGATAGGGTTTTTGTTGACCATATAAGTTACCTTTCTTTATTCTGCTATCAGTAAGCGGGCCTCTCTGTGCTAAACCTGGTTCATTTCTGTGTTTGTCATTTCCTCTTACCTCACCGTCATTATTTGTGGGGGGCTTCTATCCAGCTTTGGGGTCCCCTTCTCTGGAGGCAAGAAAGGTCTTTGTTTTCCTCTACTAGGGGTAGCTAGATTCTCCGGCTGGCGCGTGTCATCTAGAATCAACGTAGGAATGATCCCCGGCTACTTCTAGTGTTGGCGTTAGGAGTAGATATATGGTCAACCCAGTTACCACTGCCCTATGAGCTGGATTTTTGTATTCTGCAGACTTCCACGTTCCTCTGAGACCCTCGCCATTGGGGTCATAACAGAGCTGCTCAACAATGACGTCGGTCTCAGCGTCTTGCCCAGACTCGTGCTGTTCACTTGGTTACTGTGGGCTCTCCAGCCAAAGCTATAGTAGCTAGCAATAGGCAGCAGCAAACAGGCCTTTCAAAGGCTAAGTCCAGAAATCTCCTTATTGAGCATGCTCATGAGGTGGCGACCTCTCATTGGTGGTCGGTTGTCAGCTGCTCTGGTGATCTGGCAGTTCCAGATTGGTCCACGAGCAAGGTCCTGTCTGACTGGACTTCAACATGAATGTATAAAAGGTTTCCTGGAGCGCATGCCAGTGCGCTAAGATCATTTATAACTTATGAGTGTGTGGAACTTAATGGTAGTGCGGACTTGTCTGCGTGTGCTCAGGGCAGGCGTATAGCCTTTAGAATTCCGGCACCTCCGGAAAGGAGTTTGATGAATTCAGGGCAGGCATATAGCCTTTCGAACTCTGGCACCTCCGGAGAGGAGTTCATATGCGTGCACATGCTGTGCTTGTGTCCACTACCTGATCCCTTGCACCTGCCATACCTGCTCTGTTACTGTGTGCGATTTGCACAGCTCTACTGCAGAACATCTTTTCCGTTACTGTGTGTGACTGACACTGCTATTCTGTAGAGCATCTTTTCCATTGCTGTGTGCAAGTGACACAGCTTTGTGTGCTATACACTGAGTGATGTTTAACTCAGTGTGAGCTAGCTATCACTCGTCGTGTGTCCCGCCATTATTCACATTAGCTGCACTTTTTCATCTCTGCATGGTGTACCCCAGAATGCGATCACACTTAATCATTATTTATATTTAGTACGATCCGCCAACCCTAACACAAACGTTGTCAGATGGGAATTTTTGTAATAATTCATCAACTAGAGCCTTATGGTAATGCAACGTTTTATTAGAGCTCTCCACCACGGGAAGGAGAGATGTAAAGTTCTTCCTGTAACTTGGGTCTAGAAGGGTCACCAACCAGTAATTATTGTTGGCCAAAATGCGTACATAAAGAAGACAGCGGAACAAGAACTCAGCCATGTGTGCCAGACTGGCCACAGCCAAGACTTTCTAGTCCCCACCAAAAAGGTGACTGCCTGTGTTGTCATCCTCATCCTTCTTCTCATGCTTTTTCTTGTCCTCGCTCTCCTCCTCATCTTCAGGCAATCCATGCTGAAAAGACAGGATGAAGGTGGTAGGGTTACTATTGTCTGTAGCACAGGCATCCAGCTCCTATTCCTCCTCTTCTTTATCACCCAATCTGTGTTGAAGAAGAAGATGAGTTGAGGCTAGGCTGTGTAGCATCACCCACTATAGTTTCTTTCTCCATCTCAACTTATTCCACCTGCAAAGCCTCCTCTTTAATTGTGAGCAGCAAGCGTTTCAGTAGACAAAGAAGAGGGATGGTGATACTGACCATATTGGTTGAGTCCTCAAACTTTTGGAGAACCAAGCAGATGTCAGACATCCATGCCCACTCTTCAGCTCTTATGTACAGAGGCTGACAGGAAAACTGGTGTGCATGGTGTAGATGGTATTCAACTACTGCCCTCTGCTGCTCACTAAGCCTTGCCAACATGTAACGTTGAGCTACAACACGTGGCAATATCGCACACCAGTCAGTGAGCTGGAAGTTGCAAAAGCTGCTGCAGCATTGCTTGTGGAATTGGGCAGACATGTGGTATACTTTCACAAGTAGCTCAGGCAAATCTGGGTTTTGAGAGTCATGGTACGTGTGCGATGTTACCAAGCTTCAGAGCTGTCACCAGGTTACTGCCTTTGTCAAAAATACCCATGCCTGGTTGCAGGTTCAGGGGCAGATCAGTCTAGTCTGTTAGACTTTTCAGTAACTCTGTGGCAGTGTGCGGTTTGTCACCTAAGCAGATTAGCTGCAGCACAGCTTGTTGCCCCATGGCGGAGGCAGTGCTGCAGTGCTTCCACCTTGCTACTGATGTTGATGTTTGTGAGATGGAGGGTGAGGACGAGGAGAAGGAGGTGGAGGAACTGCTGTAGAAGGTGGGAAAAATCCTGATTAAACCAAGGCCTGCAATTCTTGGTGTAGGTAGCACCCAGGGTCCGACAGGATCCCAGCTTCCACAGTGTTCACCAAGTGTGCAGTCAGGAAAATGTAGCTTCTATGGCCACAAACACTAGTACACTTGTCCGTGGTTAAGGGAACTTTCCTAGTAACAGATTCAGTCAGGGCATGGCTGATGTTATTGGGCACATGCTTGTGTAAGACAGGGAAGGAAAGAAAACCAGGAAAAATAGTGGTGGCTGGAGACGGAGTACCAATGGATAACCGCCGTCATGAGGTTGCGGAAAGCTTCCATCTCCACATGCCTTAATGGCAACATTTCCAGGGCAAGTGCAGCGCCCCAGAGTCCTGGTCGTTGCAGTACTGTGGCTCCGCCACTATGGGGAGCTATGGTGCGTCCGATGGCACTGAAGGAGTTCATCTGATCAGGTATCACAGACACCAATACATTTCACAGCCGGGCCTCCGGGGGGAGCTAAGGGTGCTATTCATTAGGCCACTCCCCACCATAGTGGGTAAACTGGGGGTCAGGCAGGAAGTTAGATCAGAAAGCTGACTGGGTTGGAACCAGGCAACACCTTGTGGCAGAGGGTGTTGTAGGGGAAGATACAGTAGGGTCTCTGTCAGGGGTGGGATCCTGACAGAGGCTTGGCAACGAGAACGAACGTAACGGGACCGTGCCTGCTCCGGGTAGCGGGGGTGCCCAAGAAAGGATTAGAAGAGAGATAGATTGTGCTGAGTGAGAAACGGGATCACGCAAAGGAGAAATACCAGTAGGAGTCGTGCTGTAAGACCGAAGCAACATCCTACTGAGGCGCAAAACCGGTGGCCGGAACGCCGAGGGAGTAGAACAACATTCAGCTTCAAGCAATACTCCAAACAGCGGCAGGACAGTCAGTCTCAGGCGGGCTGTCTAACTCAAATCACCTATGAAGTCTTCGGAGGCAATTGTGGGAGAGGGGCGTCTCTAGGGTCCCGGAAGAACTCCAGGCCTACCCGTCAAACGGGTGCCGTTCCTACCCGAACCTCAGGGAGGGACGGAGGATTAGCAGAACATCATCTAGTCGAGTTGTGAGGGAACATCAGAAACAGACACAACAGTTGTGGGGTACTTTCTGTAAGCACAGCAGGGAAGGACTACAACACATAGCGCTAGGGGGAAGGCACAGATTTCCTCCTGGGAAGAGAACTCTGGAAGTGTCATTGGACCGGCCGGACTTGCGCAGCTTGGTGAGCCGTATTCTGGATTGAGGACCCAGAGATCTTCAGTAAAGAGGTAAAGAGACTGCAACCTGGTGTCCTCATTATTTATTGCGACCTGCACCCCACAACTGCACCGTTACAACACCACTTATTGCACCGGACGTCCCCCACTGACAGACAGGGCCACGGACCGGGTCTAGCCACCGTGACAACCCCAGGACTGAGATCCCAGAGGCCCGGCTCCGGGTACCCCTCGGCCCTGCGGCGGTGTGGGGGCGCTCCAACTTGGTGTCACGAACAGGATCTACTTAAGCCTGAAGAATCAGGTCATGTGTGCCTTGGAACTGTGATTTGTTGTGCTTGGACTGTACTTTATTGCAAAGACTGTGCTGCGCCATTTACCGCCAAAAGTTCCCGCCAAAAACCGCCGCCATTGCTACGCCAGAGAAGCAGGAGGGCGTGCCATGGGAGGGGACTACCAGAGTGGCGCGAGAAATGGCTACCGCCCCCTGCGCTTCTGGCTGCAAGGTGAGGACCTGCCCTCAAGCAGAGGACGACCCCCTGATTTGCAACGGCGGGAAGCAGGAGATGGAGAAGCTCAGCCCCGGAGAAATGGCGGAGTCCGATGCATGCATTGCCACCGATCAGCGGATCATGACGAAGAACAGCGAGCGCCGGAACGGGGAAGGAGCAGTCCCGGTTTACCCTCATTTATCGGAGACGGACCCGAAGCCCCTGGAACAGATAACGGAGCTGAGTCCACCAATCCCGACCCTGGAGCCAGCGGAGGAGGGACCACAGCGAGCGGAGCCGCGTTCGAGGACCGCATTGGAGGAGCCGCGGTCCGAGCAGCAGCGGACTCCAGCGTTCTTGTCAGCGGACCGGATCGACATCGATGGAATCATATCAGGCACAGGTATGGAAAGCGTCCCTACTCCCCTGGCCGATTCTGCTCTCCCGACCGATCCAGCTCCCCTGATCGATCCCACTCCCGTGACCGCTCCCCACCCCGGCAATGATCGTTCCTTCTTGGTGGAGCGGGTTATCCTCACCTCCAACGCGATGGGGAAGCTAGTGCCGCCGCTACCAACCAAGATGGGAGAACCCATAGGTGTGGGCCTAGACGGGGTGATCCTTCGGTGGGACACCCCCTGGACAGGGCCGGATGGGACCCGGGAAGATGGCCTCACCCTTGCGGTACTTACCTGGGAGCAGTATAAACAATGTCTGATCCAACACTGGAAAGATCGGGACGAGACCGAACCAACTGACACGCAACGTAAGAAGTCTGCTCCCGGCAGGAAAGACGTGGTAAAGCGGGGAACTGTACTGGCCTACCACCCGAAGAGGGGATGGGGCTCCATACAGGAACCGGGGCTACCAACTGATGTCTTTGTCACTAGCTATAATGTGAAGACCCCCTGCTGCAGTCGAAATGGTGATCCGTTACAAAGGGGGGATCAGGTGACTTACAACCGCCATCGGAGTGCACAAGGATGGTGTGCCCGGAACGTTCGACGGTGTGAGCCTGAGAGAGCGCCCCCTGTTGTCCCGATCATGACTGATCCCGATTTGCCGGACCTCGTTCCCATCACCACGGTACGTCTTGTAGCGGCTACCGAACTCGCAAGCAGGATTAGCCTTCAAATCCAGGCACCGGCTGATCTGATGGCATCTGAGAGACCAACTACCAGTACGGGTGCCACGTTGGCTGGGGGACCAAGATTACCCCCAGACTTATAAGAATAAACCTCGATACCATGAGTATGTATATAGTTACTGTTTATGTTGCTGCTAAAACCCGTCCAGGGTTAACTCTAAAAGGGATCTCTTTGTTGACCCGGGACCCCTATTGTTTTTGGTTATTTTCTATTTTTTCTATGTTATTTAAAAACTGCTGAAATCATGAACAGTGCATGATCCGAACTTCTTGTACATAGTTTGCACCTTATTAAAGGCGCTCCCTACTGGTTTTACTTAAAGAAGGACTCTTTGCAAAGATACCGCACTGGAACCTTTGCTGAGTATGGACTGGTAGCTTGAGAAAATACGCTACCTCACAGAGACTTGGTCCTCTCTTAAAGGGGATGTTCATTTGCCGCATTTCGATAGAAATATTGCTTAAGACAAGTAGCAATAATGTTGATGAGAGAAAAGTGATGATAATGTTGTACGAGAAAGTTATATGTGTTTAATTAGTTAAATGTGAAGAAATACTGATGATGTGCTCTGAGAAGTAAAAAAAGGTGAAAGGTAGAAGAAGGATGCAGTGGACCTGTAGGGATAGACGTGGAGTCCAGCATGCATGATAGAAAGAAAGATAATGAGAAGGCTTAATGTTCAGAAGAAAATGCTTGATAATGTTGATAGATAGTTAGGATAGAAGGTAAACCCTGAGTCCTCATAGGAGTCATGTAGAGATGGCTCAGTGCTCTTAAACTGAAAGTAATGTTATGTTCTATACTGTGTATAGAAGTTGAAAAGGCAGTAGGCCCTGGCTGAACGGGGCGGTCCTGTAACAGAAAGGAGAGGCAGTAGGTCTGGTGCCGATAGGACAGGCGGTCCTGCAGATTTAAAGAAGGAGAATGAAAAAGTTAAAATACCTTATAATGTGATTATAGGAAGGTCTTTAGTGGACTAAGAGTGTATGTCCTTAAAGGCAAGGTTAAATTATTGTTCAACAATTTTTGCACTTAGTAGAATACCCGGTTGGGTAAGGAAAGTTAATTATAGCATGTTGCTATGATATTTAACCATGTTTTGTAACGTTCAAGTGTCCTCACCTCCCATAAAGGGAAGCTTGTTCAAGTATACTTATTGTTATTGCACTCAACCAAACTGTATGTCTTTTTGCTAAACTTGTATTGTTGTTTTCTTCCCAGTCCCGGAGTACTGTGTTTAACCAGGGGGGAGTGCAGCGCCCCAGAGTCCTGGTCGTTGCAGTACTGTGGCTCCGCCACTATGGGGAGCTATGGTGCGTCCGATGGCACTGAAGGAGTTCATCTGATCAGGTATCACAGACACCAATACATTTCACAGCCGGGCCTCCGGGGGGAGCTAAGGGTGCTATTCATTAGGCCACTCCCCACCATAGTGGGTAAACTGGGGGTCAGGCAGGAAGTTAGATCAGAAAGCTGACTGGGTTGGAACCAGGCAACACCTTGT
This sequence comes from Ranitomeya variabilis, assembly GCF_051348905.1. Classification (NCBI taxonomy): domain Eukaryota; kingdom Metazoa; phylum Chordata; class Amphibia; order Anura; family Dendrobatidae; genus Ranitomeya; species Ranitomeya variabilis. The sequence continues at coordinate 326,548,374 of NC_135236.1, forward strand.
GGCAGAGGGTGTTGTAGGGGAAGATACAGTAGGGTCTCTGTCAGGGGTGGGATCCTGACAGAGGCTTGGCAACGAGAACGAACGTAACGGGACCGTGCCTGCTCCGGGTAGCGGCGGTGCCCAAGAAAGGATTAGAAGAGAGATAGATTGTGCTGAGTGAGAAACGGGATCACGCAAAGGAGAAATACCAGTAGGAGTCGTGCTGTAAGACCGAAGCAACATCCTACTGAGGCGCAATACCGGTGGCCGGAACGCCGAGGGAGTAGAACAACATTCAGCTTCAAGCAATACTCCAAACAGCGGCAGGACAGTCAGTCTCAGGCGGGCTGTCTAACTCAAATCACCTATGAAGTCTTGGGAGGCAATTGTGGGAGAGGGGCGTCTCTAGGGTCCCGGAAGAACTCCAGGCCTACCCGTCAAACGGGTGCCGTTCCTACCCGAACCTCAGGGAGGGACGGAGGATTAGCAGAACATCATCTAGTCGAGTTGTGAGGGAACATCAGAAACAGACACAACAGTTGTGGGGTACTTTCCGTAAGCACAGCAGGGAAGGACTACAACACATAGCGCTAGGGGGAAGGCACAGATTTCCTCCTGTGAAGAGAACTCTGGAAGTGTCATTGGCCGGCCGGACTTGCGCAGCTTGGTGAGCCGTATTCTGGATTGAGGACCCAGAGATCTTCAGTAAAGAGGTAAAGAGACTGCAACCTGGTGTCCTCATTATTTATTGCGACCTGCACCCCACAACTGCACCATTACAATACCATTTATTGCACCGGACGTCCCCCACTGACAGACAGGGCCACGGACCGGGTCTAGCCACCGTGACAACCCCAGGACTGAGATCCCAGAGGCCCGGCTCCGGGTACCCCTCGGCCCTGCGGCGGTGTGGGGGCGCTCCACAAGCAGTCTGGAAATGTAGCCATTTAGTATTGTGGCCTGTGGTAGGTGGCTGTGTATTTACACTTATGGTCCAAAGACTGGGGTAAGGACAACTGAATTCTGCGCTGGGACAAGGACATGGACATGGTTGCTAATGGTGGTTGCACATGTGCAATGCAAGGTGCAGAGTGGGAGGCATCTTCGCCTATATCATGGACAGAGGATAGGCATGCATATAGAACAGGAGAAGAAGCAGTGGGGTAACACGTAGACACTGTTTCTGGACCCTGGCATTTAGCTCAAGTAGTCGGGTGCCTTCTTGCAGATGCCTGAGCATACTGGTGGTGGTCAGGCTGGTAGTTGTGCTGCCCCTACTGATGCTGGCATGGCAGATGTTGCAATTGTCCTTTTTTGGGTTAACTGGACCGTCTTTAAGAAAGTCCCAGACTCGGGAACACCTAACTTTTGGATTGGCAACTTCATCATTGTTGGTGCTCTGAGGAAAAGTTGCCTGCCTTGTGTCTCTTGCCACCCCACTGCCATTTCCTGCCTGTTGTGATGTTGTGGTTCCCTCCACCTCTGCGCTGCTGTCCTTGATCTGCATGTCACCTTCCCAGGTTGGCTCAGTGACTTCATTGTCCATCACTTCGTCTTCCAGTTCCGCACCCTGGTCTCCTTCTGACTAGCTGACATTACAAGAACACTTGTTGTCAATTGTGTTTCATCATCATCCAGCTCTTGTGACAGTAATTGCATTTTCTCACCATCGCCTTCTTGTGAGAGTGGCTGTTCAAATAATTGGGCATCGCTACATGCAATCTCATGTCCCACTTGAAACACACAAGGTGAGGGGCAAAAATCTATAAATGGAAATGTGCACAGCTCTTCGGAGTGTACAAGTGTGTGACCACTTGTCACTGGGCACTTGGCATTGTGGGAGGAAGAAGAATGAGGGTGAGAATTATGTGGCCAGAAGCATGGCTACTGAGACTGGACTGTTTGGAAGACAGGGTGGTGTTGGCAAAGTGACTGGAAATATTATCTGCTATCCATCCAACAACTTTTTCATACAGGTCTGGCTTCAAAAGTGGTGATTCACGTGCCCCTACAAAGTGGAACAGGAAGCTAGGTCGACATGATGTGTGTGTTTGTTGTGTTCCCACAGCTGGCACAGTTTCACCTTGCCCATGGCCTCTTCACTCACCATCAGCATCACGTCCACTTCCCTGTCTTTTACCATGCACCTTGCCCATTTTAAATGATGTATGATATATCCCTGTTGATAAAACTTTGCAGGATTAGTTTTGAAGAAAAATGTCCCCACTCAGATGGACTTCTCACAGTGCCGAAGCAATATAGCGATGCTATTTCTAACCAACCAAGTCTGTCTTTTTTATTTTGGTGCACAACTGGCGAGGTATAAATGGTGTATAATATTTGTCTGCTGAAAGAATTTGGCAGAAATACTAGCATAGTAAAATGTGCCCACCTCAGATGTACTTCTTACAGTGTTGGAGCAATATAGCGATTCTACAGTATTTCTAACCAACCAAGTCTGTCTGTTTTACTTTGATGCCCAACTGGCACAGTTGGGATGGCAATAATGGAAAGCTGCTAATTGGAGTTTGCTACAAGACTCCTAATATAGCTGAACAGGTAAAGGATGAAATGATGCAGCAAATAATAATAATAATAGTGTCCTTATTATGGGAGATTTTAACTATCCAGACATTCAGTGGGACATATAATGTTCTGGTTGTGCTAAAAGCTGCAATTTCTTATCCACAGTTCAGGATAACTACCTCTCTCTGCTGGTAGATGAACCAACCAGGGGAGGTAATCTGCTGGATCTGGTCCTGACAAACAGACCAGATACAATTTTTGATCTACAGGTCAGGAAGCAAATAGCATTGCATTGAGAAGTAATGACCATAATATGGTACGTTTAAACAAATAAAGGGAAGAGCTTAATCAGGTAGACTGAGCCATGTCATGGTAACTGGGGATACTGAACATAAATGGAGCATGTTTAAGGAAATACTACTAGAATCCTGTAGAAAATTTATACCCTCTGGTAATAAAATGTCAAGGAATAAAAAAAAATCAACTATGGATAAATTAGACAGTGCAAAGTTTAATATGACAAAAACAAAAGGCATTTAGAATCCTGAAGGCCAAGAATACAGAAATAGCATTTCATGAGCATAAAGATCTAAATTAGAAGAGAAAAAAGAATCTGCAGAGAAACAAATTGCCAGGGACAGCAAAATTAATCCCACAATTTTTTTTTATAAATACATCAATGCCAACCCCCCCCAAAAAAAAAAACAACAGATGATATTGGCCCTTTAAAAGATGATAATAGCAAGATAATTATTGAGGACAAAAAAGATTCAGATATTAATCGGGCACTTTTCATCTATGTTCATCTGTTCCAGTGATCTTTCATCAAGACAAAAATCAAAGTTTACCACCTGATCTAACTAGTTTAACACAAAAAGAAGTATGTCTGCTTCTGAGCATATTAAACATTGACAAATCCCCCGGGCCAGATGGCATTCATCCATGGATACTTAGGGAATTGATGTCAGTAATTGACCGTTGTATCTCATATTCTTAGACTCCCTTGTAACAGAGGTGGTGCCACAGGATTGGAGAATGGCTGATGTGGTGCCGAATTTTAAGAAAGGTAAGAACGTGGCTCCAGGTAACTACCATTCAGTAAGTCTTACATCAGTAGTGTGCAAATGTTTTTGAGGGCATCATAAGAGATGAACTGCAAAGATATATTGCAGCTAATAATATAATAAATGACAACCACCATGGATTCATGAAAGATAGCTTGTGTCTAACCAACATGTTTGGCTTCTTCAAGAGGAAAGTGCAAATCTGGATGTTGGTAAGGCTGCTTTCACACATCAGGTTTTTCGCCGCATGCCGGTTCCGGTATCGCGGTGGATCCGGCTTATTTTGTAAAAACCGGATGAGACGAATCCATTTTTCAGCTGGATCAGGTGTCCGGATCCGGCAAGAAACCGGATCTGTCTCATCCGGTTGTCATCCGTTTTGTCCGGTTTTCCATCTGGTTTTTGACGGATCTGGTTTCTAGAAACACCCCCTGAAAGGCTAAAAAGGTGATTGGCCCGCTGAAAACTATATATACAGTGTTCCTACAGCCCATCTGTGACAGGTTTGAAAGGCGCAAGATACAGAGCAAGATGGACGGCATTATTGTGAAGATTCTGCAGAACAACGTGGATTTCATCATGGAGGCGAATCGATTGAAAGCAATTGTTATTGAGAAGAAGCGAGAGAGACAGCGTGTCAGGCGTCTGCGCCGACGCCGTTTGTGGTTCCAGGCTGGCAGGCCTCTGTGGCAGGAGAGCTGGCTGGGCTCTGTGGCAGGTTATAGCTGGCAGGCCTTTGTGGCAGGTTATAGCTGGCAGGCCTCGGGGGCAGGAGAGCTGGCAGGCCTCTGTGGCAGGAGAGCTGGCTGGGCTCTGTGGCAGGTTATAGCTGGCAGGCCTCTGTGACAGGTTTGCAGCTGGCTCTGCTCTCTGGCTCCTTTGTTCTTCTGTCTTGGCAGGGTGTGTCTCTCTTGTGGTCTCTCTGGCTGGCAGTATGGCTGGAAATGAGTGAAGGCCTCAATGGCATTGCTTTATATATAGTTCTGGGGGCAGGCCCACAGTTTCTGAGCATGCTCAGTGTAAAAAGCCGGATCATAGACATGCATTGCAGCGAAAAGCCGGAAAAGCTGGATTCGCCGCAGACAAAAAACGCTACAGTAGATGTTTTTTCCAGACGTCAGAATCGATTGTCCGCCGGATCCGGCATCAAACTGGAAGGAACGCTGGGCCATCCGGCGCAATCCGGCGCTAATACAAGTCAATGGGGGAAAAGCCGGATCCGGTTTTATACTATTCCGATTCCATTTTTTTTTGGAAGAGCCAGAATTAGCCTGAAACAAAAAACCTGATGTGTGAAAGTAGCCTAATGGAGCTGATTTGATTTATCTGGAATTTGCAAAAGCGTTGGATACTATACCACATAACAGTCTTAGACTGAAGCTTCATAAGCAAGGACTGGGAGAAACTATATGCAGATGGGTAAGGAACTGGCTAGATGACAGGAAACAAAGTCGTAATAAATGGTTTGTTCTCTAAATGGGATATAGTCAGCAGTGGGGTACCGCAGGGATCTGCGCTAGGACTGATTCTTTTTAACCTCTTTATTAATGACTTAGTGGATGGGATTGAGAGTAAAGTGTCAGTCTTTGCAGAAGACAGCAAACTATGTAGAATACTAAAATCTGACCTTGACTTTACAATATGGCAAAAAGATCTGGATAAGATGACTAAATAGGCAACTACTTGGCAAATGAGGTTTAATGTAGAGTAATACATATAGGACAGATTAATCCTAATGCTGAATATACATTAAATGGAAGTGTACTTGGGACTACAGAACAGGAGAAGGACTTGGGTATTCTGGTTACAAGTAAGCTGAACAGCAGCTGCAAAAGCAAACAAGATTGTAGGATGTATAAAAAGAGAGAAAATCCCGCTATCCCAATGTATTGTTACCCCTTTAGAAATCACTAGTGAGGCCACATCTAGAATATGGGATCCAGTTTTGGAAGGCTTCTCATATGAGGAGAGGTTGCAAAAGTTGGGCTTATTTAGTTTAGAAAAAAGACTCCTCAAAAGAGATCTCATTTACATCTATAAATATATGTGTGGTCTGTACAAAGGACTTGCACATGAGTTATTATTTCAAAGACCATACTGAGGACCAAGAGGCATGCATTACAGGTGCAAGAAAGGCTATTCCGGTCACTAAATAGGAAAGGGTTCTTTACAGTTCGAGCAGTCAGACTGTGGAATGCAATACCACAACAGGTAGTAATGGCAGACAATATGACAGCTTTAAAAACTGACTGGATGATTTCCTCGATGCACATAACATTGTGAGTTGTAGATAAATTAGTGGCAAAATGGTCAATTGGTGGAAAAAGGTTGACTTTGGTGGACCCATGTCAGACTGGCCATCTGGCAATTCTGGGAAATGCCAGAAGGGCCTGCTGGTCATGGGCCACCCTGTCTGCTACGTTGTTAACAGAATTGATATTCTCAAGATACCCATACTGTTAAGAGTTGTGATGGAGCACAAAGTCAGTTACTCCGTCACTTACCCCAGCAGGCCACAGGTATCATTAGAAATATTGATCTTGTAGCAAATCTTTCTTTCCTCCATCCAGGGGAATATCAGTAATTATATAAACTTAATCCCAGCTCACCCAGTTGCTCTGTGCTCATCCACCTGGAGCACAGACTCCGGCCTCGCCCTGGCCTCACATCAAGCAAAATATACAAAATTGGAGTCTGGCTCAACAGGACTGGATTTTCCTTTTCTTTTTCAAAAGAAAATATGGTGCATAGAAAAGAAAAATTTACATGGTCGACATGTGTCTTACTCATGACACGAGTCATGAGTAAGACTGCCTAGTGCAGACGAAACGCGTTGACTGGGTCATGTCGACCATGTAAATTTTTATTTTGTATTCACCATATTTTCTTTTGAAAAAGAAAAAGAAAAGGAAAATCCAGTCCTGTTGAGCCAGACATCATTTTTTTCTATTTTGCTTGAATATCAGTAATATATTCCCATCTGGTTCATGTGGATGGGGACAACATGGGCCTGTGTGTTGTCAAATGCCAGGGCTGAATTTCAGCCTCAGTCCGTACCTGCTGTATATGATGTACATACTATAGAAAAATTTGAATCACTACCCTATTTCGCCATTAAAATAAAAAAATAAGCATATTTGGGATTAATACAATAAAAAGTAATTTAATTATCACATGGACCCTAAAATGGTATTAATGAAAATGTCAGCTCACCACACAAAAACAAGCTTGATGGAAAGATAAAAATCTTACGTTTTTTTGGAAATTTGGTGACAAAATATTCCCAATTTTTTTTACAAACTTCTGAATTTGTTTTTACCACCTAGTAAAAAACAAATATACCCATATTTTTCAGACTATAAAATGCAATCTACCATAAAATTCATCCAGGTCTTGACAGTAGAGAATAGGAAAAAACATTTTTTCCTATTGATTTAAATCAATTCATGAAGCATAAGTCTTGTCTAACTAACATGTTGAAACAAAAACAAGAAAAAAGATATGCATAACAATGGGATCAACCATAGCTAATCAATTTTATTACATGTATCAATACTAGTGTTGAGCATTCCGATACCACAAGTATCGGGTATCGGCCGATACTTGCGGTATCGGAATTCCGATACCGAGTTCCGATATTTTTGTGGTATCGTAAATCGGAATCGGAAGTTCCCAGTGTATGGTTCCCAGGGTCTGGGGGAGAGGAGACTCTCCTTCAGGCCCTGGGATCCATATTCATGTTAAAAATAAAGAATTAAAATAAAAAATATGGATATACTCACCCGTCCGGCGGCTTGTGATTGGTCGCGTGCCACTCATGTGACCGCTCACGCGACCAATCACAACGCGACGTCATCGAGGGTCCTAAACTCCTCATTCTTAGGAACGGAGGCTCCCGGTTACATCGGTAAGGTCCAGGGGCCTCCGGAGGGGTGAGTATATCCATATTTTTTATTTTAATTCTTTATTTTTTACATGAATATGGATCCCAGGGCCTGAAGGAGAGTTTCCTCTCCTTCAGACCCTGGGAACCATCCAGGATAGCTTCCGATACTTGTGTCCCATTGACTTGTATTGGTATCGGGTATCGGTATCGGCGATATCCGATATTTTTCAGGTATCAGCCGATACTATCCGATACTGATACTTTCAAGTATCGGAAGGTATCGCTCAACACTAATCAATACATAAAGGCAAAAAGAAACACATTATTTAAAACATTTAAAAGCCCACATGGCAAAACAACATTGAACTCAGTCCTCCCTAAGTGGTAGGAATTCATTGATAATAATACAAAAATTGCACATGCACTGGATCATGGGTACAGGTATAAGACATATTAATATCTCTGATCAGGTGTAAAATAACACTCACAGACCCAAATAGTATGCAGTTCCAATATACTGCCAGCTAGACCTGTGAATACCAAACAATAATAAATACTAGCTTACACAAGAAATGTACTACACATATTGACCACAGTATCTGTTCAATGTTAAAGCATGTCCGTGATGCCCCTAACCATCCTAAAAGTCTATACCTGTTGCCCATTAAGAGGTCTCCTCTCGGAGGAATCAATGAGCAAATACTAAGTGCAGCCCATGGGTCCCAGCCTCCCTATGGGCTGCACTTAGCATTTGCTCATTGATTCCTCCATGACCATCTGGATCTTCTGGGTTATTTCCCCTCTCTTCTCAGAGAGGAGACCTCTTAATGGGCGACAGGTATAGATTTTTCGGATGTTTAGGGGCATCACGGACATGCTTTAACATTGAACATAGTCCTTGACAATCCAAAACATAACTGTGTTGTTTTTGTGGCATTGATCTTTAATTTTCGTAAGAGGGCGGTGGTCCTATTTGTAACCTTAATTTTAAGCCTTCCTAATTTTCTGTACTAAAACAAATTATTATTAAGTATGAAACTCTACAAAATTTTCAAGGAAAGCTTAATTTAGACATGTTTTCTTTTGTAATAAATTGCTGGTTTTGTCATAAGCTTTGTGAAAAATCATTTTGATAACTGTATGTTTACGACACCATTGTGGCATGGAGCACAGTACAGCAGCTATTCTAACATGTCATTAGTTTGGCATTGGGAACTATATATTATCCCACCAGGAAGCTAATCAATAGAGAATTATGTTGGGTTTTTACTAATCAATCAGGAAATTAGTTATATATTTAAATTGCAGCTGCCTTGGACTTTTGTAGCTGCCTGTATACCACATGTTCTAAAACCTTGTGCACAGTTTGTCATAGTTTGTCACCATTCACGGTGGGCTACCAAAAGACCTTTAGATTTATTTAGAATCATTTATTCTTTACATTCTATTAAATTCAAGATTCCCAAGTCTGACATCAGCAGGAAAAGTATAGTTTTTGAAGTACAGTACCTTCCAGCAAAATGATACTCTTACTGTGTTTTATTTGTGTACTGCTTCAAAAAATGCCTTTGACGCCAAATACTTTATTTCACTTGGCTCAAGTTGTTTCAATAAATGTATACTTTAAATAAGCAATGCTTGTTAAATGTATATTTTTTTGTTTGTTAAGTGTAGTCTTAAGATTTTATTTCCTTAAGGGTTTGACAAGATATTTTGTGACTTTGCCTGCCACCTAGTGTCCATATGAAAGATTGCACAGAAAAATACTTGAGATAAAATGGCATTAGAACTTCCCTGGGCCCAGTGTTGAGTTTCCACTACTACTCCCGGTCTGTTATTGTGTTCAAGAGCAGGAGTGGAGACATACCTGAAAAAAACTGCACATGGGAATAGGGGTTTTATTAAACCAGAAAACCCCTTTAGGTTTTCTGATTTTTGGGGCACTTTTTGATAGTTCACCATATAACATGAATCAATTGTTAACTTTATTAAACAGGTTATTATAAAGCAACAATAACCAATATGCCAAGATTTAATACTTTTGAAAGCTAAAACCACACGATTTTAATAAGGGGTACAGTGGAAGATCTCCGTCTTATGACTTAGATCCTACAGGTCTTAGAGGCTGAATAGCCACTGTCTGACTTATGCCAGGCCATCCATTGGGTGTACTTCTACATTCTATTACATCGCAGTTAGTATGGAATAGTATGTCTATGTGTAAAAGTATGTAAGCAGAAAGTATTAATACCATGCACAACAGATTCAAGATTGCTGTATTATGGAGATTGAGTTTTATCCGTTATTGTTACAGGGGCTGTATACATAAAGCTAACTCTTAATGGGCCTTCTACTAACAGTGTTTACACTAGCTGCTTTACTTAGTAGGTCTGATCTGGCCTTTGCTGCAAAGGTCCATTGGTTGCACTCACAGAGTAGGTGCTTTCAGATGAAGCATGTCAGCAGTGGAATAGTTAACAATGCACTTCCATGCAGATTTTTTTTATATATATACTTGTTCATAAGTGTATGTAGTGCAGTGTTTGTGTGCTAATATACTCACCTACCGCCATCTTTTCTGCGATCCAGCACACTTCATCTTCCCTTCTTAGTCATGTCTACATAGCCTAGTTTTGACCTTCCATAGACTTACATTGTAAAAGCCAATTCCAGGTCACACAGAGCACAGAGTTATCCAGAGAATTTGAAGAGTGATGAAATCATTGAGAAGAGGAACAGATCGCGATGTATCGTGGAGGAGGCTGCGGTAGGTGAGTATGTTAGCAAACACATTACACTACATAAATATGTACACATAATTATTAGCCCATTTTTGACCTCAGATGGAATAGTATGTCCAAGGTCAGTACCCCGCTTTGATGTGGGTTCCGGCGGTGAGCCCACCTCAAAGCCGCGACATGTCAGCTGTTTTGTACAGTGGACATGTGCCCGCTATAGGCACGGGTGGAATCGCTGTCCGCCCGCTCCTATTAACTACTTAATGCCGCTGTCAAACTCTAACAGTGGCATTTAACAAGCGCTTCCAGCCATAGGGCCGGAAATGCGCGCACCGCTGACCCCCGTCACGTGATCTGGGGTCAGCGGTGCGACGGCATGACAACCAGAGGTCTCCTGAAGAAAAAAGAAAAAAAAAATCAAACCTACATATATTTGGTATCACGGCGTTCAGAATCACCCGATCTATCAATAAAAAAAAGGTTAACATGATCGCTAAATGGCGTAGCGAGAAAAAAGTCAAAACGCCAAAATTACTTTTTTTGCTCGCTGCAACATTGAATTAAAATGCAATAAAGAGCAATCAGAAGGTATCTGCACCAAATAGTATCAATAAAAATGTCAGCTCGGCATGCAAAAAATAAGCCCCCACCCAACCCAAAATGTAGACACTACGGGTCTCGGAAATTTGCGCAATTTTTTTTTTTTTTAGCAAACTTTGGATTTTTTTTCACCACTTAGATAAAAAAGAACCTAGCATGTTTGGTGTCTATGAACTCATATTGACCTGGAGAATCATAATGGCAGGTCAGTTTTAGCATTTAGAGAACCTAACAAAAAAGCCAAACAAAAAACTAGGATTGCACTTTTTTTTTGCAATTTCACCTTACTTGGAATTTTTTTTCCCATTTTTTAGTACATGGCATGGTAAAACCAATGGTGCTTTTAAAAAGTACAACCTGTCCCGCAAAAAATAAGCCCTCCCATAGCCATATTGACAGAAAAATATAAAAGTTATAGCTCTGGGAAGGAGGGGAGCGAAAAATGAAAACACAAAACTGAAAAAAGCTCCAGGGGTTAAGAGGTTAAATATAAATCTTCATGGTAGGACTTCTTTAACAAATTGGATGAACACCAGAGGGATGCTACCAAAAACAAAATCAACAGACTGGGACAAGTTCAGGAGTCCCTTGTGTTTTTTTTTTAATCATTCTCTGGTTGTGGCATTGTTTACCATAGGCTTCTCTGAAGAGAGGGAGAACTTTTTAAACATTGAATAAATTTCATGCCATTTTTACTATCATAAAACACTGCAAAAAGAAGCTGAACTATAGGAAAGGGTTAACATTTCCAACCCCACGTTTGGGATCTAGTTCTAGAGTATTTGTGAATGCAAATGACCATTAGACATAATTTATACTCATCTCACCTCACCACTTACCAGTCCGGGCTCTCTGCTACTCGCTGCACACTGTCCAATTTTCAGATCCTCCTCTTCTTTCCTCCATCATGATCCACATATCCTATCCTGTGTGTTCACTGTAGGCAAAAACTCCAGGCCACAACCAGGGCTTGGAGGTCACTCCGTGATGAATGTCAAGGCACTACAAACATAGGACTTGCAGTTACTTCCAAGGTTCAGCTGCAGTCAGATCAAACAGGCTGGAGCTATGACAACAGAAAGAAGAAATCCTGGGGATCAAACAGTGAGAAGCAAGCAGCGGAAAGCCCCAAAAAATGAATGAGAAGATGTATATTATTATTATTTTTTTTTTTTAAAACCTTTGCTGGCTATTTATTGTTTTACAAAATGGTGACCAACCAGCTGCCATTTTCATAAATCTGCAAATGTTAAAGATCCATATTCCCTTAGAGCTGAAAACCCTTCCTTTCCTTTATAATAAAGGCAATGCATGGTTGAGCTGTGTTCCTTGTCTTCTGCTAAGAGCATTCAGTGATGAGAAATTGCAATATCAGTGAATAGTTATTTCAACACAGCTCAGCTTGTGTTTCAATTCTAGTTACAATCTCCACTATGAAGGACCTAAAGTACTGGAACTATAGCAGGATGGTTCCAATGTCAACTGGAGGTCAAAAAAAGCCTGGAGGGGTAGTATATGTGAGATGGGGAGATTTAAAAATGAATTATATTGGCACAGATGACTAAATACAGGTGTACTTTATTTTAGGGTCACATTGTAATTTTGAGAATAACCATTAATAAGTCATTGCCACTTATTCTTGATTCTTGATAGGCAGCTAACAAGAAGAAATTCTGCCATTCAAGAACATGTTTTATAAGGTGGAAATAACCTTACATTTACAATATCTACTGCAAGGGGGTGTGAGAACAAACTTGGAAAATAGTCTTGAACAGCCAAGCCAATGCAGATAACTAATATATACTCTTGTTGCTTGTGGTCAGTACATGGCAAAAAAATCTTTCTGGCTTTAAAGAGGTTGTCCACTACTTGGACCACCCCAACTCATGTTTGCCCTGAATAAAATAACAGCACTTTTACTCACGTCTAGTGCTATTCCAGAGGTGTCAGCAGTGCACTAATTTTTGTTGGGCTTGCATCACATTGTTATGTCACGAGAGCCCTATGGCCAATCTATGCTGGCCTCACTCTCCTCGAATTTGAATTCGGGCAAATCAGTCATCAACAGGAAATCAGATCTGTGCCTGGCCGCTAATTTCCTCTTGATGTTTGATTTTCCCAAAGGCGGATAGAGTGAAGCCAGCGCTGATTGGCTGCAGATTTCGTGTGACATAACTGTTGCATAAAACAGACTCACTGGGTTTGGTGGATCCTCGAAGCTCAAAGTCCAGATGGGCAAAGGTGCCACAGGCATTGGAAGTCGTAGGCAGACATGTAGCAAAGGCAAAGTGGAAGTTTTAATAAAGTTTTGGAAGCCGCAAGTGGACAGGAGACATCCTGGAAGGCACAGGCGGACATGAAACAGAGTTACTGTGAATCCTCAGACAAATGAAATTCTGGAGACCACTGACAGGAAGAGAGGTTACTAGAGGCCACAGACAAACAGATGAATTCCTAGAAACCACTGACTGATAACAGGGCTACTGGGAGCTGTAGACAAAAAGCTGAAGTCCTAGAAACCAGTGACAAGGTTACTGGAAGCTGCATACAAACAGGTGAAGTCCTTGAGACCACTGACAGGTAGCAGGGTTACTGGAATATAATTGAGATGGAGCGGTGCGACTAGTGGACAACCCTTTTAACCCACAATTTTAAGGATCTAAGGAGTTAAGCTTTTCAGTAACTTCATCATTTACACCTCTCATTCTCTATGCCACTTGCAGCGTTCCTTAATTGCAAGAGAAAAATAACTACAGATGTAGATCCCATTTCAGTTCAGTTTACTCCTGTTTAGGCTTCCATTCACAGCAGACTTTTTTTCAGGACATTGTCTTTGCAAGATGCTGTACAAATTCTCACCATAGGCACTAAAAGCACATATTATATGGCTGCATCTTAACCCTACCTACAAATAATGTGGTGTCAAACACACACACACACACACACACACACACACCAACCCTTGATGACTCCTAACAGGGTTGGACATGGAATTTGGCATCAGTTTCAGAAAATTATGAGATTCACCATATCTTTGCTCCTCAGAGTCGTAAGCACTAAACCTTGCAGTCATATTTTTTTTCATAATTTTATATTTACATAAAAACCAGAGATGACAGGTTTAGGCTCATCTATCAGGCCCATTATTGGAGAGATAACGGCCATCGCCCAGCAATGTGATTGAGACGTGAGTAGTCTCAAAAGATTTCAATTTGTTACCATCTTTTCAGTTAGCCATTAAAAGGCATCAGCTGATGAGGACACTCAAATCTTAATATTTTTCCATGAGATTTCTTACATTTTTTCCCATTTGTAAGGAGTGGTGACGCATATGCACTAAGTGCAAGGTCTATCAAAAATTAAAAAGGAGGGATTGCAATACACCCTAAAATACTGTACATGTAGAGGATGGCCTCAGAAAACATTTTTTCCCCATTTAACAAGAGTGTGACTTCTACACTGGTAAAGCATATGCACTATGTGCAAGGGCTTCCAAAAATTAGAAGGAAACACTCCATTACACCCTGGAGCACACATAGAGTAGTGCCTCAGAAAACATTTACATTTAGGAGTGGGACTTCTGTGACCAACAACAAGGAGTCCACCACTGCAACTGGTACAAGGACCTTCAGGCATCTGACTGAGATTTTTCTCCTGTTAAGGTGGGCGGCAATTCCTTCTGTGCTGGCTTACATCATCAGGCAGCCCCGAGGCTTCAAATAGATTTGAAGAATTGGTTTAAAAACATTTTTTTATCTCCTTGTAGACCTTTGCCAATAAAAATTCATTAACAATATGGGGGATCTTCTTTCCTAGGCAAAGAGGACCACAAGTCCTTTGACTATTTATTCACACAAGAGGTGCATTTTGGACCTTTCTTTCATTGTATTAATGCATCTTTATTTTTATTTTACACATAGTTGAGACAAATCTGAGGCTCACAAGCCACAGTCATTGCTTCCTCCCTGCTTAAATTGATTCTGTGGCTTTTTAGTGTCACCGGGGGCATAATGGCTGATAGGCTCATCCGACTGTCAACTGAAAATCCTGATTGGCTGACTGTTTTCCAAATGAACAAGGCCTGGAATGGCATAGACATCTCAACTCCAGCAGATGACAGCATGGGAACATAAAGCCAAATCAAATGTTCCTTTTTTCTGATATATTTCCATGCACTCCTTCCCACCACAAAAAGGGTATATGGTTTTGGTTTATTATTTTTCTTGCCCTCATACTCCTCCTGTACCATATCAACAGTGTTGTCATGTGGCCTTCACTCCAAAACTATGAGAGCCACCAGGCGGCCCTCACACATAATTCATAATAAATACTGTGTGTTATTTGCTGATGAAGAAGTCACTTAGACTTTGAAACGCGTTGAATAAACCTCTCTCAATGTGAAATATGTCTGAATATACAATTATTTAGCAGCGCAGATTGTATCCACATTAACCCATTCATTTGAATACAACATCTAGGAAGGGATTAGGGTTTTGCCATCCATTGCTATAAAGTTGCTGCACGTGTTTTGTGAAAAAATTGACTATATTGTCACATGTACAGTTTAATGTGCTTTGTGTAAAATTCTGGTGGTTTTCCATTTTTACAGCTTGTTCTGCTACAGTTCACAAAATTTTTTGTTCCATAAATTGACTATTGTCATGCATATAATTCAACATGCTTTATGTAAAATTCCGGTGGTTAAAAATTTGTAAAAACCACTTAGTTTGCTACAATTTACAAATGTTTTTATTTCAAAACGTGACTATTGTCATCCGTATAGTAGAAAATTAGTTTTAATTTGTCAAGGAAACTTGATTTCCAGAGACCTAGCAATTACAAATTACGCAGATGGCGAGGTCGTAAGTGCAGGTACAACTGCACCTATTGCTGGAGTAAAAGTAACACGCCCCACACGGCACATAGTTTCCTTTCCCATTTGCTAGTAGGCATGGGACACAAGTTTTGAAGTAACACCAGGGTGAACAGGTGGTCGGTTGAATAGCAGATAATGCTTCCAGCATGATTGCCAGCACCACCCAGTCTTCCACAAGGTCCAGTCATATTTCCCAAAAGTCTGGATCACTTAATCCTCATCCTGATCCTCTTTCCTCCCACCCTCTCAAGTCCCAGTGACCACTAATCTCACACTAGAACATTCTGAGGAGCTCTTTACATCATCACTTCTTGATTGTGGTCTCTTACTCTGCATGTTCCAAGAGGGAAAAGAGGACATCATATTTAGTGATGCAGCCACGGTCACAAGAAAATGATGGTGGAGAACAGCAAATTTTATCTAAGGAGGTAGATGATGATGAGACACAGTTGTGGATAACTCAGGCTGTTTTTAAGTCACCAAGTCAGGAAGACAAGGGTGCAGCGGTAGAAGATGAGGTGGTGAATGACAAAGTCACTGACCCAACCTGGGAAGTTTGCAGTCTGAAATAGACAGGAAGAGAAAGTGAGTTGACCAAAGGGAGTAGGTGGATAACTGTTCCACAGAGCCCCAACACTCCTGAATTTCTCTGTCAAAGAGTTAGGCATTATCGAGTCTTGGAATTTTTTAAAGAGAGATATGAGGCAAAAAAATAGTCACTTGCAACCTGTGCCATGCCAAGATCAGCAGGGGCCTGACCACTAAGAGCCTAACCACTGCCAGCATGACCAGACACATGTCATCTAAGCCCCAGACCAAGTGGGCTGAATGCCTGGGTCCACAATTAGTGCCAGCAGGTGACACCACTGCCTCTTCCTCTGTAATGGGTGTTTGCCAATCCATTGTCCATGACATTAATGTATATGCCTCCTGCCCTGCACCTGTCCTTCCACATTTTGAAGTAGAAATGAAACCTTGTACTCAATTTAAAGACGTGATGATTTATTGTACTGTGCTTTACAAATGTTTCGGTCAAATTTGACCTTCATCAGTGACTACAACAGTAAAAAGGTGATATTCAAACAAAAAACAAAATAACAGAAGTATATACATAATAATAATAATAATCTTTATTTATATAGCGCCAACATATTCCGCAGCGCTTTACAGTTTAACAGTTTCAAACACAACAGTCATAGGTAACAATGTTAACAATACAGTAAAAAAGCAGAATAAAACAAAATAAGACGATATAAGACGACCCTGCTCGTGAGAGCTTACAATCTACAATAAGGTGGGGAGATACAAAGTACAGGTGTGTATTTACAATGATGTATTTACAATGATGGTCCAGCCATCTTCAGGGGGTGGGGGTAGATGGAGATAGCGAATGGGCTACACACACACAAACATAAAATGAGTTTGATTAGTGAAGGTGATAGGCGCTCGCTCAAAACACATTTGTTCAGAGCGGCCTAAAACTATGCAAATTGTGGCTGGTCTTAATATCTTGGGGTAGAGCATTCCAGAGGATTGGCGCAGCACGGGAGAAGTCTTGGAGTCGGGAGTGTGAGGTACGGATTAGTGCAGAGGTTAGTCGAAAGTCGTTTGCCGAGCGCAGCGGTCGGCTAGGCCGATAGACAGAAATGAGGGAGGAGATGTAAGGGGGTGCCGCACTGTGGAGAGCTTTGTAGGTGAGAACAAGTACTTTGAATTGTATTCTGTAATGAATGGGCAGCCAGTGTAATGACTGGCGAAGAGCGGACACGTCCGAGTAACGATTAGCCAGATGGATGACCCTGGCTACTGCATTAAGGATAGACTGGAGAGGGGAATACATAGTATTAGTCATCATAACAGTATATAGACGTAATATGAAGACCATAGCGTAGCATAACACAGTTCATCAGTGCCCAGTTTTCAAAGAAACAGATCTGGAAAAAGCTCATGCAAGTATATGGGACGTGTCGTACTCTATTGGGTAGTGTATTTAGGATATCCGTGGGGATAGTTCCTGGCATGCCTGTATTTAATTGAGAAATTATTGTTAATATATCCCGTTTATGTGAAAGCATCATAAATGCGCTGAAGGTGACATTTAATTATAGTGGATTAGGAGGATAGAAAATGCACTGTATTTTGGTCTGAAGAGTAAAAATATGGCCACAAGTCCTAATAGGTTATGGTTCTTATAAAAAGGTTAGGCCTGAGTCAGACTGCCTTTGTTAATTACCTTGATCTTGTGTTGCAGGGCTTAGGCACCTCAGATGCCGTAACCACCGCTTGTTTGAAGATAAAACAACGCGCGCTGCTCAAACAGGGAATGGGCGGGACAAACTCTAAGAGCCAATAATCCTTGGTCCTGTGAAAAACCGGAAGTGACATAGCGGAAGTAAGATGGCCGTGCCTTCCATGCTTGAAGATACTATGCTATCCACACGAGATATCACTCATATTCATGTGAATATTGCAAAAATAACATGAAGTTACTAGCACGAATTGGTATGAATGAAGTTTGTGTATGTGCTAAGGGCGCAAGGGTTTTTTTGTGACAGGAGAAAAAATAAGTAAACCTGTTACAATGTGGAAACTTCCCTGTGTTTGATTACCATATTGAATCCAGCGTTATCATGCTCTAAGTAGGGTGAGAGGGTAATTCCAATAAGGCAATGCTAGGTGAATAGCTTTAGTCGGTGAATAATCTCTTATAGGGTCCAAGTGTGTGATCAGATAAGTAGAGAGAGAAAGCTGTGGTGGTGATATCCCGATTTTTCATATTCCAGTATAGTTAACATAAGTGGCTCTGAAGGAAGAAGAGAGACATATTAGTATTTTATCAGCACAATCCACAATACAATGCATTTTTTATATTTTTTAGCATCAGAATCCTGTTGCGCCCCCCCCCCCCCGCCGGGGGAGGGTAATATTGTTCAATCTACTGATATTTGAGCTGTGCGATGCTGTGACCTTGGGAAATGAAGTGATGGGGGATAGGAAGGAGTAGGTTTTTACACCTTATAGTTGACTTGTGTTTGGAGATTCTATCTCGTATTGGTTGTGAGGTCTCTCCAATGTACAGCAGTCCGCATGGGCATTTTATGAGACAAATGACACACGAGGTTTCACATATGAAGAAGTCCCTAATCTTACAGTCTTTTCCTGATTGTGGGTGAAGGAATCTATCTCCCTTGAGTACATTGCTACATTGTGTGCAGTGTAGGCATGGGAACATTCCAGTTTTTTGGTCTCTCTAGGAACCGTTGTCGTTGAGTTTGTGTTCTGGTCCCTATGTCTGCTTTTACCAGAGAGTCCTTCAGATTGGGTGTGCATTTAAAACAGGGGAGAAAAGGTTGATGGAATTCGGAAATATCCGGGTGGGCAGTCACCAGCAGATGTGTTGTGAATTCTGCTCTTGGGTTCCCTCCGGTGGTTTTTGATAGTAATGCAGTTGTCCCTGGGTTGCAATCCTGGGCAGGTGTCCCTGCTGATTGCAGCTCTGACTGGGATATTTAGGTGTGCAGGATTCATTAGCTCTTGCCAGTTGTCCATTGTTCTTGGAGGTTTTGCATCTCTGTCTGGTTCCTCCTGCCCTGCTGCCAAATCAGCTAAGATAAGTGTCTGGTTTTGTTTCTGCAGGACACATGCTGTGTGCTTTACAATTCAGTATTATTCAATGTTTTTTCTTGTCCAGCTTAGACTGTGTTTGGATATTTCAGTCAAGTTGGATTCTCAGGAGATGCAGATATACATTCCATGTCTTTAGTTAGATGGTGGAATTTTTGTATTATCTGCTGTGGATATTTTTAGGGTTTTAATACTGACCACTTAGTATTCGGTCCTATCCTTTCCTATTTAGCTAGCGTGGCCTCTTTTGCTAAATCCTGATTTCTGCCTGCATGTGTCTTTCCTCTAATACTCACAGTCAATATTTGTGGGGGGCTGCCTATCCTTTGGGGTTCTGCTCTGAGGCAAGATAGAATTCCCATTTCCATCTATAGGGGTATTTAGTCCTCCGGCTGTGTCGAGGTGTCTAGGATGTGTTAGGTACACCCCACGGCTACTTCTAGTTGCGGTGTCAGTTTAGGGTTTGCGGTCAGTACAGGTTCCACCTACTCCTGAGAAAGTCTCATGCGGCTCCAAGGCCACCGGATCATAACACAGATGCCAGTGTCTGCAGATGGATTTGTGGATCATATATGAAAAAGGGTGGAAGGAGTGGACAAAAGGTATACAATTTGTGGTTTTGTTCGAGCTGCGGTTGTAGTCATGGATGTCACTGATTCCTTTAATAGTGGCGGTGGATAGCCCCTCTCTATAAATTTGGAAGATATCTCATTTAGACGTTGTTAGGGTTGGCGGAACGCACCAAATATATATACAGTACAGATCAAAAGTTTGGACACAGCTTCTCTTTTAAAGATTTTTCTGTATTTTCATGACTATGAAAATTGTACATTCACACTGAAGGCATCAAAACTATGAATTAACACATGGGGAATTATATACTTAACAAAAAAGTGTGAAAGAACTGAAATTATGTCTTATATTCTAGGTTCTTCAAAGTAGCCACCTTTTGCTTTGATGACTGCTTTGCACACTCTTGGCATTCTCTTGATGAGCTTCAAGAGGTAGTCACCGGGAATGGTCTTCCAACAATCTTGAAGGAGTTCCCAGAGATGCTTAGCACTTGTTGGCCCTTTTGCCTTCACTCTGCGGTCCAGCTCACCCCAAACCATATCGATTAGGTTCAGGTCTGGTGAATGTGGAGACCAGGTCATCTGGCATAGCACATCATCACTCCCCTTCTTGGTCAAATAGCCCTTACACAGCCTGGCGTTGTGTTTGGGGTCATTGTCCTGTTGAAAAATAAATGATGGTCCAACTAAATGCAAACCAGATGGAATAGCATGCCGCTGCAAGATTCTGTGGTAGCCATGCTGGTTCAGCATGCCTTCAATTTTGTATAAATCCCCAACAGTGTCACCAGCAAAGCACCCCCACACCATCACACCTCCTCCTCCATGCTTCACGGTGGGAACCAGGCATGCAGAGTCCATCCGTTCACCTTTTCTGCGTCGCACAAAGACACGGTGGTTGGAAACAAAAATCTCAAATTTGGACTCATCAGTCCAAAGCACAGATTTCTACTTGTCTAATGTTCATTCCTTGTGTTCTTTAGCCAAAGTCTCTTGTTCTTGTTGCCTGTCCTTAGCAGTGGTTTCCTAGCAGCTATTTTACCATGAAGGCCTGCTTCACAAAGTCTCCTCTTAACAGTTGTTGTAGAGATGTGTCTGCTGCTAGAACTCTGTGTGGCATTGACCTGGTCTTTAATCTGAGCTGATGTTAACCTGCGATTTCTCAGGCTGGTGACTCGGATAAACTTATCCTCAGAAGCAGAGGTGACTCTTGGTCTTCCTTTCCTGTGGCGGTCCTCATGTGAGCCAGTTTCTTTGTAGCACTTGATGGTTTTTGCCACTGCACTTGGGGAAACTTTCAAAGTTTGCCCAATTTTTTTGGACTAACTGACCTTCAATTCTTAAAGAAGTGATGGCCACTCGTTTTTCTTTACTTAGCTGCTTTTTTCTTGCTATAATACAAATTTTAACAGTCTATTCAGTAGGACTATCAGCTGTGTATCCACCATACTTCTGCACAACACAACTGATGGTCCCAACCCCATTTATAAGGCAAGAAATCCCACTTATTAAACCTGACAGGGCACACCTGTGAATTGAAAAATTCCCGGTGACTACCTCTTGAAGCTCTTCAAGAGAATGACAACAGTGTGCAAAGCAGTCATCAAAGCAAAAGGTGGCTACTTTGAAGAACCTAGAATATAAGACATAACAAAAAAGTGTGAAACAACTGAAATTAAGTATATAATTCCACATGTGTTAATTCATAGTTTTGATGCCTTCAGCGTGAAAGTACAATTTTCATAGTCATGAAAATACAGAAAAATCTTTAAATGAGAACGTGTGTCCAAACTTTTGGTCTGTACTGTATATATATATATATATATATATATATATATATATATATATATATATATATATATATATAACAGTAGGTGCATTCACAACCCGGGGTCCACTGCACAGGAGAGAAACCTGCTGCTAGTAATAGGCGGTACTATATGGCGGTATAAGCAAACTCTGTTACTTCACAGATTCACCAAGAAAAGAGAATGCCGTGCCCTGCTAACCTCACAGGAGCTCACAGCTACTTAATAGAACCAAAAGTGGTCATGCAGTCAGAATAGCACACAAGCAACTCCTCTCCGGTGGAGCCGGAATTCTAATGGCTATACGCCAGCCCTGAATCCACATACACAAAACTCCTCACCGGAGGTGCCGGTATTGTAGGGGCTTATTTCAGCCAAACCCTGACCACATACAACCATAACCACACTGGCGCTGAGCTCATAACATAGGTTTGATACTAGCGCATGGCCGTGCGGCCATGCAAACCTTTTATAGTTTTAGCACTCAAGGACCTTTCTATTGGTCCAATAGGAATCGCTTCAGGACCTGGGCATGTGACCCCTGACCTCCAATGGGAGGTCGGCCCGTGGGCATGCCCAGTATGGGAAAAGCAGGACTTAGTCTCAGAAAGATCTGTTCGCTGCTGCTCAGCACTGGCTACAAAGGCAGAGCCTGGAAGAGCAGTAGTAACCAGTCGCCCAGTATCAGCCTGAGTCAGACACTGGGACCGACATCTCCACTGAGCAGGCTCCACTGCGGCTGGAGAAGAATGGGAGACCGCAGTGGAGATGGTTCGAGATTCACCCTGTGCAGAGGCGGGAACTCAACACCGAACATGGACCCCCTCCTTTGACCTCGCTACGCTCAAAGGCAGCAATGAGTTGCAGAGCTCGAATGTGCTCAGCAGGCTCCCAGGACCTATCCTCTGGGCAATAACCCTTCGAGTCCACCAAATAAAAATTTTTGCCACGTACCACCTTGCACCCCAAAATAGCGTTCAACTCATAATCGTATCCAGTGATACCTAGGCATGGAGGAAGGGCCAGATGGTAGACCACAGGGTTAATCTGTTCGACGACATTGAAGGGACCCAATGTTATGACCCCAGTGGACAGGGTCTCAGAGGAACGTGTAAGTCTGCAAGATACAAAAATCCAGCTCATAGGGCTGTGGTAACTGGGTTGACCAAATAGCTACTCCTAACGCCAACACTAGAAGTAGCCGGGGATCATGCCTACGGTGATCGCTAGATGACTCGCGCCAGCCAGAGAATCTAACTACCCCTAGGAGAAGAAAACAAAGACCTCTCTTGCCTCCAGAGAAAGGGACCCCAAAGCAAGATACAAGCCCCCCACAAATAATAACAGTGAGGTAAGAGGAAATGACAAACACAGAAATGAACCAGGTTCAGCAAAGAGAGGCCAGCTTACTAATAGCAGAATATAGCAAGATAACTTATCTGGTCAACAAAAACCCTATAAAAATCCACGCTGGAGATTCAAGAACCCCCGAACCGTCTAACGGTCCGGGGGGAGAACACCAGCCCCCTAGAGCTTCCAGCAAAGGTCAGGATACAGATAGGAACAAGCTGGACAAAAATACCAAACAAAACAAAAGCAAAAAGCAAAGAAGCAGACTTAGCTTGAAAAACAGGAACCAGGATCAGAGGACAAGAGCACAACAGATTAGCTCTGATTTCAACGATGCCAGGCATTGAACTGAAGGTCCAGGGAGCTTATATAGCAACGCCCCTGAACTAACGGCCCAGGTGAGGATAAAGGAAAAGACAGACGCTCCAGAGTCAAATCACTAATGACCACTAGAGGGAGCAAAAAGCAAAATCACAACACCCAAGTAGCGAGGTGCAAACTTAGCGGACTCAACTTACAACCTGATGTTACGGGCGGAGGGCCACACTAAGTCGCCAGGAGCAAAGGTCGGAGCAGGAAGCCGATGTGCATCGGCGGAGGACCTCATTCTCTACTTGGAGGCCTGGATGGCATCCTGAGTGTGGTCCCAAATGTCCCGTGCCTCCACAGCCCAGTCTGCCACCCTGGAGTCAGCGGAAGACACGGGCATAGGCACAGGAACCCGTGGATGCTTGCCATAATTAAGGAGGAAAGGGGTCTGACCGGTGGAGTCAGCTGCGGCATTGTTAAGCGCAAACTCCACCCATGGTAGCAAGGATGCCCAGTCATCCAGCCTGGCAGAAACAATATGTTGTAGATATGTGACCAGGGTCTGGTTGGCCCTCTCTACCAACCCATTCGTCTCGGGATGATATGCTGAGGAGAGATTCGACTCAATGCTGAGTAGACGACAAAGCTCTTTCCAGAATCGAGATGCAAACTGGGGACCCCGGTCACTGACAATTTTGTCCGGCATACCATGTAGGCGAAAGATATGTTTGATAAACAACGCCGCCAGAGCCCGTGCAGAAGGTAGCCGTGGAAGAGGCACCAAGTGCACCATTTTGGAAAAATGGTCGGTGATCACCCAAACAATGGTGCAGCTATGAGACTTGGGTAAGCCCACCACAAAATCCATCCCGACCATCTCCCAGGGCCTGTCCGCCAACAGCAGGGGGTGAAGCAACCCAGCTGGCTGTTGACAAAGAGACTTGTTCTTGGCGCAGCAGACATACGCCCAAACATAGTCTGCGACGTCACGGGCCATATGCGGCCACCAGTATGTCCTTGGCAGTAGCTCAGATGTCTTTTTGGTCCCAAAATGTCCACCCACCCTGGACAAGTGAGCCCAAGAGAGAACCTCTGGATGCAAACTTGATGGTACAAAAGTCTTGCCCGGAGGTGCAGACTCTAGTGAAACCCGGGCCACGGTTTTCAGGCTCTCGGAAGGGACAATAAGCCGAGGCTCCCCTTCCTCCTCCTCAGATGATACAACGGAGCGAATGTTCTTCTCCCCGGAAAGAAAATGGAGGGTGAAATGGAACTGGGAGAAGAACAAGAACTATCTGGCCTGGCAAGAATTTAAACGCTCGGCTGTCTGTAAAAAGACCAAATTCTTGTGGTCTGTGAATACTTGGAAGGGAAAGTGAGCCACCTCCACAAGATGTTTCCACACTGAGAAGGCCAACTTCATTGCTAGCAGCTCCCTGTCCCCGATGGAATAATTCCTCTCTGCTGGTGTGAAGGTCTTGGAAAAGAAGAAGCAAGGATGCTTCCAACCTTAAGCATCCTTTTGGAAGACGACTGCTCCAGCACCAACAGATGAGGCATCCACCTCCATTATAAATGGCTTATCTACATCGGGGCGATGTATGATGGGAGCGCTAGCAAAATGAGATTTAATAGAAGTAAAGGCCTTGGAGACCTCCTCAGACCACAATTTAGGATTTGCTCCCTTCTTGGTGAGGGCTACCAAGGGAGCTACCAAAGTTGAGAAATGAGGGATGAACTGGCGATAATACTGTAGTTAATGAACCCCATAAAGTGCTGCACCGCTTTAAGAGAATGGGGTTCTTGCCAGTCCATCAAAGCCAGCAGTTTGGCAGGATCCATAGCCAATTCCTGGGCGGAGATGATATAGCCCAGGAAAGGTAAGGACTCCTGCTCAAACACACATTTCTCCAACTTGGTGTAGAGGAAATTTGTTCTTAAGAGGTCGAAGACTCTGCAAACATCTCTCCGGTGGGAGTAAATATCTGGAGAGTAGATGATAATATCATCCTGACAGACTACGACCAAGGTGAAGAGCATATCCCGGAAGATATCATTTACAAAGTCTTGTAAAATGGCTGGGGCATTACAGAGCCCAAAGGGCATCACTAGATATTCATAGAGCCCATCCCTGGTGTTAAAAGCCGTCTTCCATTCGTCCCCCTCACGGATGCGAATCAGGTTGTAAGCTCCCCGCAGATCTAGTTTAGTAAATACCCTTGCTCCCTGAAGCCTATCAAAAAGCTCAGAAATCAGGGGCAGGGGATTCTTATTCTTAATGGTGATGGCGTTAAGACCCCTGTAGTCTATGCATGAATGCAGTTCCCCATTCTTCTTCTGCACGAAGAAGAACCCAGCCCCTTCAGGTGACACCGACTTTCTAATGAATCCTCTTGCCAGATTTTCCTGGATGTACTGCGACATTGCCTCCGTCTCCAGGAGAGATAATGGATAGACTTGACCCCAGGGAAGCTCAGCACCAGGCAAGTGGTCAATAGGACAGTCATAGGGGCGATGAGGCGGAAGGGTCTCCGCAGCCCTTTTGGAGAATACATCCGCATAGGGCCAATATTGCTTGGGGAGAGAGGATAGATTGGGGGGTACCTCAGTAGTAGCAAAATGAATGCTTTCCCTCTGACATGTATCCCCACAAGATTCACCCCATTCCAAAATTCTGCCTGTGGACCACTCAATATGAGGAGAGTGGTACCGTAGCCAAGGTATCCCTAACAGGACCTCATCAATTCCCTCAGGAATAACGAGCAGAGATATAATCTCCTGATGAGATGGGGACATGGACACAGTGAAAGGGATGGTCTGGTGTGTTATCTGTGAGGGCAGTGTCGACCCATTCACCACTCATACGATCACTGGTTGAGCTAGCATTACCAGGGGTATTGCGTGATGTTGGGCGAAGGCAGAAGACATAAAATTGCCCTCCGCTCCAGAATCCACGCAGAGCTCTACTGAGTGAGTGAATGAGCCTATTTTAACTGTCCCCTTAAAGGACAATTTGGAGGAAAATGTCCTGTGTCTAGTGTACCTCCACCTACTACCACTAGACGCTGACGTTTCCTCGCCCGCTGGGCCACTGGGAATATCTGGTGGCAAGATGTCCTGACTGCTGGCAAACATGACAGACCTTGAGTGTACGAGCAGTCCCCGACTTAGATCCCGCTCGTGACACTTCCATGGCCTCATGTGACTCAGGGACCAGGACCGGAGATTCCAAAGGTTTGGCAAAGGTGGGAGCCACCCGAAACCTCTGCCTACACTGGAACCGCTCTAACCTCCGCTCGTGAAAACAGAGGTCAATATGAGTAGACACAGCTATTAACTTCTCCAGTGTGGCGGGAATCTCCCTAGAGGCCAGAGCGTCTTTCACATGGTCAGCCAGCCCCCTCCAAAATATAGGGATAAGGGCTTTATCTGACCACTCCAGCTCAGATGCTAGGGTGCAGAACTGAATGGCAAAATGGCTGACCAAGGACAAGCCCTGAGTCAATGCAAAGAGTTGGAGCGCCATATCATGGGTGACTCGAGGTCCTAAAAAGACCTGTTTCAGAGTGCTCATGAACAGCAGAGCCCTCTGCACCACATGATCACCACGCTCCCACAGCGGCGTAGCCCATTCCAACGCCCTGTCCGACAGGAGAGACACAATAAATCCCACCTTTGCCCACTCTGTGGGGAAACGTGCGGCCAGAAGCTCGAGGTGTATAGAGCACTGGCTCACAAAACCCCTACAAGATTTACTATCACCAGAAAATGTTTCTGGCAGCGGGAGGCGAGATAGGGTCAGAACAGGAGTGGCAGTGGACAAGGTTGCTGCAGCCATGCTAGCAGCCTGAACAGCAACTGCGGTAACATCCACAGCTGAGGTTGTGCGCTCGAGAGCCTCCAACCTACTCTCCAACTGCTGGATAGGACTCAGGAGCAAAATAGAGGAGTGACTCGAATCATAATATATAGAAAAAAGTACAAATTTATTTAAACAAATATTTTTTAAAAAACACATAAGATATGATAAGGTTTCAGGATATGCAGTATATGGTAATGTGCACACAGCAGGCCAATAACAAAGTTTTAACAGTAGTTATATATCAAGATATAATTATACATATAACTTCAGCCCTTTAAGAGCAACATAAATAGTGCGGCGGATACATATAAAAAAAATAAATGCATGTCATGCAGTAATATAGAGCCCAGCCTTAATAACCACAGCACAATATTATGTAATAGCAGTTATGTATAAAACGCTGACACAGGTTACATTTTATGGTTGTGGCTATAGTTTGTAAACAGCGGCAAGAGAGGCAGGTAAATTCCAATATATAGCTGGATACAGCCCAGGTGGGCGTAAAGTACGATCCGGCACAAAGCCAGGTGCAGCCCAAATGGGAAAAAAAAAGACACACTATGCCATGCTATGAAGTGCTGCAGAGCAGATATGAGAAAATAACACAAGGCACGTACTAAGATAGTATCGGCAATGCTTACCGCTGTGTGCATAGACCCTCTCTAGATGGTGAGAAGCCCGACGCACGTTTTGTGTCCACGCTGGACACTTCTTCAGGGGGTATACTGAATCAGTATGGACAAGGACCTTAAGTAGTCATGGAGACGCAGCATGTGACACATCACAAGGTCTAAATAGACCAATAGGAAAGCGGCATGAGTGGCGCGTGCGCGGTGCGTACCCCAGGTCCCGGCATGGTAAATACCGGGCGTCACGCATCACAGTGCGTATGCAGGGAAAAGAGGTCCCTGGGCACGCGCAGGAGGCTAGAGAGGAACCATGCCGGATCCGGGGACAACAGCGCGCACGCGCACAGCCGCACAGAAATATATAATCAGGTGATGCATACGATACTGATATGTCTATAATAGTAAAGATCAGACATATGTACTGTATACATTACATTATAAGGACACAGTAAACAAGCGGCAATCACAATTACAGATATTAACAAAACATTTAAAGCAGTGTTGCATCCGAGCCGCCAGTAAAGCGCTGTAATTGTCCATTGTATATTATCGTTTGAAATGACATGCCAAATATCTGGAATGTTTACGCAGTCTCCATGATGTGATGATAGAGGGAAATTCCGGAAGCGGAGCTTGACCATACATACTTATCACTAAATAAAACAAAAATAAAAATAATTAAAAACAAACGAAAAAGTACACCATCGAGAGGGACTAATTGAGCATAAAATGGGCCAATGAGTAGTCGATGTGGGACACATATTTATAAAAATGAGGCAAAACTAAGAGACTCGTTTAGACCCTTTGGATGTACCGCTAGCATTGCTGTTTGTCCGCCATTTACTAACCAGACCCTGGTGTTAGTATTCTGTTAGGGTTGGCGGAACGCACAGAATATATATATCAGACAGTAGGTGAGTTCGCAACCCGGGGTCCACCTTGCAGGGGAGACACCTGCTGCTAGTAACAGGCGGTACTATATGGTGGTATAAGCGAACTCTGTTACTTCACAGATTCACCAAGAAAAGTATATAATTCCACATGTGTTAATTCATAGTTTTGATGCCTTCAGCGTGAATGTACAATTTTCATAGTCATGAAAATACAGAAAAATCTTTAAATGAGAACGTGTGTCCAAACTTTTGGTCTGTACTGTGTGTATATATATATATATATATATATATATATATATATATATATATATATATAACAGTAGGTGCGTTCACGACCCGGGGTCCACCGCACAGGAGAGAAACCTGCTGCTAGTAACAGGCGGTACTATATGGCGGTATAAGCGAACTCTGTTACTTCACAGATTCACCAAGAAAAGAGAATGCTGTGCCCTGTTAACCTCACAGGAGCTCACAGCTACCTAATAGAACCAAAAGTGGTCATGCAGTCAGAATAGCACACAAGCAACTCCTCTCCGGTGGAGCCAGAATTCTAATGGCTATGCGCCAGCCCTGAATCCACATACACAAAACTCCTCACCGGAGGTGCCGGTATTCTAGGGGCTTAAGTCAGCCAAACCCTGACCACATACAACCATGACCACACTGGCGCTGAGCTCATAACATAGGTTTGATACTAGTGCACTGCCGTGCGGCCATGCAAACCTTTTATAGATTTAGCACTCAAAGACCTTCCTAGTGGTCCAACAGGAACTGCTTCAAGACCTGCGCATGTGACCCCCGACCTCCAATGGGAGGTTGTCCCGTGGGCATGCCCAGTATGGGAAAAGCAGGACTTAGTCCCAGAAAGATCTGTTCGCTGCTGCTCAGCGCTGGCTGCATAGGCAGAGCCTGGAAGAGCAGTAGTAACCAGTCACCCAGTATCAGCCTGAGTCAGATGCTGGGACTGACGTCTCCGCTGAGCAGGCTCCGCTGTGGCTGGAGAAGAAAGGGAGACTGCAGTGGAGATGGTTCGAGATTCCCCCTGTACAGAGGCGGGATCTCGACACCTAACAGACGTTGTTCCCGAGGATCCTTATCAGAAACTATTCTTCTTACACGCTGGTACTGGGATTTTGGAATAAACCTTTTGATTGGTGGGGGATGTAAGCTATGGTAATGCAGGAGGCAATTGTGGTCAGTGGTTTTTGTGTAGAGGTTCGTGGACATGGTACCCTCCATGTTTTTGATGACCAAAGAGTCCAAAAAATTCATCTGCTTAAGGTCATACGATATTGTGAATGTGATACCAGGGCATGCTGAGTTTAGAAAGTTAAAGAAGGTTTGTAGGGACTCCAATGAGCCACCCCATATGCAAAAAATATAATCAATGTAACGTTTCTAAAGTATAACGATATTCTGATATAGAATGTTCTTATAGATGATACTCTCTTCAAAGTCCACCATGTACGAATTTGCATATGGGGCGCTACATTGGAGCCCGTGGCAATACCATGTGTTTGTAGGTAAAAATCATCTTGCAGCAAGAAAAAATTTGACATAAGTATCAAAGTTAGAAGGTCAGTGCATAGATGGATTTGATCACTGTCCATCCCTGAGGCAGTGAGTAGACGATGTGCCGATTTGGTACCCTCTATGTGTGGGATCGAAGTGTAGAGGTCTTTCACATCGAATGGTACCAACAAAGCCTCTCTGGGGATTGTACCTAATCTTTGATGATTTTGAGAAAGGCCCCAGTGTCCAAGAGAAAAGACCTTGTAATCTGAATGAGCTGTGTGAATATTTTTTCTCGGTAAATCAAGATGGGTGATAAAATAGACTCTTTGAAAACTGGGCACTGATGAACTGTGTTATGCTATGCTATGATCTGCATATTACGTCTTTATACTGTTATGACTAATACTATGTATATACATGCTATTTTGCTTTTTGTTTGAGTATCTCCTTTTTACTGTTGTAGTCACTGATGAAGGTCAAACGTGACCGAAACGCTTGTAAAGCCTAATACAATAAATCATCACATCTTTAAGTTGAATGCAAGCTTTCATTTCTACTATTGAACGGTTTGGGGACCTACCTTAACACCGCCTTTAGTAGTGCTCATGGTGTTTTTTTGCATACGTATTCTTCAACATTTTGAGGCACCATCATAAGACACTTCCAAATCCTTGTCCCATCACAATGATCAGCTCATGCCTTTGGAACGAAAATTCCCAGCCACCCAAGCACAGGCCTAAATGCAAAATGGGCACATTTCCAGGCTGCTTTAGACTTTTAGAAAAGGAGGGTTTCCGCCATCTTTCGGTACTCAGTCTCCAGACATCACTATTTCTCCCAGTATATCGTCCCCGCCTTGTACCAGCACATGTCCAGGAACATCACCCATGCCCTTACCTACACAGTTACTAGGATTGTCCACTTTATGAATAATGCATGGAGCAGTACTTGTGACCAGGGATGCTACATTTCTCTGACAGCACACTGGGTGAACATGGTGGAGGCTGGGGCCAAGGCGCATTTTGTCACGCAACATGTGCTACTGACGACAAGGATTGCTGGCCCTGCTTCTGTCAAGGTTTCCTCCACCTCCTACACCAGATTCTGCACCCACTCCTACTCCTTCCAATCCTCAATCTCTGATGGGTTATCTCAGAGCATGTTGCCCTCATCAGCTGGAAGACAGAAGCTTTGCAGCACTGTTTCAGTGAAGCGGCAACAGGCTCTACTGAAGCTAATTTGTCTAGCAGACAAACCACACACCACTCCAAAGTTGTTGAAAGGAATAACAGACCACACAGATCTGTGGCTCTCGCTGCTAAACCTACAACAAGGTATGGTCATGTGAGATAATTGCTGTAACCTGGTGGCAGCTGTGAAGCATGGCAAGCTCAACTACATACCCTGCCTGGCCCACATGCTCAACTTGGTAGTTCAGTGATTTTTGAAAGCCTACCGAGATTTGCCAGAGCTTCTGGTCAAGGTATGCTAACTCAGTGCCCATTTCCGCAAGTCAGCTAAAGCTGCCACGACTCTGGCTGTGCTGCAGCATATGTACAGTGTACATACTGGCAAGGCCTTGTGAGCAGCCGAGGTGCTTTGTGAGCAGCAGAGGCAAGTTGTGGAATACCAGTTCCAACATACTCATCTGTATTCTGTTCAGGCTCCACATATAACAACTGAAGAGTGGACATGGATGTCTGATATTTGTATTGTTCTCCAAGTTTTTAGGAACTACACAAAGATGGTGAGTGGCGATGACATGAAAATCAGGGTGACAATCCCACTTCTGTGCCTACTTGAACAGTTGCTGCTCACAATTAAACATGAAGTTTTGCATGAGACCAGGCTGAGATGGAGGAAGACATGAGACAGGGAGTTACTACCCAGACTAGCCTCATCTCATCTGCTCAGTGCGGATTGTGTAATAATGAGGAGGTGAATAATGACAAGGAGGAGGAGGAATAGGACCTGGTTGTCATCATCATGTTGGAAGCTGGGAAGTTTTAGCTGTATGGACCTTGGCACATATGGCAGACCTTATGTACCTCTGCCTTTCCCATGGCTCTTGAGTTGCTTTCATCTTGGCCAAAAAATGAGTACTGGTTGTTTACCCTGCTAGACTCACTCTACAAGGAGAACCTTGCATCTGTTCTTCCTGAGGCAGAGAGGTCTACTAAAATGATGCTATACCAGAAGGCCATTGTGGAAAATATGTTGAAAAAATTCCCATCATATGCTAGCAGGAGGTGGCAAGCTTCCTTGCCAAACCAAGGAGGAGAGTCCAGGGAGATACATAGCAGAGGCAAGGGTACACTGTCAAAGGCCTGAGCCAATTTCATGATGCCCTCCCAGCATCCAGGCCCGGGTATGATGACCAGGTATTTTTGACAAGCAGGAAAAAATTTTAAGATAGTCAAGCAATACCTGGCCAGAAAAAAGAGTATTCCCTAATTTTTCTGCGAACTTCAACTATTGTGCCTCAAAGCTCGACACATGGCTTGAGCTGTCCCTCAATGCCTTGGAAGTGTTGTGATAGAATCTTGTCTGAGCAGGTTTTTAGTGTCATGAGAGGGTCATAACAGGAAGGAACTTTTGTCTGTCAACAGAGAATGCTGACAAGATCACTATGATAAAAATGAACAAAGCCTGGATTAGCCCCGACTTTATACTCCACCATATGACAGCTCTGTTTTAATATTCAATATTGGAGTGAGGTTCTCCAGTTGTTGCCTTCAGGGTGTATGGATAACCCTCTTATCATTTTTTCCTGGCTTTGCACTGTGTGCAGAGCCTTTATGAGTGTAGAAGTACCAGAACACTTTCTTAATATTTGAATGAGGTATCTCAGTTGGTGCCTTGAAGAGGATGACCCTGCTTGCAATTTTTGGCATGCTTTGCACTGTGTGCAGAACTTTTATGAGTGTGGGTGTACCACAATTGCACTTTGTTAACAATATTTGAATGAGATGCTACAGTTGGTATCTTGTAGGGTGTATGGATGACCCTGCTTGTAATTTCAGGCAGGTTTTGCAGAGTGTACAGAGCTTTTATGAATGTGCGAGTACAACAACTACACTTTGTTCACAATATTTGAAGATTTGAGATACTACAGTTGGTGTCTTAAAAGGTGTATGGATGTCCCTGCTTCTATGTTTTGGCAGCATTTGCACTTATGAGTCTAGGAGTACCACTGTATGACAATTGGGACATAATGTGTAATGAGGCCCTCCTTTATCTAGGGTCCCTCTTCCATCACACTTTTGGCAGTTCTTGCTTGCTTCATAAATTACACTGAAATTTCCATTGTTTTACCAAAGATTTAAGTTTTGGTTTACTTAAGGTATTCTTTTTTAAAAATCCCTTTTAAACTTTGCCTTACATACAAGTTATTATACAGCAAACAATGTTTTTTCAATTTTGAATGTTTTGTCAGTCCTTAAAGTAGAGTAAAAGTGTGACATCTTTGTTCTTAGCAGCGATCTGGGAGTTAAATATACTTCCAGGGCTATTCCCCATGTTGTTCTCTTCCCATTCAGCACTTTTTCCATTCATTTCAACATTTTGATAGCCCCCCAAACCTCTTTGTAGGGTCTGCTGGAAAAATGGTCAGATTTCCCATTTACTCCCATTATACTTGTTACTTTAAAGTATTAGGAATTGCTCGGTTTGAGTAACGAGCCTCCAAGTATTTTAGTGCTAACTCATCCCTAGAAACCACATCCAATTACTTGTCCCAGTGCATGTTCAGCTGTCCTTACCACAGACCTTGTATGCAAAAGAAAATACCCAACCACCCACCCTCAGGCTAAAACACCAATTGGGCACATTGCCAGACTGCTTGCCATAGAAAAGCTTATTGGACCCGTAGAAGCGCAAGCTAGGCGCAAAACGGCTATAGTCCTTCAGGTCTATTGTCTCTCCTTCTAAAACTCCCCTGTCATCTGCATAACCACACTTTATGATGTTACTTACATAAAGAAATAAAGGATTTCATCTTCAAGGATCGGGTGAGTGCTGCAATTCCCTCTTTTCTTCTATATTGGTTATTACATGCATGCTAAGACACCTGTGCACCACCCTGAAGAGATCCTTATAAGAGGTTCATGAAACACATTGGTATTTATTGACATGCAAAAAAAGCTTTAAATTGATGCCCTTCACCTCTTTGGAAGTCGCCATAGGCTTGTGGACAACGAGGCTTTCTGCAAAACTCACGACGGCAAGATGGTGAGCAGTGATAATGCCAGCATAACTGTTCTGCTTCTGTGTCTACTCAAATGCTAACTGCTCTCAATTAAATAGGATTCTTTGCATGTGGACTAAGTGGAGATGGAGGAAGAAAGTACACAGAGTGACACTGCCCAACCCAGCCTCATCTCATCTTTTCTGCACAGGTTGGGTGGTAATGAGGAGGAGTATGCTGAAGAGGAGGAGGAACAGGAAATGGTTGCCAGCGCTACCGACACCAGCTTCATCCCATCTATTAAGCGTGGATGGACGGAAGAAGAGGAGGATATGGAGAGTCATCCTTCTGGTAGGGACAGGGAAATTCTGTCTGTTAGGAGTCTGGAACACATGGCTGACTTTATATCCCGCTGTTTTACCCATGACCCTTGCGTTACATGCATTTTTGACCAACACTGAATACAGATTGTTCACATTTCTTGACTCATGCTCCAAGGAAAATGTGCCATCTCTCTTTCCTGCTGTAGAGCAGGCAAGTAAAATGGTACAATACCAGATGGCCCTAGTTGAACAAAAATTCACATATGACAATGCTGGTTCCAGAGGTCAAAGTTCCTTGGGCAACCAAGGAGGAGAGATGTGGGTGACACACACCTGGCTCAACAGAGACATGGAAGCACTATCAAATGTCTGGGACAGTTTCATTAGACCCTCCTGGCACCCAGGACGTGATGCACGGTGTAGTCCATCAAGGAGGGAAAAGTTTTGGAAGATGGTGAAGGAGTACCTAGCTTATCATAGCAGCATCCTCAATGATTCCTATGTGCGGTACAACTATTGGTTACCCAAGGTGGACATATGTCATGACTCATGAACTGTCCCTCAACACCTTGGAGGTGCTGACCTGCCCTGAGGAGGTTTTCAGTGTGGGCAAAATAACTGATAGGAACATCAGCCTGTGATTTATAAATACTGACAGACTGACTCATATAAACATGAACACGGCCTGCATGCCAAGAATTCTGAACGCCATTGGATGACAGCAGTGGAAGACAAAGCCAATTCAAATGTTCCATTTTTCTGGTGTATTCACTTGCACTCCTTCCCACCCAAAAGAGTATGCAGTTCATGGTTTCTTCTTTTTCTTGTCTTACTCTAATCCAAAATGATGCTTTTTCCAGCATCTATGCCTACACTAGGTTGCAGCAGCAAGGAATGTAATGCAAAATTTGCTGCCTAAATGTCTTGAATACATTATTCTTACTCCAGTAGCTAGTCCTACACTAATTTCAGCTAAGAGCAGTATTATTATAGAATAGAATCTATTTAAATTGACCCTGAAAAGACTTTTGGTTGTACGTGGCAGCACCAGGAGCTGTAAGGCAATAATCCCTGACTACATGCCTCTAATACGCTATCCCTACTCCAGCAGCTAACACTATAGTAAATGCAGCTAAGAATGGTATTATTATAGAATAGAATCCATTTAAATTGGCCCTGAAATGACTATTGGTTGTATGTGGAAGCACCAAGAACTGCAAGGCAAAAATCCTTGACAAAATGCCTCTAATTCACTATTCCTATTCTAGCAGCTAATCCTATGCTAATTGCAGCTAAGAGTGTTATTAATTAATAGAATCTATTTGACTTAGCTCTGAATAATAATAATAATAATTTTTATTTATATAGCGCCAACATATTCCGCAGCGCTTTACAAATTATAGAGGGGACTTTTACAGACAAAAGACATTACAGCATAACAGAAATCACAGTTCAAAATAGATACCAGGAGGAATGAGGGCCCTGCTCGCAAGCTTACAAACTATGAGGAAAAGGGGAGACACGAGAGGTGGATGGTAACAATTGCTTTAATTATTTGGACCAGCCATAGTGTAAGGCTCGGGTGTCCATGTAAATCTGCATGAACCAGTTAACTGCCTAAGGCTGGTTTCACACTTGCGTTTTTTGCCGCTGCGTTTTAGCGCTAAAAAACGCATGCGTTTTTTTTCTATACTTAACATTAAAAACGCATGCGTTTTTTAGCATGCGTTTTGACGCGTTTTCGGCAACGCATGCGGTTTTTGATGCATGCGTTTAGTTGCAGAAATGCAACCTAAAGTAATTTCTAGCGGCGTTTTTTTGCCGCAAAAAAACGCATGCGTTTATTCGTGGCAAAAAAATGTATTGCTGTCTATGTAAACGCATGCGTTTTTAAGCACATGCGTTTGCATGCGTTTTTAAACGCATGTGTTTCTATAGAAAAACACAAGAAAACACAAAAAAACAAGAAAACCCTAACCCTAACCCTTGGGTTACTAGGGATCCTAACCCTAACCCTAACCCTAAGGTTAGGATCCCTAGTAACCCTAGGGATCCTAACCCTAACCCTAACCCTAGGGATCCTAACCCTAACCCTTAGGGTTAGGGTTAGGATCCTAACCCTTAGGGTTAGGGTTAGGGTTAGGATCCCTAGGGTAAAGGTTAGGGTTAGGGTTAGGATCCCTAGTAACCCTAGGAATCCTAACCCTAACCCTAACCCTAGGGATCCTAACCCTAACCCTTAGGGTTAGGGTTAGGATCCTAACCCTTAGGGTTAGGGTTAGGGTTAGGATCCCTAGGGTTATGGTTAGGGTAAGGGTTAGGGGTAGGGATAGGGTTAGGGTTAGGATCACAAGGGTTAGGGTTAGGGGTAGGGTTAGCATTAGGGTTAGGGTTAGGATCCCAAGGGTTATGGTTAGGGTTAGGGGTAGGGTTAGGGTTAGGATCCCTATTGCTATGGTTAGGGTTAGGGTTAGGGGTAGGGTTAGGGTTTGGGTTAGGGTTAGGGTTAGGATCACAAGGGTTATGGTTAGGGTTAGGGTTAGGGGTAGGGTTAGGGTTAGGATCCCTAGGGTTATGGTTAGGGTTAGAGGTAGGGTTAGGGTTTGGGTTAGGGTTAGGGTTAGGATCACAAGGGTTATGGTTAGGGTTAGGGTTTGGATCCCTTTATCACCTTGATGGTGGGGGGTGACTTATCAGTGACTTGGTGACCAGGACATTCTTCTAATAAAAAGCTACCCCTAACCCTAACCCTAGGGATCCTAACCCTAACCCTAGCTAATTCTATTAATAGTGGGTTTTCTAGTTGATTTTGATGATTGGCAGCTGTCACACACTTCTCAGCATGCGTTTCAAAAACGCAAACGCAGGAAAAAACGCATGTAAACGCGTCAAAATGCCGCGTTTTTTTTCTGCATGCAAAAATGCATGCGTCTAAAAAAAGCAGCGTTTGCATGCGTTTACATGCATTTTTTCACCACCTGCGGGTTTTTTTAAAACGCTGCAGATCAAAACGCAAGTGTGAAACCAGCCTAAGTGTGTAGCAGTATAGACACAGAGTGCTATTAAATGCATAAAGTGTATGAGAACATGATGTGAGAAACCTGATTGTTTTGGTTTTTTTTTAATAGGCCACACAGGGATAGTTAGGTTAATGCGTTGAGGCGGTAGACCAATCTGAATAAATGAGTTTTTAGGGCACGCTTAAAACTGTGGGGATTAATCATATTAACCTGGGTAGTGCATTCCAAAGAATCGGCGCAGCACGTGTAAAGTCTTGGAGATGGGAGTGGGAGGTTCTGATTATTGAGGATGCTAACCTGAGGTCATCAGCGGAGCAGAGGGCACAGGTAGGGTGGTAGACTGAGACCAGAGAGGAGATGTAGGGTGGTGCTGAGCCATGGAGTGCTTTGTGGATGAGGGTAGTAGTTTTGTACTGGATTCTGGAGTGGATGGGTAGCCGATGTAATGACTGGCACAAGGTAGAGGCATCGGTGTAACGGTTGGTGAGGAATATGATCCTGGCTGCAGCATTCAGGACAGATTGGAGTGGGGAGAGTTTGGTAAGAGGGAGGCCGATAAGTAGAGAGTTACAATAGTCCAGACTAGGGTTGAGCGACTTTCATTTTTTTAAGATCGAGTCGGGTTTTGTGAAACTCGACTTTGTCCAGAGTCGAGTCGAGTGCAGTCGGCCGATTATCGCTAAAAGTCGGGGATCGACCGAAACACGAAACCCAATGCAAGTCAATGGGGAAGCATAGTCGGCAGTGAGTGGAGGCCAGGAAAACACCTACAGTGCCCATTTTAATGCCAAAAACATCCATTCTTGTTTCTGAAGCTTGTCAATCTTAATTAACTTTATAATAATAGTTGTTCAATGGAACTTGGGGGTCATTTGGCAAATTTGTGGGGGGTAGGGCTGGTTCAAGGTTTTAGTGGGCCCAGGAATCGTGGACTACGTCACGGCGGTGGAGCAGGGAGAGGAAAGTATTTCAACGTTGCAAGTGCTGTGATCCTGAGCAAGCAGGGGGGCACACTTGTTCGCATTGGCACTGGCACAGGGCCCCTCAAAGTACAGCGGTGTGTTTGCATGGCGGGGGAGCCTCCCACCAGCAGCGACACTTTTGCGTACTCTGAGGGGCCCTGTGCCAGTGACGTCGCCAACGAGTATGCCCCCCCACCTGATGAAGGAACCTGCACTTTCATCTGCACCTTCCTCTTTGTCCGTGTGTAAGGTGGTATAACATGCGGGAAGGGGAACCTTACTTTCAGCAGGGTCAGATTCTGGCTGTGTAGAGTGCAAGGGGAATGTAGTGGTCTAGGTCAATGTACCAGCAGACTCATCTAGCAGTGGCTGGGCAATGGACAGGATGAGGAGGAAACACAGATATAGGGCCAAAGAATAAAGTAGGCTAAATGCAGTTCAAAATTGGTAACAGGACTAAACAGGCGGCATTGCTTTGTTCAGTGGAGTAGCAAACACAGGAGCAGCAGACACTGTTTTAAGGGCCAAAACACACTAATAGGCCAAATGCAGTTTAATATCTGATACTTTAGGCCAAAAGCCTAAGACTGAAGCTCAGCTTTATTCAGTTGAGGGCAAACACCAGGGTGGGGCAGACACCGTTAGTAGGCCCTAACCACCAATTTTTGAAAACACAGCACTTAATGAGAGCCAGAAGGATGAAGCTCAGCTTTATTCAGTTGAGGACAAACACCAGGCAGGGGCAGACACCGTTAGTAGGCCGTAACCAAAGTTGAAGGCCAAATGCAGTTTAATATCTGATACTATAGGCCCAAAGCCAGAAGGTTGAAGCTCAGCTTTATTCAGTTGAGGGCAAACACCAGGGAGGGGCAGACACCGTTAGTAGGCCCTAACCATCAATTTTTAAAATAACAGCACTTAATGAGAGCCAGAAGGTTGAAGCTCAGCTTTATTCAGTTGAGGAAAAACACCAGGCAGGGGCAGACACCGTTAGTAGGCCGTAACCAAAGTTAAAGGCCAAATGCAGTTTAATATCTGATACTATAGGCCGAAAGCCAGAAGGTTGAAGCTCAGCTTTATTCAGTTGAGGAAAAACACCAGGGAGGGGCAGACACCGTTAGTAGGCCCTAACCACCAAT
This sequence comes from Ranitomeya variabilis, assembly GCF_051348905.1. Classification (NCBI taxonomy): domain Eukaryota; kingdom Metazoa; phylum Chordata; class Amphibia; order Anura; family Dendrobatidae; genus Ranitomeya; species Ranitomeya variabilis. Next base: position 326,588,235 of record NC_135236.1, read on the forward strand.
TTTTGAAAACACAGCACTTAATGAGAGCCAGAAGGATGAAGCTCAGCTTTATTCAGTTGAGGACAAACACCAGGGAGGGGCAGACACCGTTAGTAGGCCATAACCAAAGTTGAAGGCCAAATGCAGTTTAATTTCTGATACTACAGGCCGAAAGCCAGAAGGTTGAAGCTCAGCTTTATTCAGTTGAGGAAAAACACCAGGGAGGGGCAGACACCGTTAGTAGGCCCTAACCACCAATTTTTAAAAACACAGCACTTAATGAGAGCCAGAAGGTTGAAGCTCAGCTTCATTCAGTTGAGGAAAAACACCAGGAAGGGGCAGACACCGTTAGTAGGCCGTAACCAAAGTTGAAGGCCAAATGCAGTTTTATATCTGATACTATAGGCCGAAAGCCAGAAGGTTGAAGCTCAGCTTTATTCAGGTGAGGGCAAACACCAGGGAGGGGCAGACACCGTTAGTAGGCCCTAACCACCAATTTTTAAAATAACAGCACTTAATGAGAGCCAGAAGGATGAAGCTCAGCTTTATTCAGTTGAGGACAAACACCAGGGAGGGGCAGACACCGTTAGTAGGCCGTAACCAAAGTTGAAGGCCAAATGCAGTTTAATATCTGATACTATAGGCCGATAGCCAGAAGGTTGAAGCTCAGCTTTATTCAGTTGAGGAAAAACACCAGGGAGGGGCAGACACCGTTAGTAGACCCTAACCACCAATTTTTGAAAACACAGCACTTAATGAGAGCCAGAAGGATGAAGCTCAGCTTTATTCAGTTGAGGGCAAACACCAGGGAGGGGCAGACACCGTTAGTAGGCCCTAACCACCAATTTTTAAAATAACAGCACTTAATGAGAGCCAGAAGGTTGAAGCTCAGCTTTATTCAGTTGAGGAAAAACACCAGGCAGGGGCAGACACCGTTAGTAGGCCGTAACCAAAGTTGAAGGCCAAATGCAGTTTAATTTCTGATACTATAGGCCGAAAGCCAGAAGGTGGAAGCTCCGATTTAGACAGTGGAGGACAATTTGAATTAGGGACTGCAGACAGACTTAGTAGGCTGTCCCCTGTGGACCATGCATCCAACACATTAACCCATTGCGCCGTAATGGACACGTAATCTTCCGTGGCCATGCCTACAGGTCCATGCGTCTGTTGTCAGGTGCACCTTTGTACTCACAGATTGCCAGAGTGCATGGACAATGCGGTCTTTTACATGCTGGTGGAGGGTTGGGATGGCTTTTCTCGCAAAAGAATTGTCGACTGGTTAGCTTGTAGCGTGGTACAGCGTAGTCCATCATGGCCTTATTAATAGTAAATAAAATATATAGCTAGGCTCTATGAACTTTTAAATAGGTTCCAGGGGTACACGGGCAGCATTGGTGTGGTCAGTGGAGGAGTATTGCAAGTAGGGACCACAGACAGGCTCACAAAGGCCTAAAATAACAAACAGTAGGCAGTCAGAGACACTACATTGTACTATGAGGGACCCAGTGGCAGTGCCGTCGACCAAAAGCGAGCACACCCACCTCTTCTGACAAACAGCACTGTAACTAACGGGTGCTTGCGCCAAGTGTCGAGAGTGAGACAACGGCCCCGTGGGGGGAGTTTTCCCATTGGGGGATGTGTAAACATGTCGTATGCTGGTCATACAGCTGCTGCAAATTAAGAGATTTGAACACTCAGTAAGACCAGTCCACAAGCAACACCTTTTTATAGGAAAGCTAGGTGTCAGCCGGGAAAGGTGGGGCAAAATCATTCGAAATCCAGGAGTGGTTCATTTTAATGAAGGTGAGATCATCCACATTTTGGGTAGCCAGACGAGTCCTTTTTTAGGTTAATATTGAACCAGCAGCACTGAATACTCTTTTTGATAGCACACTAGCTGCTGGGCAAGCAAGCTCCTGCAACGCATATTCTGCCAATTCAGGCCAGGTGTCTAATTTTGATGCCCAGTAATCAAATGGGAATGACGGTTGAGGGAGAACATCGAGTTGAGGAGCTCTGTATATAGTATACAGTGTATAATGTCAGTGTACAAATAATGCAGTGATCACCAGTGACATTTTACACAGGAGCACTGTAAATAGTGGCAGCGTACAGGTAATACAATGATCACCAGTGCCATTATACTGAGGAGCTCTGAATATAGTATACAGTATATAGTGTTAGTGTACAGGTAAAGCAGTGCTCACCAGTAGCATTATACATAGGAGCTCTTTATATAGTGTTAGTGTGCAGGTAATACAGTGATCACCAGTGCCATTATACACAGGAGCCCTGTATATAGTGTAGAAGTAATGCAGTGACCACCGGTGAGAGAATACACAAGAGCACTGTATATAGTATACAGTGTATAGTGTCAATGTCTAGGTAACACATTGACTCACCATTGACATCTGTAGTTGAAGTCATTCATCTTCACTTTTCTTCTTTATTCGGTGCAGACTGCCATTACTTCTTTCAGCCAGGACTTGTTTTTGCAGAAAATGAAGACACAGTTATCTATAGCTGATTGCTTCCATAGGACATTCCTCACTTTTTTCCAGCTACTACATTACATCATATGAAGAAAAAAAGGGACATAGTGCCACCCTGCACAGTAACAGTACCCTACTTTTCTTCCCTCCATAGAACACAGTATCCTTAAAAGCAAATTAAATTACAGCAGTAATAATGTCCCCTGATTGGTCCCTACAGTAATTATATCCCCACGTAATTACCTCTATAAACCAATAATGTATGTTCTGCATCCTGACCCCCATATAGTAATTATGTCACACCTTTATTTAATAAGGTCCCAGATCCCAGTATGTATCTTAGTGCATTGGTGTACCACACGGCCAATCCATGATTGAAGGCTGGCTGTTTCATTAGGTATTGCACCTGTGCATTTGCCATTTTATTTGGGTCCGCTGCACCATGTCTGTGCAATTGTGTTGAGGCCCATTTAGATAGGTAAGGATATCTGCCTGTTTTTGGTGTGTTTTCTTGAATTTTTCCTCTTTTGGTGTTTTTCATGTTAGAGTAGGACCAGCAAATGTAGGGACCCTTGATGTGGGTTGCCGGCTTACATATTATGGCCAGAATATCAACCAATACCTTACATATATTTATATGTTTTGTTTTGCATGTTGTATTTTTTTGCAGGGTGCAGTTGGGCCCAAATGGTTCTGTACACTGTGGCCTCTGTTCACACAGGATGCATTGTAGCACTGGGCAGCCCGCCATAGGGCATTATTAACAGGCTGGAGCCAAATGCTCTGCATTTCTTGTGTGAACACGCCACATACAGAGTATGTATCTTAGTGCATTGGTGTACCACACGGCCAATCCCTGATTGAAGGCTGGCTGTTTCATTAGGTATTGCACCTGTGCATTTGCCATTTTATTTGGGTCCGCTGCACCCTGTCTGTGCAATTGTATTGAGGCCCATTTAGACAGGTAAGCATCTCTGCCTGTTTTTGGTGTGTTTTCCCCATATAATGATCCATACAGTATAATGGGCCCATATAATGCTCCATACAGTATAATGAGCTCCATATACTACTCTATACAGTATAATGGGCCCCATAAATTATTCCATACAGTATAATGGGCCCACAAAGTGCTTTATACAGTATACTGGCCTCTTATATTGCTCAATACTGTATAATGGGCCCCACATATTGCTCTAACCAGTATAATGGGTCCCATATATTATCCATACTGTATAATGGGCCCCATATATTTTATACTTACAGAATACTGGCCCCATATATTGCCCAATCCAGAGCAATGGCCCCACTCAGTTCTCCATACAATATAGTGGCCACATATATTGCTCCATACAGTATAATGGGTCCCAAATATTGATCCATATAGAATTATTGCCCCATAGGTTGCTCCATACGGAATAATTGCCACATATATTGCTACATACAGTATATTGGCCCCATATATTGCTCCATACAGTATATAATGGCCTCATTATAATGCTCTAAACATTATAATGGACCCATATAGCTTATTTAGCTCCATATAGTATAATAGCCCCATATATTGCTCCATACATTAAAAAAATAAAATATTCATCTCTCCTCATTCTCCTCAGCATCATCTGACTCTCTGCAGTGCTCAGCACAGAGGCGTTGCTGTAGTGATGTCATCACGCCATCTGCCCTGAGACATCACAGAGTCAGACAATGCTGAAGACACTGGACGGAGCTGCTGGGAATAAGGAGAGGTGAGTATTTGAGAGGGGGGTGCTGGCATCGGGCTCCACTGATTCATGAGTACCATAGCATGCTGCTGTCTCTGAAGGCGAGTGGGGCCCCGATTCATCCAGGGCCCCAGCAGTTACCCCTGTGTGTCAGTTGGTGACACCAGCCTTTTTCGTCACCGCTGGAGAGGTCTGAATGCACACACCCATGCCCGTAAAAATGTGTTTTTCTCAGTCGCCCATGACAGCACTACTAGAGAGAGGGGATCCCCCCTTCAGGGTCAGGAAACCTACAGGATAAAAGGGTGGTATCTCTCCCCTGCATCAGTTCGGTTTCCTGTCCCTGACGGGGAACCTTCTAGGACGGTACCTGCTAGAAGACCGGAACCTGAAAACGAGTAATCCGGAGCTGACCAGTCCGAGTTCCGGAAGCGGGGAGGCCCCTGCCACGGCTGGTCCGGTATCCGAGGCCGCCACGGCTACGACCGATGGGTCTGAAAGCGTGAGCAGAGGGAAGCGCAGCCACCACTCCGGATAGTAGTTAGGGGCTCTCGGCATTCTGCGGTGTGCAGGACACCGGTGATCCAAGATGGCGTCGCACCGGAAGTAGTGAGAGGACTTCCGGTTCAGGGGTGGTGCAGTGCGTGAGTACACCAAGATGGCACTGCCCTGGAACCGGATTTCTTCATTTCCGGGTCCCTGACTGCGCACGCATGCGCAGTAGAGTTTTAAAAAAATAAAATAAAATAAAATAATGATGAACGCTTCCTCTGTCATGCAGCCACAGGGGGAGGGGCTGATAATAAGCACCAAGCTTTAAAAAGAAGGTGAACATGGAAGCTCTTGCTGCATGCCGTCCCAAGGTAGTAACATGGAAGGCAGCGATCAGCAGCTCCAGCCGCCACCACAGCAGCAGCAGCGCCACCATCAGCGACCGAAACCGGACGCACAGAAGAAACGAACTTCTGCTGGCACCCGGAGTTCTTGGTCTGGTAGCCATTCCACGCAGCATAGCAAGATCTCCAGTGTGGTGAACCAGCTACTGCCTACGGATCTCACACTTCAGGATCCTACCCCTCCTCTAGAACCGGTACCTGTGGCTGCGTCAGATTGGTGAGTGTTCTCGGTGAAAGCTCACTTTTTATAATTTGGGGTCCCCCTTCTCTATTTATCTTAGGGAAGGAAGAAAATGGGGAAGACATGGAGCGCCCCCAGACGCAGGGCCGCGGGGTTCTCGTACCGGGCTTCTCTGTCTCAGTTCTGGGGTTGTCACGGGTAGGCCTGGAGTTCTTCCAGGACCCTAGTGACGCCCCTCTCCCACAGTTGCCCCCTATGTCTGCTTAGGTGATTTAGGTGAGACAGCCAACCTATAATTAACTGTCCTGCCGTTGGTTTGAAGTAATGCTTGGAGCCCAATACTTCCTCGGCGTTCCAGCCACCGGCTACGTGCCTCAGTAGGATGTTGCCTCGATCTTACGGCACGACTCCTACTGGTGTTATCTCCTTTTTGCTTTGATCTCGTTTCTCACTCTTCACAATAAACCTCGCTTCTTGTCCTTTCTTGAGATACTGCCACGATGTAGTGCAGGCGCGGTTCCTTAACGCTCTGTCTTGGTCGATAGGCCTCTGTCAGGATCCCACCCCTGACAGGGACCCCTCTGAATCTTCCCCTGCAACACCATCTGCCACAGGATGTTGCCTGGTTCCAACCCAGTCAGCTTCTGTCTAACTTTCTATCCAACCCCCAGTTTTACCAGATTGTGAGGAGTGGCCTAATACATAGTGCTCCCCCTGGAGGCCAGACTATGAAGTGTATTGGTATCTGTGATACCTGGTCAGGTGAACTCCTTAAGTGCCATCAGACGTACCATCACTCCCCTTAGCGGCGGAGCGTCAGTACTGCAACGACCGGACTCTGGGGCGCTGCAGACAAAACACAGAATCTGCCCCTTGTGCGAAAAAGATTTACCATAATCTTGGGATAAGAAGCTATGTGACTCCTGTATAGGACGAGTCCTCTGTGAGGAGACCCCAAACTTCGCCTCTGAATTGCGATCCGTAATTAAGTCAGAGGTGGAAACTGTGTTTAACTCCCTTAAAAGTGAAAAGAAAGTCAGTAGAAAAGAACCTATTCCCTTATAGGAATTCGGATTCTTCCAGCTCTAAGAGTGGGAACTCAGATTCACAGGACTCCTCCTTCTCCTCTTCAGATAATGAGAGTGGAGTACGGCATTGCTTCCTCCTAGATGAAGCTGACGGCCTTGTAAAGGCAGTAAGATCAACAATGGGGTTATTGGACCCTCGTCCTGACAAAACAGTACAGGACATCATGTTTGGAGGACTATGCCAAAAAAAGCGTAAAGTTTTTCCCCTTAATGAAAACGTACAAGCGTTAATTAAAAAGGAGTGGGAAAAACCAGAGAGAAAAAATGCATCGGTTCCCTCTATTAAAAGGAAATATCCCTTTGAAGAGGAGGCTTCTATTTCATGGGATAAAGCCCCCAAACTTGACGTCGCGGCAGCTAAGGCCTCAAAAAAATTTGCGTTACAATTTGAGGATATGGGAAAACTGAAAGATCCTCTTGATAAGAGAGCAGATACTTTTCTTAAAGGGGCCTGGAAGTCGGCAGGGGGATGTTTAAAACCAGCCATAGCAGCTGCTTGCACATCACGATCCCTAAAGATCTGGGTTGACAACCTAGAAAAACAGCTAAGGGATGGGGTGCCCAGAAATAAGGTACTAGAGTCTATCCCTATGATTAGAGGAGCCACGGCATTTTTGGCGGACTCTTCTGCCGATTCAATTAAACTAGCATCTAAATCTGCAGCTCTTTCGAATGCAGCGCGTAGAACCCTATGGCTAAAAAGCTGGCCAGGTGATTTACAAACTAAGTAAAAACTTTATTCAATCCCATGTGAGGGCAAGTTTCTTTTTGGAGAAACTCTGGACGATATCCTGCAGAAAGCAGGTGACAAAAAGAAAAAGGGTTCCCCAACCTGGCCCCAATGTTCGCTAAGCATCCCTTTCGGAACAGAAAAGTTTTTAGAAAAAGACCACCAAGGGATCAAAACCAATGGGATGATGGGAAAAGAAGAGACAGGGGGTTCCTTTTCGGTAATTCCTCATGAGACAGAAAACCCCCTCCCCCCAAGTGACATCTTCCCCAGGGTGGGAGGGAGATTGTCTCAATTCCTCCCGGCCTGGGAGAAAATTTCAACCAGCCCTTGGATACTAAATTTAATAGGTGCGGGGCTTCAAATAGAATTTCTATCTCTACCCCCCCTCGAAACTATGTGATAACACCGCTGAGGTCCTCTCCTCAACAACAAGTAGCTCTAGAACTAGAGATCTTAAAACTGATAGACAAAGCTGTCATCCAGGAAGTCCCCCCCTCTGGAGAGAGGGAAGGGATTTTACTCCCCGTTATTCCTGGTTCCCAATCTGGACGGGACCTTCCGGACTATAATAAACTTACGGAAGTTAAATACTTATGTAAAGAACCAGAGATTCAAAATGGAGTCAATAAAGTCAACAATAAAAAATCTGTTTCCAAACTGTTTTATGATAGTTCTAGATCTCAGCGACGCGTATTATCACGTTCCCATCCAGGAGAACTCTCAAAAATACCTCAGACTGGCAGTAGTCATAAAAGGACAAATAAGGGAATACCAATACAGAGCTCTTCCCTTTGGTATATCAATTGCACCTCGCATCTTCACCAAATTGGTAGCAGAGATGATGTCACATCTAAGAGAGGAAGACATTTTGATTGTTCCGCATTTGGACGACTTTCTGATCGTGAGCAACTCGGCCCAACTCTGCCGTCAGCAATGCGACAGAGTGATAGACACTCTAAAAAAATTAGGTTGGCTGGTGAACCTTCAGAAGTCAAAGCTAGAACCAATCAGGGTTCAGGAATTTTTGGGTCTCACCTTGGACTCAAGCTCTCAAGAATGTCGCCTCCCAGTCCAGAAAAGACAAAAGATAATACATCTAGTGTCAGAAGTTTGCTCAAACCCATCCATGTCTCTGAGGAAGGTGATGTCGTTACTGGGGTCCCTCTCTGCTTGTCTTCCAGCAGTTCAGTGGGCACAGCTCCACATGAGACCCCTCCAGTGGGACATTTTAAGGAACCAAAAATTGCTAAGGGGTCGGTTAGAGGGTCGCATGACTCTAAGTTTGCCTACTATTCATTCCCTAGCTTGGTGGTTAAATCCCACCAATCTATCAAAAGGAATTCCCTGGGTGATAGAGGTGTCCCAGATAGTTACCACAGACGCAAGTCCCACAGGGTGGGGGGCTCATCTGGACAACAAAGTCGCTCAGGGAGCTTGGACAAGTCAGGAACTGGGGGCTTCCTCAAACCAAAAAGAACTTAAGGCAGTGAATCATGCACTACTCTCCTTCCTACACAAATTACAAGGGCATCACGTCCAAATATTTTTGGACAACAGAGCAGTAGTAGCCTACTTAAACCACCAGGGGGGGACCAGGTCTCAGACATTAATGAAAACCACCTCCGAAATCTTCAGCCTGGTACAGAACAGCTTTCTATCCCTATCGGCCCTACATATAAAAGGTTTAGAGAACCAGAAAGCGGACTTCCTAAGTCATACCCAACTAAAGCAAGGGGAATGGGCTCTGAATCAGGACATCTTCAACAAAATTACAGATCTATGGGGAATCCCTGTAATAGACCTCTTTGCAAACATACACAACAGGAAGGTAAAAACCTTTTGCTCTCTAGATCCCAGGGGGAACCCTCAGGCTGTAGACGCATTCACGATTCCCTGGACACAAACTCTTGCATATGCATTCCCTCCCACCATCCTCATTCCAGCAGTTATGCGAAAAATCAGACAGGACAGATCCAGACTCATCCTAATAGCCCCCTTCTGGCCCAAAAGGGCCTGGTTCTCCTGGCTAAGAATGCTATCAATCACCGATCCCTGGGTCCTTCCGGATCTTCCGGACCTCCTGTCACAGGGACCGGTGTTCCACCCTCAGTCAGAGAATCTCCACCTGACAGCGTGGAATTTGAGAGGTCACTATTGAAGGAAAGGGGGTTTTCTGACAAGCTAGTTTCTACACTAATGAAAAGTAGAAAACCTGTGACCACAAAAATATATGGCAAAACTTGGAAAAAGTTCTTGTCCTCCTCTGGGGTTAGCTTGAAAGATGGGGTCCCAGTTGCTGAAATATTAGAATTTCTACAAAAGGGGTTAGACCTAGGCCTTTCAGTAAGTACTTTAAAATAGGGTTGAGCGAAACGGGTCGTTCATTTTCAAAAGTCGCCGACTTTTGGCAAAGTCGGCGTCTCATGAAACCGAGCCGATCCCAGCGTTGCATCGGCCATGCGGTACGCGACTTTCACGCCAAAGTCGCATTTCAATGACGCGAAAAGCGCCATTTCTCAGCCAATGAAGGTGAACGCAGAGTGTGGGCAGCGTGATGACATAGGTCCTGGTCCCCACCATCTTAGAGAAGGGCATTGCAGTGATTGGCTTGCTGTTTGCGGCGTCACAGGGGCTATAAAGGGGCGTTCCCGCCGACCGCCATCTCACTGCTGCTGATCTGAGCTTAGGGATAGGATGCTGCCGCTTCATTAGAAGCAGGGAGAGCGTTAGGCAGGGTCCATTAACCACCAAACCACTTGTGCTGTAGCGATTTCCACTGTCCAACACCACCTTCGGTGTGCAGGGACAGTGGAAGCTACATTTTTTTTTTTTCTCTCAGCGCTGTAGCTCATTGGGCTGCCCTAGAAGGCTCCCTGATAGCTGTATTGCTGTGTGTACGCCACTGTGCAAACCAACTGCTTTTTTCAAAGCACATATCCTCTTGTTCCTTCCTTTCTGCACAGCTATCTTTTTTGTTTGTCCACACTTTTTATTTAATTTGTGCATCAGTCCACTCCTTATTGCTGCCTGCCATACCTGGCTGAGATTACTGCAGGGAGATAGTAATTGTAGGACAGTCCCTGTTTTTTTTTTTTTTTTTTTGTGGGAGATTAAGATTGGCATTTCTGCTAGAGTGCCATCCCTGTGTGTGCCATCTCTCACTCAGTGGGCCATAGAAAGCCTATTTATTTTTTTGCTTGATTTGGGTTCTAAAATCTACCTGAAAAAAAATCACTACATCAATCAGTGGGAGATTAATATTGCCCTTTCTGCTTGTGTGCCACTCCTGACTCCTGTGTGTGCCATCTCTCACTCAGTGGGCCATAGAAAGCCTATTTATTTTTTATTATTTGGTTTCTAAAGTCTCCCTGAAAAAGAAAAAAAAAATAAAACAGTGGGAGATTAATATTGCCCTTTCTGCTTGTGTGCCACTCCTGACTCCTGTGTGTGCCATCTCTCACTCAGTGGGCCATAGAAAGCCTATTAATTTTTTTGCTTGATTTGGGTTCTAAAATCTACCTGAAAAAAAAACACTACATCAATCAGTGGGAGATTAATATTGCCCTTTCTGCTTGTGTGCCACTCCTGACTCCTGTGTGTGCCATCTCTCACTCAGTGGGCCATAGAAAGCCTATTTATTTTTTTTATTTGGTTTCTAAAGTCTCCCTGAAAAAGAAAAAAAAAATAAAACAGTGGGAGATTAATATTGCCCTTTCTGCTTGTGTGCCACTCCTGACTCCTGTGAGTGCCATCTCTCACTCAGTGGGCCATAGAAAGCCTATTTATTTTTTATTATTTGGTTTCTAAAGTCTCCCTGAAAAAGAAAAAAAAAAGAAAACAGTGGGAGATTAATATTGCCTTTTCTGCTTGTGTGCCACTCCTGACTCCTGTGTGTGCCATCTCTCACTCAGTGGGCCATAGAAAGCCTATTTATTTTGTATTATTTGGTTTCTAAAGTCTCCCTGAAAAAGAAAAAAAAAATAAAACAGTGGGAGATTAATATTGCCCTTTCTGCTTGTGTGCCACTCCTGACTCCTGTGTGTGCCATCTCTCACTCAGTGGGCCATAGAAAGCCTATTTATTTTTTATTATTTGGTTTCTAAAGTCTCCCTGAAAAAGAAAAAAAAAATAAAACAGTGGGAGATTAATATTGCCCTTTCTGCTTGTGTGCCACTCCTGACTCCTGTGTGTGCCATCTCTCACTCAGTGGGCCATAGAAAGCCTATTTATTTTTTATTATTTGGTTTCTAAAGTCTCCCTGAAAAAGAAAAAAAAAATAAAACAGTGGGAGATTAATATTGACATTTGTGCTTGAGTGACAGTCCTGCGTGTGTGGCATCTCTGTGACTTGGTGCCACAGAAAACAGAGTGTGTAACATTGTGCCTGATTTTCCTTGTGGTCTCACCAACCTGTTAAGGGATATTGAAATCATACTGAAGTTATAGCTCACTGTGTAAGTTGTTTGACAGCAACAAATAAAGTTACTTTGGTTAAGTTTTTAAAACAATGAGGAAGTCTGGTGCAAGAGGTCGTCGTGGCCGTGGGCGTTCATTGTCAGCTGGTAATGATGGTAGTGGTAGTGGAGCATCAGGTGGTCGTGGGGATAAAAATATTCCACCTTAGTCTGGAGCTGTGGAGCCAGTTTCGTCGTCTGGCTACACAAGGCCTCGAACGCTCTCTTTTCTGGGAGTAGGAAAACCGCTTTTAAAGGCGGAGCAGCAACAGCAAGTTTTGGCTTACATTGCAGACTCAGCCTCTAGCTCTTTTGCCTCCTCTTCTGAAACTGGTAAATGTAAAAGCAGCGCATCGCTTGTGGATGTTCATGGTCAGGGACAAGTCGCTTCCTTGTCCTCTTCAGCAAAAACTACAACAAGAGAGAAGGATGCAGCAGGCGACACAACGGGTTACTCCATGGAGCTCTTTACACATACCGTCCCTGGCTTAGAAAGTGAAACACTTAACAGGCCATGCCCATTACAAGTAGATTCTGACATGGAGTGCACTGATGCACACCCACAGCCAGAGTACTATGCTGCTCCTTTGACTCAGACCACCACATTGCCCTCTCAGGGTACTGATCCACAATCAGACCCTGATGAGACTATGTTGCCCCGCCACGAACGCTATACCACCGACCGACACAGTGACACAGACGAAGTTGCACACGAGCTCGAAGAGGAGGTAATAGATGACCCAGTTGTTGACCCCGATTGGCAGCCATTGGGGGAACAGGGTGCAGGCGGCAGTAGTTCAGAAGCGGAGGTGGAGGAGGGGCCGCAGCAGGCATCAACATCGCAACAGGTTCCATCTGCCGGGCCCGTATCTGGCCCAAAACGCGTGTCAAAGCCAAAACCTGTTGGAGGACAGCGTGGCCATCCGGTTAAAGCTCAGTCTGCAATCCCTGAAAAGGGATCCGATGCTAGGAAGAGTGCAGTCTGGCATTTTTTTAAACAACATCCAATTGATCAGCGCAAAGTCATCTGTCAAAAATGTTCAACTAGCTTAAGCAGAGGTCAGAATCTGAAAAGTCTAAATACTAGTTGCATGCATAGACACTTAACCACCATGCATTTTCAAGCCTGGACTAACTACCAAACGTTACTTAAGGTTGTAGCACCCTCGGCCAATGAAGCTAGTCAGCAACGCAACATCCCTTCCGTCACTGTAAGGCCACCATTTTCCGCACCACCGGCAGTATCTGTGCAGGTTTCTTTGCCAGCCAAAAGCAGTCAGGGTCAGGGAATCACCAGTTTTGTAGGAGGAAATATTGCATCTAGGGCACCGGCGGAAACAATACCGTCTCCAACCGTCTCTCAGTCTGCCATGTACACCGGCACACCCGAAAGATCCACGATCTCCAGCTCTCCAGTCCAGCTCACCCTACATGAGACTCTGGTTAGAAAAAGGAAGTACTTATCTCCGCATACACAGGGTTTTAACGCCCACATAGCTAGACTAATCTCGTTAGAGATGATGCCCTACCGGTTAGTTGAAAGCGAAGCTTTCAAAGCCCTGATGGAGTACGCTGAACCACAATACGAGCTACCCAGTCGACACTTTTTTTCCAGAAAAGCCATCCCAGCCCTGCACCAGCATGTTAAACAGCGCATCATCCATGCACTCAGGCAATCTGTGAGTACAAAGGTGCACCTGACTACAGATGCATGGACCAGTAGGCATGGCCAGGGACATTATGTGTCCATCACGGCACACTGGGTGAATGTGGTGGATGCAGGGTCCACAGGGGACATCAATTTCGGGACAGTTGTGCCTAGCCCATGGTCTAGGAAACAGTTGGTTGTAGGCGTTCGCACCCCCTCCTCCTCCTCCTCCTCCTCATCCTCCTGCAGAAGCTACAGCTCTTCCACAGACCGCAGTCGGCCAACCATTCCATCGGCAGATGACACTGTTGCACACCAGTTGTCCCATTATGGGCCAGCTACTGGCAAGCGTCAGCAGGCTGTATTGGCTATGAAGTGTTTGGGCGACAACAGACACACCGCGGAAGTTCTGTCCGAGTTCTTGCAACAAGAAACGCAGTCGTGGCTGGGCACAGTAGATCTTGAGGCAGGCAAGGTAGTGAGTGATAACGGAAGGAATTTTATGGCTGCCATCTCCCTTTCCCAACTGAAACACATTCCTTGCCTGGCTCACACCTTAAACCTGGTGGTGCAGTGCTTATTGAAAACTTATCCTGGTTTCTCCGACCTGCTCCTCAAAGTGCGTGGACTTTGCTCACATATCCGACGTTCGCCTGTACACTCCAGCCGTATGCAGACCTATCAGCGGTCTTTGAACCTTCCCCAGCATCGCCTAATCATAGACGTTGCAACAAGGTGGAACTCAACACTGCACATGCTTCAGAGACTGTGCCAACAGAGGCGGGCTGTTATGTTTTTGTGGGAGGATACACATACACGGGCAGGCAGTAGGATGGCAGACATGGAGTTGTCAGGTGTGCAGTGGTCGAAGATACAAGACATGTGTCAAGTCCTTCAGTGTTTTGAGGAATGCACACGGCTGGTTAGTGCAGACAACACCATAATAAGCATGAGCATCCCCCTAATGCGTCTGCTGATGCAAAGTTTGACGCACATAAAGGAGCAGGCGTCTGCACCAGAGGAAGAGGAAAGCCTTGATGACAGTCAGCCATTGTCTGGTCAGGGCAGTGTACAGGACGAGGTAGCGGGCGAAGAGGAGGTGGAGGACGAGGAGGATGATGGGGATGAGTATATTTTTAATGCGGAAGCTTTCCCGGGGGCACTGGAAATTGGTTGCGTGGCAAGGCCGGGTTTTGGTTTTTTGAGGGACACAAGTGACGTAGATTTGCCTGAAACTGCCCCTCAACCAATCACAACCGGAGATTTGACAACTGGAACTTTGGCCCACATGGCGGATTATGCCTTACGTATCCTAAAAAGGGACACACGCATTACGAAAATGATGAACGATGACGATTACTGGTTGGCCTGCCTCCTTGATCCACGCTATAAAGGCAAATTGCAAAATATTATGCCACATGAGAACTTGGAACTAATATTAGCAACCAAACAATCAACTCTTGTTGACCGTTTGCTTCAGGCATTCCCAGCACACAGCGCTGGTGATCGTTCTCACACGAGCTCCAGGGGGCAGCAGACTAGGAGTGTTAGGGGTGCACACATCAGAAGTGGCGTTGGACAGAGGGGTTTTCTGACCAGGTTGTGGAGTGATTTTGCTATGACCGCAGACAGGACAGGTACTGCTGCATCAATTGAAAGTGACAGGCGACAACATTTGTCCAGTATGGTTACTAACTATTTTTCATCCCTTATCGATGTTATCCCTCAACCGTCATTCCCATTTGATTACTGGGCATCAAAATTAGACACCTGGCCAGAATTGGCAGCATTGCAGGAGCTTGCTTGCCCGGCAGCAAGTGTCCTATCAGAAAGAGTATTCAGTGCTGCAGGTTCAATATTAACCGAAAAAAGGACTCGTCTGGCTACCCAAAATGTTGACGATCTAACATTCATTAAAATGAACCACAACTGGATTTCGAAATCTTTTGCCCCACCTTGCCCGGCCGACACCTAGCTTTCCTATGAAAAGCTCTTGCCTGTGGACTACTGTGAATTACTTTTCTAATGTCTAATTTTCTGCAGCTGATTGTCCAGCATACGACATGTTTACACCTCCCTAAATGGCCAAACTCCCCACACGGGGCCGTGGTATCGCGACTTGGCGCTAGCACCCGTGAGACTGTTGTTTGTCTGAAGAGGTGGGTGTGCTTGCTTTTGGTCGACGGCATTGCTACTGGGTCCCTCATAGTACAATAAAGTGTCTCTGGCGGTGGTGGTGCGCACCCAACGTCAGACACACTGTTGTAACATGAGGGGCCCTGGGCCTGTACCGCCGGCCACAAGAGAGTTCACCCACCCCCAGGTCAAACATTGCTCTACCACTTCCACAGTTATCTCTCACACTTCCACCAATGTTTAGTCTATGCGATAACATCCTTCCATACCTGCCACTGACAATACCATTGTGTTGACATGTATGATGGTACTTAACATAGTGAGGGGCAGTGTCCTCTATTTACCACAGTAAATACTTTGCGCTAAATTAGTAGGTCTGAAACAACACAGAGGATCCCACCCCTGAACCTAATGATTGCACCCTTTAGTGTTTTTGTTTTGTTTTAATGCGAGACATTCACATTTAATTGTTGTTTTTGACTACTAACTGGCAGACACTCATTACAATCGGCCTCCATTGACCAGACCACTGCTGCCCGTGTACCCCTGGAACCAATTTTAAAGTGCCTACAGCCAGCCCATTTTATTGTGTTAGGCCTTCGAAGCCTGTCTGCGGTCCCTCCTTCCACTAGGCCTCCACTGACCAGACCACTGCTGCCCGTGTACCCCTGGAACCAATTATAAAGTGCCTACAGCCAGCCCATTTTATTGAGTTAGGCCTTCGAAGCCTGTCTGCGGTCCCTCCTTCCACTAGGCCTCCACTGACCAGACCACTGCTGCCCGTGTACCCCTGGAACCAATTTTACAGTGCCTACAGCCAGCCCATTTTATTGTGTTAGGCCTTCGAAGCCTGTCTGCGGTCCCTCCTTCCACTAGGCCTCCACTGACCAGACCACTGCTGCCCGTGTACCCCTGGAACCAATTTTAAAGTGCCTACAGCCAGCCCATTTTATTGTGTTAGGCCTTCGAAGCCTGTCTGCGGTCCCTCCTTCCACTAGGCCTCCACTGACCAGACCACTGCTGCCCGTGTACCCCTGGAACCAATTATAAACTGCATAGAGCCTATTTTTTTATTTTATTTAATATTAATAAAGCCAGGATGGACTACGATGTACCACGCTATGAGCTACCCAGTTGACAATTCTTTTGCGAGAAAAGCCATCCCACCCCTCCACCAGCATGTTAAAGACCGCATTGTCCTTGCATTCTGTCAATCTGTGAGTCCAAAGGTACACCTGACAACAGACACATGGACCTGTAGGCATGGCCACGGAAGGTTACGTGTCCTTTGTGGCTCAATGGGTTAATGTATTGGATGCATGGTCCACACAGGTGACAGCCTGCTAAGTCTGTCTGCAGTCCCTAATTCAAGTTGTCCTCAACTGAATAAAGCTGAGCTTCTACCTTCTGGCTCTGATTAACTGCTGTTTTTAAACAAATTGGTGGTTCCGGCCTACTAACGGTGTCTGCCCCTGCCTGGTGTTGTCCTCAACTGAATAAAGCTGAGCTTCTACCTTCTGGCTATCATTAAGTGCTGTGTTTTTAAAAATTGGTGGTTAGGGCCTACTAACGGTGTCTGCCCCTGCCTGGTGTTGTCCTCAACTGAATAAAGCTGAGCTTCTACCTTCTGGTTCTGATTAACTGCTGTTTTTAAACAAATTGGTGGTTCCGGCCTACTAACGGTGTCTGCCCCTCCCTGGTGTTGTCCTCAACTGAATAAAGCTGAGCTTCTACCTTCTGGCTATCATTAAGTGCTGTATTTTTAAAAATTGGTGGTTAGGGCCTACTAACGGTGTCTGCCCCTCCCTGGTGTTGTCCTCAACTGAATAAAGCTGAGCTTCTACCTTCTGGCTCTGATTAACTGCTGTGTTTAAACAAATTGGTGGTTCCGGCCTACTAACGGTGTCTGCCCCTGCCTGGTGTTGTCCTCAACTGAATAAAGCTGAGCTTCTACCTTCTGGCCCTGATTAACTGCTGTTTTTAAACAAATTGGTGGTTCCGGCCTACTAAAGGTGTCTGCCCCTGCCTGGTGTTGTCCTCAACTGAATAAAGCTGAGCTTCTACCTTCTGGCTCTGATTAACTGCTGTTTTTAAACAATTTGGTGGTTCCGGCCTACTAACGGTGTCTGCCCCTGCCTGGTGTTGTCCTCAACTGAATAAAGCTGAGCTTCTACCTTCTGGCTCTGATTAACTGCTGTTTTTAAACAAATTGGTGGTTCCGGCCTACTAACGGTGTCTGCCCCTGCCTGGTGTTGTCCTCAACTGAATAAAGCTGAGCTTCTACCTTCTGGCTCTGATTAACTGCTGTTTTTAAACAAATTGGTGGTTCCGGCCTACTAACGGTGTCTGCCCCTGCCTGGTGTTGTCCTCAACTGAATAAAGCTGAGCTTCTACCTTCTGGCTCTGATTAACTGCTGTTTTTAAACAAATTGGTGGTTCCGGCCTACTAACGGTGTCTGCCCCTCCCTGGTGTTGTCCTCAACTGAATAAAGCTGAGCTTCTACCTTCTGGCTATCATTAAGTGCTGTGTTTTTAAAAATTGGTGGTTAGGACCTACTAACGGTGTCTGCCCCTCCCTGGTGTTGTCCTCAACTGAATAAAGCTGAGCTTCTACCTTCTGGTTCTTATTAAGCTTTTTTTTTTTTTTTTTTTTTTTTTTTTTTTTAAATTGCTGGATGGGGCCTAATACCTCTGTTTGCTGCTCCCTGGTGTTTGTCCTCAACTGAATACAGCTGAGCTTCTACCTTCTGGCTCTCATTAAGTGCTGTGTTTTTAAAAAATGGTGTTTAGGGCCTACTAACGGTGTCTGCCCCTGCCTGGTGTTTGTCCTCAACTGAATACAGCTGAGCTTCAACCTTCTGGCTCTCATTAAGTGCTGTTTATTTAAAAAAAAAATGGTGTTTAGGGCCTACTAACGGTGTCTGCCCCTGCCTGGTGTTTGTCCTCAACTGAATACAGCTGAGCTTCTACCTTCTGGCTTTTGGCCTATAGTATCAGATATTAAACTGCATTTGGCCTACTGGTGTGGTTGGGCCCTTGAAAAAGTGTTTGCTGCTCTTGGGTTTGCTACTCCACTGAACAAAGCAATGCCGCCTGTTTAGTCCTGTTACCAATTTTGAACTGCATTTAGCCTAATTTATTCTTTGGCCCTATATCTGTTTCCTCCTCATCCTGCCCATTGCCCAGCCACTGCTAGATGAGTCTGCTGGTACATTGACCTAGACCACTACATTCCCCTTGCACTCTACACAGCCAGAATCTGACCCTGCTGAAAGTAAGGTTCCCCTTCCCGCATGTTACACCACCTTACACAGGGACAAAGAGGAAGGTGCAGATGAAAGTGCAGGTTCCTTCATCATGTGGGGGGGCATACTCGTTGGCGACGTCACTGGCACAGGGCCCCTCAGAGTACGCAAAAGTGTCGCTGCTGGTGGGAGGCGCCCCCGCCATGCAAACACACCGCCATCCTTTGAGGGGCCCTGTGCCAGTGCCAATGCGAACGAGTGGGCCCCCCCCTGGTTGCTCAGGATCACAGCACTTGCAACGTTGAAATACTTACCTCTCCCTGCTCCACCGCCGTGACGTAGTCCACGTTTCCTGGGCCCATTAAAACCTTGAACCAGCCCTACCCCCAACAACTTTTGCCAAATGACCCCCAAGTTCCAATGCCCAACTATTATTATAAAGTTAATTAAGATTGACAAGCTTCAGAAACAAGAATGGATGTTTTTGGCATTAAAATGGGCACTGTAGGTGTTTTCCTGGCCTCCACTCACTGCCGACTATGCTTCCCCATTGACTTGCATTGGGTTTCGTGTTTCGGTCGATCCCCGACTTTTAGCGACAATCGGCCGACTGCACTCGACTCGACTCTGGACAAAATCGGGTTTCCCAAAACCCGACTCGATCTTAAAAAAATGAAAGTCGCTCAACCCTACTTTAAAAGTACAGATAGCTGCCTTAGGAGCATTGCACTGTGAAAATATAGCGGCCAACCCTTGGGTAATACGGTTTGTCAGAGCAGCCACTAGGTCTAAACCTGTAACTATACATAGATTACCATCCTGGGATCTGAACTTAGTCTTGTCAGCTTTAACAGAATCCCCGTTTGAGCCTATAGAATCAGTACCCCTTAGGATTCTATCACTTAAAACTGCCCTCCTAATAGCCCTGACATCGGCCCACAGAATAAGTGATCTCCAAGCCTTGTCTGCAAACCCTCCTTTTACACAAATCCTGGGTGACAAGTTTGTACTAAAAACAGACCCTGCCTATTTACCAAAAATTGTGTCCACATTCCACAGGTCTCAGGAAATGATCCTTCCTTCCTTCTGTCCAGACCCTAGAAATAAGAAAGAAGAGAGATTCCACACACTAGATGTGAGGTGTAGGGTTGAGCGAAATGGATCGATCATTTTCATAAGTCGCCGACTTTTGGCAAAGTCGGCGTCTCATGAAACCGAGCCGATCCCTGTGTGGGGTCGGCCATGCGGTACGCGACTTTCGCGCCAAAGTCGCGTTTCAATGACGCTAAAAGCGCCATTTCTCAGCCAATGAAGGTGGACGCAGAGTGTGGGCAGCGTGATGACATAGATCTCAGTCCCCACCATCTTAGAGAAGGGCATTGCAGTGATTGGCTTGCTTTCTGCGGCGTCACAGGGGCTATAAAGGGGCATTCCCGCCGACCGCCATCTTACTGCTGCTGATCTGAGCGTAGGGAGAGGTTGCTGCAGCTTCCTCGGAAGCAGGGATAGTGATAGGCAGGGTACATAAAGCCACAAACCGCTTGTGCTGTAGCAATTTCCACTGTCCAATACCACCTTTTGTTTGCAGGACAGTGGAAGCTAAAAATTTTTTTCCTTAGCGCTGTAGCTCATTGGGCTGCCCTAGAAGGCTCCCTGATAGCTGCGTTGCTTTGTGTGTACGCCGCTGTGTAAACCAACTGCTTTTTTCAAAGCACAAATCCTGTTTTTCCTTCCTTTCTGCACAGCTATCTTGTGTGTTTGTCCACACTTTTGTGTGCAGCAGTCCTTTTTACAGCTGCCTGCCATACTTTTCTGAGATAACTGCAGGGAGATAAATATTGGCAAGTCTGCCTCCGTGCCATTGCTGTGTGTGGCATCTCTCTCTCATTGTGTGGCACCGAAAACACTGTGTAATACTTGGCCTTTTTTTTTTTTTTTTCTAAATTCTCCCTTTTCCAAAAAAAAAATTAGTGGGAGATAAATATTGTCAAGTCTGCCTCCATGCCATTGCTGTGTGTGGCATCTCTCTCTCATTGTGTGCCACTGAAAACACTGTGTAATAGTTGGCCATTTTTTTTTGGGGGGGGGGGTACATTCTCCCTTTTCAAAAAAAAAAAAATATTGGGAGATAAATATTGTCAAGTCTGCCTCCGTGCCATTGCTGTGTGTGGCATCTCTCTCTCATTGTGTGCCACTGAAAACACTGTGTAATACTTGGCCATTTTTTTTGGGGGGGGTACATTCTCCCTTTTCCAAAAAAAAATTAGTGGGAGATAAATATTGTCAAGTCTGCCTCCATGCCATTGCTGTGTGTGGCATCTCTCTCTCATTGTGTGCCACTGAAAATACTGTGTAATACTTGGCCATTTTTTTTTGGGGGGGGTACATTCTCCCTTTTCAAAAAAAAAAATTATTGGGAGATAAATATTGGCAAGTCTGCCTCCGTGCCATTGCTGTGTGTGGCATCTCTCTCTCATTGTGTGGCACCGAAAACACTGTGTAATACTTGGCCTTTTTTTTTTTTTTTTCTAAATTCTCCCTTTTCCAAAAAAAAAATTAGTGGGAGATAAATATTGTCAAGTCTGCCTCCGTGCCATTGCTGTGTGTGGCATCTCTCTCTCATTGTGTGCCACTGAAAACACTGTGTAATAGCTGGCCATTTTTTTTGGGGGGGGGGTACATTCTCCCTTTTCAAAAAAAAAAAAAATATTGGAAGATAAATATTGGCAAGTCTGCCTCCGTGCCATTGCTGTGTGTGGCATCTCTCTCTCATTGTGTGGCACCAAAAACACTGTGTAATACTTGGCCTTTTTTTTTTTTTTTTCTAAATTCTCCCTTTTCCAAAAAAAAATTAGTGGGAGATAAATATTGGCAAGTCTGCCTCCGTGCCATTGCTGTGTGTGGCATCTCTCTCTCATTGTGTGGCACCGAAAACACTGTGTAATACTTGGCCTTTTTTTTTTTTCTAAATTCTCCCTTTTCCCCAAAAAAAATTAGTGGGAGATAAATATTGTCAAGTCTGCCTCCGTGCCATTGCTGTGTGTGGCATCTCTCTCTCATTGTGTGGCACCGAAAACACTGTGTAATACTTGGCCTTTTTTTTTTTTTTTCTAAATTCTCCCTTTTCCAAAAAAAAAATTAGTGGGAGATAAATATTGTCAAGTCTGCCTCCGTGCCATTGCTGTGTGTGGCATCTCTCTCTCATTGTGTGCCACTGAAAACACTGTGTAATACTTGGCCATTTTTTTTTTTTGGAGTACATTCTCCCTTTTCCAAAAAAAAAAATTAGTGGGAGATAAATATTGTCAAGTCTGCCTCCGTGCCATTGCTGTGTGTGGCATCTCTCTCTCATTGTGTGGCACCGAAAACACTGTGTAATAATTGGCCTCTTTTTTTTTTTTTTCTAAATTCTCCCTTTTCCAAAAAAAAAATTAGTGGGAGATAAATATTGTCAAGTCTGACTCCGTGCCATTGCTGTGTGTGGCATCTCTCTCTCATTGTGTGCCACTGAAAACACTGTGTAATACTTGGCCATTTTTTTTTTTTTTGGAGTACATTCTCCCTTTTCCAAAAAAAAAAATTAGTGGGAGATAAATATTGTCAAGTCTGCCTCCGTGCCATTGCTGTGTGTGGCATCTCTCTCTCATTGTGTGGCACCGAAAACACTGTGTAATACTTGGCCTTTTTTTTTTCTAAATTCTCCCTTTTCCAAAAAAAAAATTAGTGGGAGATAAATATTGTCAAGTCTGCCTCCGTGCCATTGCTGTGTGTGGCATCTTTCTCTCATTGTGTGCCACTGAAAACACTGTGTAATACTTGGCCATTTTTTTTTGGGGGGGGTACATTCTCCCTTTTCAAAAAAAAAAATTATTGGGAGATAAATATTGGCAAGTCTGCCTCCGTGCCATTGCTGTGTGTGGCATCTCTCTCTCATTGTGTGGCACCGAAAACACTGTGTAATACTTGGCCTTTTTTTTTTTTTTTTCTAAATTCTCCCTTTTCCAAAAAAAAAATTAGTGGGAGATAAATATTGTCAAGTCTGCCTCCGTGCCATTGCTGTGTGTGGCATCTCTCTCTCATTGTGTGCCACTGAAAACACTGTGTAATAGTTGGCCATTTTTTTTGGGGGGGGGGTACATTCTCCCTTTTCAAAAAAAAAAAAATATTGGAAGATAAATATTGGCAAGTCTGCCTCCGTGCCATTGCTGTGTGTGGCATCTCTCTCTCATTGTGTGGCACCAAAAACACTGTGTAATACTTGGCCTTTTTTTTTTTTTTTTCTAAATTCTCCCTTTTCCAAAAAAAAGTTAGTGGGAGATAAATATTGGCAAGTCTGCCTCCGTGCCATTGCTGTGTGTGGCATCTCTCTCTCATTGTGTGGCACCGAAAACACTGTGTAATACTTGGCCTTTTTTTTTTTTCTAAATTCTCCCTTTTCCCCAAAAAAAATTAGTGGGAGATAAATATTGTCAAGTCTGCCTCCGTGCCATTGCTGTGTGTGGCATCTCTCTCTCATTGTGTGGCACCGAAAACACTGTGTAATACTTGGCCTTTTTTTTTTTTTTTCTAAATTCTCCCTTTTCCAAAAAAAAAATTAGTGGGAGATAAATATTGTCAAGTCTGCCTCCGTGCCATTGCTGTGTGTGGCATCTCTCTCTCATTGTGTGCCACTGAAAACACTGTGTAATACTTGGCCATTTTTTTTTTTTTGGAGTACATTCTCCCTTTTCCAAAAAAAAAAATTAGTGGGAGATAAATATTGTCAAGTCTGCCTCCGTGCCATTGCTGTGTGTGGCATCTCTCTCTCATTGTGTGGCACCGAAAACACTGTGTAATAATTGGCCTCTTTTTTTTTTTTTTCTAAATTCTCCCTTTTCCAAAAAAAAAATTAGTGGGAGATAAATATTGTCAAGTCTGACTCCGTGCCATTGCTGTGTGTGGCATCTCTCTCTCATTGTGTGCCACTGAAAACACTGTGTAATACTTGGCCATTTTTTTTTTTTGGAGTACATTCTCCCTTTTCCAAAAAAAAAAATTAGTGGGAGATAAATATTGTCAAGTCTGCCTCCGTGCCATTGCTGTGTGTGGCATCTCTCTCTCATTGTGTGGCACCGAAAACACTGTGTAATACTTGGCCTTTTTTTTTTCTAAATTCTCCCTTTTCCAAAAAAAAAATTAGTGGGAGATAAATATTGTCAAGTCTGCCTCCGTGCCATTGCTGTGTGTGGCATCTTTCTCTCATTGTGTGCCACTGAAAACACTGTGTAATACTTGGCCATTTTTTTTTTGGGGGGGTACATTCTCCCTTTTCCAAAAAAAAAATTAGTGGGAGATAAATATTGTCAAGTCTGCCTCCGTGCCATTGCTGTGTGTGGCATCTCTCTCTCATTGTGTGCCACTGAAAACACTGTGTAATACTTGGCCATTTTTATTGGGGGGGGGTACATTCTCCCTTTTCAAAAAAAAAAATTAGTGGGAGATAAATATTGTCAAGTCTGCCTCCGTGCCATTGCTGTGTGTGGCATCTCTCTCTCATTGTGTGGCACCGAAAACACTGTGTAATACTTGGCCTTTTTTTTTTCTAAATTCTCCCTTTTCCAAAAAAAAAATTAGTGGGAGATAAATATTGTCAAGTCTGCCTCCGTGCCATTGCTGTGTGTGGCATCTCTCTCTCATTGTGTGCCACTGAAAACACTGTGTAATACTTGGCCATTTTTTTTTTTGGAGGGGTACATTCTCCCTTTTCCAACAAAAAAAATTTGTGGGAGATAAATATTGTCAAGTCTGCCTCCGTGCCATTGCTGTGTGTGGCATCTCTCTCTCATTGTGTGCCACTGAAAACACTGTGTAATACTTGGCCATTTTTTTTGGGGGGGTACATTCTTCCTTTTCCCAAAAAAAATTAGTGGGAGATAAATATTGTCAAGTCTGCCTCCGTGCCATTGCTGTGTGTGGCATCTCTCTCTCATTGTGTGCCACTGAAAACACTGTGTAATACTTGGCCATTTTTTTTGGGGGGGGGGTACATTCTCCCTTTTCCCAAAAAAAAATTAGTGGGAGATAAATATTGTCAAGTCTGCCTCTGTGCCATTGCTGTGTGTGGCATCTCTCTCTCATTGTGTGGCACCGAAAACACTGTGTAATACTTGGCCTTTTTTTTTTTTTTTTCTAAATTCTCCCTTTTCCAAAAAAAAAAATTAGTGGGAGATAAATATTGTCAAGACTGCCTCCGTGCCATTGCTGTGTGTGGCATCTCTCTCTCATTGTGTGCCACTGAAAACACTGTGTAATAGTTGGCCATTTTTTTTTTTTTGGGGTACGTTCTCCCTTTTCAAAAAAAATAAAAAATATTGGGAGATAAACATTGGCAAGTCTGCCTCCGTGCCATTGCTGTGTGTGGCATCTCTCTCTCATTGTGTGGCACCGAAAACACTGTGTAATACTTGGCCTTTTTTTTTTTTCTAAATTCTCCCTTTTCCAAAAAAAAATTAGTGGGAGATAAATATTGTCAAGTCTGCCTCCGTGCCATTGCTGTGTGTGGCATCTCTCTCTCATTGTGTGGCACCGAAAACACTGTGTAATACTTGGCCTTTTTTTTTTTTTCTAAATTCTCCCTTTTCCAAAAAAAAATTAGTGGGAGATAAATATTGTCAAGTCTGCCTCCGTGCCATTGCTGTGTGTGGCATCTCTCTCTCATTGTGTGCCACTGAAAACACTGTGTAATACTTGGCCATTTTTTTTTTTTTTTGAGTACATTCTCCCATTTCCAAAAAAAAAAATTAGTGGGAGATAAATATTGTCAAGTCTGCCTCCGTGCCATTGCTGTGTGTGGCATCTCTCTCTCATTGTGTGGCACCGAAAACACTGTGTAATACTTGGCCTTTTTTTTTTCTAAATTCTCCCTTTTCCCAAAAAAAAATTAGTGGGAGATAAGTATTGTCAAGTCTGCCTCCGTGCCATTGCTGTGTGTGGCATCTCTCTCTCATTGTGTGGCACCGAAAACACTGTGTAATACTTGGCCTTTTTTTTTTTCTAAATTCTCCCTTTTCCAAAAAAAAAATTAGTGGGAGATAAATATTGTCAAGTCTGCCTCCGTGCCATTGCTGTGTGTGGCATCTCTCTCTCATTGTGTGGCACCGAAAACACTGTGTAATACTTGGCCTTTTTTTTTTTTTTCTAAATTCTCCCTTTTCCAAAAAAAAATTAGTGGGAGATAAATATTGTCAAGTCTGCCTCCGTGCCATTGCTGTGTGTGGCATCTCTCTCTCATTGTGTGCCACTGAAAACACTGTGTAATACTTGGCCATTTTTTTTTTTTTTTGAGTACATTCTCCCTTTTCCAAAAAAAAAAATTAGTGGGAGATAAATATTGTCAAGTCTGCCTCCGTGCCATTGCTGTGTGTGGCATCTCTCTCTCATTGTGTGGCACCGAAAACACTGTGTAATACTTGGCCTTTTTTTTTTTTTTCTAAATTCTCCCTTTTCCAAAAAAAAAATTAGTGGGAGATAAATATTGTCAAGTCTGCCTCCGTGCCATTGCTGTGTGTGGCATCTCTCTCTCATTGTGTGCCACTGAAAACACTGTGTAATACTTGGCCATTTTTTTTTTTTGGAGTACATTCTCCCTTTTCCAACAAAAAAAATTTGTGGGAGATAAATGTTGTCAAGTCTGCCTCCGTGCCATTGCTGTGTGTGGCATCTCTCTCTCATTGTGTGCCACTGAAAACACTGTGTAATACTTGGCCATTTTTTTTGGGGGGGTACATTCTTCCTTTTCCCAAAAAAAAATTAGTGGCAGATAAATATTGTCAAGTCTGCCTCCGTGCCATTGCTGTGTGTGGCATCTCTCTCTCATTGTGTGCCACTGAAAACACTGTGTAATACTTGGCCATTTTTTTTGGGGGGGGGGGTACATTCTCCCTTTTCCCAAAAAAAAATTAGTGGGAGATAAATATTGTCAAGTCTGCCTCCGTGCCATTGCTGTGTGTGGCATCTCTCTCTCATTGTGTGGCACCGAAAACACTGTGTAATACTTGGCCTTTTTTTTTTTTTTTCTAAATTCTCCCTTTTCCAAAAAAAAAATTAGTGGGAGATAAATATTGTCAAGTCTGCCTCCGTGCCATTGCTGTGTGTGGCATCTCTCTCTCATTGTGTGCCACTGAAAACACTGTGTAATACTTGGCCATTTTTTTTTTTTGGAGTACATTCTCCCTTTTCCAAAATAAAAAATTAGTGGGAGATAAATATTGTCAAGTCTGCCTCCGTGCCATTGCTGTGTGTGGCATCTCTCTCTCATTGTGTGGCACCGAAAACACTGTGTAATACTTGGCCTTTTTTTTTTCTAAATTCTCCCTTTTCCAAAAAAAAAATTAGTGGGAGATAAATATTGTCAAGTCTGCCTCCGTGCCATTGCTGTGTGTGGCATCTTTCTCTCATTGTGTGCCACTGAAAACACTGTGTAATACTTGGCCATTTTTTTTTGGGGGGGGTACATTCTCCCTTTTCCAAAAAAAAAATTAGTGGGAGATAAATATTGTCAAGTCTGCCTCCGTGCCATTGGTATGTGTGGCATCTCTCTCTCATTGTGTGCCACTGAAAACACTGTGTAATACTTGGCCATTTTTATTGGGGGGGTACATTCTCCCTTTTCAAAAAAAAAAATTAGTGGGAGATAAATATTGTCAAGTCTGCCTCCGTGCCATTGCTGTGTGTGGCATCTCTCTCTCATTGTGTGGCACCGAAAACACTGTGTAATACTTGGCCTTTTTTTTTTCTAAATTCTCCCTTTTCCAAAAAAAAAATTAGTGGGAGATAAATATTGTCAAGTCTGCCTCCGTGCCATTGCTGTGTGTGGCATCTCTCTCTCATTGTGTGCCACTGAAAACACTGTGTAATACTTGGCCATTTTTTTTTTTGGAGGGGTACATTCTCCCTTTTCCAACAAAAAAAATTTGTGGGAGATAAATATTGTCAAGTCTGCCTCCGTGCCATTGCTGTGTGTGGCATCTCTCTCTCATTGTGTGCCACTGAAAACACTGTGTAATACTTGGCCATTTTTTTGGGGGGGGTACATTCTTCCTTTTCCCAAAAAAAAATTAGTGGCAGATAAATATTGTCAAGTCTGCCTCCGTGCCATTGCTGTGTGTGGCATCTCTCTCTCATTGTGTGCCACTGAAAACACTGTGTAATACTTGGCCATTTTTTTTTGGGGGGGGGTACATTCTCCCTTTTCCCAAAAAAAAATTAGTGGGAGATAAATATTGTCAAGTCTGCCTCTGTGCCATTGCTGTGTGTGGCATCTCTCTCTCATTGTGTGCCACTGAAAACACTGTGTAATAGTTGGCCATTTTTTTTTTTTTGGGGTACGTTCTCCCTTTTCAAAAAAAATAAAAAATATTGGGAGATAAACATTGGCAAGTCTGCCTCCGTGCCATTGCTGTGTGTGGCATCTCTCTCTCATTGTGTGGCACCGAAAACACTGTGTAATACTTGGCCTTTTTTTTTTTTCTAAATTCTCCCTTTTCCAAAAAAAAAATTAGTGGGAGATAAATATTGTCAAGTCTGCCTCCATGCCATTGCTGTGTGTGGCATCTCTCTCTCATTGTGTGGCACCGAAAACACTGTGTAATACTTGGCCTTTTTTTTTTTTTTCTAAATTCTCCCTTTTCCAAAAAAAAATTAGTGGGAGATAAATATTGTCAAGTCTGCCTCCGTGCCATTGCTGTGTGTGGCATCTCTCTCTCATTGTGTGCCACTGAAAACACTGTGTAATACTTGGCCATTTTTTTTTTTTTTGAGTACATTCTCCCTTTTCCAAAAAAAAAAATTAGTGGGAGATAAATATTGTCAAGTCTGCCTCCGTGCCATTGCTGTGTGTGGCATCTCTCTCTCATTGTGTGGCACCGAAAACACTGTGTAATACTTGGCCTTTTTTTTTTTTTTCTAAATTCTCCCTTTTCCAAAAAAAAAATTAGTGGGAGATAAATATTGTCAAGTCTGCCTCCGTGCCATTGCTGTGTGTGGCATCTCTCTCTCATTGTGTGCTACTGAAAACACTGTGTAATACTTGGCCATTTTTTTTTTTTGGAGTACATTCTCCCTTTTCCAAAATAAAAAATTAGTGGGAGATAAATATTGTCAAGTCTGCCTCCGTGCCATTGCTGTGTGTGGCATCTCTCTCTCATTGTGTGGCACCGAAAACACTGTGTAATACTTGGCCTTTTTTTTTTCTAAATTCTCCCTTTTCCAAAAAAAAAATTAGTGGGAGATAAATATTGTCAAGTCTGCCTCCGTGCCATTGCTGTGTGTGGCATCTTTCTCTCATTGTGTGCCACTGAAAACACTGTGTAATACTTGGCCATTTTTTTTTGGGGGGGGTACATTCTCCCTTTTCCAAAAAAAAAATTAGTGGGAGATAAATATTGTCAAGTCTGCCTCCGTGCCATTGCTGTGTGTGGCATCTCTCTCTCATTGTGTGCCACTGAAAACACTGTGTAATACTTGGCCATTTTTATTGGGGGGGGGTACATTCTCCCTTTTCAAAAAAAAAAATTAGTGGGAAATAAATATTGTCAAGTCTGCCTCCGTGCCATTGCTGTGTGTGGCATCTCTCTCTCTCATTGTGTGGCACCGAAAACACTGTGTAATACTTGGCCTTTTTTTTTTCTAAATTCTCCCTTTTCCAAAAAAAAAATTAGTGGGAGATAAATATTGTCAAGTCTGCCTCCGTGCCATTGCTGTGTGTGGCATCTCTCTCTCATTGTGTGCCACTGAAAACACTGTGTAATACTTGGCCATTTTTTTTTTTGGAGGGGTACATTCTCCCTTTTCCAACAAAAAAAATTAGTGGGAGATAAATATTGTCAAGTCTGCCTCCGTGCCATTGCTGTGTGTGGCATCTCTCTCTCATTGTGTGCCACTGAAAACACTGTGTAATACTTGGCCATTTTTTTTGGGGGGGGGGTACATTCTCCCTTTTCCCCAAAAAAAATTATTGGGAGATAAATATTGTCAAGTCTGCCTCTGTGCCATTGCTGTGTGTGGCATCTCTCTCTCATTGTGTGCCACTGAAAACACTGTGTAATAGTTGGCCATTTTTTTTTTTTTGGGGTACGTTCTCCCTTTTCAAAAAAAATAAAAAATATTGGGAGATAAACATTGGCAAGTCTGCCTCCGTGCCATTGCTGTGTGTGGCATCTCTCTCTCATTGTGTGGCACCGAAAACACTGTGTAATACTTGGCCTTTTTTTTTTTTCTAAATTCTCCCTTTTCCAAAAAAAAAATTAGTGGGAGATAAATATTGTCAAGTCTGCCTCCGTGCCATTGCTGTGTGTGGCATCTCTCTCTCATTGTGTGGCACCGAAAACACTGTGTAATACTTGGCCTTTTTTTTTTTTTTCTAAATTCTCCCTTTTCCAAAAAAAAATTAGTGGGAGATAAATATTGTCAAGTCTGCCTCCGTGCCATTGCTGTGTGTGGCATCTCTCTCTCATTGTGTGCCACTGAAAACACTGTGTAATACTTGGCCATTTTTTTTTTTTTTGAGTACATTCTCCCTTTTCCAAAAAAAAAAATTAGTGGGAGATAAATATTGTCAAGTCTGCCTCCGTGCCAGTGCTGTGTGTGGCATCTCTCTCTCATTGTGTGGCACCGAAAACACTGTGTAATACTTGGCCTTTTTTTTTTTTTTTCTAAATTCTCCCTTTTCCAAAAAAAAAATTAGTGGGAGATAAATATTGTCAAGTCTGCCTCCGTGCCATTGCTGTGTGTGGCATCTCTCTCTCATTGTGTGCCACTGAAAACACTGTGTAATACTTGGCCATTTTTTTTTTTTGGAGTACATTCTCCCTTTTCCAAAATAAAAAATTAGTGGGAGATAAATATTGTCAAGTCTGCCTCCGTGCCATTGCTGTGTGTGGCATCTCTCTCTCATTGTGTGGCACCGAAAACACTGTGTAATACTTGGCCTTTTTTTTTTCTAAATTCTCCCTTTTCCAAAAAAAAAATTAGTGGGAGATAAATATTGTCAAGTCTGCCTCCGTGCCATTGCTGTGTGTGGCATCTCTCTCTCATTGTGTGGCACCGAAAACACTGTGTAATACTTGGCCTTTTTTTTTTTTTTCTAAATTCTCCCTTTTCCAAAAAAAAATTAGTGGGAGATAAATATTGGCAAGTCTGCCTCCGTGCCATTGCTGTGTGTGGCATCTCTCTCTCATTGTGTGCCACTGAAAACACTGTGTAATACTTGGCCATTTTTTTTTTTTTTGAGTACATTCTCCCTTTTCCAAAAAAAAAAATTAGTGGGAGATAAATATTGTCAAGTCTGCCTCCGTGCCATTGCTGTGTGTGGCATCTCTCTCTCATTGTGTGGCACCGAAAACACTGTGTAATACTTGGCCTTTTTTTTTTTTTTCTAAATTCTCCCTTTTCCAAAAAAAAAATTAGTGGGAGATAAATATTGTCAAGTCTGCCTCCGTGCCATTGCTGTGTGTGGCATCTCTCTCTCATTGTGTGCCACTGAAAACACTGTGTAATACTTGGCCATTTTTCTTTTTTTTGAGTACATTCTCCCTTTTCCAAAAAAAAAAATTAGTGGGAGATAAATATTGTCAAGTCTGCCTCCGTGCCATTGCTGTGTGTGGCATCTCTCTCTCATTGTGTGGCACCGAAAACACTGTGTAATACTTGGCCTTTTTTTTTTCTTTCTAAATTCTCCCTTTTCCAAAAAAAAAATTAGTGGGAGATAAATATTGTCAAGTCTGCCTCCGTGCCATTGCTGTGTGTGGCATCTTTCTCTCATTGTGTGCCACTGAAAACACTGTGTAATACTTGGCCATTTTTTTTGGGGGGGTACATTCTCCCTTTTCCAAAAAAAAAATTAGTGGGAGATAAATATTGTCAAGTCTGCCTCCGTGCCATTGCTGTGTGTGGCATCTCTCTCTCATTGTGTGCCACTGAAAACACTGTGTAATACTTGGCCATTTTTTTTTTTTTTGAGTACATTCTCCCTTTTCCAAAAAAAAAAATTAGTGGGAGATAAATATTGTCAAGTCTGCCTCCGTGCCATTGCTGTGTGTGGCATCTCTCTCTCATTGTGTGGCACCGAAAACACTGTGTAATACTTGGCCTTTTTTTTTTTTTTCTAAATTCTCCCTTTTCCAAAAAAAAAATTAGTGGGAGATAAATATTGTCAAGTCTGCCTCCGTGCCATTGCTGTGTGTGGCATCTTTCTCTCATTGTGTGCCACTGAAAACACTGTGTAATACTTGGCCATTTTTTTTGGGGGGGTACATTCTCCCTTTTCCAAAAAAAAAATTAGTGGGAGATAAATATTGTCAAGTCTGCCTCCGTGCCATTGCTGTGTGTGGCATCTCTCTCTCATTGTGTGCCACTGAAAACACTGTGTAATACTTGGCCATTTTTATTGGGGGGGGTACATTCTCCCTTTTCAAAAAAAAAAATTAGTGGGAGATAAATATTGTCAAGTCTGCCTCCATGCCATTGCTGTGTGTGGCATCTCTCTCTCATTGTGTGGCACCGAAAACACTGTGTAATACTTGGCCTTTTTTGTTTTTTCTAAATTCTCCCTTTTCCCAAAAAAAAATTAGTGGGAGATAAATATTGTCAAGTCTGCCTCCGTGCCATTGCTGTGTGTGGCATCTCTCTCTCATTGTGTGCCACTGAAAACACTGTGTAATACTTGGCCATTTTTTTTTGGGGGGGGTACGTTCTCCCTTTTCAAAAAAAAAAAAAAATATTGGGAGATAAACATTGGCAAGTCTGCCTCCGTGCCATTGCTGTGTGTGGCATCTCTCTCTCATTGTGTGGCACCGAAAACACTGTGTAATACTTGGCCTTTTTTTTTTTTCTAAATTCTCCCTTTTCCAAAAAAAAAATTAGTGGGAGATAAATATTGTCAAGTCTGCCTCCGTGCCATTGCTGTGTGTGGCATCTCTCTCTCATTGTGTGGCACCGAAAACACTGTGTAATACTTGGCCTTTTTTTTTTTTTTCTAAATTCTCCCTTTTCCAAAAAAAAAATTAGTGGGAGATAAATATTGTCAAGTCTGCCTCCGTGCCATTGCTGTGTGTGGCATCTCTCTCTCATTGTGTGCCACTGAAAACACTGTGTAATACTTGGCCATTTTTTTTTTTTTTTGAGTACATTCTCCCTTTTCCCAAAAAAAAAATTAGTGGGAGATAAATATTGTCAAGTCTGCCTCCGTGCCATTGCTGTGTGTGGCATCTCTCTCTCATTGTGTGGCACCGAAAACACTGTGTAATACTTGGCCTTTTTTTTTTTTTTTTCTAAATTCTCCCTTTTCCAAAAAAAAAATTAGTGGGAGATAAATATTGTCAAGTCTGCCTCCGTGCCATTGCTGTGTGTGGCATCTCTCTCTCATTGTGTGCCACTGAAAACACTGTGTAATACTTGGCCATTTTTTTTTTTTTGGAGTACATTCTCCCTTTTCCAAAATAAAAAATTAGTGGGAGATAAATATTGTCAAGTCTGCCTCCGTGCCATTGCTGTGTGTGGCATCTCTCTCTCATTGTGTGGCACCGAAAACACTGTGTAATACTTGGCCTTTTTTTTTTCTAAATTCTCCCTTTTCCAAAAAAAAAATTAGTGGGAGATAAATATTGTCAAGTCTGCCTCCGTGCCATTGCTGTGTGTGGCATCTTTCTCTCATTGTGTGCCACTGAAAACACTGTGTAATACTTGGCCATTTTTTTTTTGGGGGGGTACATTCTCCCTTTTCCAAAAAAAAAATAGTGGGAGATAAATATTGTCAAGTCTGCCTCCGTGCCATTGCTGTGTGTGGCATCTCTCTCTCATTGTGTGCCACTGAAAACACTGTGTAATACTTGGCCATTTTTATTGGGGGGGGGTACATTCTACCTTTTCAAAAAAAAAAATTAGTGGGAGATAAATATTGTCAAGTCTGCCTCCATGCCATTGCTGTGTGTGGCATCTCTCTCTCTCATTGTGTGGCACCAAAAACACTGTGTAATACTTGGCCTTTTTTTTTTCTAAATTCTCCCTTTTCCAAAAAAAAAATTAGTGGGAGATAAATATTGTCAAGTCTGCCTCCGTGCCATTGCTGTGTGTGGCATCTCTCTCTCATTGTGTGCCACTGAAAACACTGTGTAATACTTGGCCATTTTTTTTGGGGGGGGGTACATTCTCCCTTTTCCAACAAAAAAAATTAGTGGGAGATAAATATTGTCAAGTCTGCCTCCGTGCCATTGCTGTGTGTGGCATCTCTCTCTCATTGTGTGCCACTGAAAACACTGTGTAATACTTGGCCATTTTTTTTGGGGGGGGTACATTCTTCCTTTTCCCAAAAAAAAATTAGTGGGAGATAAATATTGTCAAGTCTGCCTCCGTGCCATTGCTGTGTGTGGCATCTCTCTCTCATTGTGTGCCACTGAAAACACTGTGTAATACTTGGCCATTTTTTTTGGGGGGGGTACATTCTCCCTTTTCCCCAAAAAAAATTAGTGGGAGATAAATATTGTCAAGTCTGCCTCCGTGCCATTGCTGTGTGTGGCATCTCTCTCTCATTGTGTGGCACCGAAAACACTGTGTAATACTTGGCCTTTTTTTTTTCTAAATTCTCCCTTTTCCAAAAAAAAAATTAGTGGGAGATAAATATTGTCAAGTCTGCCTCCGTGCCATTGCTGTGTGTGGCATCTCTCTCTCATTGTGTGGCACCGAAAACACTGTGTAATACTTGGCCTTTTTTTTTTTTTTCTAAATTCTCCCTTTTCCAAAAAAAAATTAGTGGGAGATAAATATTGGCAAGTCTGCCTCCGTGCCATTGCTGTGTGTGGCATCTCTCTCTCATTGTGTGCCACTGAAAACACTGTGTAATACTTGGCAATTTTTTTTTTTTTTGAGTACATTCTCCCTTTTCCAAAAAAAAAAATTAGTGGGAGATAAATATTGTCAAGTCTGCCTCCGTGCCATTGCTGTGTGTGGCATCTCTCTCTCATTGTGTGGCATCGAAAACACTGTGTAATACTTGGCCTTTTTTTTTTTTTTCTAAATTCTCCCTTTTCCAAAAAAAAAATTAGTGGGAGATAAATATTGTCAAGTCTGCCTCCGTGCCATTGCTGTGTGTGGCATCTCTCTCTCATTGTGTGCCACTGAAAACACTGTGTAATACTTGGCCATTTTTTTTTTTTGGAGTACATTCTCCCTTTTCCAAAATAAAAAATTAGTGGGAGATAAATATTGTCAAGTCTGCCTCCGTGCCATTGCTGTGTGTGGCATCTCTCTCTCATTGTGTGGCACCGAAAACACTGTGTAATACTTGGCCTTTTTTTTTTCTAAATTCTCCCTTTTCCAAAAAAAAAATTAGTGGGAGATAAATATTGTCAAGTCTGCCTCCGTGCCATTGCTGTGTGTGGCATCTTTCTCTCATTGTGTGCCACTGAAAACACTGTGTAATACTTGGCCATTTTTTTGGGGTGGGTACATTCTCCCTTTTCCAAAAAAAAAATTAGTGGGAGATAAATATTGTCAAGTCTGCCTCCGTGCCATTGCTGTGTGTGGCATCTCTCTCTCATTGTGTGCCACTGAAAACACTGTGTAATACTTGGCCATTTTTATTGGGGGGGGTACATTCTCCCTTTTCAAAAAAAAAAATTAGTGGGAGATAAATATTGTCAAGTCTGCCTCCATGCCATTGCTGTGTGTGGCATCTCTCTCTCATTGTGTGGCACCGAAAACACTGTGTAATACTTGGCCTTTTTTGTTTTTTCTAAATTCTCCCTTTTCCCAAAAAAAAATTAGTGGGAGATAAATATTGTCAAGTCTGCCTCCGTGCCATTGCTGTGTGTGGCATCTCTCTCTCATTGTGTGCCACTGAAAAAACTGTGTAATACTTGGCCATTTTTTTTTGGGGGGGGTACGTTCTCCCTTTTCAAAAAAAAAAAAATATATTGGGAGATAAACATTGGCAAGTCTGCCTCCGTGCCATTGCTGTGTGTGGCATCTCTCTCTCATTGTGTGGCACCGAAAACACTGTGCAATACTTGGCCTTTTTTTTTTTCTAAATTCTCCCTTTTCCAAAAAAAAAATTAGTGGGAGATAAATATTGTCAAGTCTGCCTCCGTGCCATTGCTGTGTGTGGCATCTCTCTCTCATTGTGTGGCACCGAAAACACTGTGTAATACTTGGCCTTTTTTTTTTTTTTCTAAATTCTCCCTTTTCCAAAAAAAAATTAGTGGGAGATAAATATTGTCAAGTCTGCCTCCGTGCCATTGCTGTGTGTGGCATCTCTCTCTCATTGTGTGCCACTGAAAACACTGTGTAATACTTGGCCATTTTTTTTTTTTTTTGAGTACATTCTCCCTTTTCCCAAAAAAAAAATTAGTGGGAGATAAATATTGTCAAGTCTGCCTCCGTGCCATTGCTGTATGTGGCATCTCTCTCTCATTGTGTGGCACCGAAAACACTGTGTAATACTTGGCCTTTTTTTTTTTTTTTTCTAAATTCTCCCTTTTCCAAAAAAAAAATTAGTGGGAGATAAATATTGTCAAGTCTGCCTCCGTGCCATTGCTGTGTGTGGCATCTCTCTCTCATTGTGTGCCACTGAAAACACTGTGTAATACTTGGCCATTTTTTTTTTTTGGAGTACATTCTCCCTTTTCCAAAATAAAAAATTAGTGGGAGATAAATATTGTCAAGTCTGCCTCCGTGCCATTGCTGTGTGTGGCATCTCTCTCTCATTGTGTGGCACCGAAAACACTGTGTAATACTTGGCCTTTTTTTTTTCTAAATTCTCCCTTTTCCAAAAAAAAAATTAGTGGGAGATAAATATTGTCAAGTCTGCCTCCGTGCCATTGCTGTGTGTGGCATCTTTCTCTCATTGTGTGCCACTGAAAACACTGTGTAATACTTGGCCATTTTTTTTTTGGGGGGGTACATTCTCCCTTTTCCAAAAAAAAAATAGTGGGAGATAAATATTGTCAAGTCTGCCTCCGTGCCATTGCTGTGTGTGGCATCTCTCTCTCATTGTGTGCCACTGAAAACACTGTGTAATACTTGGCCATTTTTATTGGGGGGGGGTACATTCTACCTTTTCAAAAAAAAAAATTAGTGGGAGATAAATATTGTCAAGTCTGCCTCCATGCCATTGCTGTGTGTGGCATCTCTCTCTCTCATTGTGTGGCACCAAAAACACTGTGTAATACTTGGCCTTTTTTTTTTCTAAATTCTCCCTTTTCCAAAAAAAAAATTAGTGGGAGATAAATATTGTCAAGTCTGCCTCCGTGCCATTGCTGTGTGTGGCATCTCTCTCTCATTGTGTGCCACTGAAAACACTGTGTAATACTTGGCCATTTTTTTTGGGGGGGGGTACATTCTCCCTTTTCCAACAAAAAAAATTAGTGGGAGATAAATATTGTCAAGTCTGCCTCCGTGCCATTGCTGTGTGTGGCATCTCTCTCTCATTGTGTGCCACTGAAAACACTGTGTAATACTTGGCCATTTTTTTTTGGGGGTGTACATTCTTCCTTTTCCCAAAAAAAAATTAGTGGGAGATAAATATTGTCAAGTCTGCCTCCGTGCCATTGCTGTGTGTGGCATCTCTCTCTCATTGTGTGCCACTGAAAACACTGTGTAATACTTGGCCATTTTTTTTGGGGGGGGTACATTCTCCCTTTTCCCCCAAAAAAATTAGTGGGAGATAAATATTGTCAAGTCTGCCTCCGTGCCATTGCTGTGTGTGGCATCTCTCTCTCATTGTGTGCCACTGAAAACACTGTGTAATACTGGGCCTTTTTTTTTTTTTTGTAGGGTAAATTCTCCCAGAAAAAAAATAATTGTGGGAGATTAAGATTGGCATTTCTGCTTGAGTGCTGGGCCTGTGTGTGCCATCTGTCTCAAATTATTGGGCCACAGAAAACCTAGTGTGTAACATTGGGCCTGATTTTCCTTTCAGTGTCAGGCACCTATAAAGGTATATATAAATACTACAGAAGTTTGAGTTCACCTTATAAGTTGTTTTACAGTAACAAAAAGTGTTACTTTGGTTACATTTTGCAAGCAATGAGGAAGTCTAGTGGAAGAGGTTGTGGCCGTGGGCGGTCATTGTCAGCTGGTAATGATGGTAGTGGTGGTGGAGCATCAGGTGGTCGTGGTAAAAGCAGTACAGCACCTAAGTTTCGAGTTGTTGAGCCACGTTCGTTGTCTGGCTACACAAGGCCTCGAACGCTCTCTTTTCTGGGAGTAGGAAAACCACTTTTGAAGCCGGAGCAGCAGGAACAAGTATTGGCTTTCATTGCTGACTCTGCCTCTAGCTCTTTCGCCTCCTCCTCGGAAAGTGCCAAATGTCAGAGCAGTGCATCGTCAGTGGATGCTCCCGGTCAGGGACAAGTCGCTTCCTTGTCTTCTTCACCCAGAACAAGAGAGAAGGATGCGTCAGGAGACACAACGGGTTACTCCATGGAGCTCTTTACACATACCGTTCCTGGGTTAGACAGTGAAACAGTTAACAGGCCATGTCCATTAGAAGTTGAATCGGACATGGAGTGCACAGATGCACAGCCACAGCCAGATTACTATGCTGTTCCTTTGACTCAGACCAGAACATTGCCCTCGCAGTGTACTGAGGCAGAATCAAACCCAGCGGAGACTATGGTGCCCCGTCACGGACGCTATACCACCGGCTTACACGGTGACACAGACGAAATCGCACACGACATAGAAGAGGAGGTCATAGATGACCCAGTTGTGGACCCCGATTGGCAGCCATTGGGGGAACAGGGTGCAAGCGGCAGTAGTTTTGAAGCGGAGGAGGAGGAGCCGCAGCAGGCATCAACATCACACAGGTTCCATCTATCGGGCCCGTATCTGGCCAAAAACGCGTGGCAAAACCAAAACCAGTTGGAGGACAGCGTGGCCATCCGGTTAAAGAAGCTCAGTCTGCAATGCATGAAAAGGTATCCGATAGTAGAAAGAGTGCAGTCTGGCATTTTTTTAAACAACATCCAAATGATCAGCGCAAAGTCATCTGTCAAAAATGTTCAACAACCTTAAGCAGAGGTCAGAATCTTTAAAGTCTAAATACAAGTTGCATGCATAGACATTTATCCACCATGCATTTGCAAGCCTGGACTAACTACCAAACGTCCCTAAAGGTTGCAGCACCCTCGGCCAATGAAGCTAGTCAGCAGCGCTACATCCCTTCCCTCCCTGTAAGCCGACCATTTCCCACACCACCTGCAGTATCTGTGCAGCTTTTGTCGCCAGGCCAAAGCAGTCAGGGAATCACCAGGTTAGTAGTAGGAAACACTGCATGTAGGGCACCGGCAAGAATACCATCTTCAACCCTCTCTCAGTCACCCATGTCCACCGGCACCACCGCTAGTTCCACGATCTCCAGCTCTCCAGTCCAGCTCACCCTACATGAGACTCTTGTTAGGAAAAGGAAGTACTCATCCTCGCATCCGCGTACACAGGGTTTGAACGCCCACATTGCTAGACTAATCTCATTAGAGATGATGCCCTACCGGTTAGTTGAAAGCGAAGCTTTCAAAGCGCTGATGGCCTACGCTGTACCACGCTACGAACTACCCAGTCGGCACTTCTTTTCTAGAAAAGCCATCCCAGCCCTCCAACAGCATGTTAAAGACCGCATCGTCCATGCACTCAGGCAGTCTGTGACTACAAAGGTGCACCTGACAACAGATGCCTGGACCAGTAGGCATGGCCAGGGACGTTACGTGTCCATCACGGCACACTGGGTGAATGTGGTGGATGCAGGGTCCACAGGGGACAGCAATATTGGGACAGTTTTGCCTAGTCCACGGTCAAGGAAAGAGTTGGCTGTAGGCGTTCGCCCCCCCTCCTCCTCTTCCTCCTCCTCATGCAGAAGCGAGAGCTCGTCCACAGACCGCAGTCGCACATCCACTCCATCCGCAGCTGCCACTGTTGCACACCAGGTGTGCCATTATGGGACAGCTAGTGGCAAGCGTCAGCAGGCTGTATTGGCAATGAAGTGTTTGGGTGACAACAGACACACCGCGGAAGTTCTGTCCGAGTTCTTGCAGAATGAAACTCAGTCATGGCTGGGCACTGTACATCTTGAGGCAGGCAAGGTTGTGAGTGATAACGGAAGGAATTTCATGGCTGCCATAGCCCTTTCCCAACTGAAACACATTCCTTGCCTGGCTCACACCTTA
This sequence comes from Ranitomeya variabilis, assembly GCF_051348905.1. Taxonomy (NCBI): domain Eukaryota; kingdom Metazoa; phylum Chordata; class Amphibia; order Anura; family Dendrobatidae; genus Ranitomeya; species Ranitomeya variabilis. The sequence goes on from NC_135236.1 coordinate 326,627,999, forward strand.
AACCTGGTGGTGCACTGCTTCCTGAAAAGTTACCCGGGGTTACCCGACCTGCTCCTCAAAGTGCGCAGACTTTGCTCGCATATCCGCCGTTCGCCCGTACACTCCAGCCGTATGCAGAACTATCAGCGGTCTTTGAACCTTCCCCAGCATCACCTAATCATCGACATTTCAACAAGGTGGAACTCCACACTGCACATGATTCAGAGACTGTGCGAACAGAGGCATGCTGTTATGTTTTTGTGGGAGGATACACATACACGGGCAGGCAGTAGGATGGCAGACATGGAGTTGTCAGGTGTGCAGTGGTCGAAGCTACAAGACCTGTGTCAAGTCCTTCAGTGTTTTGAGGAATGCACACAGCTGGTTAGTGCAGACAACGCCATAATAAGCATGAGCATCCCCCTAATGCGTCTGCTGATGCAAAGTTTGACGCACATAAAGGAGCAGGCGTCTGCAGCCGAGGAAGAGGAAAGCCTTGATGACAGTCAGCCATTGTCTGGTCAGGGCCGTGTAGAGGACGCGGTAGCGGGCGAAGAGGAGGAGGAGGACGAGGAGGATGATGGGGATGAGTACTTTTTTAATGAGGAAGCTTCTCCTGGGCCAACAGAAATTAGTGGCGTTGCAAGGCCGGGTGCTGTTTTTTTTAAGGGAGACAAGTGACGTAGATTTGCCTGTAACTGCCCCTCAAACCAGCACAACCGCAGATTTGCCAACAGGAACTTTGGCCCACATGGCGGATTATGCCTTACGTATCCTCAAAAAGGACCCACGCATTACTAAAATGATGAGCGATGACGATTACTGGTTGGCCTGCATCCTTGACCCTCGCTATAAAGGCAAATTGCAAAATATTATGCCACATGAGAACCTCGAACAAATCTTAGCAACCAAACAAGCTACTCTTGTAGACCGTTTGATTCAGGCATTCCCAGCACACAGCGCTGGTGATGGTTCTCACACAAGCTGCAGGGGGCTACATGGCAGAGGTGTTAGAGGTGCACAGATCAGAAGTGGCGTTGGACAGAGGGGTTTTCTGACCAGGTTGTGGAGTGATTTCGCAATGACCGCAGACAGGACAGGTACTGCAGCATCTATTCAAAGTGACAGGAGACAACATTTGTCCAGTATGGTTACTAACTATTTTTCAGCCCTTATCGATGTTCTCCCTCAACCGTCATTCCCATTTGATTACTGGGCATCAAAATTAGACACCTGGCCTGAATTGGCAGAATATGCGTTGCAGGAGAGCTAGTGTGCTATCAGAAAGAGTATTCAGTGCTGCTGGTTCAATATTAACCGAAAAAAGGACTCGTCTGGCTACCCAAAATGTGGATGATCTCACCTTCATTAAAATGAACCACTCCTGGATTTCGAATGATTTTGCCCCACCTTTCCCAGCTGACACCTAGCTTTCCTATAAAAAGGTGTTGCTTGTGGATTGGTCTTACTGAGTGTTCAAATCTCTTAATTTGCAGCAGCTGTATGACCAGCATACGACATGTTTACACATCCCCCAATGGGAAAACTCCCCCCACGGGGCCGTTGTCTCACTCTCGACACTTGGCGCAAGCACCCGTTAGTTACAGTGCTGTTTGTCAGAAGAGGTGGGTGTGCTCGCTTTTGGTCGACGGCACTGCCACTGGGTCCCTCATAGTACAATGTAGTGTCTCTGGCGGTGGTGGTGCGCACCCAACGTCAGACACACCATTGTAACATGAGGGGCCCTGGGGCGAGTCCCCCCCCCCCAGCTCAAACTGTGCTCTACCACGTGCAAAATTATCTCACACAGCTCCAACAATGTTTAGTCTATGCGCTGACATCATTCAAAGCCTGGCACTGACAAACAATAACAATTTCTTGACATCTATGATGCTAGTTAAAGTAGTCTGGGTCAGTGTCCTATATTTACACCAGTACATACTAATTTACTGCCAAATTACTGTGTCATAAACTCTGCAGATGAGCCCACCCCTGTACCTAAGCATGCCACCCTTTTTTTATTTATAGTTGTTTTGCGAGACATTAACATCTATTTATTTTCTGGGAGTACTAACTGTGCCACACACTTCTTGCAATACTCCTCCACTGACCAGTGACCACAATGCTGCCTGGAGTGCCTGCCTGTGTATCCATGTAACCGATTTCAAACTGCCATGACTGCCTACTGTTTGTTATTTTAGGCCTTTGTGAGCCTGTCTGCGGCCCCTACTTGCAATACTCCTCCACTGACCACAATGCTGCCTGCCTGTGTATCCATGTAACCGATTTCAAACTGCCATGACTGCCTACTGTTTGTTATTTTAGGCCTTTGTGAGCCTGTCTGCGGCCCCTACTTGCAATACTCCTCCACTGACCACAATGCTGCCTGCCTGTGTATCCATGTAACCGATTTCAAACTGCCATGACTGCCTACTGTTTGTTATCTTAGGCCTTTGTGAGCCTGTCTGCGGCCCCTACTTGCAATACTCCTCCACTGACCACAATGCTGCCTGCCTGTGTATCCATGTAACCGATTTCAAACTGCCATGACTGCCTACTGTTTGTTATTTTAGGCCTTTGTGAGCCTGTCTGCGGCCCCTACTTGCAATACTCCTCCACTGACCACAATGCTGCCTGCCTGTGTATCCATGTAACCGATTTCAAACTGCCATGACTGCCTACTGTTTGTTATTTTAGGCCTTTGTGAGCCTGTCTGCGGCCCCTACTTGCAATACTCCTCCACTGACCACAATGCTGCCTGCCTGTGTATCCATGTAACCGATTTCAAACTGCCATGACTGCCTACTGTTTGTTATTTTAGGCCTTTGTGAGCCTGTCTGCGGCCCCTACTTGCAATACTCCTCCACTGACCACAATGCTGCCTGCCTGTGTATCCATGTAACCGATTTCAAACTGCCATGACTGCCTACTGTTTGTTATTTTAGGCCTTTGTGAGCCTGTCTGCGGCCCCTACTTGCAATACTCCTCCACTGACCACAATGCTGCCTGCCTGTGTATCCATGTAACCGATTTCAAACTGCCATGACTGCCTACTGTTTGTTATCTTAGGCCTTTGTGAGCCTGTCTGCGGCCCCTACTTGCAATACTCCTCCACTGACCACAATGCTGCCTGGAGTGCCTGCCTGTGTATCCATGTAACCGATTTCAAACTGCCATGACTGCCTACTGTTTGTTATTTTAGGCCTTTGTGAGCCTGTCTGCGGCCCCTACTTGCAATACTCCTCCACTGACCACACCAATGCTGCCCGTGTACCCCTGGAACCTATTTAAAAGTTCATAGAGCCTAGTTATATATTTTATTTACTATTAATAAGGCCATGATGGACTATGCTGTACCACGCTACAAGCTAACCAGTCGACACTTCTTTTGCGAGAAAAGCCATCCCAACCCTCCACCAGCATGTAAAAGACCGCATTGTCCATGCACTCTGGCAATCTGTGAGTACAAAGGTGCACCTGACAACAGACGCATGGACCTGTAGGCATGGCCACGGAAGATTACGTGTCCATTACGGCGCAATGGGTTAATGTGTTGGATGCATGGTCCACAGGGGACAGCCTACTAAGTCTGTCTGCAGTCCCTAATTCAAATTGCCCTCCACTGTCTAAATCGGAGCTTCCACCTTCTGGCTTTCGGCCTATAGTATCAGAAATTAAACTGCATTTGGCCTTCAACTTTGGTTACGGCCTACTAACGGTGTCTGCCCCTGCCTGGTGTTTTTCCTCAACTGAATAAAGCTGAGCTTCAACCTTCTGGCTCTCATTAAGTGCTGTTATTTTAAAAATTGGTGGTTAGGGCCTACTAACGGTGTCTGCCCCTCCCTGGTGTTTGCCCTTAACTGAATAAAGCTGAGCTTCAACCTTCTGGCTTTCGGCCTACAGTATCAGAAATTAAACTGCATTTGGCCTTCAACTTTGGTTACGGCCTACTAACGGTGTCTGCCCCTCCCTGGTGTTTGCCCTCAACTGAATAAAGCTGAGCTTCATCCTTCTGGCTTTCGGCCTATAGTATCAGAAATTAAACTGTATTTGGCCTTCAACTTTGGTTACGGCCTACTAACGGTGTCTGCCCCTCACTGGTGTTTGTCCTCAACTGAATAAAGCTGAGCTTCATCCTTCTGGCTCTCATTAAGTGCTGTGTTTTCAAAAATTGGTGGTTAGGGCCTACTAACGGTGTCTGCCCCTCCCTGGTGTTTTTTCTCAACTGAATAAAGCTGAGCTTCAACCTTCTGGCTTTGGGCCTATAGTATCAGATATTAAACTGCATTTGGCCTTCAACTTTGCTTACGGCCTACTAATGGTGTCTGCCCCTGCCTGGTGTTTTTCCTCAACTGAATAAAGCTGAGCTTCAACCTTCTGGCTCTCATTAAGTGCTGTTATTTTAAAAATTGGTGGTTAGGGCCTACTAACGGTGTCTGCCCCTCCCTGGTGTTTGCCCTCAACTGAATAAAGCTGAGCTTCAACCTTCTGGCTTTGGGCCTATAGTATCAGATATTAAACTGCATTTGGCCTTCAACTTTGGTTACGGCCTACTAACGGTGTCTGCCCCTGCCTGGTGTTTTTCCTCAACTGAATAAAGCTGAGCTTCAACCTTCTGGCTCTCATTAAGTGCTGTTATTTTAAAAATTGGTGGTTAGGGCCTACTAACGGTGTCTGCCCCTCCCTGGTGTTTGCCCTTAACTGAATAAAGCTGAGCTTCAACCTTCTGGCTTTCGGCCTACAGTATCAGAAATTAAACTGCATTTGGCCTTCAACTTTGGTTACGGCCTACTAACGGTGTCTGCCCCTCCCTGGTGTTTGCCCTCAACTGAATAAAGCTGAGCTTCATCCTTCTGGCTTTCGGCCTATAGTATCAGAAATTAAACTGTATTTGGCCTTCAACTTTGGTTACGGCCTACTAACGGTGTCTGCCCCTCACTGGTGTTTGTCCTCAACTGAATAAAGCTGAGCTTCATCCTTCTGGCTCTCATTAAGTGCTGTGTTTTCAAAAATTGGTGGTTAGGGCCTACTAACGGTGTCTGCCCCTCCCTGGTGTTTGCCCTTAACTGAATAAAGCTGAGCTTCAACCTTCTGGCTTTTGGCCTATAGTATCAGATATTAAAGTGCATTTGGCCTTCAACTTTGGTTACGGCCTACTAACGGTGTCTGCCCCTGCCTGGTGTTTTTCCTCAACTGAATAAAGCTGAGCTTCAACCTTCTGGCTCTCATTAAGTGCTGTTATTTTAAAAATTGGTGGTTAGGGCCTTCTAACGGTGTCTGCCCCTCCCTGGTGTTTGCCCTCAACTGAATAAAGCTGAGCTTCAACCTTCTGGCTTTGGGCCTATAGTATCAGATATTAAACTGCATTTGGCCTTCAACTTTAGTTATGGCCTACTAACGGTGTCTGCCCCTGCCTGGTGTTTTTCCTCAACTGAATAAAGCTGAGCTTCAACCTTCTGGCTCTCATTAAGTGCTGTGTTTTCAAAAATTGGTGGTTAGGGCCTACTAACGGTGTCTGCCCCTCCCTGGTGTTTGTCCTCAACTGAATATAGCTGAGCTTCAACCTTCTGGCTCTCATTAAGTGCTGTTATTTTAAAAATTGGTGGTTAGGGCCTACTAACGGTGTCTGCCCCTCCCTGGTGTTTGCCCTCAACTGAATAAAGCTGAGCTTCAACCTTCTGGCTTTGGGCCTATAGTATCAGATATTAAACTGCATTTGGCCTTCAACTTTGGTTACGGCCTACTAATGGTGTCTGCCCCTGCCTGGTGTTTTTTCTCAACTGAATAAAGCTGAGCTTCAACCTTCTGGCTCTCATTAAGTGCTGTTATTTTAAAAATTGGTGGTTAGGGCCTACTAACGGTGTCTGCCCCTCCCTGGTGTTTGCCCTCAACTGAATAAAGCTGAGCTTCAACCTTCTGGCTTTCGGCCTATAGTATCAGATATTAAACTGCATTTGGCCTTCAACTTTGGTTACGGCTTACTAACGGTGTCTGCCCCTGCCTGGTGTTTTTCCTCAACTGAATAAAGCTGAGCTTCAACCTTCTGGCTCTCATTAAGTGCTGTGTTTTTAAAAATTGGTGGTTAGGGCCTACTAACGGTGTCTGCCCCTCCCTGGTGTTTTTCCTCAACTGAATAAAGCTGAGCTTCAACCTTCTGGCTTTCGGCCTATAGTATCAGATATTAAACTGCATTTGGCCTTCAACTTTGGTTACGGCCTACTAACGGTGTCTGCCCCTGCCTGGTGTTTGTCCTCAACTGAATAAAGCTGAGCTTCATCCTTCTGGCTCTCATTAAGTGCTGTGTTTTCAAAAATTGGTGGTTAGGGCCTACTAACGGTGTCTGCCCCTCCCTGGTGTTTTTCCTCAACTGAATAAAGCTGAGCTTCAACCTTCTGGCTTTCGGCCTATAGTATCAGATATTAAACTGCATTTGGCCTTCAACTTTGGTTACGGCCTACTAACGGTGTCTGCCCCTGCCTGGTGTTTGTCCTCAACTGAATAAAGCTGAGCTTCATCCTTCTGGCTCTCATTAAGTGCTGTGTTTTCAAAAATTGGTGGTTAGGGCCTACTAACGGTGTCTGCCCCACCCTGGTGTTTGCCCTCAACTGAATAAAGCTGAGCTTCAGTCTTAGGCTTTTGGCCTAAAGTATCAGATATTAAACTGCATTTGGCCTATTTGTGTGTTTGGGCCCTTAAAACAGTGTCTGCTGCTCCTGGGTTTGCTACTCCACTGAACAAAGCAATGCCGCCTGTTTAGTCCTGTTACCAATTTTGAACTGCATTTAGCCTACTTTATTCTTTGGCCCTATATCTGTTTCCTCCTCATCCTGCCCATTGCCCAGCCACTGCTAGATGAATCTGCTGGTACATTGACCTAGACCACTACATTCCCCTTGCACTCTACACAGCCAGAATCTGACCCTGCTGAAAGTAAGGTTCCCCTTCCCGCATGTTATACCACCTTACACAGGGACAAAGAGGAAGGTGCAGATGAAAGTGCAGGTTCCTTCATCAGGTGGGGGGGCATACTCGTTGGCGACGTCACTGGCACAGGGCCCCTCAGAGTACGCAAAAGTGTCGCTGCTGGTGGGAGGCGCCCCCACCGTGCAAACACAGCGCTGTACTTTGAGGGGCCCTGTGCCAGTGCCAATGCGAACAAGTGTGCCCCCCTGCTTGCTCAGGATCACAGCACTTGCAACATTGAAATACTTTCCTCTCCCTGCTCCATCGCCGTGATGTAGTCCACGATTCCTGGGCCCACTAAAACCTTGAACCAGCCCTACCCCCCACAAATTTGCCAAATGACCCCCAAGTTCCATTGAACAACTATTATTATAAAGTTAATTAAGATTGACAAGCTTCAGAAACAAGAATGGATGTTTTTGGCATTAAAATGGGCACTGTAGGTGTTTTCCTGGCCTCCACTCACTGCCAACTATGCTATGCTTCCCCATTGACTTGCATTGGGTTTCGTGTTTCGGTCGATCCCCGACTTTTAGCGATAATCGGCCGACTGCACTCGACTCGACTCTGGACAAAGTCGGCTTTCACAAAACCCGACTCGATCTTAAAAAAATGAAAGTCGCTCAACCCTAGTGAGGTGTCTAGTTCAATATATTAAAACCACCCAGCAGTGTAGGAAGGAAGGGTCTCTTTTTATCTGCTTCCAGGGACCCAGGAAAGGGCTCAGGGCCTCCAAAGGCACTATAGGACGGTGGATAACAGATGTGATAGCCCTGGCATACTCGTCCACCGGGAACGCAGTTCCAGAGGGTCTGAAGGCCCACTCTACAAGGGCTATAGCGACCTCCTGGGCCGAAAGGTTGGAGGTACCATTAGATTAGATTTGTAAGGCGGCCACCTGGTCATCACCTTCAACCTTTTTTAGACACTACCGCTTAGACCTAGCCTCTTCATCTGACTTAACCTTCGAAAGAAGGGTTCTACAGGCTGTGGTCCCTTCCTAAGCAATAATCGCTGCAATTCTCTCTGGTAGTGCTGTCATGGGCGACTGAGAAAAGCGTAGTTACTCACCGATAACGGTGTTTCTCAGAGCCCATGACAGCACCTGCTTATTCCCCCCCCCCATCATGTGTGCGGTGAGCACATTCTTTTGTATAAAATGTATTTTTTCTATATAGACATGGTGTTCACTTGTTAAGCAATATGATAAAGTTGTATATTTTTTTGTTGTTGTGACTGGAGGACCTGCGATGCTCTGTAAACAAAACTGATGCAGGGGAGAGGTACCACTCTTTTATCCTGTAGGTTTCCTGTCCCTGAAGGGTGGATCCCCTCTCTCTGGTAGTGCTGTCATGGGCTCTGAGGAACACCATTATCGGTGAGTAACTACGCTTTTTCTTCTCTCTCTCAGGCCCACCGGGCATTTCACTGATCCCCCGCCAGGCCAGTCCGATCCTGATGGGATATCTGTAATATTGTTTATTACAGCAGCAAATATCCAGTACTCCTAAGGCCATGTTCACACGCTGCGGTTTTTACCGCGGAACCGCCGCGATTTTGCCGCTGCGGGTCCGCTGCAGTTTCCATTGCGTTTACATTTATATGTAAACCTATGGAAACCGCAAACCGCTGTGCACATGCTGCGGGAAAAACCGCGCAGAAACGCAGCGGTTTACAACCCGCAGCATGTCACTTCTTTGTGCAGAACTGCAGCGGTTCTGCACCCATAGAACTCCATTGTGAGTGTCAAACCCGCAGTAAAACCCGCAGAAGAAAAAATATCTGCGGGTTTTCTGCGGTTTGGGGTGTAGAAACCGCTGCAGCAGGAAGTGCGGGGAAGCGGGCGGAAGTGCGTGGGCGGAAGTGCGTGGGCGGAGTGTGGCTGTCATCATGGAGGCATATCGTCGCATGGGGATCGATGTCGGCCGTTTGATAGATCTGGTATGTATGTGTGTGTGTGTGTGTGTGTGTGTGTGTGTATATGTGTGTGTGTGTGTGTGTGTCCCCATGCGACGATAGTGCCACCATTGTGCTAAGTCGCCGTATGGGACTACTACTCCCATCCGATATTAGGATGGGAGAGTTGTCCCTGTGTTTCCGGCGACTTAGCACAATTGTAAGTAACACAAACACACACAATACACACACAATAAACGTAACATACATGACAGACATTACATACAACATATAACATAGAGTATATACTCACCATACAGCACACTGGTACGCGAAGCCCTCGCCCTAGGGAAAAAGTCCAAAAAAATAAACAAAATCCATACTCCCTGTCCGCAGAATCCAATACAGAGTGTCCCACGCCGATCCCCTGCTCTCCGGCGATACACTGCCAGGAGCGAAGCTCCCAGCAGTGTATCGTGCACTGTTCCGGAGTTCAATGGCGCCGGCGTCTCTATTTACGGCACTACAGGTGCGGGTGAACTTTCCCACGCTGTAGTGCCGTAAAGCGAGAGTGCCGGGGTCAATGACCGCCGGTAAACTCTTGCGCATGCGCAGTAACACACCGACAGGTGCCAAAGCACCTGTCAGTGTGTTGCTGCAGCCGTGGAGAGCAGACACATCTCCGGATGTGTCTGTTCTCCATGGCAGATCGACGTGGGACCCTCGTTGGATTTCTGCGGACAGGGCCAGGGAGTATGAATTTGGTTTGTTTTTTTATTTCTGTACAGGTCGAGGGTCTTCAGGTGGATTACCCGTGTAATAAAGGGTTTGTCAAAAAGTGTGTGTCACTATTTCATTAAAATATTTTTTTCAAGTGTTTGTGTTTTTTTATTTTTATTGTATTTTAGTGCCACGTATTTAAGTGCCACGTGTCACGTATTTAAGTGCCACATGTCACTTATTTCAGTGCCACGTATTTCAGTGCCACGTATTTAAGTGCCACGTATTTAAGTGCCACATGTCACTTATTTCAGTGCCACATGTCACGTATTTAAGTACGTGGCACTGAAATACGTGGCACTGAAATACGTGGCACTTAAATATGTGGCACTTAAATACGTGACATGTGGCACTTCAATACGTGGCACTTAAATACGTGGCACGTGGCACTTAAATACGTGGCACGTGGCACTTCAATACGTGGCACTTAAATACGTGGCACTTAAATACGTGGCACGTGGCACTTCAATACGTGACACTTAAATACGTGGCACGTGGCACTTCAATACGTGGCACGTGGCACTTCCAATACGTGGCACGTGGCACTTCAATACGTGGCACGTGGCACTTAAATACGTGGCACGTGGCACTTAAATACGTGGCACTTAAATACGTGGCACTTCAATATGTGGCACTTAAATACATGGCACGTGGCACTTCAATACGTGGCACTTAAATACGTGGCACGTGGCACTTCAATACGTGGCACATGGCACTTCAATACGTGGCACGTGGCACTTCAATACGTGGCACGTGGCACTTAAATACGTGGCACGTGGCACTTCAATACGTGGCACTTAAATACGTGGCACGTGGCACTTAAATACGTGGCACGTGGCACTTCAATACGTGGCACTTCAATACGTGGCACTTAAATACGTGGCACGTGGCACTTCAATACGTGGCACGTGGCACTTCAATACGTGGCACTTAAATACGTGGCACGTGGCACTTCAATACGTGGCACGTGGCACTTCAATATGTGGCACGTGGCACTTCAATACGTGGCACGTGGCACTTAAATACGTGGCACGTGGCACTTCAATACGTGGCACTTAAATACGTGGCACGTGGCACTTAAATACGTGGCACGTGGCACTTCAATACGTGGCACTTCAATACGTGGCACTTAAATATGTGGCACTTAAATACGTGACACGTGGCACTTCAATACGTGGCACTTAAATACGTGGCACTTCAATACGTGGCACTTAAATACGTGGCACTTCAATACGTGGCACTTAAATACGTGGCACGTGGCACTTCAATACGTGGCACTTAAATACGTGGCACGTGGCACTTCAATACGTGGCACGTGGCACTTCAATACGTGGCACTTAAATACGTGGCACGTGGCACTTAAATTCCTTGGCAAGTGGCACTTCAATACGTGGCACTTCAATACGTGGCACGTGGCACTTAAATACGTGGCATGTGGCACTTCAATACGTGGCACGTGGCACTTAAATACGTGGCACGTGGCACTTAAATACGTGGCACTTAAATACGTGGCACGTGGCACTTAAATACGTGGCACGTGGCACTTCAATACGTGGCACTTCAATACGTGGCACTTAAATATGTGGCACTTAAATACGTGACACGTGGCACTTAAATACGTGGCACTTAAATACGTGGCACTTCAATACGTGGCACTTCAATACGTGGCACTTAAATACGTGGCACGTGGCACTTCAATACGTGGCACTTAAATACGTGGCACGTGGCACTTCAATACGTGGCACGTGGCACTTCAATACGTGGCACTTAAATACGTGGCACGTGGCACTTCAATACGTGGCACGTGGCACTTCAATACGTGGCACGTGGCACTTCAATACGTGGCACGTGGCACTTAAATACGTGGCACGTATTTCAACCAGCCTAACCGTGTTTAATGCCACCTTACAATAGCAAGGTGGCATTAACCCCTCATTATCCCATATCCCACCGCTACAGGGAGTGGGAAGAGAGGGGCTAAGTGCCGGAATTGGCACTTCATTGTGATGCGCCTTTTCTGGGGCGGCTGCGGGCTTATATTTGTAGTCAGGGGTGGGGCAAATATCCATGGCCCCTTTCCTAGGCTATGAATATAAGCCCACGGCTGTCTGCGTAGCCTTTCTGGCCTAAAAATATAGGGGTACCCTACGCCTTTTTTTTTTTCCGGGGCCCGTGTGTTATGTATGTAATGACACTATTCTTTTCATTGTAGGTTCGCGATATACCAGCTCTATGGGATGCCGCTGATGTGTCCTTCAAGGACAGATATTTCCGTGACCATTGCTGGACCAAGATTGTGAGGGACCTGTATCCGGAGTTGGATTCCTTGTCCATTGGCAACCAACTGGAAATTGGTAAGTATAATGTTACAGATTATTATTACAGTTTATTAGAAATTTACTTTGACAATATAAAGATATATATATATATATATTTTATTTCTTAGAAAAACATGTCAAACAAAGATGGAGGTCAGTTCGGGACCGGTTCAACAAATTTATCAATTCATGTGACCAGAGTGGATCCTCCCCCAGCCGCACTAGCTTTCCATTTTATGACGAGCTGCAGTTTCTGCTCACAAGCCGGACTTTGCGGAGGTAGGTTATATACCATTATAGTGTAGTACAGTTGGCTGTGTATTGAACGCTGTGTCCTGCCGCAGCGTTCAATACACAGCATCCAGATGTTATACCATAGTGAAGAGAGGATTTTCAGAAATCTTGTTTGCACTATGATTCCAAAGATTGAGTTGTGAGAGCTATGGCACCACACCGTGTCTATTTTTCTTGTGTTGGCACTTTGACTGCGCAAGATAACTAGCACATTGTTTGGATAGCATGTGGTGATAACGCATGTGTTAAATGAAAACGTGCATTATCAGCAGACACGCAAAAAAGTGAACAGCATTTTAAACAAAGCAGCCTTTATGCTGTTCCAAAAATGTTGCTCCTCCGCAGCGGTCATAATTAATTATTTTTTTCCTTTTCTCACACAGGACTGAGGGAAACATTTCAAGCCCGCCTCTTGTTGATGACAACTCTGAAGATGGAGCAGGCACTGATGGAGCAGGCACTTCCTCGGGAGCGACAATTTCTCCATCTGTTACCACAGCTTCTGCTGGTGCCGCATGTCCAGCAGCTGCTGCAGGCACATCAACTGCAGCAGCTGTTGGATCATCTGTTACGGCAGAAGCTGTGGTAACGCAGAAGAGAGCTGCCTATCCGTTGGCAGGAGAGTCCAGAAAAAAACAAAACAAAAAAAAAAATGAGGATAACACTGAAAAGATCGCAAGTGACACACTCAATTTACTCAAACAATCCTCAACTGAGGACCAATGTGACTTTTTTGCCTTGACCATTGCCCGAAAGGCACGCTCCCTGCCACCGGATAGGCAGTCTCTCTTTATGGCTCTGTGCCAAACGTCCCTCACCGCTCTGGAGGACCCTGCTCCAATTCAGTCATATCAGGATGTATTGACGGGGGTTTTTGGACTCTTTCGCCCGCGACCAAAACCCAGAGAACCTCAATCTACAGCGTCTTCCTACACCCAACCGGCACTACATTTTTCGGGTGGAGGAAATACAAGCCTGGGACCATCTGCTAGTCAAAATTTTATCACAGACCCAACTAGCTCTTATGGGTATTCACAGGAATACACCTACTTGCCTTAATCTGCAATTGTATCTTCAAAAAAAAATAGTTTCACTGGGCAAGTTGCCGCAAAATTAAGTTTTTCATATTGAAAAAATCTTGACAACTGTTTGTCAAAATTTAGTTGCTTGTTAAATAAATTAATGTTGATCAAATGTCATGTCTGATTTTTATATACTTTACGTTCTTAGTGGGCAAGGCCTCTATGTTGTACGGTGTCATGGCTATATGGGCGCTGGACTATGGGATGGACATAGTCTGATGGGTGTATGGGCAGTGAACAAAGGGATGGAGGAGAATCAATCATTAAAAATTTTCTACAAACAATCCTTATTAGATTGAAAAATAACCACTTGAAAGTAAAAAAAAATTTTATTAACGAGAAAAATAAAATAATAATTTTTGGGTTCACCAATAAAAAAAGGTACAATAAACAACATTGAATATCGATCTTGAATTTGATTAACAGGGATCTTGACTTCTTCTAGCTTTTGGTATAGATCGTGACATCTTTTATTGGTCGGTCAATGTTCTTCCATCCTTCTCTGCTGGTCAGGCTGCCCAACACCAGCACAGGAGTATTGCCAGTGCACGGCACCTTCAGGACTCATGAAGTAGTCAGTGAAGGATTCTCTCACACGCACACCCGAGTTGGATGGCCTGCCCAGACCCACGTTGACCACTGGATTAAATACTGGCTGCTGGTACTCCACATCTACGTCAGTGTTGTACTCACGAGCATAGTTGTGGAGTACACAGCAAGCCTTAATCACAGTGTCAACGGTGTCAGCATCCAGCTGGATGGGTGTGTGAAAGATCCTCCACTGACTAGTCATGATCCCAAAGGTGCATTCCACATATCTGCGTGCACGACTTAGCCGATAATTAAAAATCCTTCGCCGGGCATTCAGTCCCCTTCGTGGGTATGGGCGCAGCAGGGTTGTCGTTAAGGGAAACGCCTCATCCGATACCATCACAAAGGGCACTGGATGTGTGGAACCCGGCAAAGGTCTTGGGGCTGGGAGCGTTCCGCCATCTTGAAGAATTTGCATCCCAATCTGTGACGTTCGCAACACCCGAGAATCCCCAGTACTACCATAGGCACCAACGTCAATGGCAACAAATTTGTAATGGGCATCAGCCACCGCCATCAGGACCACTGAAAAATACTTCTTATAATTAAAGAAGCGTGATCCTGATCGTGGTGGCTTCAGCACTCTCACATGTTTACCATCGACTGCACCTATGCAGTTTGGGAAATTGGCCACAGACTGAAAGCCTGCTGCGACCTGCAGCCAAGTCTCCTCGTTTGGGGAAGGCATCACCATGGGCTGCAACTTCTGCCAGATGACGGTACATGTGCACCTCACAATTTTAGAGATGGTGGATTTACCAACTCTAAATTGGAGGTGCAGGGATGTATAGCTCTCTCCTTTGGCCAAAAATCTGCAAAGAAACAAAAATGAATATTAGAAATGTCACACAAAAATATAATGAAACATGTCAGCTGTTATGGACGCTATAATATGCGTCCAGCACCTTTCATGTTTTATCTAAAGCATTCTATAATGCTGGCCTTAACACCCGGCACAACACAAAGGGTATCAATAAATAAACGGCCAGTCACATCAGATGGGACTAGCAGGTCCATGTCCAGGCACTCCAATGTTTAGCTAACGACGACAGCCTCCTGCTTGCTTCAAACGCACTAATTCGGCCTGTTGAGGGCAGAAGTAAGTCTTGCAGTGAGCGAAGACAAGGAAAGGTGAGAGGCCCAGTGCATGCTCATCTGCGCACTTAGCTCTATCCTCATCAGGACAATAAAGTACGTCTGCGCAGGAAGGGAGGCGCATGACCTGGACACAGCAAGATGGGATAACATTACACGATAGCACCCCACACACGGGTATGATCTATCGCCACTGACCCATTGCCTTATTTATAGAATGCTGTAGATAATGCTTAAAATACAGTGGGTACATGTGCTAGCAAGCAAAAATGCTTTTACAGTTTGCAGGTGTGTTTTACATATAATATATCCGGTACCGTAAAGCACAGTACCAGAGATATCCATGTCCATGTGTGTGTGCAGCCCATGTGCTGAATCCTTCCCACACGGATGGCTAGCAGGGATCAAAACAATACAGTAAGCACAGTTAGCGGCGGCAGGTGATGAAGACAAATCCCATTCTTCCCTGATGGCGCTGAAATCATGCAGAGCAGGGAAGAATGATGACAACATCTTCATAACCTGCCGCCAGGGAACAGCGCTTCCTGTAGCACTTCTTCACCAGTGCAATGTGTGTCACACAGAGGACATCAATGTGTGTTCTCCGTGTGCACATGTGCGGGACACTTTGTTGAACATGCAAATAGTCTCAAAATGACATGTCAGCGGGTTTTGCCTGCAGACATACGGCCGCCGACAACGCGCTGACATGTCCATAGATGACTGTGTGTAAGTTTGTCAGTGTCTCCGGGACATGTGAAAACTTTAATCACACATACCGGACGCACTGACATGTGAAAGAGCCCTAATGACATTCCAACCCAAAATTTAGTTACTTACCGCAAGGTGATGAGCAGCCTTTCCTCAGCAGAGATGGCTTTCCTCATAAAAGTGTCGTGCATCGTGAGATGGGGCGAAACTATTGCCAGAAGTCGGTCAAACGCCGGGATGGGTAGACGGCAGAATGAAATGAACTTTTCCGGGTACCTGAAAATGTAAAAAGAAAACAAATGGTTACATAACATATAACATTTGTAGAAAAACATTATTTGTCTTTTCATGTATTTCAACTTACTTCCTCAAATCATTATAAAGAACATAAAAGTGGCCTTTTTGTGGACGTTCGGCGACAAGCGGGTGCACCCAGAGTCTTTTCTGTTGACGTCTTCTCTCCTGCTGCTGCCTCTAAAATAAAAACAAATATATATATTTCTTAGAACAGAACAGTGTCAAAAAAAAAAATAACAGAAAGAAGTGGGTAAAGCGCTGCAGATTATGTGTAGCGCTACAAAAAAAAAAAAAAAATTTAATAGCTTACCTGCTGTCTATGATTATTCAATATTTGCAGCAGCAACCCCAGCATAAGTATACGGTGCGGCCTGCGGAGCTGTATCTGCGGCATGCTGTGGTTGCTTCCACTCATTTTGATGTTTTCACAACATGGAGGATGAAAGAAGAAGGGGTTGGACAAGGAAGTGACATCATTTTTTTTTTTTTTTGTTTCTGAATTTTTTCAAGTTTGTGAACCTTTATTTATGTAAAAAACGCAGACAATCTGCAGAAAAAAACGCAATGAAAAACGCACTGAAAAACGCACCAAAAACGCACCAAAAACGCACCTGCGTTTTCTGCCAATAACTGCAGATTTTAGTGCAGAAAAATCCGCAGGAAAATCTGCAAAGTGTGCACATACCCTAAATGTAACTATACTTTTTGTCTAATTCCAAATGTATTTACCTTATTAATAACAAAGAAAAGCCACATTTTAGATTTAGTTTTTCTGACAACTGCTGCATGTTTTTCAGTCAGTTTATGTATTCTAATATGCCTTTAACGTCATTATGTTAGCTATTACAAAAAGCTCCCAGCCTCTTTAAAATGTTGCAAAGTCATCATTGTTATATGTATTGTTCCAAGCGCAGTCAGCCACAGAGTAGGACGTTTACTAATAAGGTAAGCATTATAAGGGAGTGTTTGTTGTTTTTCTATACAACTATTGTGCGTGAAATGACTGAATGCACTTGAATGCAGCAAACTTATTTTAATTACAGAATTCAGTGGTTTATTCTTAGCATTGTATCTATTGAGAATCCCAGAGCTCTACCTTACAGGGAACTTGGCTATACTTCAGCTTATTCAACATAAAGAACTTAAATGTGGCATTGTAACCAAACCTTAATTACATAGTAATTGTAGTACAAGAGAATACATTCACATTTGTCTGTATATTTGTGTTCCCAGAATGTTTTGCTAACAACTATTTAAATTCCAATTGAGCCGCAATCATGGAGAACCTCAGAGTGCAAGAGGGCGTTACATGTTGTTAAGATGAGGATAGATTTATTGCTGAATATTTACACTTAATCACATATCTAGTATTCTTGTTTCACGAGGCTTCTTTTTTTACTGTGGTTGGAAAGATGGAAACCGAAGAAAGGAGATATTTACAGATGTTGCAATTGTTAGCTGAACAAACAATGCACTGTACCACAACTCACTACACTATTAAATATGTATTTTGTAGGTGCAGGGCCACCATCAGGGCATTACTGCCCTTATTGCGGTATAGGGCCTGATGGGCAGCAGTACAGAGTGGGGCCCGGGCCCCTCCTTTTGTGCTTCTGCTCAATGGGCCCCATGCTGCAATGATGTACTGGGTGCAGCGCACACCTCAGCGCTGGGAGCTTTTCCTGAAGCTCCACAGCTGTATAATCTGAATGGCTGCGCAGCTCCTGCTCCCTCCACCCTCTGGACTTCTGGTCAGGTGACGGCGAATACAAAATGACGTCATAGTGTAAGCGTCATCCTGTAGGAGGACACCAGAAGCAGAGCTGCGCCTGCAGGGGATCGTCAGTGAAGTAAGTATAAAAATTTTGTTTTTCATTTTTTTTCTTTTTAAAATGAATTGAATAGGTGAGGGGGAGGTGGAGGGAGACTGCAAATGATAGAAGGGGACTGCTAAAGATGAAGAGGGGGAGGGGTACGGCTAATGATGAAGTGTGGGTTTGGGGACTGCAAATTATGAAGTGGGGAGTGGGGGACTGCAAATGATCAAATGGGGGGACTGCGCATGTAGTGGGTGAATGGGACTGCAAATGATGTAGTTGTGAGACTGCAAATGATGAAGTGGGGAGAGAAGGACTGCAAATGATGAAGTGGGGTGGAGAGGGACTGCAAATTATGAAGTTGAGGAAGGGGGTTGAAAATTATGAAGTTGGGTGAGGTGGACTGCAAATTAAGTGGGGGACTGAAAATTTGAAGTGAGTTGAGGGACAGCAAATGATGAAGCGAGGGGTCTGCAAATGATAAAGTTGGGGGAAGGGGCCTGCAATTTATGAAGTAATGAAGTGGAGAGGGACTGCAAATT
This sequence comes from Ranitomeya variabilis, assembly GCF_051348905.1. Classification (NCBI taxonomy): domain Eukaryota; kingdom Metazoa; phylum Chordata; class Amphibia; order Anura; family Dendrobatidae; genus Ranitomeya; species Ranitomeya variabilis. Next base: position 326,646,364 of record NC_135236.1, read on the forward strand.
ATGAATTGAGGGTGGGGGAAGGGGGACTGCAAATGACGAATCGAAGGTGGGGTGGTGGGGAGAGCAAATGATGAATTGAAGGTGGGGGTGGGGAGAACAAATGAAGACTTTGGGACTTGGGAGAGAGCAAATAATGATAAAATGCGGGTGGGGAGAGTAAATGATGTGTTGAATGTGGGGAAGAGAAGTTGATAATGAATAGAGCGTGTGGGTGAGAGAGAAGACATGACATAATGAATTGGGGCAGAAGGGGCATGTTAACATAATGAATCGGGGAGAGGGAGGTACATAGTAGAGGCCGTTGAGGATGCAGTGACTGGTATTAAATTGGGGGAAAAGTACAGGGGCTAATTAATTTATATATTTGTTAGGTGGGGAAAGTAGCTATTTAAAGTTGGTGGGGGCACAGTGGGGGATTACAATTTATATTTGGAATGGTGGGTTGCATAATAACTAATTAATAGTGATGGGCGAGCACTAAAATGCTCGGGTGCTCGTTGCTCGGGTCGAGCAAATTGTAATACTTGGGTACTCGACCCGAGCAAGGAGCCCAATGTAAGTCTATGGGAAACCCGAGCATTTTTGCTGCGATCCCCCCTGGGGGTCCTTTTTGGGTTTAAAAACATCAGAAATCAAAGGGAACAATGCTCATATGACATGGGAACATCATGGGGAAGACCCCTGGGAGCATTTCTGACTCCTAGGTCACAGCTGTGACCAATGTAGTCAGAGTGTGATGCCACTTTTACAGGCGCACACTAAAACATACAAAAACAAAATCAAAATGGATTTTCCTGGGAAATATGTTAAGGAACATCCTTTCAAGGGAAAAGTACCTCCATCACTAGCGTTTTTCAACTTTGCATTGCTTTCAACCAATACAAATACATTCACTGGGAAATGTCATTGTAACATTTACCAACCTTAGCTGGCCATGTTGTGTGTGTGACACATTATCAGAAACATTTTGTTTAATTTATGAAATAGGGACTGGTAATGTCACAAAGTCTATTTTTATACTGGCAGCAGACGCACCACAATATCCCTTTGACGAGACGTGCAGGAGGGCCTTCTGAAAAATGTACCCATTCTAAGAAAGTGGGTCTCCCATAGTGTTTGCCTATGCATTGAATGAAAGGCCTGCCCCAAAGTTAGACACCCCAATAAGCCTTTGAAATGACATAGTGGATGGCCACATGAAAAACAAGTTCACATTATTCATTTGGTACTCCCGTACTGTTTGCTTATGCATTGAATGCAAGGCCTGCCCTACACTAAATTCACATGCACCCCAATAAGCCTTTGAAATGATGTACTGGATGGCCACATGAAAACCAAGTTCACATAATTCATTTGGTCCTGCCATACTGTTTGCCTATGCATTGAATGAAAGGCCTGCCCTGCCCCAAAGTTACATGCACCCCAATAAGCCTTAGAGCCCATGTACTGGATGGCCACAGGAAAACCAAGTTCACATTATTAATTTGGTAGAGCCATACTGTTTGCCTATGCATTGAATGCAAGACCTACCCTGCACCAAATTCACATGCACCCCAATAAGCCTTGGAAGAGATGTAGAGGTGGGCCTCCTGAAAATAATGTTCCCATTATTAGGAAGCGGGTCTTCTATAGTGTTTGCCTATGCAGTCAAAGCAAGGCCTGTCAAAACTTAGGAGGCACTCCAATGCCCCTGGAAAGAAATGTGGAGGATGGCCTCATAAAAAGGTCCCATTATAAAGTGCGGGTCTAATGTACTTGGAATGCCCATACATTAAGCGTATGGGCTGACAAACATTTTCCCCTGGGGGGTACACATGAGCTTTTATTTTAAAAAAAATTTCGGGCTACATAAACACCCTTACCAAAAAATAGAGTGACTGTTGCATTATGGAATACGTTCACCCTGGTGTTCTAGTGGTGGTGTCTAAAGAGACATGGAGGATGTCATCCTATGAATCGTTTCCCAATTTAAAGGAGCCAAAATCAGGAAGTGTATACCCATGTGTGGGTGTGAATACACCTCCCAAAAAAGACACTGTATTGGAGGTTAAGTTTCGCTGTTATCATTTAGTGGTGTACAGAAGTCTGGCCCAATCCAGCTCTTGTTCATTTTTATAAGAGTCAGCCTGTCAGCATTTTCAGTTGACAAGCGGATGCGCTTATCAGTTAGAATTCCACCAGCAGCACTAAAAACTTGCTCTGGCAAAACGCTAGTGGCAGGGTAGGCCAGGACCTCCAATGCGTAGAGAGCCAGTTCATGCTGCATGTCCAGCTTGGATAACCAATAATTAAAAGGCAGAGAGGAATAACATAGGACGTTGGTACGGTCAGCAAGGTACTCCCTCAGCATCTTCCCAAACATTGCACTCCTTATGACAGTAGCCTGTGCCTCTGGGCCAGGCCAATGGAAAAGTCTCAGAAAACTCTCCCAGAACTTTGTCGGTGTTCCCCTGCTTCTGCTGGATTGGAGTTGTGTCTCTCTCACCTGTACTCCTTGTTTGTCCAATGAACTGTGATGTTTGGCACCAGCGTTCTCCGATGGGATTTTTTAAATAATTCCGCAACAAGGGCTCTTTGGTATGGCACCAATTTAGTAGACCTGTCTGCCTCTAGAACAAGATATTGAAAGATCTACTTGTAGCATGGGTCTAGACGTGTCACCAACCAGTAATGAGTGTCACTGAAAATTTACATAATGCGAGGGTCAAGGGAAAGGCAGCGCAATATAAAGTCAGTCATGCTTGCCAGACTGCTAACAGGCAAGACTTCCGTGTCCTCACCAACAGGACGACTGACCATGCTGTCCGCCTCCTGCTCCTCCTCTTCCCTGTCCTCAGGCCATCTACACTGAACATACGGTATGACAGCTGTGCTTGTAGTACGTCTATAGGGCATGAAAGTAGCTCCTGTTCTTCCTCCTCCTCCTCTTCCTCATTGTCTACCAATCCACATTGGGACGACATGTGGATGGGCTGTGTGTAATCACCCTGTATGGTTCCTTGCTGAACAAAACAAAGTCCAGCTCACCATAGTCGACATCCATAGAAACTCGGAGCACGGAACCGCTGTGTCAGGGCGTAGAAGGATCAGAAGAAAAGATGAGAAAATCCAGCTCAACGAGGTAGTGAAAAAAAATTTTGTTCCTTTATTCACTACAAATCATATACGTAGAGGATAAAAACATCAGCAGCAACAAGGGTAAAAACAATATCAACGCGTTTCTGGTGGCAAAGCACCCTTAGTCATGACTAAGGGTGCTTTGCCACCAGAATCGCGTTGATATTGTTTTTACCCTTGTTGCTGCTGATGTTTTTATCCTCTACGTATATGATTTGTAGTGAATAAAGGAACAAAATTTTTTTTCACTACCTCGTTGAGCTGGATTTTCTCATCTTTTCTTCTGATGGTTCCTTGCTCCATGTCCTAGTGCACCACCTGCAATGCATCCTCTTTTATCATGAGCAGAGAGCTTTTTAGAATGCAGACAAGTGAGATGGTGATGCTAATTATGGAGTAATCGCCGCTCACCATCTTGGTGGAGTCCTCAAAGTTTTGTAAGACGTTACTTATGTCTGACATCCATTTCCACTCGTGAGGTCTTATGTGTGGAGTCTGAACTGAATAACGATGGCCTTGTTGATGCTGGTAGTCAACAACTGCCCTCTTCTGCTCACAAATCCTTTGCAACATATACAGTGTAGAGTTCCAAAGAGTGGGGACATTACACACCAGTTGGTGAGCTGGAAGCTGCAAACGCTGCTGAAGCACAGCAAGGGCTGCTGAAGCTGTAGCTGACTTCTAAAATGGGCACACAGGTGGCATACTTTCACAATCAAATCCGGCAGCTCGGGGCAGCTTTTGAGAAACTGTTGAACGATGAGGTTAAGCACATGGGCCAGGCATAGTATGTGGGTGAGCTCACCTCACCTCAGAGCCACCTCCAGGTTCAGGCAATTGTCACATATGACCATGTCTGGCTGTAGGCTCAGCGGTGTCAGCCACAAATCTGACTGCTCTTTCAGCGCTGTCCGCAACTCTTCAGCATTGTGCAGTTTGTCACCTAGTAGAATAGCTTCAGAACAGCCTGTTGTCACTTGGCTGAGGCTATGCTGCAGTGCTTCCAGTTTGTGACTGATGTGCTTATTACAAAGATGGAGGCTGAAGATGAGCAGGAGCTGTAGACTATGGGGGCAACCTTTATTGACATAGGGACCGCAATCCTCGGCATCAGAATGACGTGTTTCACCTCAAGTCCAACTCGGTCCCGGCTTCCACTGTGTTAACCCATTGTGCCGTCAGTGAGATGTACAGTCCCTGCCCACAAACACTAGTCCACATGTCCATGGTTAGGTGGACTTTCCCAGTAACAGCATTGTTGAGGGCACGGGTAATATTGTGGGACATGTGCTTGTGTAATGCCGGGATGGCACACCGAGAGAAATGGTGGTGGCTGGGGACCGAGTACCTTGGGACAGCCGCCACCATCAGGTTGCGGAAAGCTTCTGTCTCCACGAGCCTAAAAGACAACATTTCAAGAGCAAGCAGATAAGAAATGTGTGAATTTAGTACTGGGGGCATTGGCTGTGTATTTCCGCTTGCGATCCAACTACTGGAGAATGGACAACTGAAGGTTGCGCTGGGACAATGACGTGGACGTGCTTGATGATGGTGCTAGTTGATTGTGGGCAACGACAGGTGCAGGGCATTAGACATCTTCGCATGCACCATGGACATGGGATTGGCTTGCATGCACAACAGTGGAAGAAGCAATGGTGTCACCCACAGACACTGTTTTTGGAGCCTGGGGTTCGGCCCTCAAAGTTGGGTGCTTTGCTGCCATATGCCTGATCATGCCTGTGGTGGTCACACTGGTAGTTTTGATACCCCTGCTGATGCGGGCATGGCAGGTGATGCAATGGCCAGTTTGGGGTTATTGGCAGAGTCTTTAAAAAATAACCAGACTTGGGAAGATCTAACAGTTGGAATGGCAACTTCCCTCATGTTGGTGTTACGGGGAATGGATGCATGCCTTCTGCCTGTGGCCACCACACTTCTTCCTGCCTGTTGGGGTGATATGCCTCCTTCCCCATTTGTGCTTCTGTCCTCACCATGCATGTCCTCCTGCCAGGTTGTGTCAGTCACTATGTCATCCTCCACCTCATCTTCCACATCCGCACCCTGCTCCTCCTCCTGACTTTCTGGAAATTGTGTCTCATCATCGTCCACCTCTTGTGACCCTTTCCCACCATCGCCTTCATGTAACTGTGGCTGTTCAAAGCTTTGGGCATCGCTACATGCGGTCTCATCTGGCCCCACTTCAAGTTGACTGGCCGAGAGTCCGGAATCTTGAAAGGGAAAACTGAACAGCTCTTCGGAGTGTCCAAGTGTGGGATCAGTTGTCTCAGGGCACTCGTTATGGTGGGAGGAAGGAAGATCAAGGTGAGGAATATCCAATCCACACTCATGGCTACTCAGACTTGGCCATGTGGAAGACATGGTGGTGGTGGTGGCTAACTGACTGGAAGCATTTTCCGCTATCCAACCAACAACCGTTTCACACTGCTCTGGCTTCAAGAGTGGTGTGCTTCGGTCCCCTAGAAACTAGGACAGGAAGGTCGAGCGAGGAGATGTGGGTCTTTGGGTCTTTGATGTGGCACACTTTCAGCTTCGCCATGGCCTCATCCTCAGCATGCACCATCAGCATCACATCCACTTCCCCATCCCTTGCCCCTTGCCTTGCCCATTTTTAAATGGACTACTGCACTATTTCAAAAGCTCAACACAAATTTATTTATTTGGAGCTAAATTATATCTGATCAGTATGCCTGCAAAGCTACGATTTTTCCACCACCGTTACACCAGGACTCAGCCTGACATAGACTGTATAATTTTTTTTTTTTTTTGGTGAATTGTATAAAAAAACTTTTTGAACAAGGCTAGCCCACAGAACTATGATACGTATGCCTGCAAAGCTACAAATTTTCCACCACCGATACACCATTACTCAGCCTGACAGACTGTATACATTTTTTTTGGTTCTTAGTGAATTGTAGAAGAAAAAATTGAACAAGGCTAGCACACAGAAATATGCTACGTATGCCTGTGAAAATACGCTTTTTCAAACACAGATACACTAGGACTCAGCCTGACATAGACGGTATACATTTTTTTGGGTTTTTTCGTAAATTGTATTAAAAAAAAATTGAACAAGGCTAGCACACAGAACTATGATATGTATGCCTGCAAAGCTAGGATTTTTCCACCACCGATACACCAGCCGTCTGCCTCAGATAACAGTAAATAGGGTACAATGGTGTACACTCAGTCAATTTAAGGCGAGGTGCTGGTGTCACGGACTATAAGAGTCTCAGTAATCAAATATTATTTGGAAGACATCGCATACTCTAATTATTGCTTGTGCAAGATAGTGCAAATTTATTAAACATAACTCAACATTAGCGATACATGGGAGCAATATACAAATATAGGGTAAGTGACCACAATAGTAACATTGACGTTTCGACTCTCCCGAGTCTTAATCATATCATCGCTTGGTATAGCAGTGATGTGTAAGCATAACGAATCCTTTAAAATTTTTGTATTTGGCAAAACACTGCTACTTCAGAACTTTGTCAAATTTGTAATGGCGGGAATTCACGCTTAAAGTAGGAACACCTCAATCAGAATCAATTTTGTGTTTGGTCTTCGTTAACCTACCTGCTGATGTGGTATTGGGGCTTCCATGGTTTCTCATACACAATCCTGTAATTGACTGGTGTCAAAGAGAAATTGTTAAGTGGGACCCTACGTGTCATAAAAAAGTCTAAGTCCTGTGCAAATTATGGAAAAAAGAAACTGGGAAAAAAAAACGCAATAGGATCTTATCTGATGACAAAGGGGTGTCAGGGAAAGGGGAGATACACTCATTTTGCTAGATTGCTGAATGGCATAATGAGCATATAAAACAGCTACTGCACAGATACTGGTCAAAAGAATGACCAAAGATACAGAGAGGAAGAAAGCGGTATCACTCATGTGCTGCTGATATCCAAATATTTGTAAAATTAAAACACTTTATTTAGACAGGTTTAAAAGTCAGCACATTTCGAGGTCACGCAGGACCTCTTAATCAGGAGAAAACCAAATTCAAATCTGGAGGATCTGCCAATGTAACTGAAAGACTTTGGAGATGTGTTTTCGGAAAAAGAGGACGGGACATTATCTTTCCATCATCCTTATGACTCCGCTATTAATCTTGTCCCTGGTGCAAAATTACCTAAAGCTCGACTATATATTTTATCTGGGCTTGAAAGTACCATCATGAAAAATGATGTGAATGAAAGTTTACTGAAGAGTCATATCCGTCCTTCCTCGTCCCCTGTGGATGATGGATTTCCTTAGTAAAAATGAAAGATGGCGGTGTCTGTCCTTGCCTCAATTTCTGAGAACTGAAAAAAATCACAGTTAAGAATACATATGCAATTCTGCTCATTCCCAACCTTTATAATAAAGTTGCCGGGGCTAAATGGCTTTCTAAACTTGACCTTAGAGGGGCTTACAATTTCATGTACAAGGGTGACAAGTGGGAAACAGCGTTTTTAACACCAGAGACTTTATTCGAAAATCTTGTCATGCCTTTTGGGTTAAGCAATGCACCAGCAATATTTCAAAACTTCACTGCCAAAGGCGTGGGCCAATTTCATGACTGGGTATTTTTGACAAGGAGGGAAAAGTTTTTAAAGATGTTCAAGCAATGCCTGGTCGACCAAACTAGCGTACTCCCTATTTCCACTGCGACTTTCAACTATTAGGTCTCAAAACTGGACACCTGGCATGAACTGTCCCTCCATGCCTTGGAGGTGTTGTGCTGACCTGCCATTACTTTTGATTAACCCACATTTTTCCACACCACCGGAATACAGCAGCACATAAAGTGTTTGTAATATTCAATATTTTATTGAGGCCAGTATTGACTTTCAGAGGTCTATGGATGATTATCCTCATAATTCTGTCTGGCATTGCACTTTCTGCAAAGCCTTTATGATGGTATGAGAACATCAAATACATTTTCTAAATATTTTTGTTCAAACTTATTTTATGGATTCAATGACTCATCCATACAGTTTGACACAGTTATTGTTGCATTACTGTGGTATGTAAAACTAACAAACAGCATAGAAAAATGTAGATGGTATGTAACAGTACAAAAAATGTTGCTTGTATGTTCACATTTCTTACCCAAACACTATTCTGTATTCTGGGGTACATTTTTATGATAAATAACACTCAAAAAAATGTTTCAAAATGTTGTTTTGTTACATTTCTCAACCATAGAGTATTACTTGTTTTTGGAACATTTTGTTTCTATATAAGCCCTAAAAAACTTGTTGAAAATGTTGGTATTATATTGATTACCTATAGACTATTCCGTGGTCTGAAGTCAATTTTGTTGCTATGTAAGTTTCAAAAAACTTGTTCATAATGTTTTGGTATCATACTGCTCAGCCTTAGGTTATTATATCTTTTTTGATACATTTTGCTGCCAGAAAAGCCTCAAAAAAAGTATTGAAAAATGTATCGGCATTAGAATGCCAAACTATAGACTATGTTAGGGCTGGTGGAACGCAAAAAATAATTATAAGGATGGTATAAGGTGCGTTTGCAGCCCGGGGTCCAATGTGCAGAGATGACACCTGCTGCTCTGTAATGGTGGACAGTATATGGCGGTATAATGAGAGCTTCACTCAATATATTGGAAATGAACCCTGTTGCATCACAGGGCCGCAATACTGCAGAGAGAACGCTAGTATTGGGACACGGGGTTAGAGTCCCTCTAGATCACTAGCGCTCTGTGCTGCAGCTGCGGTGCCAGGGAAAACCTAAATAATTATTTACCACACTGAGTGCGTACAGTGCCACTCTGGCGGATGCCACTAACCACCCTAACTAGGACCGGGAAAGCGCACTAGTTGCGCAAGGCGCAGCACTGGCGGTTGCTGCTAAATGACACTGTGTACTCATGCCTAGTGCTGGATGGCACAGTCTGGCGCTAAGTAGCTCAATCACCAAAGTACTTTCAACAACACTAGTGAAGGGTATGATTAGGAGCTTTTACCATATTCAGTCATACATCCACACACAAACGATTTCTGATTTCCACTAGTCCATGGCCGAGCGGCCATGCAAACCTTTTATAGTTATAGCTCTCCGGGACCTTCCTAGTGGTCCAATCGGAGCCACTACAGGACCTGAGCATGTGACCCCCGACCTCCAATGAGAGGTCGTCCCGTGGGCATGCTCAATAGAAGAAAAGCAGGACTTAGTCCCTGGAATGTCTGCTCACCGCTGATCAGTGCTAGTTACAAAGGCTGAGCATGGAAAGACAGCAGTAAGCAAGAGCACAGTATCCGCTTGAGCCAGATGCTGGGATTGACATCTCTGCTGAGCAGGCTCCATTGTGGCTGGAGGAGAATGGGAGACCGCAGCGGGCATGATTCGAGATTCCCCCTGTGCAGTGGTGGGAACTTGACACCTAACAGACTATTTAATGGTCTGGAATATATTAAGTTGGTAAAAAACATGTTAAAAATGTATTGGTATCATATAGCTCACTCATAGGTTATTATTAGATCTTCTTGGGTAATTTCATTGATATAAAAGCCTCCAAAAACTTGATTTTATTGGTATTATATTGATCACTTATAGACTTTTCCATGGTCTGGAGTACATTTCCTCAAAAGCCTCAAAAAACCTGTTCCAAATTTATCGGTATCATATTGCTCACCCATAGGTTATTACATGTTCGTGGGTACTTTTTGTTGCTTTAAAAGCCTAAAAAAAGTATTTAAAAAATTAAGGCTCTGTTCACACATTGCAGATATGGTGCATTTTTGTTGCACTTTTTCGGCGTGTCTTTGTGACAAAACCTGAAGCAAAACCTGAAAAGAAAAGTGAATGAGAATCCTGAAGTGTCATGCACAAGTTAAGTATTTTTGACTTGTAGATTTATTGCAGAACATAATCTGCAGCATGTCAATTCTCTGTGCGTTTTTACTTTGCGTTTTTCACCATTCACTTCTCTCAAACCATTTAAAAATGCAGGGTGATAAATGCATCAAAAGCACATTAAAAGCTTGCGTTTTTGCAGCTGCATTTTTCCTGCAAAGAGATGTAGAAATGGTGCCGAAATTTGACTCAATGTGTGCCCATACCCTTATCGGTATTATTTTGCTCACCCATAGACTATTCCGTGGTCTGGAGTATGCTTTCTTGGTATTTAATCTGCAAAATTGCATAGTCTTTATGAGTCCAGGAGTACTAATATACTGCATGACAATTTAAACAGAATGTGTATGAGGCCCTCCTTTATGTCTAATACAAGGATGTATCCGAATCCCTTATTTTTGGCAGTTCTTGTTTTCTTCATAAATTACACTGACATTTCCTATTTTTTAATAAAAAAATCAATCTTGGTTTACTTAAATGATATATATTTTTAAATGTTTTTTTTCTTGCAAAATATAATTTCTTGTAGTTTTGGAATGTTTTATTGTGACTCCTTAAAGTCAGAGATGCTTCCAGGGGTCTGCGCCATCCTGTTCTTCCATTCACCACTTTTCCCATCCATTTGAACATTTTTACTGCCCCCATACCTCTTGGTAGGGTATGCTGTAAAAAAGCTTGGTTTTCCCATTGACTGCCTAGGGAAACAAGCATACGACTATTTGGAATTGCTCAGTTCGAGCACTCGAGCATTTTAGTGCTCGCTAATCCTTAATTAAAGCCTATGAAAATCATACAAGCAATATACAGTATATTTGTGTTTCATTGTCTGAGTGCTCTGTTATGCTCCCTCATTTTGCACACTGAGCGCTTTGTGTAATCCTGAATGACAGTGTTTGCTTGCCCAGAGTGAGCGCTGCTGGGACCCTAACACTAACATGGAAGGAGCTCACAGTGTCAGTTCTGATGTGTGCACAATGTCAGTGCAGGCGCTTTAACTTCCTATCTACAGCTGCTGATCACTACACTTATAGTAGAAGCAACGGCATAGTAAAACATAAGCTTAGTAAAAATAACATACCGTATTTGCTGGGAAAAAAAATCTATAAGTGCAGCAAACAGACATGAGAGCCATTTTGAGATGGAGTATGAATAGTAAATCAGAAGTCAAACATTTGTTGGGCATACTCAACAGTATCATAGATGTCAGTAGTATAATATGAAGCAGAAGCTTTAGAACCAGCAATATTACTCATGATGATCACTTCATTGTAAGGAAATGTCAATAGCATTAATGTTTTTCAGCATTCAAAATCTATTATCCATCATAGCAACCAAACTTTGCATATGATGAAATGCCAATGGGTGACCTCAAAAATGTATCAGTTGTCTTATTCAGAATATTTCCAAACATCACTAAATAATCTTAGTAAACATACCGATGTACAAATATTTTTCAGCTGTGTTGACTACTTCATTAGATGCAAAAGGTGTACCTTTATTTCATGCTAATCCATTACACTTTATGTGTAACAATTGTGAAATACAAAGTTGACTGTCTCAGAAACAAATAGTGATCCTGGGCATGCTTGATTGCTCTCATTGTGTGCAGTTTCACATTTTCAATTTTCACTTTCTAAAATATTTCCTCTGTTTTAATAAAGTCTAAGGCTGGTTTCACATTTGCGTTTTTTGCCGCTGCGTTTTAGCGCAAAAAAACGCATGTGTTTTTTTTCTTATATTTAACATTAAAAACGCATGCATTTTTTTTGTATGTGTTTCGCCGCGTTTGACGACGCATGCGTCTTTTCTATGCTTGCATTTTGTTGCAGAAATGCAACATGTAGTAATTTCTAGAGGCTTTTTTTGCCGCAAAAAAACGCATGCGTTTTTTTGCGGCAAAAAAACGTATTGCTGTCTATGTAAACGCATGCGCTTTTAAGCACATGCGTTTGGTTGTGTTTTAAACGCATGCGTTTCAATAGAAAAAAACAAGAATACACACTGATAATCTTCGCTCCAAAGTCGGGTTTCGTTTTTTTCATATGTATATATATATATATATATATATATATCATTACATATATATATATATATATATATATATATATATATATATATATATATATATATATATATATATATATATATATATATACTTATATTTACTTCAGCGCGATATATCTGAAAAGCCGGTAATTCAATTGCCGGCTTTTCATTTCTCCTGCCTAAACCCGACATGATATGAGACATGGTTTACATACAGTAAACCATGTCATAGCCCCCTTTTTTTTGCATATTCCACACTACTAATGTTAGTAGTGTGTATGTGCAAAATTTCGGCGCTGTAGCTATTAAATTTAAGGGTTAAATCGCGGAAAAAATTGGCGTGGGCTCACGCGCAATTTTCTCTGCCAGAGTGGGAAAGCCAGTGACTGAGGGCAGATATTAGTAGCCTGGAGAGGGTCCATGGTTATTGCCCCCCCCCTGGCTAAAAACATCTGCCCCCAGCCACCCCAGAAAAGGCACATCTGGAAGATGTGCCTATTCTGGCACTTGGCCACTCTCTTCCCACTCCCGTGTAGCGGTGGGATATGGGGTAATGAAGGGTTAATGTCACCTTGCTATTGTAAGGTGACATTAAGCCAGATTAATAATGGAGAGGCGTCAATTATGACACCTATCCATTATTAATCCAATTGTATGAAATGGTTAAAAAAAACCACACACACAATATTGCAAAGTATTTTAATATACATACCTTCCCTAGATCTGTAACGTTCCACGATGTAAATCCATCTGAAGGGGTTAAAATATTTTACAGGCAGGAGCTCTGCTATAATGCAGCTGTGCTCACGCCTGTAAAACCCGGGTGAATGAAGGTAATGTAGGTCAATGACCTATAGTTACCTTCAGTCGCGGTGATGTGCCCTCTGCTGGATGTCCTCATATGACATCGAGCGTGGGAAAAAGTTCCCAGGCTCCAGTTCATGAGGACATCCAGCAGGGGGCGCATAACCGGGACGTTACAGATCTAGGGAAGGTATGTATATTGTTGGTTTATTATTTTTAATTTGTTACAGAACGAGGGTCTTCAGGTGGATTGAGAGAGCAATAAAATATTACAACAACCTGTGTGTTTATTTCATTAAAATACTTTGCAATATTGTGTGTGTGTTTTTTTTAACCATTTCATACAATTGGATTAATAATGGATAGGTGTCATAATTGACACCTCTCCATTATTAATCTGGCTTAATGTCACCTTACAATAGCAAGGTGACATTAACCCTACATTACCCCATATCCCACCGCTACACGGGAGTGGGAAGAGAGAGGCCAAGTGCCAGAATAGGCGCATCTTCCAGATTTGCCTTTTCTGGGGTGGCTGGGGGCAGATGTTTTTAGCCAGGGGGGCCAATAACCATGGACCCTCTCCAGGCTATTAATATCTGCCCTCAGTTACTGGCTTTACCACTCTGGCGGAGAAAATTACGCGAGCCCACGCCAATTTTTTCCACGATTTAACCCTTAAATTTAATAGCTACAGCGCCGAAATTTTGCACATACACACTACTAACATCAGTAGTGTGGAATATGCAAAAAAAAGGGGGATATGAGATGGTTTACTGTATGTAAACCATGTCTCATATCATGTCGGGTTTAGGCAGGAGAAATGAAAAGCCGGCAATTGAATTACCGGCTTTTCACATATATCGCGCTGAAGTAAATATAGCTTTTTCTATTTATATTGGGTTTTCTGGATGATTTTGATGATTGGTAGCTGTCACACACTTCTCAGCATGCGTTTCAAAAATGCAAACGCAGGAAAAAAAGCATATAAACGCGTCAAAACGCCGTGTTTTTTTACCGCATGAGAAAAACGCATGCGTCTAAAAAACGCAGCGTTTGCACGCGTTTACATGCGTTTTTTTAAACCCTGCATTTGCGTTTTAAACGCTGCGTTTTTAAACGCAAATGTGAAACTAGCCTAATATATGATTACATAATTTATAGTTATAGTACTATACTTTTTATGGATATGAGAAAATACATCCTTTAAAAGGCATGGACCCAAGTTGCTATAAACTGTAAAAAAAAATGATATACTCTCCTAGTTATAGTGTTGGTATCTGAGTATGATCAATTTATGACTACTCTTCAAATATGGACTTTTAGCCAATGTATCCAGTCACAAATTCTACTATAGAAACAAATGATCCTTGACATGTATAATGACAGCACAAAAATAGACGTTAACTTCTGAGTAACTTAAGGGACAACATCAAATGTAATTGAAAAATCCAGTCCTATTTATGGCAGACCTTAGTCCAGGTACAGTGCGGGGTGGGGATTCAGTAACAGGGTGGCCGCACTGCCCGCACAGGCGCAGACCGGAACCCGGCATCGGAGCTAGGATGGCCAATGCTCTATGCGCCTGCTCCAGGCAGAAGAGCAGAGAGCAGGCGCCGGATTTCGGATGAAAACAGTGCTGAGGGGGCGGCGACAATCGCCCCAGAAGAGATGACTGACGGCAGTTGGGCGCTTCAAAGAGGAGGCTTCAGACCTGCCTCCAGGTACAAAGATAGGTATTTGAGCAAAATTATAAATACCTTTATTGTGGGAATATCAGCAACAAAAACTAAAAGAGTCACGTTGTTAGACTGCAGCATTACTGCTGCATAAGGTGGCTCTTTTAGTTTATAACGGCTGGAGGGGGTGACAGTGGCCCTTTAGGCCTGTCCCACACGTCCAGATAGCCTAGCAGCTTCTCCTGCACTGAGCGGTCACGTGGTGCCGCCCATTACAGTTGATGAATATGCGGCTCCACCTCCCATAGGGGTGGAGCCGCATATTCATCACTGTAATGGGCGGCACCACGTGATCGCTCATACAGGAGAAGTTGCGGGGCGGAGAGCAAGCATCGAGGGAGGTGGGTGAGTACTTTAATGCCGGCGGCCGGGCGCACAGGGGGTGGGAGGGGGGAGGATGCCCTAAAGTTTATTTTAAACACATTAAAAAAAAAGATTTTTCATCCTTTCTCCCCAGCGAGCGCTGGAGAGAACGGATGAATGGCGGCTTCAGCACCATGCTGGGGGGACAGCGCTTACTGTAAGTGCTTTCTCCAGCACGGCACATGGACTGCACATGGAAAACATCCGTGTGCGTTACGTGTTTTACACGGACCCATTGACTTTAATGGGTCCGTGTAATACATGCGCTCCCACGAACACTGACATGTCTCCGTGTTTGGCACACGGAGACACGGTCCGCAAAAAATCAATGACATCTGCTCAGATGCATTGATTTCAATGTGTCTACGTGTGTCAGTGGCTCCGGTACGTGAGGAAACTGTCACCTCACGTACCGGAGCCACTGACGTGTGAAACCGGCCTTAAGAGAAGTCAAGTATCAGGTATTAGAGTCATTCACTGAAATCACACAGCAATGAGTTTCAGCCATATGTTTACATTGAAAGTCACATAAACAAATAGAAGACTGATATCCTTCAATTAAGAGTACAGCACAGTGGTAAAGTGTGCAAACTTATAAACAGAGAGCTTTGAATTCAAATCACAGCAATGGAACTTAATTTTTGTTCTGATATTTTTATTATTATTTTAAACCAAAACTATGTGTGGTGTGGATGCTTCACCCTTAGACTATAGGTTATTTGTTTTATTAGAAGTCAGTTTTCAGAATCAGAGTCACTTGCCAAAGTCACTTGTCAGTTGTCAGACTGGTATATAACCCTCAAAATTACATAGCCTTTATGAGTCTAGGAGTACCAATACAAGACAACTTGAACACAATGTGTATGAGGCCCTCCTTTATGTCTAATGCAGGGTGTATCTGAGTCCTTAATTTTTGGCAGTTCTTGCTTCCTTCAAAAATTAAACTGACATTTCCTGTTTTTTAATAAACAAATCAATTTAGGTTTACTTAAGTTATAATTTTTTTTAAATCCTTTTTACATTTTTCCTTATTTACAAGTCATTATACATGAAAAAATGTTTCTTAATATTTTGTTTCCTGTAAAATGCATTTCTCGTCGGTTTGGAATGTTTTATTGTCACAAACATGGTACAGTTAAAGCCTGCACTACAGCAGGTTGCCATGATCTCTCTGCCCTCACTACGATCTATAGGTGTTAAGTCTGTGCCTACAGGGTGGCAGGGCCATGTACAGAATGTCTATGTCCTAGGACATGTGGCAAAATGACATTGCTTTGCCACTCTGCCTGCACCAGGAACTGACTGTGTGACTTCACTGAAAAAGAATGAAGCCTTTTATCTTGGAAAGGGCTGGAGAATCCTCATGGATTACAGTGAGGCTGTAGTTGAAGAGAGACATGATGTACTGCAGGATAGAGCTGTATATACAGGTCCTTCTCAAAAAATTAGCATATAGTGTTAAATTTCATTATTTACCATAATGTAATGATTACAATTAAACTTTCATATATTATAGATTCATTATCCACCAACTGAAATTTGTCAGGTCTTTTATTGTTTTAATACTGATGATTTTGGCATACAACTCCTGAAAACCCAAAAAAACCTGTCTCAATAAATTAGCATATCAAGAAAAGGTTCTCTAAACGACCTATTACCCTAATCTTCTGAATCAACTAATTAACTCTAAACACATGCAAAAGATACCTGAGGCTTTTAAAAACTCCCTGCCTGGTTCATTACTCAAAACCCCCATCATGGGTAAGACTAGCGACCTGACACATGTCAAGAAGGCCATCATTGACACCCTCAAGCAAGAGGGTAAGACCCAGAAAGAAATTTCTCAACAAATAGGCTGTTCCCAGAGTGCTGTATCAAGGCACCTCAATGGTAAGTCTGTTGGAAGGAAACAATGTGGCAGAAAACGCTGTACAACGAGAAGAGGTGACCGGACCCTGAGGAAGATTGTGGAGAAGGACCGATTCCAGACCTTGGGGAACCTGAGGAAGCAGTGGACTGAGTCTGGTGTGGAAACATCCAGAGCCACCGTGCACAGGCGTGTGCAGGAAATGGGCTACAGGTGCCGCATTCCCCAGGTAAAGCCACTTTTGAACCATAAACAGCGGCAGAAGCGCCTGACCTGGGCTACAGAGAAGCAGCACTGGACTGTTGCTAAGTGGTCCCAAGTACTTTTTTCTGATGAAAGCAAATTTTGCATGTCATTCGGAAATCAAGGTGCCAGAGTCTGGAGGAAGACTGGGGAGAAGGAAATGCCAAAATGCCTGAAGTCCAGTGTCAAGTACCCACAGTCAGTGATGGTGTGAGGTGCCATGTCAGCTGCTGGTGTTGGTCCACTGTGTTTCATCAAGGGCAGGGTCAATGCAGCTAGCTATCAGGAGATTTTGGAGCACTTCATGCTTCCATCGGCTGAAATGCTTTATGGAGATGAAGATTTCATTTTTCAGCACGACCTGGCACCTGCTCACAGTGCCAAAACCACTGGTAAATGGTTTACTGACCATGGTATTACTGTGCTCAATTGGCCTGCCAACTCTCCTGACCTGAACCCCATAGAGAATCTGTGGGATATTGTGAAGAGAAAGTTGAGAGACGCAAGACCCAACACTCTGGATGAGCTTAAGGCCGCTATTGAAGCATCCTGGGCCTCCATAACATCTCAGCAGTGTCACAGGCTGATTGCCTCCATGCCACGCCGCATTGAAGCAGTCATTTCTGCCAAAGGATTCCCGACCAAGTATTGAGTGCATAACTGAACATTATTATTTGATGGTTTTTTTGTTTGTTATTAAAAAACACTTTTATTTGATTGGACGGGTGAAATATGCTAATTTATTGAGACAGGTTTTTGGGGTTTTCAGGAGTTGTATGCCAAAATCATCAGTATTAAAACAATAAAAGACCTGACAAATTTCAGTTGGTGGATAATGAATCTATAATATATGAAAGTTTAATTGTAATCATTACATTATGGTAAATAATGAAATTTAACACTATATGCTAATTTTTTGAGAAGGACCTGTAGAGGAGAGCAGTGATGCACTGAAGGATGTGGCTCTATATAAAGGGGCTGAGAGGAGTGATGTACGCATTTTAGGCAGTGATTATCGTTTTACCTCTTTATGTAGGGAACTCAGAGCATTATCACATTTTCATGCAGCATTGAGGGGCATTATTACACTTTGGATGAGGAATTAATTTTTAATGGGACACTTAAGTGGCAATACTATATGTGTATAGCTCAGGGCATTAACCCCTTAACGACCGCCGATACGCCTTTTAACGGCGGCAGTTAAGGGTACTTAAAAAAGTGAATAGCGCCCCCCAGAGTCGGATTTTATCTGCGGTCTCGGTTGCCGAGGGTAGCCGAGACCCCAGAGAACATGATTTGGGGGTTTTTTACCGACCCCCGAGTTGCGATCGCCGGTAATTAACCGTTTACCGGCGGTCGCAACAAAAAAAAAACGTGATTTGCCATTTAATTTCTCTGTCCTCCGATGTGATCGCACATCGGAGGACAGAGAAATGGGGTTTACATAAAGTTTACATAAAATGACATCTACTGTGCTTCTGATTGCATGGGGGCAGGATGTGGGTCAGGGTCTTGTTCTTCTTCACCAGCCAAATCTCGATTTGCGCATGCACCCTTTTATTGAAGTTCTGCGCACAGGAAGCAAATTCACACTGCACCCTCGCCACCCACACAAGGATAGTGGCAGGGTGGTATTTGATAAAGGAGGCAGGTCACTGAATAATCAGTGACCTGTACAAGAAGCAGATAAGGCTGGTTGTGGGGGCAGAGAACTAGAAAAAAAACCTAAAAAAGGAAGTAGAAAGTACTGGCGCTCCTGATAGTTCCTAGTGGGGAAATAAAATTGCTGAATGTAGAGTGCTGCTGGTGATTGTGACAGGTTCTGTGTAGACCTGTATAGAATATCAAATAAAAAAAGTGGTATTCACCTGCGCAGTGTACAAAAACGAACAATAAAATGAAAAATAGATGAACAAATGAATAAGAGAGCACTTACTTAATGAGTAATCATTGGTTATGCAGTGGATGTTGTGGATGTTATAATAGGTCCTTAAAGTACTACCAGAATCTTAGGTCAGTCTCACACGTCCAGATAATTCCGGTACTGGAAAAATCGGTACCGGAGTTATCCGTGTCCGTGTGTCTGTGTGCTCACGTGGCATATCAGTGTGGCACACGTGCGGCAGCCGTGTGCCGCCCGTGTGCCGACTGAGGACCACACGGACTGTGCAGGAGACAGCGCTAGAGTTAAGTGCTGTCCCCTGCTTTTGGTGCTGAAGCCGGCATTCATTCCTTCTCCCCAGCAGCGTTCGCTGGAGAGAAGGAATGAACAATCAAGGTTTTTTTATTTTTTTGTGTTTAAAATAAAGTTCGTGGTCACCTCCCGCCTCCCACCCCCTGTGCACCCACCCGCTTGCATTAAAATACTCACCCAGCACCCACGATGGCTCCTCTTAGCGCTGGCAGCTTGTCCTGTGTGAGCGGTCACGTGGTCATGGGGCTAAAGAGGACAGGTGTTGTGAATTCTGCTCTTGGGCTCCCTCCGGTGGTTGTTGGTGGTAGTGCAGTTGTCTTGGGGTTGTAATCCGGGCAGGTGTTTCTGCTGATTGCAGCTCTATTAGGTATTTAGGTGTGCAGGATCCATGAGTCCATGCCAGTTGTCCATTGTACTTGGAGGGATTGCTTCTCTCTCTGGCTCCTCATGCCCTGCTGCCATTTCAGCTAAGATAAGTGTTTGGTTTTTTGTTTCTGTGCACACATGCAGTGTGCTTTGCAATTCAGTGCAATTCATTGTGTTTTTGTCCAGCTTAGACTTTGTTTGGATTTTTCAGTCATGCTGGATTCTCAGGAGATGCAGATATACTTTCTATGTCTTTAGATAGATGTGGAATATTTGTATTATCTGCTGTGGATATTTTTAGGATTTTAATACTGACCGCTTAGAATTCTGTCCTATCCTTTTCTATTTAGCTAGAAGTGCCTCTTTTGCTAAATCCTGTTTTTCTGCCTGCATGTGTCTTTCCTCTTATACTCACAGTCAATATTTGTGGGGGCTTCCTATCCTTTGGGGTTCTGCTCTGAGGCAAGATAGAATTCCCATTTCCATCTATAGGGGTATTTAGTCCTCCGGCTGTGTCGAGATGTCTAGGACGTGTTAGGTACATCCCACGGCTACATCTAGTTGCGGTGTTAGTTTAGGGTTTGCGGTCAGTACAGGTACCACCTACTCCTGAGAAAGTCTCTCATGTGGCTCCAAGGTCACCAGATCATAACAGACAGGTGTGCTAGTATAGCTAGTCAGCTGACTAGCTATACTAGCACACCTGTCCTCTTTAGCCTGTAGCGTGGTGATGTCACCAGTAGCTCCACCCACCCTCTCCGACCGCTACCTCAGCGCTGCATCCAGCCGGGGCACGTGAGGTCTCGTGGTCTCTTCTGCCGCCACTCTCTCCTTAACCCACCGCTCTGCCATAGCGGTACACCTAGCAGTGGCTCAGACTTTCTGGAACCGCTTCTCTCCGCACTCAGCACCACAGTGAGTACAGCATATTTTATGTGCACATAGCAATTGTGGCATATTAGTGCTCCAATATACTAGGGGAGCATTTCTCCTCATCTCAACATATGGGCAATCAATTCTAATCACAGTAATCCTTGTCAGCCAGCACCTGACGGTCATCTTAGTACCTTAACCTAACGGAATCCTGCGCTACTCCCACCAGCAGTAAGTTTATTGTATACTGGGAATACTAGACCGCATTTATTTAAAACCATACCTATAAAGGTTGTACACTTATTTAAGCAGGGGCATCTACTATAAACCTCTGAAGATTAAGCAACCTCGGTCATCACAATACCCGCACCAATTGCAGATACACAGGGATCACGTCTCTTCATTGCACATTTCCATTTAATATCTGAGTGAGTATATGTTATAAATCTATTTAGTCTCACTATATTCACTAATACAAACATTTACACTTTTTTTTTTTCTCATTCCCCTAAGATTCTGGTAGTACTTTAAGGACCTATTAAACTGCATAACCAACGATTACTCATTAAGTAAGTGCTCTCTTATTCATTTATTCATCTATTTTTCATTTTATTGTTCGTTTTTGTAGACAGCGTAGAAAAAAACCCTGCCTCCAGGTTTCACCCGAAGCACAAAACATGTAATTTTATGAAAACTTCATAAGATGAGTATTCAACAGCCGCTGAGCAGTTCCTTTATATTAGGTGTCAGATTAATCAGCATCACAGTGCAATTATGGCCATGACTTTAGTTTATAGGAATAAATCCTGCTGACATAGTATCTTTACCCCCTTCATCAACGATCAGTACTTGATAGCTCATTTTTTGGCGTACATCCTGTAACCACCGAGCTCTAATTAGTGATGCACATCACTTATCGGCATCCGTGTTTGCTTTTGGCCAAGACTTTTCTCCCTGACCATTTTTTATCCCCCGCTCCTTTGCACCACCTCCATGCATTAGTCCTGCTGTCAATAAGATGCTGAACAGTGACACACATCACTGATCAGTGTCTGTAATCACTTTTAGCTTTTTAGCCAGGACTTTTTTATTTTTCCCTGTCCATTTTTCCCCCCTTTTGAATCAGATCCAAGCGTGCATCCTACAGCTGCCGAGCGCTGATAAGTGACGCACATCACTGATTAACATCCAGTTGTTTTATTTTTTTATTGAAAAAAGAATCAAAAATAATTTTAGATTAGTTGATAGGACTAGACTAGGAACATTAAAAATATACTGTAGTAATTAGTGTCTACTACAGTATTTTTTACTGACTATAGTCAGGATTAGGCCTCGCTCATACAAGCATATAGCATGGCCGAGTGCTATACTATGTTTTATCAAAAAGCACTTGGCCCAGTGTTGTACTATGGGGTAGTGCAGGTCAGCGATTATTTTCTCATGATGATTTGTCATGTGCATTCTGATATACGCCAAGACAGACAATGGAGGAGATGGAGAAATTATTGCAAGACAATCGGAGAACAGTGCACTAACACTTGATTCATGCATGCTTACACATTGGATTCTACACACTAGTGTAATTATAACATTAGGGTCAGATAGCTGCGGACTCAGTAATTTTTTTAATGATGTCGATTTACTGAGTTTGATTTTTGTTTTACCAATTTTTTTTATTTTTTATTTTGTTTTTATCTTTTTCTTTTCTAGATTTTTTTCTTCTATTCATTTTTTTCTCTTTCTTCTCAATTAAAAAGTTAACACTCACACACACACACACCTGAATAAAATTTGGTTTTGTTACATATACACACCACACACATGAAAAAATGTCCCACTCTTCCCAATGACAGTGTTCAGCCGAGGATCATAAGCATTCCTGACATGGATAGTGAAGGAGAGGATGCAACATTCCTTTATTTTTCCACTTCTTCCTCAATTGATACCGAACTGCTATTCAGTTGCCCCAGGACAGAGTCACAGATTACCGATATTGTGTAGCAATCAGGAATCAAATTTGACACTACCAGCCTCACAGAAATTTGCCTTTTCAAAGTCTTTTTCTCTGAGGAGTTTGCAAACTTCATGGTGGCTGAGACAAATTTGTACGCCCAACATTTTATGGCCCAAAACCTCACTTTATCATTTTTTAATTGTATATCTGTGGCTGTAGTAGAAATTATGATGTTTTGGGGCAGTGTCCTTTATATGGGGTTAGTAAAAAAGCCAAAAAAGCAATATTGTTGATGTTTTGTACAACAATCCAGTGTTCCACATGGCTATGACCCATAAATGCTTTGAGGCCATCCACAAATTTTTGCATCACAGTGATAATGCACAATGTCCTCCCCAAGATGACCTTAACTTTGACCGACTTTTCAAAGTTCAGCCTGTCATTGATCACTTCAGCAACAACTTTTTTGAGGTGTTCATTCCTCAATGGACATCTGCGTGAATGAGTCCCTAATACACTTCAAGGGGAGGCTCAAATTGCAACGATACAGTTATATGAAAAAGTTTGGGCACCCCTATTAATCTTAAGCTTAATGTTTTATAAAAATTGTTTTTTTTGCAACAGCTATTTCAGTTTCATATATCTAATAACTGTTGGACACAGTAATGTTTCTGCCTTGAAATGAGGTTTATTGTACTAACAGAAAATGTGCAATCTGCATTCAAACAAAATTTAACAGGTGCATAAGTATAGGCACCCTTATCATTTTCATGTTTTAAATACTCCTACCTACTTTTTACTGACTTACTAAAGCACTTTTTTTGTTTTTGTAACCTCATTGAGCTTTGAACTTCATAGCCAGGTGTATGCAATCATGAGAAAAGCTACTTAAAGTGGCCACTTGCAAGTTATTCTCCTGTTTGAATCTCTTCTGAAGAGTGGCATAATGGGCTCCTCAAAACAACTGTCAAATGATCTGAAAACAAAGATTATTCAACATCGTTTTTTGTTCAGGGGAAGGATACAAAAAGCTGTCTAAGAGATTTAACCTGTCAATTTCCACTGTGAGGAACATAGTAAGGAAATGGAAGAACACAGGTACAGTTCTTGTTAAGGCCAGAAGTGGCAGGCCAAGAAAAACATCAGAAAGGCAGAGAAGAAGAATGGTGAGATCAGTCAAGGACAATCCTCAGACCACCTCCAGAGAGCTGCAGCATCAACTTGCTCCAGATGGTGTCACTGTGCATCGGTCAACTATACAACGCACTTTGCACAAGGAGAAGCTGTATGGGAGAGTGATGTGAAAGAAGCCATTTCTGCAAGCACGCCACAAACAGAGTCGGCTGAGGTATGCAAAAGCACATTTGGAGAAGCCAATTTCTTTTTGGAAGAAGGTCCTGTGGACTGATGAAACCAAGATTGAGTTGTTTGGTCATACAAAAAGGCGTTATGCATGGCGGCAAAAAAACACAGCATTCCAAGAAAAACACTTGCTACCCACCGTAAACTTTGGTGGAGGCTCCATCATGCTTTGGGGCTGTGTGGCCAATGTCAGCACCGGGAATCTTGTTAAAGTTGAGGGACGCATGGATTCCTCTCAGTATCAGCAGATTCTTGACAATAATGTTCATGAATCAGTGACAAAGTTGAAGTTACGCAGGGGATGGATCTTTCAGCAAGACAATGATCCAAAACACTGCTCCAAATCTACTCAGTCATTCATGCAGAGGAACAATTACACTGTTCTGGAATGGCCATCCCAGTCCCCAGACCTGAATATCATTGAACATCTGTGGGATTATTTGAAGAGGGCTGTCCATGCTCGGCGATCATCAAACTTAACTGAACTGAAATTGTTTTGTAAAGAGGAATGGTCAAAAATACCTTCAACCAGGATCCAGGAACTCATTAAAAGCTACAGGAAGCGACTAGAGGCTGTTATTTTTGCAAAAGGAGTATCTACTAAATATTAATGTCACTTTTCTGGTGAGGTGCCCATACTTATGCACCTGTCAAATTTTGTTTGAAAGCAGATTGAAAAACATTAAGCTTAAGATTAATAGGGGTGCCCAAACTTTTTCATATAACTGTATCTGCCTAGTAAGAGGACCAGGTATGGAATTAAACTCTAAAGCTGTGCAAGAGTATCTCAGGGAACAAACACAGCACAGATATAGGGTTTAGGAAGGAAAGGATTCAATCCCCTGAATGCTCCCCTGCCATGGGTGTGAGTGGGAAAATTGTGTGGGATTTGGTGCACCCATTGCTGGATCAAGGTTATCACCTCTACGTAGATAACTTTTATAACAGCATCTCTCTATTCAAGTCCCTCTCTGTGCAAGCTAGTGCAGGTGTAACGACCATTATGCCGGTCGCTGCTCGAGAACAGAATGCGGCACTGCTATGAATGACTCAGAGCATAATTTGATATTAAACAACTTTTCTTTATAACTTATGCAAAAAATGACAAAATTTTCTCTCCCAACAAAATATGGGCCACAACTCACAGAATACAAGTTATGCAGCCTGAGAGACCCCAAGTGCCAGCTTCACAGACAGGAATCAGACTACCCCACAACTATACCACTCCCTCCATTAACTGCAATGGGCCTACACGGGGTTATACTGTGCCTGTGACATGTGGTCCTCTCAGGAATATGCTCTTACACCCGCCTCCCACCTAATTTACAATAAATCATGGGTACCCATTTTTTTTCCCAACACACACATATATATATATATATATATATATATATATATATATATATATATATATATATATATATATATCACAGTATATACTCAATGTATACGCAGTGCACTTTCTTATTGTTGAGTGCTCAGAGTGTACTCTTTCGCAATATGTGCTTCAATGGTAAATAACTGAATTTGTTATACAGACGTCCAGCAGCGGATTAAATAGGTATTTGAGCCACCAAATCTTCTGATGCAGATCCAGATAAAGTTCACAAATAATTCCAGGAATATCCCACAGCCAGAATCGTGAAGCGCAGGAATCCACACAGTGTCTATTAGTTATCATGCAATTCTTAATTCAAGAGTGTCCTTAAATAGGCTGTGATTCCTATCTAGCTATCCCTAGCTAACTTCACAGTCGGTGACCGGTCACACTTCTCTGTTTACTCACAAGAATAGCTTTCTTGAAATCACACAGTCCCAAAACAGGAATGCCTCAAGATCTGGATTCCCCACTCTCCATCAACTCGCTGCTTCTTCTCAAATGCCCAGAAACTCTCTCTGAGGTAACTGTCCTGTTTCCAGAATCTTCTTGTCTTTAACTCATGGGTGACCTCCGGTGGCTGAACAAAATTACTGCAACAACATTGTAATTATCCTGTCTATTACTCAAGTGTGTCCTCTGGTGGGTGAACACAGTTACTGTATCAACACTGTTTATGATAGAAAAAAAAACATCACCATTTTACACAGGACTCTCTAGAATGCTAATTGGGAAGCTGCTTAGAAAGGGTGAGAGCAAAGCCCAATGTAACAACATGCTGGTGGTCAAGTACAAGCACAATAGGGATGTCCTTTTCTTGACCACCATACATGGTGATGGTAGCGCCGCCACCACTGTACAAGGTACCTCTACACAGGTCCCCAAACCAGACTGTGCTCTGGGGTACAATAGAAATATAAGGGGAGTTGATCTATCTGATCAAGTCCTCCAGTCTTATAGTGCCATACGAAAAGCTAAGGTGTGGTAGAAGAAGCTGGCAATGCACATTGTATAGATGGCAATGAATAACTCATGTTATCACAATGTGCAGGCCAGACTGGGACATTCCTTCAGTTCCAGGAGGTAGTGAATAGGGCTCTAATATTTGTAAGTCAGGAAGGATTAAAAAAAAAAATATTTCGGTACTAAAAAATCTATTAGAAGAAAATTTCATTCAATGACTCATTTGTAGACAGATAATTGAAAAAAGCCAACATTTCAGCTTTATTAGGAGTTTTTAAAAGTATATCTCTACCATTTTCAAGAAAACAAAATAAAATAAGTCAAATTTTCAAGTCAGCAACTCAGGAAGGAGCAGGACACAGAACTTTTGGAACTGAAGGTGCCCATATCAAACCAGCGCAACATTTCCCAGGTGAGGTCCCTCAAACCTCAAAGAAAGGAAAGTTGCAAAAATGGTGGCAAGTGTATTAAAGAAGGAAGGTAAAAAGGACAACACTTATCAATGTGAAACCTGCCCTGACACACCTAGCCAGTATGTAAAAGAATGCTTCAAACTGTACCACTCATCCATGGACTCTACGCAACTCTCATATGCCAACCTGATGCACTTTACAGAGCTCACATTCATATGCCAACCTCATGCACGCTACACAATTTACGTAAGCCAACCTTATGCACTCTACTCAACTCAAATATGTTATCCTGATGCACTTTACACAACTCATGCATGCCAACCTGATGCACTGTACAAAATTCAAATATGCCAACCTAATGCAGTCTACACAACTCACATATGCCACCACATTATAGAACTCACATACCAGGAAAACACTAGATCAATTCCAATTTAGGGTCAGTTGTGGGGCATTTCCACTGTTTGGACACATTAGGTGCTCTCCAAACGCGACATGATGCCAGTAGACCATTCCATGAAAGTCTGTGTTCCAAAACATCACTCCTTCCTTTCTGAG
This sequence comes from Ranitomeya variabilis, assembly GCF_051348905.1. Lineage (NCBI taxonomy): Eukaryota > Metazoa > Chordata > Amphibia > Anura > Dendrobatidae > Ranitomeya > Ranitomeya variabilis. The sequence goes on from NC_135236.1 coordinate 326,673,492, forward strand.
CCCTGCCAGGCACCCAAACAGTATTTTTCACGCACATATGTGATATAGGCATACTCAGGACAAATAACACAACAATTTTGGGGTCCATATTACACTACTATCCTTGTGAAAATTGAAAAATTTGGGGCTAAAAAAACAAATTAGTGCAATTACACATGTTTTGTTATACTCGTGTTTATTTCCTTTGTGTGTATTGTAACAACACAAAAAACTGAGAAAAAAGGCAAATTAGACGTAATGTCATACAAAATCTGAAATCTGACAAAATGGCACCTTTCCAAAATTGTGGATAAACAACTTTTGTTTCAAGCGTGTGATGCTCTTTCAACCTCACCTGTAGCAAATAACAGGTGTGGGCATTACAAAAATCAAACCTGAAACCAGATAAAAAGGGAGATTTTTACTCTCTTTTCATTGTGTGTCTATGCGTGCCACACTAAGCATGGAGAACAGAAATATGAGAAGAGAACTATGGCTGGTGACACAGAAGGACCCCACTGACGACACAGAAACATAAAAGGTTAGACTGCAGTTTTCCAAAATGTACATGAATAAGCCAAAATCCTTTTGAGGAAGCGTCTTGTGGACAGATGAGCCCAAGACAGAGCTTTTTGGTAAAGCACATCATTCTACTGCTTACCTAAAATGGAATAAGGCCTACAAAGAAAAGAACACAATACCTACAGTCAAATATGGTGGAGATTCAAAGATATTTTTGCTGTGCTGCCTCTGGCACTGGATGCCTTGACTGTGTGCAAGGCATCATTAAATCTGAAGATTACCAAAGGATTTTGGGTCGCAATGTATTGACTAGTATCAGAAAGCTGGGTATGTATCCTAGGTCATAGATCTTCCAGCAGGACAAGTACCCCAAACATACTTCAAGAAACACTGAGAATGGGAAGGAAACAAAGCACTGGAGAGTTCTGAATTGTCCAGCAATTAGTCCAGATCTAAATCCCAGTGAACACCTCAGGAGAGATCTTAAAGGGAACCTGTCACTCCCAAAATCGAAGGTGAGCTAAGCCCACTGGCATCAGGGGCTTATCTACAGAATTTTGTAATGCTGCAGATAAGCCCCTGATGTATCCTGAAAGAAGAGAAAAAGAGGTTAGATTATACTCACCCAGGGGCGGTCCTGATTCTGTTCTGGTCCGATGGGCGTCGTGGTCCAATCCAGAGCCTCTCATCTTCTTACGATGACGTCCTCTTCTTGGCTTCAGGCTGCGGCTCCGACGCAGGCGTACTTTGTCTGCCCTGTTGAGGGCAGAGCAAAGTACTGCAGTGCGCAGGTGTGGGGAAAGGTCAGAGAGGCTGTATGCCGGTGGGCTTAGCTCACCTTCGATTTTGGGGGTGACAGGTTCCCTTTAAATTTGCTGTTGGGAAAAGACATCCTTCAAATATGAGAGGCCTGTGTTGTGAATTTGGATTTTGGGCTCCCCCGGTGGCCACTGGTGGAATTGAACTTGTGTCATCATCTTTCCTGTTCACCTGTTCTCATCAGATCTGGGTGTCGCTATATAACCTGGCTTCTCTGTTAGTTGCTTGCCGGTCAACAATGTTATCAGAAGCCTCTCTGTGCTTGTTCCTGCTCCCAGACATCTACTAGATAAGTTGGACTTTTGTCCATGTTTGTTTTTGCTTTTTGGTTCCAGTTCACAGCTGCAGTTTCGTTACTGTGTCTGGAAAGCTCTTGTTGATCAGGAATTGCCACTCTGGTATTATGAGTTAATGCCAGAGTCCTAAAGTAATTTCTGGATGGTGTTTTGTTAGGGTTTTCTGCTGACCATGAAAGTGTTCTTTCTGTCTTCTGCTATCTAGAAAGCGGACCTCAAATTTGCTAAAACTATTTTCCTGCTGTGTTTGTTATTTCATCTAAAATCACCGCCAATATATGTGGGGGGCCTCTGTCTCCTTTTTGGGCATTTCTCTAGAGGTGAGCCAGGTCTTATATTTCCCTCTGCTAGCATTATTTAGTTCTCCGGCCGGCGCTGGGCATATAGGGATAAAAAGTAGGACATGCTACCTGGCTACTTCTAGTTGTGCGGTAGGTTTAGTTCATGGTCAGTACAGTTCCCATCTTCCAAGAGCTTGTTCCTATATAGGCTTATGCTATGTTCTCTAGCCATGGAGATCATGACAGTTTGACCGGCCTACTAAAGGGTTAATTCCTTGGCTGAGAAAGGAGTGAAATAAGAAGTCTGCTGAGAGTTTTTTTTTTTTTTTTGTGCTCTTAATTGGATCATTTGCTAGTCTGTCTATGCTGCAGTCTTTCTTTTTTTTCTCTCTCCTTCTAATCTTTGAATGGCTCTGTGGTCACCTGTTTATTATGGATCTTCAGAGTGTAACTGCAGGTTTGAATAATCTCACCACGAAAGTACAAAATTTGCAAGATTTTGTTGTTCATGCTCCGGTATCTGAACCGAGAATTCCTCTGCCGGAATTTTTCTCGGGGAATAGATCTGGTTTTCAGAATTTTAGAAATAATTGCAAGTTATTTTTGTCCCTGAAATCTCGTTCTGCCGGGGACCCTGCACAGCAGGTTCGGATTGTGATTTCTCTGCTCCGTGGCGACCCTCAAGACTGGGCTTTTTCATTGGCACCAGGGGATCCTGCGTTGCGCAATGTAGATGCGTTTTTTCTGGCCTTGGGGTTGCTTTATGACGAACCTCATTTGGAACTTCAGGCAGAAAAAACTTTGATGTCCCTATCTCAGGGGCAAGATGAAGCTGAAATTTACTGCCAGAGATTCCGTAAATGGTCTGTGCTTACTCAGTGGAATGAGTGTGCCTTGGCGGCTACTTTCAGAGAGGGTCTCTCTGATGCCATTAAGGATGTTATGGTGGGGTTCCCTGTGCCTGCGGGTCTGAATGAGTCCATGACAATGGCTATTCAGATCGATAGGCGTCTGCGGGAGCGCAAACCAGTGCACCATCTGGCGGTGTCCACTGAGAAGACGCCAGAAAGTATGCAGTGTGATAGAATTCTGTCCAGAAGCGAGCGGCAGAATTTTAGACGGAAAAATGGGTTGTGTTTCTATTGTGGGGATTCTACTCATGTTATATCAGCATGCTCTAAGCGTACTAAAAAGCTTGATAAGTCTGTTTCCATTGGCACTTTACAGTCTAAGTTTATTTTGTCTGTGACCCTGATTTGCTCTTTGTCATCTATTACCACGGACGCCTATATCGACTCTGGCGCCGCTTTGAGTCTTATGGATTGGTCCTTTGCCAATCGTTGTGGGTATGATTTAGAGCCTTTGGAGACTCTTATTCCTCTGAAGGGGATTGACTCCACCCCATTGGCTAATAATAAACCACAATACTGGACACAAGTAACTATGCGTATTAATCCGGATCACCAGGAGATTATTCGTTTTCTGGTGCTGTATAATCTACATGATGATTTGGTGCTAGGATTGCCATGGCTGCAGTCTCACAACCCAGTCCTTGACTGGAGAGCTATGTCTGTGTTGAGCTGGGGATGTAAGGGGACTCATGGGGACGTACCTTTGGTTTCCATTTCATCATCTATTCCCTCTGAAATCCCTGAGTTCCTGTCTGATTATCGTGACGTCTTTGAAGAACCCAAGCTGGGTTCACTACCTCCGCACCGTGAGTGCGATTGTGCTATAGATTTAATTCCGGGTAGTAAATACCCAAAGGGTCGTTTATTTAATCTGTCTGTGCCTGAACATGCTGCTATGCGAGAATATATAAAGGAGTCCTTGGAAAAGGGACATATTCGTCCATCGTCATCTCCCTTAGGAGCCGGCTTTTTCTTTGTGTCAAAGAAAGACGGCTCTTTGAGACCATGTATTGATTATCGGCTTTTGAATAAAATCACGGTTAAATATCAATACCCATTGCCGTTGCTGACTGATTTGTTTGCTCGCATAAAGGGGGCCAAGTGGTTCTCTAAGATTGATCTCCGTGGGGCGTATAATTTGGTGCGGATCAGGCAGGGGGATGAGTGGAAAACCGCATTTAATACGCCCGAGGGCCACTTTGAGTATTTGGTGATGCCTTTTGGTCTTTCTAATGCCCCTTCAGTCTTCCAGTCCTTTATGCATGATATTTTCCGCGATTTTTTGGATAAATTTATGATAGTGTATCTGGATGATATTCTGATTTTTTCGGATGACTGGGACTCTCATGTCCAGCAAGTCAAGAGGGTTTTTCAGGTTTTGCGGTCTAATTCTCTGTGTGTCAAGGGTTCTAAGTGCGTTTTTGGGGTTCAGAGAATTTCCTTTTTGGGATATATTTTTTCTCCCTCTTCCATTGAGATGGATCCTGTCAAGGTTCAAGCTATTTGTGATTGGACGCAGCCCTCTTCTCTTAAAAGTCTTCAGAAATTTTTGGGCTTTGCCAACTTTTATCGTCGATTTATTGCTGGTTTTTCGGATGTCGTTAAGCCATTGACCGATTTGACTAGACAGGGTGCTGATGTTGCTAATTGGTCCCCTGATGCTGTGGAGGCTTTTCAGGAGCTTAAGCGCCGTTTTTCTTCTGCCCCTGTGTTGCGTCAGCCTGATGTGGCTCTTCCTTTTCAGGTTGAGGTCGACGCTTCTGAGATCGGAGCTGGGGCAGTGTTGTCGCAGAAAAGTTCTGACTGCTCCGTGATGAGGCCTTGTGCCTTCTTTTCCCGTAAATTTTCGCCCGCTGAGCGGAATTATGATGTTGGGAATCGGGAGCTTTTGGCCATGAAGTGGGCGTTTGAGGAGTGGCGCCATTGGCTTGAGGGGTCCAGACATCAGGTGGTGGTATTGACTGACCACAAAAATTTGATTTATCTTGAGACCGCCAGGCGCCTGAATCCTAGACAGGCGCGCTGGTCATTATTTTTTTCTCGGTTTAATTTTGTGGTGTCATACCTACCGGGTTCTAAGAATGTTAAGGCGGATGCCCTTTCTAGGAGTTTTGAGCCTGATTCACCCGGCAACTCTGAGCCCACAGGTATCCTTAAGGATGGAGTTATTTTGTCAGCCGTTTCTCCAGACCTGCGGCGGGCCTTGCAGGAGTTTCAGGCGGATAGACCGGATCGTTGTCCGCCTGATAGGCTGTTTGTTCCTGATGATTGGACCAGTAGAGTCATCTCTGAGGTGCATTCTTCTGCATTGGCAGGTCATCCTGGAATTTTCGGTACCAGGGATTTGGTGGCAAGATCCTTCTGGTGGCCTTCCCTGTCACGAGATGTGCGAGGCTTTGTGCAGTCTTGTGACGTTTGTGCTCGGGCCAAGCCTTGTTGTTCTCGGGCTAGTGGATTATTGTTGCCCTTGCCTATTCCTAAGAGGCCTTGGACGCACATCTCGATGGATTTTATTTCAGATCTGCCTGTTTCCCAGAAAATGTCTGTCATCTGGGTGGTGTGTGACCGTTTTTCTAAGATGGTCCATTTGGTTCCCCTGCCCAAATTGCCTTCTTCTTCCGAGTTGGTTCCCCTGTTTTTTCAAAATGTTGTTCGTTTGCATGGTATTCCTGAGAATATCGTTTCTGACAGAGGAACCCAATTTGTGTCTAGATTTTGGCGGGCATTCTGTGCTAGGATGGGCATAGATTTGTCTTTTTCGTCTGCTTTTCACCCTCAGACTAATGGCCAGACCGAGCGGACTAATCAGACCCTGGAGACATATCTGAGGTGTTTTGTGTCTGCTGACCAGGATGATTGGGTTGCTTTTTTGCCATTGGCGGAGTTCGCCCTCAATAATCGGGCCAGCTCTGCCACCTTGGTGTCCCCGTTTTTCTGTAATTCGGGGTTCCATCCTCGATTTTCCTCCGGTCAGGTGGAGTCCTCGGATTGTCCTGGAGTGGATGCGGTGGTGGAGAGATTGCATCATATTTGGGGGCAGGTGATGGACAATTTGAAGTTGTCCCAGGAGAAGACTCAGCTTTTTGCCAACCGTTACCGTCGTGTTGGTCCTCGGCTTTGTGTTGGAGATTTGGTGTGGTTGTCTTCTCGTTTTGTCCCTATGAGGGTCTCTTCTCCTAAGTTTAAGCCTCGGTTCATCGGTCCGTATAAAATATTGGAGATTCTTAACCCTGTTTCCTTCCGTTTAGACCTCCCTGCATCCTTTTCCATTCATAACGTTTTTCATCGGTCGTTATTGCGCAGGTATGAGGTACCTGTTGTGCCTTCCGTTGAGCCTCCTGCTCCGGTGTTGGTTGAGGGTGAGTTGGAGTATGTTGTGGAGAAAATCCTAGACTCCCGTGTTTCCAGACGGAGACTCCAGTATCTGGTCAAGTGGAAGGGATACGGCCAGGAGGATAATTCTTGGGTCACTGCATCTGATGTTCATGCCTCCGATCTGGTTCGTGCCTTTCATAGGGCCCATCCTGATCGCCCTGGTGGTTCTGGTGAGGGTTCGGTGCCCCCTCCTTGAGGGGGGGGTACTGTTGTGAATTTGGATTTTGGGCTCCCCCGGTGGCCACTGGTGGAATTGAACTTGTGTCATCATCTTTCCTGTTCACCTGTTCTCATCAGATCTGGGTGTCGCTATATAACCTGGCTTCTCTGTTAGTTGCTTGCCGGTCAACAATGTTATCAGAAGCCTCTCTGTGCTTGTTCCTGCTCCCAGACATCTACTAGATAAGTTGGACTTTTGTCCATGTTTGTTTTTGCTTTTTGGTTCCAGTTCACAGCTGCAGTTTCGTTACTGTGTCTGGAAAGCTCTTGTTGATCAGGAATTGCCACTCTGGTATTATGAGTTAATGCCAGAGTCCTAAAGTAATTTCTGGATGGTGTTTTGTTAGGGTTTTCTGCTGACCATGAAAGTGTTCTTTCTGTCTTCTGCTATCTAGAAAGCGGACCTCAAATTTGCTAAAACTATTTTCCTGCTGTGTTTGTTATTTCATCTAAAATCACCGCCAATATATGTGGGGGGCCTCTGTCTCCTTTTTGGGCATTTCTCTAGAGGTGAGCCAGGTCTTATATTTCCCTCTGCTAGCATTATTTAGTTCTCCGGCCGGCGCTGGGCATATAGGGATAAAAAGTAGGACATGCTACCTGGCTACTTCTAGTTGTGCGGTAGGTTTAGTTCATGGTCAGTACAGTTCCCATCTTCCAAGAGCTTGTTCCTATATAGGCTTATGCTATGTTCTCTAGCCATGGAGATCATGACAGGCCTGGAGATGTTTGAAAAAGAAGAGTGGGCCAAAACTGCATTTCAGAAGTGTTAGAAGCTTGCTGATGGTTATATTAAGTTATACACACAGTATATATACACACACACACATACAGTTGTGCTCAGAAGGTTACATACCCCGGCAGAATTTTTGCCTTCTTGGCCTTTTTTCAGAGAGTATGAATGATAATACCAAAACTTTCTCACCACTCATGGTTAGTGGTAGTTGGGTGAATCCATTTATTGTCAAACAACTGTGTTTTCAATTTTTGAATCATGATGACAACCCAAAACATCCAAATGACCCTGAACAAAAGTTCACATACCCTGGTGATTTTGGCCTGATAACATGCACAGAAGTTGACACAAATGGGTTTGAATGGTTACTAAAGGTAATATCCTCACCTGTGACCTGTTTGCTTGCAATCAGTGTGTGTGCATAAACGCTGAGTGAGTTTCTGGGATACAGACAGACTCTTGCATCTTTCATGTAGCCACTAACGTTTCTAGATTGTGAGTCACAGGGAAAGCAAAAGAATTGTCAACAGATCTATGGGAAAAAGTAGTTGAACTGAATAAAAAATGAAAGAGATACAAAAAGATATCTAATGATTTTTTAATGCCAGTCAGCAGTGTTCAAACTGTGATTAACAAATGGAAAATCAGGGGCTCTTTAAAAACAGAACCACGATCAGGTATAACAACAAAAATGTTGTCCTCAACTGCCAGGAAAATTGTTTGGGATGCAATGATAAACCTACAAATACAATCAGCTGAAATACTGGACTCTGAAAACTAGCAGTGTGGCTCTTTCAAGATGCACAATAAGGAAGCACTTGAAGAAAAATGGGCTGCATGGTTGAGTCGCCAGAAGAAAGCCATTACTGCGCAAATGCCGCAAAGCATCTCATCTACAACGTACAAAACAGCACAAAGACAGGCCTCAAAACTTCTGGAAAAAGGTAACTTGGGGTGATGAGACCAAAATTTAACATTTTGGCCACAACCATAAATGTCATATTTGGAGAGAGGTCAACAAGGCCTATGATGAAAGGAACACCATTCCTACTGTAAAGTACAGAAATGGATCGCTGATGAAACTTGGTCATAGTTGAAAGAAAGATGAACGCAGCACGTTATCAGCAAATACTGGAGGCAAATTTGCAATCATCAGCCACAGGCTGCGATTGGGGCATGCTTGGACTTTCCAACACGACAATGATCCAAAACTCAAGGCCAAGTCAACCTCTCACTGGCTACAGCAGAGAAAAGTGAGGGTTCTGGGGTTGCCATGTCAGTCTCCTGACCTCAAAATCATTGAGCCACTCTAGGGAAATCTGAAGCGTGCATTTCATGTTAGACTGCCCAGGAATTTACAGGAATTGGAGGCTTTTGCCAAGAAGAGAGGGCAGCTTTACCCTCTGGGAAAATAAAGAACCTCATCCACAACTCTCTCTCTCTCTCTCTCTCTCTCTCTCTCTCTCTCTCTCTCTCTCTCTATATATATATATATATATATATATAGGGTTGAGCGAAACGGATCAGACAAATTAAAAAATTGCCGACCGCAAAGTCGGGTTTCATGAAACCCGACCTGATCCTAGTGTGGGATCGGCCATGCAGTCAGCGATCTGCGCGCCAAAGTCGCGTTTCATATGACACTTTCAGCGCCATTTTTCAGCCAATGAAGGAAGATGCAGAGTGTGGGCAGCGTGATGACATACAGTTAGATCCATATATATTTGGACAGAGACAACATTTTTCTAATTTTGGTTATAGACATTACCACAATGAATTTTAAACAAAACAATTTAGATGCAGATGAAGTTCAGACTTTCAGCTTTCATTTGAGGGTATCCACATTAAAATTGGATGAAGGGTTTAGGAGTTTCAGCTCTTTAACATGTGCCACCCTGTTTTTAAAGGAATCAAAAGTAATTGGACAGATTCAATAGTTTTAAATAAAATGTTCATTTTTAGTACTTGGTTGAAAACCCTTTGTGGACAATGACTGCCTGAAGTCTTGCACCCATGGACATCACCAGACGCTGTGTTTCCTCCTTTTTGATGCTCTGCCAGGCCTTCACTGCGGTGGTTTTCAGTTGCTGTTTGTTTGTGGGCCTTTCTGTCTGAAGTTTAGTCTTTAACAAGTGAAATGCATGCTCAATTGGGTTGAGATCAGGTGACTGACTTGGCCATTCAAGAATATTTCACTTGTTTGCTTTAATAAACTCCTGGGTTCCTTTGGCTTTATGTTTTGGGTCATTGTCCATCTGTAGTATAAAACGACGACCAATCAGTTTTGCTGCATTTGGCTGGATCTGAGCACACAGTATGTCTCTGAATACCTCAGAATTCATTCGGCTGCTTCTGTCCTGTGTCACATCATCAATAAACACTAGTTACCCACTGCCACTGGCAGCCATGCATGCCCAAGCCATCACACTGCCTCCGCCGTGTTTTACAGATGATGTGGTATGCTTTGGATCATGAGCTGTACCACGCCTTCGCCATACTTTTCGTTCCATCATTCTGGTAGAGGTTGATCTTGGATTCATCTGTCCAAAGAATTTTATTCCAGAACTGTGCTGGCTTTTTTAGATGTTTTTTTTAGCAAAGTCCAGTCTAGCCTTTTTATTCTTGATGCTTATGAGTGGCTTGCACCATGCAGTGAACCCTCTGTATTTACTTTCATGCAGTCTTCTCTTTATGGTAGATTTGGATATTGATACGCCTACCTCCAGGAGAGTGTTGGTCACTTGGCTGGCTGTTGTGAAGGGGTTTCTCTTCACCATGGAGATTATTCTGCGATCATCCACCACTGTTGTCTTCCGTGGGCGCCCAGGTCTTTTTTGCATTGATGAGTTCACCAGTGCTTTCTTTCTTTCTCAGGATGTACCAAACTGTAGATTTTGCCACTCCTAATATTGTAGCAATTTCTCGGATGGGTTTTTTCTGTTTTCGCAGCTTAAGGATGGCTTGTTTCACCTGCATGGAGAGCTCCTTTGACCGTATGTATACTTCCCAGCAAAACCTTCCAAATGCAAGCACCACACCTAAAATCAACTCCAGGCCTTTTATCTGCTTAATTGAGAATGACATAACGAAGTGATTGCCCACACCTGTCCATGAAATAGCCTTGGAGTCAATTGACCAATTACTTTTGGTCCCTTTAAAAACAGGGTGGCACATGTTAAGGAGCTGAAACTCCTAAACCCTTCATCCAATTTTAATGTGGATACCCTCAAATGAAACCTGAAAGTCTGAACTTCAACGGCATCTGAATTGTTTTGTTTAAAATTCATTGTGGTAATGTCTATAACCAAAATTAGAAAAATGTTGTCTTTGTCCAAATATATATGGACCTAACTGTAGGTCTCGGTCCCCACCATCTTAGAGAAGGGCATGACAGTGATTGGATTGCTTTCTGCAGCATCACAGGGGCTATAAAGGGGCATGCACGCCGACCGCCATCTTGCTTCTGCCGATCTTAGCATGGGGAGAGTTTGCTGCAGCTTCATCAGAAGAAGGGATATAGTTAGGGAGGGAAGATTAACCCCCAAACCGCTTGTGCTGTAGCGATTTCCACTGTCCAACACCACCTTTTTTTTGCAGGGACAGTGGAGGCTATATTTTTGTGCATCAGCTCTGTAGCTTAATTAGGCTGCCTTATAAGGCTCCCTGATAGCTGCATTGCTGTTTGCATGCTGCTGTGCAAACCAACTGCTTTTTTAAAAGCAAAAATCCTGTTGCTCCTTTCTTCACAGTTATCTTGTTTATTTGTCCATAGTGCACTTTTGTGTGCAGCAGTCCTTTTTATTGCTGCCATACTTGTCCTGAGATCATTGTAGGGAGATTGAAATTGTATTACAGTCCTTGTATTTTTTCATATATCTTCCAGCCACTTTCTGCCACTTACATTGTGTTGTTTTATACACTGGGCCAGAGTTTTGGTTCATTCTCCCCCCAAAAAAAGTGATATTCAAATTCTCACAAAGTGGATATACTTCAGTCCTGTTAGTTTGTCGTATATCAGCCAGCCACTTTCTGCCACTTACATTGTGTTGTTTTATACACTGGGCCAGAGTTTTGGTTCAGTCTCCACCCAAAAAAGTGAGATTCAAATTCTTACAAAGTGGATATACTTCAGTCCTGTTAGTTTGTCGTATATCAGCCAGCCACTTTCTGCCACTTACATTGTGTTTTTTTATACACTGGGCCTGAGTTTTGGTTCAGTCTCCCCCCCAAAAAAGTGAGATTCAAATTCTCACAAAGTGGATATACTTCTGTACTGTTAGTTTGTCGTATATCAGCCAGCCACTTTCTGCCACTTACATTGTGTTGTTTTATACACTGGGCCAGAGTTTTGGTTCAGTCTCCCCCCCAAAAAAAGTGAGATTCAAATTCTCACAAAGTGGATATACTTCAGTCCTGTTAGTTTGTCGTATATCAGCCAGCCACTTTCTGCCACTTACATTGTGTTGTTTTATACACTGGGCCTGAGTTTTGGTTCAGTCTCCCCCCCAAAAAAAGTGAGATTCAAATTCTCACAAAGTGGATATATTTCTGTCCTGTTAGTTTGTCGTATATCAGCCAGCCACTTTCTGCCACTTACATTGTGTTGTTTTATGCACAGGGCCTGAGTTTTGGTTCAGTCTCCCAAAAAAAGGGAGATTTAAATTCTCAACAAGTTAATATACACCTTCTACCTTGTTTTACAGTACCATATAACGGTTGTTATTTTGGTTAGATTTTCCAAAAAATGAGGAAGTCTGGTGAAAGAGCCCATGGGCGGTCATTGCCAGCTGGTACTGATGGTGGTGGTGGAGGTGGTGGTGCATCTGGTGGTAGTGGGAAAAGCAGAATAGCACCTAAGGCTGGAGGTGTTGAGCCAGTGTCATCGTCTGGCTACACAATGCCTCGAAGGCTCCCTTATCTTGGAGTAGGAAAACAGCTTTTAAAACCGGAGCAGCAGGAAAAAGTTTTGGCTTTCCTTGCTGACTCAGCCTCTAACTCTTTCGCCTCCTCTTCAGAAAGTTCCAAATATAAAAGCAGCGAGTCGTCAGTGGATGCTCCCGGTCAGGAACAAGACATTTCCTTGTGTCCTTCACCCAAACCAAAAGTGAAGGATGCATCAGGCAACACTACAGGTTACTCCATGGAGCTCTTTACACATACTATGCCTGGGTTAGAAAGGGAAATTGTTAACTGCCCATTACAAGATGAATAGGACATGGAGTGCACTGATGCACAGCCACAGCTAGATTATTATGCTGTTCCATTGACCCAGATCACTACATTGCCCTCGCAGTGTACTGAGCCAGAATCTGACCCTGATGAGACTATGGTGCCCAGACCCGATTGCTATAGCACCTTACACGGTGACACAGAGGAAGGTGCACATGACATTGAAGAGGAGGTGATAGATGACCCAGTTGTTGACCCAGATAGGCAGCCATTGGGGAAGAGGGTTCCGCTGCCAGTAGCTCAGAAGTGGAGGAGGATGATCCGCAGCAGCCATCTACATCGCAACAGCTGTCATCTGGCAGGCCCGTATCAGGCCAAAAACGTTTGTCAAAAACAAAAACAGTTTTAGGACAGTGTGGCCATCTGGTGAAAGTAGCACAGCGTGCAATGCCTGAAAAGGTATTCCATAGTAGGAAGAGTGTAGTGTGGCAATTTTTTAACCAAGATCCGAATGATCAGTGCAAAGTTATCTGTAAGAAATGCTCAAAAACCTTTAGCAGAGGGAAGAATCTTCAAAATTTAAATACAATGTGCATGCTTAGACATTTAACCAGCATGCAATTGAAAGCCTGGACTAACTACCAAATGTCCTGTACTGTTGGTGCACCTGCTCAGAATGAAGGTAGTCAGCAACGCTACATTGCTTCCCTCACTGTAAGCCCACCGGTTAGGACACCACCAGCAGCAAATGTGGAGGTATCGTCGCAAGGCCAAAGCAGTCAGGGAATCACAAGGTTATTGGTAGGAAACACTGTATGTAGGCCAACATCAAGAATACCATCACCAACCCTCTCTCAATCCGCCATGTCCACTACCACCACCACCGCTAGGTCCACCATATGCAGCTCTCCAGTCCATCTCACCCTACAAGAGACTCTCGTTAGGAAAAGAAAGTCCTCATCCTCTCATCCGTGTACACAGGGTTTGAACGCCCACATTGCTATACTAATCTCATTAGAGATGATGCCCTACCGGTTGGTTGAAAGCGAAGCTTTCAAAGACCTGATGGCCTACGCAGTACCACGCTATGACCTACCCAGTCGGCACTTCTTTGCGAGAAAAGCCATCCCAGCCCTCCACCAGCATGTCAAAGACCACATTGTCCATGCACTGAGGCAATCAGTCAGTGGAAAGGTGCACCTCACAACAGATGCATGGACCAGTAGGCATGGCCAGGGACATTACGTGTCCATCACGGTGCACTGGGTTAATGTGGTGGATGCAGGGTCCACAGGGGACAGCCATAGTGGGACAGTTCTGCCTAGCCCACGGTCTAGGAAACAGTTTGGCTGTAGGCATTCTCCACCCCTCCTCCTCCTCCTCCTCCAGAAGCAAAAGCTCGTCCACAGAGCGCAGTCGCGCGACCACTCCATCCGCAGCTGCCAGTGTTGCACACGAGGTGTCCCATTATCGAACAGCTAGTGGTAAGCGTCAGCAGGCTGTGTTACAAATGAAGTGTTTGGGCAACAACAGACACACCGCGGAAGTACTGGCCGAGTACTGGCAGCAACAAACTCAGTCATGGCTGGGCAGTGTACATCTTGAGGCAGGCAAGGTAGTCAGTGATAACGGAAGGAATTGTATAGCTGCCATAGCCCTTTCAGAACTGAAACACATACCTTGCCTTGCTCACACCTTGAACCTGGTGGTGCAGTGCTTCCTGAAAAATTATCCGGGGTTAACAGCCCTGCTCCTGAAGATGCGAAGACTTTGCTCGCACATCCGCCGGTCGCCCATACACTCCAGCCGTTTGCTGAACCATCAGCAATTGCTGAATCTTCCCCAGCACCGCCTAATAATCAACGTTGCAACAAGGTGGAACTCCACACTGCACATGCTTCCGAGGCTGTGCGAACAGAGGCGTGCTGTAATTAATTTGTGGGAGGATACACATACACGGGCAGGCACTTGAATGGCAGACATGGAGTTTTCTGGTGTGCAGTGGTCGAAGCTACAAGACCTCTGTCAAGTCCTTCAGTGTTTTGAGGAATGCACACGGCTGGTAAGTGCAGACGACACCATCATAAGCATGAGCATCCCACTAATGCGTCTGCTGTTGCAAAGTTTGACGCACATTAAGGAGCAGGCGTCTGCAGTCGAGGAGGAGGGAAGCCTTGATGACAGTCAGCCATTGTCTGCTCAGGAAACTCTCCTGGACGAGGTGGCGGATGAAGAGGAGGAGGAGGATGATGATGGGGATTTATATTTATGGGAGGAGGATGCTTCTCAGGGGGCAATAGAAACCCACATGGCCTTGCATATCCTAAAAAGGACCCCCGCATTATCAAAATGATGACCGATGACGATTACTGGTTGGCCTGCCTCCTGGATCCACGATATAAAGGAAAATTACAAAATATCATGCCACATGAGAACCTTGAGCAAATATTGGCTACCAAACAAACAACTCTTGTAGACCATTTGGTTCAGGCATTCCCAGCACACAGCGGCGGTGATGGTTCTCACACGAGCCGTAGGGGGCAACATGGCAGAGGTGTTAGAGGTGCACAAATCCAAAGGGGCGTTGGACAGAGGGGTTTTATGACCAGGTTGAGGAGTGATTTCACAATGACCGCTGACACGACAGGTACTGCTGCATCGATTCAAAGTGACAGAAGACAGCATTTGTCCAGTATGGTTACGAACTACTTTTCCTCCCTTATCAATGTTCTCCCTCACAGGTCATTCCCCTTTGATTACTGGGCATCTAAAATAGACACCTGGCCTGAATTGGCAGAATACGCATTACAGGAGCTTGCTTGCCCTGCTGCTAGTGTGCTATCAGAAAGAGTCTTCAGTGCTGCTGGTTCAATACTGACCGAAAAAAGGACACGTCTGGCTACCCGAAATGTTGATGATCTAACCTTCATTAAAATGAACCAATCATGGATTTCAAATTATTTGGCCCCACCTTCCTCTGCTGACACATGGCTTGCCTGAAAAATGTCTTGCTTTTGGCCTCCTCTTACTGACTTCTCCAATTCCTCCATTTGCAGCTGCTGAATGTTCACCATAGGCCATTTTTATACCTCCCTAAATGGGCTGACTCCCCCCACAGGGCCGTGGTCACCACCTGGTGCAAACACCGGTGCAAATGCCGTTTGCCTGGACAGGTGGGTGTGCCCACTCTTGGGCGATGGCACTGGCACAGGGTCCCTCATAGTACAATGAAGTGTTTCTGACGGTGGTGGTGCACAACTAACGTCAGACACACTATCGTAATATGAGGGGCCCTGTGCTAGTACCACCGCCCACGAGAGAGTATTCCCCCCAGCTCGAACAGTGCTCTACCAGTGCTCTACCACTTGCAATACTTACCTCTCCCTGCTCCACCATTGTGTAGTCTGTGCTGTTAAATCCTTCAATGGCACTGCCAATACAAATTTGTTGAAATGATAGATTTAGACCAGTTAATACTTTGCGCCTACTACCACTGTCTGCTACTCAGCAGAGGAGCCCACCCCTGTACCTAGCTATGCCACCTGTTTATTTATGAACAATTTTTTGGCAGACATTTAGCCCACTTTATTATTTGGGCTTACTAACTGTGTCTGCCACTCATTACAGTTGTCCTCCACTGAACAAAGCAATGCCGCCTGTTTAGTCCTCTTACCAATTTTGAACTGCATTTAGGCTACTTTATTATTTGGATATACCTATAAAAAGGCACCACTCATTGATGATATAGAAAAAACACTTTATTGAACATCATAAAACGCCAAACATGGTAAGAAATAGCCCACAATGGGCAGCAGGTAAGAGACAACACATACAGAATAAAAAGGGTAGACACCTGGCACCAAAATTATTGAGCAATATCCTAAAAATTGCTGATGTACAGTACAGATTTTGTATGCTTTGTATGTACACAAAAGAAGTGTTACAATTGTATCAAAGTGGTCTTTGCAGAGTAGTATACTAAGATATATTATAATAGTCTCTGCAAAGTAATCACAATGCAGTGTTACACACCTCTAACGTATGTAATTTAGATGAAAGCGGGGGCTAATATGCCCAATGCGCCACACAATGAAAATGCACAGAAGACTATGATGACAATACAAATACTGCATCAGCTCATATTTACCAAGTGGAATGAATAGCCAGGCGTCCACCACACGCGACGCGCGTTTCGCAAGGAGTTGCTTCGTCCAGGGGTACTTTATTATTTGGGCCTACTAACTGTGTCTGCCACTCATTACAGTTGTCCTCCACTGAACAAAGCAATGCCGCCTGTTTAGTCCTCTTACCAATTTTGAACTGCATTTAGGCTACTTTATTATTTGGGCCTACTAACTGTGTCTGCCACTCATTACAGTTGTCCTCCATTGAACAAAGCAATGCTGTCTGTTAAGTCCTCTTACCAATTTTGAACTGCATTTAGGCTACTTTTTTATTTTGGCCTACTAACTGTGTCTGCCACTCATTACAGTTGTCCTCCACTGCACAAACAATGCCGCCTGTTTAGTCTTGTTACCAATTTTGAACTGCATTTAGCCTACTTTATTATTTGGGCCTACTAACTGTGTCTGGCACTCATTACAGTTGTCCTCCACTGAACAAAGCAATGTCGCCTGTTATGACCTGGTGGTTAAGAGGCCACACTGATATGACCTGGTGGCTAAAACGCAACATGGGACGAGCTCTGAGAAGGTGATATCTCTACTGACCGCAGTCCTTAATCCTAACAACAACACTAGTAATAGCCGTGGGATGTTCCTGACTCTCCCTAGACACCTCTTCACAGCCTAAGAACTAACTACCCCTAAAGAAGGAAATAGAAAGCTATCTTGCCTCAGAGAAAACCCCAAAAGGAAAGACAGCCCCCCACAAATATTGACTGTGAGTGAAGAGGGAAATGACGTACACAGAAATGAAATCAGATTTCAGCAAAGGAGGCCAATACTAAACTTGATAGACAGAGAGAAAAGGATACTGTGCGGTCAGTATTAAAAACTACAAAATCCACGCAGAGTTTACAAAAATGAACTCCACACCGACTCACGGTGTGGAGGGGCAAATCTGCTTTCCCAGAGCTTCTAGCTAGCCTGAATATGACATAATGACAAGCTGGACAAAAAGAGACATATTTGCAGAGCAATAGAGTCCAAGCAAATGGACAAACAAAAACTAGCAAAAACTTATCTTTTGCTGACAAGGAAAGGCCATATGAGAAATCCAAGGAGAGAACCAAATCCAACCAAGAACATTGACAGCTGGCATGAACTAAAGCCCAGAGCAGGTTTAAATAACAAACCCAGGGAAGGCGATTAGTGAAGGCAGCTGCCACAGCTACCTAAAGGAGCAGCAGTTCCACTCGAAACCACCAGAGGGAGCCCAAGGGCAGAACTCACAAAAATACCATTAGCAACCACAGGAGGGAGCTCCAGAACGGAATTCACAACAGTACCCCCCCTTGAGGAGGGGTCACCGAACCCTCACCAGAGCTCCCAGGCCGATCAGGGTGAGCCAAATGGAAAGCACGAACCAAATCGGCAGCATGAACATCGGAGGCAACAACCCAAGAATTATCCTCCTGGCCATAACCCTTCCACTTGACCAGATACTGAAGCTTCCGCCTTGAAAAATGAGAATCCAGAATCTTCTCCACCACATGTTCCAATTCCCCCTCAACCAACACCGGAGCAGGAGGATCAACGGAGGGAACCATAGGTACCACATATCTCCACAACAAGGATCTATGGAACACATTATGAATGGAAAAGGAAGCTGGAAGGGCCAAACGAAAAGACACTGGATTGATAATTTCAGAAATCTTATAAGGCCCAATAAAGCGAGGCTTGAACTTAGGGGAAGAAACCTTCATAGGAACATGACGAGAAGACAACCAGACCAAATCCCCAACACGAAGCTGGGGACCAACACACCGACGACGGTTAGCAAAACGTTGAGCCTTTTCCTGAGACAACGTCAAATTGTCCACCACATGAGTCCAAATTTGCTGCAACCTGTCAACCACAGAATCCACACCAGGACAGTCAGAAGGCTCAAGCTGCCCCGAAGAAAAACGAGGATGAAAACCAAAATTACAAAAGAAAGGCGAAACCAAGGTCGCCGAACTAGCCCGATTATTAAGGGTAAACTCGGCCAACGGCAAAAAAGTCACCCAATCATCCTGATCAGCATACACAAAGCATCTCAAATAGGTTTCCAAGGTCTGATTGGTTCGCTCCGTTTGGCCATTTGTCTGAGGATGGAATGCTGAAGAAAAAGACAAATCAATGCCCATTCTAGCACAAAAGGACTGCCAAAACCTAGAAACGAACTGGGAACCTCTGTCAGACACAATATTCTCGGGAATACCATGGAAGCGAACCACATGCTGAAAAAATAATGGAACCAAATCAGAGGAGGAAGGCAACTTAGGCAACGGTACCAAATGGACCATCTTAGAAAACCGGTCACAAACCACCCAGATGACAGACATCTTCTGAGAAACAGGAAGATCAGAAATAAAATCCATGGAAATATGCATCCAGGGCCTCTCAGGAATAGGCAAAGGCAAAAGCAACCCACTGGCACGAGAACAGCAAGGCTTAGCCCGAGCACAGGTCCCACAGGACTGCACAAACGAACGCACATCCCGCGACAAGGAAGGCCACCAAAAGGACCTAGCCACCAAATCTCTGGTACCGAAAATCCCAGGGTGACCAGCCAACACCGAACAATGAACCTCAGAAATTACCCTGCTAGTCCATCTATCAGGAACAAACAGTTTCCCCACAGGACAGCGGTCAGGTTTATCACCCTGAAACTCCTGAAGTACCCGCCGCAAATCAGGGGAGATGGCAGAAAGAATCACCCCCTCCTTGAGTATCCCAGCCGGCTCAAGAACTCCAGGAGAATCAGGCAAAAAACTCCTAGAAAGGGCATCAGCCTTCACATTCTTAGATCCCGGAATATACGAGACCACAAAATCAAAACGTGAGAAAAACAGAGACCACCGAGCTTGTCTAGGATTCAACCGCTTAGCAGACTCGAGGTAAATCAGATTCTTATGATCAGTCAAGACCACCACGCGATGCTTGGCTCCCTCAAGCCAATGTCGCCACTCCTCAAATGCCCACTTCATAGCCAACAACTCCCGATTGCCGACATCATAATTACGCTCAGCAGGCGAAAACTTTCTGGAGAAGAAAGCACATGGTTTCATCAAAGAGCCATCAGAATTTCTCTGAGACAAAACGGCCCCTGCCCCAATCTCAGAAGCATCAACCTCAACCTGAAAAGGGAGAGAAACATCTGGCTGACGCAACACAGGGGCAGAAGTAAAATGACGTTGAAGCTCCTGAAAGGCCTCAACAGCCGCAGAGGACCAATTCATCACATCAGCGCCCTTCCTCGTCAAATCGGTCAGAGGATTCACCACACTAGAAAAATTAGCAATAAAGCGGCGATAAAAATTGACAAAGCCCAAAAATTTCTGAAGGCTCTTTACAAATGTAGGTTGAGTCCAATCATGAATGGCCTGGACTTTAACAGGGTCCATTTCAATTGCCGAGGGAGAAAAAATGAAACCCAAAAAAGAAACCTTCTGAGCTCCAAAGAGGCACTTAGACCCCTTCACAAATAACGCATTAGCACAAAGGACCTGAAATACCATCCTAACCTTCTTCACATGAGACTCCCAATGATCGGAGAAAACCAAAATATCATCCAAATACACAATCATGAATTTATCCAGATAATTCCGGAAGATATCATGCATAAAAGACTGAAATACCGATGGAGCATTAGAGAGCCCGAATGGCATCACAAGATATTCAAAATGGCCTTCGGGCGTATTAAATGCTGTTTTCCATTCATCACCTTGTTTAATACGCACGAGATTATACGCCCCTCGAAGGTTGATTTTAGTAAACCAACTGGCACCCTTAATCCGAGCAAACAAATCAGAAAGCAAAGGTAAAGGGTACTGGAATTTGACAGTGATCTTATTGAGAAGGCGATAATCTATACAGGGTCTCAAGGAGCCATCCTTCTTGGCAACAAAAAAAAATCCCGCTCCCAACGGTTGACGAAGACGGGCGAATATGCCCCTTCTCCAAGGACTCCTTTACATAACTCCGCATAGCGGCATGCTCTGGCACAGACAGATTGAAAAGTCGGCCCTTAGGGAACTTACAGCCAGGAATCAAATTAATGGCACAATCGCAGTCCCTATGAGGAGGCAGGGAACTGGACTTGGGCTCATCAAATATATCCTGGAAATCCGACAAAAACTCAGGAACTTCAGAAGAAGGGGACGAGGAAATGGACATCAAAGGAATATCACTATGTATCCCCTGACAACCCCAACCAGTTACAGACATAGATCTCCAATCCAGCACTGGATTATGTACCTGTAACCATGGAAAACCCAGCACAACAACATCATGCAAATTATGCAACACCAAAAAGCGAATATTTTCCTGATGTGCTGGAGCCATGTACATGGTTAACTGTGTCCAGTACTGAGGTTTATTCTTGGCCAATGGCGTAGCATCAATCCCCCTTAAGGGAATAGGGCTCTGCAAAGGCTCCAAGGAAAAACCACAGCGCTTGGCAAATTCTAAGTCCATTAAGTTCAGGGCAGCGCCAGAATCCACAAATGCCATAACAGAAAAGGACGACAATGAGCAAATCAGGGTAACAGACAAGAGAAATTTAGGCTGTACAGTACTAATGGTAACAGACCTAGGGACCCTCTTAGTACGCTTAGGGCAATCAGAAATAGCATGAGCAGAATCACCACAGTAAAAACACAGGCCATTCTGACGTCTGAATTTCTGCCTTTCTGCTCTAGTCAAAATCCTATCACATTGCATAGGCTCAGGACTCTGCTCAGAGGACACTGCCATATGGTGCACCACCTTGCGCTCGCGCAAGCGCCGATCAATCTGAATGGCCAAAGACATTGACTCATTCAGACCAGCAGGTGTAGGAAACCCCACCATAACATCTTTAAGGGCTTCAGAAAGACCCTTTCTGAAAATCGCTGCCAGGGCATACTCATTCCATTTTGTGAGCACAGACCACTTTCTAAATTTCTGGCATCTGCTGCTTCCTGACCCTGACACAGAGCCAGCAAAGTTTTTTCTGCCTGCTCCACAGAATTAGGCTCGTCATACAGCAATCCGAGCACTTGAAAAAATGCGTCAATATTGAGCAATACAGGATTTCCTGGCTCAAGGGAGAATGCCCAGTCCTGCGGGTCGCCACGCAGCAAAGAAATAACAATCTTCACCTGCTGAATGGGGTCTCAGAGCAAAAACAATCTGCAATTATTTTTAAAGTTCAAAAATTTAGATCTATCCCCAGAAAATAAATCAGGAATAGGAATTCTAGGCTCTAATACCGGAGTCTGGACAACATAATCTTGGATACTCTGTACCCTTGCAGCGAGTTGATCCACACGCGAGGACAGACCCTGAACCTCCATATCAGCACCAAAATCCTGAACCACCCAGAGATTAAGGGGAAAAAAAGACAAAACAAGCTACAAAGGAAAAAAAAATGACTCAGAACTTTCTTTTCCCTCTTTTGAGATGCATTTAACACATTGTGGGCCAGCTGTACTGTTATGACCTCGTGGTTAAGAGGCCACACTGATATGACCTGGTGGCTAAAACGCAACATGGGACGAGCTCTGAGAAGGTGGTATCTCTACTGACCGCAGTCCCTAATCCTAACAACAACACTAGTAATAGCCGTGGGATGTTCCTGACTCTCCCTAGACACCTCTTCACAGCCTAAGAACTAACTACCCCTAAAGAAGGAAATAGAAAGCTATCTTGCCTCAGAGAAAACCCCAAAAGGAAAGACAGCCCCCCACAAATATTGACTGTGAGTGAAGAGGGAAATGACGTACACAGAAATGAAATCAGATTTCAGCAAAGGAGGCCAATACTAAACTTGATAGACAGAGAGAAAAGGATACTGTGCGGTCAGTATTAAAAACTACAAAATCCACGCAGAGTTTACAAAAATGAACTCCACACCGACTCACGGTGTGGAGGGGCAAATCTGCTTTCCCAGAGCTTCCAGCTAGCCTGAATATGACATAGTGACAAGCTGGACAAAAAGAGACATATTTGCAGAGCAATAGAGTCCAAGCAAATGGACAAACAAAAACTAGCAAAAACTTATCTTTTGCTGACAAGGACAGGCCATATGAGAAATCCAAGGAGAGAACCAAATCCAACCAAGAACATTGACAGCTGGCATGAACTAAAGCCCAGAGCAGGTTTAAATAACAAACCCAGGCAAGGCGATTAGTGAAGGCAGCTGCCACAGCTACCTAAAGGAGCAGCAGTTCCACTCGAAACCACCAGAGGGAGCCCAAGGGCAGAACTCACAAAAATACCATTAGCAACTACAGGAGGGAGCTCCAGAACGGAATTCACAACAGCCGCCTTTTTAGTCCTCTTACCAATTTTGAACTGCATTTAGGCTACTTTAATATTTGGGCCTACTAACTATGTCTGCCACTCATTACAGTTGTCCTCCACTGAACAAAGCAATGCCGCCTATGTAGTCCTCTTACCAATTTTGAACTGCATTTAGGCTACTTTATTATTTCGGCCTACTAACTGTGTCTGCCACTCATTACAGTTGTCCTCCACTGAACAAAGCAATGCCACCTGTTTAGTCCTCTTACCAATTTTGAACTGCATTTAGGCTACTTTATTATTTCGGCCTACTAACTGTGTCTGCCACTCATTACAGTTGTCATCCACTGAACAAAGCAATGCCGCCTGTTTAGTCTTGATACCAATTTTGAACTGCATTTAGGCTACTTTATTATTTCGGCCTACTAACTGTGTCTGCCACTCATTACAGTTGTCCTCCACTGAACAAAGCAATGCCGCCTGTTTAGTCCTCTTTCCAATTTTGAACTGCATTTAGGCTACTTTATTATTTGGGCCTACTAACTGTGTCTGCCACTCATTACAGTTGTCCTCCACTGAGCAAAGCAATGCCGCCTGTTTAGTCCTCTTACCAATTTTGAACTGCATTTAGCCTACTTTATTATTTGGCCCTACTAACTGTGTCTGCCACTCATTACAGTTTTTCTCCACTGAATAAAGAAATGCCGCCTGTTTAGTCCTGTTACCACATTTGATCTGCATTTAGCCCATTTTATTATTTGGGCCTATATCTGTGCTTCCTCCTCATCCTGCCCATTGCCCATCCACTGCTAGATGAGTCTGCTGGTACATTGACCCAGACCTCTACATTCCCCTTGCACTCTACACAGCCAGAAACTGACCCTGTTGAAAGTCAGGTTCCCCTTCCCACATACTATACCACCTTACACGGGGACAAAGAGGAAGGTGCAGATGAAAGTGCAGGTTCCTTCATTAGGTGGAGGGGCATACTAATTGGCGACGTCACTGGCACAGGGCCCCTCATAGTACGCAAAAGTGTCTCTTCCGGTGGGAGGCGCCACCCGCCGTCAAACACCCCGCCGTACTAAGAGGGGCCCTGCCAGTGCCAATGCCAACGAGTGGCCCCCCTGCTTGCTCAGGATCACAGCACTTGTAAAGTTGAAATACTTACCTCTCCCTGCTCCACCGCCGTGACATATTCCGCGCTTCCTGGGCCCACGAAATTCTTAAGCCAACCCTACCCCCCCACATCTTTAGCCAAATGACCCCCAGTTTTCAACGCCTAACTATTATTATAAAGTAAATTAAGATTGACTAGCTTCAGTAATAAGAATTGATGTTTTTGGCATTAAAATGGGCACTGTAGGTGTTTTCCTGTCCTCCACTCACTGCAGACTTTGATTCCCCATTGACTTGCATTGGGTTTCGTGTTTCAGTCGGCCCTCAACTTTTCGCAATAATCGGCCGATTTCACCAGGCCCGACTTTTGACAAAGTCGGGTTTCGTGTAACCCGACTCGATCCGAAAAAAAGTAAAAGTCGCTCAACTATATTCTATTATATAAATTGATTCAAGTATTTGAACAAACTGACTAAAGCAATTATGCATGTACAGTAATTCAAGACACAGAAGTTAGTTCAATCAAACTTTTATAGTGATGGCACTTTCCTGTTCATGAAGAGAACACCGCACCTGGAGAAGCATAGCAACGTCAGAGTAAACAAGAATGAGCCAAGTGTACACATTTTCTTATTGGGCTCCATTAATAATCATGTACATAGCACACTTATATGTTTACTTTAGATCAGTGTGAAAAGAGCAGCAGTGTGTTACACAAAGAGTGAGGAAGAAACAGGAAGATATCCATCAAGACCTTCAGGTTTAGATGCTTTACCGATGCCATTTCATATCCACATAAACTGATGGCTTCAAAAGGAATTTTTACAGCTCTATTCTTATTTGCAAGTAAGTCAGTCTGTTAATGTGTCTTTCCGAAATTTCTGCACAAAGACTTTTTGCAGGTTCATAACATTATAATGTTGATAGTCACATCTTTCTATGTCCAAGAAAACAGAGTTTTTGCAAGGTCATTGAAATGCATGTTTTCACTTCACAGTCTTTTACCCAGTATTGACTAATTGTTTTTGTTACTCAAGGTAGAAATATTATTGTCATTGCTGTCCACCAGTGTCCAGTGTGATTTTTGCATTCTCCTTGCAAAACCTGTCTTTAGTCACATAAAACAAACATTCTCCAGGTCCAATGGGAAAAAGACATTTACAATAAAAACTTCCTTAACTGTATTATAGAATATGTAATTTACAATATAGACCGTTGTGCTTATAATCTCAAATACGCTGGTTCTACAACAAGAAAACTAAAAACTAGAATCAGTGAACACCTCCATGATGTGAGCCAACTTACCAATCATAACATATCAAATGTTTCAAAAAATTTAATTCCGATTCCCAATAGATAGCTAAAATACTGTTTGGTTTATAATATAGAGCACATCTCTAAGCATATAAGTGGAGGTGACAGGGAGAAGGTCTTATGTTACACGGAGACTTTTTGGATCTTTTTATTAAACACATGGGTTCCAACAGGAAACAGGATTGAATCTAAAATGTGATATAATGCTTCATTATTAAGACAAAAAGGAATTTTTTTCCGCTCAAATTTTTTTTTTCTTCTTTGTTCCTTAAGTTATATACAGTATTTTGGATGATGTGCTTGCAATGCTTAATGTTTCTTTAATGTTTGATTATCTATACATGTATACTGACAAAGATAAAGTAATGCTGGTTCTCTACAGGTGTCTACTAATTAATCAACCAATCAATCTGGTCATGTCTTGTTTTTAAATCCCTCACATTTTGTTTTAATTTTGTCCAGCTGAGTCAAAGAAAGCAGCAAGTGTTCGAAATGCGTCCAGCCTTCAAAACGCTTCCAGCATTTTTCTCACACATCCTATCCCCAACTCACACCTATGCTAAAGTGCATGCAGTAGTGCTTACTATGTTTTAAAAAAAGCATTACAACTTTATGGATTTTATGGATAGAAGCTGGATCTTTACCTCTCTTACAAGTTTATCTGAAAAAATTACGAATGGGTAGGAATGGAAAAAACTTTAGTCAGGGAAATTAAAACTGAACTAAGTTACAAGCACCCTCACATTTAAAGACAATTAAAGCCTGATCATTCAGACCAACATTTTGTAGAATTTACTGAAAGTATACAGTGGGAACAGAAAGTATTTAGACCCTTTTAAATTTTTCACTCTTTGTTTCATTGCAGTCATTTAGTAAATTCCAAAAAAGTTTATTTTTTTCTCATTAATGTACACTCTGCACCCCATCTTGACTGAAAAAAAGTATTCAGACCCTTTGCTCAGTATTGAGTAGAAGCACTCTTTTGAGCTAGTAAAGCCATAAGTCTTCTTGGGAATGATGCAACAAGTTTTTCACATCTGGATTTGGTGAGCCTCTTACATTCTTCCTTGCAGATCCTCTCCAGTTCCATCAGGTTGGATGGTGAACAATGGTGGACAGCCATTTTCAGGTCTCTCCAGAGAAGCTCAATTGGTTTTAAGTCAGGGCTCTGGCTGGGCCAGTCAAGAATGGTCACAGCCACTCCTTTGTTATTTTAGGGTTATTGTCTTGGTGGAAGGTGAACCTTCAGCCAAGTCTGAGGTCCAGAGCACTCTGAAAGAGATTTTCATCCAGGATATCTTCTTACTTGGCCGCATTCATGCTTCCTTCAGTGACAACCAGTCATCCTGTCCCTGCAGCTGAAAACACCCCCATAGTATGATGCTGTCACCACCATGTTTCACTGTTGGGATTGTATTGGGCAGGTGATGAGCAGTGCCTGGTTTTCTCCACACATACCTCTTAGAATTATCACCAAAAGGTCTATCTCCGTCTCATCAGACCAGAGAGTTCTTATTTTTCATAGTCTGGGAGCCCTTAATATGTTTTTTAGCCAACTCTATGCGGGCTTTCATATGTCTTGCACTGAGGAGAGGCTTCTGCTGGGCCACTCTGCTATAAAGGCCTGACTGGTGGAGGGCTGCAGTGATAGTTGACTTTGTGGAACTTTCTCCCATCTCTCTATTGCATCTCTGGAGCTCAGCCTCAGTGATCTTGGGGTTCTTCTTTACCTCTCTCACCAAGGCTCTTCTCCCATGATTGCTCAGTTTGGCTGGACGGTCTAGGAAGACTTCTGGTAGTCCCAAACTTCTTCCATTTAAGGATTATGGAGGCCACTGTGCTCTTAGGAACTTTGAGTACTGAAGAAATTCTGTGGTAACTTTTGGCCAGATCTGTGCCTTGCCACAATTCTGTCTCTGAGCTCCTTGGACAGTTCCTTTGACCTCATGATTCTAATTTGGTCTGACATGCACTGTGAGCTGTGAGGTCTTATATAGACAGGTGGGTGCCTTTCCAAATCAAGTCCTATCAGTTTAATTAAACACAGCTGGACTCCAATGAAGGAGTAGAACTATCTCAAGGAGGATCACATGGAAATGGACAGCATGTGACTTAAATATGAGTGTCTGAGCAAAGGGTCTGAATACTTATGACCATGTGATATTTCAATTTTTCTTTTTAATTAAATTTCTGTGTTTTTTCAATCAAGATGGGGTGCAGAGTTTACATTAATGTGAAAAAAATTAACTTTTTTAATTTACCAAATGGCTGCAATGAAACAAAGAGTGAAAATTTAAAGGGGTTTTAATACTTTCCGTACTCACTGTATATGTATTATTTCTAATTACTGGTTTTCATTATTATTGGTTGTTTATCTCACAAATGTTTTTTTTTCATTTAGGTTTTAGTGAATTGTTATGGTGTTTATGTTTGCAGGCATATGTCCAGTCATTGCAGTCACCTTTGATAAGGAAACTCCAGTACGATTGCCTGAAGGTAAAACAGAAAATCAAGAAATTGCAAAAGCTTTCGGAGCTGGTAGAGTATTCCGCATAGATGACCCATCTGTACCTTTCAGAATTGATCAAAGTAAGAATATATTTATATATTACATTTCTGTTTGATGGATTGACTAATATCTGTTTGCATTTTGATTCTATGTTGATGGTATTTTTCCGTTATTTTAAAACATATAAACTTGTCACATGCAGGATGATTGTTTATATATGAATACATTAAGTATAATTGATAAAAACTGATTCAAATAATTTCGTTTTTCATAAATCATATTCTCCATAGTTACTAGTGTTGAGCGATACCGTCCGATACTTGAAAGTATCGGTATCGGAAAGTATCGGCCGATACCGGCAAAGTATCGGATCCAATCCGATACCGATACCCGATACCAATACAAGTCAATGGGACTCAGGTATCGGACGGTATTCCTGATGGTTCCCAGGGTCTGAAGGAGAGGAAACTCTCCTTCAGGCCCTGGGAACCATATTAATGTGTAAAAGAAAGAATTAAAATAAAAAATATCGCTATACTCACCTGTCCGACGCAGCCGGGACCTCAGCGAGGGAACCGGCAGCGTTGTTTGTTTAAAATTCGCGCTTTTACTTGGTTACGTGAGGTCCCGGCTTGTGATTGGTCAGGGCGGCCATGTTGCCGGGACGCGGACCAATCACAGCAAGCCGTGACGAAATTACGTCACGGCTTGCTGTGATTGGTCCGAGTCCCGGCAACATGGCCGCCATTAACCAATCACAAGCCGTGACGTCACGGGAGGCTGGACATGCGCGTATTTTGAAAAGCGCGCGTGTCCAGCCTCCAGTGACGTCCCGGCTTATGATTGGTCACGGCGCCATGTTGCCGGGACGCGGACCAATCACAGCAAGCCGTGACGAAATTACGTCACGGCTTGCTGTGATTGGTCCGCGTCCCGGCAACATGGCCGCCATTAACCAATCACAAGCCGTGACGTCACGGGAGGCTGGACACGCGCGCTTTTCAAAATACGCGCATGTCCAGCCTCCCGTGACGTCCAGGCTTGTGATTGGTTAATGGCGGCCATGTTGCCGGGATGTCACTGGAGGCTGGACACGCGCGCTTTTCAAAATACGCGCATGTCCAGCCTCCCGTGACGTCCCGGCTTGTGATTGGTTAATGGCGGCCATGTTGCCGGGACGTCACTGGAGGCTGGGACACGCGCGCTTTTCAAAATACGCGCATGTCCAGCCTCCCGTGACGTCCCGGCTTGTGATTGGTTAATGGCGGCCATGTTGCCGGGACGTCACTGGAGGCTGGACACGCGCGCTTTTCAAAATACGCGCATGTCCAGCCTCCCGTGACGTCACGGCTTGTGATTGGTTAATGGCGGCCATGTTGCCGGGACGTCACTGGAGGCTGGACACGCGCGCTTTTCAAAATACGCGCATGTCCAGCCTCCCGTGACGTCCCGGCTTGTGATTGGTTAATGGCGGCCATGTTGCCGGGACGTCACTGGAGGCTGGGACACGCGCGCTTTTCAAAATACGCGCATGTCCAGCCTCCCGTGACGTCCCGGCTTGTGATTGGTTAATGGCGGCCATGTTGCCGGGACGTCACTGGAGGCTGGACACGCGCGCTTTTCAAAATACGCGCATGTCCAGCCTCCCGTGACGTCACGGCTTGTGATTGGTTAATGGCGGCCATGTTGCCGGGACGCGGACCAATCACAGCAAGCCGTGACGTAATTTCGTCACGGCTTGCTGTGATTGGTCCGCGTCCCGGCAACATGGCCGCCCTGACCAATCACAAGCCGGGACTTCACGTAACCAAGTAAAAGCGCGAAATTTAAACAAACAACGCTGCCGGTTCCCTCGCTGAGGTCCCGGCTGCGTCGGACAGGTGAGTATAGCGATATTTTTTATTTTAATTCTCTTTTTTACACATTATTACATTAATGTTGTTGCGATACCCGATACCCGATATCACAAAAATATCGGATCTCGGTATCGGAAATTCCGATACAGCAAGTATCGGGCCAAAACCCGATACTTGCAGTATCGGAATGCTCAACACTAATAGTTACTATTATTTGCCTTAGTTATTATTTTCTACACCAACCTCACATATTTAATGTCATGAAATATATAGATACAATTGTGTGAAAGTGTTTGCCCACTTCCTGATTTCCTATTGTTTTGCATGATTATCACAATTTAATATTTCTGATTACCAAACAAATTTAAATATTAGACAAAGATAACACAAGTAAACACAAAAAACAGTTTTGTTTTTTTTACTGAAGGTCTTTAATATTAACCCCTTCACCCCCGGAGCTTTTTCCGTTTTTCCGTTTTCGTTTTTCGCTCCCCTCCTTCCCAGAGCCATAACTTTTTTATTTTTCCGTCAATTTGGCCATGTGAGGGCTTATTTTTTGCGGGACGAGTTGTACTTTTGAACGACATCATTGGTTTTAGCATGTCGTGTACTAGAAAACGGGAAAAAAATTCCAAGTGCAGTGAAATTGCAAAAAAAGTGCAATCCCACACTTGTTTTTTGCTTGCCTATTTTGCTAGGTTCACTAAATGCTAAAACTGACCTGCCATTATGATTCTCCAGGTCACTACGAGTTCATAGACACCTAACATGACTAGGTTATTTTTCACCTAAGTGGTGAAAAAAAAATCCAAACTTTGCAAAAAACAAAACAAAACAAAATTGCGCCATTTTCCGATACTCGTAGCGTCTCCATTTTTCGTGATCTGGGGTCAGGTGAGGGCTTATTTTTTGCGTGCCGAGCTGGCGTTTTTAATAATAGCATTTTGGTGTAGATACGTTCTTTTGATCGCCCGTTATTGCATTTTAATGCAATGTCGTGGCGACCAAAAAAACGTAAATCTGGCGTTTCGAATTTTTTTCTCATTACGCCATTTAGCGATCAGGTTAATGCTTTTTTTTTATTGATAGATCGGGCGATTCTGAACGCGGCGATACCAAATATGTGTAGGTTTGGGGTTTTTTTTATTGATTTATTTTGATTGGGGCGAAAGGGGGGTGATTTAAACTTTTATATTTTTTTTATTTTTTTCACATTTTTAAAAACTTTTTTTTTTTACTTTTGCCATGCTTCTATAGCCTCCATGGGAGGCTAGAAGCAGGCACAGCCCGATCGGCTCTGCTACATAACAGCGATCATCAGATCGCTGTTATGTAGGAGAATTGCAGGTGTGCTGTGAGCGCCGAGCACAGGGTGGCGCTCACAGCCACCGGCGATCAGTAACCATAGAGGTCTCAAGGACCTCTATGGTTACAATGGAGGAGCATCGCCGACCCCCGATCATGTGACGGGGGTCAGCGATGCGCTCATATCCGGCCGCACGGCCGGATGCGGTAGTTAAATGCCGCTGTCTGCGTTTGACAGCGGCATTTAACTAGTTAATAGCGGCGGGTGATCGCGATTTCACCCGCCGCTATTGCGCGCACATGTCAGCTGTAAAAAACAGCTGACATGTCGCGACTTTGATGTGCGCTCACCGCCGGAGCGCACATCAAAGCGGGGGTCCCGACATGTGACGTACTATTCCGTCACATGTCGGGAAGGGGTTAAGGGAAAAAGAAATCCAAACCTACAGGACCCTGTGTGAAAAAGTGATTTCCCCCATCTGTAAAACATAAATTAACTGTGGTTTATCACATCTTTGGGAAGCTGAGTTCAAATTCTCTAGCCACACCCATGCCAGATTACTGCCACACCTGTTCTCAATCAAGAAATCACTTAAATAGGACCAGCCTGACAAAGTGAAATAGACCTAAAGATCCTCAAAAGCTAAACATCATGCCATGATCCAAAGAAACTCCGGAGCAGATGAAAAACAAAGTAATTGAGATCTATGTTAGCACCACGCCGGATCCTTGCTCTGACAGGTAGAGCTTCCGGCATGTCACTTCACTCACTAGTGCTGCGGTCGGTTCTCCCCTTTCTCGTGCTCCGCATGCTTCCAGCAGAGCTTCCAGCCGGGCCTCTAGCCATGTACTTAAAGCATGCGTTCACACGCTCCTGCCCTCTTAAAAGGCCAGTATGTGCACTTGCTATTTTCTCCCCAGCCTATGACTGTGGGGCAGTATGTACAGTACAGACCAAAACTTTCAGACACACCTTCTCATTTAAAGATTTTTCTGTATTTTCGTGACTATGAAAATTGTACATTCACACTGAAGGCATCAAAACTATGAATTAACACATGTGGAATTACATACTTAGCAAAAAAAGTGTGAAACAACTGAAAATATGTCTTATATTTTAGGTTCTTCAAAGTAGCCACCTTTTGCTTTGATGACTGCTTTGCACACTCTTGGCATTCTCTTGATGAGCTTCACCAGGAATGGTCTTCCAACAATCTTGAAGGAGTTCCCAGAGATGCCTAGCACTTGTTGGCCCTTTTGCCTTCCCCTCTGTGGTCCAGCTCACCCCAAACCATCTTGATTGGGTTCAGGTCTGGTGACTGTGGAGGCCAGGTCGTCTGGCGTAGCAACCCATCACTCTCCTTCTTGGTCAAATAGCCCTTACACACCCTGGAGGTGTGTTTGGAGTCATTGTTCTGTTGAAAAATAAATGATGGTCCAAATAAATGCAAATCGGATGGAATAGCATGCCGCTGCAAGATGCTGTGGTAGCCATGCTGGTTCAGTATGCCTTCAATTTTGAATAAATCCCCAACAGTGTCACCAGCAAAGCACCTCAACACCACCACACCTCCTCCTCCATGCTTCTCGGTGGGAACCAGGCATGTAGAGTCCATCCGTTCACCTTTTCTGCGTCGCACAAAGACACAATGGTTGGAACAAAAGATCTCAAATTTGAACTCATCAGACCAAAGCACAGATTTCCACTGGTCTAATGTCCATTCCTTGTGTTCTTTAGCCCAAACAAGTCTCTTGTGCTTGTTGTCTGTCCTTAGCAGTGGTTTCCTAGCAGCTATTTTACCATGAAGGCCTGCTGCACAAAGTCTCCTCTTAACAGTTGTTGTAGAGATGTGTCTGCTGCTAGAACTCTGTGTGTCATTGACCTGGTCTCTAATCTGAGCTGCTGTTAACCAGTGATTTCTGAGGCTGGTGACTCGGATAAACTTATCCTCAGAAGCAGAGGTGACTCTTGGTCTTCCTTTCCTGGGGCAGTCCTCATGTTAGCCAGTTTCTTTGTAGCGCTTGATGGTTTTTGCCACTGCACTTAGGGACACTTTCAAAGTTTTCCCAATTTTTCAGACTGACTGGCCTTCATTTCTTAAAGTAATGATGGCCACTTGTTTTTCTTTACTTAGCTGCTTTTTTCTTGCCATAATACAAATTCTAACAGTCTATTTAGTAGGACTATCAGCTATGTATCCACCAGACATCTGCTCAACACAAGTGATGGTCCCAATCCCATTTATAAGGCAAGAAATCCCACTTATTAAACCTGACAGGGCACACCTGTGAAGTGAAAACCATTCCCGGTGACTATGTCTTGAAGCTCATCAAGAGAATGCCAAGAATGTGCAAAGCAGTCATCAAAGCAAAAGGTGGCTACTTTGAAGAACCTAAAATATAAGACATAATTTCAGTTGTTTCACACTTTTTTGTTAAGTATATAATTCCACATGTGTTCATTCATAGTTTTGATGCCTTCAGTGTGAATGTACAATTTTCATAGTCATGAAAATACAGAAAAATCTTTAAATGAGAAGGTGTGTCCAAACTTTTGGTCTGTACTGTAAATCACAACTAATATCCCACGGAGGCCTGGAGTTGGAATGATGCTCAAAATCAAAGTGGAAAATGAAGTTACAGGCTGATCCAACTTCAGTGGAAACGCCTCAAGAGAAGGAAATGATGCTCAGTAGTGTGTGTGGCCTCCACGTGCCTGTATGACCTCCCTACAATGCCTGAGCATGCTCCTGATGAGGCGGTGCATGGTCTCCTGAGGGATCTCCTCCCAGACCTGGACTAAAGCATCCGCCAACTCCTGGACAGTCTGTGGTGCAACGTGACGTTGGTGGATGGTGCGAGACATGATGCCACAGATGTGTTCAATTGGATTTAGGTCTGGGGAATGGGCGGGCCTGTCCATAGCTTCAATGCCTTCATCTTGCAGGAACTGCTGTCACACCAGCCACATGAGGTCTGGCATTGTCCTGCATTAGGAGGAACCAAGGGCCAACCGCACCAGCATATGGTCTCACAAAGTGTCTGAGGACCTTATCTTGGTACCTAATGGCAGTCAGGCTACCTCTGGTGAGCATATGGAGGGCTGTGCGGCCCTCCAAAGAAATTCAACTCCACACCATTACTGACCCACTGCCAAACTGGTCATGCTGAAGGATGTTGCATTCAGCAGATCGCTCTCCATGGCGTCTCCAGACTCTGTCACGTCTGTCACATGTGCTCAGTGTGAACCTGCAAATCCTGGTGTTCTGTAGCAAAAGCCAAGCATCCTGCATGGTGTTGGGCTGTGAGCACAAAGGCTGAGGTAGCGGTCCTGCTGCTGGGTTATTGCCCTCCTATGGCCCCCTCCTCGTCTCCTGGTGTACTGGTCTGTCTCCTGGTAGCGCTTCTGGACACTACGCTGACAGACACAGCAAACCTTCTTGCCACAGTTCACATTGATGTGCCATCCTGGATGAGCTGCAATACCTGAGCAACTTGTGTTGGTTGTAGAGTATGTCTCATGCTACCATGAATGTGAAAGCACAACAAACATTCAAAAGTGACCAAAACATCAGCCCGAAAGCATTGGTACTGAGATGTGGTCTGAGGTCCCCAACTGCAGAACCACTCCTTTATTGAGTGTGTCTTGATAATTGACAATAATTTCCATCTGTTGTCTATTCCATTTGCACAACAGCATGTGAAATTGATTGTCAAACAGTATTGCTTCCTAAGTGGACAGTTAAATTTCACAGAAGTTTTATTTACTTGGAGTTATATTCTGTTATTTAAGTGTTCCCTTTATTTTTTTGAACAGTGTATATCTTAATATTTCATAGACAGATAAATAGCAGATAATTCATTTGTCGGCTTCTGCATAATCATTGCAGAAGCTGACAGGATAGGAGACATGGTTTGCATACAGTAAACCATTGCAGAACAGTTAGATTTTCATACGTCCTTCACTAATAACGTTAGTTATAATTTCCCACGGGATCAATAAAGTGTATCGTATCGTATCGTATTGTAGTAGTGTCAGTAGTGCACAACAGCATGTGAAATTGATTGTCAAACAGTGTGGCTTCCTAAGTGGACAGTTTGATTTCACAGAAGTTTGATTTACTTGGAGTTACATTCTGTTGTTTGTGTTCCCTTTTTTTTTTGAGCAGTGTATATAAATACTGTATGTATTTTTTGAAGATTATTTTGTTTTGAAAAGATGTGTACAGTTGTTTTTTACTATGCAATTTTAACTTGAGCTTTTACATACAGAGAACAGCTGTAAAATCTCATGTTAACTCCTTTCTGACCTTAGCCGTACTATCCCGTCGAGGTGACCTGGGCATATCTGACCCTCGACGGGATAGTACATCATGCCCTTTAATGCGATACCATGACTAAGTCGCAGTGATCGCATTAAAATTTCGATGCCATCTTACCTCAGGGAAGATGGTGTCGGCATCCAGGGCACTGTCACCGCCCACCCGGCATCCCGATCGCTCTGATTGCTGTTCAATTCTGAACAGCCAATCACAGCCATTCTCATTGTTTCAGTCAATCGGAGCAGCTGAAACAATGAGGTCACAGGCTAGGATCGAGCACACCCCGGATTGGCGCGATCGCCAATCACATCGATCTCGCCAATCGAACCTGCCTAGATCCTCCCTGAACCTGCCAGGACCTGCCTGCCTGCCGTAACCTGCCTGGATCCTAGCCTAGAACCTAGGACAGGCCCAGCAGGGCTTGCAGGAGCTGATTTGCGCTATCGATGTCATCGTCGATCTCGCCAATCACAGGGCACAGCAGTTGTCACACTGTGACCGCTCTGTGCCCTGCAGGTGACCTGGCTGTGACCTGCCTAGGATCGGAGCTAACAGCTCCGATCCTAGGCAAGTCACAGCCAGGTCACCAGCAGTTGCCAGGGTGACCAGGAAAGCTCTGATTGGTGGGATCGATGTTATGGTCGATCCCACCAATGACTGGTCACAGCAGCGGTATGACCACTCTGTGACCTGTCTGTCACCTGCCTGACCTGTGTATGACCGGTCTGCAGGGGTCCTCACTCTAGCTGAGGATTCCTACAGAGCGGTCATACTGCTAGATCTCCCTGCTGGATCTTGTAGCTGGATCTCCCTGCTGGATCTCCCTGCTGTGCTGGGTATTGTGGTGCCACAGCAGCCTGTAGCACCACAATCCCTGCTAAAGAAAGAAGACAACTAAAACGTACATTTTATCCCTGATCCCTGACCAATCCCCCTTCATCCACCCCAATCCCCACATCCACCCCAATCCCCCCTTCCCCCTCTTTTTACCCCCCTCCACCCCCATTTGCGCCGCCTCTGTGCGCACATTTAGTAGCCACCGAGCGTTAATTGGTGACGCAGTTCACTGATCAACGCTCGTGCTTGCTTTTTTCCTCAGCCCCCTTTGCCCAACTCCGTAAACACATCCCGCAGCCGCCAAACTTTATCAGAGTTTGTGCCTGCCATTTTCCTTTTTTTATTTCACCCCACTTTGCGCCACCTGACTACAACCCTACATTTTGATCACTGATCCCTGCCAAATCCCCACATCCACTCCCATCCCCCTTCCCCCTCTTTTTACCCCCCTCCAACCCCTTTGCACCTCCTTCCGTGCGCCCATTTAACAGCCGCCGAGCGTTCATTGGTGACATAGTTCACAGATCAACTCTCACGCTCGCTTTTTTCCCTCAGCCCCTTTGCGCAACCTCCGTACACACATCCCGCAGTCGCCAAACTTTGGTAAGTGACGCAGGTCACTCATCAGAGTTTGTGCCTGCTGTTTTCCTTTTTTTTTCACCCCCTTTGCGCCACCTGACTACAACCGTACGTTTTGATCACTGATCCCTGCCCAATCCCCACATCCACCCCCATCCCCCCTTCCCCCTCTTTTTACACCCCTCTGCACCTTCTTCCATGCGCCTGTTTAACAGCCGTCGAGTGTTCATTGGTGACGTAGTTCACCGATCAACTATCGCGCTCGCTTTTTTTCCCTCAGCCCCTTTGCACAACCTCTGTACACACATCCCGCAGCCGCCAAACTTTGACAAGTGATGCAGTTCACTTATCAGAGTTTGTGCCTGCTGTTTTCCTTTTTTTTTTTTCACGTCCCAGCTTGCCCGACTCCCGTGCGCACATCAAGCAGCCGCCAAACTTTGATAACTGAAACAGTTCACTTATCAGAGCTGGGCCTACTGTTTTAGACACTTTTATTTTTGTCATCTCAGTGCGCACATCCAGCAGCTGCCGAATTTTGATAAGTGACGCAAGTTCACTTATCAGACCTAGGGCCTGCTGTTTTAGACTTATCTTTTCACAGGAATTTTTTTCTCCCTATTTGCTTTATTCTTTTAGCGTTTTCTTTTCAGAAAATAGTTTGCACCAAACACTATCCCCCCACACATACACATACAGTTATCAATAAAGTACACCCAAGCACCATATTCAAACAAAAATGTCCCACTCGTCTCATTTGTCCCAACAGGGCTATTCATTGGAGGAGGCAAATGCTTTCCTTGCCTCTGACACTGATAGCGAGGGAGAGGATCCCACTTTTCTTTACTTTTCCGATTCTTCATCCTCATCCTCTTCCTCCTCCTCCTTGTTTTCCTCATCGGGTCCTGAGGAACTGCCATGCAGATGCCCCAGGACAGAAGATGAGGTAGGGCCCACCATTCCTGTACCAGCGCTCCCTGCTGCGGACCCCATATGGACCTCGCCCCCTGAAAATTACGAGCCACTGATTCCTGATTTTGTGGCAGAATCAGGAATCAAATTTGACACTGCCGGCCTCACAGAAACAGACTTTTTCAAAGTCTTTTTCTCTGAGGATTTTATTAACCTCATGGTGGAGCTAACTAATTTGTATGCTCGTCATTTTCTCGTCATTTTTTGTAGCAAAACCGCGGTTCATCATTTTCCAACTGGTCTCCTGTAGACACAGTTGAAATGATGCAGTTTTGGGGCCTGGTCTTCCACATGGGGATCGTGAAGAAGCCAGAAATTCGTCAATATTGGAGTGTAGATATTTTACACTCCGATATTGGTCATGGTTCAGAAGCGTTTGAGCCATTCACAAGTTCCTGCATTATTCCGATAATACACAGTGTCCCGCACGAGATGACCCCAACTTTGGCCGTCTGTTCAAAGTTCGGCCGGTCATCGAACACTTCAACAAAAGGTTTTCTGAAGTGTACATGCCCAAAAGGGACATCTGCGTGGATGAGTCCTTAGTCCATTTTAAGGGGTGGCTCGGATTCCACCAGTACCTGCCCAGCAAGAGGGCCAGGTACGGAATCAAACTCTACAAGCTGTGTAAGAGTACCTCAGGGTACATCCACAGGTTTAGAGTGTACAAAGGGAAGGACACCAGGATTGAACCCCCTGAGTGTCTCCCTGTCCTGGGAGTGAGTGGGAAGATTGTGTGGGATTTGGTGCACCCACTGCTGGATAAAGGTTATCACCTCTATACCGATACCTTTTATACCAGCATCCCACTCTACAAATCCCTCTCTGTGCGAGGTACCGCAGCCTGCGGTACTGTCCGCAAAAATCAGAGAGGCCTCCCGAAGACGGTACTTGGGTAGATGCTCAGAAAAGGTGAGAGCAGAGCCCAATGTAGCGACCACCTGCTGGTGGTCAACTACAAGGACAAGAGGGATGTCCTTCTCTTGACCACCAAACATGGTGATGGCAGCACCCTCAGCACTGTACGGGGTACCACTACACAGGTCAGCAAACCGGACTGTGTACTGGGGTACAACAAAAGCATACGTTGTACCTTCAGTTCCAGGAGGTAGTGGTTAAGGCCCTGATATTTGGCACGCCGGAAGGAGCAGGCCCCAGTACTTCCGGAACTGAAAGTGCTCGTATCATACCAGGCCAGCATTTTCCGGGGGTGGTCCTGCCAACTGGAAGAAAAGGTAAGCCGCAAAAAAGGTGCTGAGTGTGTTACAAAAGGGGAATATGCAAGAACACCATTTATCAATGTGGCACCTGCAAAGACAAACCTGGCCTGTGTATGAAGGTTTGCTTCAAATTGTACGACACCTCCATGCATTACTAATTTATTTTACCGGAAACAGTACATTAGTTCCAAAAAGGGGACACATCTAGATAAGTTCCTTGGGGGTATAGGTTACAAAATGATGTCACTTGTGTTTTGTTTTACTGATCAGGCACATCAGGGGCTCTGCAAATGGAACATGATGACCGCAGACCATTCCATCAAAGTCTGCATTCCAAAACGTCACTACTTCCCTTTTGAGCCCCAACGTGTGCCTAAACAGTTTTTTTTCCCACATATGGGGTACCAGCGTAATCAGGACAATTTGGAAAACAGCTTTTGATGTCCAATTTCTCCTGTTACCCTTGAAAAATTAAAAATTCGGGACTAAAAGATAATTTTTGTGGGGAAAACAATAGGATTTTTTATTTTCACGCCCGGGCATTATAAACTTTAGTGAAGCACTTGGGGGTTCAAAATTCTCACCACACACCTAGATAAGTTCCTTAGGTGGTCAAGTTTCCAAAATGGGGTCACTTGTGAGGTGTTTCTACTGTTTAGGCACATCAGGGGCTCTGCAAATGCGACATGGCGTCCGATCTCAATTCCAGCCAAATTTAGCTTGAAAAAGTCAAAAGGCGCTGCTTTCCTTCTGAGCCCTGTCGTGCACCCAAACAGTAGTTCCCCCCACATATGGGGCACCAGTGTACTCAGGACAAATTGGACAACTTTTGGCGTCCAATTTCTCCTGTTAACCTTGGTAAAATAAAAAATTGGGGAGTAAACAATTATGTTTGTGGAAAAAAATAGGATTTTTTATTTTCACGCTCGGGCGTTAAACTTCTGTGAAGCACTTGGGGGTTAAAAGTGCTCACCACACATCTAGATAAGTTCCTTTCGGGGTCTAGTTTCCAAAATGGGGTCACTTGTTGGAGGTTTCCACTGTTTGGGAACATCAGGGGCTCACCAAACGCGACATGGCGTCCAATCTCAATTCCAGCCAAAATCAAACAACGCTCCTTCCTTTCCGAGCCCTGCCGTGCGCCCAAATAGTGGTTCCCCCCCACATATTTGGTATCAGTGGACTCAGGACAAATTGTATAACAACTTTTGTGGTCCATTTTCTCGTTCTACCCTTGGGAAAATAAAAAAAGTTGTTGCGGAAATATCATTTTTGTGACTAAAATGTAAAATGTTCATTTTTTCAGGTGCTTCTGCTCGTGTGAAACACCTGAAGGGTTGATAAACTTCTTAAATGTGGTTTTGAGTACCGTCAGGGGTGCAGTTTTTAGAATGGTGTCACTTTTGGGTTTTTTCTACCATATAGACCCCTCAAAGTGACTTCAAATGTGTGGTGGTCCCTAAAAAAATGGT
The DNA here is from genome assembly GCF_051348905.1 of Ranitomeya variabilis. Lineage (NCBI taxonomy): Eukaryota > Metazoa > Chordata > Amphibia > Anura > Dendrobatidae > Ranitomeya > Ranitomeya variabilis. The sequence continues at coordinate 326,713,752 of NC_135236.1, forward strand.
TTTGTAAATTTTGTTGGAAAAATGAGAAATCACTGGTTAACTTTTAACCCTTATAACTCCCTAACAAAAAAAATTCTGGTTCCAAAATTGTGCTGATGTAAAGTAGACATGTGGGAAATGTTACTTATTAAGTATTTTGTGTGGTATAACTCTGTGATTTAAGGGCATAAAAATTCAAATTTGGAAAATTGTGAAATTTTCAAAATTTTTGTCCAATTTCCATTTTGTTCATAAATAAACGCAAGTTAAATCAAATAAATTTTACCAATACCATGAAGTACAATATGTCATGAGAAAACAATATCAAAATCACTGGGATCCATTGAAGCGTTCCAGAGTTATAACCTCATAAAGAGACAGTGGTCAGAATTGTAAAAATTGGCCTGGTTATTAACGTGCAAACCACTCTTTGGGGTAAAAGGGTTAAAATCGCATTGCATGTGGATCACATAGGCATGTCATATGGATGTTCCGAGGAAAAATCACATGGACATCGCATTACACTCTTATGACACTCGCATAGCCCTCGTACGTTATTTCAGTCCGGAAATCAGACCTGTTTTTTTTCTCGCAAATGGGTATAAGCCTTCAGGCACTCCAACAAAATTTTACAGTAGCTCAGAAATGGCAGAATTGTCTGTGCACTCAGATGTGATCACTGGGACTGCCAAACCCCTGTTTAAAATAGCTAGATTTTCAGGCTGTAATATGGAAATGATCTGGCTGTATTCTGCACTGCCAACATGCAAATGGAGCAAAAAAATTGGATTGCTTTTGAAGAATATAATCAGGATTAAGATGCAAAAAAAATTATTCCTGGCCACTGATCCCTGGGGTTATGTATATATGCTAAATATCTGTAATAGGCAGCAGCAGCAGACAGTAATGGAATGGATCCTCTTGCTGTATGCAATAAAGTATGCCACATACAATGCCGGCCTAGCCTACCTAGCACTGATACCTATATACACCAATGATAACTATATACACCATAATTAGTCCTCAGAAGGACTGTTGGTTTAGATGTATTTGTGTTTTCAATATGGTATACCAGACTAACTTACACACCACCAAATCTGTCCGTATCTTAGCAGCACCTCTCCCTACACTGCCTAAGTCCGGAGCTGACTGTGATGAGCAGGGCAGCGCTAGGTCTGATATAGACCTGATGATGCTCTGCGGCCAGATAATCACTGTAATGCCACAACCAACATGGCTGTGGTATTACAGTGTGTGACAGACAATCGCTGCATGTTCATTGGTGCTCTAAAGAGCGCCAAACATGCAGAGTGGTGACCCAAACTCCTGCCGAAAATGCTAGGCGCTCGCCGAGCATCGCGAGTAGCGAGATGCTCGGGCGACCACCAAACACTTCGGAGCTTGCTCGCTCATCACTATTCTTTATCTAAATCACTTGTGCTAATATTGTGGTGCAGACACTAAGCCACATTTCCTAATCTAAATTGTTTGGGCTAATCTTGTGGTGCAGGCAGGAAGGCCTCATTTCCTAATCTAAATTGTTTAGGCTAATATTGTGGTGCAGGCAGGAGGCCACATTTCTTAATCAAAATAATTTGGGCTTATATTGTGGTGCAGGCAGGAGGCCAGATTTCCTAATCTAAATCATCTTGGCTTACACTGTGATGCAGACAGGAGGCCACATTTCCAAATCTAAATAGTCTGTGGCAATATTGTGGTGCAGGCAGTAGGTCACATTTCCTAAACTAAATTGTTTGTGCTAATTTTGTGGTGCAGGCAAGAGGCCACATTTCCTACTCTAACTTTTTTGTCCTAATATTGTGGTGTAAACAAGAGGCCACATTTCCTAATCTAAATAGTTTGTGCTAATATTGTGGTGCCGTCAGGAGTCCACATTTCCTAATCTAAATCATTTGTGCTAATATTATGGTGCAGGAAGAAGGCCATATTTCTGAAAACTAAATTGTGTGTGCTAATAGTGTGGTGCAGGCCCTGTAGATGAGGGCTTGACAATTACACGGAGTGATGCAACCATGAAAGCACTACATCCTCAGCCACAACTCTGGCTGTGGCCAGCAGTGATCATGGATCTGCAGTTCATAGGGGCGGTAAGGGTTGCCTAGCCTGGGCCTTTTTGAGACCGAAAGGATAACCCAACTCCTGTTATCTGCCAACTTTGCAAAAAAATGCTCAGTAAAGGCTAATATTGCAATAATTTGACTACTTCATATGTGAACCAGGACATGTGCGATCCATATGCGCGATCAACATACCTCACCAACCACCAGTTGACCCATCAACCGCATCTGCTGTTTATTCCTCCTCTGTCATCATGGCAAGTGTTTTCACAAAGGTCTCCAGCTGCAGAACCCTCAATTGTTTTGCCCATACAGTCGGAGTGAGCGAGAGCCCATTAGCTGTCACGTAAGTGGAGATGCCTGCTCTTTTTATTTCACTGAGCACACCACATCTTTCTCAAGCCACTAAAACATCTCCACTGACACCTCACTCACAGTCCAGCAGTTTGTCCTGTCACTCTACTCCACCCTCTCTTAGCACAGCAGCCAGCCGTGATTGCCACAGTTGTGGCTAAGAAAAAGAATGTTTCCTCCTACACATGCTAAAACTAAGAGCTTGAACTCCTCCATCTCCAATCTGTTGGCCACAGAAATGCTGACTTTCCACCTGGTGGATACAGATGGTTTCTGACAGCTGACGGCTGATGCAGTCCCCCAGTATCAGTTGCCCAGTCACCATTACTTCTCTAAGAAAGCTGTGACTGCACCACAACAGAATGTTGCCGACAATATAACCCATTTGTTATGGATCTGAAAATCTGGACTAGGGTAGAAGGGGGAAAAGCTGACCCTGTACAAGGACTAGGCTGAAACCCTATGATGGAGTGGGCGACCTATTCCTTGTGAATAGACCCACCAACGTTTCCTAGGCTAAATTCAAATGAAGACCTACAGGTAGTGGGGAAGGGTGTCCCTGAACGATCTAGGGACTGGGAACAAAAACAGGTAACCTCCTAGTAGGAAAATAGAGGAAGCTGCAGAAACGAATGGAAAACCAAAAGCAAAACTGGCAAAACATGAGATCCCAGAACTGCATAATATCAAACACAGAAAGCTAACAAGGCACCTAGCCAGAACACTAGCTGATTAACACTGTTGTCCAGCAAGAACTGGGAGGCAGGTGCTGGGTAATAAAGGGTGATGCAATCACCTGACCTAGGACAAACCCAGCACCAGAGGAAAAAGACCAGCAGCCTGAAAACCAAAACAAGAGGGCGGATGGTCAAAACAAAATAGATTCTAGCACCATTCCCTGAAAAAATCTATGTTTGCCAGGATGCATTTCACCACCGACACTTTGACACCTGGATGATCAAACATGGGCAGGGACGTTACATCTCGCTAACTGGGCACAGGGTGACTCTGGTGGCTTTGTGGGCTGGCGGGGAAGGGGCTGCTTCACAAGTTTTGGAATCCCCAAGGCTTGTGGGACAAATCTCTGTATCTAACACTTCCTCTTCATATTCTGCCTGCTCCACCTCCTGTAGAGCCTCCACCTGCGCCCTAAACCTCTTGCTTAAGGAGACATGCGTACCAACAGTGCAGAGAGAATCCCCTCACCTCCATACTGCAGAGCCAGGGCTCACGGCAATCAGGCAGTGTTTAAATTAATATGCCTTGGAAAGCTCAGTTACACAGTTCAAGAGCTGTGGACAGCTATCCAGGCCGAGTTTGAGCAATGGCTGTCTCTACTGAACCTCACACACCTGCATTGCATGGATCAAGTCCTCAACCTAGTGATACAACAATTTCTCCACCACTTTCCAGGCCCGGATGCGCTGCTGCAGAAATCATGGTCGCTGCATGCTCACTTCCACCGTTCTCATTCTGCAGGGCATCAACTTGCATAGCCACAAAGATCTTTCGGCTTACCAGTTAACTATTTGAATAGTGATGTGCCAACATGGTGGAATTTTTCTCTGCACATATTGCAGTGACTGTGACAGTAGCAACATGCCCTGGTGCTGTATGTCATTTTGCATAGCCTGGGTCAACGCAGTACAAATGTGGTGCAAATCATGCTTGCAGAGTGGACACAGATGAAGGATCTCTACCCCCTTATGCACAGTTTCATAATGGCTACTAAGATGATTAGAGGTGATGATGCCATCATCAGCATCACTATCCTAGTCATCTACATGCTGGAGCACACTTTGAATAGTCTGCAGGAGGAGCTGGTGGTCCCAGAGGAAGCAGAAGAAGATGAGGAAGGGATAGCAATATATCAAAGTTCCAGACTGTTGTCACACAGGCGGGTGCAATAGGAGTGTGGATTACAGCAATAGAGGAGGCTGATGGTACCAGACAACCTGTTACTGAAGGTGCAGGAGCCGAGAAACAAATGGAGGGCAAGGAGGAATAGGTGATGAGCGTGCAACAGTCAGGAGATGAAGAGGATAATGATCCCCTCTCTTTTATCCATGTCTGGTGGGAGGGGACAAAGAAGAAAGCTTGAGTGTTACCTCGCCACCAATACACCATGAAAGTGCTCGACACGAGCGCCTTCTTGATGCCACTATCTGCAACATGATGTCCGCATTCTTAGAGTTAGAAATAGTGCTGGCCTACTGGGTTGCCACTCTGTTCGATCCATCATACAAGAGTTCATTTTGTCAGATGCTTCCTTCTTTGGAAAGGGATACACGCATGCTGTAGTATTGAAACACGCTTGTAGACAATCTTAAGGGTGGTTTTCCCCAAGATAACAGTGAAACAAACAGTATGAATCGCAGTTATAGACTTCAACCCCAGGAACGTTGAGTTGTCAATGCAAAAACATTAGCAGCAGCAGTGTAAGTGGCATTTTTTAGACCAGCCTGTGCACTAGCAGAATACAGAGTACAAAGTACAAGTCTGACACGTTGTGAACATCTGGAGAGGATTGTGTAGGAGTATTTGTAGCTCAATATCAATGTCATCAGGGGGTTTGGACCTTTTTGCATTTGGTCTTCAAAAATGAAGGAGTGGCCTGAGCTCGCCATTCACGCCTTGGAGGTTTTGTCATGCCGGTCAGCCAGTGTTCTCTCAGGACGTGTCTTCAGTGCTGCTGGTGGTGTCCTGATGGATAAGCACATTTGTCTGTCCCCTAAAAGTGCAGACCGCCTAACTTTCATCAAGATGAACAAGTTATGGATCTCCAATTACTTTTACACCCCAGTTGCAGACTGGGCAAACTAGACAATGGTGTAGTTTTTAATGTGATGCATTGTTGCCACATTATTGCAGTCTCTGACACCTTTGTCAAAGGCTTCTGTTCCTGCTGTTACTACTGCTGCTGATGTTACAAACATTTTGTTTAAATGTGGAGACTTGAAGTTGGGTCTCCATCTGGTGGGTTGCCTGCAGTGGTAGGGGTGTTGGAGCCTCATTATACTATTTGTACTCTGGAAAAATTGATGCCACTTTAGTGGTGTCTGCCCCTAATTTTGGAAATGCTTGGACTCCAAGTTGGGTCTCCTACATGTGTGTTGGATGTAGGAATTGGGCTCCCAGACCGGCAGGCCTGCACTTACTTTCAGTCAATAACCAGTGTTACTATTCTTAAATGTCTTTAACAATAGTAGTCTACAAGGTTGATGTTTGTGCCTCCTGAGTGTGGCTGAGCAGAAAAGCAGATAGAGCTGTTGAATAAGGTATTAGGACTTTTTTAAAAAACTCTGCATTTGTTTTTTAGATACTGGAGTCATTACAGCTATAAGACACTTTGATTTTGAAGATCCCACTCCAAATTTCTATGAATTCCAAGTCTCATCCACAAATAGACTACTAGGTGGCTCTGACAGCACTGTCTTTACTGTGATTATTGAAAATGTTATTGAGCCTCCTATTTGCGGTCTTGAATTCCAAGCAAAAAGAGGTTAGTGCTTAATCAGTTCTTTGTCTAAATAGACTATTAGACTATTTATTGTAAGGATAAATGCCAAATTCTCTACTATAAATTCTAAAAAAAAAAAGTTAAAATGTTCTATGAACATATAAAAACAGGAGGCAACAGCCTGATTGCCTATATGCAGGCCATGAGGATGACTTAATACTGTAAATATATATATATATATATATATATATATATATATATATAATAATGTAATATTCTTAATTTGCCATAGGTACAGTCAGTTTTTCCTTATACACATCTCAACTACTGCAACTTCTACTTTGAAAAGAAATGAAATCACTTATTAAACAATATCTTCAGTAGCTAATATTTGCTGAAACTGTACATTACACTACCTTGCACAATTTATACATAGAATATTAGAAAATTGCAAAGCATCAGAAAAATATTCCTAGTACACAGTTATCTTATAAAATAATTTGCCATCATTTCACTGTATGAAGAAGATAAGATTTGCTTGCTATGTTATTTTTGTGAATTTTTTCATCAAGAATATATTCTGTAAATTCATGTGCTATAAGAAAGTAAAAACATTTTTCTTCAATCTAGAGAGCAGAGTAATTGATGAGAATTTTGCCATGTTCACACCTATTTATCAAGTGCCTGCAAAAAATGAGGATGGCAATGATGACCTGACGGTAAGATTAACATTTACATATTCACTGGCCAAGAGGACATCTACACATAATATTGAACCACTGTTTAGATCTCTGTTTATTTTTTTGTGTGTGATTTACAAAAATTACTGTTGGGGAATTGATTTTTGAAAATCAAAAAGTTAATACTATTTCAAACATAAATGTCAAGATGTTGATGGAATATTTTTCTTTCCATCAAAATTATTTGAAGGAAGACCATGACCCCTATTTGAATTCAATGGGGGTATGAAACTTTATATCTACCATATGCCATTACAAGTAGAGTATGCTTTGTTTTTAGAAGCTAGGTTGGAAAAAAAAAGCATCCTCACATTAATTTGTATAGCAAACAATGCCACTCTCCTGGGAGAAACCTTAAAAAGAAAAGGATCCAAAAGAAGAATGGATTCATACAATCAAAGTCTATGGTGCCATATTTGATGTTTACAATATTTTTGTGCTTTCTTCATTATTAGTAATTTCTCTTGAAAATTGTAAAATGTCAAATATATCTTATAGTTTTTAATGTAAAAACAGTGAGACTATGAAATACACTAAAGGAAATCGTCCCACTGATATTATTGAAACAAATTTAATTGGGACTTTGATACCTTTCTTGAATGTAGTGATATTACAAATTGTGATTACTAAATCACTATAAATAAATTGTTGGTTCAGGGTGTTATTTTGATTCCCATATTTGAGGTTAAAAATTATTGTTTTCTAGGTTGAGGAAATTGAGAAGAGGCTTAATGAGAAGGGCATATATCTTTTTTTAAACATTACAAACCATTTTTCTATGTTACACCCATTCTAATAATTATTTGCAGTAGACCTTACAGTCCTTTATGATTCTATTTTTTAAGCCTAAATTTCTGGGTTTGATTTCTGGATAATTGCGTTTATTGCAATAAAAATCCAATAATAAACACATGACATATATTGTTAGTGTTGAAAAAAAACATCCAGTGTGGTCCTTTTAAGTAACACTTTGGACAGCTTTGATAATAAAACATTTAATTAAACAGTTTTCTGTGCCTTATTTTTTAACTGTTCTTTGTCTCCTTAAACACAGTTTGCTGTTGAGTCCGAAGCATCAGGACCAACTCAAAATGGATTGTTTTTTGATGTAGATAAACGAACTGGACTTGTGTTCCGGAACACATCAGAACCTCTGGATTATGATGCAGGATATGAGGTGATATTTAGTTGCTGAAAAGATAAAAATACATCAGTGTAAAAGCAATAATGAAAAAGTTTTTGCCCTTCCTCTTTTCAGTACTCATTTCGACATTTTATCAAATTTTAATAATTTATATTTTTACAGTTGTTTGGCGCACATATAAATTAATGAGTACATTATTTAGTCTCTCTTTGTTTTTTTGTTTATATTTTTCACTGTTCACGTTTCACCTCAAATAAACTGTTGACTGAATACTCTTGGTTTTACAGTCATGTGGATACTAAAAATGTGTAGATGTTTTGCTTGTATTTTGGGAGTTACAGTGGCTCGCAAAAGTATTCACCCCCTTGACATTTTTTAGAGTTTTGCTATTTTACAACCTGGTAATTTTACTGTGGTTTTTTTTTCCGGGTTTGCATCAATTCTTGTAAAGAACAAGCTTACAATTGTGAACTTTGGTTTTCTTTTTTTGTGAAGCAACAAATAGGTTGAAAACAAAATAAGTGAAAACTGCAGTGTGCATAGTTACAGAGGTGTATCTAGCCTTTCCTGCACCCGGGGCAAAGGATCAGTTTGGCAAACATTAATTATGGCCCCATAAGATGCTCCATACAGACACTTGCCCCATATAGTGCTGCACAAACGTTATGGCCCCATAAGATGCTCTATACAGACACTTGTCCCATATAGTGCTGCACAAACGTTATGGGCCCATAAGATTCTCAATACAGACACTTGCCCCATATAGTGCTGCACACACGTTATGGCCCCATAAGATGCTCTATACAGACACTTGCCCCATTATAGTGCTGCACAAATGTTATGGCCCCATAAGATGCTCTATACAGACACTTGCCCCATTATAGTGCTGCACAAATGTTATGGCCCCATAAGATGCCCCATACAGACACTTGCCCCATATAGTGCTGCACAAACGTTATGGCCCCATAAGATGCTCTATACAGACACTTGCCCCATATAGTGCTGCACAAACTTTATGGCCCCATAAGATGCTCTATACAGACACTTGCCCCATTATAGTGCTGCATAAATGTTATGGCCCCATAAGATGCCCCATACAGACACTTGCCCCATTTGGTGTTGCTGCGATAAAAGAAATCACATACTCACCTCTCCGTCGCTCAGGCCCCCGACACTTTCAATATTCACCTGCTCCTCGTTCCAGCCGCGGCTCCATCTTCAGCACTGACGTTCAGGCAGAGGGCGCGCACTAACTACGTTACCGTGCCCTCTGACCTCAGCGTCACTGCTGAAGACGGAGTGGCGCCGGAACGGGGAGCAGGTGAATATCGCGCAGCACTCCCCTCCCCTTTATACTCACCTGCTCCTGGCGCTGTGCAGTTCCTGCTTCCCTGGCGCCGGCAGCTTCTTCCTGTACTGAGTGGTCACCGTTACCGCTCATTACAGTAATGAATATGCAGCTCCACCCCTATGGGGTGTAATGAGCGGTACCATGTGACCGTTCAGTACAGGACGAGGAGCCTCCTTGGACCGCCGCATCATCAGGCTGCCTGCTGGTGCCCCCCTGTCGGCTGCACCTGGGGCACAGGCCCCAGCTGCCCCCCTGGATACACCACTGCATAGTTATTCACCCCCCTAAAGTCAGTACTTCATAGATCCTCCTTTTGCTGCAAGTCATTCTGGATAAGTCTTTTTGAGCTTTCCACATCTTGTTACTGGGATTTTTACCCATTCCTCAAGGCAAAACTCCTACTGATCCTTCAAGCTAGATGGTTTCCTCTGGTGAACAGCAATCTTTAAGTCTTACCACAGATTCTCAATTGGATGAAGGTCTGGGTTTTGACTAAGCTACTCCAAAACATTTATACATTTCCCCTTAAACCACTCAAGTTTTGTTTTAGCAGCATGCATTGAGTCATTGTCTTGTTGGAGGGTGAACCTCCATTTCAGTCTCAAATCACTGACAAACAGGTTTTGCTCAAGAATATCCTTGTATTTTGCACGATCCATCTTCCCCTCGACTTGGACCATTTTCTCTGTCCCTGCTGTCGATGTTCTTGAGGTGATAAATCGTGTTGGTTTGGCTTTAGACACAGTGTTTACCTCGGTGGATAAAAAATTCAATTTTAGTCTCATCTGACAACAGCACCTTCCTCCATACATTTGGGCAACCAATTTCCCACCTGTCTTTTGTAAAACTGAAAACGAGCCTTACAATTTTTCAGTGAAAGTAAAAGCTTTTTTCTGCCCACTGTTACATAAAGGCCACCTCTATGGAGTGCAAGGCTTGTTGTGGTTGTATGGTCAGATATTCCAGTTTCTGCTTGAGAGCTCTGCTGCTCCTTCAGGATTACCTTTGGTCTATGTGCCACCTCTCTGATTAATGCCCTCCTTGACCGAGCTTAGAGTTTTGGTGGGCGACCCTCTCTTGGTAGGTTTGTTGTGGTACCATATTCTTTCCATTTAAAGTTAAAGGATTTCATGGTGCTCCGGTGATAGGGATTTTTTTTTATATCCCAACCCTAGCTTATACTTCTCAGAAACTTTGTCCCTGACTTGTATGGAGATCTCTTTAGTCTTCATTGTGTTGTTTGTTTTGTCTTGCTTGGTCTTGTCTTGGTTTTGGTCTTAAGCCCCCGTCACACTAAGCGAGGTCGCTAGCGAGATCGCTGCTGAGTCACAAGTTTTGTGACGCAACAGCGACCTCAGTAGCGATCTCGCTATGTTTGACACGTAGCAGCGACCAGGCCCCTGCTGTGAGATCGCTGGTCGTGTCGGAATGGCCTGGACCTTTTTTTGATCGTTGAGGTCCCGCTGGATAGCACACATCACTGTGTTTAACACCTTACCAACGACCTTGTTGACTATAACGTCACACAGGACGTCCCTCATCGAGGTCTGAATCGTCATAATAGCTGCCATGTGACAGGGTCACAACGACCAACGACATCATTGTACGTGTCGCTACAGGTCGCCGCATCGCTGCTGCGTCTTTGGGAAGATCTCACTGTTTGACATCTCACCAGCGACCACATAGTGACGCAGCAGCGATCCCTGACAGGTCGTATAGTTGTCGGGATCGCTTTATCGTCGCTAAGTGTGATGGGGCCTTAAGTCTTGCTTTATGTTGTTGCAGCCTCTATGGCCTTTCAGAAAAGGTGTGTATATACTGACAGACCATGTGGCACTTAGATTGCACACATGCAGGTGGACTTCCTTTCACTAAGCATGTGACTTATGAAGGTAATTGCTTGAACTTGATTTTTTGAGGTGCCTCATAGCAAAAGGGGTGAATACATATGTGCAATCCATTTTTTAACCCATAAATTACATTTTGCCTGTATTTTTCTCACTTCACTTCAACAATATAGACTATATATAGCAGATGCATCACGCACAAATCAGTTTAAAAAATAATTAAACACAGGTTGTAATGTAAAAAAATAAGTAAAAGACCAAAGGAGTGAATACTTTTACAAGCTACTGTATATGTATGCAATAAAATGTGTTTTATATGCAAAATGCAAGATTTTGTTTGTTTTTTATTAGTTTTTTGTTCTGATGACTTTGTATTTTGTATTACTTTTTTTCCAATTGCATCATCTGACACATTCATAGGAGACAGCCTTTTGCTGTGCTATTTGTCACTGGCACAGGTGATCTGGGTCTGCTAAGAGCCAGCACTCTGATATGATGGCAGAGACCCGGCTATCAGGTTATCATCAGGTCCTATAGAAGCATTAGTGATGTTAATGCATGTGCTTTTTATATAGCTTTCACTGAGTGTTATGTAGCCAGCCAAGGAGAAGACCGAAGTGAGCACCATACCTGCTCCACCTATATTTTAGGAGTTTTAACTCTACATCATAAAATTACAATGGCACTGGGTTAAGGGTCACCTATCACATGAAAAAAACGCTATTAACCAGCAGATATGGTGTTAATTGTCAGGTTAATAGCATTCTGAACCTGTCTTGTGGTGGAAATTAGAGCCCAGCTGACAGGAGGGAATTAACTTTATTCCCCTTGGCATCATTTGGGTTTCAGTCTTGGAGGTGGCGCTGGCACAGCTTCAGTTATCACTTTGTGTTTAGAGAGTGATGGCTGTGACTGCGTCCCCAGCACTGACTGCTGTCAGTCAGTGCAGGACGTGTGGTTGCTGCCACTTCTCTACACACAGAGCAGTGACCAAACTTATGCCAGCGCCACCCCATGACTGAAACGCGAACACTGCCAGGAGGATTAAAGATAATTTCCACCTGGTAGTGGGGCTCTAAGTGTCGGCGCTGGGCAGGTTTAGAATGCCATTAATTTGCCTACTAACTCTATATTTGCATGTTAATAGTGTTTGTCATTATCTGAACTTATGGCAAAATCAAGCATTACTGTACATACTAAAAACATATTAAGACAGTGGGGGTTTATTTGTCAATTTTGTGCAAAATATGTTTGGCAAATCTGAAAATTGAACTAAAGTATGATTGTATAGAGAAATACATCTCTGGCAAAAATTAAGGGACCACCACATCAAAACCCTGTCATGGTCAGCCCAATCTAGAGACCTGAACCCCATTGAAAACCTCAGGAATGTAATCAAGAGGATGACGGATAGTCACAAGCCATCAAATAAAGAAGAACTGCTTAATTTTTATGCCAGAAACATTGTGAAAGACTGATGGAAAGCATGCCAAGATGCATGACAGCTGTGATTAAAAATCATAGTTACTCCACAAAATATTGATTTCTGAACTCTTCCTTAGTTAAAACATTAGTATTGTTGCTTCTAAATGATTATAAACTTGTTTTTTTGCATTATTTAAGGTCTGAAAGCACTGTTTTTTTTATTTTGACTATTTCTCCTTTTCAGAAAAAAATACAAAATGTATTGCTTGGAAATTCGGAGACGTGTTGTCAGAAGTTTATAGAATAAATGAACAATTTACATTTTACTAAAAAATATACCTATAAAGAAAAAAAACAGACAAACTGAACATTTTGCAATGGTCTCTTAATTTTTTGCCACAGCTGTATGTCAACTTTCTTTATTATTATTAGTAGTAGTAGTATACAATAGAGTTGTTTTTGTTATTCTGATTATTATCCTTTTTTTCCTATTAGGAATTTAGGCTTTTAATATCAGCAACAGCTCCGAGTGGTCTTTCTTGTGAAGGAGGGCTCGTTATCTATATTAGGGATTTAAATGATGAGGTTCCAAAATTTGTGTAAGTTTTTCTTTGTTTTATAAATAGGAGAAAGTATAAGGGAAGTTTATTGGACCCATATTCAAAATCTGCGACAACTAACTGTTTCCATATATACTCGAGTATAAGCCGACCTGAGTATAAGCTGAGACCCCTAATTTTGCCACAAAAAAATGGGAAAACTTATTGACTCAGTATAAGCCTAGGGTGGGAAATGCAGCAGCTACTGGTAAATTTCAAAAATAAAAATAGATATCAATAAAAGTAAAATTAATTGAGACATCAGTAGGTTAAATGTTTTTGAATATCCATATTGAATCAGGAGCCCCATATAATGCTCCATACAGTTCATCATGGGCCCCATAAGATGCACCATACAAAATACACCCCGTATAATGCTCCATAAAGTTCATGATGGGCCCCATAAGATGCTCCATACAAAAATATGCCCCATATAATGCTGCACAAAGGTTAATAATGGCCCCATAAGATGCTCCATATAAAAATATGCCCACATAATGCTGCAAAAAGGTTAGTGATGGCCCCATAAGATGCTCCATATTAAAATATGCCCCATATAATGCTGCACAAAGGTTAACGATGGCCCCATAAGATGCTCCATAGAATAATATGCCCCATATGCTGCTCTATAAAGGTTGATGGCCCCATAAGATTCTCCATAGAATAATATGCCCCATAATGCTGCTGCTGCGATTAAAAAAAAAATTACATACTCACCACTTGCCATTGGGTGCCCGTTGCCGGTGTCCTGAGCAGGCGGGGACACGGACGCGCTATGGGGGCCTGGTGCCGGAGCCACCACTGGCTCAGGTCCCCAGCACTTGCGATATTCACCTGTCCCTGTTCCACCGCCATGCGCTGCTGTGTCTTCCGGGTCTCTGCAGTGACTGTTCAGGCAGAAGGCGTGCACTAACTACGTCATCGCACCCTCTGACCTAAACATCACAGGTGAATATCGCATGGCTCACCCTCCCCGTCATACTAGCCCTTCCTGGCATGGTCTCTGCTTCTCAGATGGTCTCTGGCACTGGCAGCTTGTTCCTGTGTTCAGCGGTCACATGGTACCGCTCATTAAAGTAATGAATATGCTCTCCATGCCTATGGGAGTGGAGTCGCATCCATATTCATTGCTTTAATGAGCGGTACAAAGTAACCACTGAACACAGGAAGAGCTGCAGGCGCCAGAGACCATCTGAGAAGCAGGGACGTGCAGAGACGGAGCCGGGAGGGGGTAAGTATAATGTGACAGCCGCCACCCCTCCTGCCAACCCGCTGGGACAATGACTCGAGTATAAGCTGAGAGGGGCACTTTCAGCCTTAAAAAATGGGCTGAAAATCTCGGCTTATACTTGAGTATTTATGGTATGTATTATTCTTAAAGGGAACCTGTCACCCCCAAAATCGAAGGTGAGCTAAGCCCACTGGCATCAGGGGCTTATCTACAGCATTCTGTAATGCTGTACATAAGCCCCTGATGTAACCTGAAAGATGAGAAAAAGAGGTTAGATTATTCTCACCCGGGCGGGCGGTCCGATCCGATGGGCATCGCGGTCCGGTCCGGGGCCTCCCATCTTCATAGGATGACGTCCTGTTCTTGTCTTCACGCTGCTGCTCCGGCGCAGGCGTACTTTGTCTGCCATGTTGAGGGCAGAGCAAAGTACTGCAGTGCGCAGGCACCGGGCCTCTCTGACCTTTCCCGGCACCTGTGCACTGCAGTACTTTGCTTTTTTATTGTTTATTAATTTATTATTAATTTAATGTTTTAATAAATCCATGCCAATTGTTATTTTAATATACTGACTATGAATGTGTTTGGTTCAAGTATTATTACCTGATTTGTGAATTTTTAATTATGCCACTTGCATGCATGGTAAAGAAGTTTGTCTTAGAAAATCAAACTGTGCTTTAATCACCCTCATGAATCCAGCAGAATCACAGCCACTGCTCCTGGTGTGTGTTATTGTCTGCAAAACTGACATCACGTCAACTGTGCTGCAGTCAATCAGCGGCTCTAAGAAGCTCATCCCAGCTCAGCTCATTGGAAACGCAGCACTCTGACTGATGGTAAGGATATCAGCGCAGATCAGAGCTGCCGGTGTTTCTTGCACTGTCATGCATATAACAGCGTGAGAAACACATGATATTCGGGGTGCCAAACCCAAAACAGCAACATGGAGAAATTGTTGAGAAGTCCATGCATGAACACTAGGTTGGGTACAGACCCCAAACTTTACAGTTTGGGTTTGCCCATCTCTAGCCATTATCTTAGGCAGAGGCATCCGCTAAAATCAGCAATTGCCTGCAGCACTATCGACGTAAAGCACATACATTTAAAAAAAGAAAACAACTGCTCCTTTGGACCGGCATTTTCTGAAAGTCGAAAACCCCTTTAATACCACTACATACTCTTCCCTGAGAATATTTTCTCCCTTCACTCACGTTCTCACCCAATCCATTCCTTACACTGAGGAGCTCTCATGCCCAAACTTGCATTATATTGTAATCGTATTCAGGCTAGAATAAATATTACGCTGCTTTATTGAGAAGGCAGTAGCATGCCTTATATTGGCAGTGCTCATGCACATTCCTATATTTTGAGCTTCATTTTGAAGTGGATGAAATCTGGACTAAGACTTGATCTGCAGGGGGAATGGCAGCCCTGAGGATGATTGATTCCATCACAAGTCCAGCAGTGTTGTACCTGATATTGCACAACTGAATTGGGTGAGCACAAACACTCAGATTATTTGTATTATTTATATCAGTGCGACAGTTTTATACTGATGGTTTTACATTATTTCGTTTTATCAATACCATCTGTACGAAGGAAGGCAACCTACATATGCTCGAGCACTCAGAAAAAGTCTGTACTAAAATGTCTGCAGCATATAAGGACTATGTAAGTTAGGTGAGCTAGGGAGCTTATTATTGTGCAGTACTGCAATATACTGTATATTGTATTTGGAAAACTGAGATCTATAAATAGATGTTCGGTAATACAGAAAAATATAAAGTCAGCATAACAAACTACTCTTTGGAGTTCCATGCATAAGAAAACTACATTCTAATATTGCCAATGAAAAACAAATAAGACTTAATGTATATTAGATAGATCCTACTCATTGCTCACTTTTCCAACATTGCTGTTGTTTTTTAAATGGCTTTGAAAGGTGTTATCCAGGTTTATCATGAATGTCAATTTGTGTGCACTGTCAGGATTCTCTGCTGCCGGCGGCAAGACAGAGTGGTCATGCAATTGCAAATATTTAACATGCATACTTCTGGCTACATTACAACTAGACATGAAAGGCCTTGCTCAATTTCCTTATATTGAGTAAGGCCTCGCAGTCCTATTTGGAATTTATTCGGAAGCATGCTTATCACATTTTTTGCAGTCACATGTTCTCTCTCTCTCATCAACAGCAACAGAGAATCCTTACAGTGCGCTCTGTGCACAGTGTAAAGATTCACAAGTCTGCAGTCACATAGAGTGACTGCAGATCTTCGCGATAAACCTGGACAACCCCCTTCATTAATCATAATCTAACATTAATACAACCAAAAGATAGTACTTATATGAATAATTTACAGTTCTGTTGCTGGATTCTTTTACTTCTCTTTACAGTAAAATTGAGAATGACACCATATATGTACCTGAAAATACACTCATTGGATCCATCTTAGAAGTTTTTGAAGCAATTGATAGAGATGCTGGAAGTAGAATCACTTATGCCTTTCCAGTCGCAACAAACTTGTTTAAAATGAACGAAGGTATGTTCTCTTTTTTTGTAAAAATAAACACCAATTAAAAATAAAAACTGTCGAAAAGCTCAAACTGTATTGCACTTTGACAAAAGTATAAAAAGGGTAAATCTGATATGTGCAACTTAAATTAATTAGTACAAAACTTAAGTGCAAATATATTTAAAAGTTATTTATATATAAAGTTTTCAACCACATTTTTCATTTTTGCCATCCATGTTCCAACACAACTGATTGCAATGTGATTTTCTATTACAGTTTCTGGTGCATTAACTTTACTTCAACCAATGGATTATGACCACCCTGACAATCACACAGCATATTCCTTAGTTGTCACTGTTACTGATGGTGTTCATACAGATATGTATCCCTTCCATATTGTTATAGAAAACGTGGATGAACCACCAGAGTGTGACCCTGCCTTTTCCACTGGTACAGGTAAGAACATTGTTATTTCAGGTTTGGTAATAAACTAAAATAAAATCTAATAATTAATAAGGCATTTAAAAAGGATACCCAGCAATGTAACTCCTTTTTAAATGAGCTTATATTGTAGGGTGGAGCTCATATCACATATACATTTTTCTACACTATTGTTATACAGTCCTTCAAAGTGAAAGCTGCACTATGATTCATTCTTTGCTAAGGCTTACTTTTTTGTTTTTATTGCTATTACTGCCAGCCCCTGTTACACTGTTACCCACATTAAGAACCTTTTTTACTATTTGGCCTGCTAAATAATAATAATAATTTTATTTCTATAGCGCCAACATATTCCGCAGCACTTTACATTTTAGAGGGGACTAGTACAGACAATAGACATTACAGCATAACAATAAACACATAGATAAAAACAGATACCAAGAGGAATGAGGGCTCCACCTGCAAGCTTACAAACTAAACCTAATTTTGAATTTTGAGAAATCTTGCAATTTTCATATTTGCCATTGGGCTGTTTTACACTCATAAAACTTATATCTCCTGTTGTTTCAGGAATTCCACATGTAAATTAGCAGCAGTAAGCTGATTCAAATCCTATATTTTGTATTGAAGCATCTAATGAGGGTATGCAAATGTCATTGTAAATGAGGAGCAGCTGAGGGGACTGTGAAATCACTTATTGTGAATAATAATAATAACTTGCACGAGCATCCCTTCATCGTGGAGTTGGACCACAACCCCCTCAGCTGGTTACACATGGTCTCTGGGACGTATGGGAGGTTGCTGCATTGGAGCCTGGCGCTCCAGCAGTACCACTTCTCCATTCGCCAAAAAAGCGGCTGTGACCATGGCATCGCTTATTGGCTATGACAGCAAGGAGAAATTGCAGGAGTGCGCCCGGGGAACACAGGAATGTGATGCCCTATAGCGCCTTCTAAAGGGGGAGGTGTGAGATATGGGAAAATGATATCTAATTGATATAATTTTGATATCTGATCGAATTCCCTATCAGATACAGTTGGCCCAAAATACTTGCTCCCAACTCAGCCCTCACCGTTTGCATTCCCCGAGACCAATTGTTTTTTTAAATTACTAGACCTTTGAAACTCTCCCCAGGGGTGCCAAAATGCATAGGCAATATCTCTGAACCAAGCCGAGCACATAATCGGAATATGCACTCCTTTCCCCACAAACCCATACCACGTAGCCACCCCTAGAACTCTGCATTATTGAGTTATAAAGCATAGCTACCAGGAATTGCGTCTGGAGGAGAGAAGGTTTTTCCACCAACATAGAAGAGGATTCTTTACTGTTAGGGCAGTGAGAATCTGGAATTGCTTGCCTGAGGAGGTGGTGATGGCGAACTCAGTAGAGGGGTTCAAGAGAGGCCTGGATGTCTTCCTGGAGCAGAACAATATTGTATCATACAATTATTAGGTTCTGTAGAAGGATGTAGATCTGGGGATTTATTATGATGGAATACAGGCTAAACTGGATGGACAAATGTCTTTTTTCGGCCTTACTAACTATGTTACTATGTTATGAATTAAATATGGTAGCCGTACTTTGTTTCCCTGCACAGATAAAATCCAGCAGAACTCAGTGGCGCCACTGCTGTCTTGTTTAGACCTTTGGGCGGAAAGTTATGGACATCCACGGTTCTGCCTGGAAAACCATACTCTCAGGTATGGGAGGAGAGAGGCTGCACAGCCCAGAGGTTGGCACAGCATGTGGGAGGGAGCAGCCTAGGGGATAATAGGCAGCTCCTCATTTTGGCTAGAACTCTGTATGGCATTGACCTGGTCTCTAATCTGAGCTGCTGTTAAAGTGCGATTTCTGAGGCCGGTGACTCGGATAAACTTATCCTCAGAAGCAGAGGTGACTCTTGGTCTTCCTTTCCTGGGGCGGTCCTCATGTGAACCAGTTTCTTTGTAGCGCTTGATGGTTTTTGCAACTGCACTTGGGGACACTTTCAAAGTTTTCCCAATTTTTCGGACTGACTGACCTTCATTTCTTAAAGTAATGATGGCCACTCGTTTTTTCTTTACTTAGCTGCTTTTTTCTTGCCATAAAACAAATTCTAACAGTCTATTCAGTAGGACTATCAGCTGTGTATCCACCAGACTTCTGCTCAACACAACTGATGGTCCCAACCCCATTTATAAGGCAAGAAATCCCACTTATTAAACCTGACATGGCACACCTGTGAAGTGAAAACCATTTCCGCTGACTACCTCTTGAAGCTCATCAAGAGAATGCCAAGAGTGTGCAAAGCAATCATCAAAGCAAAAGGTGGCTACTTTGAAGAACCTAGAATATAAGACATATTTTCAGTTGTTTCACACTTTTTTGTTAAGTATATAATTCCACTCGTGTTAATTCATAGTTTTGACTTTTGGTCTGTACTGTATATACCTGTATCTTTCTAGTGCGCCTTTTGGTGATTAGATATACCCGATATAAGCCTGTTCTCAGAGGGGCTTATACCTAACGATGAACTGGTGACAGCATACCACACTGTGTTAGGAAAGAACTCTGACAATGATGGCCGGGAGGTTTTCATATATATCCCCAGCCTGGACTGGTGATATTTATCCCCCCTCACTGGGAGCTCCTCAATAACTCGCACCTTTAAGGGAAGCCTTTCTAGCCACTATTTGCTCTCTGTGTTATTACCTGACTGACCTGGGGTAAGTGGTGGCGCCAGAGAGCCGATCCCTGCTGGGTTATTCTCTCCCTTTCCCAGAAGTGAGTGAAGTCAACACAGCATATTGGGTCTCTCTTGAGGTACGGCAACAGATGTGCCAGGAGATTGACGAGATGCTGAAGCTGGGGGTGATCCAGGTATCCAACAGTGCGTGGGCATCACCCCTAGTCCTCATCACCAAAAAGGACCAAACAACCCGGTTCTGCATGAATTACTGGGAGCTCCACACTGTCAAGGTCGCCAATGAGTTCCCTATGCCACACATCGATGACCTGCTCAATCAGTTGACCGGGGCTAAGTTCCTTACCATCATGTATCTGAGCCGGGGATATTGGCAGATCCCTCTGACCCATGAGGCCCAGGAGTGCTTTGCCTTTATCACCCCGTTTGGACTGTACAAGTCCACCATGATGCCATTCGGCATGAAGAATGTCCCTGCCACTTTTCAGTGGATGGTCAACACTGCTCCAGGGACTTGAAGGGTACACATCTGTGTACCTGGGTGATATTGCCATGTTTAGTCCCACATGGGAGGATCACCTAGAGCATCTGACGCAGGTGCTTCCGTGGATCCACAGTGCAGGTTTGACCATTTAACCAGAAAAGTGCCAGCTGGGCATGAGCAGAGTCCTCTACCTGGGTCACTGGGTAAGCGGCGGTTCTGAAGCCAGAACCCAGGAAAGTGGATGCCATCACATCCTGGCCCACCCCCAGGACCAAGAAACAGGTGATGTCCTTCCTGGAGACCGCTGGGTACTATAGGAGGTTTGTCCAACACTATTGTACCCTGGCCAAGCCCCTGACAGACCTCACCAAGAAAAAGCTGCCTCTCACAGTTGACTGGTCAGTCGCCTGCGAGACCGCTTTTCAGGAGCTTAAAACAGCCCTTCTGCTCTCCAGTGCTGCAATAGTACATGAAGTTATTTAGCTTTTTGAACCATCTTCACACTAGTAACTTAAAGTAATCTTTTCATGCATTAATTTATCAGTCTCTCACATGGTTTTTGAGGAATATTTATGCTTTCTACTTTAACTGTTGCCTAAAATGACGATACATGATGCCCAATATGCGGGCAGCATGTGTTTGGCACTGCCTGTATGATCTCAGCAAGGTATGGTTGACTTTGCTGCATTTCAGAGAAAAACATACTTTAATAACTGCCGGGGACTGAGGCCACGCAAAAGATTAGTCAGACAGGTGGATCCAAGGCAGCTTCTTTCCACCCATTGCCCTGGTTGACAGGCCTCATACAATACATGCACGTAGTCCCTCGACCGTGCCTAACAGCCTTTATCTGCTCTTATGTCTCTATCTCTATCAGTTAAATCAGTATTCTCTCAAGCACGCATTTTCTTCAATTCACTGCTGTGCTTTCTCACACTATCAGTACAGTTTCTTCTGTTTTTTTGTGACTTTCTCTCATTATTTCTATAGCAATGCTATGAGCTGTGATGTGAGCTGTGATGTCCTCTTAATATCCAAATTCACCACAAAATAGCTGCTACATTTCCTGCTTCTGTTTTTATATAGGCTATGAAAGTCTCTTTAATTGGCTATGCTATAATATTTGATGTGATAGGCAAGGCATTATTGGGAAGCCTGCACGGCTGTGCCTGAGGTCAAGTGATCTGTCTCTGATTGATGCAATCTTTTTAAAATGTATAAAATGGTAACAGCCTTTTTAGACGATTCATGCAAAGCAATTCCCATATCATTCAAATTCGGAGTCCAGTGAGTTCCTAAAAATTGGAAAAGAAAAACACAAATCAAGAGCTTTTTTCTAAACAGTAAATTTATATGGTGTAACATTAAATGTTTTTTGTCTCTGATAGGCATTATTTTAGCAGTTCCTGAGACATTCCCTATATTGACAAAACTTTACACTGTTCTTGCAAAAGATCCAGATGAAGGAGATGATGTGATAGTATGTATTTGTTTTTCATTTTTTTTCTATTTATTTATTTTGACAAAAATTTTGTTTTGCATAGTTAAATATTTGACATAGTAATTATTATTTATTTATATAGCACCATTAATTCCATGGTGCTGTACATGAGAAAGGGGTTACGTACAGAGTTATAAATATCGTTTACAGTAAACAAATTTACAATGACAGACTGATACAGAGGGGAGAGGACCCTGTCCTTGCGGACTTAGGCCGGCCTCACAATCAGCGTATGTAAATACGGTCCGTTTTTTACGGCCGTAATACGCAGAAAAGTCCCCAAAGTAGTGGTCCATATGTCATCCGTAGGCAGGGTGTGTCAGCGTATTTTGCGCATGGCATTCTCCATATGTAATCTGTATGGCATCCGTACTGCGATATTTTCTCGCAGGCTTGCAAAACCGACATCTAATGGATTTATGTGCTCAAATGTTCGTTAAAACATATATACAGTATGTATATATATATATATATGTCATTGAGACACACATATATATATTCTGTATTTATATTTAATTCAGCGCGATATATGTGAAAAGCCGGTAATTCAATTGCCGGCTTCTCATTTCTCCTTCCCAAACCCGACAGGATATGAGACATGGTTTACATACAGTAAACCATCTCATATCCCCTTTTTTTTGCATATTCATTGCCCCATATCCCACCGCTACACGGGAGTGGGAAGAGAGTGGCCAAGTGCCAGAATAGGCGCTTCTTCCAGATGTGCCTTTTCTGGGGTGGCTGGGGGCAGATGTTTGTAGCCAGGGGGGGGGCAATAACCATGGACCCTCTCCTGGCTATTAATATCTGCCCTCAGTCACTGGCTTTACCACTCTGGCAGAGAAAATTGCGCGGGAGCCCACGCCAATTTTTTTCCGCCATTTAACCCTTTATTTTAGCAGCTACAGCGCCCAAATTTTGCACATACACACTACTAACATTAGTAGTGTGGAATATGCAAAAAAAAAAGGGATTTGAGATGGTTTACTGTATGTAAACCATGTCTCATATCCTGTCGGGTTTGGGAAGGAGAAATGAAAAGCCGGCAATTGAATTACCGGCTTTTCACTAACACCGCTGCGTATTTCTCACAAGTCACACTGCTGGTCCGTGTGGAATCCGTATTTTTCTCGCCCCCATAGACTTTCATTGGCGATTTTTTTGCGCAATACGGTGACAAACGCAGCATGCTGCGATTTTCTACGGCCGTACAAGACCGTATATTACGGATGCGTAATATACGGCAGATATGAGCTGGGCCATAGAGATTCATTGGGCCGTGTGTAATGCGAATTTTACGGACGTAGTTTATGCGCTCATACGTCCGTAAAACTCGCTAGTGTGAGGCCGGCCTTACAATCAAAAAGAATGTGATGAAGTCCTATATACATTTGATTTAATATATTAAATGTGTTCAGTGACCCTGAGCAGTGAATTTTTAACAAGTAGATAATTAGATTATATTTTGGTCTAAGATTCATAAATTCACATTTTTTTCGCCTTAAATATTTTCTTTAGTTTGAAGTCACGCATGCTTCTCCTCTATTTGATGTCTTCTTTGTATTGAATTCTAATACTGGAGTTATTTCTACAACTGATAAGCATTTGGACTATGAATCAGACCCAAAGGTATGGCTTAATGTTTTTATGAAAATATTGACTTGTGTAATAAGCTTATTATAACACTTTTTCAGTCTTTCTGGACCTGACAGTTTTTCATTTTTGCTTTTTTGCACCGCCCGTCCCCTTTCATGTTATTTATTAGATGAGTTGTTTTTAATTATGTCATGCTTTAAAGTGGGGAAAAATTGAGGAAAAAAAGCCATAATTATTAAAAATGACATAGCAATATGACCTTCCAGGTCAGTACAATTACGGTAAAACTGAACTTTTGCTGATTGGTTATTCCCATCTCCAAGACCCTATGCCAATATGCAATAGATGTAATATTAACCCCTTCATGGCCAGAGGTATTTTCGGTTTTTGCTCCCCTTCTTCCTAGAGCCATAACTTTTTTATTTTTCAGTCAAAATGTCATATGGGGGTTGTTTTTTGCAGGACAAGTTGTACTTTTGAACGACACCATTGGTTTTAACATATCTTGTACTGGAAGTACAATTCCACAGTTGTTTTTTCTTTTATCATGTTCACTAAATGCTAAAATTGACCTGCCATTATGATTCTCCAGGTCATTACGAGTTCAAAAACAAAAAACATGTCTAGGTTCTTTTTTATTTAAGTGGTGAAAAAAAATCCAAACTTTGGTAAAAAAAATGGCGCCATTTTCCAATACTTGTAGGGTCTCCATTTTTCATGATCTGGGGCTGGGTAAGGGCTAATTTTTTGGGGGCTTTGAGCTGACATTTTGTTGATATAATTTTCGTGTAGATATGATCTTTTGATCTCCCATTAGTGCATTTTATTGCAAAGTAGCATTGACCAAAAAACCATAACTCTGACATTCTGAATTTTTTTCTTGTTACGCCGTTTAGCGATCAGATTATTATTTTTTTTATATTGATAGAACGGGCGATTCTGAAAGCTGCGATACCAAATATGTGTATTTTTTATATTTTATTCTTTTATTTTGAATGGGGTGAAAGGGGGGTGATTTGAACTTTTATATTTTTTTATTTTTAAAATATTTTTAAACTTTTTTTTACTTTTTGCATGCTTCCATAGTCTCCATGAAAGACTAGAAGCTGCAGTTGTCTGATCGCCTCTGCTACACACAGGCGATGATGAGATCACCTTTGTGTAGCAGAAATGCTTATTTGCCATGAGCGCCGACCACAGGGTGGCACTCATAGCAATCCAGCTATGAGAACAATAGAGGTCTGATGGAGACATCTGGTTGTCATTCCAACCCATTGGTGACCTGCGATCATGTGATGGAGTCACCAATAGGTGGGATTTTCGGCACATTACCGGTAGGCGCAAGTTAAATGCTGCTGTCAGCGATTGATAGCGGCATTTATCAGGTTAACAGCCATGGGTGGATCGCGATTCCACCAGCAGCTGTTAGAGGCACATGTCAGCTGTTCAAAACAGCTGACATGTGGCGGGAAAGATGTGGGCTCAGTGCTGGAGCCCACATCAAAGGAAGAGGGGTTAATAATATTTGCAAATACCTCCAACTAGGAATTTTGTATAGTTTTTCTGATTTGCTGTGTCTCTTTCCCCATGTGCAGGCATTGCAGTACCTTAGATTTCCATTGTTATGACTACGGACAACAAAGCTATCACTATGTCAGTGGTGATAATCATGGATACCTAAGGTCCTGTAATGCCTGCACATGAGGAATGAGACATAGTGAATCAGAAAAATTATACTAAATTTCTAATTGGATGTATTTGCTTTTATCATTATTATTATTATTATTATTATTATTATTATTATTATCACATCTGCTACATATTCTCTGCAGACACTATTGTATCATGTATCCAGTTCAACATGAAAGGTCCTATTTAAAGCATACCTCTTGTTTCACAAGAAAATTATTATAGTGAAGTATTTGGCAGTATAATCCAGTGTAATCACTTTGTGTATCACTCTATTAATGATTTTTTTACAGCTAATCTGTAGCACAAACCGCCTGAAGTCTATGCAACAGGCTATACTAAACTGAGCACCATCATTCTCCTATTGACTGCTTAGAGTGGGTGAAAGCGACATAAGATTTTACAGTTCTCTTTCCAGCTCTGAAGACTGTAGCTAAGGCCGGGATCACACATGCGAGAAACACGTCCGTGTCTCGCATGTGAAACCCAAGCTCTGGCGCCGGCACTGTGGAGCGGAGCGTGCGGCCGCATAGGAACACATGGAGCTGCACGCTCCGCTCCCAAGTGCCGGGGCCAGAGCTTGGTTTTCACATGCGAGGTACGGACGTGTTTCTCGCATGTGTGATCCCGGCCTAAGCGTGACACTCAACTAGATCCAGAATATAGGCTAGCAAAAGGTTGAAAAATAAACAAATAAATAAATAAATCTGACGTCATCGCTCACCTCTCCTGCCACTTCTGCAGCTCGCTGTACCCCCATAGGGTCGTCAGCGCCTCTGCTTACCACCATTACATGAAGAAACCCAGGATCACTTCACACTGTGCCAAAGCTTCCAGATACAACCAGGCCTGAGACATCTCTACTAATGAGCATTCAACATCACAACATTGGAATTCCCTGGCTAGTGTGAAGAGATCTGAGGTTTCAGAAAGTGGAAGCAGTAAGAGGTAACGCTGAGGCATAGATGTGAGTGGTTAGGTGAGTATTAGTTATTTTGTTTCTACATCTTACGCTTATTATGCTATGGGGTTTCTCCAAACCCCAACATTCGATTTGGCAAAATCAAATATTATCAGATCCATTCATTTCTACAGCTAAGACATTTTTTTATCACTGTTGGATGTAATAGGGTTTTTTTAATCATAATATTTTTTTCACCAATTATAGAAATTTGTAATCTCTATCAAGGTGAGAAATGTAAAGCCAAATCCAATGTTCTGCACAGGCTTAATCACAATCACTCTCCAAAATGAAAATGATGAAGAGCCTGTTTTTCAGTAAGTAAAATAATTTCTATACTCGTTACTGTAAAACAAAAATGTAAGAAAATAATAAAACTGTTTTGTCCAAAACATTGGGCCAGACACGCATGTAAAGAGACCTCAGTGGTCCTGAACAATGTGGACATGTTATTATTTCATGAAACTCAGGTCCACACAGTCTGAGTTTGCTTCCTCCAAATGCATAATTGTCTATAATCTCAGACAACGTCCACAAACTTCCACAGTTTCTTTATCCAATGTAAGGGCAGTGGCGGTTTCTCGTATACATGTATTACAGTCTACAAAGCACTAAAGATGAAGTTTCACTTAAATCCTCTATTGGACCAGACTTGATCTGCCTAGTAGACAAAAGTGAAAGCGGTAAAAGGCATAGTTGTATCACACAGGCTAGGAAACTCCAGTAGGGAAGGCACATTCAATTGCCAATGCATCCTGACAAAATTTTGTCAAAATATACTTACTTTAATTTAATGTGTGTGTGTAGCCCAGGGGGAGAGTAGATTTAAGAGACATAATGTTTAGCCACAACAAAATTTTTGTCTTTCTCATAGTGATGCCCTTCTTGTTTTTGCAAACAATGGTTATTCTTATTATAAGGAAAAGTTATACAATTTTCCATTAAACTGTCTTTATTAATCTCTCACTGCTTTCTGGCAATTGATAAGAAACATCGTTGAAAGGGTACTTTCACACTGTGCTTTTTCACCTGTTTGTTGGTCTCGTCAGGGCTTATGTCCGAATCCCCCTGCAAAATATGATTCAGGTGTATGCGCCGATGGGGCCATAGACTATCATGGTGCCAACACATGTCATCTGTCATGCTTCATTTTTGGGCATATACACCTACTGGAGGAGGTTACTCAGATGAAGTACACTGCATATGGGTGACCGTCCCCAGTAGGCTTGCACAACAGAGCACACATTAATTCTGTCTTCACCATTCTAGTCTATGTCCCCGTCAACACATACACCCAAATGCTGTTCTGTGCGATGGGGGATGGTTTGGACTTAAGCACTTACGGAACCAATGCACAGGTGTGTGAAAGCACACTAGCAAATTAAGGATTCACTTATGTAGCATCAAATGAAACATGGAACTTTATTGTTGTGTGGTGTAATTCAGTTTGAAGACAAGCAGGAAGGTTATGTAGTTTGTATAGAAAATGTTTATACCACATCCATGTTACATATTCCATGAACTGTTTATCATCACTGGACATGCAGTATACGTAATTGTATGCAGTAGAGTCATACGACTTAGGAAGGGGTACACAACTTGTTATCCAAGGTCCTCATGGGACCCACAATGCCATTTTATGTGGCAAACCATATGGTCACAGAAATGCCTATTTATGTTTGATGACTGCCTACATGTATTTCCCATATCAGAGGGAAAAAAAAGGATGACATGTAGTATGGAAAACAGGGAAGGTCTAGCACTAATATGCACTCTGTGGCCATTCCTGTCTTTTCTATATATCTGCGGAATGAAATTTTCCTGACCCCTGTGTTGCACACAAGCAATACAAGTTATTGTGCAGTTGGCAATGCACGTTTGAGGCTTTATTTGTTGTAGCTTTACATGAGTAGGGATAGCAGTGAAACACTTCACATAAACTAAAATGGAGAAAGTTGCTGTTACACATGTGGTTGTGGAGCTACTGTGCCACAGACCAGGGAGAGCCTGGAGGGGTGTAACTAAGCATACACCAGACTCTTGGCTGATAGCAGATTTAGACTTGGTTCCAGGTGCTACTCCAGGACAGACCCATGGATCTGTGGCAGCTGACCCTCACAGGGGACAAGGAAGCAGGACCAGCCAGTAACTGGTTAGTTAGATGGTACAGCACAAGCAGGACAGGAACAGGAACACAGGATGGCCACAGTACAGGATCACAGATGCAGGTTCTCAGGTGCAAGTACAGACTGGGCAGGTAAGCAACACAGGTACAGGTCAGATGGATCAGGATCAGGACTAGGAACTGGCTGAGCAGATTCGGATATGGGTAAGCAGAGTGGACCAGGAGAGGTACAGACAGAGTGCACTGGATTAGGAACACGAAGACCTTAAAACTAACGTGCAGGAAACACATAGACTAAGTTGCTAAGGCACCTCCCACTAGAGGAGAATGTTTTATATACAAGACATCTCCCAGCTAATGGCGCTGGCCCTTAAGAGTCAGGGAGTATGCGCCCCAAGCCCATTCCCAGGAGACCCGAGTGCCGCATGCAGGTCCTGGGAGCAGACAGATGCCGAGGGGGTTTCGGGTGTAAGTACACACTTCTGCATCACAGCAGGGGTGGAG
The DNA here is from genome assembly GCF_051348905.1 of Ranitomeya variabilis. Lineage (NCBI taxonomy): Eukaryota > Metazoa > Chordata > Amphibia > Anura > Dendrobatidae > Ranitomeya > Ranitomeya variabilis. The sequence continues at coordinate 326,742,460 of NC_135236.1, forward strand.
GAGAGGACACGCGCAGGGGTGCCAGCAGTGTACTAACAGTTGCAACTTCTTTACCTTATTCCTGTGTGCATGGAGGGGTTATCCATTCTCCCAATAGGTGGGATTCCTACATGTCTCAGACAAGGATATGTTTTGCACCCTTGCTCTAAGGCAATATTCACACTTGAAGAAATTGCTGAAGATTTTTGGTGCAGAATTTACCAACAAAATATGGAATGAACTAGGTTACAAAACAAAAGCCTATTCACTTGTTGTGTAAAAACAGCAAATTCCATATTAGTATCACGGTGATCCTAAATAATGAATATTTAATATAGATCCATCATGTTGGCAGTCTAATGCAATATATAAATGTAGCCTTTCTTAAAATGATAAAGATATCACAGTGTGAAATGATATCCCAATGTAGAAAAGTGATGCCTAACTGTACAACTGTTTTGTTGCATTAGGTTTTGAGTTAATGTCAACGTTCTTGTGTGTTAGTTTAAAAAATGCTAAGTCTGTATTCTTCTGATATTATAAATGCAAGAAGTAAGAGTTGTATTTCTTTTCCTCATAGGAATTTACTAAATAAACCTATTGACATCCCTGAAAATCTTCCTCCTGGATCGATTGTACTTAAACTACAAGCAACTGACAGGGATATTGGTGACAGTGTGCACTATGAATTTTTCACTACCTACCCTGGGTTATTCATAGATGAGGGTAAGTTACCATATTTTTGGGACTATAAGACACACCTTACCATAAGACACAACCCAGACTAAGACAGAAGAAAATAGGAAAAACATTTTTCTAGTCTCTTAAAACTTCCCTGGTCGTGTAAAATGGAGGGATCATTCTCATTAATTGTAATGTATTACGATAGAATCAAGAGGTAATCCATCTATTGTTGGTGTCTTTCTGCAGTATGTACTATACACACACAGCTCTGCTACATGTGTGTGTATACCTACACACAGTTCTGCTACATGCACATATAGACACACACAGCTCTGTTACAGATCCTGTTACATATGCATATAAAGACACACACAGCTCTGCTACATATATACACATGCAGCTCTGCTATATGCACATGCAGACACACATAGCTCTGATATACATGCACATATAAACACACACAGCTCTGTTACACACACATTTACATGCACACAGCTCTGCTACATGCACATTTTTATACACATAGCTCTGCTACAGGCAAAGTCACATTCACAGAGACACACTATACATTACCAAGGTAACACCTCAGGCAACCAGGAATGCATTACAGCTCCTCCTCTTTAGTTCCCACAGATCTGGACCCAGATATAAATTTGCCTGCATTTGAGCTCAGGAGCATTCACACCAACCTAGTAGAGATAGGCGGACACCTGGATGTTCGGGTCCAGTGAGTTCGGCACAAACAGTTACAAAAAGTTCGGCTTCGGGTACTAGAACAGTAACCAGACCCAAACCTGGACCCAGACCCCATTCACTTGATCACGGCGTGGAACAGGACGATGGACAGGTGAGGGATCTTTTTGCTTTTTTAAATTTTGTTTTATTATAGGAGACAAGGAATAAAGTGGAATATGGCATTGGGTGAGAATAACCATGTTTGTTATTCTTAAATAAAAAAAATAAAAGTGTGTTTTGTTTTATTTCAAATAAAAGTCTTTATTCTGGCTGTGTCTTTATTTACAATATAACGACAGGATTAGTATTGAATAGGTGTCTTATAGACAAGTCTACATTACTAATCCGTGGGCTTGATGTCACCTGACAAACCAAAGGTGACGTCAACTCCACAAATATTACCCCACTTGCCACCGCTACAGGGCAATTGGAAAGAGGCAGTGCCAGAATTGGTGCATCTAACAGATGTGGCTTTTCTGGGTGGCTGTGGGCTGGTATTTTGGGGCTGGGGGGGCAATATTGTCCCCAGGATTACTCCAGAAAATGGAAACGATGGGGTCATGTATCTTTCTATGCTCCTATATTAAACCTTATCTGATCCTTTCCCCACCCAGGGAGGTGTGAAGCTGAAGTATATGATTACACTAAGCAGACAGACAGGGGAATACAGACAGGAATGAAAGAAAACTACAATCATAAAAATATACTCACAAAACAACACAGTGAAACACAGGGGAGGAATAGGTAGGAGAAACCAAATAAGAGTGGATCAGGATAAACATGCAAACCAACTACAAACAGAAATCTGGTGTACAACTCTCCAACCAACTAATCCAAACACTGAATTTCTCCTCTAACATTTATCCATGAAGTAGAATTATCACTGACAATGAGTTTATAGTGATAAATGGAACAAATTAGATGTGACTGCTCTAAATGCTTATATTAGTTTACTTCTTTTAGCAGCAGTATACAAATCTTATGGTGAATAAGCTAAAAGTTTATGGAAACCGGTCTCCACATATTTAGAGCTACAATGTATCTTGAAAGGTTTCATGAGATTTCTAGAGTACTGAGGTTTGATAATAAAACAGATTGAAATGAAAGAGCTAAAGATAAACTAGCCAAAAATTAGAAATGTTTGGAATAAATGGGTATAAATTCTACCATAATTATATAATATTGGTGAAGTAACTGTCAATGAACAACTGGTGGCATTCCGAGGTAGGTGCCCATTCAGACAATACATACCGAGTAAGACAGCAAAGTTCGGCATCAAAATATGGACACTTTGTGACAGCAAAAGTTCATACATTGTAAACGCTCAAGTGTATACAGGAAGAAACCCTGGAGAAAGAGCTGAAAAAAATCAGGGTATGTGAGTTGTTCTCGATTTGACTCAAGGACTAAAAGGAAAAAATTGTTACATGTGACAACTTTTTCACATTCTACCAACTGGGCCAGATGTTGCGAAAAAGACAACTTACCATGCTGGGCACTATAAGGAAAAACAAGCCAGAACTGCCGCAAGGTATCCTTAGTAAAAGAGATGTGTATAGTTCTACTTTTTACTTTACTGGAGATACAACAGTTGTGTCTTACATTCCCCCAAAAAATAAACATGTAATTCTAATGAGCACAGTGCACCATGTCAATGCAATAAGTAATCGAGAAGACAGAAAGCTGGACATGATATTAGATTATAATGCACAAAAGCGCAGTTGATACACAAGATCAAGCAATATCATCATACACCTGCAAAGGCAAAACTAATTGTTGGCCAATGATAATATTTTACAACATTCTGTATGTTTCGGTATACAACACATTTGTTTTATGGAGAGAAATCGAACCCAATTGGAACGGAAATAAGCTGCATAAAAGAAAAAATGTTATTGAAGAATTAGGAAAATCGCTAGTAAGGCCGGCGTCACACTCGGCGTAAGACAATACGGTCCGTTTTTTACGTTCGTACTACGGCCGTAATACGGAGAAATGTTCCCAAAATAGTGATCCGTAGGCAGGGTGTGTCAGCGTATTTTGCGCATGGCATCCTCGGTATGTAATCCGTATGGCATCCGTACTGCGAGATTTTCGCGCAGGCTTGCAAAACCGACATCTAATGGATTTATGTGCTCAAATGTTCGGGAAAACATATATACAGTATATATATATATATATATATATATATGTCATTGAGACACATATATATATAGTCTGTATTTAGATTTCATTCAGCGCGATATCTGTGAACAGCCGGTAATTCAATTGCCGGCTTTTCATTTCTCCTGCACAAACCCGACAGGATATGAGACATGGTTTTCATACAGTAAACCATCTCATATCCCCTTTTTTTTTGCATATTCCACACTACTAATGTTAGTAGTGTGTATGTGCAAAATTTCAGCGCTGTAGCTGCTGAAATAAAGGGTTAAATGGCGGAAAAAATTGGCGTGGGCTCCAGCGCAATTTTCTCCGCCAGAATGGTAAAGCCAGTGACTGAGGGCAGATATTAATAGCCAGGAGAGGGTCCACGGTTATTGGCCCCCCCGTGGCTAAAAACATCTGCCCCCAGCCACCCCAGAAAAGGCACATCTGGAAGATGCGCCTATTCTGGCACTTGGCCACTCTCTTCCCACTCCCTGTAGCGGTGGGATATGGGGTAATGAAGGGTTAATGCCACCTTGCTATTGGAAGGTGACATTAAGCCAGATTAATAATGGAGAGGCGTCAATTATGACACCTATCCATTATTAATCCAATTGTTGGAAAGGGTTAAAAAACACACACACACATGATTTAAAAGTATTTTAATAAAATAAACACAGCGGTTGTTGTAATAATTTATTGTTCTCTCAATCCATCAGGAACACCCTCGCTTGGAAAAATAATAAACGCACAAGATACATACCTTCTGGTGAACCGTCTCGTCCCACGAAGTAATCCATCTGAAGGGGTTAACTAATATTACAGGCAGGAGCCCTGCTAATGCAGCTGTGCTCCGTGCCTGTAACCCCCGGGTGCTGAAAGGAAAGCAGTGATCTGTACTTACATTGAGTCGCGGTGATGCGCCCCTGCTGGATGTTCTCATGAACTGCAGCCTGGGAACTTTTTCCCACGCTCCAGGTCATATGAGGACATCCACCAGGGGGCGCATCACCGCGACTGAAGGAAATGTAGGTCAATGACCTACATTTCATTCATTCGCCGGGGATTACAGACACGGAGCACCGCTGCATTTAGCAGGGCTCCTGCCTGTAATATTAGTTAACCCCTTCAGATGGATTACATCGTGGGACGAGACGGTTCACCAGAAGGTATGTATCTTGTGCGTTTATTATTTTTCCAAGCGAGGGTGTTCCTGATGGATTGAGAGAACAATAAATTATTACAACAACCGCTGTGTTTATTTCATTAAAATACTTTTAAATCATGTGTGTGTGTGTGTTTTTTAACCCTTTCCAACAATTGGATTAATAATGGATAGGTGTCATAATTGACGCCTCTCCATTATTAATCTGGCTTAATGTCACCTTCCAATAGCAAGGTGGCATTAACCCTTCATTACCCCATATCCCACCGCTACAGGGAGTGGGAAGAGAGTGGCCAAGTGCCAGAATAGGCGCATCTTCCAGATGTGCCTTTTCTGGGGTGGCTGGGGGCAGATGTTTTTAGCCACGGGGGGGGCAATAACCATGGACCCTCTCCTGGCTATTAATATCTGCCCTCAGTCACTGGCTTTACCATTCTGGCGGAGAAAATTGCGCGGGAGCCCACGCCAATTTTTTCTGCCATTTAACCCTTTATTTCAGCAGCTACAGCGCTGAAATTTTGCACATACACACTACTAACATTAGTAGTGTGGAATATGCAAAAAAAAAGGGGATATGAGATGGTTTACTGTATGTAAACCATGTCTCATATCCTGTCGGGTTTGTGCAGGAGAAATGAAAAGCCGGCAATTGAATTACCGACTTTTCACTAACACCGCTGCGTATTTCTCGCAAGTCACACTGCAGGTCCGTGTGGAATCCGTATTTTTCTCGCCCCCATAGACTTTCATTAGCGATTTTTTTGCGCAATACGCTGACAAACGCAGCATGCTGCGATTTTGTACGGCCGTAGAAAGCCGTATAATACTGAACCGTAATATACGGCTAATAGGAGCAGCCCCATTGAGAATAATTGTGCCGCATGTAATGCGAGTTTTACGGACGTAGTTTCTGCGCTCTTACGTCCGTAAAACTCGCCAGTGTGACGCCGGCCTTAGGCTGTATATCGAAGCCAGAAAAGTAAACCCCAGAAGTGAAGGAGCAGCAACCATTGTGAGGAGAGTCCAGCAGCATGCTCAAGAAAGAGACTCCATGGCCTCCACCAGCACAGCTACCAGCCAAAAAGGAAGAGATGTAGCTTCTGTCCGTTTTCTTGTGACAATAAAATAAATCTGACAAGTGCTGGGTGTGCAAAATATCTATGTAAAGGACATGTGTTTTATTATTGTGTTCAATGTAAAAATGCATGAACCTGTTCAACCTTTTTAGAGATAAAAGAGAAAAACTGAAGTTTTCATTATTTTCCATTTGTTGTTATATAAAATATGTTAACACAAAGTGATATTTAGTTAGATTTCATGTTATAGTAATAGAAATCTAAAGCATGCTTGGTATTTGTGTGCAGAATGCTATAAAGCAAACATAATTGCAAACAGCCTGTGTTACTTTTTCTGAAAAAATAAAATTAAGTTTTAATTTCATTTTTCATTTGTTTATGATCAACCATGTTCACATACAGTTTAATAATAAAATAGGTATTCAAATAAAACACAGTAGCTAAAATCAACATTTTAATAGGTCGAGTCATATGGACCTGAAATAGTACAAATGTATAGTTTATGCGATCAGAACAGTAGGGTTAAAAGAATCCTTTTTCCAAATTGCAAAAAAACCCTACAAATAGAAAACTACAAAAAGTGGATTTATTCTCCAAAGGTATCAATTTAATCTGTGTTATAGCAACATTACAGCCATGTCATTACTTTACATTGCAAAATCGTGCTGACAGGTTCACTTTAAAAGGTACCCTTTTTTGAAACTTGCTAAAAAAACATATAATACTTGCCTGAACTGCAGGTGTCACTACCCAAATTACAGCAGCATAAATGCTCATGATGCTTTAGTTCACACCAAAAACCTCCAGTTGAGCCATGTATTGTGGCCATAACAGGAATGATAGAATACGGTAGTGTGAACTTTCCCTTAGACTGGTGAGCTTTACTGAATTCAGAAACAGAAAGACAGAAATATGGGCATCTTCTCCTTTTGGTGGGTTATGGTTTACGACTAGTGATGAGTAGGGTTGAGCGAAATGGATCGTTCATTTTCATAAGTCGCCGACTTTTGGCAAAGTCGGCGTCTCATGAAACCGAGCCGATCCCTGTGTGGGGTCTGCCATGCGGTACGCGACTTTCGCGCCAAAGTCGCGTTTCAATTACGCTAACAGCGCCATTTCTCAGCCAATGAAGGTGGACTCAGAGTGTGGGCAGCGTGATGACATAGATCTCAGTCCCCACCATCTTAGAGAAGGGCATTGCAGTGATTGGCTTGCTTTCTGCGGCGTCACAGGGGCTATAAAGGGGCGTTCCCGCCGACCGCCATCTTACTGCTGCTGATCTGAGCGTAGGGAGAGGTTGCTGCCGCTTCTTCAGAAGCAGGGATAGTGATAGGCAGGGTACATAAAGCCACAAACCGCTTGTGCTGTAGCGATTTCCACTGTCCAACACCACCTTTTGTTTGCAGGGACAGTGGAAGCTACATTTTTTTTTCCTCAGCGCTGTAGCTCATTGGGCTGCCCTAGAAGGCTCCCTGATAGCTGCGTTGCTTTGTGTGTACGCCGCTGTACAAACCAACTGCTTTTTTCAAAGCACAAATCCTGTTTTTCCTTCCTTTCTGCACAGCTATCTTGTGTGTTTGTCCACACTTTTGTGTGCAGCAGTCCTTTTTATAGCTGCCTGCCATACTTTTCTGACATTACTGCAGGGAGATAAATATTGGCAAGTCTGCCTCTGTGCCATTGCTGTGTGTGGCATCTGTCTCTCATTGTGTGCCACCGAAAACCACTGTGTAATACTTGGCCATTTTTTTTTTTTACAAATTCTCCCTTTTCCAAAAAAAATAATTAGTGGGAGATAAATATTGGCAAGTCTGCCTCTGTGCCATTGCTGTGTGTGGCATCTGTCTCTCATTGTGTGCCACCAAAAACCACTGTGTAATACTTGGCGATTTTTTTTTTTGGGGGGGGGTAAATTCTCCCTTTTCAAAAAAAAATAATTAGTGGGAGATAAATATTGGTAAGTCTGCCTCTGTGCCATTGCTGTGTGTGGCATCTTTCTCTCATTGTGTGCCACCGAAAACCACTGTGTAATACTTGGCCATTTTTTTTTTTTTTTTTTACAAATTCTCCCTTTTAAAAAAAAAATAATTAGTGGGAGATAAATATTGGCAAGTCTGCCTCTGTGCCATTGCTGTGTGTGGCATCTGTCTCTCATTGTGTGCCACCAAAAACCACTGTGTAATACTTGGCCATTTTTTGGGGGGGGTAAATTCTCCCTTTTCAAAAAAAAATAATTAGTGGGAGATAAATATTGGCAAGTCTGCCTCTGTGCCATTGCTGTGTGTGGCATCTGTCTCTCATTGTGTGCCACTGAAAACCACTGTGTAATACTTGGCCATTTTGGGGGAGGGTAAATTCTCCCTTTTCAAAAAATAATAATTAGTGGGAAATAAATATTGGCAAGTCTGCCTCTGTGCCATTGCTGTGTGTGGCATCTGTCTCTCATTGTGTGCCACCGAAAACCACTGTGTAATACTTGGCCTTTTTTTGGGGGGGGTAAATTCCCCCTTTTCAAAAAAAAATAATTAGTGGGAGATAAATATTGGCAAGTCTGCCTCTGTGCCATTGCTGTGTGTGGCATCTGTCTCTCATTGTGTGACACCGAAAACCACTGTGTAATACTTGGTCATTTTTTGGGGGGGGTAAATTCTCCCTTTTCAAAAAAAAATAATTAGTGGGAGATAAATATTGGCAAGTCTGCCTCTGTGCCATTGCTGTGTGTGGCATCTGTCTCTCATTGTGTGCCACCGAAAACCACTGTGTAATACTTGGCCATTTTTTTGGGGGGGGTAAATTCTCCCTTTTCAAAAAATAATAATTAGTGGGAGATAAATATTGGCAAGCCTGCCTCTGTGCCATTGCTGTGTGTGGCATCTGTCTCTCATTGTGTGCCACCGAAAACCACTGTGTAATACTTGGCCTTTTTTTTTTTACAAATTCTCCCTTTTCAAAAAAAAATAATTAGTGGGAGATAAATATTGGCAAGTCTGCCTCTGTGCCATTGCTGTGTGTGGCATCTGTCTCTCATTGTGTGCCACTGAAAACCACTGTGTAATACTTGGCCATTTTTTTGGGGGGGTAAATTCTCCCTTTTCAAAAAAAAATAATTAGTGGGAGATAAATATTGGCAAGTCTGCCTCTGTGCCATTGCTGTGTGTGGCATCTGTCTCTCATTGTGTGCCACCAAAAACCACTGTGTAATACTTGGCCATTTTTTTTGGGGGGGGTAAATTCTCCCTTTTCAAAAAAAAATAATTAGTGGGAGATAAATATTGGCAAGTCTGCCTCTGTGCCATTGCTGTGTGTGGCATCTGTCTCTCATTGTGTGCCACCGAAAACCAGTGTGTAATACTGGGCCATTTTTTTTGGGGGGGTAAATTTTCCCTGTAAAAAAAAAATTAAGAGTGGGAGTCTGGGAGATAAAGACTGGCAAGTCTGCCTCTGTGCGTGGCATCTGTCTCTCATTATGTGCCACCGAAAACCAGTGTGTAATACTGGGCCATTTTTTTGAGGGGGGTAAATTCTCCCTGTAAAAAAAAAAATTAAGAGTGGGAGTCTGGGAGATAAAGATTGGCAAGTCTGCCTCTGTGCCAGTCCTGTGTGTGGCATCTGTCTCTCATTGTGTGCCACAGAAAACCTAGTGTGTAATATTTTTTTTTTTTAAATTCTCCCTGAAAAAAAAAATAGTGGGAGATTAAGATTGGCATTTCTGCTTGAGTGCCGATCCTGTGTGTGCCATCTGTCTCAAATTATTGGGGCACAGAAAACCAAGTGTGTAACATTGGGCCTGATTTTCCTTTCAGTGTCAGGCACCTGTAAAGGTATATATAAATCCTACAGAAGTTTGAGTTCACCTTATAAGTTGTTTTACAGTAACAAATACCGTTACTTTGGTTACGTTTTGCAAACAATGAGGAAGTTTAGTGGAAGAGGTCGTGGCCGTGGGCGGTCATTGTCAGCTGGTAATGATGGTAGTGGTGGTGGAGCATCAGGTGGTCATGGTAAAAGCAGTACATTATCTAAGTCTCGAGTTGTTGAGCCAGGTTCGTTGTCTGGCTACACAACGCCTCGAACGCTCTCTTTTCTGGGAGTAGGAAAACCACTTTTGAAGCCGGAGCAGGAGGAACAAGTATTGGCTTTCATAGCTGACTCTGCCTCTAGCTCTTTCGCCTCCTCCTCGGAAAGTGCCAAATGTCAGAGCAGTGCATCGTCAGTGGATGCTCCCGGTCGGGAACAAGTCGCTTCCTTGTGTCCTTCACCCAGAACAACAGTGAAGGATGCGTCAGTCGACACAACAGGTTATTCCATGGAGCTCTTTACACATACCATTCCTCGGTTAGACAGTGAAACAGTTAACAGGCCATGCCCATTAGAAGTTGAATCGGACATGGAGTGCACAGATGCACAGCCACAGCCAGATTACTATGCTGTTCCTTTGACTCAAACCAGAACATTGCCCTCGCAGTGTACTGAGGCAGAATCAAACTCAGCAGAGACTATGGTGCCCCGTCACGAACGCTATACCACCGGCTTACACGGTAACACAGACGAAGTTGCACACGACATAGAAGAGGAGGTCATAGATGACCCAGTTGTTGACCCTGATTGGCAGCCATTGGGAGAACAGGGTGCAGGCGGCAGTAGTTCTGAAGCGGAGGAGGAGGAGCCGCAGCAGGCATCAACATCACAACAGGTTCCATCTACCGGGCCCGTATCTGGCCAAAAACGCGTGGCAAAACCAAAACCTGTTGGAGGACAGCGTGGCCATCCGGTTAAAGAAGCTCAGTCTGCAATGCCTGAAAAGGTATCCGATAGTAGAAAGAGTGCAGTCTGGCATTTTTTTAAACAACATCCAAATGATCAGCGCAAAGTCATCTGTCAAAAATGTTCAACTATCTTAAGCAGAGGTCAGAATCTTAAAAGTCTAAATACAAGTTGCATGCATAGACATTTATCCACCATGCATTTGCAAGCCTGGACTAACTACCAAACATCCCTAAAGGTTGCAGCACCCTCGGCCAATGAAGCATCCCTTCCCTCACTGTAAACCCACCATTTCCCGCACCACCTGCAGTATGTGTGCAGCTTTCGTCGCCAGGCCAAAGCAGTCAGGGAATCACCAGGTTTGCAGTAGGAAACACTGCATGTAGGGCACCGGCAAGAATAACATCTCCAACCCTCTGTCACTCACCCATGTCCACCGGCACCACCGCTAGTTCCACGATCTCCAGCTCTCCAGTCCAGCTCACCCTACATGAGACTCTTGTTAGGAAAAGGAAGTACTCATCTGCGCATCCGCGTACACAGGGTTTGAACGCCCACATTGCTGGACTAATCTCATTAGAGATGATGCCCTACCGGTTAGTTGAAAGCGAAGCTTTCAAAGCACTGATGGACTACGCTGTACCACGCTACGAGCTACCCAGTTGGCACTTCTTTTCTAGAAAAGCCATCCCAGCCCTCCAACAGCATGTTAAAGACCGCATCGTCCATGCACTCAGGCAGTCTGTGACTGCAAAGGTGCACCTGACAACAGATGCATGGACCAGTAGGCATGGCCAGGGACGTTACGTGTCCATCATGGCACACTGGGTGAATGTGGTGGATGCAGGGTCCACAGGGGACAGCAATATTGGTACAGTTCTGCCTAGCCCACGGTCAAGGAAAGAGTTGGCTCTAGGCATTCGCCCCCCCTCCTCCTCTTCCTCCTCCTCCTGCAGAAGCGAGAGCTCGTCCACAGACCGCAGTCGCACATCCACTCCATCCGCATCTGCCACTGTTGCACACCAGGTGTGCCATTATGGGACAGCTAGTGGCAAGCGTCAGCAGGCTGTATTGGCAATGAAGTGTTTGGGCGACAACAGACACACCGCGGAAGTTCTGTCCGAGTTCTTGCACCAAGAAACTCAGTCATGGCTGGGCACTGTACATCTTGAGGCAGGCAAGGTAGTGAGTGATAACGGAAGGAATTTCATGGCTGCCATAGCCCTTTCCCAACTGAAACACATTCCTTGCCTGGCTCACACCTTAAACCTGGTGGTGCAGTGCTTCCTGAAAAGTTATCCGGGGTTACCCGACCTGCTCCTCAAAGTGCGCAGACTTTGCTCGCATATCCGCCGTTCGCCAGCCGTATGCAGAACTATCAGCGTTCTTTGAACCTTCCTCAGCATCGCCTAATCATCGACGTTGCAACAAGGTGGAACTCCACACTGCACATGCTTCAGAGAGTGTGCGAACAGAGGCATGCTGTTATGTATTTGTGGGAGGATACACGGGCAGGCAGTTGGATGGCAGACATGGAGTTGTCAGGTGTGCAGTGGTCGAAGCTACAAGACCTGTGTCAAGTCCTTCAGTGTTTTGAGGAATGCACATGGCTGGTTAGTGCAGACAACGCCATAATAAGCATGAGCATCCCCCTAATGCGTCTGCTGATGCAAAGTTTGACGCACATAAAGGAGCAGGCGTCTGCAGCCGAGGAAGAGGAAAGCCTTGATGACAGTCAGCCATTGTCTGGTCAGGGCCGTGTAGAGGACGCGGTAGCGGGCGAAGAGGAGGAGGAGGACGAGGAGGATGATGGGGATGAGTACTTTTTTAATGAGGAAGCTTCTCCTGGGCCAACAGAAATTAGTGGCGTTGCAAGGCCGGGTTCTGTTTTTTTAAGGGAGACAAGTGACGTAGATTTGCCTGTAACTGCCCCTCAAACCAGCACAACCGCAGATTTGACAACTGGAACTTTGGCCCACATGGCGGATTATGCCTTACGTATCCTCAAAAAGGACACACGCATTATTAAAATGATGAGCGATGACGATTACTGGTTGGCCTGCATCCTTGACCCTCGCTATAAAGGCAAATTGCAAAATATTATGCCACATGAGAACCTCGAACAAATATTAGCAACCAAACAAGCTACTCTTGTAGACCGTTTGATTCAGGCATTCCCAGCACACAGCGCCGGTGATGGTTCTCACACAAGCTGCAGGGGGCTACAGGGCAGAGGTGTTAGAGGTGCACAGATCAGAAGTGGCGTTGGACAGAGGGGTTTTCTGACCAGGTTGTGGAGTGATTTCGCAATGACTGCAGACAGGACAGGTACTGCAGCATCTATTCAAAGTGACAGGAGACAACATTTGTCCAGTATGGTTACTAACTATTTTTCATCCCTTATCGATGTTCTCCCTCAAGCGTCATTCCCATTTGATTACTGGGCATCCAAAATAGACACCTTGCCTGAATTGGCAGAATATGCATTGCAGGAGCTTGCTTGCCCAGCAGCTAGTGTGCTATCAGAAAGAGTATTCAGTGCTGCTGGTTCAATATTAACCGAAAAAAGGACTCGTCTGGCTACTCAAAATGTGGATGATCTCACCTTCATTAAAATGAACCACTCCTGGATTTCAAATTATTTTGCCCCACCTTTCCCGGCTGACACCTAGCTTTCCTATAAAAGGTCTTGCTTGTGGACTGGTCTTACTGAGTGTTCCAATCTCTTAATTTGCAGCAGCTGTTTGTCCAGCATACGACATGTTTACACCTCCCCCAATGGGAAAACTCCCCCCACGGGGCCGTGGTCTCGACACTTGTCTCAAGCACCCGTTACAGTGCTGTTTGTCTGAAGAGGTGGGTGTGCCCGCTTTTGGTCGACGGCACTGCCACTGGGTCCCTCATAGTACAATGTAGTGTCTCTGGCGGTGGTGGTGCGCACCCAACATCAGACACACCGTTGTAACATGAGGGGCCCTGGGATGGTACCGCCAGCCACAAGAGAGTTCCCCCACCCCCCAGCTCAAACTGTGCTCTACCACGTGCAAAATTATCTCGCACAGCTCCACCAATGTTTAGTCTATGCGCTGACATCATTCAATGCCTGGCACTGACAATACCAATTTGTTGACATCTATGATGCTAGTTAAAGTAGTCTGGGTCAGTGTCCTATATTGACACCAGTAAATACTAAGTTACTGCCAAATTACTTTGTCAGAACTCAGCAGATGAGCCCACCCCTGTACCTAAGTATGCCACCTTTTTTTTGTTGTTGTTGTTGTTTTGCGAGACATTAACATCTATTTATTTTTTGTGAGTACTAACTGTGTCAGACACTCCTTGCAATCCTCCTCCGCTGACCACAATGCTGCCTGTGTATCCATGTAACTGATTTAAAACTGCCATGAGCCTATTTTTTGTTATGTTAGGCCTTCGTTAGCCTGTCTGTGGTCACTCCTTGCAATACTCCTCCGCTGACCACAATGCTGCCTGTGTATCCATGTAACCTATTTAAAACTGCCATGAGCCTATTTTTTGTTATTTTAGGCCTTCGTTAGCCTGTCTGCGGTCACTCCTTGCAATACTCCTCCGCTGACCACAATGCTGCCTGTGTATCCATGTAACCTATTTAAAAATGCCATGAGCCTATTTTTTTATATTTTAGGCCTTCGTTAGCCTGTCTGCGGTCACTCCTTGCAATACTCCTCCGCTGACCACAATGCTGCCTGTGTATCCATGTAACCTATTTAAAACTGCCATGAGCCTATTTTTTGTTATTTTAGGCCTTCGTTAGCCTGTCTGCGGTCACTCCTTGCAATCCTCCTCCGCTGACCACAATGCTGCCTGTGTATCCATGTAACCTATTTAAAAATGCCATGAGCCTATTTTTTGTTATTTTAGGCCTTCGTTAGCCTGTCTGCGGTCACTCCTTGCAATACTCCTCCACTGACCACACCAATGCTGCCCGTGTACCCCTGGAACCTATTTAAAAGTTCATAGAGCCTATTTATATATTTTATTTAATATTAATAAAGCCATGATGGACTACGCTGTACCACGCTACGAGCTACCCAGTCGGCACTTCTTTTCTAGAAAAGCCATCCCAACCCTCCACCAGCATGTAAAAGACAGCATTGTCCATGCACTCTGGCAATCTGTGAGTACAAAGGTGCACCTGACAACAGACGCATGGACCTGTAGGCATGGCCACGGAAGGTTACGTGTCCATTACGGCGCAATGGGTTAATGTGGTGGATGCATGGTCCACAGGGGACAGCCTACTAAGTCTGTCTGCAGTCCCTAATTCAAATTGTCCTCCACTGTCTAAATCTGAGCTTCAACCTTCAGGCTCTCATTAAGTGCTTTTTTAACCAAAAATTGGTGGTTGGTGCCTACTAACGGTGTCTGCCCCTCCCTGGTGTTTTTCCTCAACTGAATAAAGCTGAGCTTCAACCTTCTGGCTCTCATTAAGTGCTGTTTTTTAAAAAATTGGTGGTTAGGGCCTACTAACGGTGTCTGCCCCTCCCTGGTGTTTATCCTCAACTGAATAAAGCTGAGCTTCAACCTTCTGGCTTTCGGCCTATAGTATCAGATATTAAACTGCATTTGGCCTTCAACTTTGGTTACGGCCTACTAACGGTGTCTGCCCCTCCCTGGTGTTTTTCCTCAACTGAATAAAGCTGAGCTTCAACCTTCTGGCTCTCATTAAGTGCTGTTTTTTAAAAAATTGGTGGTTAGGGCCTACTATCGGTGTCTGCCCCTCCCTGGTGTTTTTCCTCAACTGAATAAAGCTGAGCTTCAACCTTCTGGCTTTCGGCCTATAGTATCAGATATTAAACTGCATTTGGCCTTCAACTTTGGTTACGGCCTACTAACGGTGTCTGCCCCTCCCTGGTGTTTTTCCTCAACTGAATAAAGCTGAGCTTCAACCTTCTGGCTCTCATTAAGTGCTGTTTTTTAAAAAATTGGTGTTTAGGGCCTACTAACGGTGTCTGCCCCTCCCTGGTGTTTTCCCTCAACTGAATAAAGCTGAGCTTCAACCTTCTGGCTCTCATTAAGTGCTGTTTTTTAAAAAAAATTGGTGTTTAGGGCCTACTAACGGTGTCTGCCCCTCCCTGGTGTTTTCCCTCAACTGAATAAAGCTGAGCTTCAACCTTCTGGCTCTCATTAAGTGCTGTTTTTTAAAAAATTGGTGGTTAGGGCCTACTAACGGTGTCTGCCCCTCCCTGGTGTTTTTCCTCAACTGAATAAAGCTGAGCTTCAACCTTCTGGCTTTCGGCCTATAGTATCAGATATTAAACTGCATTTGGCCTTCAACTTTGGTTACGGCCTACTAACGGTGTCTGCCCCTCCCTGGTGTTTTTCCTCAACTGAATAAAGCTGAGCTTCAACCTTCTGGCTTTCGGCCTATAGTATCAGATATTAAACTGCATTTGGCCTTCAACTTTGGTTATGGCCTACTAACGGTGTCTGCCCCTCCCTGGTGTTTTTCCTCAACTGAATAAAGCTGAGCTTCAACCTTCTGGCTCTCATTAAGTGCTGTTTTTTTAAAAATTGGTGGTTAGGGCCTACTAACGGTGTCTGCCCCTCCCTGGTGTTTTCCCTCAACTGAATAAAGCTGAGCTTCAACCTTCTGGCTCTCATTAAGTGCTGTTGTTTAAAAAATTGGTGGTTAGGGCCTACTAACGGTGTCTGCCCCTCCCTGGTGTTTTTCCTCAACTGAATAAAGCTGAGCTTCAACTTTCTGGCTTTCGGCCTATAGTATCAGATATTAAACTGCATTTGGCCTTCAACTTTGGTTACGGCCTACTAACGGTGTCTGCCCCTCCCTGGTGTTTTTCCTCAACTGAATAAAGCTGAGCTTCAACCTTCTGGCTCTCATTAAGTGCTGTTTTTTAAAAAATTGGTGGTTAGGGCCTACTAACGGTGTCTGCCCCTCCCTGGTGTTTTCCCTCAACTGAATAAAGCTGAGCTTCAACCTTCTGGCTCTCATTAAGTGCTGTTTTTTAAAAAATTGGTGGTTAGGGCCTACTAACGGTGTCTGCCCCTCCCTGGTGTTTTTCCTCAACTGAATAAAGCTGAGCTTCAACCTTCTGGCTTTCGGCCTATAGTATCAGATATTAAACTGCATTTGGCCTTCAACTTTGGTTACGGCCTACTAACGGTGTCTGCCCCTCCCTGGTGTTTTTCCTCAACTGAATAAAGCTGAGCTTCAACCTTCTGGCTTTAGGCCTATAGTATCAGATATTAAACTGCATTTGGCCTTCAACTTTGGTTACGGCCTACTAACGGTGTCTGCCCCTCCCTGGTGTTTTTCCTCAACTGAATAAAGCTGAGCTTCAACCTTCTGGCTTTCGGCCTATAGTATCAGATATTAAACTGCATTTGGCCTTCAACTTTGGTTACGGCCTACTAACGGTGTCTGCCCCTCCCTGGTGTTTTTCCTCTACTGAATAAAGCTGAGCTTCAACCTTCTGGCTTTCGAGCCTATAGTATCAGATATTAAACTGCATCTGGCCTTCAACTTTGGTTACGGCCTACTAACGGTGTCTGCCCCTCCCTGGTGTTTTTCCTCAACTGAATAAAGCTGAGCTTCAACCTTCTGGCTCTCATTAAGTGCTGTTTTTTAAAAAATTGGTGGTTAGGGCCTACTAACGGTGTCTGCCCCTCCCTGGTGTTTTTCCTCAACTGAATAAAGCTGAGCTTCAACCTTCTGGCTCTCATTAAGTGCTGTTTTTTAAAAAATTGGTGGTTAGGGCCTACTAACGGTGTCTGCCCCTCCCTGGTGTTTTTCCTCAACTGAATATAGCTGAACTTCAACCTTCTGGCTTTCGGCCTATAGTATCAGATATTAAACTGCATTTGGCCTTCAACTTTGGTTACGGCCTACTAATGGTGTCTGCCCCTCCCTGGTGTTTTTCCTCAACTGAATAAAGCTGAGCTTCAACCTTCTGGCTTTTGGCGTACAGTAGCAGATATTAAACTGCATTTGGCCTACTAGTGTGGTTGGGCCCTTAAAACAGTGTCTGCTGCTCCTGGGTTTACTACTCCACTGAACAAAGCAATGCCGCCTGTTTAGTCCTGTTACAAATTTTGAACTGCATTTAGCCTACTTTATTCTTTGGCCCTATATCTCTTTCCTCCTCATCCTGCCCATTGCCCAGCCACTGCTAGATGAGTCTGCTGGTACATTGACCTAGACCACTACATTCCCCTTGCACTCTACACAACCAGAATCTGACCCTGCTGAAAGTAAGGTTCCCCTTCCCGCATGTTATACCACCTTACACAGGGACAAAGAGGAGGGTGCAGCTGAAAATGCAGGTTCCTTCATCAGGTGGGGGGGCATACTCGTTGGCGACGTCACTGGCACAGGGCCCCTCAGAGTACGCAAAAGTGTCGCTGCTGGTGGGAGGCGCCCCCGCCGTGCAAACACACCGCTGTACTTTGAGGGGCCCTGTGCCAGTGCCAATGCGAACGAGTGGGCCCCCCTGCTTGCTCAGGATCACAGCACTTGCAACGTTGAAATACTTACCTCTCCCTTCTCCACCGCCGTGACGTAGTCCACGTTTCCTGGGCCCACTAAAACCTTGAACCAGCACTACCCCCCACAACTTTTGCCAAATGACCCCCAAGTTCCAATGCCCAACTATTATTATAAAGTTAATTAAGATTGACAAGCTTCAGAAACAAGAATGGATGTTTTTGGCATTAAAATGGGCACTGTAGGTGTTTTCCTGGCCTCCACTCACTGCCGACTATGCTTCCCCATTGACTTGCATTGGGTTTCGTGTTTCGGTCGATCCCCGACTTTTAGCGATGATCGGCCGACTGCACTCGACTCGACTCTGGACAAAGTCGGGTTTCACAAAACCCGACTCGATCTTAAAAAGATGAAAGTCGCTCAACCCTAGTGATGAGCGAGCGTACTCGTTGCTCGGGTTTTCCCGAGCATGCACAGGTGGTCTCTGAGTATTTATGACTGCTCGGAGATTATGTTTTCATCGCCTCAGCAGCAGGATTTACAGCTATTAGCCAGCTTGAATATATGTGGGGATTCCCTAGCAACCAGGCAATCCCCACCAGGTACGGCTGGGGCTGAAATTCAGTTCTGGCATTTGAAATCACACAGGCCCGTGTTGTCCCCGTCTCCAAGAACCAGATGGGATATATTACTAATATTACCCTGTATGGAGGAAAGGAAGATTTACCAAAAGACCAATATTTCTAATGATACCCATGGCTGCTGGGGTAAGTGACGGAGTCAGCAACTTGGTGCTCCATCACAACTCTTAACAGTATGGGGGTCTTGAGAACACAGATTCTGTTAATAACGTAGCAGACAAGGCAGCCCATGACCAGACAGGCCCTTCTGACATTTGCCAGAATTGCCAGCTGGCCAGTCCGGCCCTGATCCCCACATGTACTCAGCCTGGATAATAGCTGTAAATCATTCAGCTGCTGTGATGAAAACTAAATCCACGAACACTAACAAATACTCAGAGGTCACCCGAGTGTGCTCGGGAAAACCCGAGCAACAAGTACACTCGCTCATCACTATTTACAACCCACCACCACCACCACAATTATCTTCTGACACAGAACTTTTATGTCTGAAGATACATACAGCTCTGGCAAAAATTAAGAGACCACTGTAAAATTTTCAGTTTGTCTTATTTTTCTCTTTATGTTTATATTTTTGAGTAAAATGTAAATTATTCTTTTATTCTATAAACTACTGACAACATGTATCCGAACTTCCAAGCAATACATTTTGTATTTATTTTCTGAAAATGAGAAATGGCTCAAAATTACAAAAAAAAAAATGCAGTCCTGCAGACCTCAAAAAGTGCAAAGAAAGCAAGTTCATAATCATTTAGAAACAACAATACTAATGTTTTAATTTAGGAAGGGTTCAGAAATCAATATTTTGTGGAATATCCATGATTTTTAATCACAGCTTTCATGCGTCTTGGCATGTTTTCCGCCAGTCTTTCACGCTGCTTTTGGGTGACTTTATGCCACTCTTGGTGCAAAAATATATGCAGTTCTTCTTTGTTTCATGGCTTGTGACTATCCATATTCCTCTTGACTACATTCCAGAGGTTTTCAATGGGGTCCAGGTCTGGAGATTGGGCTGGCCATGACAGGATTTTGATGTGGGGGTCCCTCATCCACACATTGACTGACCTAGCTGTGTGGCATGGTGCATTGTCCTGCTGGAAAAAACAGTCCTCAGAGTTGGGGAACATTGCCTGAGCAGAAGGAATCAACTGTTTTTCCAGGATAACCTTGTATGTGGCTTGATTCATCCGTCCTTCACAAAGATTAGCCTGCCCAATTCCAGCCTTGATGAAGCATTCCCAGATCATCACCGATCCTCCACCAAGTTTCAGAGTGTTTGCAAGACGCTGTGTCTTGTACGCCTCTCCAGGTCTCCCTCTAACTATTAGACAACCAGGTGTTGGGCAAAGCTGAAAATTAGACTCATCAGAGAAGATTATCTTACTCCAGTCCTCTATGGTCCAATCCTTATGGTCTTTGTCAAACTTCAGCCTGGCTCTCCTTTGCTTCTCATTGATGAAATGCTTTTTTATAGCTTTACATGACTTGAGCCCTGCCTCTAGGAGCCTCTTATGCACTGTTCTTGCCGTGCACTTCACCCCAGCTGCCATTTGCCATTCCTTTTGTAGGTCACTTGATGTCATCCTGCAGTTGCTGAGTGACATTTGAATAAGATGACTGTCATCCCAGTCAGTGGAGAGTCCCTTTGCCCTCTGATGGTCTTTATCTTTTCTGTCCCCAATGTTTGCTGCTTGACCTTGTTGTATTGGACTGAAAATTTTAAGGATGGAGGCAACATGACGCTAACTGTATCCCTCTGATAGTAAAGCCAGAATTGAGCCCTTCTTTTCCTCACTCAAGACTTTTCTTTTGAACTCCTTTGGCATGGTTAAAAGTTATTTTTTCATTCCTATTACTTTTGGGATATTACTAGCACTTGTTTGGCCATCCAGCTTTTCCTATTGCAAGAAGATTGTGAAGACCACAGCAGTGGTTTTATACTTTCCTTCATTAAATAAGATTGGGTTCAGTTGATCACCTAATCAGAAGCCCATTAAGTAGAATCAGATGTACTCTGGTTGGAATTCAACTGGCAGATACAATAATACTGATAATTATTCCTGATTGTAGGGTGGCTGCCTTATCGGTATTATTGCACCTGTGTATCTGCCATCTTAACTTGGGTCCGCTGTACCTTGGCTAGTGCAATTGTTTTGGAGGCCTTGGACAGGTAAGCATCTCTGCCTGTGTACTGGTGTTTTTTTGTCTAGAATAGTGGAGGTTTTTCCTCTTATGGTGGTTTTTTTGGAATTCAAGTGGCACAGGAATGGAATGGCTGTCAGACATGTAGAGAAGCAGATGTTTATTAGGGTTGAGCGACTTTGACTTTTTTAGGGTCGAGTCATGTTTCGCGAAACCCGACTTTTTGAAAAGTCGAGTCGGGCGAAATCGGCCGATTACTGCGAAAAGTCGAGGATCGGCCAGAACACGAAACCTTATGCACGTCAATGGGGATTTTTTTTTTCTCTCTCTCTCTCTCTCTCTCTCTCTCTCCCCTCCATCCCAGCCCCGAAAATTTCGTTTTACACATTGCAAATCCCTACTGCGCACAAGCGATACAATGATGATAGGCGTACACGCCCCTAACCCCTATGTCATCACTCTGCCCACACTCCTTCATTGGCTGAAAAAATGGCGCTAAACGCGTCATACGAAACGCGACTTTGGCGCCAAGATCGCGTACCGCATGGCCGACCCCACACAGGGATTGGGTCGGGTTTCATGAGACGCCGACTTTGCCAAAAGTCGGCGACTTATGAAAATGAACGATCCGTTTCGCTCAACCCTAATGTTTATAAAAGAGTGCAGTGGTCTCTTAATTTTTGCCAGAGCTATATATGTGAAAATCTTAACAACTTCCTGAGTTAGCAGGAGGAACTATTTGGCAATTATATTTGTATTTTCACTCACTTGTATAGCACCATTGATTTCACATCGATTTACAGACATAATCACTGTCCCCCTATAAGTGTGTTGAAGTTGAAACTAGAACACCCAAAATAAACTCATGCATATAAGGGAAGAACAAACAAACTCCTTGCAGTTGTTATTCCTGGTGGAATTTGAACCCCAGCACTGCAAACTACAGTGCTAATCACTGAGCCCATGCTGCCTAAGTAGAGTGCATGAGATTATTGAAATATCTCACTATCATTAAGTATGCATAGCAAGCTCTCTGCTTGGATATCAATTACCATAATATTCTATGTTGCAGGAAAGGAGAGTTGAATGCAAAAAAAAAAATTGTCCTCTTTGCAGTGGTTTAATATGAACTGATTACCATATATACTCAAGTATAAGCTGAATTTTTCAATAGATTTTTTGTGCTGAAAATGCCCCCCTTGGCTTATACACGAGTCATTTGCAAGAAAGCTGGCTGGGGAGGGGGATCGGCAGAACAGTGGCAGGAGCCGGTGGCTGTGGCTGTAACTGTGCAGCGGCTAAAGAGAAATGAAAATTCATTTCGCTTATTGCGTACAGTGACAGTGCATACTGGGATAGAGGGAGTCACGCATACAACGACGGGACAGGGAGCCATGCATACAACAACGGGACCAGGGGAGCCATGCATATGACGGGACCAGGGTAGCCATGCATACAAAATGGGATGGGGGAGCCACACATATCAACACAGGAAAGGGGGAGCCACGCATACCAGGACAGGATGGGGGTGAGCCATGCATGCCAGGGCAGGATGGGGGAGCCAGGCATACCAGGACAGGAAGGAGGGTGAGCCACGCATAGCAGGACAGTGGCAAGGGAAGCCATGCATAGCAGGACAGAGACAGGGGAGTCATGCATAGCAGGACAGGGATTGGGGACAATTCAGACCCAACTTATACTCGAGTCAATAAGCTTACCCAGTTTTCTCTGGCAAAATTAGGTGCCTTGGATTATACTCGGGTTGGCTTATACTCGAGTATATATGGTAAATGATATTCTATTGTCTAATTGTCTGAAAAATATATTCATTTTGAAAAAAAATTTTCAACTTTCAACTTTTTATATGTCAGATTCTGGAGAAATCAAAATAGCCTATGTATTAGACTATGAAGATCCGAATATTGTTCATGAGCAGAGATTAATCGTCCATGCATTTGATAATGACAGAGTTCATATAACAGCAGCAGAACTAACAGTGAGACTAATTGATGTTAATGATAACTATCCACAATGTGAAGGCTACCCCAACATGTGAGTACAAGATTCAATTCTATTCAACTGATTACAAACAGCAGGTACTATAATGCAGCCATACTGTTAAACATCAGTACATACAACTTTAATCATGTGCAATTGTCTAATGAATTGCTGGTAGCTATACGGCACTCCTGTAGTGCGAAGAGGTGCCCAAGTAGGGTTCCAACCCATAAGTTATATAGTAGAGAAAGTTTGGCATTCAGAAGGTTGTGGTGAAAAATAGATAAAGTATTTGATAGGCAATCTGTATTAAATTAATGTTTCGGTCCTACATTGGACCTTCATCAGAACTGATTGCTGGATGGGTGACCAGGAGCATAGTATTAGCAATAGCACTGGGAATTGGCATGGCGCCATTCCAGAAGCGACGTGTGTCACAATACCCAGCACTATTGCTAACACTATTAAATACACAACATTCCCCTATAGTAATACAGACCCTAGAATAACCTATGAATAAGGAACCCAAGCAAAACTCAAGACCAAAACCCTTTAGAACACACCCCATAGTTTGAACTACAACTAGAAATGTAGACCCCATACCAGACCCCTACACTTTCTTCATTTGAATAATCTCACTTTAACATTATAGAAAACATATACACATGTGTTATTTGTCCTTATTTGGTCAGATGGTAGGGCAGGTTCTCCATAAAGCAATTTTGTAATGATCTTGGTCTTGCAATGGCCAGGATTAACAGCAAAATCTTTGACCGAGGAGCTCTATAAACTCACGTTTCTTCTCTTAAAGTTTCAGAAGTATTTTAAAATAACCAAAGCCAGATAAGTTCCTCAGTCTTTGAGGAAGATAAAAATTAACATATCAACTGAATAGAAGCTGACCTTCGGTTCTCAGCAATGGCCAGTGTACAGAATTTTGGTCCTACACAACTGCCATTGGGTTGCAGTGTGTCAGACCCCAATGATTTGATATTTATGACTGATATCATTATCAAGGTAGTGGGCAAATCAGTTAAGTTGATGTTATAGAATATGTCTTTGTCTTGGCATCGGTAGCCAGCAATTGCCACTAGTACTACGATCAGTTTTTTATATATATACATATATATATATATATATATATATATATATATATATATATATATATATATATATCATATTTACTGTGAATATTATGTACTTTACTATGTCTTTGATTTCTATTAGGATTCAAGTTGCTGAAACAACTGCCATAAACAGCCCGTTGCTGCAAATTTTGTGTGTGGATAAAGACATAGAGGAGCCAAATAATGTTCTCAGTTATAAGATGAATCCTTTGGATGAGTTTTCAGCAAAAAAGTTCACTCTCATTGGCAATACAATTATCGTGAGTTAAATATAATATGAACAGTGCACAGTTATCTTTCAATATGACAACCAATTATTACAGCTTCTTGAAAGTAAAATAAAAAATAAAAATGCAATAAAACGTGCAAGTCAAATAATTAGTCACACACTTCAACTACTAGCTACAATTGGTTGGTTCAGAGGTAGAATTTGCACCTTTTAATTCTAATGTCTGAGGCAAATAGAATGATTACGCGCCCAGTAGGGACTCTGCCATTAAACCATGGTGGTTGGCTGGGGTACTTTGCAAATTTTGCATTGGAGCATATTAGCATAAATTATTTTACTGATGCAGATTTATTATTATATTGCAGCTGTAGAAATGTAGAAAGGTCTTATGAATAAAAAGCATAAATGGTTCCTTTATATTTCACATTCCTTTTTAAATAAAACCAACATTCCAAGAACAATGGGAGAGTTGAGCAGAGTAATTTAAATAATGCCAACATTCCGAGAAGAATGGGAGAGTTCCACAGAGTAATTTAAATCACAATAACATTCCGAGAACAATGGGAGAGTTCCTCAGAGTAATTTCAATAACGCCAACATTCTGAGAACAATGGGAGAGTTCCGCAGAGTAATTTAAATAATGCCAACAGTCCGAGAACAATGGGAGAGTTCTTCAGAGTAATTTAAATAACGCTAACATTCCGAGAACAATGAGAGAGTTCCGCAGAATAATTTAAATAAGACCGACATTCCGAGAACAATGGGAGAGTTCTGCAGAGTAATTTAAGTTATGTCAACATTCCAAGAACAATGGAAGAGTTCCGCAGAGTAATTTAAATAGTGCCAACATTCCGAGAACAAAAGGAGCGTTCCGCAGAGTAATTTAAATAACGCCAACATTCCGAGAGTAATTTAAATAACGCCAACATTCCGAGAACAATGGCAGAGTTCCATAGAGTAATTTAAATAACACCAACATTCCGAGAACAATGGCAGAGTTCCATAGAGTAATTTAAATAGCGCCAACATTCTGAGAAAAAATTAAATGAAGCCAACATTCCGAGAACAATGGGAAAGTTCCGCAGAGTAATTTAAACAGCGCCAACATTCCGAGAACATTTTAAATAATGCCAACATTCCGAGAACAATGGGAGAGTTCCGCAGAGTAATTTAAATAGCGCCAACAATCCGAGAGTAATTTAAATAACGCCAACATTCCAAGAACAATGGGAGAGTTCCGCAGAGTAATTTAAATAACACCAACATTCCGAGAACAATGGGAGAGTTCCGCAGAGTAATTTAAATCACAATAACATTCCAAGAACAATGGGAGAGTTCCGCTGAGTAATTTAAATCACAACAACATTCCGAGAACAATGGGAGAGTTCCACAGAGTAATTTAAATAACGTCAACATTCTGAGAACAATGGGAGAGTTCTGCAGAGTAATTTAAATAAAACCAACATTCCAAGAACAATGGGAGAGTTGAGCAGAGTAATTTAAATAATGCCAACATTCCGAGAAGAATGGGAGAGTTCCACAAAGTAATTTAAATCACAATAACATTCCGAGAACAATGGGAGAGTTCCGCAGAGTAATTTCAATAACGCCAACATTCCGAGAACAATGGGAGAGTTCTGCAGAGTAATTTAAATTACAATAAAATTCCGAGAACAATGGCAGAGTTCCATAGAGTATTTTAAAAAACACTAACATTCCGAGAACAATGGCAGAGTTCCATAGAGTAATTTAAATAACGCCAATATTCCGAGAACAATGGGAGAGTTCCGCAGAGTAATTTCAATAACGCCAACATTCCGCAAACAATGGGAGAGTTCCGCAGAGTAATTTAAATAACGCCAACATTCCGAGAACAATGGCAGAGTTCTGCAGAGTAATTTAAATAACGCCAACATTCCGAGAACAATGAGAGAGTTCCACAGAATAATTTAAATAAGACCAACATTCCGAGAACAATGGGAGAGTTCTGCAGAGTAATTTAAGTAACGTCAATATTCTGAGAACAATGGGAGAGTTCCGCAGAGTAATTTAAATAGTGCCAACATTCCGAGAACAAAGGGAGAGTTCCGCAGAGTAATTTAAATAACGCCAACATTCCGAGAGTAATTTAAATAATGCCAACATTCCGAGAACAATGGCAGAGTTCCATAGAGTAATTTAAATAACACCAACATTCCGAGAACAATGGCAGAGTTCCATAGAGTAATTTAAATAGCGCCAACATTCCGAGAAAAATTTAAATGATGCCAACATTCCGAGAACAATGGGAGAGTTCCGCAGAGTAATTTAAATAGCGCCAACATTCCGAGAACATTTTAAATAATGCCAACATTCCAAGAACAATGGGAGAGTTCCGCAGAGTAATTTAAATAGCGCCAACAATCCGAGAGTAATTTAAATAATGCCAACATTCTGAGAAGAATGGGAGAGTTCAGCAGAGTAACTTAAATAACGCCAACATTCCGAGAAAAATTTAAATGACGCCAACATTCCGAGAACAATGGGAGAGTTCCGCAGAGTAATTTAAATAGTGCCAACATTCCGAGAAAAAATGGGAGAGTTCTGCAGAGTAATTTAAATAATGCCAACATTCCGAGAAAAAATGGGAGAGTTCTGCAGAGTAATTTAAATAAAACCAACATTCCGAGAACAATGGGAGAGTAACACAGAGTAATTTAAATAACGTCAACATTCCGAGAACAATGGGAGAGTTCTGCAGAGTAATTTAAATAAAACTAACATTCCAAGAACAATGGGAGAGTTCTGCAGAGTAATTTAAATAATGCCAACATTCCGAGAAGAATGGGAGAGTTCCACAGAGTAATTTAAATCACAATAACATTCCGAGAACAATGGGAGAGTTCCGCAGAGTAATTTCAATAACGCCAACATTCCGAGAACAATGGGAGAGTTCCGCAGAGTAATTTAAATAATGCCAACAGTCCGAGAACAATGGGAGAGTTCTGCAGAGTAATTTAAATAACACTAACATTCCGAGAACAATGAGAGAGTTCCGCAGAATAATTTAAATAAGACCGACATTCCGAGAACAATGGGAGAGTTCTGCAGAGTAATTTAAGTTACGTCAACATTCCGAGAACAATGGAAGAGTTCCGCAGAGTAATTTAAATAGTGCCAACATTCCGAGAACAAAAGGAGCGTTCCGCAGAGTAATTTAAATAACACCAACATTCCGAGAGTAATTTAAATAACGCCAACATTCTGAGAACAATGGCAGAGTTCCATAGAGTAATTTAAATAACACCAACATTCCGAGAACAATGGCAGAGTTCCATAGAGTAATTTAAATAGCGCCAACATTCCGAGAAAAATTTAAATGACGCCAACATTCCGAGAACAATGGGAAAGTTCCGCAGAGTAATTTAAATAGCGCCAACATTCCAAGAACATTTTAAATAATGCCAACATTCCGAGAACAATGGGAGAGTTCCGCAGAGTAATTTAAATAGCGCCAACAATCCGAGAGTAATTTAAATAACGCCAACATTCCAAGAACAATGGGAGAGTTCCGCAGAGTAATTTAAATAACACCAACATTCCGAGAACAATGGGAGAGTTCCGCAGAGTAATTTAAATCACAATAACATTCCAAGAACAATGGGAGAGTTCCGCTGAGTAATTTAAATCACAACAACATTCCGAGAACAATGGGAGAGTTCCACAGAGTAATTTAAATAACGTCAACATTCCGAGAACAATGGGAGAGTTCTGCAGAGTAATTTAAATAAAACCAACATTCCAAGAACAATTGGAGAGTTTAGCAGAGTAATTTAAATAATGCCAACATTCCGAGAAGAATGGGAGAGTTCCACAGAGTAATTTAAATCACAATAACATTCTGAGAACAATGGGAGAGTTCCGCAGAGTAATTTCAATAACGCCAGCATTCCGAGAACAATGGGAGAGTTCTGCAGAGTAATTTAAATTACAATAAAATTCTGAGAACAATGGCAGAGTTCCATAGAGTATTTTAAAAAACACCAACATTCCGAGAACAATGGCAGAGTTCCATAGAGTAATTTAAATAACTCCAATATTCCGAGAACAATGGGAGAGTTCCGCAGAGTAATTTCAATAAAGCCAACATTCCGCAAACAATGGGAGAGTTCCACAGAGTAATTTAAATAACGCCAACATTCCGAGAACAATGGCAGAGTTCTGCAGAGTAATTTAAATAACGCCAACATTCCGAGAACAATGAGAGAGTTCCGCAGAATAATTTAAATAAGACCAACATTCCGAGAACAATGGGAGAGTTCTGCAGAGTAATTTAAGTAACGTCAACATTCTGAGAACAATGGGAGAGTTCCGCAGAGTAATTTAAATAGTGCCAACATTCCGAGAACAAAGGGAGAGTTCCGCAGAGTAATTTAAATAGCACCAACAATCCGAGAGTAATTTAAATAACGCCAACATTCTGAGAACAATTTAAATGACGCCATCATTCCTAGAACAATGGGAGAGTTCCGCAGAGTAATTTAAATAGTGCCAACATTCCGAGAACAATTTAAATAACCCCAATATTCCGAGAACAATGGGAGAGTTCAGCAGAGTAACTTACATAACGCCAACATTCCGAGAAAAATTTAAATGACGCCAACATTCCGAGAACAATGGGAGAGTTCCGCAGAGTAATTTAAATAGCGCCAACATTCTGAGAACAATTTAAATAATGCCAACATTCCGAGAACAATGGGAGAGTTCCACAGTGTAATTTAAATAATGCCAACATTCCGAGAGTAATTTAAATAACGCCAACATTCCGAGAACAATGGGAGAGTTCAGCAGAGTAATTTAAATAACGCCAACATTCAGAGAACAATTTAAATGACGCCAACATTCCTAGAACAATGGGAGAGTTCCGCAGAGTAATTTAAATAGTGCCAACATTCCGAGAACAATTTAAATAACGCCAACATTCCGAGAACAATGGGACAGTTCCGCAGAGTATTTTAAATAATGCCAACATTCCGAGAAGAATTGGAGAGTTCCGCTGAGTAATTTAAATCACAACAACATTCCGAGAACAATGGGAGAGTAACACAGAGTAAATTAAATAACGTCAACATTCCGAGAACAATGGGAGAGTTCTGCAGAGTAATTTAAATAAAACCAACATTCCAAGAACAATGGGAGAGTTGAGCAGAGTAATTTAAATAATGCCAACATTCCGAGAAGAATGGGAGAGTTCCACAGAGTAATTTAAATCACAATAACATTCCGAGAACAATGGGAGAGTTCCGCAGAGTAATTTCAATAACGCCAACATTCCGAGAACAATGGGAGAGTTCCGCAGAGTAATTTAAATAATGCCAACAGTCCGAGAACAATGGGAGAGTTCTGCAGAGTAATTTAAATAACGCTAACATTCCGAGAACAATGAGAGAGTTCCGCAGAATAATTTAAATAAGACCGACATTCCGAGAACAATGGGAGAGTTCTGCAGAGTAATTTAAGTTACGTCAACATTCCGAGAACAATGAAAGAGTTCCGCAGAGTAATTTAAATAGTGCCAACATTCCGAGAACAAAAGGAGCATTCCGCAGAGTAATTTAAATAACGCCAACATTCCGAGAGTAATTTAAATAACGCCAACATTCCGAGAACAATGGCAGAGTTCCATAGAGTAATTTAAATAACACCAACATTCCGAGAACAATGGCAGAGTTCCATAGAGTAATTTAAATAGCGCCAACATTCCGAGAAAAATTTAAATGACGCCAACATTCCGAGAACAATGGGAAAGTTCCGCAGAGTAATTTAAATAGCGCCAAGAATCCAAGAGTAATTTAAATAACGCAAACATTCCAAGAACAATGGGAGAGTTCCGCAGAGTAATTTAAATAACACCAACATTCCGAGAACAATGGGAGAGTTCCGCAGAGTAATTTAAATAACACCAACATTCCGAGAACAATGGGAGAGTTCCGCAGAGTAATTTAAATCACAATAACATTCCGAGAAGAATTGGAGAGTTCCGCTGAGTAATTTAAATCACAACAACATTCCGAGAACAATGGGAGAGTAACACAGAGTAATTTAAATAACGTCAACATTCCGAAAACAATGGGAGAGTTCTTAAGAGTAATTTAAATAAAACCAACATTCCAAGAACAATGGGAGAGTTGAGCAGAGTAATTTAAATAATGCCAACATTCCGAGAAGAATGGGAGAGTTCCACAGAGTAATTTAAATCACAATAACATTCCGAGAACAATGGGAGAGTTCCGCAGAGTAATTTCAATAACGCCAACATTCCGAGAACAATGGGAGAGTTCCGCAGAGTAATTTAAATAATGCCAACAGTCCGAGAACAATGGGAGAGTTCTGCAGAGTAATTTAAATAACGCTAACATTCCGAGAACAATGAGAGAGTTATGCAGAATAATTTAAATAAGACCGACATTCCGAGAACAATGGGAGAGTTCTGCAGAGTAATTTAAGTTACGTCAACATTCTGAGAACAATGGAAGAGTTCCGCAGAGTAATTTAAATAACGCCAACATTCCGAGAGTAATTTAAATAACGCCAACATTCCGAGAACAATGGCAGAGTTCCATAGAGTAATTTAAATAACACCAACATTCCGAGAACAATGGCAGAGTTCCATAGAGTAATTTAAATAGGGCCAACATTCCGAGAAAAATTTAAATGACGCCAACATTCCGAGAACAATGGGAAAGTTCCGCAGAGTAATTTAAATAGCGCCAACAATCCGAGAGTAATTTAAATAACGCCAACATTCCAAGAACAATGGGAGAGTTCTGCAGAGTAATTTAAATAACACCAACATTCCGAGAACAATGGGAGAGTTCCGCAGAGTAATTTAAATAACACCAACATTCCGAGAACAATGGGAGAGTTCCGCAGAGTAATTTAAATCACAATAACATTCCGAGAACAATGGGAGAGTTCCGCAGAGTAATTTCAATAACGCCAACATTCCGAGAACAATGGGAGAGTTCCGCAGAGTAATTTAAATAATGCCAACAGTCCGAGAACAATGGGAGAGTTCTGCAGAGTAATTTAAATAACACTAACATTCCGAGAACAATGAGAGAGTTCCGCAGAATAATTTAAATAAGACCGACATTCCGAGAACAATGGGAGAGTTCTGCAGAGTAATTTAAGTTACGTCAACATTCCGAGAACAATGGAAGAGTTCCGCAGAGTAATTTAAATAGTGCCAACATTCCGAGAACAAAAGGAGCGTTCCGCAGAGTAATTTAAATAACGCCAACATTCCGAGAGTAATTTAAATAACGCCAACATTCCGAGAACAATGGCAGAGTGCCATAGAGTAATTTAAATAACACCAACATTCCGAGAACAATGGCAGAGTTCCATAGAGTAATTTAAATAGCGCCAACATTCCGAGAAAAATATAACCCCTTCCTGACATCCGACGTACTATCCCGTCGAGGTGGGGTGGGCCCGTATGACTGCCGACGGGATAGTACGTCCAGCGCGATCGGCGGTGCTCACGGGGGGAGCGCGGCCGATCGCGGCCGGGTGTCAGCTGCCTATCGCAGCTGACATCCGGCACTATCTGCCAGGAGCGGTCACGGACCGCCCCCGGCACATTAACCCCCGGCACACCGCGATCAAACATGATCGCGATGTGCCGGCGGTGCAGGGAAGCATCGCGCAGGGAGGGGGCTCTGTTATGATTTTCCCAATGGCAGGGAAATCAAAATAACAACGGACTAGCTCTCGGGTGATGGGAACTAAAGTGACCGTGACCTGAACCTGACACGACACTGGAAGTAGCCGGGGAGTGTTTCCTACGATGCCCTAGACACCACGCGCCAGCCGGAGATCTAACTACCCCTATCAGAGGAATATACAGGCCTGCCTTACCTCCAGAGATGAACCCCAAAAGGAGATAGCAGCCCCCCACAGATATTGACGGTGAGTCAAGAGGAAAAGACACACGTAGGATGAACAGCAGATTTAGCACAGTGAGGTCCGCTTACTAGATAGCAGAAGTACAGGAAAGAGTCACTTCACGGTCAACTTCAAAACACTACTCAAAAACACCATCCTGAAATTACTTTAAAACTCCAGTGACAACTCATGCCACTGGAGTGGCAATTCCAGTCCACGAGAGCTTCCAGCTACAGAGAGTCACATTGCAAATAGCTGGACAAAAATAGAATAAACTAGAAACTAAATTCAACTTAGCTGAACAGGATCTTGAGGCAGGAGAATGCAACAGAATGCTACTGATACATTGTTGGCCGGCATCAGACCAGCAGCCAAGCAGCCTTAAATAGGAAACTCCCCTAATGGGTGTCAACAGGTGATCAAGGATAGAAGAAGGCAAATAAGTGGCACTACCATAAAACACCACCGGGGGAGCCCACAAACAGAATTCACAACAGTACCCCCCCCCTTAAGGAGGGGGCACCGAACCCTCACCAGAACCACCAGGGCGATCTGGATGAGCACTATGAAATGCACGAACCAAATCAGGAGCATGAACATCAGATGCTGTCACCCAAGAATTATCCTCCTGACCATAGCCTTTCCACTTAACCAGATACTGAAGTTTCCGTCTGGAAACACGGGAGTCCAAGATCTTTTCCACCACATACTCCAACTCACCCTCAACCAGCACAGGAGCAGGAGGATCAGCAGACGGAACAACCGGCACCTCATACCTCCGCAACAATGACCGATGAAAAACATTATGAATAGTAAAAGATGCTGGGAGGTCCAAACGAAAGGACACAGGATTGAGAACCTCCAGAATCCTATAAGGGCCGATAAACCGAGGCTTAAACTTAGGAGACGAGACCTTCATAGGAACAAATCGAGAAGACAACCAAACCAGGTCCCCAACACAAAGACGAGGACAGACACGCCGATGACGATTAGTGAACTGTTGAGTCTTCTCCCGGGACAACTTCAGATTGTCCACAACCTGTCCCCAAATCTGATGCATTCTATCAACCACAGCATCTACTCCAGGACAATCCGAAGACTCCAATTGACCGGACGAAAAGCGAGGGTGAAACCCTGAATTACAAAAAAATGGAGAAACCAAAGTGGCAGAACTGGCCCGATTGTTAAGGGCAAACTCTGCCAATGGCAAAAAATCAAGCCAATCGTCCTGATCAGCGGACACAAAACACCTCAAGTAAGTCTCCAAGGTCTGATTAGTACGCTCAGTCTGGCCATTAGTCTGAGGATGGAATGCAGACGAAAAAGACAAGTCGATGCCCATCCTCCCACAGAACGCCCGCCAAAATCTAGACACAAACTGAGTACCCCTGTCAGACACTATATTCTCAGGAATACCATGCAAACGCACAACATTCTGAAAAAATAGAGGGACCAGCTCAGGGGAGGAGGGCAATTTGGGCAAAGGTACCAAGTGAACCATCTTGGAAAAACGGTCACACACCACCCAGATGACGGACATCCTACGAGAAACAGGAAGGTCAGAAATAAAGTCCATAGAGATGTGCGTCCAAGGCCTCTTAGGAATAGGCAAGGGCAACAACAACCCGCTGGCCCGGGAACAGCAGGGCTTAGCCCGAGCACAAACATCACAAGACTGCACAAAAATACGTACATCTCGAGACAAGGAAGGCCACCAGAAGGACCTAGATACCAGATCCCTGGTGCCAAAAATTCCAGGATGACCTGCCAACGCGGAAGAGTGAACCTCCGAAATAACTCTACTGGTCCAGTCATCAGGGACAAACAATCTACCAGGCGGACAGCGATCAGGCCTATCCACCTGAAACTCCTGCAAAGAGCGCCGCAGGTCTGGGGAGACAGCTGACAATATCACCCCATCCTTCAGGATGCCAGTAGGTTTGGAATCACCAGGCGAGTCAGGCTCAAAACTCCTAGAGAGGGCATCCGCCCTCACATTCTTAGACCCAGGCAGATATGAAACCACAAAGTTAAATCGAGAGAAAAACAACGACCAGCGCGCCTGTCTAGGATTCAGACGCCTGGCTGACTCAAGATAAATTAGATTTTTGTGGTCAGTCAAGACCACCACCTGGTGTCTAGCACCCTCAAGCCAATGACGCCACTCCTCAAATGCCCACTTCATGGCCAAGAGCTCCCGATTTCCAACATCATAATTTCGCTCAGCGGGCGAAAACTTTCGAGAGAAAAACGCACATGGTCTCATCACTGAGCAGTCAGGACCTTTCTGCGACAAAACTGCACCTGCTCCGATCTCGGAAGCATCTACTTCAACCTGGAACGGGAGCGAAACATCAGGCTGGTGCAACACAGGAGCAGAAGAAAAGCGGCGCTTAAGCTCCCGAAAGGCCTCCACAGCCGCAGAGGACCAATTAGCAACATCAGCACCCTTCTTGGTCAAATCAGTCAAAGGTTTAGCAATGGCAGAAAAACCCGCTATGAATTGGCGATAGAAATTAGCAAATCCCAAGAATTTCTGAAGACTCTTTAGAGAAGTAGGTTGTACCCAATCACAAATAGCCTGAACCTTAACAGGGTCCATCTCCATAGATGAAGGGGAAAAAATATATCCCAAAAAGGAAATTCTCTGAACCCCAAAAATACACTTTGAGCCCTTCACAAATAGAGAATTAGCTCGTAAAACCTGAAAAACTCTCCTGACCTGTTGAACATGAGATTCCCAGTCCTCCGAAAAAATCAAAATATCATCCAAATACACAATCATAAATTTATCCAGATATTCACGGAAAATATCGTGCATAAAGGACTGAAAAACGGAAGGGGCATTCGCGAGACCGAAAGGCATTACCAAATACTCAAAATGGCCTTCAGGCGTATTAAATGCGGTCTTCCACTCATCCCCCTGCTTAATCCGCACCAAATTATACGCACCACGTAGATCGATCTTAGTGAACCACTTCGCCCCCTTTATGCGAGCAAAAAGATCAGTCAGTAAAGGTAACGGATACTGGTATTTAACTGTAATCTTATTCAGAAGTCGATAGTCGATACAAGGTCTCAAAGAACCATCCTTTTTACCCACAAAGAAAAACCCTGCCCCCAGTGGAGACAAAGAGGGGCGAATATGACCCTTTTCCAAAGATTCTCTGATATACTCCCGCATAGCAGTATGTTCAGGTACAGACAAATTAAACAAGCGACCCTTAGGAAATTTACTACCGGGAATCAACTCAATAGCGCAGTCACACTCTCTGTGAGGAGGGAGAGAATCAGTTTTAGGCTCCTGAAAGACATCATAAAAATCTGACAGAAATGCTGGGATCTCAGAGGGAGTAGATGAAGAAATGGGAACCAAAGGTGCATCCCCATGAATCCCCTGACATCCCCAGCTCAGCACAGACATTGATCTCCAGTCCAAGACTGGATTATGAATTTGTAACCATGGTAATCCAAGTACTAATACGTCATGTAGATTATATAACACAAGGAAACGAATAATCTCCTGATGGTCTGGGGACAGATGCATAGTCACTTGTGTCCAATATTGTGGTTTATTGCTAGCCAAAGGTGTAGAATCAATACCCTTTAAGGGAATAGAAACCTCCAGAGGCTCTAAATCAAACCCACAACGCTTGGCAAAGGACCAATCCATGAGACTCAGAGCGGCGCCAGAATCCACATAAGCATCCACAGTAACAGATGATAAAGTACAAATCAATGTCACGGACAAAAGAAATTTAGACTGCAAGGTACCCATAGAAAAAGATTTATCAACCTTTTTATCAACCTTCTTTATGCGTTTAGAGCATGCTGATATAACATGAGCTGGATCTCCACAATAGAAGCACAACCCATTTTTGCGCCTGTAATTCTGTCGTTCGCCTCTAGACAATACACTATCGCATTGCATATGCTCTGGTGCCTTTTCAGAGGTCACCGCCAAATGATGCACAGGTTTTTGCTCAAAAGATACCGCCATATGGTGCACAGGTTTTTGCTCAGAAGATACCGCCATATGGTGCACAGGTTTTTGCTCAAAAGATACCGCCATATGGTGCACAGATTTTTGCTCAGAAGATACCGCCATATGGTGCACAGATTTGCGCTCCCGTAAACGCCGATCAATCTGGATAGCCAATTTCATGGCATCATTCAGACCTGTAGGCACAGGGAACCCCACCATGACATCCTTCACGGCATCAGAGAGACCTTCTCTGAAATTAGCTGCTAGAGCGCACTCATTCCATTTAGTAAGCACCGACCATTTACGAAATTTTTGGCAGTATATCTCAGCTTCATCTTGCCCTTGAGAAAGAGCTATCAAGGCTTTCTCAGCCAAAATCTCTAAATTAGGTTCTTCATAAAGCAACCCCAAAGCCAGAAAAAACGCATCTACATTTAATAACGCAGGATCCCCTGGCGACAATGCAAATGCCCAACTTTGTGGGTCACCCCGTAATAGAGAAATAACAATTTTAACCTGTTGCGCAGGATCACCAGCAGAGTGAGATTTCAGAGACAAAAACAATTTACAATTCTCTCTGAAATTCAAAAAACGGGATCTGTCTCCGGTAAAAAATTCAGGCATAGGGATCTTAGGTTCAGACATTGGAGCACGTATAACAAAATCTTGTAAGTTCTGGACCTTTGTAGCCAGGTTATTCAGACCTGCAACCAAACTCTGTGGATCCATGATTCAAACAGGTGTAA
Organism: Ranitomeya variabilis; assembly: GCF_051348905.1. Taxonomy (NCBI): domain Eukaryota; kingdom Metazoa; phylum Chordata; class Amphibia; order Anura; family Dendrobatidae; genus Ranitomeya; species Ranitomeya variabilis. Next base: position 326,779,291 of record NC_135236.1, read on the forward strand.
CCAAAGCCATTCAGAGATTAAGAGGAGAGGAAAAAAAAAAGGCTGAAGACTGCAGTTTAAGCAAGGAGTACAAATAAGCACTAAGGTGCACTTTCCAAACACAGAAGGAAAAAAAACCTTTTCATATCCTTTCCTGCTTTAGTGCATAGTTTTAACACATGTGGGCCGGCCAAACTGTTATGATTTTCCCAATGGCAGGGAAATCAAAATAACAACGGACTAGCTCTCGGGTGATGGGAACTAAAGTGACCGTGACCTGAACCTGACACGACACTGGAAGTAGCCGGGGAGTGTTTCCTACGATGCCCTAGACACCACGCGCCAGCCGGAGATCTAACTACCCCTATCAGAGGAATATACAGGCCTGCCTTACCTCCAGAGATGAACCCCAAAAGGAGATAGCAGTCCCCCACAGATATTGACGGTGAGTCAAGAGGAAAAGACACACGTAGGATGAACAGCAGATTTAGCACAGTGAGGTCCGTTTACTAGATAGCAGAAGTACAGGAAAGAGTCACTTCACGGTCAACTTCAAAACACTACTCAAAAACACCATCCTGAAATTACTTTAAAACTCCAGTGACAACTCATGCCACTGGAGTGGCAATTCCAGTCCACGAGAGCTTCCAGCTACAGAGAGTCACATTGCAAATAGCTGGACAAAAATAGAATAAACTAGAAACTAAATTCAACTTAGCTGAACAGGATCTTGAGGCAGGAGAATGCAACAGAATGCTACTGATACATTGTTGGCCGGCATCAGACCAGCAGTCAAGCAGCCTTAAATAGGAAACTCCCCTAATGGGTGTCAACAGGTGATCAAGGATAGAAGAAGGCAAATAAGTGGCACTACCATAAAACACCACCGGGGGAGCCCACAAACAGAATTCACAACAGGGCTCCCTGCGGGCTTCCCTGAGCCCCCCGCAGCAGCGCGATGTGATCACGTTGCTGCGAGGGTCTTACCTCCCTCCCTGCCTGCTCCAGACCCGGATCCAAGATGGCCGCGGATCCGGGTCCTGCAGGGAGGGAGGTGGCTTCACAGAAGCCTGCTCAGAGCAGGCACTGTGAAGCAGTCTGCACTTCTCGCAGATCGGTGATCTGTCAGAGTGCTATGCAAACTGGCAGATCACCGATCTGTATTGTCCCCCCCCTGGGGCAAAGTTAAAAAGTTAAAAAAAAAATTTCCAAATGTGTAAAAAAAAATTAAAAAAAATATTCCAAAATAATGAAAAAAAAAAAAAAATATTCCCATAAATACATTTCTTTATCTAAATATAAAAAAAAACAATAAAAGTACACATATTTAGTATCGCCGCGTCCGTAACGACCCGACCTATAAAACTGGCCCACTAGTTAACCCCTTCAGTAAACACCGTAAGAAAAAAAAAAAAAAACGAGGCAAAAAACAACGCTTTATTATCATACCGCCGAACAAAAAGTGGAATAACACGCGATCAAAAAGACAGATATAAATAACCATGGTACCTCTGAAAGCGTCATCTTGTCCCGCAAATAACGAGCTGCCATACAGCATGATCAGCAAAAAAATAAAAAAGTTATAGTCCTGAGAATAAAGCGATGCAAAAATAATTATTTTTTCCATAAAATAGTTTTTATCGTATAAAAGCGCCAAAACATAAAAAAATAATATAAATGAGGTATCGCTGTAATCGTACTGACCCAAAGAATAAAACTGCTTTATCAATTTTACCAAACGCGGAACAGTATAAACGCTTCTCCCAAAAGAAATTCATGAATAGCTGGTTTTTGGTCATTCTGCCTCACAAAAATCGGAATAAAAAGCGATCAAAAAATGTGACGTGCCCAAAAAGTTACCAATAAAAACGTCAACTGGTCCCACAAAAAACAAGACCTCACATGACTCTGTGGACCAAAATATGGAAAATTTATAGCTCTCAAAATGTGGTAACGCAAAAAATATTTTTTGCAATAAAAAGCGTCTTTCAGTGTGTGACGGCTGCCAATCATAAAAATCCGCTAAAAAACTCGCTATAAAAGTAAATCAAACCCCCCTTCATCACCCCCTTAGTTAGGGAAAAATAAACAAAATGTATTTATTTCCATTTTCCCATTAGGGTTAGGGTTAGGGCTAGGGTTGGGGCTAGGGTTAAGGCTACAGTTAGGGTTGGGGCTAAAGTTAGGGTTAGGGTTGGGGCTAAAGTTACGGTTAGGGTTTAGATTACATTTACGGTTGGGAATAGGGTTGGGATTAGGGTTAGGGGTGTGTCAGGGTTAGAGGTGTGGTTAGGGTTACTGTTGGGATTAGGGTTAGGGGTGTGTTTGGATTAGGGTTTCAGTTATAATTGGGGGGTTTCCACTGTTTCGGCACATCAGGGGCTCTCCAAACGCGACATGGCGTCCGATCTCAATTCCAGCCAATTCTGCGTTGAAAAAGTAAAACAGTGCTCCTTCCCTTCCGAGCTCTCCCGTGTGCCCAAACAGGGGTTTACCCCAACATATGGGGTATCAGCGTACTCATGACAAATAGGACAACAACCTTTGGGGTCCAATTTCTCCTGTTACCCCTGGGAAAATACAAAACTGGGGGCTAAAAAATAATTTTTGTGGGAAAAAAAGATTTTTTTATTTTCACGGCTCTGCGTTATAAACTGTAGTGAAACACTTGGGGGTTCAAAGTTCTTACAACACATCTAGATAAGTTCCTTGGGGGGTCTAGTTTCCAAAATGGGGTCACTTGTGCGGGGCTTCTACTGTTTAGGTACATTAGGGGCTCTGCAAACGCAATGTGACGCCTGCAGACCATTCCATCTAAGTCTGCATTCCAAATGGCGCTCCTTCCCTTCCGAGCCCTCCCATGCATCCAAACAATGGTTCCCCCCACATATGGGGTATCAGCGCACTCAGGACAAATTGGACAACTTTTGGGGTCCAATTTCTCCTGTTACCCTCGGGAAAATACAAAACTGGGGGTTGAAAAATAATTTTTGTGGGAAAAAAGTTTTGTTTTATTTTTACGGCTCTGCATTATAAACTTCTGTGAAGCCCTTGGTGGGTCAAAGCACTCACCACACATCTAGATAAGTTCCTTAGGGGGTCTACTTTCCAACATGGTGTCACTTGTGGGGGGTTTCTACTGTTTAGGTACATTAGGGGCTCTGCAAACGCAATGTGACGCCTGCAGACCATTCCATCTAAGTCTGCATTCCAAATGGCGCTCCTTCACTTCCGAGCCCTTCCATGCGTCCAAACGGTGGTTCCCCCCACATATGGGGTATCAGCGCACTCAGGAAAAATTGGACAACAACTTTTGGGGTCCAATTTCTCCTGTTACCCTCAGGAAAATACAAAACTGGGGGCTGAAAAATAATTTTTGTGTGAAAAAATTTTTGTTTTATTTTTACGGCTCTGCATTATAAACTTCTGTGAAGCCCTTGGTGGGTCAAAGCACTCACCACACATCTAGATAAGTTCCTTAGGGGGTCTACTTTCCAAAATGGTGTCACTTGTGGGGGGTTTCTACTGTTTAGGTACATTAGGGGCTCTGCAAACGCAATGTGACGCCTGCAGACCATTACATCTAAGTCTGCATTCCAAATGGCGCTCCTTCACTTCCGAGCCCTTCCATGCGTCCAAACGGTGGTTCCCCCCAGATATGGGGTATCAGCGCACTCAGGACAAATTGGACAACAACTTTTGGGGTCCAATTTCTCCTGTTACCCTCGGGAAAATACAAAACTGGGGGCTGAAAAATAATTTTTGTGGGAAAAAATTTTTGTTTTATTTTTACGGCTCTGCATTATAAACTTCTGTGAAGCCCTTGGTGGGTCAAAGCACTCACCACACATCTAGATAAGTTCCTTAGGGGTCTACTTTCCAACATGGTGTCACTTGTGGGGGGTTTCTACTGTTTAGGTACATTAGGGGCTCTGCAAACGCAATGTGACGCCTGCAGACCATTCCATCTAAGTCTGCATTCCAAATGGCGCTCCTTCACTTCCGAGCCCTTCCATGCGTCCAAACGGTGGTTCCCCCCACATATGGGGTATCAGCGCACTCAGGACAAATTGGACAACAACTTTTGGGGTCCAATTTCTCCTGTTACCCTCGGGAAAATACAAAACTGGGGGCTGAAAAATAATTTTTGTGGGAAAAAATTTTTGTTTTATTTTTACGGCTCTGCATTATAAACTTCTGTGAAGCCCTTGGTGGGTCAAAGCACTCACCACACATCTAGATAAGTTCCTTAGGGGGTCTACTTTCCAACATGGTGTCATTTGTGGGGGGTTTCTACTGTTTAGGTACATTAGGGGCTCTGCAAACGCAATGTGACGCCTGCAGACCATTCCATCTAAGTCTGCATTCCAAATGGCGCTCCTTCACTTCCGAGCCCTTCCATGCGTCCAAACGGTGGTTCCCCCCCACATATGGGGTATCAGCGCACTCAGGATAAATTGGACAACAAATTTTGGGGTCCAATTTCTCCTGTTACCCTCGGGAAAATACAAAACTGGGGGCTGAAAAATAATTTTTGTGTGAAAAAATTTTTGTTTTATTTTTACGGCTCTGCATTATTAACTTCTGTGAAGCCCTTGGTGGGTCAAAGCGCTCAAAACACATCTAGATAAGTTCCTTAGGGGTCTACTTTCCAAAATGGTGTCACTTGTGGGGGGTTTCAATGTTTAGGCACATCAGTGGCTCTCCAAACGCAACATGGCGTCCCATCTCAATTCCTGTCAATTTTGCATTGAAAAGTCAAATGGTGCTACTTCCCTTCCGAGCTCTCCCATGCGCCCAAACAGTGGTTTACCCCCACATATGGGGTATCAGCGTACTCAGGACAAATGGTACAACAACTTTTGGGGTCCAATTTCTTCTCTTACCCTTGGGAAAATATAAAATTGGGGGTGAAAAGATAATTTTTGTGAAAAAATATGATTTTTTATTTTTACGGTTCTGCATTATAAACTTCTGTGAAGCACTTGGTGGGTCAAAGTGCTCACCACACCTCTAGATAAGTTCCTTAGGGGGTCTACTTTCCAAAATGGTGTCACTTGTGGGGGGTTTCAATGTTTACGCACATCAGGGGCTCCCCAAACGCAACATGGCGTCCCATCTCAATTCCAGTCAATTTTGCATTGAAAAGTCAAATGGCGCTCCTTCGCTTCAGAGCTCTGTCATGCGCCCAAACAGTGGTTTACCCCCACATATGGGGTATCGGCGTACTCAGGACAAATTGTACAACTTTTGGGGTCCATTTTCTCCTGTTACCCTTGGTAAAATAAAACAAATTGGAGCTGAAGTAAATTTTTTGTGAAAAAAAGTAAAATGTTCATTTTTATTTAAACATTCCAAAAATTCCTGTGAAGCACCAGAAGGGTTAATAAACTTCTTGAATGTGGTTTTGAGCACCTTGAGGGGTGCAGTTTTTAGAATGGTGTCACACTTGGGTATTTTCTATCATATAGACCCCTCAAAATGACTTCAAATGAGATGTGGTCCCTAAAAAAAAATGGTGTTGTAAAAATGAGAAATTGCTGGTCAACTTTTAACCCTTATAACTCCCTAACAAAAAAAAATTTTGGTTCCAAAATTGTGCTGATGTAAAGTAGACATGTGGGAAATGTTACTTATTAAGTATTTTGTGTGACATATCTCTGTGATTTAAGGGCATAAAAATTCAAAGTTGGAAAATTGCAAAATTTTCAAAATTTTTGCCAAATTTCCATTTTTTTTGCAAATAAACGCAGGTAATATCAAAGAAATTTTACCACTATCATGAAGTACAATATGTCACGAGAAAACAATGTCAGAATCGCCAAGATCTGTTGAAGCGTTCCAGAGTTATAACCTCATAAAGGGACAGTGGTCAGAATTGTAAAAATTGGCCCGGTCATTAACGTGCAAACCACCCTTGGGGGTGAAGGGGTTAAATGACGCCAACATTCCGAGAACAATGGGAAAGTTCCGCAGAGTAATTTAAATAGCGCCAACAATCCGAGAGTAATTTAAATAACGCCAACATTCCAAGTACAATGAGAGAGTTCCGCAGAGTAATTTAAATAACACCAACATTCTGAGAACAATGGGAGAGTTCCGCAGAGTAACTTAAATCACAATAACATTCCAAGAACAATGGGAGAGTTCCGCTGAGTAATTTAAATCACAACAACATTCCGAGAACAATGGGAGAGTTCCACAGAGTAATTTAAATAACGTCAACATTCCGAGAACAATGGGAGAGTTCTGCAGAGTAATTTAAATAAAACCAACATTCCAAGAACAATGGGAGAGTTGAGCAGAGTAATTTAAATAATGCCAACATTCCGAGAACAATGGGAGAGTTCCGCAGAGTAATTTCAATAACGCCAACATTCCGAGAACAATGGGAGAGTTCTGCAGAGTAATTTAAATTACAATAAAATTCCGAGAACAATGGCAGAGTTCCATAGAGTATTTTAAAAAACACCAACATTCCGAGAACAATGGCAGAGTTCCATAGAGTAATTTAAATAACTCCAATATTCCGAGAACAATGGGAGAGTTCCGCAGAGTAATTTCAATAACGCCAACATTCCGCAAACAATGGGAGAGTTCTGCAGAGTAATTTAAATAACGCCAACATTCCGAGAACAATGGCAGAGTTCTGCAGAGTAATTTAAATAACGCCAACATTCCGAGAACAATGAGAGAGTTCCGCAGAATAATTTAAAGACCAACATTCCGAGAACAATGGGAGAGTTCTGCAGAGTAATTTAAGTAACGTCAACATTCTGAGAACAATGGGAGAGTTCCGCAGAGTAATTTAAATAGTGCCAACATTCCGAGAACAAAGGGAGAGTTCCGCAGAGTAATTTAAATAACGCCAATATTCCGAGAGTAATTTAAATAACGCCAACATTCCGAGAACAATGGCAGAGTTCCATAGAGTAATTTATATAACACCAACATTCCGAGAACAATGGCAGAGTTCCATGGAGTAATTTAAATAGCGCCAACATTCCGAGAAAAATTTAAATGATGCCAACATTCCGAGAACAATGGGAGAGTTCTGCAGAGTAATTTAAATAGCGCCAACATTCCGAGAACATTTTAAATATTGCCAACATTCCAAGAACAATGGGAGAGTTCCGCAGAGTAATTTAAATAGCGCCAGCAATCCGAGAGTAATTTAAATAACGCCCACATTCCGAGAACAATGGGAGAGTTCCGCAGAGTAATTTAAATAATGCCAACATTCCAAGAACAATTTAAATAACCCCATTATTCCGAGAACAATGGGAGAGTTCAGCAGAGTAACTTAAATAACGCCAACATTCCGAGAAAAATTTAAATGACGCCAACATTCCGAGAACAATGGGATAGTTCTGCAGAGTAATTTAAAAAACACCAACATTCTGAGAACAATTTAAATAATGCCAACATTCCGTGAACAATGGGAGAGTTCCATAGTGTAATTTAAATAACGCCAACATTCCGAGAGTAATTTAAATAACGCCATTATTCCGAGAACAATGGGAGAGTTCAGCAGAGTAATTTCAATAACGCCAACATTCTGAGAACAATTTAAATGACGCCAACATTCCTAGAACAATGGGAGAGTTCCGCAGAGTAATTTAAATAGCGCCAACATTCCGAGAACAATGGGACAGTTCCGCAGATTATTTTAAATAATGCCAACATTCCGAGAAAAATGGGAGAGTTGCGCAGAGTAATTTAAATCACAATAACATTCCAAGAACAATGGGAGAGTTCCGCTGAGTAATTTAAATCACAACAACATTCCGAGAACAATGGGAGAGTTCCTGTCATGATCTCCATGGCCAGAGAACTAGCATAAGCCTCTATAGGAACAAGCTCTTGGAAGATGTAACTGTACTGACCATGAACTAAACCTACCGCATCATCTAGAAGTAGCCAGGTAGCATGTCCTACTTTTTATCCCTATATGCCCAGCGCCGGCCGGAGAACTAAATAATGCTAGCAGAGGGAAATATAAGACCTGACTCACCTCTAGAGAAATGCCCAAAAGGAGACAGAAGCCCCCCACATATATTGGCGGTGATATGAGATGAAACAACAAACGCAGCAGGAAAATAGTTTTAGCAAATTTGAGGTCCGCTTTCTAGATAGCAGAAGACAGAAAGCATACTTTCATGGTCAGTAGAAAACCCTAACAAAACACATCCAGAAATTACTTTAGGACTCTGGCATTAACTCATAATACCAGAGTGGCAATTCCTGATCAACAAGAGCTTTCCAGACACAGTAACGAAACTGCAGCTGTGAACTGGAACCAAAATACAAAAACAAAACATGGACGAATGTCCAACTTATCTAGTAGATGTCTGGGAGCAGGAACAAGCACAGAGAGGCTTCTGATAACATTGTTGACCGGCAAGCATCTAACAGAGAAGCCAGGTTATATAGCGACACCCAGATCTAATCAGAACAGGTGAACAGGGAAGATGATGTCACAAGTTCAATTCCACCAGTAGCCACCGGGGGAGCCCAGAATCCAAATTCACAACAGTACCCCCCCCTCAAGGAGGGGGCACCGAACCCTCACCAGAACCACCAGGGCGATCAGGATGGGCCCTATGAAAGGCACGAACCAGATCAGAGGCATGAACATCAGATGCAGTGACCCAAGAATTATCCTCCTGGCCGTATCCCTTCCACTTGACCAGATACTGGAGTCTCCGTCTGGAAACACGGGAGTCTAGGATTTTTTCCACAACGTACTCCAACTCACCCTCAACCAACACCGGAGCAGGAGGCTCAACGGAAGGCACAACCGGTGCCTCATACCTGCGCAATAACGACCGATGAAAAACGTTATGAATAGAAAAGGATGCAGGGAGGTCCAAACGGAAGGAAACAGGGTTAAGAATCTCCAATATTTTATACGGACCGATGAACCGAGGCTTAAACTTAGGAGATGAGACCCTCATAGGGACAAAACGAGAAGACAACCACACCAAATCTCCAACACAAAGCCGAGGACCAACACGACGGTGACGGTTGGCAAAAAGCTGAGTCTTCTCCTGGGACAACTTTAAATTGTCCATCACCTGCCCCCAGATATGATGCAATCTCTCCACCACCGCATCCACTCCAGGACAATCCGAGGATTCCATCTGACCGGAGGAAAATCGAGGATGGAACCCCGAATTACAGAAAAACGGGGAAACCAAGGTGGCAGAGCTGGCCCGATTATTGAGGGCGAACTCCGCCAATGGCAAAAAAGCAACCCAATCATCCTGGTCAGCAGACACAAAACACCTCAGATATGTCTCCAGGGTCTGATTAGTCCGCTCGGTCTGGCCATTAGTCTGAGGGTGAAAAGCAGACGAAAAAGACAAATCTATGCCCATCCTAGCACAAAATGCCCGCCAAAATCTAGACACAAATTGGGTTCCTCTGTCAGAAACGATATTCTCAGGAATACCATGCAAACGAACAACATTTTGAAAAAACAGGGGCACCAACTCGGAAGAAGAAGGCAATTTGGGCAGGGGAACCAAATGAACCATCTTAGAAAAACGGTCACACACCACCCAGATGACAGACATCTTCTGAGAAACAGGCAGATCTGAAATAAAATCCATCGAGATGTGTGTCCAAGGCCTCTTAGGAATAGGCAAGGGCAACAATAATCCACTAGCCCGAGAACAACAAGGCTTGGCCCGAGCACAAACGTCACAAGACTGCACAAAGCCTCGCACATCTCGTGACAGGGAAGGCCACCAGAAGGATCTTGCCACCAAATCCCTGGTACCAAAAATTCCAGGATGACCTGCCAACGCAGAAGAATGCACCTCAGAGATGACTTTACTGGTCCAATCATCAGGAACAAACAGCCTATCAGGCGGACAACGATCCGGTCTATCCGCCTGAAACTCCTGCAAGGCCCGCCGCAGGTCTGGAGAAACAGCTGACAAGATAACTCCCTCCTTAAGAATACCTGTGGGGTCAGAGTTGCCAGGTGAATCAGGCTCAAAACTCCTAGAAAGGGCATCCGCCTTAACATTCTTAGAACCTGGTAGGTACGATACCACAAAATTAAACCGAGAAAAAAATAATGACCAGCGCGCCTGTCTAGGATTCAGGCGCCTGGCGGTCTCAAGATAAATCAAATTTTTGTGGTCAGTCAATACCACCACCTGATGTCTGGCCCCCTCGAGCCAATGGCGCCACTCCTCAAACGCCCACTTCATGGCCAAAAGCTCCCGATTCCCAACATCATAATTCCGCTCAGCGGGCGAAAATTTACGGGAAAAGAAGGCACAAGGCCTCATCACGGCGCAGTCAAAACTTTTCTGCGACAACACTGCCCCAGCTCCGATCTCAGAAGCGTCGACCTCAACCTGAAAAGGAAGAGTCACATCAGGCTGACGCAACACAGGGGCAGAAGAAAAACGGCGCTTAAGCTCCTGAAAGGCCTCCACAGCATCAGGGGACCAATTAGCAACATCAGCACCCTGTCTAGTCAAATCGGTCAATGGCTTAACGACATCCGAAAAACCAGAAATAAATCGACGATAAAAGTTGGCAAAGCCCAAAAATTTCTGAAGACTTTTAAGAGAAGAGGGCTGCGTCCAATCACAAATAGCTTGAACCTTGACAGGATCCATCTCAATGGAAGAGGGAGAAAAAATATATCCCAAAAAGGAAATTCTCTGAACCCCAAAAACGCACTTAGAACCCTTGACACACAGAGAATTAGACCGCAAAACCTGAAAAACCCTCTTAACTTGCCGGACATGAGAGTCCCAGTCATCCGAAAAAATCAGAATATCATCCAGATACACTATCATAAATTTATCCAAAAAATCGCGGAAAATATCATGCATAAAGGACTGGAAGACTGAAGGGGCATTAGAAAGACCAAAAGGCATCACCAAATACTCAAAGTGGCCCTCGGGCGTATTAAATGCGGTTTTCCACTCATCCCCCTGCCTGATCCGCACCAAATTATACGCCCCACGGAGATCAATCTTAGAGAACCACTTGGCCCCCTTTATGCGGGCAAACAAATCAGTCAGCAACGGCAATGGGTATTGATATTTAACCGTGATTTTATTCAAAAGCCGATAATCAATACATGGTCTCAAAGAGCCGTCTTTTTTTGACACAAAGAAAAAACCGGCTCCTAAGGGAGATGACGATGGACGAATATGTCCCTTTTCCAAGGACTCCTTTATATATTCTCGCATAGCAGTATGTTCAGGCACAGACAGATTAAATAAACGACCCTTTGGGTATTTACTACCCGGAATTAAATCTATAGCACAATCGCACTCACGGTGCGGAGGTAGTGAATCCAGCTTGGGTTCTTCAAAGACGTCACGATAATCAGACAGGAACTCAGGGATTTCAGAGGGAATAGATGATGAAATGGACACCAAAGGTACGTCCCCATGAGTCCCCTTACATCCCCAGCTCAACACAGACATAGCTCTCCAGTCAAGGACTGGGTTGTGAGACTGCAGCCATGGCAATCCCAGCACCAAATCCTCATGTAGATTATACAGCACTAGAAAACGAATAGTCTCCTGGTGATCCGGATTAATACACATAGTCACTTGTGTCCAGTATTGTGGTTTATTATTAGCCAATGGGGTGGAGTCAATCCCCTTCAGAGGAATAAGAGTTTCCAAAGGCTCTAAATCATACCCACAACGATTGGCAAAGGACCAATCCATAAGACTCAAAGCGGCGCCAGAGTCGATATAGGCGTCAGTAGTAATAGATGACAAAGAGCAAATCAGGGTCACAGACAAAATAAATTTAGACTGTAAAGTGCCAATGGAAACGGATTTATCAAGCTTTTTAGTACGCTTAGAGCACGCTGATATAACATGAGTAGAATCCCCACAATAGAAACACAACCCATTTTTCCGTCTAAAATTCTGCCGCTCGCTTCTGGACAGAATTCTATCACACTGCATGCTTTCTGGCGTCTTCTCAGTGGATACCGCCAGATGGTGCACAGGTTTGCGCTCCCGCAGACGCCTATCGATCTGAATGGCCATTGTCATGGACTCATTCAGACCTGCAGGCACAGGGAACCCCACCATAACATCCTTAATGGCATCAGAGAGACCCTCTCTGAAAGTAGCCGCCAAGGCACACTCATTCCACTGAGTAAGCACAGACCATTTACGGAATCTTTGGCAGTAAATTTCAGCTTCATCTTGCCCCTGCGATAGGGACATCAAAGTTTTTTCTGCCTGAAGTTCCAAATGAGGTTCCTCATACAGCAAGCCCAAGGCCAAAAAAAACGCATCCACATTGCGCAACGCAGGATCCCCTGGTGCCAATGCAAAAGCCCAGTCTTGAGGGTCGCCGCGGAGCAAGGAAATCACAATCCCAACCTGCTGTGCAGAGTCTCCAGCAGAACGAGATTTCAGGGACAAAAATAGCTTACAATTATTTCTAAAATTCTGAAAGCTAGATCTATTCCCTGAGAAGAATTCCGGCAAAGGAATTCTCGGCTCAGATACCGGAGCATGAATAATAAAATCTTGCAAATTTTGTACTTTCGTGGTGAGATTATTCAAACCTGCAGTTACACTCTGAAGATCCATTATTAACAGGTGAACACAAAGCCATTCAAAGATTATAAGGAGAGAGAAAAAAAAGAAAGACTGCAGCATAGACAGACTGGCAAGTGATCCAATTAAGAGCACAGAGGAAAAAAAAAAAAAAAACTCTCAGCAGACTTCTTATTTCTCTCCTTTCTCAGCCAAGGATTTTAACCCTTTAGTGGGCCGGTCAAACTGTCATGATCTCCATGGCCAGAGAACTAGCATAAGCCTCTATAGGAACAAGCTCTTGGAAGATGTAACTGTACTGACCATGAACTAAACCTACCGCATCATCTAGAAGTAGCCAGGTAGCATGTCCTACTTTTTATCCCTATATGCCCAGCGCCGGCCGGAGAACTAAATAATGCTAGCAGAGGGAAATATAAGACCTGACTCACCTCTAGAGAAATGCCCAAAAGGAGACAGAAGCCCCCCACATATATTGGCGGTGATATGAGATGAAACAACAAACGCAGCAGGAAAATAGTTTTAGCAAATTTGAGGTCCGCTTTCTAGATAGCAGAAGACAGAAAGCATACTTTCATGGTCAGTAGAAAACCCTAACAAAACACATCCAGAAATTACTTTAGGACTCTGGCATTAACTCATAATACCAGAGTGGCAATTCCTGATCAACAAGAGCTTTCCAGACACAGTAACGAAACTGCAGCTGTGAACTGGAACCAAAATACAAAAACAAAACATGGACGAATGTCCAACTTATCTAGTAGATGTCTGGGAGCAGGAACAAGCACAGAGAGGCTTCTGATAACATTGTTGACCGGCAAGCATCTAACAGAGAAGCCAGGTTATATAGCGACACCCAGATCTAATCAGAACAGGTGAACAGGGAAGATGATGTCACAAGTTCAATTCCACCAGTAGCCACCGGGGGAGCCCAGAATCCAAATTCACAACAAGTTCCACAGAGTAATCTAAATACGGTCAACATTCCGAGAACAATGGGAGAGTTCTGCAGAGTAATTTAAATAAAACCAACATTCCAAGAACAATGGGAGAGTTGAGCAGAGTAATTTAAATAATGCCAACATTCCGAGAAGAATGGGAGAGTTCCACAGAGTAATTTAAATCACAATAACATTCCGAGAACAATGGGAGAGTTCCGCAGAGTAATTTCAATAACGCCAACATTCCGAGAACAATGGGAGAGTTCTGCAGAGTAATTTAAATTACAATAAAATTCCGAGAACAATGGCAGAGTTCCATAGAGTATTTTAAAAAACACCAACATTCCGAGAACAATAGCAGAGTTCCATAGAGTAATTTAAATAACGCCAACATTCCGAGAACAATGGCAGAGTTCTGCAGAGTAATTTAAATAACGCCAACATTCCGAGAACAATGAGAGAGTTCCGCAGAATAATTTAAATAAGACCAACATTCCGAGAACAATGGGAGAGTTCTGCAGAGTAATTTAAGTAACGTCAACATTCTGAGAACAATGGGAGAGTTCCGCAGAGTAATTTAAATAGTGCCAACATTCCGAGAACAAAGGGAGAGTTCCGCAGAGTAATTTAAATAACGCCAATATTCCGAGAGTAATTTAAATAACGCCAACATTCCGAGAACAATGGCAGAGTTCCATAGAGTAATTTATATAACACCAACATTCCGAGAACAATGGCAGAGTTCCATAGAGTAATTTAAATAGCGCCAACATTCCGAGAAAAATTTAAATGATGCCAACATTCCGAGAACAATGGGAGAGTTCTGCAGAGTAATTTAAATAGCGCCAACATTCCGAGAACATTTTAAATAATGCCAACATTCCAAGAACAATGGGAGAGTTCCGCAGAGTAATTTAAATAGCGCCAACAATCCGAGAGTAATTTAAATAACGCCCACATTCCGAGAACAATGGGAGAGTTCCGCAGAGTAATTTAAATAACGCTAACATTCCAAGAACAATTTAAATAACCCCATTATTCTGAGAACAATGGGAGAGTTCAGCAGAGTAACTTAAATAACGCCAACATTCCGAGAAAAATTTAAATGACGCCAACATTCCGAGAACAATGGGATAGTTCTGCAGAGTAATTTAAATAACACCAACATTCTGAGAACAATTTAAATAATGCCAACATTCCGAGAACAATGGGAGAGTTCCACAGTGTAATTTAAATAATGCCAACATTCCGAGAGTAATTTAAATAACGCCAACATTCCGAGAACAATGGGAGAGTTCAGCAGAGTAATTTCAATAACGCCAACATTCTGAGAACAATTTAAATGACGCCAACATTCCTAGAACAATGGGAGAGTTCCGCAGAGTAATTTAAATAGCGCCAACATTCTGAGAACAATGGGACAGTTCCGCAGAGTATTTTAAATAATGCCAACATTCCGAGAAAAATGGGAGAGTTGCGCAGAGTAATTTAAATCACAATAACATTCCAAGAACAATGGGAGAGTTCCGCTGAGTAATTTAAATCACAACAACATTCCGAGAACAATGGGAGAGTTCCACAGAGTAATCTAAATAACGTCAACATTCCGAGAACAATGGGAGAGTTCTGCAGAGTAATTTAAATAAAACCAACATTCCAAGAACAATGGGAGAGTTGAGCAGAGTATTTTAAATAATGCCAACATTCCGAGAAGAATGGGAGAGTTCCACAGAGTAATTTAAATCACAATAACATTCCGAGAACAATGGGAGAGTTCCACAGAGTAATTTCAATAACGCCAACATTCCGAGAACAATGGGAGAGTTCTGTAGAGTAATTTAAATTACAATAAAATTCCGAGAACAATGGCAGAGTTCCATAGAGTATTTTAAAAAACACCAACATTCCGAGAACAATGGCAGAGTTCCATAGAGTAATTTAAATAACTCCAATATTCCGAGAACAATGGGAGAGTTCCGCAGAGTAATTTCAATAACGCCAACATTCCGCAAACAATGGGAGAGTTCCGCAGAGTAATTTAAATAATGCCAACATTCCGAGAACAATGGCAGAGTTCTGCAGAGTAATTTAAATAACGCCAACATTCCGAGAACAATGAGAGAGTTCCGCAGAATAATTTAAATAAGACCAACATTCCGAGAACAATGGGAGAGTTCTGCAGAGTAATTTAAGTAACGTCAACATTCTGAGAACAATGGGAGAGTTCCGCAGAGTAATTTAAATAGTGCCAACATTCCGAGAACAAAGGGAGAGTTCCGCAGAGTAATTTAAATAACGCCAATATTCCGAGAGTAATTTAAATAACGCCAACATTCCGAGAACAATGGCAGAGTTCCATAGAGTAATTTATATAACACCAACATTCCGAGAACAATGGTAGAGTTCCATAGAGTAATTTAATCAGTTTCTGGCTTTGATGTTTGTCTTATTAAAAAATGGGTGTGAAACCTCTATTAGAGTAATGGCTAAAGAATTATAAAAAAGTAAATATATGAGCTAAACCTGGACAAAACTATCATGAAATGTGAGTGAGAATTGACATCCATAGTCAAATGCACAAGTGTGGTTTTATTTTTTTAAAAGAGGAAGGTGGGAAAGTGGTAGGAAGGGAGTTGCATTTTTTTATGCTGAGGACAGATATTATGTTAATGAATATGCTTTATGTCATTGTTTCCAAAACATGCTACAATCAAATGGGTTTTCAGAATAGCAAGGCAAGTCTAGGATAGTTCCCAACAACTACTTCTTCGATAAAAAAAAATAATCCTTTGAAAAAAACCACACCAGTCTTATTGGTGGGGGGTTCAGAAGTGAGATGCACATATTTCATTAAGAGCCGTGTGCAGTTTAATGAATTAGGTGTGTCTTAAAAGTGCCTTTTGCGTCTGCCAGAGATGTACTGGAGGGACTGGAGGACTTTTCTGGCTAAAGTTACACCAATAAAGTGACATAACTTTCATGAATTGTACGGGCGGGCATAACCACTTCCATCCCACCAGTAAACCACCTATCTTGACAAAGCTGATGGAGAGACTGGTGTGAAAATGCCAAAAGTTACAAAAATGTTGTGACTTATTAACGTGTATTACATAAGAAAGTTGGCAAAATCATTTTAAAGAGTAATGCTATGTGCACTGTCAGCAGAATTTTCCTGAACAAAACCGGACTTTTTCTGCAGGAAATCCGCTTGCGTCTTTTTTGCATTTTTGTGCGTTTTTATCGCTTTTTTTGCATTTTTTTCTGTTTTTCTGTAGCTTTCCAATGCAATAATATAGTGGCAAAAACGTGAAAAATCCGCAAAATTATTGAACATGCTGCATTTTTTACAGCGATGCATTTTTTTGTTGAAAAAAACGTAGAATGTGCACAAAAATTGCGTTATGCATTAAAATGATGGGATGCTTAATGTAAGCATTTTTTTGCATTTTTTCCACAGAAAACGACTGAAAAAACGTGAACAAAACTAAAAAAATCCTGAACGTGTGCACATAGCCTAACTGTCAATTTTAATTTTAATTTAATAATAATGTAGTGCAATCGATTTTAATAGTCTTTTAAATATACTTTATCAATGAAATACAATATAAACCATTTAAAAAATCTTCTAGATGGTGTTTGTGAAGCAAACCTGTATTCAGTTCCACAGATACTGAATGCGGTTCTCTAAGGGTATGTGTCCACGTTCAGGATGGCCAGCGGTTTGGACCGAGCAGGAAACCCGCTCGGCCCTAATCTCTGCCCCCTTCTGTGACGCGATGATGCCGGATGTGTTCATTGCACACATCCGGCATCATCGCACCCAACACATAGGGCCCTGTGTTTTACATTGTGGTGGTGCAGCGTCATCGCAAGGTAAACAGACAAGCTGTGATCTTAAAAGACGCGCCGCATGTCCGGAATCGCAGGGCCACCGGATACATGTTACCACGCAAAGTTACTATGCTGTAACATCTGGACTCTGCGTGTTTGACGCTGCGACTCTGCGCAGCGTCAAACACGCAGCATTTCCTGAACGTGGAAACATACCCTAAGAGTGGGGGTAGAGCCTAAACAGCGTGTGCACTCCTGGCTGAATCCCATGCATCAGTAGGTTACCTCAGTCACAAAGTGCACAGTGCACAAGCTCTGTCAGCTGTTAGTTGTCAAGCTCTGTAGAGAGACAGAAGCGCATATAAAATAGGGCAATACCGCCTGGTAAGGGATAGGTATAAGTGATGGTAGCACTTGCCTTAAGGTGTTGTGTGCAGGCACAACCTAAACTTGGAAAGCTGCTGCTGCCCTGTGACTGGCTGAAAAAGTGTTTCCTGCTGCGGGAATGAAGAGTCTTGAGATTCCAAAACGTTTTTTACTAATACCAATGTGTTTCTGCACCGGACCAGTGCCTTTTTCAGGGTATAAAAACCAAGTGAGTGCAACAACTGGAGGCTTTCAATAGGACAAATGGCTCCAAAAACCATGAAAAACACTCCTAAAGGAGAGGGAGAGGAAGACAAAAACATTGTATTGACACAAAGAGGGTGCAGCATTTAATGAAGTGGGGAAAAAAGTTTAAATAAGTGCGGAAGGAGAGGTGAGCAGGGAAGAAAGTTAAAACATGATCGGGCAGATTGATATGTAAGATGTAGAGATAGAAAGATGTCAATATAAAGAATTGTGAAATTATATAAATGTAAAAAGTTATAGTTAGAGAAAAATGAAAAATGAAAAAAAAAATAGAAAATGAAAAGGATAGTGAGATGATCAAGATTAGTACTTGTCTCAAGGTAGGATTGATTTAACTAATGTCAGGAGATTCATGTGTGTGAATTTGTGAGAATCCAGAGTGATTTGAAGAAGAGAATAAAAGGAAAAAAAGAAAAAAGGAAGCCAAATTTTAAATAGTTTGTGTAAAAAATAAAATTAAGCGATCGCTCTCTGTGTCTTGTGGGGAGGAAAGGAGTATTGAAAAGTATCACAATGAGAACTGTGACTATAAAAGATGGATCAAGATTAGTGATGAGTGAGTGTGCTCATTACTCAAGTTTTCCAAGCATGCTAGGGTGTTCTTTGAGTATCTTGGGCATACTTGAATATTATGTTTGAGTCCCCGCAGCTGCATGATTTGCAGCTGTTAGACAACCTGAACACATGCAGGGACTGTTTGTTAGGGTTTCCCCATATGTATTCAGGCTGTCTAGCAGCAGCAAATCATGCAGCTGCGACTGAAACCTAATATACAAGCATGCCCAAAATACTCGGAGAACACCTGAGCATGCTCGAGTAACGAGCACACTCGCTCATCACTAATCAAGATCAATATAAATGACCAACAAAAAAGTAGGGAGAAAAGAGACACATTAAACTCTAAGGGAGTAAAAAAACAGAAGTGCGTGGAGAAAATGTGTCAAGCTTGAACCAGGGGTTTGAGGGAGATCTATCATTTTAAAAAGTGGTGAATAAGAAACTACAAGTGTAGTCTAAAGTTTACGTCCCACCCCACCCCTCCTTGACTTTTTATCTGTTTTGCTATATTACATTACATTACAACCTGTGTTTAAATATTTTTGTTATCAGATTTGTGTATGATGCATCAGCATTAAATAGTTTAATTTGGTTAAAGTGAGAAAAATATAGACATAAATTACATTTTTGGGATCACATAACTGCATTTTGGCATGTGCATACATATTTGTCGCCTTTGCTGTGAAGCCCCTAAAAATTTCTGGTTCAAGCAATTTCTTTTATAAGTCTCATGTTTAGTGATAGGAAGTCCACCTGGCGCCTGCCTGAAGAAGGTTTTTTTTTTATCAATATATATGTATAATATTCATTATGTAAAGTAGAGGGCAGGTCACTAAGGGCTCAGTGACCTGTCAGAAGCCATAAACATGAATACCTAATCAGAGCACCACATGCAGACCCCCCACAGGCCGTCCCGGAGCACGAGCATATCATTAACTCAAAACTGAAAATACAGATTAGACAAGAACCACAAGATGGATTTCATCAATCAAGATATCATTTTAATCATTATAATGGGGCAGACCTGACAGTGTCTGTAGGTTACTGTGCACAATCCTGCTGACAGGTTCCCTTTAAGTTATTAAACCTGTAAATGCAACAAATTTCCTTCTCTTTGACGATCTCCATCCGGTTGTTGGTTTCAGGGGGGATAAGCTCAATTGGGACAATAGAAATACATGCAGTGTCTTTGCCATGTTCATTGGTACAATGTCTGGAGAGACCATGATACATAAAACCTTTGGCTATATTAGCTCAGTGTGAATTGGGTCTTTATGTAATGTTTGCTTTATCCTACCAACGCACTGCAGCCTGCATTCACACTCAGTAAGGTAGATTACGAATTGAGGTCACATAAGTTTTTAAAGATAAGGTTTCTCCTGTTTTAATTGACCAGAAAAATTGTGCATAGTGTAAAATGCATTTGCATTTACAACTGCCAGGGGCGGCATGTTCAAGGCTTGCTGTGTTGGGTTACTTCTAAACGACTTCAGCTGACTTGGAGCTAGTATGTTTGTCAAAGTGGGTGACCATCTGAAAATACCTCATGGTTGGTCAGGAATGAGGTGCTAAGTACAGATACAAAATGTGCCAAAACTTTTTAAGCACTTTCCTTAAAGGGAAATGAGCTGATTTGAAAGTAGTTATAAAGTTACTTGCAGACTAATTTGTTTCCTTATTGTGCTGGGATCTGGGTTCCAAATATTGTTGCTGTGTCCTTTGCTTTGTCTTTTGAAAGGAATGCTTGATTAAGCTTTAAAGGTAGCGTTGGTTAGTAAATCACTCCCTAAGAGTATCAGTTTGTTGTTCAAAATTTCATAAATTACTGCAATTGACCCTAATCAGCCGATATTGGTTATAAGGAATATTTGTTGACAACTAATAGAAATTGGCACATTTGGCCAATAAAAATGGAAAGAGGCCAGTTTCAGCAGGCTGGAAAATTCAAGTAAAGCACATCTGTGACCCCCACCTCAAAAAACTTGGATATCTTTGATCTAAAAGCTCTATATTGCCTTTTATTTATATTTTATAATTTTTATAGATGTAGCACATATCTCTTTTGTATGCTACTTTCATGTTCTATATAAAGGCATCACCTTCCATTAAATATCTGTATTATTTCTACCATTACTGTTACTAGTAATCCCAACCTACACGAAGATTGATTGAAAAATGGTTATAAATTATTTAGATCATCACGAAACAAAGGCAATATTTTATCATACATTATTTTAAAAGAGTTTTTATCTCTCATTGTAAACAGTCTGGACCCATGGCTTTAGATTATGATGACGTGGAATTTGCGGGCATGCAGTTCAGACACATACTACTCATTGATGTTTCTGACTCAGGAACCCCTTCCCTAACAAGTAAGACAACATTAATTTAACCAACACATTATTTTTCATTAAAGTGAATTGGAAGAAATATCACATAAAATATAAAAAGAGAACAATTTTTTTTTTTTTTTTTTAAATGTTAAAATTATCCAGATGTGGATTCATATATTGAAATGTACTTATAACACTGTTTTACTTCTTCTAGGTACAGTCACTGTGATTGTAAGAGTAACACGTGTCAATGAATTTTATCCAAACTCATCAACAAATGTGTTTAACGTGTTTGAAAACAGTCCAGTGGACTCGCTGGTCGGAACAGCCAAATTTACAGACATTGACTGGCCATTCGATAACATCAAATTTACTTTTGCTGGTGGAGATTATGGCAGTCCCCCAAAGTTCTACATAGAGCCAGACACAGGTGCTAATATTATTTTTGCACGAAGCAAGCTATTGATGAATCTCAGTGATTTATGGCTTGGTCAAATGAATTTTCGTTCCATATGTTGACTGTATGCTAAAAGGACTGCATATGGACATCAGTGAGATCAATACAAATGAAAGGAGTATTTCATAAAAACATTTTTTACACTTGGACCAATGGTCTTCATGATAAAAATCACAAAATGCACAATTCTGACCCGTGACTTACCCATGAAGCTCAATGGCATCCATTTTTACCAGATTCAATGCAATAGTTACACAGAAATTGTGTTTAGCTTTATTCTTTTTAATTTTTTATGTATAAAACAGATGCCATATGGATGTCAAAAATTGATATACGGATGACACATGGAACACCATCCTTTTTTTTTTAATGAAAACCTATATATTTTTCATATGCTCGTCTGAACTCATAAAGTCTAATTTAAGTTTATCTCTACTCTAAAACATCTTGATTTTGTGTGGAGTTAAGGCCATACTCAGACTGTCCGAGTGCAGAGCATGATGCATGTACTTGTCATAGGTTTCCAAATCCGAACTTGACAGCCTCATATATGTCAATGGGGCTGTCGAGTTCAGGTCAGGAGACCCACAGCTAGTTCGTTCACGGCAGTCCATACTCAGACCGTGATCCACAGATATCTGAATTTGTTCTGTTCCTTGGAACAAAAAAAATGTAGTGTACTTAGCCGCAGCCCTTCAGTCAATTGATCAGTGGAGAGGATAGTTAGCCCCCAGTAATCTGTTATTAATAGTCTATTTTAGGCCACACAGTTTTCAGCCCTCAATAACCTACCTGAAGGGGTTTTCCTATCTAGACGTCATAAAAAATGGTTCAAATATACCATCACTTTATAATCAGTTAGGTTTGACCCCTGGGGTAAAAAAAGATCCTGAGAATGAAAGGCATACAGTGCCGGCTCAGTGCTGCATCATAATGAGAATTTTTCGCTCCATAGAAGTGTTTCCAGCTATCTACCTGTGCAGTGTACTGCTGCTGGCCCATTCATTTAATTTAATTTTTAATTTAAGTCCTCAAGTTCCTGCTCAGACTGCTGGCCGCTGCACAGGGGTAAAACAGTGAAGGGGATAAAGCACTAAATTAGTAATTTCCAAGAAATTAGTTACTCCCAGGAAATTATAGATTTCTAGAGAATGAGACCGGTAAACTTTTTCTTCTTACAAATATAAGTGGTATAGATGTTGATATATAAAACAATATGTATTATTAATTAATGGCTGTTGTCAATTTAATGTAAAAAAATGATAAGTGAAATATAATCTACCAGGCATTATCAAAGTCAGAGATACATTGGATTTTGAGAAGAAAAATAAATATTCAATAACAGTTCAGGCAATTGACCTCAACAATGATATAGAAGCGGATCCCCTGAAACAGAAAAAGAATTCAGAACTTGTCACAATTAATATAATCGTAAGTATTCTATAGAAATCCCTTGTGAATATTCACACAGTATGTGCCTTTATTTCCCCACTATTTAATGACTTTTTATTTAATTGATTTGATTTTGGCTGAGGAGAATCCCATGATAGACTTACAGGAATGCATGATTTTGCTGGAAATACTTGGCTAGAAGATTTCAGGGTACAGGATACTTATTTTAGGTTAGGGTGCTGTCCATGACCTTGTGCATAAATGGCTGTATACAGACAGTGGTAGTCAATGTGATGCACTTGAGCGACTTTTCACACAGACCCTTTTATAGTTGGGACAATGCAAGCTTCACTAGAACGTCAAAATGCAGATAAGTTGAACATGGACCCAATCACTTTATAAATTTGTTGATCAGACTGTTCTAAGAAATGTAGCATTCATTTGAACCTACTCTTAATTGCAGTCTACTATTGAATCAGCTGATTTGTGGTGATCAACAGAATCAAACAAATGTTTTTTATTACCAGAAGTTCCATGTGAAAACTGAAAATCCATTCAAATAGATTGCCAAGTAGGACATAGTTGTACCAATTTTAGCCCCTTAACCCCCAAGGGTGGTTAGCATGTTAATGACTAGGCCAATTTTTACAATTCTGACCACGGTCCTTTTATGAGGTAATAACTCTGGAACGCTTCCATGGATCCTGGTGATTCTGACAATGTTTTCACATGACATATTGTACTTCATGATAGTGTTAACATTTCTTTGATTTGACATGCATTTATTTGTGCAAAAAGCAGAAATTTGGCAAAAATTTTGAAAATGTTGCAATTTTCCATATTTGAATTTTCATGCCCTTAAATCACAGAGATATGTCAAACAAAATGCTAAATAAGTAACATTACCCACATGTCTACTTTACATCCGCACAATTTTGGAACTAAATTTTTTTTGTTAGGAAGTTATAAAGGTTAAAAGTTGACCAGCAGTTTCTCATTTTTACAACACCATTTTTTTTAGGGACCACATCACATTTGAAGTCACTTTGAGGGGTCTATATGATAGAAAATACCCCAAAGTGACACCATTCTAAAAACTGCACCCCTCAAGGTGCTCAAAACCACATTCAAGAAGTTTATTAACCCTTTAGGTGCTTCACGGGAATTTTTGGAATGTTTAAAAAAAAATGAATGTTTAACTTTTTTTCACAAAACATTTACTTCAGAATTTGTTTTATTTTACCAAGGGTAACAGGAGAAATTGGACCCCAAAATTTGTTGTGCAATTTGTCCTGAGTATGCTGATACCCCATATGTGGGGGTAACCCACTGTTTGGGTGCCTGGCAAAGCTTGGAAGGGGAGGAGCGCCGTTTGACTTTTCAATGCAAAATTGGCTAGAATTGAATGCCATGTCACGTTTGGAGAGCCCCTGATATGCCTAAACAGTGGAAACCCCCAACAAGTGACACCATTTTGGAAAGTAGACCCCCTAACGAACTTATCTAGATGTGTGGTGAGCACTTTTAACCCCCAAGTGCTTCACAGAAGTTTATAATGTAGAGCAGTAAAAATTAAAAAAATCATATATTTTTCACAAAAATGATTTTTTGCCCCCAATTTTTTATTTTCCCAAGGGTATCAGGAGAAATTGGACTCCAAAATGTGTTGTGAAATTTGTCCTGAGTATGCTGATACCCCATATTTGGGGTGAATCACCGTTTGGGAGCAAGGTAGAACTCAGAAGAAAAGGAGCGCCGTTTTGGAATGCTGACTTAGTTGGAATGGTCTGGGGGCGTCACAAGTGACCCCATATTGGAAACTAGACTCCTCAAGGAACTTATCTAGATGTGTTGTGAGAACTTTGAACCCCCAAGTGTTTCACTAAAGTTTATAAAGCAGAGCCGTGAAAATAAAAAATATTTTTTTTTCCACAAAAATGATTTTTAGCCTCTAGTTTTGTATTTTCCCAAGGGTAACAGGAGAAATTGGACCCCAAAAGTTGTTCTGCAATTTGTCCTGAGTACACTGATACCCCATATGTGGTAGAAAACTACTGTTTGGGCAGACATCGGGGCTCAGAAGGGAAATAGTGGCATTTTGGAATGCAAACTTTGATGGAATGGTCTGTGGGTGTCATGTAGTGTTTGCAGAGCAACTGATGTGCCTAAACAGTAGAAACCCCCCAATTCTAATTCCTACCCTAACCCAAACACACCCCTAACCCTAATCTCAACCCTAACCATAACCCTAGCCACACTACTAACCCTGACACACCCCTAACCCTTACACACCTCTTACCCAAATCCCAACCCTAACCCTAGCCATAAACGTAATCCAAACCCTAAACCCATCTCTAGCCACAACCCTAACCCTAACTTTAGCCCCAATCCTGTTAGGGCTGGCGGAACGCATTGAGTAATTATAAGAGTAGCATAGGTGCATTCGCAGCCCGGGGTCCACCGTGCAGGAGTGGGACCTGCTGCTAATAAATGGCGGCACTATATGGTGGTATAGACACAAGTTCTGTCACTCGGTCTGATTATGAATGAACCCTGTTGCTGCACAGAGTCGTAAAATTTCAAATGGGAATAATACCCAAACTAGGGTTGTGCTTGCTCTGGAACTCTTCCGTGCTAACCGCACACAGGAAGGAAACAGATGCTAAGCCAAGCAATTATTTGCCCCACTGACGCTAACTGCCTGCCTGAGAGTATTCCCAAAGCTAGACGAACACACACGACATGTAGACAGAATGGTAGTGTATCAACTGGCGAAAAGCACATACACAAATGGTAATAGCGCATGGCCGTGAGGCCATGCGAACCTTTTATAGTTGCAGCAACTTCAGGACCTTCCTAGAGGACCAATGGGAGTTGCTACAGGACCTGAGCGTGTGACCCACGACCTCGAATGAGAAATCTTTCTTTGGGCATGCTTAGAAGGGGAAAAGCAGGACTTAGTCCCAGAGGCGTCTGCTCGCCGCTGACCAGTACTGGCTACAATAGCTGAGCCTGGAAGAGCAGCAGTAACCAAGTGCAGAGTATCTGCCTGAGCCAGACACTGGGACCGATGTCTCCGCTGAGCAGACTCCACTGTGGCTGGAGAAGAATGGGAGACCGCAGCGGAGGTAGTTCGAGATTCCCCCTGTGCAGTACCGGGAACTCGAAACCTAACAAATCCTAACCCTAACTTTAGCCCCACTCTAACCTTAACTTTAGCACTAATCCTAACCCTAATGGGAAAATGGAAATAAATACATTTTTTTATTTTATTATTTCTCCTTAACTAAGGGGGTGATAAAGAGGGGTTTGATTTACTAGTTATAGCAGGTTTTTATAGCCGGTTTTTATGCTTGGCAGCTGTCACACACTAAAAGACGCTTTTTATTGCAAAAAATAGTTTTTCCATCACCACATTTTGAGAGCTATAATTTTTCCATATTTAGGCCCACAGAGTCATGTGAGGTCTTGTTTTTTGCGGGGCAATTTGACGTTTTTATTCGTACCATTTTCAGCACATGACTTTTTTAATCACTTTTTATTAAGATTTTTGGGAGGCAGAATGAACAAAAACCAGCAATTCATGAATTTCTTTTGGGTAGGGCGTTTACACTGTTCCGCGTGTGGTAAAATTGATAAAGCAGTTTTATTGTTCCGGTCGGTACGATTACAGCGATACCTCATTTATATTTTTTTATGTTTTAGTGCTTTTATACAATAAAAACTATTTTATATAAAAAATAATAATTTTTGCATCACTTTATTCTGAGGGCTATAAGTTTTTATTTTTTTGCTGATGGTGCAGCTCATTTTTTGCAAGACAACATGACTAGGGTTGAGCAAAATGGATCGGACAATTTCAAAAGTCGCCGACTTTTGGCAAAGTTGGGTTTCGTGAAACCCGACCCGATCCCAGTGTGGGATCGGCCATGCTGTCGGCGATCTTCGCGCCAAAGTCGCGTTTCGTATGATGCTTTCAGCGCCATTTCTCAGCCAATGAAGGTGGACGCAGAGTGTGGGCAGCATGATGACATAGGTCTCGGTCCCCACCATCTTAAAGAAGGGCATGACAGTGATTGGCTTGCTTTCTGCGGTGTCACAGGGGCTATAAAGGGGCATGCACGCCGACCGCCATCTTACTGCTGCCGATCTGAGCATAGGGAGAGGTTGTTGCAGCTTCGTCAGAAGCAGGGATATTGTTAGGGAGGAAAGATTAACCTCCAAACCGCTTGTGCTGTAGCGATTTCCACTGTCCAACACCACCTTTTCTTTGCAGGGACAGTGGAGGCTAGATTTCTGTGCACAGCTCTGTAGCTTATAAGGCTCCCTGATAGCTGCATTGCTGTTTGTACGCCGCTGTGCAAACCAACTGCTTTTTTAAAAGCAAAAGTCCTGTTGCTTCTTTCTGCACAGTTCTCTTGTTTCTTTGTCCACACTCTTGTGTGCAGCAGTCCTTTTTATTGCTGCCATACTTGTCCTTTGATCATTGTAGGGAGATTGAAATTCTACTGCAGCCCTTGTATTTTTTTATATATCTGCCAGCCACTTTCTGCCAATCAAACTGTGTAGTGTAATAAAGTGCACCTGATTTTTTCCTGCATTCTCCCACACATAAAAAGGGAGATTTATATTGCCACTGAGTGCATCTGCGTCAGTCCTGTTTGTGGCATATCTGCCAGTCATTTTCTGCCACTCAAACTGTGTAGTGTAGTACAGTGGGTCGGATTTTTCCTGCTGTCTCCCACACATAAAAAGGGAGATTTATATTGCCACTGAGTGCATCTGTGTCAGTCCTGTTTGTGGCATATCTGCCAGCCACTTTCTGCCACTCAAACTGTGTAGTGTAATACAGTGGGCCTGATTTCTTTCTGCATTTTCCCACAAATAAAAAGGAGATTTATATTGCCACTGAGTGCATCTGCGTCAGTCCTGTTTGTGGCATATCTGCCAGCCACTTTCTGCCACTCAAACTGTGTAGTGTAATACAGTGGGCCTGATTTTTTTCTGCATTCTCCCACACATATAAAGGGAGGTTTATATTGCCACTGAGTGCATCTGCGTCAGTCCTGTTTGTGGCATATCTGCCAGCCACTTTCTGCCACTCAAACTGTGTAGTGTAATACAGTGGGCCTGATTTTTCTGCTGTCTCCCACATATAAAAAGGGAGATTCATATTGCCACTGAGTGCATCTGCGTCAGTCCTGTTTGTGGTATATCTGCCAGCCACTTTCTGACACTCAAACTGTGTAGTGTAATACAGTGGGCCTGATTTTTTCTGCTGTCTCCCACACATAAAAAGGGAGATTTATATTGCCACTGAATTCATCTGTGTCAGTCCTGTTTGTGGCATATCTGCCAGCCCCTTTCTGCCACGTACACTGTGTAGTGTAATACAGTGGGCCCGATTTTGTCTGCTTTCTCCCACACATAAAAAGGGAGATTTATATTGCCACTGAGTGCATCTGTGTCAGTCCTGTTTGTGACATATCTGCCAGCCACTTTCTGCCACTCAAACTGTGTAGTGTAATACAGTGGGACTGATTTTTCTGCTGTCTCCCACACATAAAAAGGTAGATTTATATTGCCACTGAGTGCATCTGCATCAGTCCTGTTTGTGGCATATCTGCCAGCCACTTTCTGCCACTCAAACTGTGTAGTGTAATACAGTGGGCCTGATTTCTTTCTGCATTCTCCCACACATAAAAAGGGAGATTTATATTGCCACTAAGTGCATCTGCATCAGTCCTGTTTGTGGCATATCTGCCAGCCACTTTCTGCCACTCAAACTCTGTAGTGTAATACAGTGGGCCTGATTTTTTCTGCTGTCTCCCACACATAAAAAGGGAGATTTATATTGCCACTGAGTTCATCTGTGTCAGTCCTGTTTGTGGCATATCTGCCAGCCACTTTCTGCCACGTACACTGTGTAGTGTAATACAGTGGGCCCGATTTTGTCTGCTTTCTCCCACACATAAAAAGGGA
Source organism: Ranitomeya variabilis (assembly GCF_051348905.1). Classification (NCBI taxonomy): domain Eukaryota; kingdom Metazoa; phylum Chordata; class Amphibia; order Anura; family Dendrobatidae; genus Ranitomeya; species Ranitomeya variabilis. Next base: position 326,807,960 of record NC_135236.1, read on the forward strand.
GATTAATATTGCCACTGAGTGCATCTGTGTCAGTCCTGTTTGTGGCATATCTGCCAGCCACTTTCTGCCACTCAAACTGTGTAGTGTAATACAGTGGGACTGATTTTTCTGCTGTCTCCCACACATAAAAAGGTAGATTTATATTGCCACTGAGTGCATCTGCATCAGTCCTGTTTGTGGCATATCTGCCAGCCACTTTCTGCCACTCAAACTGTGTAGTGTAATACAGTGGGCCTGATTTCTTTCTGCATTCTCCCACACATAAAAAGGGAGATTTATATTGCCACTGAGTGCATCTGCGTCAGTCCTGTATGTGGCATATCTGCCAGCCACTTTCTGCCACTCAAACTCTGTAGTGTAATACAGTGGGCCTCATTTTTCTGCTGTCTCCCACACACAGAAAGGGAGATTTATATTGCCACTGAGTGCATCTGCATCAGTCCTGTTTGTGGCATATCTGCCAGCCACTTTCTGACACTCAAACTGTGTAGTGTAATACAGTGGGCCTGATTTCTTTCTGCATTCTCCCACACATAAAAAGGGAGATTTATATTGCCACTGAGTGCATCTGCATCAGTCCTGTTTGTGGCATATCTGCCAGCCACTTTCTGCCACTCAAACTGTGTAGTGCAATACAGTGGGCCTGATTTTTTCTGCTGTCTCCCACACATAAAAAGGGAGATTTATATTGCCACTGAGTGCATCTGCGTCAGTCCTGTTTGTGGCATATCTGCCAGCCACTTTCTGACACTCAAACTGTGTAGTGTAATACAGTGGGCCTGATTTCTTTCTGCATTCTCCCACACATAAAAAGGAGATTTATATTGCCACTGAGTTCATCTGCGTCAGTCCTGTTTGTGGCATATCTGCCAGCCACTTTCTGCCACTCAAACTGTGTAGTGCAATACAGTGGGCCTGATTTTTTCTGCTGTCTCCCACACATAAAAAGGGAGATTTATATTGCCACTGAGTGCATCTGCGTCAGTCCTGTTTGTGGCATATCTGCAAGCCACTTTCTGACACTGAAACTGTGTAGTGTAATACAGTGGGCCTGATTTCTTTCTGCATTCTCCCACACATAAAAAGGGAGATTTATATTGCCACTGAGTGCATCTGCGTCAGTCCTGTTTGTGGCATATCTGCCAGCCACTTTCTGACACTCAAACTGTGTAGTGTAATACAGTGGGCCTGATTTCTTTCTGCATTCTCCCACACATAAAAAGGAGATTTATATTGCCACTGAGTGCATCTGCGTCAGTCCTGTTTGTGGCATATCTGCCAGCCACTTTCTGCAACTCAAACTCTGTAGTGTAATACAGAGTGGGCCTGATTTTTCTGCTGTCTCCCACACATAAAAAGGGAAATTTATATTGCCACTGAGTGCATCTGCGTCAGTCCTGTTTGTGGCATATCTGCCAGCCACTTTTTGCCTCTCAAACTGTGTAGTGTAATACGGTGAGCCTGATTTTTTTCTGCGTTCTCCCACACATAAAAAGGAAGATTTATATTGCCACTGAGTGCATCTGCGTCAGTCCTGTTTGTGGCATATCTGCCAGCCACTTTCTGCCAATCAAACTGTGTAGTGTAATACAGTGGGCCTGATTTTTTCTGCTGTCTCCCACACATAAAAAGGGAGATTTATATTGCCACTGAGTGCATCTGCATCAGTCCTGTTTGTGGCATATCTGCCAGCCACTCTCTGCCACTCAAACTGTGTAGTGTAGTGTAATACAGTGGGCCTGATTTTTTCTGCTGTCTCCCACACATTAAAAGGAGATTTATATTGCCACTGAGTGCATCTGCATCAGTCCTGTTTGTGGCATATCTGCCAGCCACTTTCTGCCACTCAAACTGTGTAGTGTAATATAGTGGGCCTGATTTTTTCTGCTGTCTCCCACACATAAAAAGGGAGATTTATATTGCCACTGAGTGCATCTGCGTCAGTCCTGTTTATGGCATATCTGCTAGCCACTTTCTGCCACTCAAACTGTGTAGAGTAATACAGTGGGCCTGTTTTTTTCTGCTGTCTCCCACACATAAAAAGGGAGATTTATATTGCCACTGAGTGCATCTGCGTCAGTCCTGTTTGTGGCATATCTGCCAGCCACTTTCTGCCACTCAAACTGTGTAGTGTAATACAGTGGGCCTGATTTTTTCCTGCATTCTCCCACACATAAAAAGGGAGATTTATATTGCCACTGAGTGCATCTGCTTCAGTCCTGTTTGGCGTATATCTACCAGTCACTTTCTGCCACTTATACTGTGTAGTGTAATACAGCGGGCCTGAATTTTGTGGCAGTCCCCTGCACATATAGAAAGGGAGATTTAAATTCACAACAAGTTTACATACACTGTCTACCTTGTTTTACAGTACCATATAATGGTTGTTAGTTTGGTTACATTTTCCTAAGAATGAGGAAGTCTGGTGGAAGAGGTCATGGCCGTGGGCGGTCATTGCCAGCTGGTAATGATGGTGGTGGTGGTGGTGGAGCATCTGGTGGTAGTGGGAAAAGCAAAATAGCACCTAAGGCTCGAGTTGTTGATCCAGGGTCATCGTCTGGCTACACAAGGCCTCGAAGGCTCCCTTTTCTGGGAGTAGGAAAACCGCTTTTAAAGCAGGAGCAGTAGGAAAAAGTTTTGTCTTTCCTTGCTGACTTAGCCTCTAGCTCTTTCGCCTCCTCTTCCTAAAGTTCCAAATTTAAAAGCAGCGAGTCGTCAGTGGATGCTCACGGTCAGGAACAAGTTGCTTCCTTGTGTCCTTCACCCAAAGCAAAAGTGAAGGATGCGGCAGGCGACACTACAGTTTACTCTATGGAGCTCTTTACACATACCGTGCCAGGGTTAGAAAGGGAAATAGTTCACAGCCCATTACAAGATGAATCGGACATGGAGTGCACAGATGCACAGCCACAGCTAGATTATTATGCTGTTCCATTGACTCAGATCACTACATTGCCCTCGCAGTGTACTCAGCCAGAATATGACCATGATGAGACTATGGTGCCCCGTCCCGAACGCTATAGCACCTTACACAGTGACACAGAGGAAGGTGCACAGGATATTGAAGAGGAGGTGATAGATGACCCAGTTGTTGACCCCGATTGGCAGCCATTGGGCGAACAGGGTGCCGCTGGCAGTAGCTCTGAAGTGGAGGAGGATGAGCCACCGCAGGCATCAACATCACAAAAGCTTTCATCTGGCAGGCCCGCATCAGGCCCAAAATGTGTGTCAAAAACCACAACAGGTGTAGGACAGCGTTGCAATCCAGTGACAGTAGCACGGCCTGCAAAGCCTGAAAAGGTATTCCATAGTAGGACGAGTGTAGTGTGGCAATTTTTTAACCAAGATCCGAATGATCAGTCCAAAGTTATATGTAAGAAATGCTCCAAGACCTTTAGCAGAGGGAAGAATCTACAAAGTTTAAATACAACGTGCATGCATAGACATCTAACCAGCAGGCACTTGGAAGCATGGACTAACTACCAAACTTCCCATACCGTTGATGCACCTGCTCAAATTGAAGTTAGTCAGCAACGCAACATTTCTTCCCTCACTGGAATCCCACCGGTTATGACACCACCAGTAACAAATGTGGAGGTATTGTCGCAAGGCCAAAGCAGTCAAGGAATCACAAGGTTCTTGGTTGGAAACACTGTAGGAGGCCCACATCAAGAATACCATCACCAAGCCTCTCTCAATCTGCCATGTCCACCACCACACCTGCTCGTTCCACCATATGCAGCTATCCAGTCCAGCTCAGCCTACAAGAGACTCTCGATAGGAAAAGAAAGTACTCTTCCTCTCATCCTCGCACACAGGGTTTGAACAGCTACATTGCTCGACTAATCTCGTTAGAGATGATGCCCTACAGGTTGGTTGAAAGCGAAGCTTTCAAAGCCCTGATGGCCTACGCAGTACCACGCTATGACCTACCCAGTCGACACTTCTTTGCGAGAAAAGCCATCCCAGCACTCCACCAACATGTCAAAGAACGCATTGTCCATGCACTGAGGCAATCGGTCAGTAGAAAGGCGCACCTCACAACTGATGCATGGACCAGTAGGCATGGCCAGGGACATTACGTGTCCATCACGGCACACTGGGATGATGTGGTGGATGCAGGGTCCACAGGGGACAGCCATAGTGGCACAGTTCTGCCTAGCCCACGGTCTAGGAAACAGTTGGCTGTAGGCATTTGCAGCTCCTCCTCATCCTCCTCCTCCTCCAGAAGCGAAAGCTCGTCCACAGAGCTCAGTCGCACGAACACTCCATCTGCAGCTGCCAGTGTTGCACCCGTGGTGTCCCATTATGGAACAGCTAGTGGTAAGCATCAGCAGGCTGTGCTGCAAATGAAATGTTTGGGCGACAACAGACACACCACGGAAGTACTGGCCAAGTACTTGCAGCAAGAAACTCAGTCATGTCTGGGCAGTGTACATCTTGAGGCAGGCAAGGTAGTCAGTTATAGCAGAAGGAATTTTATGGCTGACATAGCCCTTTCCGAAATGAAACACATACCTTGCCTGGCTCACACCTTGAACCTTGTGGTGCAGTGCTTCCTCAAGAATTACCCTGATTTACCAGCCCTGCTCCTGAAGGTGTGCAGACTTTGCTCGCACATCCACCGGTCGCCCGTCCACTCCAGCCATATGCTTAACCATCAGCGATCGCTGAATCTTTGCCAGCACCGCCTAATATTAGACGTTGCAACAAGTTGGAACTCTACACTGCACATGCTTCAGAGGCTGTGTGAGCAGAGGCGTTCTGTCATGTATTTGTGGGAGGATACACATACACGGGCAGGCAGTTGGATGGCAGACATGGAGTTGTCTGGTGTGCAGTGGTCGAAGCTCCAAGACCTTTGTCAAGTCCTTCAGTGTTTTGAGGAATGCACACGGCTGGTCAGTGCGGACGGCGCCATCATAAGCATGAGCATCCCACTAATGCATCTGCTGATGCAAAGTTTGAGGCACATCAAGGAGCAGGCGTCTGTGGCCGAGGAGGAGGGAAGCCTTGATGACAGTCAGCCATTGTCTGGTCAGGGAAGTCTCCGAGATGAGGTGGCGGATGAAGAGGAGGAGGAGGAGGATGATGATGGGGCTGAATATTTATGGGAGGAGGATGCTTCTCAGGGGGCAATAGAAACTGGTGGCATTGCAAGGTCAGGTTCAGGGTTTTTGCGGGCCACAAGTGAGGTAGATTTTCAAGAAAGTGTTCCTCAACCCAGCACAAGCAGTGAATTGACACCTGGAACTTTGGCCCACATGGCAGAGTATGCCTTGCGTATCCTAAAACGGGACCCCCGCATTATTAAAATGATGACCGATGACGATTACTGGTTGGCCTGTCTCCTGGATCCACGATACAAAGGCAAATTACAAAATATCATGCCACATGAGAACCTTGAGCAAATATTAGCTACCAAACAAGCAACTCTTGTAGACCATTTGGTTCAGGCATTCCCAGCACACAGCGGCGCTGATGGTTCTCACACGAGCTGTAGGGGGCAACATGGCAGAGGTGATAGAGGTGCACAAAGCCGAAGTGGCATTGGACAGAGGGGATTTCTCACCAGGTTGTGGAGTGATTTCGCAATGACCGCAGACATGTTAGGTACTGCTGCATCGATTCAAAGTGACAGGAGACAGCATTTGTCCAGTATGGTTACCAACTATTTTTCCGCCATTATCGATGTTCTCCCTCACAGGTCATTCCCCTTTGATTACTGGGCATCTAAACTAGACACCTGGCCCAAATTGGCAGAATATGCATTACAGGAGCTCGCTTGCCCAGCTGCTAGTGTGCTCTCAGAAAGTTTCTTCAGTGCTGCTGGTTCAATACTGACCAAAAAAGGGACACGCCTGGCTCCCCAAAATGTTGATGATCTAACCTTCATTAAAATGAACCAATCATGGATTTTGAATTATTTTGCCCCACCTTCCCCTGCTGACACGTTGCTTGCCAGAAAAATTTCTTGTTTTTGGCCTCCTCTTACTGACTGCTCCAATTCCGCCATTTGCAGGTGCCGAATATCCACCATAGGCCATTTGTATACCTCCCTAAATGGGCTGACTCCCCCCACAGGGCTGTGGTCACAACGTGGCGCAAGCACCCATGCGAGTGCCGTTTGCCTGGACAGGTGGGTGTGCCCACTCTTGGGCCACAACACTGGCACAGGGTGCCTCATAGTACAATGAAGTGTCTCTGACGGTGGTGGTGCACAACCAACGTCAGACACACCGTCATAATATGAGGGGCCCTGGGCCAGTACCGCCGCCCACGAGAGAGTGTTCCCCCCCAGCTCGAACTGTGCTCTACCACTTGAAAAACTTACCTCTCCCTGCCCCACCACTGTGTAGTCTGTGCTGTTAAATCCTTAAATGGCACTGCCATAACAAAATTTGTTGCAATGATAGATGATAGTAAAAATATCCAGGGACCCTGGCCTCCATTTAGACCCCTTAATACTTTGCGCCAACTACCCCTGTCTGCAACTCTGCAGAGGAGCCCACCCCTGTACCTCGCTATGCCACCAGTTTATTTATGACCAATTCCTTGGCTGACATTTAGCCCACTTTAGTATTTTGGCCTACTAACTGTGTCAGCCACTTCTAACAGTTGACCTCCGCTGAACAAAGCTATGCCACCTCTGTCCTCCTGTTACCAATTGTGAACTGCATGTAGCCTACTTACTTATTTGTGCCTAGTAACTGTGTCAGACTCTCATAACAGTTGTCATCCCACGCTGAAACAAGCTAGGCCGCCTGCTTAGTCCTGCTAGCAGTTTTGAACTGCATTTAGACACCTTTTTTTAGGTTAGGCCTCTGTCTGTCTGTCTGCTCCACACATTACGACTGTCCCCCCGAAACAAGCTAGGCCACCTGGTTAGTCCTGCTAGCAGTTTAGAACTGCATGAAGCCACCGTTTTTTATTTTAGGCCTCTGTCTGTCTGTCGGCGCCACACATTACAACTGTCCCCCCCCCCTGAAACAAGCTAGGCCGCCTGGTTAGTCCTGCTAGCAGTTTTGAACTGCATTTAGACACCTTTTTTTAGGTTAGGCCTCTGTCTGTCTGTCTGTCTGTCTGTCGGCGCCACACATTACAACTGCCCCCCCCTGAAATAAGCTAGGCCGCCTGGTTAGTCCTGCTAGCAATTTTGAACTGCATTTAGACACCTTTTTTTAGGTTAGGCCTCTGTCTGTCTGTCTGTCTTTCTGTCGGCGCCACACATTACAACTGTCCCCCCCTGAAACAAGCTAGGCCGCCTGATTAGTCCTGCTAGCAGTTTTGAACTGCATTTAGACACCTTTTTTTTAGGTTAGGCCTCTTTCTGTCTGTCTGTCTGTCTGTCGGCGCCACACATTACAACTGTCCCCCCCTGAAACAAGCTAGGCCGCCTGTGTACTCCTCTTACCAATGTAGAACAGCATTTAGCCTACTTATTTATTTTGTCCTAGTAACTGTGTCAGACTCTCACAACAGTTGTCCTCCACAGCTGAACCCAGCAAGGCCGCCTGTGTACTCCTCTTACCAATTGTGAACTGCATATATCGTTCTTTTTTATTTTACACCTACTCAGTGTGTCAGAGCCACTAATTACACTTGTCCTCCTCCGCTGAACCAAGCTATGCTGACTGTGTACTCCTATTACAAATTTTGAACTGCAATTAGCCACCTTTTTTAATTGTAGGCCTACTCTGTCTGTCTGAGCCACTTATTACAGTTGTCCTCCGCTGAGCAAAGCTATGCCGCCTGTATACTCCACTAACCAATTTTGAACTGCATTTTGCCTACTTTCTTATTTATGCCTACTAACTGTGTCTGCCTCCCATTACAGTTGTCCTTCACTCAACAAAGCTGAGCCTCAGATGTCAGATATTAAACTGCATTTGGCCTACTTGTTTGGTTGGGCCTACTAACGGTGTCTGCTGCTCCTTGCTTGTCTCCTCCACTGAACAAAGATGAGCTTCAATCTTCAGGCTTTCGGCCTATAGGACATTTTAAACTGCATTTGGCCTACTTGTTTGGTTGGGCCTACTAACGGTGTATGCCGCTGCTTGGTGTTCTCCTCCACTGAACAAAGCTGAGCTTCAATCTTCAGGCTTTTGGCCTATATCAGATATTAAACGGCATCTGGCCTACTTGTTTGGTTGGGCCCTAATAACGGTGTCTGCCGCTCCTTGCTTGTCTCCTCCACTGAACAAAGCTGAGCTTCAATCTTTAGGCTTTCGGCCTATAGGAAATTTTAAACTGCATTTGGCCTACTTGTTTGGTTGGGCCCTAGTAACGGTGTCTGCTGTTCCTTGCTTGTCTCCTCCACTGAACAAAGCTGAGCTTCAATCTTCAGGCTTTCGGCCTATAGGAAATTTTAAACTGCATTGGCCTACTTGTTTGGTTGGGCCCTAGTAACGGTGTCTGCCGCTCCTTGCTTGTCTCCTCCACTGAACAAAGCTAAGCTTCAATCTTCAGGCTTTTGGCCTATAGGAAATTTTAAACTGCATTTGGCCTACTTGTTTGGTTGGGCCCTAGTAACGGTGTCTGCCGTTCCTTGCTTGTCTCCTCCACTGAACAAAGCTGAGCTTCAATCTTCAGGCTTTCGGCCTATAGGAAATTTTAAACGGCATTTGGCCTACTTGTTTGGTTGGGCCTTCTAACGGTGTCTGCCGCGGTACAGTGATGATAAAGCATTGTTTTTTGCCTCGTTTTTTATTTATTTATTTTTATGGTGTTCACTGAAGGGGTTAACTAGTGGGACAGTTTTATAGCTCAGGTCGTTACGGATGTGGCAATACTAAATATGTGTACTTTTATTGTTTTTTTATCTACATAAAGAAATGGATTTATTGCAATTTTTTTTTTCTTTATTTAGGAATTTAAAAAAATATATTTTTACACAGAATAATATTTTTTTTTACTTTTTCCATTGTCCCAGGGTGGGGACATCACTGTGTAAAATCAGATCGCTGACAGGCAGTGAAGGAGGCTTCTCAGGTCTTGCTCTCAGCAGGCACTGACAAGCCACCTCCCTGCAGGACCCAGAAGGACCCCGCGGCCATCTTGGATCCGGGGTCTGCAGGCAGGGAGAACCTCAGAACAACGCAATCACATCGCTTTGTTCTGAGGGACTCAGGGTAGTACGCAGGGAGCCCCCTCCCTGCGCAATGCTTCTCTATTCCACCGGAACGTTGCGATCTTCTTTGATTGCAGTGTTCCAGGGGTTAAAATGCCGAAAGCAGTCCGTGACCACTCCTGGCACTTGGTGACGGATGTCAGCTTTGAGAATCAGCTGACACCTGGCCCTGATCGGCCGCACACCACCCGTGCACTATCCATGGTCATATGGGCCCAGCCCGCATGGAAGGGATAGTAAGTCGGATGTCAGAAAGGGGTTAAGCCCCATTCTACCAAATTCCAACTCTGGCTCATAGAAATATGTACTGAATACATAACCCCTTTCTATGATATCCAATTTTCCTAATTAATAGGAACATGGTTTGTATGTTTGGGAATACCCCTTTATTTGCCATTGCATTAAACTTTAGGGGTTATTTTTATTATCCCCACTATCCTTTTTTTGTTTTCAGACATTGTAAGTAATAATAATAATAATAATAATAATAATAATAATAATCTTTATTTTTATATAGCGCTAACATATTACGCAGCACTTTACAGTTTGCACACATTATCATCGCTGTCCCCGATGGGGCTCACAATCTAAATTCCCTATCAGTATGTCTTTGGAATGTGGAATAATAATATAGTAACAATAATACTATATCATATAATATAATGACAACATTTACATCCTTAATTCCAGAAATGCGGGGACACTGTGTACTGTATACTGTAAGGAAAACAGGAATGCAGTGCTTTCGAAATATCTTTTATCCATATTTTAGTAACCACAGAACATAGAACACAGGTCAGAAGTTGAACATTAGACATTTCATTCAATTTCATGAGTAAAAATGTACTCATTTAGATATTGCAGGCAGAAACTAGAGATGAGTGGATCGATCTGCGGAGGATCAAGTTTGAGTCAAATTTCCTAAAAATTAGTTTTGCGCAAATTCAAATACTTAGAGTTTAAATTCACAGGTCACCAAAAAAATGCTGAAGCATCAGGGTTCAAATATCTTTCTGCATGGCTTTCCCTTAATGCCCTACATCTATGAAATCTATCTGATTATCATATCTTGTACAGTCTTGGTCAGTACCTGGCAGCACAGTTTGTACAGCAAAGTTGTTTTCAATTTCCACAACATTCCGTAGGTCTCTCTCTCTCTTCTGTAGTGTGTAAGCTCTTATGGTCAGCACAGTCGTCTCTCTCTTTCTATCCGTCTCTCTGCTATAGACAGTAAGCTCTTATAAGTGGAGTCCTCTCTCCTTCAGTAGTGTGTAAGATCCTGTGGTCAGCAGGGCCTTCTCTCTCTCCTATAAAGGTTAAGCACTTTTGGTCAGCTGAGTTCTCTATCTCTCTCCTTTCCCACATGAGTATTTTCCGAGCAATTACCAGCTTTCCAGAGTTGAGACACGTTTCTGGTGCTAAATTCGCACTTAATTGTAGAGTATCAGAGCGATTTCTGTACCACTATTCACATACAGACTTTTAAAGATATGGATTTATAATAAAGCTTGATTATTTTTTTTATCTTTGAATGTGCTTCTCCACTTGTTTCTCAATATTGGACATGCGTGTCTCGGAAGAGCACACCAGAATATCAAGACAGGTGTTTCTAAAAATTGTGAGTTCTACTGTGATTTTTTTTTGCTTTTGGTACATGTTCTATAGATGGTGGGATATTCAAAGTGTTTGAAATATTATGTCGAAGAACATTTTTCTGAAATTGTTCCACAATTCCTGGATGCAGTAGTTTACAGATTGGTGAACCATCTTAGTGTCTGAGAGATTCTGCCTATCTAACATGTGTTTTTTCATATGCAGCCATGTGACTTAGTTGAAAATTGACCCTCCAGCTGTTTTTTATTAGTTACACTTTCTTTTCCAGCCTTTCCATAACCCTGTCCCGACTTTTTTTTTAGATTTGTTGCTGACATAAAATTGTAATTTAACTTTTATTTTACAAATTAAATGGAAAATTGTATTCCAGCTTCTGGTCTGTGTTCTATGTTCTGTTGTAGATAAAATATGGCTATGAGAGTTTTCTAAATCATTTCATTCTAGTTTTCTATATATTTTACACAGTGTCCAAACATAAGCAACTTTGCAAACCACTTTTATTCAAATTTTCCTTTGTACTCCTCCTGTCGTTACATTTTTTTTAATGTTTACTGCTTATTGTAAGGGGAACAGCAACTACTGCCAACAAGGATTGGTGGCCAAACATGCACAGCGCTTACAAGCTCTTTCTGGTGAACTTGTAAACATGCTGGGAAGCTGGTGAGTCGGGTTATTCTGAAAAAAAAATAGGAAAAACCATTTATTTATTTTTTTGTCAGCTGAATATTTTTATATAGAATAATATATATTAGTACTGTTTTTGCACTTTATTAATAATTTAATATTAACACTTTTTATTGCACCACACTGAAATGCTGAACAAATGATAGCATATCAAATTAGACATTTACAGAATTAGTAAAAGTCAAGACCATCCATAAACTCTTCTTTAACCTGTGCTGAGCACGTACATATACTGCCAATATGTATCTTCATTTTGTTTAGCTAACAATCAGTCCTATTACTTATCTGATTGTAGATTTCAAATTGCTTTATCCCCACAATGGAATGTATGCATATATTCCCCAGCAACCATCTAATTCTCATATAACAAGACTAAGTAGTGCTCTTTGCCATTGTGCACATGTAATTATGACAAGAGACAAGTTGGGCACTTACATGTCTGCTTTCCTTTAAATTGTAACCAGGCTGGGAGCTGTTGTGAATTTGGATTCTGGGCTCCCCCGGTGGCCGCTTGTGGAATTGGACTTGTCATCCTCTTTCCTGTTTCACCTGGTTCCATCAGTAGTGGGTGTCGCTATTTAAGCTCATTTCTCTGGTGGTTTCTTGCCGGTCAACAATGTTATCTGATGCCTCTCAGTGCTTGTTCCTGCTTCTAGACAACTACTAGATAAGTTGGACTTTTGTCCATGTTTCGTTTTGCCTATTTGTTCCAGTTCACAGCTGAAGTTTTGTTACTGTGTCTGGAAAGCTCTCGTTGATCAGGGATTGCTACTCTGGCGTTATGAGTTAATGCCAGAGTTTAAGGTAATCTCTGGATGGTGTTTTGTTAGTGTTTTTCTGCTGACCATGAAAGTATACTATCTGTCTTCTGCTATCTAGTAAGCGGACCTCAAATTTGCTAAGACTATTTTCCTGCTGCGTTTGTTGTTTCATCTGAACTCACCGTCATTATATGTGGGGGGCTACTGTCTTCTTTGAAATATTTCTCTAGAGGTGAGCCAGGTCTTATATTTCCCTCTGCTAGCTATTTAGGTCTTAGGCCAGAGCTGGGCATCTAGCGATAAATAGGAAATGCTACCTGGCTATTTCTAGTTGCGCGGCAGGCTTAGTTCATGGTCAGTATAGTTCCATCTTCCGAGAGCTTGTCCCTCTATAGGCTTGCTATGATCTCTGCCTGCAGAGATCATGACAGTTTGACCGGCCAATAAAGTGTTAAAGACCCAGGTTGAGAAAGGAGAGTTATAAGAAGTCTGCTGGAAATTTTTTTTTTTTTTTTTTTTCCCTCCAGTCTGCCTTGCTGCAGTCTTTTTTCTCTCTCTCCTCCTAATCTCTGTATGGCTCTGTGTGCACCTGACAATAATGGATCTCCAGAGTGTAACTGCGGGTTTGAATAATCTCATCACGAAAGTACAAAATTTACAAGATTTTGTGGTACATGCTCCGGTATCTGACCCGAGAATTCCTTTGCCGGAGTTCTTCACAGGGAATAGAGCTAGCTTCCAGAATTTCCGAAATAATTGTAAGCTTTATTTCTCCCTGAAGTCTCGTTCAGCTGGAGACCCTGCTCAGCAGGTTAGGATTGTGATTTCCTTGCTCAGGGGTGACCCTCAAGATTGGGCCTTCTCATTGCCAGCAGGGGATCCTGCGTTACGCAATGTGGATGCGTTTTTTCTGGCCTTGGGCTTGCTTTATGAGGAACCTCATTTGGAACTTCAGGCAGAAAAAACTTTGATGGCACTGTCTCAGGGGCAAGACGAAGCTGAAGTTTTCTGCCAAAAATTCCGTAAATGGTCTGTGCTTACTCAGTGGAATGAGTGCGCCTTGGCGGCAACTTTCAGAGAAGGTCTCTCTGATGCCGTTAAGGATGTTATGGTGGGGTTCCCTGTGCCTGCAGGTCTGAATGAGTCCATGACAATGGCTATTCAGATTGATAGGCGTCTGCGGGAGCGCAAACCGGTGCACCATCTGGCGGTGTCTATGGAAAAGACGCCAGAAAGTATGCAGTGTGATAGAATTCTGTCCAGGAGCGAGCGACAGAATTTTAGACGGAAGAATGGATTGTGTTTCTATTGTGGGGATTCTACTCATGTTATATCAGCATGCTCTAGGCGTACAAAGAAGCTTGATAAGTCTGTTTCCATTGGCACCATTCAGTCTAAGTTTATTTTGTCTGTAACCCTGATTTGCTCTTTGTCATCCATTGCCACGGACGCCTATGTTGACTCTGGCGCCGCTCTGAGTCTTATGGATTGGTCCTTTGCCAATCGTTGTGGTTTTGATTTAGAGCCTTTGGAGACTCTTATTCCTCTGAAGGGGATTGACTCCACCCCATTGGCTAATAATAAACCACAATACTGGACACAAGTAACCATGCGTATCAATCCGGATCACCAGGAGATTATTCGTTTCCTGGTGCTGTATAATTTACATGACGATTTGGTACTGGGATTGCCATGGTTGCAGTCTCACAACCCAGTCTTGGACTGGAGAGCAATGTCTGTGTTGAGCTGGGGATGTAAGGGTATTCATGGGGACTTACCTTTGGTTTCTATTTCGTCGTCCATTCCCTCTGAAGTCCCTGAGTTCCTCTCTGATTATCAAGACGTCTTTGACGAACCCAAGCTTGGGTCGTTACCTCCGCACCGTGAGTGCGATTGTGCCATAGATTTGATACCGGGTTGTAAATATCCAAAGGGTCGTTTGTTTAATCTGTCTGTGCCGGAACATGCTGCTATGCGGGAATATATAAAGGAGTCTTTGGAAAAGGGACATATTCGTCCATCTTCTTCTCCCTTGGGAGCTGGGTTTTTCTTTGTCTCAAAAAAAGACGGCTCTTTGAGACCATGTATTGATTATCGGCTTCTGAATAAGATCACTGTTAAGTATCAATACCCATTGCCATTGCTTACTGATTTGTTTGCTCGTATAGAGGGTGCTAAGTGGTTCTCTAAAATTGATCTTCGTGGGGCGTATAATTTGGTGCGGATCAGGCAGGGGGATGAGTGGAAGACCGCATTTAATACGCCCGAGGGCCACTTTGAGTATTTGGTCATGCCTTTTGGTCTTTCTAATGCCCCTTCAGTTTTCCAGTCTTTTATGCATGATATTTTCCGCGATTTTCTGGATAAATTTATGATAATATATCTGGATGATATTCTGATTTTTTCTGATGACTGGGACTCTCATGTCCAGCAGGTCAGGAGAGTTTTTCAGGTTCTGCGGTCTAATTCTTTATGTGTGAAGGGGTCTAAGTGCGTTTTTGGGGTCCAGAAAATTTCCTTTTTGGGGTATATTTTTTCTCCCTCTTCCATTGAGATGGATCCCGTCAAGGTGCAAGCTATTTGTGACTGGACACAGCCCTCCTCTCTTAAGGGTCTTCAGAGATTTTTGGGCTTTGCCAACTTTTACCGCCGATTTATTGCTGGTTTTTCGGATGTCGTTAAACCACTGACTGATTTGACCAGACAAGGCGCTGATGTTGCTAATTGGTCCCCTCATGCTGTAGAGGCCTTTCAGGAGCTTAAGCGCCGTTTTGCCTCTGCCCCTGTGTTGCGTCAGCCTGATGTGGATCTGCCTTTTCAGGTTGAGGTTGACGCTTCGGAGATCGGAGCTGGGGCAGTGTTGTCGCAGAAAGGTTCCGACTGCTCCGTCATTAGGCCTTGTGCCTTCTTTTCTCGCAAATTTTCGCCCGCAGAGCGGAATTATGATGTTGGGAATCGGGAGCTTTTGGCCATGAAGTGGGCGTTTGAGGAGTGGCGCCATTGGCTCGAGGGGGCTAGGCATCAGGTGGTGGTATTGACTGACCACAAAAATTTGATTTATCTTGAGACTGCCAGACGCCTGAATCCTAGACAGGCGCGCTGGTCTTTATTTTTTTCTCGCTTTAATTTTGTGGTGTCATACCTACCGGGTTCTAAGAATGTTAAGGCAGATGCCCTTTCTAGGAGTTTTGACCCGGACTCTCCTGGTAATTCTGAACCCACAGGTATCCTTAGGGAGGGAGTAATTTTGTCGGCCGTTTCTCCTGATCTGCGGCGGTCCTTGCAAGAGTTTCAGGCGGATAGACCGGATCGTTGTCCGCCTGATAGACTGTTTGTTCCGGATGATTGGACCAGCAGAGTCATCTCTGAGGTACATTCTTCTGCATTGGCAGGTCATCCCGGAATTTTTGGTACCAGGGATTTGGTGGCAAGATCCTTCTGGTGGCCTTCCCTGTCACGAGATGTGCGAGTCTTTGTGCAGTCATGTGACGTTTGTGCTCGGGCCAAGTCTTGTAGTTCTCGGGCTAGCGGACTGCTGTTGCCCTTGCCTATTCCTAAGAGGCCTTGGACACACATCTCGATGGATTTTATTTCAGATCTGCCTGTTTCCCAGAAGATGTCTGTCATCTGGGTGGTCTGTGACCGTTTCTCTAAAATGGTCCATTTGGTTCCTCTGCCCAAGTTGCCTTCTTCTTCTGAGTTGGTTCCTCTGTTTTTTCAGAATGTTGTCCGATTGCACGGTATTCCTGAGAATATTGTTTCTGACAGAGGTACCCAATTTGTGTCTAGATTTTGGCGGGCATTCTGTGCTAGGATGGGCATAGATTTGTCTTTTTCATCTGCTTTTCACCCTCAGACTAATGGCCAGACCGAGCGGACTAATCAGACCCTGGAGACATATCTGAGGTGTTTTGTCTCTGCTGACCAGGATGATTGGGTTGCTTTTTTGCCATTGGCAGAGTTCGCCCTCAATAATCGGGCCAGCTCTTCCACCTTGGTGTCCCCGTTTTTCTGTAATTCGGGGTTTCACCCTCGATTTTCCTCCGGTCAGGTGGAATCCTCGGATTGTCCTGGAGTGGATGCGGTGGTGGAGAGATTGCATCACATCTGGGGGCAGGTTATGGACAATTTGAAGTTGTCCCAGGAGAAGACTCAGCGTTTTGCCAACCGTCATCGTCGTGTTGGTTCTCGGCTTTGTGTTGGAGATTTGGTGTGGTTGTCTTCTCGTTTTGTCCCTATGAGGGTCTCTTCTCCTAAGTTTAAACCTCGGTTCATCGGCCCTTATAGAATATTGGAGATTCTTAATCCTGTTTCTTTCCGTTTGGACCTCCCTGCGTCCTTTTCCATTCATAACGTTTTTCATCGGTCGTTATTGCGCAGGTATGAGGTACCTGTTGTACCTTCAGTTGAGCCTCCTGCTCCGGTGTTGGTTGAGGGTGAGTTGGAGTACGTTGTGGAGAAAATTTTGGATTCTCGTGTTTCCAGACGGAGACTCCAGTATCTGGTCAACTGGAAGGGTTACGGCCAGGAGGATAATTCTTGGGTCAATGCATCTGATGTTCATGCTTCTGATCTTGTTCGTGCCTTCCATAGGGCTCATCCTGGTCGCCCTGGTGGATCTGGTGAGGGTTCGGTGCCCCCTCCTTGAGGGGGGGGTACTGTTGTGAATTTGGATTCTGGGCTCCCCCGGTGGCCGCTTGTGGAATTGGACTTGTCATCCTCTTTCCTGTTTCACCTGGTTCCATCAGTAGTGGGTGTCGCTATTTAAGCTCATTTCTCTGGTGGTTTCTTGCCGGTCAACAATGTTATCTGATGCCTCTCAGTGCTTGTTCCTGCTTCTAGACAACTACTAGATAAGTTGGACTTTTGTCCATGTTTCGTTTTGCCTATTTGTTCCAGTTCACAGCTGAAGTTTTGTTACTGTGTCTGGAAAGCTCTCGTTGATCAGGGATTGCTACTCTGGCGTTATGAGTTAATGCCAGAGTTTAAGGTAATCTCTGGATGGTGTTTTGTTAGTGTTTTTCTGCTGACCATGAAAGTATACTATCTGTCTTCTGCTATCTAGTAAGCGGACCTCAAATTTGCTAAGACTATTTTCCTGCTGCGTTTGTTGTTTCATCTGAACTCACCGTCATTATATGTGGGGGGCTACTGTCTTCTTTGAAATATTTCTCTAGAGGTGAGCCAGGTCTTATATTTCCCTCTGCTAGCTATTTAGGTCTTAGGCCAGAGCTGGGCATCTAGCGATAAATAGGAAATGCTACCTGGCTATTTCTAGTTGCGCGGCAGGCTTAGTTCATGGTCAGTATAGTTCCATCTTCCGAGAGCTTGTCCCTCTATAGGCTTGCTATGATCTCTGCCTGCAGAGATCATGACAGGGAGCATTACTGTATGTTTTGTAGCTCTAGCAACCAAGACCTTAACAGCACTCACTTGTCTATGCTTCTGTGCTTTAAAATTGTTTTTTACTGCTTTCATTCATTACTAATATACACTGCTCAAAAAAAAGGGAACACTTAAACAACAGTATATAACTCCAAGTAAATCAAACTTATGTGAAATCAAACTGTCCACTGAGGAAGCAACACTGTTTGACAATCAATTTCACATGCTGTTGTGCAAATGGAATAGACAACAGATGGAAATTATTGGCAATTATCAAGACACACTTAATAAAGGAGTGGTTCTGCAGGTGGGACCACAGACCACATCTCAGAACCAATGCTTTCTGGCTGATGTTTTGGTCACTTTTGAATATTGGTTGTGCTTTCACACTCATGGTAGCATGAGACGTACTCTACAACCCACACAAGTGGCTCAGGTAGTGCAGCTCATCCAGGATGGAACATCAATGCAAGCTGTGGCAGGAAAGTTTGCTGTGTCTGTCAGTGTAGTGTCCAGAGGCTAGAGGCACTACCAGGAGACAGACCAGTACACCAGGAGATGTGGAAGGGGCCATAGGAGGGCAACAACCTAGCAGCAGCACCGCTACCTCAGCCTTTGAGCAAGGAGGAACAGGAGGAGCACTGCCAGAGTCCTGTAAAATGACCTCCAGCAGGCCACAAATGTGCATGTGTCTGGACAAATGGTTAGAAACCGACTCCATGATTATGGTCTGAGTGCCTGATGTCCACAGATGTGGGTTGTGCTCACGGCCCAACACCATGCAGGATGATTGGCATTTGCCACAGAACACTAGGATTGGCAAATTTGCCACTGGTACCCTGTGCTCTTCATCAGTGTGACCACTAGAAGCACCACTGCAGCGCAAAACAGCTGTCATCCATTCCACTCCTGCTCCCATCCTCCCGACGCCGATGTTTTAAAGTATTGGAATAAAGAAGTTTTTTTAACCGGTGAGTGCCATCCGTTCCTTTCAATTTTTGTATCTATTGTGGCTATTTTCTTTGGAGAGGCACCCTGGCTCACGGAGCACTTACTGCTGTATATATGCTTGCAGCATCAGTTCATGCAATTACCTGGGCACTGAGTGGGCTTCCCCGCTTTGCGGATTAATACTTTGTTGGAGCTATTTTGACACTAAATTCATGCCTGAACTAAATAGAGCATGAAAGTTTGGTTGCAGCCAGGTATGTTTACTATGAAATGCTTCAACATTTCAGGTAAAGCAAAGTCTAAAAAGCCGGCAATAGGGAGTTTATATGGAGAAATCGGACCAGTCCAGCGTGGCCTCCATCCTGCTCCACTCCAGTCCTCTCCACTTCTCCGTACACAAAAGGGAATGAACTGTCAATTAATTGGAGCATGTGTGGAAATAACAACCAGGGACTGTGCTGGACTAGTAGGTCTCTGCCTATAGTCCGCTGCCAACTTTTCAAACTGTGTTTTCTCATAAATGCTGCAGTGTTTCATACTAAAACCGTCCTGGCTGCAATCCTACAATCAGGCTCTGATTCATATTGCCCATACTTTGGGCAGGATGAATCAAATTCCTGTTTTCTGTAGACACTTTTTGTAGACACTGTTTCAATACCTTTGTATTACCAGCATTCATTTTACTTTATTAGTAAGTTTGTTGTACATTATGCTTGCCCCTTTTTATAGGCGATTACCCATAAATAACTCCTACAAATGTCTACAGTTTCTGCAATCTTGATTATCTACAGTAAATGATCTTATGTTGTACTGAATAGGTAAAATGTTCTTCACTTTCACCATGGCAATGCTAAATTGGCTTGAAGCAAGATGTACAGATATTCACCGACACCGGAATTGACATACAGTATTTAGAATATTCAAATGCAAATAAAATGGCTTGCATTCATGTGCCAAACCTGGCTAGGGTTGGAGTGTTGTCATATGTTAAAGATGTAGTTTGAGGATGGCAATCGACATGACAACATCAAATAATGATTAATCTGTGCCACAATGTAAGCGTGCCCATCCTTAGTATTCTTTTCAAATCACATCGTTGAAAACAACATATGATACATTATTCATCTTGTATCGGTTATCAGTGTAAACTCCAGTAAAGTGGTTTGTGTTTACATGAGGATTTTCACGTACAGTGCCAGGCAAAATAATATGGTTTTTATGCACTGTTTACTCTGAAAAATGATCTTGGTAATTGTTCTGCAGAATGTGAATGATGAAGCTCCTGTTTGCTCTCCTGCCTATTATGAGAAAATTATTTACTCTACACGGAAGACACCTGTACTAAACCTACAGTGTTCAGATAAGGACTCACCTGACCATCAGCTAAGCTATACCATAATATCAGGTATGATAGTGATTATATATAATAATATATATAATATATAGTATATCAACATGTTATATTAAAACTGAGCAGGACGCAAAATTTTAGCTTTATCTAAAGTATGGCCGCAAATACAACAGGAAAAAAAATTAATGGAAATAAATAACACGGCACTCTGGAGTAATACTGCTGGTGGTGCTCAAGTCGGGTGTCCAACCCATACAATTAAGCAAAAAAAATCAATACATATCTCTTCTGACCCTGTACAGAGGTATTTGCCCTGTTATATGATGGACACTCAGACTGAGCATTATCTGTTCCCTACATTATATACTACCTGAGACAAAACCATGTACCAGTAAAGAATATTTATTACACACGAGTCTACAGTCTATTTTATATATACTGTATATCTAATATATAATTGCCTAGAATACTACTTCCTGCAATTTGTGCCAACTTCCGTGGCTTTGTCCGGAGCTAATGTTCGGAGCTAATGTCCGGAGATAAGTGACGTCACCAGTGTCCTACACCCAGGCAGAGCACAGGGGCCCCAGGCAGCATATGGGGCCCCAGGCAGAGCACAGTGGCCCCAGGCAGAGCACAGGGGCCCCAGGCAGCATATGGGGCCCCAGGCAGAGCACAGTGCTCCCAGGCAGAGCACAGGGGCCCCAGGCAGCCTATGGGGCCCCAGGCAGAGCACAGTGGCCCCAGGCAGAGCACAGGGGCCCCAGGCAGCATATGGGGCCCCAGGCAGAGCACAGGGGCCCCAGGCAGCATATGGGGCCCCAGGCAGAGCACAGGGGCCCCAGGCAGAGCACAGGGGCCCCAGGCAGCATATGGGGCCCCAGGCAGAGCACAGGGGCCCCAGGCAGCATATGGGGCCCCAGGCAGAGCACAGTGGCCCCAGGCAGAGCACAGGGGCCCCAGGCAGAACATGGGGCCCCAGGCAGAGCACAGGGGCCCCAGGCAGAGCACAGGGGCCCCAGGCAGCATATGGGGCCCCAGGCAGAGCACAGGGGCCCCAGGCAGCATATGGGGCCCCAGGCAGAGCACAGTGGCTCCAGGCAGCATATGGGGCCCCAGGCAGAGCACAGTGGCCCCAGGCAGAGCACAGGGGCCCCAGGCAGCATATGGGGCCCCAGGCAGAGCACAGTGGTCCCAGGCAGAGCACAGGGGCCCCAGGCAGCTTATGGGGCCCCAGGCAGAGCACAGTGGCCCCAGGCAGAGCACAGGGGCCCCAGGCAGAACATGGGGCCCCAGGCAGAGCACAGGGGCCCCAGGCAGAGCACAGGGGCCCCAGGCAGCATATGGGGCCCCAGGCAGAGCACAGGGGCCCCAGGCAGCATATGGGGCCCCAGGCAGAGCACAGGGGCCCCAGGCAGAGCACACACCAAATCGGAGGCCGAGGGGCCCCGCCAACCAAATCGGAGGACGAGGGGCCCCGCCAACCAAATCGGAGGCCGAGGAGCCCCGCCCACCAAATCGAAGGCCGAGCGGCCCCGCCCACCAAAGCGGAGGCCAAGGGGCCTGGCCCCGCCCACCAAAGCGGAGGCCGAGGGGCCCCGACCACCACATCGGAGGCCGAGGGGCCCCGCCCACCAAATCGGAGGCCGAGGGTCCCCGCCCACCAATTCGGAGGCCAAGGGTCCCCGCCCACCAAATCGGAGGCCGAGGGTCCCCGCCCACCAAATCGGAGGCCGAGGGTCCCCGCCCACCAAATCGGAGGCCGAGGGTCCCCGCCCACCAAATTGGAGGCCGAGGGTCCCCGCCCACCAAATCAGAGGCCAAGGGGCCCGGCCCCGCCCACCAAAGCGGAGGCCGAGGGTCCCCGCCACCAAATTGGAGGCCGAGGGTCCCCGCCCACCAAATCGGAGGCCGAGGGGCCCCGCCTACCAAATCGGAGGCCGAGGGTCCCCGCCCACCAAATCGGAGGCCGAGGATCCCCGCCCACCAAATTGGAGGCCGAGGGTCCCCGCCCACCAAATCGGAGGCCGTGGGTCCCCGCCCACCAAATCGGAGGCTGAGGGGCCCCGCCCACCACATCGGAGGCCGAGGGGCCCCACCCACCAAATCGGAGGCCGAGGGTCCCCGCCCACCAAATCGGAGGCCGAGGGTCCCCGCCCACCAAATCAGAGGCCGAGGGTCCACACCATCCAAATCGGAGGCCGAGGGGCCCCGCCCACCAAATCGGAGGCCGACGGGCCCCATCCACCAAAGCGGAGGCCGAGGGTCCCCGCCCACCAAATCGGAGGCCGAGGGTCCCCGCCCACCAAATCGGAGGCCGAGGGTCCCCGCCCACCAAATCGGAGGCTGAGGGTCCCCGCCCACCAAATTGGAGGCCGAGGGGCCCCTCCAACCAAATCGGAGGCCGAGGAGCCCCGCCCACCAAATCGAAGGTCGAGGGGCCCCGCCCACGAAAGCGGAGGCCGAGGGTCCCCGCACACCAAATCGGAAGCAGAGGGACCCCGCCCACCAAATCGGAGCCCGAGGGGCCCCGCCCACCAAAGCGGAGGCCGAGGGTCCCCGACCACCAAATCGGAGGCCGAGGGTCCCCGCCCACCAAATCGGAGGCCGAGGGTCCCCGCCCACCAAATCGGAGGCCGAGGGTCCCCGCCCACCAAATCGGAGGCCGAGAGTCCCCGCCTACCAAATCGGAGGCCGAGGGGCTTCGCCAACCAAATCGGAGGCCGAGGAGCCCCGCCCACCAAATTGAAGGCCGAGCGGCCCCGCCCTCCAAAGCGGAGGCCGAGGGGCCTGGCCCCGCCCACCACATCGGAGGCCGAGGGTCCCCGCCCACCACATCGGAGGCCGAGGGTCCCCGCCCACCAAATCGGAGGCCGAGGGTCCCCGCCCACCAAATCGATGGCCGAGGGTCCCCGCCCACCAAATTGGAGGCCGAGGGTCCCCGCCCACCAAATCGAAGGCCGAGGGTCCCCGCCCACCAAATCGGAGGCCGAGGGGCCCCACCAACCAAATCAGAGGCCGAGGGGCCCCGCCCACCAAATCAGAGGCCGAGGGTCCCCGCCCACCAAATCGGAGGCCGAGGGGCCCCGCCAACCAAATCGGAGGCCGAGGGGCCCCGCCCACCAAATCGGAGGCCAAGGGTCCCCGCCCACCAAAATCGGAGGCCGAGAGTCCCCGCCCACCAAATCGGAGGATAAGGGGCCCCGCCAACCAAATCGGAGGCTGAGGGGCCCCGCCAACCAAATCGGAGGCCGAGGAGCCCCACCCAACAAATCGAAGGCCGAGCAGCCCCACCCACCAAAGCGGAGGCCGAGGGGCCCGGCCCCGCCCACCAAAGCGGAGGCCGAGGGGCCCCGACCACCACATCGGAGGCCGAGGGGCCCCGCCCACCAAATTGGAGGCCGAGGGGTCCCGCCTACCAAATCGGAGGCCGAGGGTCCCCGCCCACCAAATCGGAGGCCGAGGGGCCCCGCCCACCAAATCGGAGGCCGGGGGTCCCCGCCCACCAAATCGGAGGCCAAGGGTCCCTGCCCACCAAATCGGAGGCCGAGGGTCCCCGCCCACCAAATCGGAGGCCGAGGGTCCACACCAACCAAATCGGAGGCCGAGGGGCCCCGCCCACCAAATCGAAGGCCGAGGGGCCCCGCCCACCAAAGCGGAGGCCGAGGGTCCCCGCACACCAAATCGGAGGCAGAGGGACCCCGCCCACCAAATCGGAGGCCGAGGGGCACCGCCCACCAAAGCGGAGGCCGAGGGTCCCCGACCACCTGATCGGAGGCCGAGGGTCCCTGCCCACCAAATCGGAGGCCGAGGGTCCCCGCTTACCAAATCGGAGGCCGAGGGTCCCCGCCCACCAAATCGGAGGCCGAGAGTCCCCGCCCACCAAATCGGAGGCCGAGGGGCCCCGCCAACCAAATCGGAGGCCGAGGGGCCCCGCCAACCAAATCGGAGGCCGAGGAGCCCCGCCCACCAAATCGAAGGCCGAGCGGCCCCGCCCACCAAAGCGGAGGCCAAGGGGCCCCGCCCACCACATCGGAGGCCGAGGGGCCCCGCCCACCAAATCGGAGGCCGAGGGTCCCCACCCACCAAATCGGAGGCCTAGGGTCCCCGCCCACCAAATCGGAGGCCGAGGGTCCCCGCCCACCAAATTGGAGGCCGAGGGTCCCCGCCCACCAAATCGGAGGCCGAGGGTCCCCGCCCACCAAATCGGAGGCCGAGGGGCCCCACCAACCAAATCGGAGGCCGAGGGGCCCCGCCCACCAAATCGGAGGCCGAGTGTCCCTGCCCACCAAATTGGAGGCCGAGGGGCCCCGCCAACCAAATCGGAGGCCGAGGGGCCCCGCCCACCAAATCGGAGGCCGAGGGGCCCCGCCCACCAAATCGGAGGCCGAGGATCTCCACCCAACAAATCGGAGGATAAGGGGCCCCGCCCACCAAATCGGAGGCCGAGGGGCCCCACCAACCAAATCGGAGGCCGAGGAGCCCCGCCCCCCAAATCGAAGGCCGAGCGGCCCCGCCCACCAAAGCGGAGGCAGAGGGACCCCGCCCACCAAATTATTCTTACATTTGAATAAATAAAGTATATATGGATTCTAGACTCCCAATTCTTTAGAATCGGCTGCCATCTAGTATATTATATAATTGTCTAAGGGTCACTTCCGTCTGTCCTTCTGTCTGTCAGTAACAGAAATCCGAAGTCGCTGATTGGTCGCGGCAAAACAGCCATGACCAATCAGCGATGGGCACAGTCCGGCGGCAAAATGGCTGCTCCTTCCTCCCCGCAGTCAGTGCCCGCTCTATAATCCCCTCCAGTCAGCCCTCACACAGGGTTAATGGCAGCATTAACGGACCGTGTTATGCCACAGTTTAACGCACTCTGTTAACGCAGCTATTAACCCTGTGTGACCAACTTTTTACTATTGATGCTGCATATGCAGCATCAATAGTAAAAAGATCTAATGTTACAAATAATAATAATAATAAAAAAAAAAAGGTTATTCTCACCTTCCGACGTCGCGCGCTGTCCACGGCAGTGCAAACGGCAGGTTCCGATGCCAAGGATGCTAAGCAAGAAGAACCTGCCATGACGTCACAGTCATGTGACCGCAATGTCAACACAGGTCCTGCGCTCATAGCAACCCTGGGACCGGAAGCTGCCGCGTGTACCGCACACAGGCGCCAGGACTTCAAGGGGTCTTTGGAAGGTGAGTATTTGTTTATTTTTCATTTTAAGTCTTTTTTAACCACGCATATAAAGCCCACATTGCTATATACTACGTGAGCTGTGTTACATACTGCGTGGGCTCTGTTGTATACTACATCTCTGTGCTATATACTATGTTGCTGGGCAATATACAAGCTGACTGTCCAATGTCCAATATACTTCGTGGCTGTGCAATATACTATGTGGCTGTGCAATATACTACGTGCTCTGTGTTATATACTACGTGGCTGTGCAATATACTATGTGGCTGTGTCGGTTCTGTTATATAGTACGTCAACTGTGCAATATACTACGTGGTTCTGTTATATACTATGTGGCTGTGCAATATACTATGTGGCTATGTTATATACTACGTGGCTCTGCTATATACTACGTCGCTGACCAATATACTACATAGCTGTGAAATACATTACGTAGCTGTGCAATACACTACGTGACTGTTATATACTACGTGACTGTGCAATATAGTACATGCCTGTGCAATATACTACGTGGCTCTACAATATACTATGTGGCTATGTTATATACTACATGGCTCTGCTATATACTACGTGGCTGACCAATATACTACGTGCTTGTGCAACACACTACGTAGCTGTACAATACACTATGTGGCTATGTTATAT
Source organism: Ranitomeya variabilis (assembly GCF_051348905.1). Classification (NCBI taxonomy): domain Eukaryota; kingdom Metazoa; phylum Chordata; class Amphibia; order Anura; family Dendrobatidae; genus Ranitomeya; species Ranitomeya variabilis. Next base: position 326,833,686 of record NC_135236.1, read on the forward strand.
ACTACGTGGCTGTGTTATATACTACATAGCTCTGCTATATACTACGTATGCTGTGTTGCATACTACGTAGCTCTGTTATATACTACGTCAGTTGTGTTATATACTACGTCACTGTGCAATATAGTACGTAGCCTGTGCTATATACTACCTACATATTCTAGAATACCCGATACGTTAGAATCGGGCCACCATCTAGTATATATATATATATATATATATACCCAAGTTGGAGACTATGAATATATATATACACACATATATTGATACTACAACACTAATACAGTAATAGCAAAACAATATCACACATTCAAACCACGACCTAATAATATATTTTCCGCCCACGCTACATCTAATAAACAGCCTTCCCACCTAACATTGCTAACTGTCCCTATGTATCACAAGGGTATTTAGGGTCCAGTAAGTATTGGGTTCCAGGGGAGGATTCTTAGACCAGTGTTTTCATCATGCTGTCCATGGAGTAAGAGAGAGCCAGCACATATGTGTCTGGGAAAAAGAGGGGATGTCCACTTTCATGTTTGTGGGAATTATATCTCTAGTCTATTGTATTTTTCCTCGCCCACTGGCTATGATTCATATAACAACTGATATTCTATTTTCACAACTGACAAAGAAGCCAATAGAAAGAGTTTTCTTATTGACACTGAATTTCAGTTACATTTATCAGTAGTGTTGAGCATTCCGATACTGCAAGTATCGGGTATCGGCCGATACTTGCTGTATCGGAATTTCCGATACCGAGATCCGATATTTTTGTGATATCGGGTATCGGGTATCGCAACAACATTAATGTAATAATGTGTAAAAAAGAGAATTAAAATAAAAAATATTGCTATACTCACCTGTCCGACGCAGCCGGGACCTCAGCGAGGGAACCGGCAGCATTGTTTGTTTAAATTTCGCGCTTTTACTTGGTTACGTGAAGTCCCGGCTTGTGATTGGTCAGGGCGGCCATGTTGCCGGGATGCGGACCAATCACAGCAAGCCGTGACGAAATTACGTCACGGCTTGCTGTGATTGGTCCGCGTCCCGGCAACATGGCCGCCATTAACCAATCACAAGCCGTGACGTCACGGGAGGCTGGACATGCGCGTATTTTGAAAAGCGCGCGTGTCCAGCCTCCAGTGACGTCCCGGCAACATGGCCGCCATTAACCAATCACAAGCCGTGACGTCACGGGAGGCTGGACATGCGCGTATTTTGAAAAGCGCGCGTGTCCAGCCTCCAGTGACGTCCCGGCAACATGGCCGCCATTAACCAATCACAAGCCGGGACGTCACGGGAGGCTGGACATGCGCGTATTTTGAAAAGCGCGCGTGTCCAGCCTCCAGTGACGTCCCGGCAACATGGCCGCCATTAACCAATCACAAGCCGTGACGTCACGGGAGGCTGGACATGCGCGTATTTTGAAAAGCGCGCGTGTCCAGCCTCCAGTGACGTCCCGGCAACATGGCCGCCATTAACCAATCACAAGCCGTGACGTCACGGGAGGCTGGACATGCGCGTATTTTGAAAAGCGCGCGTGTCCAGCCTCCAGTGACGTCCCGGCAACATGGCCGCCATTAACCAATCACAAGCCGGGACGTCACGGGAGGCTGGACATGCGCGTATTTTGAAAAGCGCGCGTGTCCAGCCTCCAGTGACGTCCCGGCAACATGGCCGCCATTAACCAATCACAAGCCGGGACGTCACGGGAGGCTGGACATGCACGTATTTTGAAAAGCGCGCGTGTCCAGCCTCCAGTGACGTCACGGCTTGTGATTGGTTAATGGCGGCCATGTTGCCGGGACGCGGACCAATCACAGCAAGCCGTGACGTAATTTCGTCACGGCTTGCTGTGATTGGTCCGCGTCCCGGCAACATGGCGCCGTGACCAATCATAAGCCGGGACGTCACTGGAGGCTGGACACGCGCGCTTTTCAAAATACGCGCATGTCCAGCCTCCCGTGACGTCACGGCTTGTGATTGGTTAATGGCGGCCATGTTGCCGGGACTCGGACCAATCACAGCAAGCCGTGACGTAATTTCGTCACGGCTTGCTGTGATTGGTCCGCGTCCCGGCAACATGGCCGCCCTGACCAATCACAAGCCGGGACCTCACGTAACCAAGTAAAAGCGCGAATTTTAAACAAACAACGCTGCCGGTTCCCTCGCTGAGGTCCCGGCTGCGTCGGACAGGTGAGTATAGCAATATTTTTTATTTTAATTCTTTCTTTTACACATTAATATGGTTCCCAGGGCCTGAAGGAGAGTTTCCTCTCCTTCAGACCCTGGGAACCATCAGGAATACCGTCCGATACCTGAGTCCCATTGACTTGTATTGGTATCGGGTATCGGTATCGGATTGGATCCGATACTTTGCCGGTATCGGCCGATACTTTCCGATACCGATACTTTCAAGTATCGGACGGTATCGCTCAACACTATTTATCAGTGCAGTTACTGAATTGCTGCTCATGGTTCACCTGTAATAACTATAAATATTTATAAATCTTTATCTCTCCAGAAAATAAAGCGAATCGTTTTACTCTTGAAATGGATGATGAGGGCTTTCCTACTATAATATCAACTCAAAACTTCCAATATAATGTTTTTGAGGGAATTCAGGATCCAACAGTTTTCCAGCTGCTGATTGAAGTTACTGATGAACGTGGAGGAAACAGAGCTCTCCAGCTGTCGACAACAGCTACTGTAATAATACATGTGGTGCCCTGGACAACTACCATCCGAGCTGAAACTCTAGAACCAACATCAATCCAAGTAAGACTTTGGGGCACTGGGACGATTTCCTCAGACAATTTTATTGAGAAAATTGAAGTTGAAAAGTCTCAATTTCTTTTGTGCAATGAGCAATTGTGTAAAATATGCTGTACTTTCAGAGTTTTTACCCCAACCCCAGCAACGTTTTAAAAGTGGTTTGGCTTTAAGGGGAAGGGCACGTCTTAGTGTGGATTGACAGATTCACTATAATTTATGCCAAAAGCAGAGCACACATTTTAGAAAAAATATATTCCAGTCCACTAATGAGGTACACTTTCTGACTGCCTCCAAATTAACCAAATCTGCCTTTTAATTAATTTGGTACATCTTACACCAGCGGACTCAAGATCAATTCTTGCATACAAAACATGTTTCTTGATAAACATCACCAATAAGGGACAGCAGGAATGCAAAAAAAGTTTAAAATACAACTAAAGTCTTTTACATTGACAAAAAGTTTAATTTAATAAAAAGCATGGGTTTCTATCCTTCTAATATCCTTTTAATTCAACCAATTTTTAGTTGTGAACTTATAATATTGATCTTTTAGTGGTGGTCTTTGTTTCGTTTTTCAAGAACACTTGTTGTTCTATTCCATTGAAAAAAAAGTAGGTGGTCCAAGTTTGCGCGTTCTCTTCATATATGGTTGTGCCGCTTACCCATTTGCTTTCCTAATATGACTCTGCAGCTATTGAGCCAATAGGGCCTAATTCATTAAGGATTTTCTGGCATAAAAAAACCTTCAAATATCACAATAGTTTTGCATAACATGAAGTTGTGCAAAAATAAAGTTTTAGTTGGCTCTGTAAAGCCCACCCAACAAATTCATGAAAAGTTGTGGAATACATTATGATAGAAATGTTACTCTAGACTGGAGTTGCATTTCTGGAGGAGGCATTCAGAGACACATATCAGTTGCAAGATGCACCAAATTTACTAAGTGGCTTGTATTTCTTGATGAAATAGGTGTAACACTGTGATGGTCTTTGGTAAGGAAGCGGGAGGCCCCAAACTGTCCCTGGAACTGGGACCCTAGCTATCCCTGTCCCAGGGGTGCTCTTAAATGTAAAGAGGCTGAGTCTCTGACCTTACTATGCTCCTGTTAATGTCCAAACCAATTCCCTCCTCCAGGAGGCCTGGGACAGATATGTTAGTGTATATACAGTGCCTTGCAAAAGTATTCGGCTCCCTAGAACTTTTCAACCCTTTCCCACATATCATGCTTCAAACATAAAGATACCAAATGTAAATTTTTGGTGAAGAATCAACAACAAGTGGAACACAATTGTGAAGTTGAACAAAATGTATTGGTTATTTTAAATTTTTGTAGAAATTCAAAAACTGAAAAGTGGGGTGTGCAATATTATTCGGCCCCTTTACTTTCAGTGCAGCAAACTCATTCCAGAAGTTCATTGTGGATCTCTGAATGATCCAATATTGTCCTAAATGCCTAATGATGATAAATAAAATCCACCTGTGTGTAATCAAGTTTCCGTATAAATGCACCTGCTCTGTGATAGTCTCAGGGTTCTGTTTGAAGCACAGAGAGCATCATGAAGACCAAGGAATACAACAGGTAGGTCCATGATACTGTTGTGGAGAAGTTTAAAGCTGTATTTGGATACAAAATGATTTCCAAAACTTTAATCATCCCAAGGAGCACTGTGAAAGCGATCAGATTGAAATGGAAGGAATATCATACCACTGCAAATCTACCAAGACCCGGCCATCCCTCTAAACTTTCATCTCAAACAAGGAAAAGACTGATCAGAGATGCAGCCAAGAGGCCCATGATCACTATGGATGAACTGCAGAGATCTACAGCTGAGGTGGGACAGTCTGTCCATAGGACAACAATCATTCATACACTGCACAAATCTGGCCTTTATGGAAGAGTGGCAAGAAGAAGATATCCATAAAAATGTTGTTTAAATTTTGCAACAAGCCACCTGGGAGACACACCAAGCATGTGGAAGAAGGTGCTCTTGTCTGATGAAACCAAAATCAAACTTTTTGGCAACAATGCCAAACGATATGTTTGGCGTAAAGGCAACACAGCTCATCACCCTGAACACACCATCCCCACTGTCAAACATGGTGGTGGCAGCATCATGGTTTGGGCCTGCTTTTCTTTAGCAGGGACAGGGAAGATGGTTAAAATTGATGGGAAGATGGATGGAGCCAAATACAGGACCATTCTTGAAGAAAATCTGTTGGAGTCTGCAAAAGACCTGAGACTGCGACGGAGATTTGTCTTCCAACAAGACAATGAGCCCAAACATAAAGCAAAATCTGCAATAGAATGGTCACAAATAAATGTATCCAGGTGTTAGAATGGCCAAGTCAAAGTCGAGACCTTAATCCAATCGATAGAAAGAGCTGAAAACTCCTGTTCACAAACGATCTCCATCAAACTTCACTGAGCTCGAGCTGTTTGCCAAGGAAAAAAGGGCAAGAATTTCAGTCTCTCGATGTACAAAACTGATAGAGACATACCCCAAGTGACTTGCAGCTGTAATCGCTGCAAAAGGTGGCGCAACAAAGTATTAAGTTAAAGGGGCTGAATTATTCACACACCACACACCACACTTTTCAGTTTTTGAACTTCCACAAAAACTTCAAATAACCAATAAATTTTGTTCAACTTCACATTTGTGTTCCACTTGTTGTTGATTCTTCACCAAAAATTTACATTTGGTATCTTTATGTTTGAAGCATGATATGTGGGAAAAGGTTGAAAAGTTCCAGGGAGCCGAATACTTTCGAAATGCACTGTACACATAAGACAAACAGGGATAACAAAATGCAACTTATATACAAAAACACTCACCAAGGGTAGAACGGAATAAAGGGAAGAATAGGAAAGTACAAATGGGAATAGGATAATGAGGAAAGCATACACCCAAAAACAGCAAGTAACAATCTCCAGCAGCAAATACGAACTCAAACTTCAGCTCACCAACTACAGCAAGCCAAGAAGTAAAACTTTCACAGGCAGGGGTGAGAAGGCCTGAACAGGTTTTATAGAGCAAGAAAACGAGTGGTTAGGAGCAGCTGTGAGATTGAGCTGCATGTCTCTAATCAGCATACAAAAAGTCGTTAACTTCTTCAGCACTAAAGGATTCAAAGTCCATTTAATATGAGGTTCAAAACACACAGACTAAATGAAAGACCTGTGATTCACAGTATTTAAAGATCACCTAACTCCCAGAAGGACGTAACACACCACGTGCCATCCTATTATAGCATGCTCATTGTGACACTGACTCACTTCTAAATGGACAAGCCATGACTTGTGATAGTCAAGAATGCAAACAGAAGGTTGATCAGAAAGAAGTCTATGGTCAGGAAAAAAGATTAATAAGCAAAACAAAAGGCACAGATAGACAAACCACACTTAGTTGAATGTACATCTGGCAGAGGTCTGTGACTAACAGCCCAGATAAGTATCAGGGCAGTGAACACCTGGAGACAGCATGCACCTCCCAGTTTCAGCATGGACAGCCAAAACCCTGAAAGCTCAAAACACCCTTGCACCAGACTGGACACCGAGCTGTCAGTCAAAGTACTGACAGCTTCAGCAGGCTACTGTACCAGGTTGAACGGCTGAGCCATCAGTAACTTCCTCCCCGACACACTGAGGGGTAGAATCGTGACACTCATCATTAAGTCTGTCACTCACTACACTATTTTTAATGAATCTGGGAAATACTGTTCAGATACAATCATCTTCTACATAAGGCTAGCTCACCCACCCCTCTATGATCGGATGCAGTCTTTTTCCTACATAGAGCTTATTCTGACTCTATAACAATGCTATGTATGATTGTAGGGCTCTTAAGGCACCATTTTTTTATGTCTTTATTAACATGTACCCACACAAAGAGATTTCATCAGATAGCTTGACTTGACAGTAGTAGGCACATGTGAAGATACCAGAAAAAGGTTTATTTTCAAACTGAATTTTTGTTATGTACCATTACAGTACGTAGAAAAAACTATTCTGAACCAGAGCTGTGTATATAGATGATCTCACACAAATATGACTGACAAAACTAGCACAGGAGAAAGAGGGAAGGCTTTACTGATATAAGAGCTCCGGAGACAGACATGGAGAGAGACAGGACAAACTTGTAAAAGGGGCAAACCTTATTGCATAGCAATTAAACGGCAACAATACAAAAACAATACAATACTGTATGATTCCCAAATCATGGGACATGACAATGCTATGCTCACCCCACTCTGTTTAAATTAAATCTTCCTGCATAGCGATATGCTCACCCCACTCTGGTTAGATGCAATCTTTTTCCTGCAGAGCGCTATGCTCACCCTACTTTGTCCAGAAACATTCTTCTTTCTGCGTTGCGCTATGCTCACCATACAATGCTTAGATGCAATCTGATTCCTGCATAGTGCTATGCTCACCCTACTTTGTTCAGATGCAATCTTCTTTCTACATATTGCTATGCTCACCTCACTCTGTTTATATGCAATCTTTTTCCTACATAGAGCTATTCTCACCTCACTCTGTCTAGATACAATCTTCTCCTTACATAGTGCTATTCTCACCCCCTCTGTCATTATGCAATCTTCTTTCTACATAGCGCTATACTCACTCCACTTTCTTCAGATGCAATCTTTTTCTTACATAGCATTATACTCACTTCACTCTCTTCAGATGCAATCTTCTTCTTACATAGTGCTATACTCAATGTACTCTCTTTAGATGCAATCTTCTTGCATAGCGCTATACTCACTCCACTCTCTTCAGATGCAATCTTCTTACATAGCACTATGCTCATCCCACTCACTACCACCTACATTTTGAACCTCTGATCTGAATTAGTGCTGCTTTGCACTTACGCAAACTGGTTCTTTCCATCCTCAAGTGTGTCGTAATTGCTTGCTATGCTACTGTTTTTCTGTATTTTTGCTTTCAGCCAGTTTCTAAACTTTCATGATATTCATGTGATACATGCTTTTAGCTTATACCTTGGACTGTTTGAAACATAGCTGTAATCTCTTAATTTTCAAAGAAATATACTTATCTAGCATCCATCACTACAGTTGGAGGGTGCATCAGATTATACAGCAAGAAAAGCAGAACATGCAATTCTTGCCATCATAATGATCTAAACCATGTGTTACTCTTACTATCACTAATGCCGCAAAGGCTGAAAACCAGATATGCTGTGCCACATGATAGTTTTACCCTGTGACTAAGGGCTACTGGGTATGAAGCACAAAAACTCTGTCTTGTATGTTCTACACCAGAGGTGTCAAACTGCATTCCTCGAGGGCCGCAAACAGGTCATGTTTTCAGGATTTCCTTGTATTGCACAGGTGATAATTTAATCACCTGCACAGAATGATTCCAGCACCTTGTGGAATGCTAAGGAAATCCTGAAAACATGACCTGTTGGCGGCCCTCGAGGAATGCAGTTTGACACCTCTGTTCTACACTATGACAAAGTGCTGCATGGGACTGAAATGTATCAGCTCTATGACTTTTGTGTTTTACCATTTTGGATACATAATAACGTCTGCAATTTTATGCTAAAACTCCGCTCATTATCAATCACACAAACATTAACCAAAAAAACCTAGTAACAGAGGGACGAGTAAGTCTTATAAGTTTGTCTATTGCACTTTACTAATGAGCAAAAGTTAGTACTTCTCAGGTAGAAAGCTTCTTAGCAGGTGGCACATTTTGGAGGTTCATTGCTGTATTGCCTCTCCCAGCCCAATTTGGGGAGATGGAGTGCAATTTATGTAAGCACTGAGCTGCATAGGGTCTAAAAGTCGTATTAAATCAAAAGATAATAGCTACTGAAATTTGCTCAAAGCCATTCACTTTTATAATATAAAAACTCTAACATTTGAACTCCATGTTAACTGCATTTTTTAATAATTAAAAAAAAGTCTATGCAATGCTTAATTGTAAAGCCATTATTGTTTATACTGTAGGTGATTGTATACATTTTCATTAATTTAGGTTACAAGTTAAACATTAGTACTTTATTTTAATTAACTGTGAAGGGATGCAAAGATTAGGGGAAAAAAACAGGACTGGCTTGAAACAGTGCTATAGCCCCATCTAGTGTTCATAGGTGAAAATGTTTTAATTAGCAAATCCATGGCATCTTATCATCATCTGCTCCATTATCTTCAAAGAGCTGTTTTTAAATAAAAAGCAGATTAACAAAGTCTAAGGGTACCGTCACACATTGAAATTTTCATCGCTGCGACGGCACGATCCGTGACGTCGCAGCGATCGTATGAGCATCGCTCCAGCGTCGTAGACTGCGGTCACACGTTGCAATCACGGCGCTGGAGCGATGCCGAAGTCCCCGGGTAACCAGGGTAAACATCGGGTAACTAAGCGCAGGGCCGCGCTTAGTAACCCGATGTTTACCCTGGTTACCAGCGTAAACGTAAAAAAACAAACAGTACATACTCACCCGTCGGTGTCCTTCAGGTCCCTTGCCATCTGCTTCCTGCTCTGAATGCAGCCGTACAGTGAGAGCAGAGCGCAGCACCGCTGCGATCTGCTCTCACTTTCCGGCCGGCACTCAGAGCAGGAAGCAGACTGCAAGGGACCTGAAGGACACCGACGGGTGAGCATGTACGGTTTGTTTTTTTACGTTTACGCTTGTAACCAGGGTAAACATCGGGTTACTAAGCGCGGCCCTGCGCTTAGTTACCCGATGTTTACCCTGGTTACAAGCGAAGACATCGCTGGATCGCTGTCACACACAACGATCCAGCGATGTCAGCGGGTGATCAAGCGACGAAAGAAAGTTCCAAACGATCTGCTACGACGTACGATTCTCAGCAGGATCCCTGATCGCTGCTGCGTGTCAGACACTGCGATATCGTAACGATATCGCTAGAACGTCACGAATCGTACCGTCGTAGCGATCAAAATTGCACTGTGTGACGGTACCCTAAGGTGTGCTAGAAAGTATGTCTGTTGCATAAAATCCTACCCTGGTTCCCTGTTAATAAGGCAACTGTTAGACCCTGCAAGCAGAGGCGTAGATAGGGTTTTGGCTCAGGAAGGGGGGCAAAGCTTCTGAGTGGGCCCCTAGCCAGGTAACCTTGATTACAACTCAGTGATGTGCCCTAATAGTGGAGGAGAACCTCTACAGATGACAGCGCTGTTAGTGAAGATAATCTCTGTATAATGACCAACATAGATATTACCGCCATATGGTAAGTGGTAGATACCAGTCCTACAGAACATATAAGAGATCATGGCACAGTTACATATAATGACTTACCGCTGATGTTCTTTATGACTCGGCTGCAGAGAATACAGCAAGACACATTTCACTTCTCAGCCCCATCACCATCTATTCCCAACCTACACAAACTCCTCATCCTGCTGATACCCCAATAATGAGCTGCTGCTGCCGTATGTGTCCATATTACTGCACCTGATACCCCAATACTGAGTCGCTGCTGCCGTATGTGTCCCTATTACTGCACCTGATACCCCAATACTGAGCCACTGCTGCCGTATGTGTCCCTATTACTGCACCTGCTGTGTGATTCTCTGTGTCCTCTAAATTCTAAGGCACCCCACTATAATATAGCAATGCCAGGTGCAAGTGCCCTAGAAAACAGTGCCCATATTTTTCCTCCTAGAAAGTAATATTGTCCTGTGTGCCCCTTTGATAGTCACAGTAACTTGAGTTCCCCTATAACAATAAGTGCCCAATTTATATTTAATAATGTCCCGAGTCTGCCCCCTGTACAGCTCCCCTATACACAGCATGATGCTCTCTTATACACAGTATACTGACCCCTTAGTAGCCTCCAAACTGATGGCTCCAACACTGTAATCCCCACAATGTATGATGCCCCTCTAGATAGCCTCATATAGTATAATGCACCAGATAGTCCTCAATATAGTATAATGCACTCCCCATAAGCCTACTCTATATTGTATAATGCGTCCCCATAGGCAGACTCTATAGCACAAGGCAGCACCCATAGGCAGACTCTGTAGTATAAAGCAGCAAAGAAAAGAATGTCCAGCTTCACCGAGTCCATAAAAAAGAGTTTTCTTTATTCACAAACTTTAAACATGGAGGATACAGACTTCAGCATGAACCATATGGGTAAGAATCTCAACGCATTTCTGGAGACTAAGCTCCCTTAATCATGATATATAATAATCATATATAGTATAAAGCAGCACCCCTATAGGCAGACCCTGTAGTATAAGACAGCACCCCTATAGGCAGACCCTGTACTATAAGGCAGCACCCCTATAGGCAGACCCTGTAGTATAAGGCAGCACCCCCATAGGCAGACCCTGTACTATAAGGCAGCACCCCTATAGGCAGACCCTGTAGTATAAGGCAGCACCCCCATAGGCAGATGCTTTAGTATAAGGCAGCACCCCCATAGGCAGACCCTGTACTATAAGGCAGACCCACCATAGGCAAACCCTGTAGTACTCACCTCTCTTCTGCCTGGCTCCTGACTCATCGCGCCCACTGTCAGCAGCACCGACATCAGATGCTGACAGGGGGATGATGGGTGTTGTGAATTCTGCTCTTGGGCTCCCTCCGGTGGTTATAAGTGATAGCGCTGCTGTCTCTGGATCGCAGCATTCATCAGGTGTGTCCACTTTTTGCAAATCTGACTGGGCTATTTAGTCTTGCTTGACCCTTTAGTCAGTGCCAGTTGTCCATTGTTCCTGGAGGATTCACATCCCTGCCTGGTCTCTCCTGATTTGCTGTTCATTTCAACAAAGATAAGTTCTGGCCTTCATGTTTGCAGTCCACATGCTGTGGGCCTTATTGTTCAGTTCTTTTCCATGTTTTTGACTTGTCCAGCTTGGTCTGTATAAGGATTTGTTTAGCCAAGCTGGTATCTCTGGAGATTCAGATATACCCTCCATATCTTTAGTTAGATGTGGAGATTTTGTATTTTCTGTGGTGGATATTTTCTAGTGTTTTAATACTGACCGCATAGTACTCTGTCCTATCCTTACTATTTAGCTAGAAGTGGCCTCCTTTGCTAAATTCTGATTTCAGTCTGTGTATGTTTTTTCCCTCTCCTCTCACAGTCAATATTTGTGGGGGGCTGTCTATCCTTTGGGGATTTTCTCTGAGGCAAGATAGTTTTCCCTTTTCTATCTCTAGGGGTAATTAGTCCTCCGGCTGTGTCGAGATGTCTAGGGAGTGATAGGTACATTCCACGGCTACTTCTAGTTGCGGTGTTAAGTTCAGGGTCTGCGGTCAGTACAGGTACCACCTTCTCCAGAGTACGTCTCATGCTGTTCCTAGGCCACCAGATCAGAACAGTACAACTGGCCAACAATGAGTTAACCGCATCTCAGAAGAAGGGAAGGAAAGTGCTGAGCCATTTTTTTTTCTGTAGTCTGTTGTGTGTTTTTTTTCTCTCTTTACCTCTGGGTGGCTCAGGAGTTTGGCGCTGACATGGATGTTCAGGGATTGGCTTCTTGTGTGGATCAACTTGCTGCTAGAGTACAGGGTATTTCCGATTATATCGTTCAGACTCCGGTTTTAGAGCCTAGAATTCCAACTCCTGATTTGTTTTTTGGGGACAGGTCCATATTTTTGAGCTTTAAAAATAACTGTAAACTGTTTTTTGCTCTGAAACCCCGTTCCTCTGGTGATCCCATCCAGCAGGTTAAAATTGTTATATCTCTGCTGCGTGGTGACCCCCAGGATTGGGCATTTGCCCTGGAACCTGGGAATCCGGCTTTGCTTAATGTAGACACCTTTTTCCAGGCGCTTGGGTTATTGTATGATGAACCTACACTCACCGGCCACTTTATTAGGTACACCTGTCCAACTTCTTGTTAACACTTAATTTCTAATCAGCCAATCACATGGCGGCAACTCAGTGCATTTAGGCATGTAGACATGGTCAAGACAATCTCCTGCAGTTCAAACCGAGCATTAGTATGGGGAAGAAAGGTGATTTGAGTGCCTTTGAACGTGGCATGGTTGTTGGTGCCAGAAGGGCTGGTCTGAGTATTTCAGAAACTGCTGATCTACTGGGATTTTCACGCACAACCATCTCTAGGGTTTACAGAGAATGGTCCGAAAAAGAAAAAAAATCCAGTGAGCGGCAGTTCTGTGGGCGGAAATGCCTTGTTGATGCCAGAGGTCAGAGGAGAATGGGCAGACTGGTTCGAGCTGATAGAAAGGCAACAGTGACTCAAATCGCCACCCGTTACAACCAAGGTAGGCTTAAGAGCATCTCTGAACGCACAGTGCGTCGAACTTTGAGACAGATGGGCTACAGCAGCAGAAGACCACACCGGGTACCACTCCTTTCAGCTAAGAACAGGAAACTGAGGCTACAATTTGTACAAGCTCATCGAAATTGGACAGTAGAAGATTGGAAAAATGTTGCTTGGTCTGATGAGTCTCGATTTCTGCTGCGACATTCGGATGGTAGGGTCAGAATTTGGCGTAAACAACATGAAAGCATGGATCCATCCTGCCTTGTATGGAGCATCTTTGGGATGTGCAGCCGACAAATCTGCGGCAACTGTGTGATGCCATCATGTCAATATGGACCAAAATCTCTGAGGAATGCTTCCAGCACCTTGTTGAATCTATGCCACGAAGAATTGAGGCAGTTCTGAAGGCAAAAGGGGGTCCAACCCGTTACTAGCATGGTGTACCTAATAAAGTGGCCGGTGAGTGTAATTCAGTGGATCATGCTGAGAAGACCTTGTTGGCCCTGTGTCAGGGTCAAGAAGCGGCAGAATCATATTGCCAGAAATTTAGAAAATGGTCTGTGCTGACTAAATGGAATGAGGATGCCTTGGCGGCAATTTTCAGAAAGGGTCTTTCTGAATCCGTTAAAGATGTTATGGTGGGGTTCCCCACGCCTGCTGGCCTGAGTGATTCTATGTCTCTGGCCATTCAGATTGATCGGCGCTTGCGCGAGCGCAGAGTTGTGCACACTATGGCATTGTCTTCCGAGCGGAGTCCTGAGCCTATGCAGTGTGATGGGATTGTGTCTAGAGCTGAACGACAAGGATTCAGATGTCAGAATAGGTTGTGTTTTTACTGCGGCGATTCTGCTCATGTTATTTCTGATTGCCCTAAGCGTACCAAGAGAATCGCTAGTTCTGTTACCATCAGTACTGTACAACCTAAATTTCTGTTATCTGTGACCCTGATCTGCTCATTATCGTCATTTTCTGTCATGGCATTTGTGGATTCAGGCGCCGCTCTAAACTTAATGGACTTAGAATTTGCCAGATGTTGTGGTTTCCCCTTGCAGCCTTTGCAGAGTCCTATTCCTTTGAGGGGCATTGATGCTACACCGTTGGCTAAAAATAAACCTCAGTTTTGGACACAGCTGACCATGTGCATGGCGCCAGCCCATCAGGAAGATTGTCGTTTTCTGGTGTTGCATAATTTGCATGATGCTATTGTGCTGGGTTTCCCATGGTTACAGGTGCATAATCCGGTATTAGATTGGAAATCTATGTCTGTGACTAGTTGGGGTTGTCAGGGGGTTCATGGTGACGTTCCTTTGATGTCAATTGCCTCCTCCCCCTCTTCTGAAATTCCTGAGTTTTTGTCAGATTTCCAGGATGTATTCAATGAGCCCAAGTCCAGTTCCCTTCCACCATATAGGGACTGTGATTGTGCTATTGACTTGATTCCAGGCTGTAAGTTCCCTAAGGGCCGACTTTTCAACCTGTCTGTGCCAGAACATACCGCCATGCGGAGCCATGTTAAGGAGTCTTTGGAGAAGGGGCATATTCGGCCATCTTCTTCACCATTGGGAGCAGGTTTTTTTTTTGTTGCCAAGATGGATGGCTCCTTGAGACCCTGTATTGATTATCGCCTCTTGAATAAGATCACGGTCAAATTCCAATACCCTTTGCCTTTGCTTTCTGATCTGTTTGCTACGATTAAGGGGGCTAGTTGGTTTACTAAGATTGACCTTCGAGGGGCATATAATCTTTTTCGTATTAAGCATGGTGACGAATGGAAAACTGCGTTTAATACGCCCGAAGGCCATTTTGAATACCTTGTGATGCCATTCGGACTCTCTAATGCTCCATCTGTGTTTCAGTCCTTCATGCATGATATATTTCGGAATTATCTTGATAAATTCATTATTGTATATTTGGATGATATTTTGATTTTTTCAGATGATTGGGAGTCTCATGTGAAACAAGTCAGGATGGTATTTCAGATCCTTCGTGATAATGCCTTGTTTGTGAAGGGGTCTAAGTGCCTCTTTGGAGTACAGAAGATTTATTTTTTGGGCTTCATTTTTTCTCCCTCAGCTATAGAAATGGATCCGGTTAAGGTTCAGGCCATTTATGATTGGATCCAGCCCACATCCGTGAAGAGCCTTCAGAAATTTTTGGGCTTTGCTAATTTTTATCGCCGTTTCATTGCCAACTTCTCCAGTGTGGTTAAACCCCTGACCGATTTGACGAAGAAAGGCACTGATGTGACGAATTGGTCCTCTGCGGCTGTTTCTACCTTTCAGGAGCTTAAACGCCGATTTACTTCTGCCCCTGTGTTGCGTCAGCCGGATGTTTCTCTTCCTTTTCTGGTTGAGGTTGACGCTTCTGAGATTGGGGCAGGGGCCGTTTTGTCTCAGAGGAATTCTGATGGTTCCTTGATGAAACCGTGTGCCTTCTTTCCTCGAAAGTTTTTGCCTGCGGAACGCAATTATGATGTCGGCAATCGTGAGTTGCTGGCTATGAGGTGGGCATTTGAGGAGTGGCGACATTGGCTTGAGGGGACCAGGCATCGTATTGTGGTCTTGACCGATCATAAGAATCTGATTTACCTCGAGTCTGCCAAACGGCTGAATCCTAGACAGGCCCGATGGTCCCTGTTTTTCTCCCGTTTTGATTTTGTGGTCTCGTATCTTCCGGGTTCTAAGAATGTTAAGGCTGATGCCCTCTCTAGGAGTTTTTTGCCTGATTCTCCTGGGGTCCTTGAGCCGGTCGGCATTCTGAAGGAAGTAGTGATTCTTTCTGCCATCTCCCCTGATTTACGACGGGTTCTTCAGGAATTTCAGGCTGATAAACCTGACCGCTAGGGTTGAGCGACCTTTACTTTTATAGGATCGGGTCGGGTTTCACGAAACCCGACTTTTTCAAAAGTCGGGTCGAGTGAAATCGGCCGATCCTATAAAAAAGTCGGGGTCGGGGTCGGCCGAAACACGAAACCCAATGCAGTGCATTGGGTTTCCAATGGTTCCCAGGGTCTGAAGGAGCGGAAACTCTCCTTCAGGCCCTGGGATCCATATTTAAGTGTAAAATATAGAATTAAAATACAAAATATCGCTATACTTACCATCTGACGGGCCCTGGTACTAACCGGGAACCTTCCTTCCTTAGAATCAGCCTTCCAGGACCTCGCCGTGACGTCACGGTGACGTCGCGGCTTGTGATTGGTCGCGCGGCCGCCCATGTGACCGCTCGCATGACCAATCACAAGCCGTGACGTCACCGTGACGTCACCGAGGGTCCTGGAAGGGCTGATTCTTAGGAAGGAAGGCTGCCGGAACGAAGCCGAGGGTGAGTATATTCCTATTAGGTATATACTCACCCTCAGACACGCCCTGCTTCGTTCCGGCAGCCTTCCTTCCTAAGAATCAGCCCTTCCAGGACCCTCGGTGACGTCACGGTGACGTCGCGGCTTGTGATTGGTCGCGCGAGCGGTCACATGGGCAGCCGCGCGACCAATCACAAGCCGCGACGTCACCGTGACGTCACCGCGAGGTCCTGGAAGGCTGATTCTAAGGAAGGAAGGTTCTTGGTTAGTACCAGGGCCTGTCAGATGGTAAGTATAGCGATATTTTTTATTTTAATTCTTTATTTTACACTTAAATCTGAATTCCGATACCAATTCCCGATATCTTAAACATATCGGGAATCGGTATCGGAATTCCGATTCCAGATTCAGAAGATCGCCGACTTCATGGCCGACCCCACACAGGGGTCGGGTCGGGTTTCATGAAACCCGACTTTGCCAAAAGTCGGCGACTTCTGAAAATTGCCGACCCGTTTCGCTCAACCCTACTGACCGCTGTCCAGTGGGGAAACTGTTTGTTCCTGACAGATGGACTAGTAAAGTGATTTCTGAGGTTCATTGTTCTGTGTTGGCTGGTCATCCTGGGATTTTTGGTACCAAAGATTTGGTAGGTAGGTCGTTTTGGTGGCCTTCTTTGTCACAGGATGTGCGTTCTTTTGTGCAGTCCTGTGGGACTTGTGCGAGGGCCAAGCCTTGCTGTTCCTGCGCTAGTGGGTTGCTTTTGCCTTTGCCGGTCCCTGAGAGGCCTTGGACGCATATTTCTATGGATTTTATTTCGGATCTTCCAGTTTCCCAGAGGATGTCGGTTATCTGGGTGGTTTGTGACCGGTTTTCTAAGATGGTTCATTTGGTACCTTTGCCTAAATTGCCTTCCTCTTCTGATTTGGTTCCATTGTTTTTTCAGCATGTGGTTCGTTTGCATGGCATTCCGGAGAATATTGTGTCCGATAGAGGTTCCCAGTTTGTTTCTAGGTTTTGGCGGGCCTTTTGTGCTAGGCTGGGCATTGATTTGTCTTTTTCTTCCGCATTTCATCCTCAGACAAATGGCCAAACCGAGCGAACTAATCAGACTTTGGAAACTTATTTGAGATGCTTTGTGTCTGCTGATCAGGATGATTGGGTGGCTTTCTTGCCATTGGCCGAGTTTGCCCTTAATAATCGGGCTAGTTCTGCGACCTTGGTTTCACCCTTCTTTTGTAACTCTGGTTTTCATCCCCGTTTTTCTTCAGGGCAGGTTGAGCCTTCTGATTGTCCTGGGGTGGACTCTGTGGTTGACAGGTTGCAGCAAATTTGGGCTAATGTTGTTGACAATTTGGTGTTGTCTCAGGAGGGGGCTCAGCGTTTTGCTAACCGTCGTCGGTGTGTTGATTCCCGGCTTTGGGTTGGGGATTTGGTCTGGTTGTCTTCCCGTCATGTTCCTATGAAGGTTTCTTCCCCTAAGTTCAAGCCTCGGTTTATTGGCCCTTATAGGATTTCTGAGATTATCAATCCGGTGTCTTTTCGTTTGGCCCTTCCAGACTCTTTTTCCATCCATAATGTTTTTCATAGATCTTTGTTGCGGAAATATGTGGTGCCCGTTGTTCCCTCTGTTGATCCTCCTTCCCCGGTGTTGATTGATGGGGAGTTGGAGTATGTGGTTGAGAAGATTTTGGATTCTCGTTTTTCGAGGCGGAAGCTTCAGTATCTTGTCAAATGGAAGGGTTATGGCCAGGAGGATAATTCTTGGGTTGTTGCCTCCGATGTTCATGCTGAGGATTTGGTTCATGCCTTTCATTTGGCTCGTCCGGATCGGCCTGGGGGCTCTGGTGAGGGTTCGGTGACCCCTCCTCAAGGGGGGGTACTGTTGTGAATTCTGCTCTAGGGCTCCCTCCGGTGGTTATAAGTGGTAGCGCTGCTGTCTCTGGATCGCAACATTCATCAGGTGTGTCCACTTTTTGCAAATCTGACTGGGCTATTTAGTCTTGCTTGACCCTTTAGTCAGTGCCAGTTGTCCATTGTTCCTGGAGGATTCACATCCCTGCCTGGTGTCTCCTGCTTTGCTGTTCATTTCAACAAAGATAAGTTCTGGCCTTGATTTTTGCAGTCCACATGCTGTGGGCCTTATTGTTCAGTTCTTTTCCATGTTTTTGTCTTGTCCAGCTTGGTCTGTATAAGGATTTGTTTAGCCAAGCTGGTATCTCTGGAGATTCGGATATACCCTCCATATCTTTAGTTAGATGTGGAGATTTTGTATTTTCTGTGGTGGATATTTTCTAGTGTTTTAATACTGACCGCATAGTACTCTGTCCTATCCTTACTATTTAGCTAGAAGTGGCCTCCTTTGCTAAATTCTGATTTCAGTCTGTGTATGTTTTTTCCCTCTCCTCTCACAGTCAATATTTGTGGGGGGCTGTCTATCCTTTGGGGATTTTCTCTGAGGCAAGATAGTTTTCCCTTTTCTATCTCTAGGGGTAATTAGTCCTCCGGCTGTGTCGAGATGTCTAGGGAGTGATAGGTACATTCAACGGCTACTTCTAGTTGCGGTGTTAAGTTCAGGGTCTGCGGTCAGTACAGGTACCACCTTCTCCAGAGTACGTCTCATGCTGTTCCTAGGCCACCAGATCATAACAGATGGGGGAAGGAGCGCAGCGCTCCTTCCCTCATCATTGCGGTCAGCTGTATCGGCTAAATGCCGGTACAGCTGACCCTGCGATGGCAGGTGGGGGCCCACTGCTGGCACCAAACCCCCCCGCCTGCTCAGGGGCCCCATAGCGGCCGAGAAGGGAGATCATTTCTCCCTGCTCTGCCACAGAAGGTAACTGTATTGGCACGCTGCGTGCACCAATACAGTTACAGTTACGTAGCTCCGGGTGGACCCCCTCCGAGCATCGGGCCTGGGGTGCCCACACCCTCTGCCCACCCGGTAGCTACGCTACTGCCTGCAAGGCATCTATAATATATTTTATATATTCTTTGATGACCATGAATAGATTAGCCAATAGCATTGACATGCAGTAGACAGAACTACTTTGGGCATCAGAGGTACAAAAATGTGACATAAGGGCTCCAATGCCAATGTAAAGAGGGCATTTCTCATAACTATGGTTGGGGTACTTAGCTGATAGCTTACACTAGTGGCCAAAATTGTGGATACACTTGAAGTTTTTAATAATTTTCAAGGCTTCTGGAACTTTCAGCAATCTTACTTGCTTGATTATGTAATTATATTTATCGCCAAGGCATGCAATCTGTTACTACAGATATCGGAAGACTTGTTTTTGATATTTTGTCGGTAGTTTTTATAATTTTGACAAGAAATACTGGACTTCATTCTCTGTGAGTAAAATTCATAGATTTTTAGATAAATGTTAACTTTTCTTTATGTCCACATAAAATTAAAAATAGTGTTTTAAAGCTATAGTCGTCACTTGATCCTTTCAGTACAGGTCCTACAGGCTTTAATTTCTTTACAAACTATTGAGAATTTTTATTTCTTGTATTTTATTAATATTTAAATTTAAATTTTTAACTGAATAATTGTAATTGTCTATTTTGAGCTCACACAGTCCTGATTCTTTTTTTTAGATTTTAATTATGCCAGCCACAAAGAGGTCTGATTGGTCTAAAAAAGAGAGCTATTTCTATTGTCTTGAGGAAGGAGGGATACCGTTTCCGAGAAATTGCTGGGAAGATGGGTGGTCACTAGGGTTGAGCGAAACGGGTCGGCCATTTTCAGAAGTCGCCGACTTTTGGCAAAGTCGGGTTTCAAGAAACCCGACCCGACCCCTGTGTGGGGTCGGCCATGAGGTCGGCGATCTTCTGAATCTGGTATCGGAATTCCGATACCGAGTTCCGATATGTTTGCGATATCCGGAATCGGTATCGGAATCCATATTTAAGTGTTAAATAAAGAATCAAAATAAAAAATATTGATATACTCCCCCTCGGATGCGCCCTGGTACTAACTGGCAGGCTTCCTTCCTAAGAATGAGCGCGTGAATGACCTGCGGTGACGTCGCAGCTTGTGATTGGTCGCAAGCGGTCACATGGACAAGCCGCGACGTCATCTAAGGTCCTTCACGCGCTCATTCTTAGGAAGGAAGGCTGCCAGAAAGAAGCAGGGCACGTCCGAGGGTGAGTATATACCTAATAGGAATATACTCACCTTCGGACGCGCCCTTCTTCTTTCCGGTAGCCTTCCTTCCTAAGAATGAGCACGTGAAGGACCTTAGATGACGTCGCGGCTTGTCCATGTGACCGCTCGCGACCAATCACAAGCCGCGACGTCACCGCAGGTCATTCACGCGCTCATTCTTAGGAAGGAAGCCTGCCGGTTAGTACCAGGGCGCGTCCTAGGGTGAGTATATCAATATTTTTTATTTTGATTCTTTATTTTACACATTAATATGGATCCCAGGGCCTGAAGGAGAGTTTCCTCTCCTTCAGACCCTGGGAACCATAGTATCCTATTGCACTGCATTGGGTTTCGTGTTTCGGCCGACCCCGACCACGACTTTTTTATAGGATCGGCCGATTTCACTCGACCCGACTTTTGAGAAAGTCGGGTTTCGTAAAACCCGACCCGATCCTATAAAAATAAAAGTCGCTCAACCCTAGTGGTCACTGCTTCTGGAGTGCAAAAGCTGTGTTCACGTTTTGCTGATAGTTGCAGCATCAAAACTAAGAGTGGAAGAGGAAGGACAAAGGCAACAACTCCAAAAACAGACAGAATTGTTAGGTTAACCTTGAAAAACGGAAGAGCATCAGCCATGGAACTCAACCAGTTCTTGCACGATGGAGGAGTTTCGGTGTCTGATAGAACAGTATACGTCATCGATTACTTGATGCAGGTCTGAAATCACGAACACAAAGGAAAAAGCCATTCCTAAATCTTAAACAGAGAAGTAAGAGAATTTCCTAGGCCAAAGAACATCTTAGTTGGACAACTGAAGATTGGAAGAAAGTAATCTGGAGCAATGAAACGAGAATATCAATTTTTGGTAGTAGCGGAGTGCGTTATATTCGGAGAAGGCCAAAGGAAGACTGTCTTCCAGAATGTATGACAGCTACAATGAAACATCCTGAGAGTGTTATGATATGGGACTGCAGTGCCCAGGGGGGACTAGATATTATAGATTCCAGGGCCGGCCAATGATATAGTAATTAGGAATGCCACAGGCGGCATTGTGGCATGATAGCCCATTGTCCCTCACACTGAGCCCTTACAGCCTCTTAGTGTGTGTGGGCACAGTATCAAGGATGAATGCTGACAGGGCTATTAATGTAATCATAAGGGAGGCTTTACTGTATTCACTTCAGAATACATAGTCCATAGCGATGGTATCACAGTCCTTCATATAAGCTTGAAATTTTAGGTAGCAAGTGAGATGGTCACTGACATTTTAGATGGAACCTTCCCAGTTAATGGCTTAAATAAAGTGATTGGCTGACTGCCAGTTATATACTGAGTTACTATCTAAATTCACACAGTTCTTCAGCTATATTACTACCAAGGATGGGCCTACACAGTTTGGTTCACTGTGGAAATAGTGTTCACTGAATATTCAAGTTTAAGTCCTGATATGGTTCCCTGTTGCAAGGCATATAGTAGAAAATGCAGCAGAACACGAGGCACTCATGTTGGCAGAACCATTAAAGGTGTGGAGTGTAGCAGAAGAGCCCTTGAACAGCTTTATCTCTTCTGTCTCTAAGAAGATTCAAATTTAACATGCCTTCCTGAAATAGGCTATGGCAGTTTCCTGGCCGATTGAAGATTAAGGAAAGCAGGACCTAGGCTAAAGGCAGAGCAGCCTACGAAGTCGACCTCTCCTCACATCTCTCCTCACAGGAAGGAAAGGAACTCCTCCCTGACTTTTACCTCAGCAGCTTCTAGGGGCTTCCGCAGGAAAACAGGCTGAGAGAGTGTCATGTGACCAAACCCTTGCACCTTAACACTTTGAACAGTAGATGGCAGTATGATACAATTTATCAAATAAACCATATAACAGGACATAGGTTTTTGGTAACTACTAGTGTTGAGCGATACCTTCCAATATCGGAAAGTATCGGTATCGGATTGGATCGGCCGATATCGGATCTCGCCGATACCGATACCCGATACCAATGCAAGTCAATGGGACGAAAATATCGGAATTAAAATAAACCCTTTCTTTCCTTGTAGGTTCATTCTACATGAAGGAAAACAACTAAAAATAATGTAGGATGTATTGGGGGAGGTGGCGGAGACATTAAAGGCATAGAGGTTTAGCCCAATCAAATAGAATAGCAGGAATTTTTTTTTTTTTAAGACGTTCAGAGTTACAAAGATATTGACTATATTAAGAATTTTTTTTATTTTGTCAGATATTGATGTTTCACTACTTCCACGCCCTTCACCTTTTTTTTTACTTCTCCCACACTTTCTTCTTCATCATCATCAGCATCTTTGACATCAACTTCTTCTTCACCTTATTCATCTTCTTCTTCATCTTCTACCTATTATTATTTTTTGTTACATTCTTCATATTCTTTTTATTCAACTATTATTCTTCTTCATATTCTACTTCATCATATTCTTATTTGTGACAGGCATTCCTGTAGTTGTTATCTATAAAAGTTTGAAGATTACACCTTCCGTTGTGCCTGTCACAAAAGAGTTACATTTGTCTGAGTTCAGTTTGGCCTGCAGCATCAGGCTTTATCCAGGGGCACCACGAGGAGGAACGGACTCACCCCCATACACTGCTTAGTCTTCTTCTGCTTATAATTTAGGTAATATATTTTGCTCTGATATTTAGTGTTATGCTTAATGTTCTTCTGCTCTTTGTTCTGCAGCCTCTTGTTCTTCTGCTTCTCGGTCTTCCATGTTGTCATCTCCAGGGTCGTCGTCTCCGGGGTCGTCATCGGGGTGGTCTTCAGGGTCATCGTCTCCAGGGTCATTGTCATCTCAGTGGTTGTCGTCTCTGGTGTCGTCGTCATCTTAGGGGTGGTCTTCCGGGTCGTCGTCTTTAGGGTCTTGAACTTGTAAATGTAGCAGAATGTACAAGAAGGCTGAGAAAATGCCGAGAACCAACTGATGGAACTGGAACTCGGATGGCTACCTGAAGGTCCAAGAGCCAATGGAACTACCGAGGACCAGCTGACGTTACTGGAACCCGGTTACTAAGCAGGAGGTACCAGTGCCAGAAAGCACTACCAAGGACCACCTGATGTTGGTGGAACTCAGATACCCAGAAGGAGGCACCTAAGCCAAAGGATCTGCCCAGAACCAGCTGATGGTACTGGAACCAGGATGGGGAGCAGAAGGTACAAGAGCAAAAGACACTGCCGAGAACCAGCTGATGGTACTGGAACCCGGATGGGTAGCTGAAGGTCCAAGAGCCAATGGAACTACCGAGGACCAGCTGACGTTACTGGAACCTGGTTACTAAGCATGAGGTACCTGTGCCTGAAAGCACTACCAAGGACCACCTGACGTTGGTGGAACTCGGATACTCAGAAGGAGGCACCTAAGCCAAAGGCTCTACCCAGAACCAGCTGACGGTACTGGAACCAGGATGGGGACCTATTCAAGATTGTCTTCCTAGAGCCCCAACTAGCAGTGTTGGAGCAAAGGGTCAGCAGGGGGAGCAGAATGTAGGCCGAAGCCTGCACTGGAGGCAGCTTTGTGTCTGCGTGGCGTTTGCAGGACACGATGCCGGCTACACAGCAGGGGAACAGCTGGCGTTGCTGAACCCCACTGACACATTGGCTGGTGTTTTTCTCTGTGCAGCTAGCACTTCCGGGCACCAACTGGTGGTGTTAGAGCCCAGGGTCAGCAGGAGGAGCAGAGGGAGCAGAGTGTAGGCCGGAGCCTGCACTGGAGGCAGCTTTGTGTCTGCGTGGCGTTTGCAGGACACAATGCCGGCTACAAAGCAGGGGAACAGCTGGCGTTGCTGAACCCCACTGACACATTGGCTGGTGTTTTTCTCTGTGCAGCCAGCACTTCCGGGCACCAACTGGCGGTGTTAGAGCCCAGGGTCAGCAGGAGGAGCAGAGGGAGCAGAGTGTAGGCCGAAACCTGCACTGGAGGCAGTTTTAGTTCTGTTGTGTCTGCGTGGCGTTTCCAGGACACGTTGCCAGCTACACAACAATGGAACAGCTGGCATTGCTGAACCCCACTGACACATTGACGGGTGTTTTTCTCTGTGCATCCAGCACTTCCGGGCACCAACTGGCGGTGTTAGGGCCCAGGGTATGCAGGAGGAGCAGAGTGTAGGCTGAAGCCTAATTGAACCAATTTTAAAGGTAACCTTTAACCCCCTCAGGTGTTACAAACTAGTAGAGCCACCTTGTGCAGCAGTAATGCTGCACAAGTCAAAGGTTGCTCTTTTAATTTTGTTCCTTGCACACGCTGAATGAAACACGTATAATATTTAGCCCCTTATACAGTCAAATTGTCTTGGAGGCGGGAGTTCCCTTCTTAATGAGACGCAGCACAGCTGTCAAAAATACTACCTTGGTGCTGGGCGCGGCCTCCTGAGTGTCGCATTTTGCTGTACAGGAGTCTGCGCTGTTGTGTTATCCCTTGGCCATGCGCTGATAGCGCTGCCCATCTTCTGACATCATTTGATGTCGGCCGCTGCGGTTCGCGATGCCCATGAATCCCAGCCCCGCAGTGTCTTTTCATTTATTCACACTGCAGGGCTGGGATTCATGGCCTTGCGCAGTAAATATGTTCGCCTCTCACTCGTGTCCTTACACCTGCTTCAGACTGTGCGGAGTCAGCTGATCCCTTATCGCATGCCAAGGCCAAGAAGCCGCACAGTCTGAAGAAGGCGGCAGGAGATGAGTGACAGGCGAAGATATGCACTGCTCATGCCCATCAATCACACCATCACAGTCAAAATAAATAAGACACCGAGGGGCGTTGTGTCAGGCAGGGCGGCCGCAGAGGCGCAGCCAGCCAACCAATGATGTCAGAAGACGGGCAGCGCTAACAAGTGGGTTGCTGCGTGTCATTACAAAGGAAAGTCACACCTCAGGGACGGTTTAATGGTCTCAGGGGACACATTTTATACGTGTTGAGTTCGACGTGTGCAAGGAGAATAACTTAATGAGCCACCTTGTACAAATGCAGCATTACTGCTGTACAAGGTGGCTGTTAAACATACAAATGCCTGGGGGGGACAGGTTCCCTTTAATTTCAGTTGTTGTGTCTGTGTGGCGTTTGCAGGACACGATGCCGGCTACACAGCAGGGGAACAACTGGCATTGCTGAACCCCACTGACACATTGGCTGGTGTTTTTCTCTGTGCAGCTAGCACTTCCGGGCACCAACTGGCAGTGTTAGAGCCCAGGGTCAGCAGGAGGAGCAGAGGGAGCAGAGTGTAGGCTGAAGCCTGCACTGGAGGCAGCTTTGTGTCTGCGTGGCGTTTGCAGGACACGATGCCGGCTACACAGCAGGGGAACAGCTGGCGTTGCTGAACCCCACTGACACATTGGCTGGTGTTTTTATCTGTGCAGCTAGCACTTCCGGGCACCAACTGGTGATGTTAGAGCCCAGGGTCTGCAGGAGGAGCAGAGTGTAAGCTGAGGCCTACTTTGAGCAAGTTGAAAGGGAACCTTTACCCCCCCCAGGCGTTTGTTGCTGAAAGAACCAACTTGTGCATCACAAATGCTGCAAAAGGAAAAGGTGGCTCTTTTAATTATGCTCCTTGCAAACGCGGAACTAAACACTTATAAAATGTGTCCCCTGATACCGTGAAACCGTCCCGGAGGTGGGACTTTCCTGCGTGGTGGGGTGCAGCACCGACGTTATTCCTACCCCCTTGGCGGCGTGCGCCGCTTCCTCAGCGCTGTTGGAATCTGTCACCGAGCCGGCGCTGTTATGTTCAACCTCGGTCAAGCGCAGTTAGCGCTGCCTGTCTTCTGACATCACTTGGTGTCAGGCGGGCTGTGCCTGTGCGGTCGCGCTGCACGTGATCCCACCTCACTGTGTCACCTAATGTATTCCCACTGCGGGCCTCACACTCCCCTCCTTCCGGCTTGATTAGACTGTGCGGCGTCACGGCCGTGACATGCTATTAGGGATCAGCTGACGCCGCACAGTCTGAAGAAGCCGGAAGGAGGGGAGTGTGAGGCAAGGATATGCACTGCGCATGCCCATGGATCCCAGGCCCGCAGCGGGATTACATTAGACGACACTGCGAGGTGGGATTTCGGGCAGCGCGGCCGCACAGGCCTAGTCCACCTGACACCAAATGATGTCAGAAGACGGGCAGCGCAAACAGCGCATGGCCAAGGTTGAACATAACAGCGCCGGCTCGGTGACAGATTCCAACAACGCTGAGGAAGCGGCGCACGCCGCCAAGGGGGTAGGAATAACGTCTGTGCTACGCCCCACCACGAAGGAAAGTCCCACCTCTGTGATGGTTTCACGGTATCAGGGGACACATTTTATAAGTGTTTAGTTCCACGTTTGCAAGGAGCATAATTAAAAGAGCCACCTTTTCCTTTTGCAGCATTTGTGATGCAAAAGTTGGTTCTTTCAGTAACAAACACCTAGGGGTGGGACAGGTTCCCTTAAATATCAGTTGTGTCAGCGTGGCGGTCGCATGACACGTTGCCGGCTACACAGCTGGGGAGCTGCTGGTGTTACTGAAACCCAATAACAGAGGAGGAACTGTTGACTGTGCAGACAGCACTTCCGGGCAGCAACTAGCGGTGTTGAAGCCCAGGGACAGCAGGAGGAGCAGGCTGGAGGTATTGCCGCAACACAGCAGGGGAGCAGCTGGCGTTACTGAACCCCAATAACAGAGGAGGGACTGTTGACTGTGCAGACAGCACTTCTGGGCAGCAACTAGCGGTGTTGAAGCCCAGGGACAGCAGGAGGAGCAGGCTGGAGGTATTGCCGCAACACAGCAGGGGAGCAGCTGGCGTTACTGAACCCCAATAACAGAGGAGGAACTGTTGACTGTGCAGACAGCACTTCCGGGCAGCAACTAGCGGTGTTGAAGCCCAGAGACAGCAGGAGGAGCAGGCTGGAGGTATTGCGGCAACACAGCAGGGGAGCAGCTGGCGTTACTGAACCCCAATAACAGAGGAGCGACTGTTGACTGTGCAGACAGCACTTCCGGGCAGCAACTAGCGGTGTTGAAGCCCAGGGACAGCAGGAGGAGCAGGCTGGAGGTATTGCCGCAAAACAGCAGGGGAGCAGCTGGCATTACTGAACCCCAATAACAGAGGAGCGACTGTTGACTGTGCTGACAGCACTTCTGGGCAGCAACTAGTGGTGTTGAAGCGCAGGGACAGCAGGA
This sequence comes from Ranitomeya variabilis, assembly GCF_051348905.1. NCBI lineage: Eukaryota > Metazoa > Chordata > Amphibia > Anura > Dendrobatidae > Ranitomeya > Ranitomeya variabilis. Next base: position 326,861,314 of record NC_135236.1, read on the forward strand.
GGAGCAGAGGAACAGAGTGTAGGCCGAAGCCTGATTGGAGCAAGTTGAAAGGGAACCTTTAACCCCCCCCCCAAGGCATTTGGTAGCTTAAAGAGCCATCTTGTGCAGCACTAAGGATGCAAAAGGAAAAGGTGGCTCTTTTAATTATGCTCCTTGCAAACACAGAACTAAACACTTATAAAATGTGTCCCCTGATACTGAGACCGTCCCGGAGGTGAGACTTTCCTTCGTAATGGGACGCAGCACAGCCGTCATTCCTACCCCCATGGTGCCGTGCGCCGCCTCCTCAGCGTTGTTTGAATCTGTCCCGAAGCCTGCGCTGTTATGTTATCCCTTGGCCATGCACACTTAGCGCTGCCCGTATTCTGACATCATTTAGGTGTCAGGCTGGCAGCGCCTGTGCGGCCACGCTGGCCGAGATCCCACCTCGCAGTGTCATCTAACGTAATCTCACTGCGGGCCTGGGATCCATGGGCATGTGCAGTGCATATCCTCGCCTCTCACGCCCCTCCTTCCGGCTTCTTCAGACTGTGCGGCGTCACGGCCGTGGCATGCTATTAGGGATCAGCTGATGGCGCAGTCTGAAGAAGGTGGAGGGAAATGAGTGAGAGCCTGAGGTGAAGTTATGCATTCCGCATGCCCATGGATCCCAGGCATGCAGTGTGATTAAATCAGAAGACACTGCGAGGCGGGATCTCAGCCAGCGCGGCCGCAAAGGCTCAGCCAGCCTGAAACCAAATGATGTCAGAAGATGGGCAGCGCTAAGCGTGCATGGCCAAGGGATAACATAACAGCGCAGGCTCTGGGACAGATTCAAACAACGCTGAGGAGGCGGCGCACGGCACCAAGGGGGTAGGAATGACGGCTGCGCTGCATCCCATTACGAAGGAAAGTCCCACCTCTGGGACGGTTTTACGGTAAGAGTGGACACATTTTATAAGTGTTAAGTTCTGCATGTGCAAGGAGCTAAACTAAAAGAGCTACCTTTCACTTGTGCAGCATTACTGCTGCACAAGGTGGCTCTTTCAGTAACAAATGCCTGGGGGGGACAGGTTCCCTTAAATTTCAGTTGTTGTGTCAGCGTGGCGGTCGCAGGACACATTGCCGGCTACACAGCTGGGGATCAGCTGACGTTACTGAAACCCAATAACACTGGGTCGTATGTTTTTACTGTGCAGACGGCACTTCTGAGCCTCAACTGGCGGTGTTGGAGCCCAGGAATTACAGTTCAGGTGGTAGAAAGATGAACACAACAGGAGACCTGGATACTGTAGACACCCAATTATTTAATCAGGAAGAGGAGTGGCAAATTCCTGCGAGATCCAGGCCTGGTTCATTTTCAGAAAAGTAAGCCGGTCAACATTCTCGGAGGATAGTCGCATGCGACGGTCTGTTAGTACACCACCTGCAGCACTAAAGACGCGTTCCGATAATACACTAGCCGCAGGGCAAGCCAGCACCTCCAATGCATACTGGCTTAGCTCTGGCCATGTATCCAGCTTAGAGACCCAAAACTTGAAAGGGGAAGAGCTGTCTGGGAGTACAGTAAGAGGGCAAGACATGTAGTCTGTCACCATCTGACGGAACCGTTGCCTCCTGCTGACTGGAGCCGCCTGTGATGGGGTAGACATTTGTGGCGGGAACACAAAACTGTGCCTCAGTTGGGCCATACTAGCCTTGCCTTGGGCAGAGGCACTGCTTCTGCTCCCTCTTTGTGCAGAGCCTCCTCCACAGCCTCGACGCACTGAGCTGCTTTGTAAAGCACTAGCAGCACTGCTCTCAGTTGGACTGGAGAAGATGATGGAATTCACCAGTGTGTCTTGGTACTCCTGCATTTAACGCTCCCAGTTCAACGGTGTGATGAGGCTTTGTACGTTGTCCCGGTAGCGAGGATCGAGGAGGGTGTACACCCAATAATCAGCCACGTTGAGAATGTGGGAAATGCGGCGGTCATTTCTCAGGCACTGCAGCATGTAATCAACCATGTGCTGCAGACTGCCAACTGGCCAAGAAACGCTGTCCCCTGCTTGAGGCGTGATCTCTGCCCGCTCGTCATCACCCCACCCTCGCTGTACACACTGACTACTGGACAATTGTGTAACTCCCTCCTCTGGATGGATGTCTTCCTCCTCCATTGACTCCTCCTCATCCTCCTCACAAAGTGGCCCCTGCCTACGCCTTTGTGAGGAACCACGTGGCGCTGACTGTCCAGAAGCTGATGGAAATGGTGACTCCTCATCCTCCACCTCTTCCACAACATCATCCCTTAGCGCTTGCAGTGTTTGTTGAAGCAGGCAGATAAGGGGGACAGTCATGCTGACTAGTGCATCATCTGCACTCGCCATCCATGTGGAATAATCGAAGGGACGCAAAACCTGGCAGATGTCCTTCATAGTGGCCCTGTCATGGTTCCCAATGGCAAGGGAACGTCAGAGAACTTAAATAACAGACTAGCTCTTGGGTGATGGAATCTTGAGCTGACCGTGAGCTAAACCTACCACACAACTAACAGTGGCCGGGTGACGTACCTACGTTTATCCCTAGACGCCCAGCGCCAGCCGGAGAACTAACTAACCCTAATAGAGGAAAAAAAACAGACCTGGCTTACCTCTAGGAAAATTCCCCCAAAAAGGAGACAGAAGCCCCCCACATATATTGACGGTGAGTTCAGAGGAAAAGACATACGCAGTATGAAGGTAGGTTCAGCAAAGCGAGGTCCGCTTACTAGATAGTAAGAAGATACAATAGGGAACTTCACGGTCAGCTGAAAACCCTATTAAAATACCATCCAGAAATTACTTTAAGACTCATGTGTCAACTCATGACACCGGAGTGGTAATTTCGGCCCACAAGAGCTTCCAGCTACAGAAACATAACATAACTGTGAACTGGAACAAAAATGCAAACAAACTTAGGACTAAGAGTCCAACTTAGCTGATAGTAGTCTAGAAGCAGGAACATGCAACAGAAAGGCTCTGGTTACATTGATGGCCGGCACTAGAATAACTGAGCAGCAAGGCTAAATAGGATACTCCCACATCCTGATGGAAACAGGTGAACAGAGAAAGTGAAGCACACAAGTCCAGTACCACCAGCGACCACCGGGGGAGCCCAAAAACCAAATTCACAACAGTACCCCCCCTCAAGGAGGGGGCACCGAACCCTCATAAGAACCACCAGGGCGATCAGGATGAGCCCTATGAAAGGCACGGACCAAATCAGAGGCATGAACATCAGAGGCTGTCACCCAAGAATTATCCTCCTGACCGTAGCCCTTCCACTTGACCAGATACTGAAGTTTCCGTCTGGAAACACGGGAGGCCAAGATCTTCTCCACAACGTACTCCAATTCACCCTCAACCAACACCGGAGCGGGAGGCTCAACGGAAGGCACAACCGGTACCTCATACCTGCGCAATAATGACCGATGGAAGACATTATGGATAGAAAAAGATGCCGGGAGGTCCAATCGAGAGGACACAGGGTTAAGAATCTCCAAAATCTTATACGGGCCGATGAACCGAGGCTTAAACTTAGGAGAAGAAACCCTCATAGGGACAAAACGAGAAGACAACCACACCAAGTCCCCAACACGAAGACGAGGACCAACACGACGACGGCGGTTAGCAAAATGCCGAGTCTTCTCCTGGGACAACTCCAAATTGTCCACCACCTGTCCCCAAATCCGATGCAACCTATCCACCACAGTATCCACTCCAGGACAATCCGAAGACTCCACCTGACCAGAAGAAAAGCGAGGATGAAACCCCGAATTGCAAAAGAAAGGAGAAACCAAAGTGGCAGAACTAGCCCGATTATTGAGGGCAAACTACGCCAACGGCAAAAAGGCAACCCAGTCATCCTGATCCGCAGACACAAAACACCTCAAATAAGTCTCCAAGGTCTGATTAGTTCGCTCAGTCTGGCCATTAGTCTGAGGATGGAACGCAGACGAAAAAGACAAATCAATGCCCATCCTAGCACAGAACGCCCGCCAAAATCTAGACACGAACTGGGTCCCCCTGTCAGAAACGATATTCTCCGGAATACCATGCAAGCGAACCACATTTTGAAAAAACAGAGGAACCAACTCGGAAGAGGACGGCAACTTAGGCAAGGGCACCAAATGAACCATCTTTGAAAAACGGTCACACACCACCCAGATGACAGACATTTTCTGAGAAACAGGGAGATCAGAAATAAAATCCATAGAGATGTGAGTCCAAGGCCTCTTTGGAATAGGCAAAGATAACAACAATCCGCTAGCCCGAGAACAACAAGGTTTGGCCCGAGCACAAACATCACAAGACTGCACAAAAACTCGTACATCTCGAGACAGAGAAGGCCACCAGAAGGACCTAGCCACCAAATCCCTGGTACCAAAGATCCCGGGATGACCTGCCAACGCAGAAGAATGAACCTCCGAGATGACTCTACTGGTCCAATCATCAGGAACAAACAGTCTACCAGGCGGGCAACGATCAGGTCTATCCGCCTGAAACTCCTGCAAAGCCCGTCGCAGGTCTGGGGAAACAGCAGATAATATCACCCCATCCTTAAGGATACCTGTAGGTTCAGAATCACCAGGGAAATCAGGCTCAAAACTCCTAGAAAGGGCATCCGCCTTCACATTTTTAGAACCTGGTAAGTATGAGACCACAAAATTAAACCGAGAGAAAAACAACGACCAGCGCGCCCGTCTAGGATTCAGGCGCCTGGCAGACTCAAGATAAATCAAATTCTTGTGATCGGTCAATACCACCACCTGATGTCTAGCCCCCTCAAGCCAATGACGCCACTCCTCAAAAGCCCACTTCATAGCCAAAAGCTCCTGATTACCAATATCATAATTTCGCTCGGCGGGCGAAAATTTTCGAGAAAAGAACGCACAAGGTCTCATCACGGAGCAATCGGAACTTTTCTGCGACAAGACCGCCCCAGCTCCGATCTCGGAAGCATCGACCTCAACCTGAAAAGGAAGAGTAACATCAGGCTGACGCAACACAGGGGCGGAAGAAAAGCGGCGCTTAAGCTCCCGAAAGGCCTCCACAGCAGCAGGGGACCAATCAGCAACATCAGCACCCTTTTTGGTCAAATCAGTCAAAGGTTTAGCAACATCAGAAAAACCAGTTATAAATCGACGATAAAAATTAGCAAAGCCCAAAAATTTCTGAAGGCTCTTAAGCGAAGAAGGTTGCGTCCAATCACAAATAGCCCGAACCTTGACAGGATCCATCTCAATGGAAGAGGGGGAAAAAATGTACCCCAAAAAAGAAATCTTTTGAACCCCAAAAATACACTTAGAACCCTTCACACACAAGGAATTAGCCCGCAAAACCTGAAAAACCCTCCTGACCTGTTGGACATGAGAATCCCAGTCATCCGAAAAAATCAAAATATCATCCAGATACACGATCATGAATTTATCCAAATATTCCCAGAAAATGTCATGCATAAAGGACTGAAAGACTGAAGGGGCATTTGAAAGACCAAAAGGCATTACTAAATACTCAAAATGGCCCTCGGGCGTATTAAATGCGGTTTTCCACTCATCCCCCTGCTTAATTCGCACCAAATTATACGCCCCACGGAGATCAATCTTAGAGAACCACTTAGCCCCTTTTATTCGAGCAAACAAATCAGTCAGCAGTGGCAGAGGATACTGATATCTGACTGTAATTTTATTCAAGAGTCGATAATCAATACACGGCCTCAAAGAGCCATCCTTTTTAGATACAAAGAAAAAACCGGCTCCTAAGGGAGATGAAGAAGGACGAATATGTCCCTTTTCCAGGGACTCCTTAATATATTCTCGCATAGCAGCATGTTCGGGTACAGATAGATTAAATAAACGACCCTTTGGAAATTTACTGCCCGGAATCAGATCTATGGTACAATCGCAATCTCTGTGAGGAGGTAGTGAACCAAGCTTAGGCTCCTCAAAAACATCACGATAATCAGATAAAAATTCCGGAATCTCAGAGGGAATAGATGACGAAATGGAAACCAAAGGTACGTCCCCATGAGCCCCCTGACATCCCCAGCTTAACACAGACATTGCTTTCCAGTCAAGAACTGGGTTATGAGATTGTAACCATGGCAATCCGAGCACCAAAACATCATGTAGATTGTACAACACATGGAAGCGAATCGTCTCCTGATGGTCTGGATTCATACGCATAGTCACTTGTGTCCAGTATTGTGGTTTATTACTAGCCAATGGTGTAGAGTCAATACCCTTCAGAGGTATAGGAACTTCCAGAGGCTCTAGATCAAACCCACAGTGCCTGGCAAAGGACCAATCCATGAGACTCAAAGCGGCGCCAGAGTCGACATAGGCATCCGCGGTAATTGACGATAATGAACAAATCAAGGTCACAGACAAAATAAACTTAGACTGTAAAGTGCCAATTGAAATAGACTTATCAACCTTTTTTGTACGTTTAGAGCATGCTGATATAACATGAGTTGAATCACCACAATAGAAGCACAACCCCTTTTTTCGCCTAAAATTCTGCCGTTCGCTTCTGGACAGAATTCTATCACATTGCATATTTTCTGGAGCCTTCTCAGAAGACACCGCCAAATGGTGCACAGGTTTGCGCTCCCGCAAACGCCGATCAATCTGAATAGCCATTGTCATGGACTCATTCAGACCTGTAGGAGCAGGGAACCCCACCATAACATCTTTAATGGCATCAGAGAGACCCTCTCTGAAATTCGCCGCCAGGGCGCACTCATTCCACTGAGTAAGCACAGACCATTTACGAAATTTTTGGCAGTATATTTCAGCTTCATCTTGCCCTTGAGATAGGGCCATCAAGGTTTTTTCAGCCTGAATCTCTAAATTAGGTTCCTCATAAAGCAACCCCAAAGCCAGAAAAAACACATCCACATTGAGCAACGCAGGATCCCCGGGTACCAACGCAAATGCCCAATCCTGAGGGTCACCCCGCAGCAAGGAAATTACTATCATAACCTGCTGTGCGGGATCTCCAGCGGAGCGAGATCTCAGGGAAAGAAATAATTTACAATTATATTTGAAATTCAGGAAACGAGATCTATCCCCGGAGAAAAATTCTGGTATAGGAATTCTAGGTTCAGATATAGGAGCATGAATAACAAAATCCTGTAAATTTTGAACCTTCGTAGCAAGATTATTCAAACCTGTAGCCAAACTCTGAGGATCCATTTTAATCAGGTGAGATCAGAGCCATTCAAGGATTAGAAGGAGAGAGAGAGGCAAAGGCTGCAATTAGAGCAGAAATGCAACTGAATCAACTATAGAGCAAGCTCAGAAGAAAAAAAAAAAAAAATCTGCAGACTTCTTTTTCTCTCCTTTCTTCTGCCAACGGTTTTAACCCTTGGCCGGCCATACTGTCATGGTTCCCAATGGCAAGGGAACGTCAGAGAACTTAAATAACAGACTAGCTCTTGGGTGATGGAATCTCGAGCTGACCGTGAGCTAAACCTACCACACAACTAACAGTGGCCGGGTGACGTACCTACGTTTATCCCTAGACGCCCAGCGCCAGCCGGAGAACTAATTAACCCTAATAGAGGAAAAAAAACAGACCTGGCTTACCTCTAGGAAAATTCCCCCAAAAAGGAGACAGAAGCCCCCCACATATATTGACGGTGAGTTCAGAGGAAAAGACATACGCAGTATGAAGGTAGGTTCAGCAAAGCGAGGTCCGCTTACTAGATAGTAAGAAGATACAATAGGGAACTTCACGGTCAGCTGAAAACCCTATTAAAATACCATCCAGAAATTACTTTAAGACTCATGTGTCAACTCATGACACCGGAGTGGTAATTTCGGCCCACAAGAGCTTCCAGCTACAGAAACATAACATAACTGAACTGGAACAAAAATGCAAACAAACTTAGGACTAAGAGTCCAACTTAGCTGATAGTAGTCTAGAAGCAGGAACATGCAACAGAAAGGCTCTGGTTACATTGATGGCCGGCACTAGAATAACTGAGCAGCAAGGCTAAATAGGATACTCCCACATCCTGATGGAAACAGGTGAACAGAGAAAGTGAAGCACACAAGTCCAGTACCACCAGCGACCACCGGGGGAGCCCAAAAACCAAATTCACAACATGGCCCACTCTGTGGTTGTGAAGTCTGAACGTCGCGGAGTGCGACTTCTTTGCGCCTGATGCAGCTGGTACTCCATTACTGCTTGCTGCTGCTCACACAACCGCTCCAACATATGTAACGTGGAATTCTACCTGGTAGGTAGGTCACATATGATGCGATGTTCCGGAAGGCAGAATCAGCACTGCAGAGCTGCAATGCGCGATCTTGCCGTGCTGGAACGCCGCAAGTGAGCACACTCTAGGCGGACCTTGTGCAGCAGTGCATCAAGATCCGGATAGTCCCTCAAAAAACTCTGCATGACCAAGTTGAGCCCATGTGCCAGACATGGGATGTGAGTGAGGTTGCCGAGGCCCAGAGCTGCCACCAGATTTTGGCCATTGTCACACACTACCATGCCTGGCTGGAGATTCGCTGCCACAAACCACACGTCGCTCTCCTGCTTGATGGCATTCCAGAGCTCCTGCGCTGTGTGGCTTCGATTCCCCAAAGAAATTAATTTTAAGACGGCCTGTTGACGTTTGGCCACGGCTGTGCTCATGTCAGTCGTAACAGGTAAACGTTCACGGGTCCATGTGGAGGTGGACTGTGACGGCTCCTGCAGCGATGATTCTGAGGAACTTGTGTATGAGGAGGAGTCAATGCGTACAGACTGGATTTCTGCAATCCTTGGAGTGGGCAGGACACGTCCTGCGCCACTCGCACGATCTGTACCCGGCTCAACAACATTAACCCAATGGGCAGTGAGGGAAAGGTATCGCCCCTGTCCATGGTGACTGGTCCACGCATCGGTGGTGAGGTGGACCTTGCTACTGATGGTGTTCATTAGCGCGTGTTTTATGTGTCCCTCCACATGCTTGTGCAGGGCAGGGACAGCTTGCCTGCTGAAATAAAAGCGGCTGGGCACATTGTACTGTGGGACTGCCAATGCCATCAAGTCACGGAAGCTGTCAGTCTCCACCAGCCTGAACGAGAGCATTTCAAGGGACAGTAGTTTTGCAATGCCAGCATTCAGAGCCTGTGCTCGGGGGTGGTTTGCCGAGAATGGCCGCCTTTTCTCCCATGCCTGTACTACCGATGGCTGTAGACTGGGCTGGGAGTGTGAGGATGACTGGGAACGTGGTGCTGCGGGTGGAATTACAGTGGGTCTCTGGACAACAGTGCCAGAGGTTCTTCCATGGCGATCCTGGGAGGAAGCCGAAACAGCTGTGTGTGAGGTGGAGGAAGAGGCAACACGAGCTGAAGAGGTGGTAGCTGCCGCTGTTGGTTGGCCTAGGTCTTCAGTGTGTTTTTGTAACTCCATCGCGTGCCTTGTCCGCACATGTTTCCACATATTTGAGGTATTGAGGTTGCTGACATTTCTCCCTCTTTTGATTTTCTGATGACACACCTTGCATTTGACAAAGCAAATGTCATCTGCAACTGTGTCAAAAAAGGACCAGGCACTACAAGTCTTGGGAGCGCCCTTTTTGGCTTTTGTAAGAGACATGCTCCTAACGGGTGCCGAAGTGGAAGCTACAGGCCCCGCAGTCTTCCCCCTCCCTCTCCCTCTTTGGCCCGTTCAGGGAATCTCTTCCTCAGAGCTGCTCCCACCATCTTCCTGTTCCTCACGCCACAATGGGTCAAGGACCTCATCTACACTACCCTCTGCCACCAACTGCTCCTCCTGGGTAGTCTCGGCAGCACAGCACGCACCAGAAAGTGGCACCTGAGTGTCATCATCAGATGCGTACTGTGGTGTGGTGACCGGAGGCACTGGCCCACCCGCCTCTTCAGAGTCAGAGAGACAAAGCTGTTGCGCATCACTGCACACTGCCTCTTCTTCCATTTCTCCAATGCTGCTTGGCTAGCCCCCTGTTTCCAAGCCAAGAGATTCAGAGAACAGAAGTAGAGACGGCTCCTGTCCTGGGCTCTCTGACTGCCTGGGCAATTTGGCAGGTGGTGAAGAGACAGATGGGTGCTCTCCAGTGCTCTGTGCCTGAGAGGATGTGGCACTAATTGAAGTCGATGCGTTAGCTGCCATCCATCCGACAACGGTTTCAATTTGGTCTTCACGCAGCAGCGGTGTACGGCGCTCTCCGGCAAAGCTGCGCATGAAGGACTGTTCCCTGCTGAAACTGGGTGATGATGAGTCACCGGTGCCCGCAGCAGGCACAGAATCCCCATGTCCTCTCCCTGCTCCACGCCCACGCCCACGTGCCTTACTCCCTGCCTTCTTCATCTTGGTTGACTGATAAAGATAAGAAGAAAAGTACTAAGGGCTTAGTGTGCTTATTCCTGAACAGCTCCTAACAGGTATAAGAAGCACTAATTTTCTAAAGTGTGGACTAGACTTTAATATGAGCTAATGTGGCCTACACAACTGTAAAGTGGTGTGTTTGGTGAACTTTATTATTATTTTTTTTTTTTTTTGGCAGAACTGACTACAGGGCGAGCTGCACTCACACGGAGACCGTGCAGACAGCCGTAAACGGCGCTGCAAGGCCAAAAAAACCTCCTCTAGCTTATTCTATGTAGTGTTTTTCCACAATTTAGCTGGATACGGGTGGAAAGCCACTAATAGGAATTATTTGAAAAAATGTGCAGCAGGCTGCACTATTTGCAAAAAAGGACAATGTATTTTACGGTATGAGGCAGTGACGCACCCTGAGCTGGATACAACTGCCTGTGGCTGCACACAGACTACAGGGCGAGCTGCACTCACATGGAGACCGTGCAGACAGCCGTAAATGGTGCTGCAAGGCCAAAAAAAACTCCTCTAGGTTATCCTATGTAGTGTTTTTCCACAATTTAGCTGGATACGGGTGGAAAGCCACTAATAGGAATTATTTGAAAAAATGTGCAGCAGGCTGCACTATTTGCAAAAAAGGACAATGTATTTTACGGTATGAGGCAGTGACACACCCTGAGCTGGATACAACTGGCTGTGGCTGCACACAGACTACAGGGCGAGCTGCACTCACACGGAGACCGTGCAGACAGCTGTAAACGGCGCTGCAAGGCCAAAAAAACCTCCTCTAGGTTATCCTATGTAGTGTTTTTCCACAATTTAGCTGGATACGGGTGGAAAGCCACTAATAAGAAATATTTGAAAAAATGTGCAGCAGGCTGCACTATTTGCAAAAAAGGACAATGTATTTTACGGTATGAGGCAGTGACGCACCCTGAGCTGGATACAACTGGCTGTGGCTGCACACAGACTACAGGGCGAGCTGCACTCACACAGAGACCGTGCAGACAGCCGTAAACGGCGCTGCAAGGCCCAAAAAACCTTCTCTATGTTATCATATGTAGTGTTTTTCCACAATTTAGCTGGATACAGGTGGAAAGCCACTAATAGGAAATATTTGAAAAAATGTGCAGCAGGCTGCTCTATTTGCAAAAAAAGGACAATGGATAGAACAGTATGAGGCAGTGAACCACCCTGAGCTGAATACAACCGGCTATGGCTGCACACAGACTACAGAGTGGGCTGCACTCACACACACACACAGAGAGACCTTGCAGATCGCTGTGAAAACAGCGCTGCAAGGCAAAAGCAAGGTTCTCACCCAGCAGTTGCTAAATTAGCCTGGGAAAAGCACAATGAAGCAAATCGCTATCTCAATTGGCCCTCAGTCAGAACACAGCGTCCTATGCCTAACTGAGTTCACAGCAGAGTGAGCCAGAAATGGCGGCAGCGTTTTTTATAGTGCATCATGACATCATTTCAGCAGCCAATCACAGCTTTGCCAGTAGTTACATGCCCACCATGCTGAACAGGATGTGCCCACACTTGTAATCATTCCTCATTGGCTGAATTCGTGCAGTTTGAATTCTGGGAACGTCCGATTCCGGTATCCGATATGCGGTAAATATCGGAACCCGGTATCGGAATTCCGATACCGCAAATATCGGCCAATACCCGATACTTGCGGTATCGGAATGCTCAACACTAGTGTTGAGCGATACTGTCCGATACTTGAAAGTATCGGTATCGGAAAGTATCGGCCGATACCGGCAAAGTATCGGATCCAATCCGATACCGATACCCGATACCAATACAAGTCAATGGGACTCAAGTATCGGACGGTATTCCTGATGGTTCCCAGGGTCTGAAGGAGAGGAAACTCTCCTTCAGACCCTGGGATCCATATAAATGTGTAAAATAAAGAATTAAAATAAAAAATATTGCTATACTCACCTGTCCGACGCAGCCTGGACCTCAGCGAGGGAACCGGCAGCGTTGTTTGTTTAAAATTTGCGCTTTTACTTGGTTACGTGAAGTCCCGGCTTGTGATTGGTCAGGGCGGCCATGTTGCCGGGACGCGGACCAATCACAGCAAGCCGTGACGAAATTACGTCACGGCTTGCTGTGATTGGTCCGCGTCCCGGCAACATGGCCGCCATTAACCAATCACAAGCCGTGACGTCACGGGAGGCTGGACACGCGCGCTTTTTAAAATACGCGCATGTCCAGCCTCCCGTGACGTCACGGCTTGTGATTGGTTAATGGCGGCCATGTTGCCAGGACGCGGACCAATCACAGCAAGCCGTGACGTAATTTCGTCACGGCTTGCTGTGATTGGTCCGCGTCCCGGCAACATGGCGCCGTGACCAATCATAAGCCGGGACGTCACTGGAGGCTGGACACGCGCGCTTTTTAAAATACGCGCATGTCCAGCCTCCCGTGACGTCACGGCTTGTGATTGGTTAATGGCGGCCATGTTGCCGGGACGCGGACCAATCACAGCAAGCCGTGACGTAATTTCGTCACGGCTTGCTGTGATTGGTCCACGTCCCGGCAACATGGCCGCCCTGACCAATCACAAGCCGGGACTTCACGTAACCAAGTAAAAGCGCGAAATTTAAACAAACAACGCTGCAGGTTCCCTCGCTGAGGTCCAGGCTGCGTCGGAGAGGTGAGTATAGCAATATTTTTTATTTTAATTCTCTCTTTTACACATTATTACATTAATGTTGTTGCGATACCCGATACCCGATACCACAAAAGTATCGGATCTCGGTATCGGAAATTCCGATACAGCAAATATTGGCCGATACCCGATACTTGCAGTATCGGAATGCTCAACACTACTCAACACTAGTAACTACCCGGCAACTATATTTTGCAACAGATAGTAGGAGGTACTGGGACACTACAGGGCTGTATGTCCTGGCATGGAATTGGGAGAATATAGGTCCTTAAGGGAACTGTAAATGCTTCAAAATATATTTTAATGATGTCCTTGAACCAAAGCTCATCCCATCAATTTGTGACCTTGGCAAGGAACAGACCGAAACTATTCTTCAACAGGATGTCACACTGCAAGGCAATGTCTAAAATGGTTTGAAAGCAAACAAATATCTGGTCTTTCATGGCCAAGAAACAGTCCTGATCTGAACCCTTTCGAAAATCTGTGGTCAAGATTACAGCGATTGGTTTTTAGTAAGTGACGGAGCAACAAACAGACATTGATTACAGCTGTTATCAGTTCCTGGTACCATGTTATAACCACAAAGAACCTGAGAAGTCTTGTTGAATCAATGCCAAGGAGATGCAAGCCTGTTACCGATGCTAAAGGATAATTTAAACGCTACCGAAGAAAGATCACATAGGGTTAGCATGAAATTAACATATTAGGACGTGATATTTTGATTTGACCATTCTGCTGTTCTTATAGAAATAATGAGATATTTTATATTATGGTAACCTTTTTTCTATGTAGAGGTATTCTAATATACCTTAAACTACTTGTGGCATTATTGTTATAAACACTTTGTATGATTGCATGCTAAAAACTTTAAAAAATGACAAGAATTTGATGTGTATCCAAAATTTTGGCCACTAGTGTAGAGTCAGTAAAAGATATAACAAACCCCAGTATGAAGTACAGCAGGGTGAAACAAGCAGGGTTAATGAGGATTGAAAACACGTTGCAGCAATATAGGTAACAATGGAGCCTTACTAGTGTCATAGCCTTATGATTAGCAGGTCAGTGAATTGCGGTTCTAAATGTGGCACCTTCACAGTAATCCCAAGCAGAGTCCTTAATGTGTACATTTTTGGTATTGCCGTGTTTAGAAATGCCCGATTTATCAAAATTTAAAAAGAATTTATCAAGATTGGTTGATGGCGTAATGAGAAAAAAATTAAAAATGCCAGAATTCCAATTTTTGGGGTCGCCACAACATTGCAATGAAATGCAATAACTGGTGATCAAAACATTGCATCTATTGCAAAATGGTATTAATAAAACGTCAGTTCGCCGTGCAAAAAATAAGCTCTCACCCAACCCCAGATCCCAAAAATGGAGCTGCTACAAATCTTGGAAAATGATGCAATTTTTTTTAACACTTAAATTAAAAAGAACCTAGACATGTTTGGTATGTACGAACTGGTAATGACCAGGAGAAGCATAATGACAGGTCAGTATTAGCATTTGGTTAACATGGTTTAAAAAAAGAGATTGGGGTATTGCAAAATTTCACCTCCCTCGGAATTTTTTTCACATTTTCAAGTACACTATATGGTAAAGTCAAAGGTGTTGTTCAAAAGTGCAACTCGTCCCACAAAAAACAAGCCATCACACGGTCATATTGATGGAAAAATAAAAAATAAGTGAGTCAACCAGTATGCACCAACTTAAGGAATGTGTAAAAGAGACCTGGGATCAGATTTCAGTGGAGACATGTTTGAACCTGATAGAGAGCTTGCACAGAAGGATTCATGCAGTGTTAAAAGCCACAATTAAATTTACAAAATGCTAAGTATACTAAAAATACTAAGATATCCAAGGTGATTGTCTATAAAATGTTTATAGTCTCACGTTCGAAGCAGTAGGTGAGTTATGAAGCCTGAAAGTCAAAAGTTCAAACACTGTTACCCTTTTGCATGTCAGTGTATAAAACTCAACCCAGAATGTGATAGGGCAGACCAAAATAGGGAAACAGCAAACACCTGGAGAGGAGCAAAGAAAGAAGAGGGAACAAAGACAATTGGAACCATCAGCAGTTGGACCGGGAAGGCAATAGCAGAGCAGACAAAGGAACTGACCACGGAGCACCAGGTCAGCTGAATGCCCTGAGCCATGACAATATGGCATAAAAAAGGATACTGTACAGAATTAGAAAACCCTGGCTACTTTCTCCTAAAAAAAAGCTCTCAAGAAGTAAAAGAAATTAAGACGAAATACCACCATCTAAGCAGACATGTGTAAGAACTGTTTTTTGAAAACCTAACTCTCACTTTATTGAGTTACAGCAAAGTTATAAATCAAGAGATTTATAGAACTGTAATCATCTTTCATCTTAATGTGAATTTTCTCCATATAATTAGTTTTCCATATGTGATATGACATTTTGATTCGTCAAGTAACACCAATATGATACAATTATAAATGCTATACCTGTTAATATGCATTGCTGCAAGGAACTTACCAATTAATATGTACCTTATTTATTTCTAGGTGACAACAGCTGTGCTTGTCCGAACTTCATATTTTTGGCATCCTGATAATTGGTTTCCAGCTGTTATTACAATTACTGCCGCACTTTTTCTCTTGTGCCTGTATGCGTTGGCATGGGGTATACTAAAAGAGTAAGAACTAACTTATTACGTTTTTTTTCCCTCAACTGTTTCCTTATTGATTTAATTTATCAAACATATCACATCTATAACCAAAAAATACAAGTCTGAATAACCTTGACTATACCATAAAAAATCAAAATACAGTAAATACCAAACCTAACACTACAATAAGGTTTAGTTTATAAAACTGTCATCATCAAAATGTTATCCATTTGATTACAATTAAAGTCAAATATGTAACATTACTAATACAAGGGGTGATAATGACAGACCAATAGGCTTACCAGGAGATATTAAGTTTATTCTGTATTGTATATTTAGACTACGGTCACAATATATGGTCAGTATTTTACCTCAGTATTTGTAAGCCAAAACCAAATGAGGAACAATCAGAGAAAAAGTATAATAGAAACAAGTCACCACTTCTTTATTTATCACCCACTCCTGGTTTTGGCTTACAAATGCTGATGTGAAATACTGACCAAATACTGAATATGTGACCGTAGCCTTAGTGTCATAATCCTGAATGGTCTCATCTGGAGAATATACTCTTTTACAATTGTATTATCATTGTTCTCTAAAACTAAGCATGATCATATTACAATGTAGCTTGGTGGGGAAATTCTATAGATAATAGGCTACACACTATTGTGAGGTATTTAGAAGATTTTTTAAATAAATTACTTAGGTCTTAGGGTACATTGCCACTTTCCATACAGTTTAATGTTGGGAAAGAATTATATAAAAGCTATGTAGTTAATGAAGGAAAAAACTAAAACAAGGACAGACTGAACATTTGTGCATTAAAATAAGCCTTATGAAACCTTGATCACTAAGAGTTGTCTTCAAAGGCCAAAACACGGGCTACACTGATCTTCAACTCTATCTTATTAACTCAAATGAAGTATGCGGTGGCTATGCTGGCTAGTAATATACCAATGATTTTCAAGATCTCTGAGACTTAAGGGTTTGAGCATATGTCATCTTTTAGATGCTGGCATACATGCTAAAGTTTTGAAGCAAAAGAAGCTTCAGGAAAACACCGGTGGTGTTATTCCTGAAGTATCTCCTTTGGCGCCTTGCTTCTAGTTATTGAGGCATCTTTGCTAATAGACTCTTTTTTAAGTGTATGTATAAACAAGTTAGTGGCATATTGAAAATTGATCTCACTTCTTTCAGACTCTTCACTGCTTTCAAAGCCTAAAGTAGTTACAAAAGCAAACAAGGATGGACATATGCACAGCAAGTTGTTTTGACATTACTGTGCATATGTTAATTTTTTTTTGCTTTTCTAGCTATTATTCAAGTAGATTTTATGTTAAATCTGCCTGAAAAAGACAACATGTGCACAAACCCTAAGGCAAGTTTGATGCATCCATGATACACTGACTGTGCTTGGATTAGAAGACATAGCCTAACCACTGGGTCTCATGCCCTATTTTGTCAGTTAACGATTTTCAATGGGAAAACAGCATTGTCATTCATATGGTCACGTAAACTGCAAATCCAATGGAAGAAACACAAGACTTTGCTTCTGATTTTTGCCACAGATTCCACATCGGAGCTTTACTAACTTGAGGATGCTGATGGCTACAACACTTTATGGTAATTTATCTTGAGCAGAATTTCTGCAAAAAGAGGTGAAAAGACAATAGGTCTTAAATAAAAAATTTCTTAGAAAAAAAGTTGTCCATTTTCTAATAGTAACTAATTACTTCCAAGAACATGTAATCTGATTGGATGCATTAGACTTGAAGTTCACTTTTTCTCGGAGATACTTTCTTACCTTAAACTTCTAAATAGACACATTAAAAATAATTTGAAAACCTCCTTTAATTCTCTTTTCAGTGTTCCAAAATACTCAAAATTCTTTCCCATGTGCCAAAAAAATCAACAACCTAAACCTCTGAACTTTTCCAGCAGCAGTCTAAACAACCCAACGTAAGTACATGTTTATACATGTTCATATGTGGCCAACCATCTTGGGCTGGATTCACACATGTAGTTTATTATACAGGCTTTTTAAGCCAAAGCCAAGAGTGGAAGCAAAAGAATGGAGAGCTATGAAGATAAAACTAATACGTCTTTTCTCTTTTGTATCCAAAATTATATTGTGCTTCCAGCCTTACGTAAGTCAGTTACCTTTATGAGTCAGCTACCATTACAGACAAGTCCAACTATGAAAGTTTCCATTAAAGCGTTCCTCCACTTAGGGCCTCTTTCACACATCAGTTTTTCAGTCACAATCCGTCAAAGTTTTGAAAAGACAGATCCTGTGCAGATGGTAAAAAACTGATACACTGGATCCGTTTTTTTTTTTACGGATCCGTTGAAGCAGCTGCCGCAGGAATTTAAAGGAACAGAATTCTATAGAGAGAGAGAGATTCCCTGAATGGAAAAATGGGTTAATTGAAAGGAATAAAAGTCTTCCAGGTATGCTCAGTTGCAAAAAACAGAATCCGTCGCTGTCCATCAAAAGACGGAATCCTGCACCCATAGGCTTCCATTCTAGCCAGCAACGGATGCCGCTGTATCCGTCGCTGGCTGACTTTTCGGCGCAGACAAAAAACATTTATTTGTATGTCTTCTCCAGACGACGTATAAACGACGGATGCAATCCTTCGCTAATACAAGTCTATGAGAAAAAGACGGATCCAGCAGGCAAATTCGCTGGATCCGTTTTTTTCACAAAATGGCGGATATTGACGGGAACAAAAAGACTGAAGTATGAAAGAGGCCTAAGATCCTATAGTGCTCACTTCCATACTGCCTAGCAGCAGGAGATGGATGCCGCCTAGTATAGTATAGCTTACGGGACAGACTTCGAGTTGGTCTGTGCTGCTAGTCATCAGCAAACAACGTTTACAAAGTGATTTCGAAAAAGTGATTATAGTAGTCCTGCACTATAATTTTTGGTCAAAGTGTAGGTACGCTTTAAGGCCACATTCACACATTCAGTATTTGATCAGTATTTTACATCAGTATTTGTAAGGTAAAACCAGGAGTGGGAAAATCAGAGAAAAAGTATAATATAAACACGTCACCACTTCTGTATTTTTCACCCACTGCTGGCTTTGGCTTACAAATACTGATGTAAAATACTAACCAAATACAGAATGTGAGAATGTGGCCAAAAGGAAAATAAAGTTTTCATTTGAATTTAACAGAACTACTTAACCTCTTTCCTTTTTCTATTTCTTCTCTCCACAGCATAAACAATCAAAATGTGCCTATCAACAATTCACAGTCAAACGAAAATCCAAACTTTCTTCCACAGTACCCCACTGTAAGTGTTGTTATATTTCTATGTAAAGCACAATATGTATATATTGGTATACTTTACATATATTTCTATACACTGCTCAAAAAAATAAAGGGAACATTTAAACAACAGAATATAACTCCAAGCAAATCAAACTTATGTGAAATCAAACTGCCCACTTAGGAAGCAACACTGTTTGCCAATCAATTTCACAGGCTGTTGTGCAAATGGAATAGACAACAGATGGAAATTATTGGCAATTATCAAGACACGCTCAATAAAGGAGTGGTTCTGCAGGTGGGGACCACAGACCACATCTCAGTACCAATGCTTTCTGGCTGATGTTTTGGTCATTTTTGAATGTTGGTTGTACTTTCATACTCATGGTAGCATAAGACGGACTCTACAACGCACACAAGTGGCTCAAGTGTTGAAGCTCATCCAGGATGGCACATCAATGCGAGCTGTGGCAAGAAGGTTTGTCTGTCAGCGTAGTGTCCAGAGGCTGGAGGCGCTACCAGGAGACTGGCCAGTAAACCAGGAGACTTGGAGGGGGCCGTAGGAGGGCAACAACCCAGCAGCAAGACCACTACCTCAGCTTTTGTGCAAGGAAGAACAGGAGGAGCACTGCCAGAGCCCTGCAAAATGACCTCCAGCAGGCCACAAATGTACATGTGTCTGCACAAATGGTTAGAAACTGACTCCATGAGGATGGTCTGAGTGCCCGACGATTTACAAATTCACCACTACCACTAGCGCCCTGTGCTCTTCACAGATGAAAGCAGGTTCACACTGAGCACATGTGACAGACGTGAAAGAGTCTGGAGACACCGTGGAGAGCGATCTGCTGCCTGCAAAATCCATCAGCATGGGCGTTTTAGCAGTGAGTCTGTAATGGTGTGTGGTGGCATTTCTTTGGAGGGACGCACAGCCCTCCATGTGCTCGCCAGAGGTAGCCTGACTGCCATTAGGTACTGAGATGAGATCCTCAGACCCCTTGTGAGACCATATGCTGGTGTGGTTGGCCCTGGGTTCCTCCTATTATGGAAAATGCCAGGCCTCATGGCTGGAGTGTGTCAGCAGTTCCTGCACGATGAAGGCATTGAAGCTATGGACTAGCCCTCCCATTCCCCAGACCTGAATCCGATTGAACGCATCTGGGACATCATGTCTCGCACCATCCACCAATGTCACGTTGCACAACAGACTGTCCAGGAGTTGGCGGATGCTTTAGTCCAGGTCTGGGAGGAGATCCCTTGGGAGAACATCCGCCGCCTCATCAGGAGCATGCCCAGGAGTTGTAGGGAGATCATACAGGCACATGGAGGCCAGACACAATCCCCAGCAAATATGCTAATTGTCCAGGCAGCCTAAAAAATGTGATTTCAAATATTCTATAACAATACGCATGTCTGTGCTGTGTGTCTATATGTTGCTACTTAGTGGTTGTGATGTAATGTGAGTTTTAGCCTGTTAAGGTGTTTTTCTATTGAATTTGTTTCTTGAGAACTTGGAGTCAAGAACAAAATTTAAAAACAGCCAAAGCTGGACACATCTATAAATGATATTTTCTGATTATTCTCCTTGCTTTGTGTAGGCTCCAGGTATTTTTGATGGACGTGCTGTTGACCCAGGTTAGTATACTAAATAATTGATAATTATTGCATTCAGTGAAAGGCGAGGTTTCATTAGGTTTAGGCCTGCTAAACCACCAGCATTTAGAAAAGTAAAAACGCAAAGAGACAGTATTTCAAAATTCAATGGCAGGTATTCTTCATTATTTCTTAAATACTTCTAATATACTGATGCAACAGCAACAGCAAACATGCTTAAATTTCAGTCATTATGGTTCAGGATGTCCTTCTTTTGAAGTAGCTGCAAAGGGCTTCATGGAGACGCTACAATATCACACTTGCTAGATGCACCTGTGTCTTTGCCACCAATTCTGAAAAGCCCTTTGCAGCTACTTCTAAAGAAGGACATTTTGAACAATAACGACTGAAATTTAAAGGGAATCTGTCAGTGGGATCAAGCCTCCTAAGCCATCTAGATGGGCATATAGGTCATAAAAAGCTAAATATAATGATGCCTTGATATCATCCATTTTCCTCTGCTCAGAAGGGCTTTCGGTGCTCTCCATAGCCCATGACTTGAGCCTTAGGCTCTGGACATTGTAGGAATGTCTACAGGGCATTCTCCACGACCTCCTAATGTCAGAACATTTTGTCCACACATGCTCTTTCTCACTAACTGACTCTAAATGACTAAAACCAGGGAATGGTTCCCTTTTTGTCCCACTAGCTTCTCCCAAATTGTGGACTACCACAATGGTTAAATGTTAACCATTTCCTACCTTATGTACTAACGTAAATTATTTTCTATGCTTTCTTTAAACCTAAGCTGAGTTTACCAGAGTTAGTTTAAGCATTACCTTTATAGTACTCATACAGCAGCATCAGTACTTATAACACTATGCATTGTTAACATTTCACTCTATATATTTTACATTTCTCATGACACAATAAAATGCAGTAAAAACACATGACCATATTCACACTACTCTATTTTTGTCTTCAGGGGCAGGAACACGACAGTCTCTGCCACACCCTTAAATTTTCACTAGATTACACTCCGAATTACCATAGTAAAAAGGATTACGATAGTAAAAGGAAGGGGTGAAGTGATACAGGCGGAAGTCATGTGAGAATTGCATTCCCCCAAGCAGAATGAGGGAAACAATTACATTTCATAGGTATCACTAGATATTTGAGAGTCAGTGAAAGATGGGGACATACAGAGGTCTAGCTAGGGTTTGTTTCAGGGGGGTTAAACTTCTGAGTTGGAGCCTAACCAGGTAACCCTGATTACAACTATGGAGGTGCAGACTAATTGTAGGTTTAGAGGAACCTCAGCAGATGACAGAGCTGTTACTAAAAAAATCTCTATACAAAGGCCAACACTGATATTACCGCTATATGGTGACCATATAATGGTAGATACCAGTCCTGCAAAAAATGTAATAGATTACAATACAGTTACAGATAGTGATTTACAGGTGATGTTCTTTCTGGTGGAGTCGTTCACTTTTCCAGTCTTTTACAACTGGCCCAGACCGACACGACCACCTCTCCAGCCATGACTCGTCTGCAGAGATTACCACAAAGACACATTTGTTCACATTTACTGCACCATCCCCATTTATTCCCAATGTGCACAAACTCCTCATCCAGTTGATACTCCAATGCTGAGCCGCTGATACCGTATGTGTCCTTGTTACTGCACCTGCACTGTGGAACAGTGTGCCCTCTAAATGGTAAAACAACCATCTAGAATATAGTAATGCCCTGTGCAAGTGCCATAAAAAACAGTGCCCACATTTTGCCCCCTAGAATATAATAATAACCTCTGTGTGCCCCTTTGACAGTCACAATAACCCGAGTGCCCCTATAATAATTAGTGTCCACTTAACATTTAATAATATCCCGAGTCTCCTCATGGGCAGACTAAATATAGTATAATGCACTTCCCATAGACAGGCTCTATATATTATAAAGCACCCCCATAGGCAGACTCTATATAATGTAATGCACCCACAAAGGCATACTCTATGTAGTATAATGCACTTCCTACAGGCAGACTCTACATAGTATAAAGCACCCCATAGGCAGAATCTATATAGTATAATGTACTCCCCATAGGCAGACTCTATATAGTATAATACACTCCCCATAGGCAGGCTCTATATTGCATAATGCACTCCCCATAGGCACACTCTATATAGTATAATGCACTCCTCATAGGCACACTGTATATAGTATAGTGCACTCCCCATAGGTCGAGTCTATATGGTATAATGCACTCCCCATGAAAAATGCAATACTCTCCTCCACTCCTCATTACCCCCGCTGCTTTGAGCACCTGCTCATCTCAGGATATTATCACACCTGCTGCCAGTGTCTGTGTCAGGGACATCAGATGCAGAGGGGGCATGATGAAAGAGGAAGTGTGACGCTCCTCTCATCAGTGCCTTTAACTGTATTAGAATCCAGCCAATACAGTTGAACTTGCAATGACAAGCGGGGACTCCTGGGGGCCCCCACATCCTGCTGAAGGGCTCTATAGAAGCTGGGTGGCAGGATCCCTGCTTTGCTGCAGAGAGTAAATATATGTAGGGGCCATTATAATATTTGGAGGGCTGTGTCTGAACCTTTGTACTTCATGGAGTGCTATGTGGGGGCCAATATACTGTCTTCAAGCAATTCTACAGTGTGAATGTTTTTGTGCAGTCCATCATACTATGTGGAGGGCTAGTAGGGGCCATTATGCAGTGTGGTGAGGTGTGGGGCCATTATATAGCAAAGAGGGCTGTGTGGGGGCGTTGCAGTTTGTGGATCATATTGTGTTGTGGTCGGCATACTTTCTGAGGAGATTTGATGTGGGGTACAGTAGGTTTATCATACTGTGCATGTGGAGGGTACTGTGCACGAGTTCACTGTGGGGGTATCATACTGTGTTTAGGAGGTACTTATGTTGGCAACATACTTTATTGGTACTATGAAAGGGAATGCAGGGCTTCAGTAGGAGGAAAATTACTTTGCAAAGGCTGCAAAGTTGTGACATATGCTCTTTTGTGATATCCCCTCGAATATTAGTTTTTGTTTTGTTTTTTTTGTTGGGGGAAGGCCCAAGGAAAAGTTCTGCTATGGGGCCTTATGATTTTCATTTATGCCCTGGTCTCCATGGCTTCAGAACACACCATTCTATAAGCACAGCAACAATGACCATGATACAGTAGCAACACCAAATGAATAGAAATATTTGGTAAACTGAACCCTAAAATGACATACTGGTTGTTCAGTAGCGCAAAATTCACAACTTAATGAAAGGCTTCCAAATTAGCGCCACTGAAAATTTCAAACTTCTGTGCATCCACTAATATATATTATAATGTAATATGGTTGGTTTAAAGCATGCCATTTATAGAATAAAAAATAGTGGCGATAATTTATGGCCAGAAAAACTGAAATATCACATGGTCATAAGTATTCAGACCCTTTGCTTAGACACTCATATTTAAGTCACATGCAGTCCATTTCCTTGTGATCCTCCTCAAGATGGTTCTATTCCTTCACTGGAGTCCAGCTGTGTTTAATTAAACTGATAGGATTTGATTTGGAAAGGCATACACCCTTCTATATAGGACCTCACAGCTCACAGTGCATGTCAGACCAAATGAGAATCATGAAGTCCAAAGAACTGGCCAAGGAGCTCAGAGACAGGATTGTGGCAAGGCACAGATCTGGCCAAAGTTAGAACAGAATTTCTGCAGTACTTAAGGTAAGAGCACATTGGCCTCCATAATCCTTAAATGGAAGAAGTTTGGGACCATCAGAAGTCTTCCTAGACCTGGCCGTCCAGCCAAATTGAGCAATCATGGGAGAAGAGCCTTGGTGAGAGAGGTAAATAAGAACCCCAAGATCACTGTGGCTGAGCTCCAGAGATGCAGTAGGAAGATGGGAGAAAGTTCCACAAAGTCAACTATCACTGCAGCCCTCCACCAGTCAGGGCTTTATGGCAGAGTGGCCCGACGGAAGCCTCTCCTCAGTGCAAGACATATGAAAGCCCGAACAGTGTTTGCTAAAAAACACATGAAGGACTCCCAGACTATGAGAAATAAGATTCTCTGGTCTGATGAGACGAAGATAGGCCATTTTTGGTGATAATTCTAAGCGGTATGTGTTGAGAAAACCAGGCACTGTTCATCACCTGCCCAATACAATCCCAACAGTGAAACATGGTGGTGGCAGCATCATGCTGTGGGCGTATTTTTCAGCTGCAGGGACTGGCCGACTGGTTGCCATTGAAGGAAACATGAAATTGG
Source organism: Ranitomeya variabilis (assembly GCF_051348905.1). Lineage (NCBI taxonomy): Eukaryota > Metazoa > Chordata > Amphibia > Anura > Dendrobatidae > Ranitomeya > Ranitomeya variabilis. The sequence continues at coordinate 326,886,131 of NC_135236.1, forward strand.
CCAAGAACAGAGATATCCTGGATGAAAACTTCTTCTAGAGTGCTCTGGACCTCAGACTTGGCCGAAGGTTCACCTTCCAACAAGGCAGTAACCCTAAGCATACAGCTAAAATAACAAAGGAGTGGCTTTAGAACAACTATGTCTCCATTCACCAGTCACCATTCTTGACTGGCCCAGCCAAAGCCCTAACCTAAACCCAATTGAGCATCTGTTGAGAGACCTGAATATGGCTGTCCACCAATGTTCACAATTAGTGTTGAGCGATACCTTCCGATATGCAAAGGTATCGGTATCGGATTGGATCGGCCGATATCCAAAAAATATCGGATATCGCCGATACCGATACCCGATACCAATGCATATCAATGGGACACAAAATATCGGAATGGTTCCCAGGGTCTGAAGGAGAGGAAACTCTCCTTCAGGCCCTGGGATCCATATTCATGTATAAAATAAAGAATAAAAATATAAAATATTGATATACTCACCCGTCCGGCGGCCCCTGGACCTTAGCGCTGTAACCGGCAGCCTCCGTTCCTAAGAATGCAGAGTCAAGGACCTTCGATGACATCGCGGCTTGTGATTGTTCGCGTGGCCGCTCATGTGACCGCTCACGCGACCAATCACAAGCCGTGACGTCATTGAAGGTCCTTCACGCCCTGCATTCTTACGAACGGAGGCACCGCTAAGGTCCAGGGTCCGCCGGACAGGGTGAGTATATCAATATTTTTTATTTTTATTATTTATTTTTTACATGAATATGGATCCCAGGGCCTGAAGGAGAGTCTCCTCTCCTCCAGACCCTGGCAACCATACGCACCGCACACTTCCGATTCCGATTTCCGATATCACAAAAATATCGGAACTCGGTATCGGAATTCCGATACAGCAAATATCGGCTGATACCCGATATTTGCAGTATCGGAATGCTCAACACTATTCACAATCCAACCAGACAGAACGTGAGAGGATCTGCAAAGAAGAATGGCAGAGGATCCCCAAATCCAAGTGTGAAAAACTTGTTGCATCATTCCCAAGAAGAATTATGGCTCTACTAGCTCAAAAGGGTGCTTCTACGCAATACTGAGCAAAGGGCCTGAATACTTATGACTATGGGATATTTCAGTTTTTGTTTTTAAATAAATTTGCAAAAATTACAACATTTCTGTTTTTTTCGGTCAAGATGGGGTGCAGAGTGTACATTAATGAGAAAAAATGAACCATTTTGAATTTAATTCAATTTACCAAATTGATGCAATGAAGCAAAGAGTGATAAATTTAAAGGGGTCTGAATACTTTCCATACCCACTGTATGTACAACCTTAATGAATGATTCTGTCCACCTTAAAGATCTAATCTTTCCCTCCCGATCTCAGTTCCTGATCCCCTTGACCAAACATTCAAAAAATAACTTTACACATATACCGTATATACTCGAGTATAAGCCGACCTGAGTATAAGCCGAGACCCCTAATTTTGCAACAAAAAACTGGGAAAACTTATTGACTCGAGTATAAGCCTAGGGTGGAAAATGCAGCAACTACCGGTAAATGTCAAAAATAAAAATAGATACCAATAAAAGTAAAATTAATTGAGACATCAGTAGGTTGTGTTTTTGAATATCCATATTGAATCAGGAGCCCCATATAATGCTCCATGCAGTTCATTATGGCCCCATAAGATGCTCCATATTAAAATATGCCCCATATAATGCTGCATACAGTACTTTATGGCCCCATAGATGCCCCATATAATGCTCCATGCAGTTCTTTATGTCCCCATAGATGCCCCATATAATGCTCCATGCAGTTCTTTATGGCCCCATAGATGCCCCATATAATGCTCCATGCAGTTCTTTATGGCCCCATAGATGCCACATATAATGTTCCATGCAGTTCATTATGGCCCAATAGATGCTCCATATAACATTGTGCCACATGTAATGCTGCTGCGGCACTAAAAAAAAATAATGACATACTCACCTCTTTTGCTGGCCACTGCTCCTCAGTGTCCCCTCTCTCCGCAGTAACTGTTCAGGCAGAGGGCGGCGCGCACACTAATACGTCATCGCGCCCTCTGACCTGAACAGTCAGTGCAGAGGACGTGGAAGACGGAGCATCAGTGGAAAGGTGAATATGAAATATTCACCTGTTCCTGGCGCTCCTGACGCAGTCCCTGAATGTCCCACGGTCTCCAGGTGCGGCAGCTTCTTCCTGTAGTGAGTAGTCACATGGTACCGCTCATTACAGTAATGTATATGCGGCTCTACCCCTATGGGAGTGGAGTCCATATTCATTACTATATGAGTGAGCGGTACCAGTGACCGCTGAACAGGGGAAAAAGCTGCCGCACCCGAAGACAGTGGGACATGCAGGAACCGCGTCAGGAGCACCAGGAGCAGGTGAGTATTTGACAGTCGTCGCTCCCCCTCACCCGCCGACCATTACTCGAGTATAAGCCGAGAGGGGCACTTTCAGCCCATTTTCTGGGGCTGAAAATCTCGGCTTATACTCAAGTATATACGGTAAATACTTATTCGTGTTATTTTCTTCAAAAAAGCATCTAAGCCCTTTTTGAAACTATCAACAGCTCACCTTGTGACCAGCTCTTGAATTAGAACCGGCTCTTGAGGTTCTTTATCATAAACCAAGCTTTCATCTAAAGACATTGTTATCAGAACATTTAGAAACTAGATGCCATGTGCATTAAAATCTCTATGCAAATTTATTTTTCATTCGTAAATTGATACTCTTTAGAAAGACACTGGATAAATCCTGCTTTAGTCCACATAGTGAATTCTGCTCCTAAAGAAGAACAATTGCAGAAAAATCCCACAAACCAAAATCTTGTCTACGTCAGGACAATTCAACCACACTTAATTATGCTAATTGACTATAATTTATTTAATGTGAAATGTATTCCATAACATTTCCTACTTCTTTTTAATGCGTAGTTTCCGGAAACCATTTCCTGTTCAACAGCTCCACAGGACAAACGCAATGGGTGACAACCTAGAAGCCATACCAGAGAATTACATTAATCACACTAATCCTGACTAATTCATCTCTCTCCTCACTACTCCTCCGCTTCCCCCCTCTTCCCCACTGGCTCCCATTCCCTCAGCGTGTCCAGTTCAAATTACTAATACTGACCTACAAAGCCATCCATAACCTGTCTCCTCCATATGTCTCTGAACTAATCTCCCGATATCTTCCCTCACATAATCTCCGGTCCTCCCAGGACCTCCTTCTCTCCTCCACATTTATTAATTCCTCACCCAACCACCTCCAAGACTTCTCCCGAATATCTGCCATCCTCTGGAATTCTTTGCCCCAACACGTCCGACTATCAACCACATTTGGATCCTTCAGACAGAACCTGAAAACCCACCTCTTCAGGAAATCCTACAGCCTGCATTGACCCCGCTGCCTCCTCACCACTACCGGAGCTACCGCCTCACCAACACCAGAGCTCCTGCAACCCTCAACCTACTGTCTTCTTCCCACCATCCTGTAGAATGTAAGCTCGCAAGGGCAGGGTCCTCTCCCCTCTGTACCAGTCTGCTATTATTAGTTTGCTTACTATATGTGATATCCGGAATTTGTATGTAACCCCTTCTCATGTACAACACCATGGAATCAATGATGCTATATAAATAAATAATAATAATTACACAATGCCAATTCCAAGAGTATCGGAACCTAATGTTGGTGTACTTTCTGCTGATTTTCCAGATTTATAATGTTTCATTATAGTATTTCTTTGTTCATAATAACAATACATAATATTTTAGACTTCTTCAGGAGAAGATTTTTTTCTTTTTTTTCAGAAAGGGTCATTATTTGCAAGTTGTGTATAATATTTGTCTGATATATACCACTGCTGCATGTAAGGCAGGGAAGAATTATGCATGTGTTAGTCATGATAGTTTTTTCTATTTTTTTTCTCTTTAAACCAAAACATTTAATTTATAATTTTTTTACAATAAAGTATAACTAACCTATACCCCACAGCAAAGAACCGCCACCATCCTCCTTCAGACAGTAATCGACGGACTGTGCAATGTGACACTCATATACAAACTGGATAGTATATCAATAGAAAATATTAGATACAGCAGAGTGGATGGACAAGCATAGATTTCAAACAAGTCTTTATATAGAGCAGTAAAGGTATAATATAAAAATTATCAAATGTGGTCATAAACATATATTATTAAAGTAACAAACCCCATCAATATATATATGATATTTAGCAATCATCATCATATTATATAGCACTATGTACTTGCAGTTTCTCATTTTGCCTTTCTATTCAGCTAATTCTTCTATGCTCTATGTAGAAAAATGAAGTCAATTTTGTCTGTACAAGTCATGAGTCACAGCAAAAGTCTATGGCGCAGCGGAGGAGTAGAGGAGCTGGGTGAGAAATTGAACAGGGGGATTATAAATGCAGCGACAAGATACTTCCTGTTTCAACACAGAGCTGAGAAAACAGAATAATTAACTGGGTAGAAAGGCAAAATGAGCAATTGTAAGTACACAGTGCTATATAATATAATGATTGCAATATATTATGAGGATAAAAGCTTTGACGGGAGTGCTTGTTTAACCTTTAAGCTATGACTATACACCAACTTCTATCCAGACACAAAAAGGTAAAGGCTAACAGCACTCATAAAGCAAGGATGCTCGTTCAAGCTCCAAGGAACCCACTTTGCAAAAATCGGCATCAAAATGAAAAGAAAACAGCATCTAATTCCAGGTGATGAGTTTCAAAAAGCAGGAAAAAGTTTATTCCGCCATCAAAATACAATATTTCGACCTGTAACAGGTCTACGGAACCCTGCGGAATTTCAGCCCGACCATATTCATTATTATTAGCCATGATTGGCAGTGTGACACTTCAGATCATGTAGTCCAAGTCTTAATGCTATCTAGGAAATAGATAAAAATACATAACATTACTGAAGTAGATTTCTTTGTAGGTGCCTTAAAAGCAGACCAGCAGTTTCAATTCATGGAACGCATATTACATAAAAGTTTTCCTTCTTTTCATGTTTTGATCAAACTTTCTTTTCTTGTGTGACCGACATTCTCAGAGATGTTGATTGCAGAATTTTCTTTAAACACAAGCTGTTTAAAGTGTGGCATTCACATTGTATGTTGGGAAAGAGAATATATAATTATCATGTCAGCTCTGCCAATACTTTGAAACTACAAAATTTAAATGGAACGTTTTACTTGATTCATGCTGCTCGAATCACAGACAGTGTAAATCAATAGACAAGCTCCGTTTATTACAAGAATAAATGCTTATTCCTGCAGCATTTCAAAGAAAGCAGCATAGACGGAGACTTGGGATAAGGTGACTAAGATGCCTAGTCTCAGAGGTATGTCTCTGCCAGCTTTTATTTGCCCTACTCACCTAGATTCTCACCCAGATTCACCTAGATTCTAGATATGTGGTCAGCTGTTTTTATTTTTCTCTTTTGTTTTCCACTTTATGGGTGAAATCTAAAAGTCACTAAAAAAGGTCAAATATAAAGAGTTCAAATTCATGAATTGTGCGCACTATTTGATGAATTTGGTGCCAAAAACAGCAACAGATACCAAGAGACAAAATAAAAAAGTGACTTAAAATCCCCCATAAATGATAAATCAGGGGTTAGGAAAGAACTAAATACTAAACCTCTCTTTGACACTTTTAATTCCCTTCTCAATCCAAGAGCAGTGGCCCCAACCATTGACCTCAGAGCAGACGATCTGGCCAATTATTTAACCCCTTTACCCCCAAGGGTGGTTTGCACGTTAATGACCGGGCCAATTTTTGCAATTCTGACCACTGTCCCTTTATGAGGTTATAACTCTGGAACGCTTCAACGGATCCTGATGATTCTAAGTTTTCCTGTGACATATTGTACTTCATGATAGTGGTAAAATGTCTTTGATATTACCTGCGTTTATTTGTGAAACAAACAAATTTTGTGAAAATTTTGAAAATTTAGCAATTTTCCAACTTTGAATTTTTATGCCCTGAAAGGGAACCAGTCAGCCGAATTTGGCGGGACTGGTTTTCGGTCATATGGGTGGGGTTTTCGGGTGTTTGATTCACCCTTTAAGTACCCGCTGGCTGCATGCTGGCCGCAATATTGGATTGAAGTTCATGCTCTGTCCTCCGTAGTACACGCCTGCGCAAGGCAATCTTGCCTTGTGCACGCGCAGTATGCTTTGCCCAACTGCGGGCAAAGCCGAAAAGCATTAGTGCGCATGCACCAGCGCACTATGTCCCGGAAGTATTTAGCTGTGTTCTGGGACATAGTGCACCGGCGCATGCGCACTAATGCTTTTTGGCTTTGCCCACAGTTGGGCAAAGCATACTGCGCGTGCGCAAGGCAAGATTTTCTGTATTTTCATGACTAAGAAAATTGCACATTCACACTGAAGGCATCAAAACTATGAATTAACACATGTGGAATTATATACTTAACAAAAAAGTGTGAAACAACTGATATTATGTCTTATATTCTAGGTTCTTCAAAGTAGCCACCTTTTGCTTTGATGACTGCTTTGCACACTCTTGGCATTCTCTTGATGAGCTTCAGGAGGCAGTCACCGGGAATGGTCTTCCAACAATCTTGAAGGAGTTTCCAGAGATGCTTAGCACTTGTTGGCCCTTTTTTTACCTTCACTCTGTGGTCCAGCTCACTCCAAACCATCTCGATTGGGTTCAGGTCTGGAGACTGTGGAGGCCAGGTCATCTGGCGTAGCACCCCATCACTCTCCTTCTTGGTCAAATAGCCCTTACACAGCATGGAGGTGTGTTTGGGGTCATTGTCCTGTTGAAAAATAAATGATGGCCCAACTAAGCGCAAACTGGATGGAATAGCATGCCGCTGCAAGATGCTGTGGTAGCCATGCTGGTTCAGTATAACTTCAATTTTGAATAAATCCCCAACAATGTCACCAGCAAAGCACCCCACCCCCACCATCACACCTCCTCCTCAATGCTTCATGGTGGGAACCAGGCATGTAGAGTTTATCCATTCACCTTTTCTGCGTTGCACAAAGACACGGTGGTTGGAATCAAAGATCTCAAATCTGGAATCATCAGACCAAAACACAGATTTCTACTGGTCTAATGTCCATTCCTTGTGTTCTTTAGCCCAACAAGTCTTTTCTGCTTGTTGCCTGTCCTTAGCAGTGGTTTCCTAACAGCTATTTTAACATGAAGGCTTGCTGCACAAAGTCTCCTCTAAACAGTTGTTGTGGAGATGTGTCTGCTGCTAGAACTCTGTGTGGCATTGACCTGGTCTCTAATCTGGCCTGCTGTTAACCTGTGATTTCTGAGGCTGGTGAATTGGATAAACTTATCCTCAGAAGCAGAGGTGACTCTTGGTCTTCCTTTCATGGGGCGGTCCTCATGTGAGCCAGTTTCTTTGTAGCGCTTGATGGTTTTTGCCACTGCACTTGGGGACACTTTCAAAGTTTTCCCAATTTTTCGGACTGACTGACCTTATTTCTTAAAGTAATGATGGCCCCTCGTTTTTCTTTACTTAGCTGCTTTTTTCTTGCGATAATACAAATTCTAACAGTCTATTCAGTAAGACTATCAGTTGTGAATCCACCAGACTTATGCACAACACAACTGATGGTCCCAAGCCCATTTATAAGGCAAGAAATCCCACTTATTAAACCTGACAGGGCACACCTGTGAAGTAAAAGCCATTCCCGGTGACTGCCTCTTGAAGTTCATCAAGAGAATGCCAAAAGTGTGCAAAGCAGTCATCAAAGCAAAAGGTGGCTACTTTGAAGAATTCCATAACATTTCCTACTTCTTTTTAATGCGTAGTTTCCGGAAACCATTTCCTGTTCAACAGCTCCACAGGACAAACGCAATGGGTGACAACCTAGAAGCCATACCAGAGAATTACATTAATCACACTAATCCTGACTAATTCATCTCTCTCCTCACTACTCCTCCGCTTCCCCCCTCTTCCCCACTGGCTCCCATTCCCTCAGCGTATCCAGTTCAAATTACTAATACTGACCTACAAAGCCATCCATAACCTGTCTCCTCCATATGTCTCTGAACTAATCTCCCGATATCTTCCCTCACATAATCTCCGGTCCTCCCAGGACCTCCTTCTCTCCTCCACATTTATTAATTCCTCACCCAACCACCTCCAAGACTTCTCCCGAATATCTGCCATCCTCTGGAATTCTTTGCCCCAACACGTCCGACTATCAACCACATTTGGATCCTTCAGACAGAACCTGAAAACCCACCTCTTCAGGAAATCCTACAGCCTGCATTGACCCCGCTGCCTCCTCACCACTACCGGAGCTACCGCCTCACCAACACCAGAGCTCCTGCAACCCTCAACCTACTGTCTTCTTCCCACCATCCTGTAGAATGTAAGCTCGCAAGGGCAGGGTCCTCTCCCCTCTGTACCAGTCTGCTATTATTAGTTTGCTTACTATATGTGATATCCGGAATTTGTATGTAACCCCTTCTCATGTACAACACCATGGAATCAATGATGCTATATAAATAAATAATAATAATTACACAATGCCAATTCCAAGAGTATCGGAACCTAATGTTGGTGTACTTTCTGCTGATTTTCCAGATTTATAATGTTTCATTATAGTATTTCTTTGTTCATAATAACAATACATAATATTTTAGACTTCTTCAGGAGAAGATTTTTTTCTTTTTTTTCAGAAAGGGTCATTATTTGCAAGTTGTGTATAATATTTGTCTGATATATACCACTGCTGCATGTAAGGCAGGGAAGAATTATGCATGTGTTAGTCATGATAGTTTTTTCTATTTTTTTTCTCTTTAAACCAAAACATTTAATTTATTATTTTTTTACAATAAAGTATAACTAACCTATACCCCACAGCAAAGAACTGCCACCATCCTCCTTCAGACAGTAATCAACGGACTGTGCAATGTGACACTCATATACAAACTGGATAGTATATCAATAGAAAATATTAGATACAGCAGAGTGGATGGACAAGCATAGATTTCAAACAAGTCTTTATATAGAGCAGTAAAGGTATAATATAAAAATTATCAAATGTGGTCATAAACATATATTATTAAAGTAACAAACCCCATCAAAATATATATGATATTTAGCAATCATCATCATATTATATAGCACTATGTACTTGCAGTTTCTCATTTTGCCTTTCTATTCAGCTAATTCTTCTATGCTCTATGTAGAAAAATGAAGTCAATTTTGTCTGTACAAGTCATGAGTCACAGCAAAAGTCTATGGCGCAGCGGAGGAGCAGAGGAGCTGGGTGAGAAATTGAACAGGGGGATTATAAATGCAGCGACAAGATACTTCCTGTTTCAACACAGAGCTGAGAAAACAGAATAATTAACTGGGTAGAAAGGCAAAATGAGCAATTGTAAGTACACAGTGCTATATAATATAATGATTGCAATATATTATGAGGATAAAAGCTTTGACGGGAGTGCTTGTTTAACCTTCAAGCTATGACTATACACCAACTTCTATCCAGACACAAAAAGGTAAAGGCTAACAGCACTCATAAAGCAAGGATGCTCGTTCAAGCTCCAAGGAACCCACTTTGCAAAAATCGGCATCAAAATGAAAAGAAAACAGCATCTAATTCCAGGTGATGAGTTTCAAAAAGCAGGAAAAAGTTTATTCCGCCATCAAAATACAATATTTCGACCTGTAACAGGTCTACGGAACCCTGCGGAATTTCAGCCCGACCATATTCATTATTATTAGCCATGATTGGCAGTGTGACACTTCAGATCATGTAGTCTAAGGGTACCGTCACACATTGAAATTTCCATCGCTACGACGTTACGATTCGTGACGTTCTAGCGATATCGTTACGATATCGCAGTGTCTGACACGCAGCAGCGATCAGGGATCCTGCTGAGAATCGTACGTCGTAGCAGATCGTATGGAACTTTCTTTCGTCGCTTGATCACCCGCTGACATCGCTGGATCGTTGTGTGTGACAGCGATCCAGCGATGTCTTCGCTTGTAACCAGGGTAAACATCGGGTAACTAAGCGCAGGGCCGCGCTTAGTAACCCGATGTTTACCCTGGTTACAAGCGTAAACGTAAAAAAACAAACCGTACATACTCACCCGTCGGTGTCCTTCAGGTCCCTTGCAGTCTGCTTCCTGCTCTGAGTGCCGGCCGGAAAGTGAGAGCAGATCACAGCGGTGCTGCGATCTGCTCTCACTGTACGGCTGCACTCAGAGCAGGAAGCAGACGGCAAGGGACGTGAAGGACACCGACGGGTGAGCATGTACAGTTTGTTTTTTTACGTTTACGCTGGTAACCAGGGTAAACATCGGGTTACTAAGCGCGGCCCTGCGCTTAGTTACCCGATGTTTACCCTGGTTACCCGGGGACTTCGGCATCGCTCCAGCGCCGTGATTGCAACGTGTGACCGCAGTCTACGACGCTGGAGCGATATTCATACGATCGCTGCGACGTCACGGATCGTGCCGTCGCAGCGATGAAAATTTCAATGTGTGACGGTACCCCAAGTCTTAATGCTATCTAGGAAATAGATAAAAATACATAACATTACTGAAGTAGATTTCTTTGTAGGTGCCTTAAAAGCAGACCAGCAGTTTCAATTCATGGAACGCATATTACATAAAAGTTTTCCTTCTTTTCATGTTTTGATCAAACTTTCTTTTCTTGTGTGACCGACATTCTCAGAGATGTTGATTGCAGAATTTTCTTTAAACACAAGCTGTTTAAAGTGTGGCATTCACATTGTATGTTGGGAAAGAGAATATATAATTATCATGTCAGCTCTGCCAATACTTTGAAACTACAAAATTTAAATGGAACGTTTTACTTGATTCATGCTGCTCGAATCACAGACAGTGTAAATCAATAGACAAGCTCCGTTTATTACAAGAATAAATGCTTATTCCTGCAGCATTTCAAAGAAAGCATAGACGGAGACTTGGGATAAGGTGACTAAGATGCCTAGTCTCAGAGGTATGTCTCTGCCAGCTTTTATTTGCCCTACTCACCTAGATTCTCACCCAGATTCACCTAGATTCTAGATATGTGGTCAGCTGTTTTTATTTTTCTCTTTTGTTTTCCACTTTATGGGTGAAATCTAAAAGTCACTAAAAAAGGTCAAATATAAAGAGTTCAAATTCATGAATTGTGCGCACTATTTGATGAATTTGGTGCCAAAAACAGCAACAGATACCAAGAGACAAAATAAAAAAGTGACTTAAAATCCCCCATAAATGATAAATCAGGGGTTAGGAAAGAACTAAATACTAAACCTCTCTTTGACACTTTTAATTCCCTTCTCAATCCAAGAGCAGTGGCCCCAACCATTGACCTCAGAGCAGACGATCTGGCCAATTATTTAACCCCTTTACCCCCAAGGGTGGTTTGCACGTTAATGACCGGGCCAATTTTTGCAATTCTGACCACTGTCCCTTTATGAGGTTATAACTCTGGAACGCTTCAACGGATCCTGATGATTCTAAGTTTTCCTGTGACATATTGTACTTCATGATAGTGGTAAAATGTCTTTGATATTACCTGCGTTTATTTGTGAAAAAAACAAATTTTGTGAAAATTTTGAAAATTTAGCAATTTTCCAACTTTGAATTTTTATGCCCTTAAAGGGAACCAGTCAGCCGAATTTGGCGGGACTGGTTTTCGGTCATATGGGTGGGGTTTTCGGGTGTTTGATTCACCCTTTAAGTACCCGCTGGCTGCATGCTGGCCGCAATATTGGATTGAAGTTCATGCTCTGTCCTCCGTAGTACACGCCTGCGCAAGGCAATCTTGCCTTGTGCACGCGCAGTATGCTTTGCCCAACTGCGGGCAAAGCCGAAAAGCATTAGTGCGCATGCACCAGCGCACTATGTCCCGGAAGTATTTAGCTGTGTTCTGGGACATAGTGCACCGGCGCATGCGCACTAATGCTTTTTGGCTTTGCCCACAGTTGGGCAAAGCATACTGCGCGTGCGCAAGGCAAGATTTTCTGTATTTTCATGACTAAGAAAATTGCACATTCACACTGAAGGCATCAAAACTATGAATTAACACATGTGGAATTATATACTTAACAAAAAAGTGTGAAACAACTGATATTATGTCTTATATTCTAGGTTCTTCAAAGTAGCCACCTTTTGCTTTGATGACTGCTTTGCACACTCTTGGCATTCTCTTGATGAGCTTCAGGAGGCAGTCACCGGGAATGGTCTTCCAACAATCTTGAAGGAGTTTCCAGAGATGCTTAGCACTTGTTGGCCCTTTTTTTACCTTCACTCTGTGGTCCAGCTCACTCCAAACCATCTCGATTGGGTTCAGGTCTGGAGACTGTGGAGGCCAGGTCATCTGGCGTAGCACCCCATCACTCTCCTTCTTGGTCAAATAGCCCTTACACAGCATGGAGGTGTGTTTGGGGTCATTGTCCTGTTGAAAAATAAATGATGGCCCAACTAAGCGCAAACTGGATGGAATAGCATGCCGCTGCAAGATGCTGTGGTAGCCATGCTGGTTCAGTATAACTTCAATTTTGAATAAATCCCCAACAATGTCACCAGCAAAGCACCCCACCCCCACCATCACACCTCCTCCTCAATGCTTCACGGTGGGAACCAGGCATGTAGAGTTTATCCATTCACCTTTTCTGCGTTGCACAAAGACACGGTGGTTGGAATCAAAGATCTCAAATTTGGAATCATCAGACCAAAACACAGATTTCTACTGGTCTAATGTCCATTCCTTGTGTTCTTTAGCCCAACAAGTCTTTTCTGCTTGTTGCCTGTCCTTAGCAGTGGTTTCCTAACAGCTATTTTAACATGAAGGCCTGCTGCACAAAGTCTCCTCTAAACAGTTGTTGTGGAGATGTGTCTGCTGCTAGAACTCTGTGTGGCATTGACCTGGTCTCTAATCTGGCCTGCTGTTAACCTGTGATTTCTGAGGCTGGTGAATTGGATAAACTTATCCTCAGAAGCAGAGGTGACTCTTGGTCTTCCTTTCATGGGGCGGTCCTCATGTGAGCCAGTTTCTTTGTAGCGCTTGATGGTTTTTGCCACTGCACTTGGGGACACTTTCAAAGTTTTCCCAATTTTTCGGACTGACTGACCTTATTTCTTAAAGTAATGATGGCCCCTCGTTTTTCTTTACTTAGCTGCTTTTTTCTTGCGATAATACAAATTCTAACAGTCTATTCAGTAAGACTATCAGTTGTGAATCCACCAGACTTATGCACAACACAACTGATGGTCCCAACACCATTTATAAGGCAAGAAATCCCACTTATTAAACCTGACAGGGCACACCTGTGAAGTAAAAGCCATTCCCGGTGACTGCCTCTTGAAGTTCATCAAGAGAATGCCAAGAGTGTGCAAAGCAGTCATCAAAGCAAAAGGTGGCTACTTTGAAGAACCTAGAATATAAGATATAATTTTAGTTGTTTCACACTTTTTTGTTAAGTATATAATTCCACATGTGTTAATTCATAGTTTTAATGCCTTCAGTGTGAATGTACAATATTCATAGTCATGAAAATACAGAAAAATCTTTAAATGAGAAGATGTGTCCAAACATTTGGTCTGTACTGTATGTCACAGAAAATACTTAATAAGTAACATTTCCCACATGTCTACTTTACATCAGCACAATTTTGGAACCAAATTTTTTTTTTGTTAGGGAGTTATAAGGGTTAAAAGTTGACCAGCAATTTGTCATTTTTAGAACACCAGTTATTTTTAGGGACCACATCACATTTGAAGTCACTTTGAGAGGTCTAAATGATAGAAAATACACAAGTGTGAAACCATTATAAAAACTGAACATCTCAAGGTACTCAAAACCACCAGTTTATTAACTCTTCAGGTGTTTCACAGGAATTTTTGGAATGTTTAAAAAAAGAACATTTAACTTTTTCTCACAAAAAAATTAATTCAGCTAAAATTTGTTTTATTTAACCAACGGTAACAGGAGAAATTGGACCCCAAAAGTTGTTGTACAATTTCTCCTGAGTACGCTGATATCCCATATGTGGGGGTAAACCACTCTTTGGGCGCATGGCAGAGCTCGGAAGGGAAGGAGCGCCATTTGACTTTCAATGTAAAATTTACTGGAATTGAAATGGGACTCCAAGTCGCATTTGGAGCGCTCCTGATTTGAAACCCCCCACAAGTGACACCATTTTGGAAAGTAGACCCCCTAAGGAAGTTATCTAGATGTGTGGTGAGCACTTTGACCTACCAAGTGCTTCACAGAAGTTTATAATGTAGAACAGTAAAAATAAAAACTCATATTTTTTCACAATAATGATCTTTTCGCCCCCAATTTTTTTTTTCCCAAGAGTAACAGAAGAAACTGAACCCCAAAAGTTGTTGTGCAATTTGTCCTGAGTACGCTGATACACCAGATGTGGAGGTAAACTACTGTTTGGGTGCATGGCAGAGCTCGGAAGGGAAGGAACGCCATTTGACTTTTCAATGCAAAATTGACTGGAATTGAGATCGGACACCATGTTGCGTTTGGAGAGCCCCTGATGTGCCTAAACATTGAAACCCCCCACAAATGACACCATTTTGGAAAGTAGACCCCCTAAGGAACTTTTCTAGATGTGTGGTGAGCACTTTGACCCACCAAGTGCTTCACAGAAGTTTATAATGTAGAGCCGTAAAAATAAAAAATCATATTTTTTCACAAAAATGATTTTTTTGCCCCAAATTTTTTGTTTTCCCAAGGGTAACAGAAGAAACTGGACCCCAAAAGTTGTTGTCAATTTGTCCTGAGTACGCTGATACCCCATATGTTGGTGTAAACCCTTGTTTGGGTGCACAGGAGAGCTCAGAAGGGAAGGAGCACTGTTTTATTTTCTCAACGCAGAATTGGCTGGAATTGAGATCAGATGCCATGTCGCGTTTGGAGAGCCCCTGATGTGCCTAAACAGTGGAAACCCCCCAATTCTAACTGAAACCCTAACCCAAACACACCCCTAACCCTAATCCCAACCATAACCCTAACCACACCCCTAATCCTAATCCCAACAGTAAATGGAATCCAAACCCTAACTTTAGCCTCAACCCTAATCTTAACTTTGCCCCCAACCCAACCCTAACTTTAGCCCCAACACTAAACCTAACCCCAACCCTAGCCCTAACCCTAACTTTAGCCCCAACCCTAACCTTAGCTCCAACCCTAACCCTAACATTAGCCCCAACCCTAAACCTAACCCCAACCCTAACGCTAACCCCAACCCTAACCCTAACCCCAACCCTAGCTTTAGCCCCAACCCTAACCCTAACTTCAGCCCCAACCCTAACCCTAACTTTAGCCCTAACCCTAACTTTAGCCCCAACTCTTACCCCAACCCTAACTTTAACCCCAACCCTAACCCTAACTTTAGCCCCAACCCTAACCCTAATTTTAGCCCCAACCCTAACCCTAAATTTAGCCACAACCCTAACCCTAACCCCAACCCTAACCCTAATCCTAACTTTAGCCCCAACCCTAAACCTAACCCTAATTGGAAATTGGAAATAAATACATTTTTAAAAATTTTATTATTTTTCCCTAACTAACCTTTAAAAATTTTATTATTTTTCCCTAACTAAGGGGGTGATGAAGGGGGTTTGATTTACTTTTATAGTGGGTTTTTCTGATTGGCAGCCGTCAAACACTAAAAGGCGCTTTCTATTGCAAAAATAGATTTTGCGTCTCCACATTTTGAGAGCTATATTTTTTCCATATTTTGGTCCACAGAGTCATGTGAGGTCTTGTTTTTTTGTGGGATGAGTTGACATTTTTTATTGGTACCATTTACTGGCACGTGACATTTTTTGATCGCTTTTTATTCCGATTTTTGTGAGGTAGAATGAACAAAAACCAGCTATTCATGAATTTCTTTTGGAGGGGGCGCTTATACCGTTCCACGTTTGGTAAAATTGATAAAGCAGTTTTATTCTTTGGGTCAGAGCGATTACAGCGATTTGTCATTTATATCTTTTTTAATGTTTTGGCGCTTTTATACGATAAAAACAATTTTATGTAAAAAATAATTATTTTTGCATCGCTTTATTCTAGGGACTATAACTTTTTTATTTTTCGTTGATGACGGTATTTGGCAGCTCGTTTTTTGTGGGACAATATGACGTTTTCAGCGGTACCATTTTTATTTATATCCGTCTTTTTGATCTCGTGTTGTTCCTCTTTTTGTTTGGTGGTATGATAATAAGGCGTCGTTGTTTGCCTCTTTTTTTTACGGTGTTCACTAAAGGGGTTAACTAGTGGGACAGTTTTATAGGTTGGGTCGTTACGAATGCGGCGAAACAATATTTTTTTTTTCTTTATTTAGGAATTTTTATTTTTTTTATTTTACACATTTATTTTTTATTTTTTTAACTTTTTTACATTGCCCCAGGGGGGGACATTATGCTATAGTGTCAGATCACTGATCTGACACTTTGCAGTGCACTGTG
Organism: Ranitomeya variabilis; assembly: GCF_051348905.1. Taxonomy (NCBI): domain Eukaryota; kingdom Metazoa; phylum Chordata; class Amphibia; order Anura; family Dendrobatidae; genus Ranitomeya; species Ranitomeya variabilis. The sequence continues at coordinate 326,902,631 of NC_135236.1, forward strand.
TCAGATCAGCGATCTGACGCACTTCAGGAGGCTTGCCGGCGCCTGCTCGGAGTAACCGTTTGCAAGCCACCTCCCTGCAGGACCCGGAAGGCCCCCCGCAGCTATTTTGGATCCGGGCCTGCAGGGAGGAGGAGGTAGGAGACCCTCAGAGCAACGCGATCACATCGCGCTGCTCTGAGGGTCTCAGGGTAGCACGCAGGGAGCCCCCTCCCTGCACAATGCTTCCCTGTGCCACCAGAACGCTGCGATCATCTTTGATCACAGTGTGCCGGGGGTTAATGTGCCAGGAGTGGTCCGTGACCGCTCCTGGCACATAGTGCCGGATGTCAGCTGTGATAGTCAGCTGACACCCGGCCCCAATCGGTCGTGCTCCCCCCGTGAGCGGGGCTGATCGGTAATGACGTATTATCTCGTCGGTGGTCATACAGGCACATACCAACTCGACGGGATAGTACGTCAGATGTCAGAAAGGGGTTAAAACAAAAAATTCACCATATGCAACAGGAAATTTTTTCCCAATCACTTCATACCATGCACTGTTTTCCCTCCCCCACTGCATCTAGTTCACTCTCTGTTTTTGAACCCAGTACTGGAAGAAGAATTGATCAGGCTCCTTGGATCTTGACACCCTACAACTTGCACCACTGACCCTATTCCCTCACATCTCCTCCAGTCCATTTTCCCGGCTGTTACCACTCACCTAACTAAGATATTAAACATCTCTCATCTGGTACATTTTCCTCCTCCTTTGAATATGCCAGCATACATCAATTATACCCACAGTTTTAATAGAAAATGTATTTCTTTAGACTGGAATGTTGCCTCAACATACTTGTCTAACAATCCCCGCTTACCACATACAAAGTTTTCTTCAAAATCGGGACCCTTGTTGTTATAATCAGGTGGCCTAAGAGCAGCATGAGACGTACTCTGGAGAAGGTGGTGCCTGTACTGACCGCAGACCCTGAACTTAACACCGCAACTAGAAGTAGCCGTGGAATGTACCTATCACTCCCTAGACATCTCGACACAGCCGGAGGACTAATTACCCCTAGAGATAGAAAAGGGAAAACTATCTTGCCTCAGAGAAAATCCCCAAAGGATAGACAGCCCCCCACAAATATTGACTGTGAGAGGAGAGGGAAAAAACATACACAGACTGAAATCAGAATTTAGCAAAGGAGGCCACTTCTAGCTAAATAGAAAGGATAGGACAGAGTACTATGCGGTCAGTATTAAAACACTAGAAAATATCCACCACAGAAAATACAAAATCTCCACATCTAACTAAAGATATGGAGGGTATATCTGCATCTCCAGAGATACCAGCTTGGCTAAACAAATCCTTATACAGACCAAGCTGGACAAGACAAAAACATGGAAAAGAACTGAACAATAAGGCCCACAGCATGTGGACAGCAAAAATCAAGGCCAAAACTTATCTTTGTTGAAATGAACAGCAAAGCAGGAGAGACCAGGCAGGGATGTGAATCCTCCAGGAACAATGGACAACTGGCACTGACTAAAGGGTCAAGCAAGACTAAATAGCCCAGTCCGAATTGCAAAAAGTGGACACACCTGATGAATGCTGCGATCCAGAGACAGCAGCGCTACCACTTATAACCACCGGAGGGAGCCCAAGAGCAGAATTCACAACACCTTGTATCATTTGTTCACACACCCTACATAATGAATAATAATAATAATTTTATTTATATTGCGCTAACATATTCCGCAGCGCTTTACAAATTATAGAGGGGATTTGTACAGACAATAGACATTACAGCATAACAAAAATCACAGTTCAAAATAGATACCAATAGGAGTGAGGGCCCTGCTCGCAAGCTTACAATCTATAGGGGCTAATCATTTATAAAAACACCTTCCTTCCTATCTGGCGCTATGAAACCAGAGCTGTCAATCAAAGGAGAGGAGGTGGAGATTGAGAGAAATCAAGCAGGTGGGGAGGAGTATATAAAGGACTGGCTGCACCGTGAAGCACCAAGGAGAGGGACTTAGTTTGAACAGTCATTATGTATGGACAGAGACCCTTTACATAATAATAATAAAAAGTTTATTTCCACCTTATGTGTTGTGTGAGGCCGTTCTCCTTCCTTCACTATTGAGTTTTCCGTGTGCATTCAGGAGAGGGTTGTTAGTCATTTATCAGGCTAGGCCTGCTTCCCATGGCAGGGACAGAGTGCCGGCGGCCCTCCCACGCCCAAGGCAAGGACAGAGCGCCGGCAGCCCTCCCGCGCCCAAGGCAAGGACAGAGCGCCGGTGGCAATCCCGCGCCCAAGGCAAGGACAGAGTGCTGGCGGCCCTCCCACGCCCAAGGCAGGGACAGAGCGCCGGTGGCCCTCCCGCACCCAAGGCAAGGACAGAGCACCGGCAGCCCTCCCGCACCCAAGGCAAGGACAGAGCGCCGGCGGCCCTCCCACGCCCAAGGCAAGGACAGAGAGCCGGAAGCCCTCCCACGCCCAAGGCAAGGACAGAGTGCCGGCAGCCCTCCCACGCCCAAGGCAGGGTCAGAGTGCCGGCAGCCCTCCTGCACCCAAGGCAGGGACAGAGCGCTGGCGGCCCTCCCACGCCCAAGGCAAGGACAGAGCACCGATGGCAATCCTGCGCCCAAGGCAAGGACAGAGTGCCGCGGCCCTCCCATGCCCAAGGCAGGGACAGAGCGCCAGCGGGCCTCCCGAACCCAAGGCAGGGACAGAGCACCAGCGGCCCTCCTGCACCCAAGGCAAGGACAGAGCGCCGGCGGCCCTCCCACACCCAAGGCAAGGACAGAGCGCCTGCTGTGCCCAAGGCAGAGACAGAGCGGCGGCTGCGCCCAAGGCAGGGACAGAGTGCTGGCAGCCCTCCCGCGCCCAAGGCAAGGACAGGATCTAAAGCAGTGTTCAGTTTAGTAAATATTTGAGTTGTATGAAACCGGTCTTATACAGAAAACTTAAAAAAAACAAACTTTGATACACAGAACATGAATGAGTTAGATTCATTCAAAGAAATTACCATATTTTAGGAATAATAGAGGAATTTGATCTGACCGATACGATAGATGCAGTCTCATATTTTGAGTAGTCGCATGCATCAATAAATAAAAAGGTACATTACATCACATTGGAGGGGGGTCGTTAGATTCGCTAGATGTAGACCCATCCCGCAATTCTAAAAAATACAGTTCCCATGACCTACATCTCCCACTCATCACACAGTTCAGGTCATCAATACTATTAACAGCATCTGCTGGAATGGGGGTACTTCATCTTGAGCTCCTCCTTGAAGCCCCTGTATAGTAAGCGGTTTCTTTTGTTCTCCTCTTTCTGACTGTGGAAGTCCCCCGGAAGCTTATGGCCTTTATGAAGCAAAAATGCAGAGTCCAGGACTGCAAAGGAGAAGCCAGCCATATTCAGCTCACAAGCCTGGCTGATCCGTACTGCTTGAACCTCTCATCATAGGCTGGCACGTCCTTACTCCCGATATAGAATGGTTCCCACGGATCTCTCCACTCCACCACGTAGGCGACTGCCAGTCTCCCAGAAGGGTCCTTCTCCGGTAGGTTTAGCCACACTGAATAGTTAGTAGGTGCTTGGCATCGCGGGCATAACTCCTCATAAAACGCTCGCACTTCTCCCACCTGGTACAGTTGCAGCAATTCCTCCTTGGTGCCAGGCAGCCACCTAGTATATCTAATTTCAAAGGCAGGCACCACAAATACCAGGTGAGGATCAACCCCCTTATCAGCCAGGTCTAAAAAGCCTGATCTCAGCCCCTGACTGGGCACCATATCAATATCGAGCACCAGTACAAAGGCTGCACTCCCAGTTCCGCCCCTGGCGACAATTCGGAGCAGGTTGTTGGGTTAAGACGTGTTCCCCGCGTAGTTTATTATATTTGTGCCCAGATTTGCCACCTTGGCGAAGACGGCCTGACACATTTGAAGATGGGCAAACTCGGCTGCGTCATCTTGTTCTGGGAAGACAGCTGTATCTCTGGACTGGCACACCAGATGGATGGATACCCTCTGCTTCACTGATGGGCACAGCTGGGCGAGGGTATAGGTCATCACCGTGGCTAGTTTTGCCTGGGCTCCGCTAGATGCAAACAGCGCTAACGAGATCCTACCATCCCATCGCTGCACCAGCTCCTGCAGATGCCACAGGTTACTCAGGCTGGCATGAGATGCCAACACCACATCCTTAGACTGCTCCGTGTCACGGACCAAAAGATGGCGGTAAATGCGTATTGTCCGCCGGCATCTAGGATGCCACCGGACGCTAGCACGGACTTCAGGTGGTCCTTCTGCTCCCGCTGCCATCTTGGCTCTGCCCGGGGGGTGCCCGCCAGCACTGGATGGGCAGTGCGCTGCTGCTGCTGTCCATGGAGGTTAGAGAGAAGCGAGAGGTAGAGAAGCTGGAGGAGCGCGACAAGGAGGAGGGCGACGAGGACCACATGGAAAAAGGAGCAGTGCACCGCAGTTGGCATTGCCCTTTTATTTTTGAGGGGGGTCCAATTCCCACTTATGGTGTAAAATCAACCCCTGCCCTTGTAGAAGAAGCCTGACAGCTGGTAATGTGCACCCATCACACTGCTCTGTGCCCTGCACCCATCACATGGGGTCCTCAGTGCCAGGACCACCGCTCCTTGCGTTGCGCCCACCACTACTCAGGAGTGGCCCCAATCACACTTCTCCCTGCAGCCCCCTCTCATCACACCTCACCGTGACGCCTCCTACTGCAGTCATTCGCATCTGTACTTAATAGCCCTCTGTGTCCGTACACATACTGGTTGGTGACCAGTTCATGCAGCATTGCGTGAACACGTCCCTTGTAAAGGGTAAAGTGATGGGGCATATGATGGCGTTATAGAAATGAAATTATTATTGTTATTATTAACTGTAATTCTAGCAAAACAGGGGAGATGTTCCCATGATCATGATGAGTCTTACTAGTCACTTCATAATCCATGTTCTTTGTCTAATCCCATTTTGCTCTTTATACTGAAATGTTTAAGTGCAAAATGGCTTTGCAGTATTAACAATGTCAGGAATTATTTGCTCACTGTTTAATGGCAACTTCCTAATATAGCCTTTATAATAATGCTCATTTACAGCTTTTGCTAGCTGAATACATTGACATTTTTGCTACAGTAATTGAAAATTAAAGAGAAACACCGTAGCTGTAGTCTTGTACTTGTGGTGACACGGTGACGGGCAGCTGGCATAATGTCACTTTGCTAGAGAAACATATAAGGACAAATAAACTTCCTCTCTTGAGTTTTGCAGAAAATAGAATAGTAGCAAACTTTTTCTGCCACTAGGTGGCTCCGCAAGGTTTTGCATAAGGCTATTGTAATGAAACCTCACATCTAAAATGTAAAACACATCAATAATGTGATGAAAAGGGACAGTATATGAACCATTTCATTAAATCACAATATTAAAACAAACTGTTTACAGTAAAGCTATTATTTGCTTGGTGGACCATCTTGATTGGGATGTATGAACTTTTCCATTATTTAAATCTGCCCATATTTGTACATATTTATCATTTAGATTGTTATTAAACATAAAAGAATTGCCAAATTCAAGATTCACTAATTTGCTTTATTTTGGGGGGGTTAATTAAGTTTTAATTTTTGAAATGTGCAACAACAAATTATATAAATATACAGCTCTTGCAAAAATTAAGAGACCAACGCATCAAAACCCTGTCATGGGTAGCTCAATCTCCAGACCTGAACCCCATTGAAAACCTCTGGAATGTAATCAAGAGGAAGATGAATAGTCTCAAGCCATCAAACAAAGAAGAACTGCTTACATTTTTGTGCCAGAAGCAGTGTGAAAGACTGGTGGAAAACATGCCAAGAAGCATGAAAGCTGTGATTAAAAATCATGGTTATTCCACAAGATATTGATTTCTGAACTCTTCCAAAGTTAAAACATTAGTATTGTTGTTTCTAAATGATTATGAACTTGTTTTCTTTGCATTATTTGAGGTCTGAAAGCACTGTTGTTTTTTTAATTTTGACCATTTCTCCTTTTCAGAAAAAAAAATATAAAATTTATTGTTTGGAAATTTGGAGACATGTTTGTCAGAAGTTTATAGAAAAAATTAACAATTTACATTTTACTCAAAAATATACATATAAAGAGAAAAATCAGACAAACTGATCATTTTGCAGTGGTCTCTTAATTTTTGCCAGAGCTGTATAATAAAGATGGCAGTAGCCCTATTTCGATGAAGCAAAAAAAAAGTATTAATTCTAAGCCTACATTTTTCGATTCTGGAAATTAGACTTTTTCAAGCTTTCACTTTTTTGCGCTTTTTGAAATGATAGTGCTCCCACTCTGTATTTTATAGATGTACAGCAATCCAGTGGCTGGCAACTTGCACTGTATTTGATTGTAACATAGTAGCATAGTAACATAGTTAGTAAGGCTGAAAAAAAACATTTGTCCATCCAGTTCAGCCTATATTCCATCATAATAAATCCCCAGATCTACGTCCTTCTACAGAACCTAATAATTGTATGATACAATATTGTTCTGCTCCGGGAAGACATCCAGGCCTCTCTTGAACCCCTCGACTGAGTTCGCCATCACCACCTCCTCAGGCAAGCAATTCCAGATTCTCACTGCCCTAACAGTAAAGAATCCTCCTCTATGTTGGTGGAAAAACCTTCTCTCCTCCAGACGCAAAGAATGCCCCCTTGTGCCCGTCACCTTCCTTGGTATAAACAGATCCTCAGCGAGATATTTGTATTGTCCCCTTATATACTTATACATGGTTATTAGATCGCTGCTCAGTCGTCTTTTTTCTAGACTAAATAATCCTAGTTTCGCTAATCTATCTGGGTATTGTAGTTCTCCCATCCCCTTTATTAATTTTGTTGCCCTCCTTTGTACTCTCTCTAGTTCCATTATATCCTTCCTGAGCCCCGGTGTCCAAAACTGGACACAGTACTCCATGTGCAGTCTAACTAGGGATTTGTACAGAGGCAGTATAATGCTCTCATCATGTGTATCCAGACCTCTTTTAATGCACCCCATGGTCCTGTTTGCCTTGGCAGCTGCTGCCTGGCACTGGCTGCTCCAGGTAAGTTTATCATTAACTAGGATCCCCAAGTCCTTCTCCCTGTCAGATTTACCCAGTGGTTTCCCATTCATTGTGTAATGGTGCTATTGATTCCTTCTTCCCATGTGTATAACCTTACATTTATCATTGTTAAACCTCATCTGCCACCTTTCAGCCCAAGTTTCCAACTTATCCAGATCCATCTGTAGCAGAATACTATCTTCTCTTGTATTAACTGCTTTACATAGTTTTGTATCATCTGCAAATATCAATATTTTACTGTGTAAACCTTCTACCAGATCATTAATGAATATGTTGAAGAGAACAGGTCCCAATACCGACCCCTGCGGTACCCCACTGGTCACAGCGACCCAGTTAGAGACTATACCATTTATAACCACCCTCTGCTTTCTATCACTAAGCCAGTTACTAACCCATTTACACACATTTTCCCCCAGACCAAGCATTCTAATTTTGTGTACCAACCTCTTGTGCGGCACGGTATCAAACGCTTTGGAAAAATCGAGATATACCACGTCCAATGACTCACCGTGGTCCAGCCTATAGCTTACCTCTTCATAAAAACTGATTAGATTGGTTTGACAGGAGCGATTTCTCATAAACCCATGCTGATATGGAGTTAAACAGTTATTCTCATTTAGATAATCCAGAATAACATCCTTCAGAAACCCTTCAAATATTTTACCAACAGTAGAGGTTAGACTTACTGGCCTATAATTTCCAGGTTCACTTTTAGAGCCCTTTTTGAATATTGGCACCACATTTGCTATGCGCCAGTCCTGCGGAACAGACCCCGTCGCTATAGAGTCCCTAAAAATAAGAAATAATGGCTTATCTATTACATTACTTAGTTCTCTTAGTACTCGTGGGTGTATGCCATCCGGACCCGGAGATTTATCTATTTTAATCTTATTTAGCCGGTTTCGCACCTCTTCTTGGGTTAGATTGGTGACCCTTAATATAGGGTTTTCATTGTTTCTTGGGATTTCACCTAGCATTTTATTTTCCACCATGAATACTGTGGAGAAGAAGGTGTTTAACCCCTTCACCCCCAAGGGTGGTTTGCACGTTAATGACCAGGCCAATTTTTACAATTCTGACCACTGTTCCTTTATGAGGTTATAACTCTGGAACGCTTCAACGGATCTTGGCGATTCTGACATTGTTTTCTCGTGAAATATTGTACTTCATGATAGTAATAAAATTTATTCGATATAATTTGTGTTTATTTGTGAAAAAAATGAATATTTGGCGAAAATTTTGAAAATTTCGCAATTTTCCAACTTTGAATTTTTATGCCCTTAAATCACAGACATATGTCATGCAAAATACTTAATAAGTAACATTTCCCACATGTCTACTTTACATCAGCACAATTTTGGAACCAAAATTTTTTTAGTGACGGAGTTATAAGGGTTAAAAGTTGACCAGCAATTTCTCATTTTTACAACACCATTTTTTTTAGGGACCACATCTCATTTGAAGTCATTTTGAGGGGTCTATATGATAGAAAATACCCAAGTGTGACACCATTCTAAAAACTGCACCCCTCAAGGTACTAAAAACCACTTTCAAGAAGTTTATTAACCCTTCAGGTGTTTCACAGAAATTTTTGGAATGTTTAAATAAAAATTAACATTTAACTTTTTTTCACAAAAAAATTATTTCAGCTCCAATTTGTTTTATTTTACCAAGGGTAACAGGAGAAAATAGACCCCAAAATTTGTTGTACAATTTGTCCTGAGTACGCTGATACCCCATATGTCAGGGTAAACCACTGTTTGGGCGCATGGCAGAGCTCGGAAGGAAAGGAGCGCCATTTGACTTTTCAATGCAAAATTGACTGGAATTGAGATGGGACGCCATGTTGCATTTGGAGAGCCCCTGATGTGCCTAAACATTGAAACCCCCCACAAGTGACACCATTTTGGAAAGTAGACCCCCTAAGGATCTTATCTAGATGTGTGGTGAGCACTTTGACCCAACAAGTGCTTCACAGAAGTTTATAATGCAGAGCCGTAAAAATAAAAAATCATATTTTTTCACAAAAATGATCTTTTCGCCCCCAATTTTTTATTTTCCCAAGGGTAAGAGAAAAAATTGGACCCCAAAAATTGTTGTGCAATTTGTCCTGAGTACGCTGATACCCCATATGTGGGTGTAAACCATTGTTTGGGTGCAGGGCAGAGCTCGGAAGGGAAGGAGCGCCATTTGACTTTTCAATGCAAAATTGACTGGAATTGAGATGGGACGCCATGTTGCATTTGGAGAGCCCCTGATGTGCCTAAACATTGAAACCCCCCACAAGTGACACCATTTTGGAAAGTAGACCCCCTAAGGATCTTATCTAGATGTGTGGTGAGCACTTTGACTCAACAAGTGCTTCACAGAAGTTTATAATGCAGAGCCGTAAAAATAAAAAATCATATTTTTTCACAAAAATGATCTTTTTGCCCCCAATTTTTTATTTTCCCAAGGGTAAGAGAAGAAATTGGACACCAAAAATTGTTGTGCAATTTGTCCTGAGTACGCTGATACCCCATATGTGGGTGTAAACCATTGTTTGGGCGCAGGGCAGAGCTCTGAAGGGAAGGAGCGCCATTTGACTTTTCAATGCAAAATTGACTGGAATTGAGATGGGACGCCATGTTGCGTTTGGGGAGCCCCTGATGTGCCTAAACATTGAAACCCCCCACAAGTGACACCATTTTGGAAAGTAGACCCCTTAAGGAACTTATCTAGATGTGTGGTGAGCACTTTGACCCAACAAGTGCTTCACAGAAGTTTATAATGCAGAGCCGTAAAAATAAAAAATCATATTTTTTCACAAAAATGATCTTTTCGCCCCCATTTTTTTATTTCCCCAAGGGTAAGAGAAGAAATTAGACCACAAAAGTTGTTGTTCAATTTGTCCTGAGTACGACGATACCCCATATGTGGAGGTAAACCACTGTTTGGGCGCATAGCAGAGCTCGGAAGGGAAGGAGCGCTATTTTACTTTTCAATGCAAAATTGACTGGAATTAAGATGGGATGCCATGTTGCGTTTGGAGAGCCCTTGATGTGCCTAAACATTAAAAACCCCCACAAGTGACACCATTTTGGAAAGTAGACCCCCTAAGGAACTTATCCAGATGTGTTTTGAGAGCTTTTAACCCCCAAGTGTTGCACTACAGTTTATAACGCAGAGCCGTGAAAATAAAAATTCTTTTTTTGTTCACAAAAATGATTTTTTAGCCCCCAGTTCTGTATTTTCACAAGGGTATCAGGATAAATTGGACCCCAAAAGTTGTTGTCCAATTTGTCCTGAGTACGCTGATACCCTATTTGTGGGGGGGAACCACTGTTTGGGCGCATGACAGAGCTCGGAAGGGAAGGAGCGCCATTTGGAATGCAGACTTAAATGGATAGGTCTGCAGGCGTCACGTTGCATTTGCAGAGCCCCTGAGGTACCCAAACAGTACAAACCCCCACAAGTGACCCCATATTGGAAACTAGACCCCCCAAGGAACTTATCTAGATGTGTTGTGAGAACTTTGAACTCCCAAGTGTTTCACTACAGTTTATAACGCAGAGCCGTGAAAATAAAAATTATTTTTTTGTTTACAAAAATGATTTTTTAGCCCCCATTTTTGTATTTTCACAAGGGTATCAGGATAAATTGGACCACAAAAGTTGTTGTCCAATTTGTCCTGAGTACGCTGATACCCCATATGTGGGGGGGAACCACTGTTTGGGCGCATGACAGAGCTCGGAAGGGAAGGAGCGCCATTTGGAATGCAGACTTAAATGGATAGGTCTGCAGGCGTCACGTTGCATTTGCAGAGCCCCTGATGTACCCAAACAGTACAAACCCCCCACAAGTGACCCCATATTGGAAACTAGACCCCCAAAGGAACTTATCTAGATGTGTTGTGAGAACTTTGAACCCCCAAGTGTTTCACTACAGTTTATAACGCAGAGCCGTGAAAATAAAAATTCTTTTTTTTTTCACAAAAATGATTTTTTAGCCCCCATTTTTTATTTTCACAAGGGTATCAGGATAAATTGGACCCCAAAAGTTGTTGTCCAATTTGTCCTGAGTACGCTGATACCCCATATGTGGGGGGGAACCACTGTTTGGGCGCATGACAGAGCTCGGAAGGGAAGGAGTGCCATTTGGAATTCAGACTTAAGTGGATTGGTCTGCAGGCGTCACGTTGCATTTGCAGAGCCCCTGATGTACCCAAACAGTACAAACCCCCCACAAGTGACCCCATATTGGAAACTAGACCCCCCCAAGGAACTTATCTAGATGTGTTGTGAGAACTTTGAACCCCCAAGTGTTTCACTACAGTTTACAACGCAGAGCCGTGAAAATAAAAAATCCTTTTTTTCCCACAAAACTTATTTTTTGGCCCCCAGTTTTGTATTTTCCCAAGGGTAGCAGGAGAAATTGGACCCCAAAAGATGATGTCCAATTTGTCCTGAGTACGCTGATACCCCATATGTTGGGTTAAACCCCTGTTTGGGCACACGGGAGAGCTCTGAAGGGAAGGAGCACTGTTTTCCTTTTTCAACGCAGAATTGGCTGGAATTCAGATCGGATGCCATGTCCCATTTGGAGAGCCCCTGATGTGCCTAAACAGTGGAAACCCCCCAATTATAACTGAAACCCTAATCCAAACACACCCCTTACCCTAATCCCAACAGTAACCCTAACCACTCCTCTAACCCAGACACACCAACCCTATTCCCAACCATAAATGTAATCCAAACCCTAACCCTATCTTTAGCCCCAACCCTAACTGTAGCCCCAACCCTAGCCCCAACCCTAGCCCTAACCCTAGCAATAACCCTAGCCCTATCACTAGCCCTAACACTAGCCGTAACACTAGCCCTAACCCTAGCCCTAACCCTAACCCTAGCCCTAACCCTAGCCCCAACCCTAGCCCTAACCCTAGCCCTAACCCTAACCCTAGCCCCAACCCTAGCCCTAACCCTAGCCCTAACCCTAGCCCCAACCCTAGCCCTAACCCTAGCCCTAACCCTAGCCCTAACCCTAACCCTAGCCCTAACCCTTGCCCTAACCCTAACCCTAACCCTAGCCCTAACTCTAGTCCTAACTCTAGCCCTAACCCTAAAGGCCCCGTCTCACTTAGCGACGCTAAAGCGATCCCGACAACGATACGACCTGTCAGGGATCGTTGCTGCGTCGCTATGTGGTCGCTGGTGAGATGTCAAACAGTGAGATCTTCCAACGATCGCTGCTGCGATCTCGCTGTTTGACATCTCACCAGCGACCTGTAGCGACCTGTACAACGATGTCACATGGGAGCTATTATGACGATTCAGTGTCTGAGTCGTCAACGAGGTCGTTGGTAAGGTGTCAAACACAGCGATGTGTGCTACCCAGCGGGACCTCAACGATCAAAAAAAGGTCCAGGCCATTTCGACACGACCAGCGATCTCACAGCAGGGGCCTGGTCGCTGCTACGTGTCACACATAGCGAGATCGCTACTGAGGTCGCTGTTGCGTCACAAAACTTGTGACTCAGCAGCGATCTCGCTAGCGATCTCGCTTAGTGAGACGGGGGCTTAACCCTAACCCTAATGGGAAAATGGAAATAAATACATTTTTTAATTTTTTTATTTTTCCCTAACTAAGGGGGTGATGAAGGGGGGATTGATTTACTTTTATAGCGGGTTTTTAAGCGGATTTTTATGATTGGCAGCCGTCACACACTGAAAGACGCTTTTCATTGCAAAAAATATTTTTTGCGTTACCACATTTTGAGAGCTGTAATTTTTCCATATTTGAGTCCACAGAGTCATGTGAGATCTTGTTTTTTGCGGGACGAGTTGATGTTTTTATTGGTTACACTTTCGGACACGTGACGTTTTTTGATCGCTTTTTATTCCGATTTTTGTGAGGTAGAGTGATCAAAAACCAGCTATTCATGAATTTCTTTTGGGGGAGGCGTTTATACCGTTCCGCGTTTGGTAAAATTGATAAAGCAGTTTTATTCGTCGGGTCAGTACGATTACAGCGATACCTCATTTATATCATTTTTTTTATGTTTTGGCGCTTTTATACAATAAAAACTATTTTATAGAAAAAATAATTATTTTGGTATCGCTTTATTCTCAGGACTATAACTTTTATGTTTTTTTGCTGATGATGCTGTATTGCAGCTCGTTTTTTGCGGGACAAGATGACGTTTTCAGCGGTACCATGGTTATTTATATCAGTCTTTTTGATCGCGTGTTATTCCACTTTTTGTTCGGCGATATGATAATAAAGCGTTGTTTTTTGCCTCGTTTTTTTTTTTTTCTTACGGTGTTTACTGAAGGGGTTAACTAGTGCAGCAGTTTTATAGGTTGGGTCGTTACGGACGCGGCGATACTAAATATGTGTACTTTTATTGTTTTTTTTATTTTATTTAGCTAAAGAAATGTATTTATGGGAATAATATATATATTTTTTTCTTTATTTAGGATATATTTTTTATTTTTTTTTTACACACGTGGGGAATTTTTTTTTAACTTTTTTACTTTGTCCCAGGGGGGGGGACATTACAGATCATTGATCTGACAGTGTGCACAGCACTCTGTCAGATCGACGATCTGCTGTGCAGGGCTGCAGGCTTACCAGCGCCTGCTCTGAGCAGGCACTCGGTAAGCCACCTCCCTCCCTGCAGGACCCGGATGCCGCGGCCATCTTGGATCCGGGACCTGCGGCGAGGAGGGAGGTAGGAGACCCTCGGAGCAACGCGATCACATCGCGTTGCTCCGGGGGTCTCAGGGAAGCCCGCAGGGAGCCCCCTCCCTGCGCGATGCTTCCCTATACCGCCGGTACACCGCGATCATGTTTGATCGCGGTGTGCCGGGGGTTAATGTGCCGGGGGCGGTCCGTGACCGCTCCTGGCACATAGTGCCGGATGTCAGCTGCGATAGTCAGCTGACACCCGGCCGCGATCGGCCGCGCTCCCCTCGTGAGCGCGGCCGATCGGCTATGACGTACTATCCCGTCGAGGGTCAGATAGGCCCAGGTCACCTCGACGGGATAGTACGTCTAAGGTCACAGAGGGGTTAATATGTTAGCCTTTTCTTCATCATCTACAACCATTCTTTCCTCACTATTTTTTAAAGGTAAGGTACCGCGTTTGTAGATCATTAATAAATCACTGTAATGTAGCATAACATGCTGCTATAACCAAGTTTTAAATGCATGTGAAACAGATTTCGTGTGTTATATGTGTTTAAAGAAGGAACTGGGGGCTGACATCTTGGTTTCACAGCAGTTCACGACACTAACAGTGTCATTTTATAGCACCCCATGGACATAGGAGCTAATAGACCGGCGCTGACCCTATCTTTAACATTGGAGAGGCGTTAGCAGTGAGCTGGGCACGCCTCTGTGGGCTGCACAACTCACTGCTGTAGGTGTGACTAGCCGCCATTTTATTATAGCCCAGTGCTCTCTGCCAAGCTCCACTTACTCTATCACAGGAGCTCCATTCACTCCATTAAGCTGCATTCCCAGCCTGCAGAGAGAGGTGACACCTGACACACCTGTCTCTGCCATACAATGTATCTCTCCCCTCCCTCCACAATGCCTGGCCATTCACTGCAGACCTGGAGCTCCTTCTTACCTTTCTGAGGGATGAGTCACAGACAGCTCTGCACAGACAATGCTGCTCCATACACACCACATAAACTAACTGTGCTTCTGATGCAGTAACTGCTGGTGATAGCAGATCACAGGGCAGTCACACACAAAATGGCTCTGCCCTTTGATGCTGCTCTTCATTCTGCCCCAGGGATATTAGACCACCCAAAAGGGGAGGGAAATGCTGATGTCAGCAGTTACTGCCCAGATTTTCCAGCTAACAGTAAAGCTGGTAAGTCTCACTATAGCTGCTTGAGGTCTAAAACGGAAAATGCTCCCCCTAGTGGTCAATATATATATTTGTAAGAAAATATATAATATTTTTCATATAGAAATGTTTGCAAGCAGTGCAAACATTGCATTAATACATTTTATTTACTATTTTAAGCTTAATTTCACAAAAAAACAAACTACAAGAAAACTGGTGGCACCTTCCCTTTAAGGGGCCTACATTTTCAGTTTTTATTCTTTTACTATTGATATAGTTGAAGAACAGTTTGGGATTAGTTTTACTCTCCTTAGCAATGTGCTTCTCTGTTTCCTTTTTGGCAGCTTTAATTAGTTTTTTAGATAAAGTATTTTTCTCCCTATAGTTTTTTTGAGCTTCAATGGTGCCATCCTGCTTTAGTAGTGCAAATACTTTCTTTTTACTGTTAGTTGCCTGTCTTACTTCTTTGTTTAGCCACATTGGGTTTTTCCTATTTATTGTCCTTTTATTCCCACAAGGTATAAACCGCTTACAGTGCCTATTTAGGATGTTCTTAAACATTTTCCATTTATTATCTGTATTCTTATTTCTGAGGATATTGTCCCAGTCTACCAGATTAAGGGCATCTCTAAGCTGGTCAAACTTTGCTTTCCTAAAGTTCAGTGTTTTTGTGACTCCCTGACAAGTCCCCCTAGTGAAAGACAGGTGAAACTGTACAATATTGTGGTCGCTATTTCCTAGATGCCCGACCACCTGCAGATTTGTTATTCTGTCAGGTCTATTAGATAGTTTTGGTCTAAAAGTGCTGCTCCTCTGGTTGGATTCTGCACCAATTGTGAAAGATAATTTTTCTTGGTTATTAGCAGAAACCTGTTGCCTTTATGGGTTTCACAGGTTTCTGTTTCCCAGTTAATATCCGGGTAGTTAAAGTCCCCCATAACCAGGACCTCATTATGGGTTGCAGCTTCATCTATCTGCTTTAGTAGTAGACTTTCCATGATTTCTGTTATATTTGGGGGTTGTAACAGACCCCAATGAGAATTTTGTTACCATTTTTCCCTCCATGAATTTCGACCCATATGGACTCGACATCCTCATTCCCTTCGCTAATATCCTCCCTTAAAGTGCTGCTTTATATTTTTTGGAATAAACATATTGTTTGTTTGTTTTTTGCAATATGTGTTTCGAAGTAAAATTGATGTTTGGAGTGTACATATTTACTACAAATGAAATATATAACGAACAAAAAAAGTCATTATTTTCATTATACAATTTTCATGGGCACATGGTTGGGACGTGATTGTTTGAATATTTGCTCAAATACATATGTGCGCTCTGGAGAAAGTGCTGCTTGATCAAGGTAGGTTCAGTGACTCCACTATTATGACACTTTTAAGATGGTGTGTGATTTTATTTTTCAGGGACATCAATAAAACTGTTGTTGGGGTTGTCTACTTCTTGAAAACATCTTCTTAATTTCTAAAGTGTACCAGCTAATATAACCTGTCGGAAATAATAGCGACGATATCATAGGAATGGTGCCCAGCCATAAAAAGAGTGAGACTTTTATTTCAAATTTAGGAAGGGTGGAGGACAACCCTTTAAGCCGAAATGGACAACTCCTTTAAACATTGTGTGATAGGAAAAGTAGCTACACTGTTAGTGCTATCCAGCACTGTCATTGTTGCAGGATAACATTTTACAATGTTAAAGTGGTATTTGACAGAGTATGATATTAGGCACCGTGGATGGCTCTTTTATGGTGGCTTCGTTATGAGGTAACAGACTAGCATGTGTGCATTTACTCATCTAAACTGTCTATTGCCCATAATTGCCTACTCTCACAGACACGAGCAGAATTTTTTGCTAGTATTTTAGTATAACACTTTGATAGTATTATTTTAAATGTCATGGTTTTATTCGCTATATAGACAGGACTGCCAATGTCCACCTTTTTATTGCTAGAAATTTGTGTTTTTAGTATTTGCAACCATGACAAGGCCTACGCTGGGAGTACACGACACACCCCAGAGCAGAAAGTTTGCTAATAAGAGTATTAGAATAAGCCACATTCACACGATCAGTATTTGTAAGCCAAAACCAGGAGTGGATGAAAAATGCAAAAGTGGTGACATGTTTCCATTATACTTTTCCTCTGATTATTCCACTCCTGGTTTTGACTTACAAATACTAATGTAAAAGACTGATAAAGTACTGAACGTGTGAACATGGCATAAGAGAGAGTGAGTAGAGAATTAATTGTTTGAAAAAGTGAGTAAAGAAATGAGGTAAGAGTGCGTTACGACATTAACGTTCAGACATGTACATCACTGGTTTGCAGTGCAGCATTTGACCAGCAGGTGGCAGTGAAGCTTTATTATTGTGTATATAAAACTTATATCAGCTATCCAGTGCAGAAGTGTGGTTGCTTTATCAATTAAGCTCCCACACTCCCACATACCTGTTTAAATAGTAAAAACAGTTATGTAGTCTATGGAAAGATGTAGGAAATACTGTTTAAGATATTTCATGAATTTTATTTTAGAAATAGAATTTAACCCTCCTAGAGGAGTAAAAGGGAAGGTAATCTCAGCAAACCAGCCTGTCATCTACTTACCTATCCATGTAATGACATAAATGTCATATGGCCATAGATATGCATATTACCCATATTACCCACATGTAACACGTTAGATGCAAAGTGGATACATTCTATATACTCCACTGACCCACTGAATATACAGTATATATCATATGCCAATAACACATTGCTCAATTGTCAATAAATCCATAAACACATACTGAACACATCTCTAGTACACTGGATTCATGCTGCCCACTAGTCATTCATTATTCGAATGGCAAAAAAAAGTGCATATTTCACTCAAATATTTAACATACGATGCATGGAGAATAGTTTTGGGAAAAGTGGAAGTGTGTAGAAACCACAGGAACTCATTCAGAAAGTGGCAGACCACATAAAGTTTCAGAGCGGGGTCGATGACTGCTGAGAAACAAAGGAGACAATTAGTCAAAGTTTGCAACTTTTGGTGCTTGCCAGTTTTAACCAGCTGTGTCAAAATTGGTGTAGCTTGGAAGGAGTTTGGGCGAAAATGGGCTTCTCCTTCCTCTCAGATTTATTCAAATTCCAGTGTTTTTTACTGGAATAGCATTTCTGGCATCATGCAATAGAGGAACCAGCCACTGAGAAGATGCATCTAATTCATTAGGCAAAGATCCAAGAAGGAGAAGAAACGGCAGCACTCACCAGTCTTGACGGCAGGTAATACTTTATTGATACATATTCTTCACGGCTCGGGGGTGCATATTTACAGATGAGTGTGCAGGTAAAACGACGTCCGTTTCGCGCTACTCGAGCGCTTCAACAGGTCTGTTGAAGACCTGTTTTTAGTGATTGATTTAAGAGCAAAACTATATATTCAGACATAGTTTTGGGGAGCATTTATGTAGAGGGCATTTATATACATCAATATACAGTACCTAATTTGGACGTGTCTGTGTGTCTGTGCACAATGAGTCATCCACAGTTGGCGGATACCATAGATACCTAAGGAGAGGAGCTCCCCCTGGTGGCGAGTTAAGGCATAAGCCTTTTTTGAATGTTAGCCTGTGAGGTAACACTGTGAGGCAACATTGCAAAGATGGATCAAATTAAGCGCGCTGCTGCACGTAGAGAAGCGAATCGCATACGGATGCGTAACAGAAGATGAACAAAATTGGCGAAGAACTGCTGATGCAGCCCGACAGAGGGTGGCCAGAGCAAGAGAAATGAATGAAGTAACCGAATCACGTAGAGCATCTAATGCTGCAAATCTAAAAATTTCAAAGACTAAATGGTGCAGGACAAAACATTCCCCTCCTGCTGCAAGAGAGGGCGCATCCAATTACGTCCCATTCGTATGGATGATCAATTAGTCAAGTTGATGAAAGGAGAGCGTCAGCACTCCAATAACTTTATGGCTAATATAAGGCAATACAATAGCTCGCTTGCTTTGGCATCAATTGGAGCACAAGTAGCGCCACCTCCTAGGCATAGTCCATACTATTTTCAAATTCATGGACAAATTTACCACAGAACTGCCCCATTGCATCCAGCTGTGGGTAGTACTCCCAAGATTGCCCAGATTTATATCTTGGACAGTGAAGAAGCATTAAGTACATGAAGTCAAGCAAATAAAAAGTGCCTCCCAGCACTGCTATCATCTCTTGGAGAGAAGATGAAAGCAATTATCCCACTCGCAAAAGCCTTTACAATGATGAGGGAATTTGAAATAGAGGAAGAGAGGATTGCTGAATTAGAAAATCGCGATCAACTCGAAATAACAATGCCTATGATAAATTACTACAATGATGACCAGAGGTGCTACAATGCACCAAGGTGCAATGAAGAAGCTATACTTTATCAAAATGCAATGGGTGAACCCCCATTTAATAGGGACATCAGAGTTCACCTCAAAAGTGAAAACGAAACTGTTCAAATCAGCTTTCTTCACAGAAAGTGTGATGCAATGACATATCCACTTCTATTCCCAAATGGAGACAGTGGATGGACAATAAATTTGACAACTCCAATTGCCCTAAGTGTGCAACATCAAGGAATTGGTGACATTCACCTACCATCCATACCAGTAGATCAAGATTGACAAGAAAATATCACCCTGTTGCAGTACTATGCATACAGGCTTGCTATTCGTGATGAGTTCAGTCCCCTTTTAAATGCTGGGAAGTTGACGCAACAATTTATCGTTGACAGTTACGTCAAAATTGAATTCGACAGGATCGAATATATAAAACAAAATCAAAAGGCATTACACGTTGACAGTTATGCCGGCGTTATGGATTACATCCATAATGCTGCATTACACCATTTACATCCATAATGCCGCATTATACTAGAAGGATGGAAAAAACAACGGGCTCAATTTGGGAAAACAATTGCCCGAATGTATACAGTCTCTTTAACAGATGGTGAGCTGTATTACCTAAGACTCCTTTTACTTCACGTAAGAGGAGCAAAGTCTTATGCTGACTTAAGGACTGTCAATGTAGTCGTACATGACACGTATAAAAATGCGTGTATTGATCTTCATCTTTTGGAAGACGACTCCCAATGGGAAGACGGTATAACGGATGCAATCGCTTTCCAAATGCCCTACCAACTTCTCAAATTATTTGCTATAATTTGTGTATATGGGGAACCAGCTAAACCATTGGCATTATGACAAAAATATAAAACCAAATTTATGGAGGATTACACCAGGCGGTATACTCCAGAAATTGCTGAGCAACTGGCTCTTTGTGATATTAATGAAGTGCTCTTAAGCAATAAAAAGTCCTGTGCTGACTACAGATTGCCAACTCCAGTAAATGTTCCAGATGAAATACTGGAACAACTGAATTATGCTGTAATAAAGCAGGAGGCTGAGCAATTGAAAGCTATGCTTAATGAAGCTCAGAAACAGGGCCGGCGTCAGCACCCGGCGCACCCGGGCAAGTGCCGGGGCCCTGGCGAGACGGGGGGCCCACTCACGCTGTCGTACACACTGGTGTAATAAGGGGCCCACGGTCAGAATTTTCACACACCAGAGCGCTGTTTGTGTGTGGAGGGAGCAGCAGGAGTCATTGTGACAGACAGCTGGGAGAGGAAGCCAGCGCTGAGCAACAGGAGGGCGGGACTTTCCAGCATCCAATCCCGGCTGAGTGCGGGCTTAGTGCAGTTCCAGTATTCTCCCGTCACACAGTTACAGTCGGGAGTGAGTCACGGAGCAGCGCAGCCCCCCTCCCCAGTGAGTGTTGTCTGAGCCTGTTGGACGGTGTCCTGAAAGGCTCTAGTCCAGTCCCTGCAGCCGACCCTCCTCAGTGAGTCAGCTACTGTGCTCATTGAGAGCATCAAACATAACAGCAGTGCTATGTCCTGAGCCACTCTGACCCCTGTCTGTATCATCAAAAGAGCAGAGCTCAGTGCCCCTTCCCCCTTCACATCCTGCAGAGAAGCATGACTGCTGAGCCCAACCTGCCCCCTGACAGGACACAGCAGCCCCCTCTCAAGATTCCCTGGATTTACTTCTCCAAACTTCAGTCTTCAGAATGGAGCTGTGGTGTCCTGCCAGGGGGCAGATGGGGCACAGAAGCCTTATCTTCTCTGTTCTCTGGAGGGGGCTCATCAGGATTTATAGCTGCTGAACAGGCTCACCTTCTAGAGATCTTATGTAACATTACATGTCCACACACACATATATATAGCTACTATATAACTGCCTAAGGGTCACTTCCGTCTGTCTGTCACGGAAATTCCAAGTCGCTGATTGGTCGCGGCAAAATGGCCACGACCAATCAGCGACGGGCACAGTCCAGTGGCAAAATGGCCGCTCCATACTCCCCTCCAGTCAGCACTCACACAGGGTTAATGGCAGCGTTAACGGACCGCGTTATGCTGCGGTGTAACGCACTCCGTTAACGCTGCTATTAACCCTGTGTAACCAACTTTTTACTATTGATGCTGCCTATCAATAGCATCAATAGTAAAAAGATCTAATGTTAAAAATAATAATAAAAAAAAAATCATTATATACTCACCCTTCATCGCCCCCCAGATCCAGCCAAGGCTTTTCCTGCTCCTCGCGATGCTCCGGTGACCGGTCCATGCATTGCGGTCTCACGAGATGATGACGTACCAGTATCTCGAGACCGCTATGTCATCATCTCGTGAGACCGCAATGCACTCTTGGAACCGGAGAGTCGCGAGGAGCATCGGTAAATGCCTGGGCTGGATCCGGGGGCCGACGGAGAGTGAGTATATAACTATTTTTTATTTTAATTTTTTTTTTAATGGTGCCCACATTGCTATATACTATGTGCGCTGTGCTATATACTACGTGGCTGTGGTATATATTACGTGGCTGGGAAATATACTACATCACTGTTCTCTATTCTACGTGGCCTGTGTTATATACTGCATGGGCTGTGTTATATACTAAGTCTCTGTGCTATATAGTGGCTGCAATATACATGTCTGGGCAATATACCACGTGGCTGTGCTATTTACTACGTGGGCTGTGCTATATACTACATGGCTGGGCAATATACTATGTGGCTGCTATATACTACGTGGCTGTGTTATATACTACGTGGGCTGTGCTATACTTCTCTGCTGTATCTGTGCATCACGAATCATGGTATGTGTTAAAGAGGGGGGCCCACTGAGACTCTTTCGCCAGGGGCCCTCAAAAACCTGGAGCCGGCCCTGCTCAGAAATCAGCTTTCGATGCAATTATGCAAGCAGTCAATGCTGCATCACAGCCAGACGACACTAGCTCATACTGTTTTTTTCTGGACGGCCCAGGAAGCAGTGGGAAGACATTTTTGTACAACTGCTTGCACAAGACACTACAAGCAGAAAAGAAGTCTATTTGCTCAGTAGCCTCCACTGGATTGGTGGCTACATTACTACAAAACGGTAGCACCTACCATTCCAAGTTTGGCCTTGGAATTACAACAAATTAGACCACAGTGTCAAAAATTAAGCCAACCTCACTTCAAGCAAAGGAGCTTAGGGAGTCATCTGTCGTTATTTGGGACTAAGTAACAATGACTCCGTTTTAATATGAATGCTATGGATAATTTGTTCCAAGACATATGTGGAAAAAAAAGACCATTTGGTGGAAATGTTTTCATAAACAGTGGTGACTTTCGTCAAACCCTACTCATGGTTACTGAAACTTGGCAATGGAGAGTTGTCAAATGTATATGGTCTACCAGAAGACACAATTGAAATCCCAAATTCTTTTATTGAAGAGGGTGATTTAATTATAGCTATTTTTGGCGACTCAATTGAGATTACCGATGCAACGTGGGAAGCAATTGCCAATAAAGAAATTCTTACGCCATTGAATGATGACGTTCACGCCTTGAATGACAAAATTCTTAGTCAAGTTCAAGGTGAACACTCAACATATCGCTCCATCGACACAATTGCTGAAGAGGAGGGTGTGATTCTCACAGATTACCCTGTAGAGTTTCTTAACGCTTTGAATCCCACTGGGATGCCTCCTCATGAACTAAAGTTGAAACCAGGAGCTGTAATTATGCTTCTGCGTAATCTAAACAGAAAGCATGGCCTTTGTAATGGCACAAAGCTTTATGTGAAAAGCTTAAAAGCAAATGTTATTCATGCTGTTGCTTTAAATGGAAAAGCAAAGGGTCAGACAGTTCTTATTCCAAGAATTGACCTGATTTCCAAAGATGAAAACTTGCCAGCCCAGAAGCGATGGCGTCAGTTTCCTGTCATGTTGGCTTTTGCAATGACCATCAATGAATCTCAGGGTCAGTCCTTGGATGTTGTAGGAATTTATTTGCATCTCCCAGTGTTTTCACACAGGCAGTTATATGTGGCTTTCTTCAGGGGAAGGAAAAGCCAACAAATAAGGGTCAAAATATTTGAGACACAGAAGCAGGGTAAACTTATTCCTAACAATGACAAATGGTTTACTGTCAACTGTGTGTACAAAGAAGTCTTTTATTAAGCTTTTTAACAATTGTAAAAGCCAAAAAATGTTGTACACAAAAGCGGTACTAACCCCTAGCCGCGGTCTACAGAGCAAACATTGGGCATGGGCAGGGCCAACCATGTGAAATAGCTTACGCTCAGGAATATTGAGGAATAGCACTATTGGATAGCTCTACCCATTCATTTCCTTTAGGAATAGGGATATGGGATGCCTCTACCCGTTCACTTTCTTCATGGATAGCGCTATCAGCTCTACCCGAACAGTATTAACTATAGATCTTTTTCATACACAAGGTAGGAGTGGCAGGAGAGGTACATCAGGTATTTATGTTTGCTATTAGTCTGCACACACGCCAGTCTGGTGCGTGGGTACACCCCGTTGCGTTGTTCGAAATCACCCTGCGCAATCACCGCGCGCAATCACTCATTCTATTCTAAGTACATTTTTCAAAGTGCCTTGCAGTTTATCATGGCAGTTAGACAGGGCAGGAGGCAGGTAAGACATTTAAAGGTAATCTGTCACCAGTCACCACTTTTTTGATATATCATGTAAAAATATCATTCAATTTAGTGTCACCTATGCACTATACCAGTACTTTTGATACCCCTCGACTCCCCACCTATGATCCATAAATACTGTTTATATTCCTCCTGCAGTGTATGTAAATCTGCTCGGTCTGGTCTGATGGGCGGGGCTTATTGTCCGTCTCTCCCCCCTCCTGACTTGCTCTACGGATTTCTTTCGGGTAATTCCTGCTTTTGCGTAGAGTTACCGTGCATGTTTTTCTTGCATCACTCAAGTACTAGAGTGTGCGGTGAATTTTAATCAGGTAAAACTAATGGTCACTACTCCCTGCTAATTCTCCTGGATCTCTCTGCAGCATTCGAAACTGTGAATCACCAGATACTCACTATGCTCTGCTTCATCGGCCTCAAGGACACCATTCTTTCCTGGTTCTCCTCCTACCTCTCCGACCACTCCTTCACTGTATCTTTTGCTGGCTCCTCCTCATCTCATCGCCCCCTTACTGTTGGGGTTCCTCAAGGATCAGTCATAGACCCCCTCCTCATCTCCTTGTATACTGCCCCTACTGGACAAACAATCAGTAGATTTGGTTTCCTGTACCATCTATATGCTGATGACACCCAATTATACACCTCTACTCCTGACATCATGTCTGCATTATTACAACACCAGTGATTGTCTTACTTCTGTCTCCAACATCATGTCCTCCCTCTATCTGGAACTGAACCTATCAAAAACTGAACTCTTTGTGTTTCCTCCCTCCACTAACCTACCTATGCCCGACATTGCAATTTCCGTGTGTGGTTCTTCCATTACTCCCCAGCAACATGCCCACTGTCTTGGGGTCATACTTGATTCAGAGCTTCCATTCACCCCCCCACATCCAATCACTGGTTCGCTATTGTTATCTACACCTAAAAATGTTTCTAGAATTCACCCTTTTCTTATTTCGACTCTGCAAAAACTCTTACTGTAGCTCTTATTCTTTCTCATCTGGACTATTTTAACTCTCTACTAATCGGTCTCCCTCCTACTAAACTCTCCCCTCTCCAATCTGTCTTGAGTGCTGCAGCCAGGATCATATTCCTCACCAACCGTTAAACGGATGCCATCTACCTTGTGCCAGTCATTGCACTGGCTACCCATCCTCTCCAAAGTTCAATACAAACTTACAGTATCACTCTCACCCACAAAGAGCTCGATGGTTCAGCACCACCCTACATGTCCTTCTTGTTGTCCTTGTCCTACCTGTTGTAACGGTCAGCTGCAGCCGCTGATGAGGCCCAGCCCATAGACGCCGTGGGGCGCGCATCCCCAGGGATGCATTTACAGACCCTTTATACCGCAGAGGGGGACCCGGATCTACCCGAGCTAGGGGAGGGCAGAGATCAGGGTTCTGTGGCAGCTGAGCATTTGGACAAGTAAAGAGACATGTAGGACGTGATTAAACCGCACAACTTCAGGTATAGAAAAAGTAAATTTTACTAATGTAAAGTCACACAGTACATAAACCAAACACGATCATGCCAGGCTCCCGATTCCACACCTCCCAGAAGGGTACCACCCAGCTGATCCAAAGGCACCAACGGATCACCGAGACACACATAGGTGGGACATCAGGACACAGGCAGGACATCAGGATACATGAGGTCATCAGGACGCAGGCAAAACATCAGGAGCTAGCACCGCATGGTAGCCAGAGCACAGAGTATTAGATGCTCAGCTGAAACACCGGTTACAAGAGACTCAAAGTCACTGGGTGCGAGGCTCCAGACCCAGAGGGATTCCAGTAATATAACACAGCAGACACAGTTCAGACAAGGTAAGGTACAAGACAGGTACAGGATCAAGGATTCCGGCCTGTATATACCACCTCCAGGACAGGCGCCAGAACAGGACATAACAAGAATCAAGGCATGGACTTTGGTACCAAAACATAGACAGGAGAGGTGCAGGAACACAAAACACACATAGCAAAGTTCAGGAGCTTTATGAATAGCTCAGGCCCCGCCCATAGGGCAGGGGAACTATATATAGGAGCTGCCCCTCAGCAATTGGCTGAGGACAGCATTTCAAGTACACACACTAATAGTGATGAGCGAATATACTCGTTACTCGAGATTTCCTGAGCACGCTCGGGTGTCCTCCGAGTCTTTATTAGTGCTCGGAATTTTAGTTTTTATTGCTGCAGCAATACACCCGAGCGTGCTCCGGAAATCTCGAGTAATGAGTATATTCGCTCATCACTACATACTAACCCTGATAAAAGCAGGGGAGGTGTGGCTGTGCCCACCCTTAGCACAAACAGAAACCATTACAGCACAATCAGTGCAGGAACTGAGGCTCAGGGCACCTGGCAGCGGCTGCACGCCCAGACACACGTGGAAAGTCATGCACCAGCTGCAAATGACCTCACAACCCACGGACAGCTTCCACAGTGGTAACCAGGGACCGCACATGCGGATGGTCATGCAGCCGAGCAAAGACCTAACCACCCATGTACGGCTACGCAGCAGAGCAGGGAACTAAGCAGGCTCCATACAGGCAACAGCCAACAGTATCCCAGCTCAATTAGGGGGGAAAGGAGAAAAGGGTTAAAGCAAAGACATGCATCGTCATGCTGAAAACCAGATACAGACAGAACAGCGTGACACCAGTGCCCTCCGTTCTGTTTATGACCTAAGTTTAGCATCCTCAGTAATCCGAATCTCCCACTCCTGTCTCCAAGACTTCCCGCGTGCTGCGACAATTCTTTGGAATGCACTACCCAGGATAATTCAATTAATCTCTAATACTCACAGTTTTAAGCGTACCCTAAAAACGCATTTCTTCAGATTGTCCTACCGCCTCAACACATTCATCTAACTATCCCTGTCTTGCCCATTCAAGATTTTCTTCATAACAAGGACCCTTGCATCATGTTTTCACATGCTTTATGCATTTAATAGCCCTCGGTGTCTGTACTTTTACACATGGTGGTTGGTAACGGGTTCATGCAACATTACATGAACACCCGATTTCTTACATTATGGCTGGTCAGAACAATGAAAGCAATTGTTACCATCCACCTTTCGTGTCTCCCCTTTTTCCTCATAGATTGTAAGCTTGCGAGCAGGGCCCTCTTGGTATCTGTTGATTTATGTGATTATTGTAATTCTGTAATGTCTTTCATTGTCTGTACAAGTCCCCTCTAAAATGCAGAATATGTTGGCGCTATAGAAATAAAATAATAATAATTATTATTATTATCCGTGGGATCTTATTACCAACTAACTACCTAAAGTCTAACCATAGTTTTAGGCGAATATGCAGCAGCATGTTTGTGTCTCACTCCATCCTCATCCCAATTCTTCATTGCACTTCTAAACAAGTTTCCTGTTTACAAAGAATGAATATTGGATCGGCTGAGCCGATTCGGCTTCTGTGCATTGTATCTAACTCCAATCATGTGTCTCACAGGTCTGGGTATCATTAGTACTGGTCTTTTATCATATTGTCTGTACAGCACAGCTGACTCAAAGTTGGCTGTGTGAAAAGGAATATTTCACTTGAAAGAGCAGTGAATTTTGTGGGAAGAATTCTTGGGAGCTTTAGGACAGCTTTACTCCTTCTGTTTCTCAGCCAATAGATGTAACTAGTGCTCTGGCATGCTTTATGGTAGTTCAAATGTTCTGCTTGACTTTCAATGGCAGACAAAAGAAGCTTTTACAGAGCTGCAGCCTTATATATTGTCTAATTAAACAAGGTTCTAAATAGTTAAAGGAAATTTTTCACCAGGTTTTTCTACCTCATTTGAGAGCAACAATATGCTGATTCCAGCAATGTGTCACTTACTGGGCTGCTTGCTGTCATTTTGAGAAAATCACTGTTTTATCTGCTCCAGATCAACTACCAGTTCTCAGAATGCTGACCTCTGCATAACCCTGCCCACATCACTCATTGGCTGCTTTCTGTGTACACTACGCTTAGGCAATCAGTGGTGGAGGTGTGGTTATACAAAGTTCATGAATATGGGGATACATTGCAGATGGTATGCTAGTTCTCCAGTGATAATTTCCTGCTGATAAATTGATTTAAAAAAAAAACTACAGAAAGTAGCTAAAACAGTAACAAATTGCTGGAGTCAGGGTTTCTAGCACTACATTATGCTGCTGTCCAATTAGGTGGCAAAACCCTAGTGACAGATTCCCTTTAACCCCTTTCTGCCAGCTGACGGAATAGTACAGTATCCCCCCGCTTTTAGGTGGGCTCCGTCAGTGAGCCCACCTCAAAGTCGCGACATGTCAGTTGTTTTCAACAGCTGACATGTTCCTGCAATGGGCGCGATCCGCCTGCGCCCATTAACTAGTTAAATGCCGCTGTGAAACTCTGATAATGTTGTCATCTAATTATTTATGATGCAATTGTGTATCAGATTAATTTGTAACACTTACATTCATTTATCACTTTTTAACCTTAACACCTCCTAAAGTTGGATAAGAAATGCATGAAAGAGAGAACATACTTTTTTTTCTATGAGTATGTATCAACTAACTGCTGCTGTTTTACCTGTGAAAATGTGCAGCTGTTTGTTAGCTTGTTGTACCTTGTAACTCACCATGGTCTCATATGAGACAGAAATGTTTTTTATATTTTTCTTTTTTTCTGTGTAGAAACAATCCTCTGTAAAAAGCCACCTGAACAGCATGGTAAATGAGATGCTGTAACCTTTTGCAAGCCATGTCTGAAGTAGAGTATGCAATCATGAAGTTTTTTGAGAATGACATGAATAATTGCTAAACTGTGTGTTAAAGAGCAGTATATATGTATATCATGTTACATTTGTGTAATTTAACAATTTTGAAAAGCATAGTGTCAACTTTGTATGTTTCAATAGCATTTATTGCATAAGGTATTTCAGCAAGTTTTGTTTTTGTTTTTTTTTGTGGCTAGTGCATTAAAAGTTCCTTGATCATGTTGCCTTGCAAGAATGTTTTCCATTTCATGGGAGGCATTCATATTTATTTATAAATGCTTGTATTGTGTTTTCACTTTATAATCTTTCTTAATAATGTTGAAATAAAAAAATACAAAAATTACAATAATAATTGAAAAATATTTTTTTTAATAATAAAAAAAATATTTGGTAGAATTCACATTCACCTTCAAACTATGGTATATCAGGTCATTATTAAATACACTTTGGGGTGTCTATTCTGGTGTATGATTTAATTTTTCTTATTTCAGCATCACATTATTGCACTTTTTTTTTTTATAATTTTTGTGTGTGACTTTATTTATATATAATTTTTTCATATGCACTGTGGAAAAATTCATGGACACTAATAATTTGCAGTTTTGTAATGTCATTCTAGTATTTGCTACATTGCTTGCTATATTTAATAACACCCAATTGTTAAGTGAATTAAGAACATCTGTGTTATACCTTGTAAAAGAATATATAAATGACTGCATGTTATCTGACCATTAGTCATGTGTAAGACTGCCTAGTACAGTCGAAACGCGTCGACTGGGTCATGTCAACCATGTACATTTTTCTTTTGTATGCACTATATTTTCTTTCAAAAAAGAAAAAGAAAAGGAAAATCCAGTCCTGTTGAGCTGGACTCCAATTTTTTCTCTTTTCCTTAATGTGAGGCCCGGTTGAGGCAAGTGTCTGAGCCCCAGGTGGATGAGCATAGAGCAACTGGGCGAGCTGGAATCAAGTTTCTATAATATCTTTGAACCTCACAGATGAATCATAGAACCTCATAGATGACTATTAGTAATGCATGAAAGGCCATAAACTTAACCCCTTCCTGACATCAGACGTACTATCCCGTCGAGGTGGGGTGGGCCCGTATGACCACCGACGGGATAGTACGTCATACGCGATCGGCCGCGCTCACGGGGGGAGCGCGGCCGATCGCGGCCGGGTGTCAGCTGCATATCGCAGCTGACATCCGGCACTATGTGCCAGGAGCGGTCATGGACCGCCCCCGGCACATTAACCCCCAGCACACCGCGATCAAACATGATCGCAGTGTACCGGCGGTATAGGGAAGCATCGCGCAGGGAGGGGGCTCCCTGCGGGCTTCCCTGAGACCCCCGGAGCAACGCGATGTGATCGCGTTGCTGCGAGGGTCTCCTACCTCCTTCCTGGCTGCAGGTCCCGGATCCAAGATGGCCGCGGCATCCGGGTCCTGCAGGGAAGGAGGTGGCTTACCGAGTGTCTGCTCAGAGCAGACACTTGGTAAGCCTGCAGCCCTGCACAGCAGATCGTCGATCTGGCAGAGTGCTGTGCACACTGCCAGATCAATGATCTGTGATGTCCCCCCCTGGGACAAAGTAAAAAAAATTTTTTTCCACATGTGTAAAAAAAAAAAAAATTCCTAAATAAATAATAAAAAAAAAATATATATTATTCCCATAAATACATTTCTTTATCTAAATAAAAAAACAAAACAATAAAAGTACACATATTTAGTATCGCCGCGTCCGTAACGACCCAACCTATAAAACTGCCCCACTAGTTAACCCCTTCAGTAAACACCGTAAGAAAAAAAAAAAAAAAACGAGGCAAAAAACAACGCTTTATTACCATACCGCCGAACAAAAAGTGGAATAACACGCGATCAAAAAGACTGATATAAATATCCATGGTACAGCTGAAAACGTCATCTTGTCCCGCAAAAAACAAGCCGCCATACAGCATCATCAGCAAAAAAATAAAAAAGTTATAGTCCTGAGAATAAAGCGATACCAAAATAATTATTTTTTCTATATTTTAGTTTTTATCGTATAAAAGCGCCAAAACATAAAAAAATGATATAAATGAGATATCGCTGTAATCGTACTGACCCGACGAATAAAACTGCTTTATCAATTTTACCAAACGCGGAACGGTATAAACGCCTCTCCCAAAAGAAATTCATGAATAGCAGGTTTTTGGTCATTCTGCCTCACAAAAATCGGAATAAAAAGCGATCAAAAACGGTCACGTGTCCGAAAATGTTACCAATAAAAACGTCAACTCGTCCTGCAAAAAACAAGACCTCACATGACTCTGTGGAGGAAAATGTGGAAAAATTATAGGTCTCAAAATGTGGAGACACAAAAACTTTTTTGCTATAAAAAGCGTCGCTGGTTTCACACTTGCGTTTTTGTCTGCAACGTTTTTTGCACAAAAAAACGCATGCGTTTTTTCCCTATATTTAACATTGGAAACGCATGCGGTTTTTTTGTACGCGTTTGGTCGCGTTTTCAAACGCATGCGGTTTTTTTCTGCATGCGTTCATTTTCAGAAATACAACCTGCAGTATTTTCTTGCGTTTTTAAGCACATGCGTTTGTTTGCGTTAAAAACGCATGCATTTTTATCGAAAAAAAACAGAAAACACACTGAAAAGCCACCCACCACCATCAAGGTGATAAAGGGATCCAAACCCTAACCCTAACTCTACCCCTAACCTCACCCCTAACCGTTTAATGAACATTTTCTGACAGTCATAGTGCCACGTATTTAAGTGCCACGTATTTAAGTGCCACGTATTTCAGTGCCACGTATTTCAGTGCCATGTATTTCAGTGCCACGTATCACGTATTTCAGTGCCACGTGTTTCAGTGCCACGTATTTCAGTGCCACGTATCACGTATTTCAGTGCCACGTATCACGTATTTCAGTGCCACATATTTTAGTACCACGTATTTCAGTTGCACGTATTTCAGTTGCACGTATTTCAGTGCCACGTATTTCAGTGCCACATATTTCAGTGCCACGTATCACGTATTTCAGTGCCACGTGTTTCAGTGCCACGTATTTAAGTGCCACGTATCACATATTTCAGTGCCACGTATTTAAGTGCCACGTATTTCAGTGCCACGTATTTCAGTGCCACGTATTTCAGTGCCACGTATCACATATTTCAGTGCCACGTATTTAAGTGCCACGTATTTCAGTGCCACGTATTTCAGTGCCACGTATTTCAGTGCCACGTATTTCAGTGCCACGTATCACGTATTTCAGTGCCACGTGTTTCAGTGCCACGTATTTAAGTGCCACGTATCACGTATTTCAGTGCCACGTATTTCAGTGCCACGTATTTCAGTGCCACGTATTTCAGTGCCTCGTATTTCAGTCACGTTTAGGGTTAGGGTTAGGGGTAGGGTTAGGGTTAGGGTTAGGGCTAAGGTTGGAGGTAAAGTTAGGGTTGGGGCTAAAGTTAGGGTTGGGGCTAAAGTTAGGGTTAGGGTTTGGATTACATTTACGTTTGGATTAGGGTTGGGATTAGAATTATGGGTGTGTCAGGGCTAGGGGTGTGGTTAGGGTTACCGTTGGGATTAGGGTTAGGGGGGTGTTTGGGTTAGGGTTTCAGGTAGAATTGGGGAGTTTCCACTGTCCAGGCACATCAGGGGCTCTCCAAGCGCGACATGGCGTCCAATCTCAATTCCAGCCAATTCTGCGTTGAAAAAGTAAAACAGTGCTCCTTCCCTTCCGAGCTCTCCCATGCGCCCAAAAAGGGGTTTACCCCAACATATGTGTTATCAGCGTACTCGGGACAAATTGAACAACAACTTCTGGGGTCCAAGTTCTCTTGTTATCCTTAGGAAAATAAAAATTTGGGGGGCTAAAAATCATTTTTGTGGGAAAAAAAAGATGTTTTATTTTCACGGCTCTGCGTTATAAACTGTAGTGAAACACTTGGGGGTTCAAAGTTCTCACAACACATCTAGATAAGTTCCTTGGGAGGTCTAGTTTCCAATATGTGGTCACTTGTGGGGGGTTTGTACTGTTTGGGTACATCAGGGGCTCTGCAAATGCAACGTGATGGCTGCTGACCAATCCATTTAAGTCTGCATTCCAAATGGCGCTCCTTCCCTTCTGAGCTCTGTCATGCGCCCAAACAGTGGTTCCCCCCCCAAACAGTGGTTCCCCCCCACATATGGGGTATCAGCGTACTCAGGACAAATTGGAAAACAAATTTTGGGGTCCAATTTATTCTGTTACCCTTGTAAAAATACAAAGCTGGGTGCTAAAAAATCATTTTTGAGAAAAAAAATAAAAATTGTTTTCACGGCTCTGCGTTATAATCTGTAGTGAAACACTTGGGGGTTCAAAGCTCTCAAAACACATCTAGATAAGTTCCTTAGGGGGTCTACTTTCCAAAATGGTGTCACTTGTAGGGAGTTTCAATGTTTAGGCACATCAGGGGCTCTCCAAACGCAACATGGCGTCCCATCTCAATTCCAGTCAATTTTGCATTGAAAAGTCAAATGGCGCTCCTTCCCTTCCAAGCTCTGCCATGCGCCCAAACAATGGTTTACACCCACATATGGGGTATCATCGTACTCAGGACAAATTGCACAACATTTTTTGGGGTCCAATTTCTTCTCTTACCCTTGGAAAAATAAAAAATTGGGGGAAAAAAGATCATTTTTGTGAAAAAATATGATTTTTTATTTTTACGGCTCTGCATTATAAACTTCTGTGAAGCACTTGGTGGGTCAAAGTGCTCACCACACATCTAGATAAGTTCCTTAGGGGGTCTACTTTCCAAAATGGTGTCACTTGTAGGGAGTTTCAATGTTTAGGCACATCAGGGGCTCTCCAAACGCAACATGGCGTCCCATCTCAATTCCAGTCAATTTTGCATTGAAAAGTCAAATGGCGCTCCTTCCCTTCCAAGCTCTGCCATGCGCCCAAACAATGGTTTACACCCACATATGGGGTATCAGCGTACTCAGGACAAATTGGCCAACATTTTTTGGGGTCCAATTTCTTCTCTTACCCTTGGGAAAATAAAAAATTGGGGGCGAAAAGATCATTTTTGTGAAAAAATATGATTTTTTATTTTTACGCTCTGCATTATAAACTTCTGTGAAGCACTTGGTGGGTCAAAGTGCTCACCACACATCTAGATAAGTTCCTTAGGGGGTCTACTTTCCAAAATGGTGTCACTTGTAGGGAGTTTCAATGTTTAGGCACATCAGGGGCTCTCCAAACGCAACATGGCGTCCCATCTCAATTCCAGTCAATTTTGCATTGAAAAGTCAAATGGCGCTCCTTCCCTTCCAAGCTCTGCCATGCGCCCAAACAATGGTTTACACCCACATATGGGGTATCATCGTACTCAGGACAAATTGCACAACATTTTTTGTGGTCCAATTTCTTCTCTTACCCTTGGGAAAATAAAAAATTGGGGGCAAAAAGATAATTTTTGTGAAAAAATATGATTTTTTATTTTTACGGCTCTGCATTATAAACTTCTGTGAAGCACTTGGTGGGTCAAAGTGCTCACCACACATCTAGATAAGTTCCTTAGGGGGTCTACTTTCCAAAATGGTGTCACTTGTAGGGAGTTTCAATGTTTAGGCACATCAGGGGCTCTCCAAACGCAACATGGCGTCCCATCTCAATTCCAGTCAATTTTGCATTGAAAAGTCAAATGGCGCTCCTTCCCTTCCAAGCTCTGCCATGCGCCCAAACAATGGTTTACACCCACATATGGGGTATCATCGTACTCAGGACAAATTGCACAACATTTTTTGGGGTCCAATTTCTTCTCTTACCCTTGGGAAAATAAAAAATTGGGGGCAAAAAGATAATTTTTGTGAAAAAATATGATTTTTTATTTTTACGGCTCTGCATTATAAACTTCTGTGAAGCACTTGGTGGGTCAAAGTGCTCACCACACATCTAGATAAGTTCCTTAGGGGGTCTACTTTCCAAAATGGTGTCACTTGTAGGGAGTTTCAATGTTTAGGCACATCAGGGGCTCTCCAAACGCAACATGGCGTCCCATCTCAATTCCAGTCAATTTTGCATTGAAAA
The DNA here is from genome assembly GCF_051348905.1 of Ranitomeya variabilis. Classification (NCBI taxonomy): domain Eukaryota; kingdom Metazoa; phylum Chordata; class Amphibia; order Anura; family Dendrobatidae; genus Ranitomeya; species Ranitomeya variabilis. Next base: position 326,937,448 of record NC_135236.1, read on the forward strand.
GTCAAATGGCACTCCTTCCCTTCCAAGCTCTGCCATGCGCCCCAACAATGGTTTACACCCACATATGGGGTATCAGCGTACTCAGGACAAATTGCACAACATTTTTTGGGGTCCAATTTCTTCTCTTACCCTTGGGAAAATAAAAAATTGGGGGCGAAAAGATCATTTTTGTGAAAAAATATGATTTTTTATTTTTACGGCTCTGCATTATAAACTTCTGTGAAGCACTTGGTGGGTCAAAGTGCTCACCACACATCAAGATAAGTTCCTTAGGGGGTCTACATTCCAAAATGGTGTCACTTGTAGGGGGTTTCAGTGTTTAGGCACATCAGGGGCTCTCCAAACGCAACATGGCGTCCCATCTCAATTCCAGTCAATTTTGCATTGAAAAGTCAAATGGCGCTCCTTTCCTTCCGAGCTTTGCCATACGCCCAAACAGTGTTTTACCCCCATATATGGGGTATCAGCGTACTCAAGACAAATTGTACAACAACTTTGGGGGTCCATTTTCTCCTGTTACCCTTGGTAAAATAAAACAAATTGGAGCTGAAATAAATTTTGTGTGAAAAAAAGTTAAATGTTCATTTTTATTTAAACATTCCAAAAGTTCCTGTGAAACACCTGAAGGGTTAATAAACTTCTTGAATGTGGTTTTGAGCACCTTGAGGGGTGCAGTTTTTAGAATGGTGTCACACTTGACTATTTTCTATCATATAGACCCCTCAAAATGACTTCAAATGAGATGTGGTCCCTAAAAAAAAATGGTGTTGTAAAAATGAGAAATTGCTGGTCAACTTTTAACCCTTATAACTCCGTCACAAAAAAAAAAAAAATTTTGGTTCCAAAATTGTACTGATGTAAAGTAGACATGTGGGAAATGTTACTAATTAAGTATTTTGCGTGACATATGTCTGTGATTTAAGGGCATAAAAATTCAAAGTTGGAAAATTGCAAAATTTTCAAAATTTTTGCCAAATTTCCATTTTTTTCACAAATAAACGCAAGTTATATCGAATAAATTTTACCACTAACATGAAGTACAATATGTCATGAGAAAACAATGTCAGAATCGCCAAGATCCGTCAAAGCGTTCCAGAGTCATAGCCTCATAAAGGGACAGTGGTCAGAATTGTAAAAATTGGCCCGGTCATTAACGTGCAAACCACCCTTGGGGGTGAAGGGGTTAATATATTGACAGATAGTAGTGATTGAACACAGCAGTGATTGAACACAGTTATCATCAGTATCTCAATTCCTTCCTAACGCCACCCTCCTGACTACATTCTCTACTGGACAGGACATCCACACATGTGTATGTACAGTGGCTTGCAAAAGTATTACCTATTTTGTTACATTACAATCTATGTTTAAATATTTTTGTAACCCGATTAGTGTGTGATGCATCAGCACTGAATAGTTTAAGATGGTGAAGAAAATATATGCAAAAATTTAATTTATGGGATCAAACAACAAAAAAAATGGCATGTGCATATATATTCACCCCTTTTGCTATGAAGCCCCTAAAAAAATTTTGGTGCAAGCAATTAACTTCATAAGTTACATGCTTAGTGAAAGGAAGTCCACCTTTGTGCAACGTATCACATGGTCTGTCAGTATAAACACTTTTTTCTGAAAGGCCAGAGAGGCTACAACAACAAGACCATTAGGCAAGAGGCACCTCTAACCAAACAACAGCATAAAGACCAAGGAGATCTCAAAAAATGTCAGGGACAAACTTGTTGAGAAGTCAGGATTGGGTTCTAAAAAAAATCCCAATCTCTGATGATCCTCTGGAGCACCAACAAATCCATTATCATCAAATGGAAAGAAAATGCCACCACAACAAACCTACCAAGGGAGGGCCGCCCACCAAAACTGTCAGCCTGGACAAGAAGGGCATTAATCAGAGAGGCAGCACAGAGATCAAAGGTAACCCTGAAGGTGCTCCAGAGTTCCCAATCAGAGACAGGACATTTGTCCATACGATGACAATAAGCCATACACTTCATAGACATGACCTTTATGGAAAATAGGGAAAAAAAAATTTACTTACACACAAAAATTGTAAGGCTCATTTTGAGTTTGCTAAAAGACATGTACAAGACTGTTATGACCCCAGTGGACAGGGTCTCAGAGGGACCCCAAAGCAAGATACAAGCCCCCCACAAATAATAACGGTGAGGTAAGAGGAAATGACAAACACAGAAATGAACCAGGTTGAGCAAAGAGAGGCCAGCTTACTAATAGCAGAATATAGCAAGATAACTTATCTGGTCAACAAAAACCCTATAAAAATCCACGCTGGAGATTCAAGAACCCCCGAACCGTCTAACGGTCCGGGGGGAGAACACCAGCCCCCTAGAGCTTCCAGCAAAGGTCAGGATACAGATTGGAACAAGCTGGACAAAAATACCAAACAAAACAAAAGCAAAAAGCAAGGAAGCAGACTTAGCTTGAAATACAGGAACCAGGATCATAGGACAAGAGCACAACAGATTAGCTCTGATTTCAACGATGCCAGGCATTGAACTGAAGGTCCAGGGAGCTTATATAGCAACGCCCCTGAACTAACGGCCCAGGTGAGGATATAGGAAAAGACAGACGCTCCAGAGTCAAATCACTAATGACCACTAGAGGGAGCAAAAAGCAAAATCACAACAGTACCCCCCCTTAGTGAGGGGTCACCGAACCCTCACCATGACCACCAGGGCGATCAGGATGAGCGGCGTGAAAGGCACGAACTAAATCGGCCGCATGAACATCAGAGGCGACCACCCAGGAATTATCTTCCTGACCATAGCCCTTCCACTTGACCAGGTACTGAAGCCTCCGCCTGGAGAGACGAGAATCCAAGATCTTCTCCACCACGTACTCCAACTCGCCCTCAACCAACACCGGAGCAGGAGGCTCAGCAGAAGGAACCACAGGCACAACGTACCGCCGCAACAAGGACCTATGAAACACGTTGTGGATAGCAAACGACACAGGAAGATCCAGGCGAAAGGATACAGGATTAAGGATTTCCAATATCTTGTAAGGACCAATAAAACGAGGTTTAAATTTGGGAGAGGAAACCTTCATAGGAACAAAGCGGGAAGAAAGCCACACCAAATCCCCAACACGTAGTCGGGGACCCACACCGCGGCGGCGGTTGGCAAAGCGCTGAGCCCTCTCCTGTGACAACTTCAAGTTGTCCACCACAAGATTCCAGATCCGCTGCAACCTATCCACCACAGAATCCACCCCAGGGCAGTCAGAAGGTTCCACATGACCCGAAGAAAAACGACTGTGGAAACCAGAGTTGCAGAAAAACGGCGAAACCAATGTGGCGGAACTAGCCCGATTATTAAGGGCAAACTCAGCCAACGGCAAGAAGGTCACCCAATCGTCCTTATCAGCAGAGACAAAACACCTCAAATAAGCCTCCAAAGTCTGATTAGTTCGCTCCGTCTGTCCATTAGTCTGAGGATGGAAAGCAGACGAAAACGACAAGTCAATGCCCATCCTACTACAAAAGGATCGCCAGAATCTGGAAACGAACTGGGATCCTCTGTCTGACACAATATTCTCAGGGATGCCGTGCAAACGAACCACATTCTGAAAAAACACAGGAACCAGATCGGAAGAGGAAGGCAGCTTAGGCAAAGGAACCAAATGGACCATCTTGGAGAAGCGATCACATATCACCCAGATAACAGACATCCCCTGAGACACCGGAAGATCAGAAATGAAATCCATGGAGATATGTGTCCAAGGTCTCTTAGGGACAGGCAAGGGCAAGAGCAACCCGCTGGCACGAGAACAGCAAGGCTTAGCTCGAGCACAAGTCCCACAGGACTGTACAAATGACCGCACATCCCTAGACAAGGAAGGCCACCAAAAGGATCTGGCCACCAGATCTCTGGTGCCAAAAATTCCTGGGTGACCTGCCAACACCGAGGAATGAACCTCGGAAATGACTCTGCTGGTCCACTTATCAGGCACAAACAGTCTGTCAGGTGGACAAGAATCAGGCCTATCAGCCTGAAATCTCTGCAACACACGTCGCAGATCAGGAGAAATAGCTGACAAGATAACTCCATCCTTAAGAATACCAACAGGTTCAGCGACTCCAGGAGCATCAGGCACAAAGCTCCTGGAAAGAGCATCGGCCTTCACATTCTTTGAACCTGGTAAATACGAGACAACAAAGTCAAAACGGGAGAAAAACAATGACCAGCGGGCCTGTCTAGGATTCAGGCGTTTAGCAGACTCCAGATACATCAGATTTTTGTGATCAGTCAAGACCACCACACGATGCTTAGCACCCTCGAGCCAATGACGCCACTCCTCAAATGCCCATTTCATGGCCAACAACTCCCGATTGCCCACATCATAATTTCGCTCCGCAGGCGAAAACTTCCTAGAGAAAAAGGCGCAAGGTCTCATAACAGAGCAACCAGGGCCTCTCTGCGACAAAACGGCCCCTGCTCCAATCTCTGAAGCATACACCTCAACTTGAAAGGGAAGCGAGACATCAGGCTGGCACAAAACAGGCGCCGAAGTAAACTGACGTTTCAACTCCTGGAAAGCCTCCACGGCAGCAGGAGCCCAATTAACCACATCGGAGCCCTTCTTGGTCATATCCGTCAAAGGTTTCACAATGCTAGGAAAGTTAGCGATAAAACGACGGTAGAAGTTAGCGAAACCCAAGAACTTCTGAAGACTCTTAACTGACGAGGGCTGAGTCCAATCAAGAATAGCTCGGACCTTGACTGGGTCCATCTCCACAGCAGAAGGGGAAAAAATGAACCCCAAAAAGGGAATCTTCTGTACACCAAAAAGACACTTTGAGCCCTTGACAAACAAAGAATTTTCACGCAAAATTTTAAAGACCATCCTGACCTGCTCCACATGCGAGTCCCAATTATCAGAAAAAAACAGAATATCATCCAGATAAACGATCAAAAATTTATCCAGATAGTTCCGGAAAATGTCATGCATAAAGGACTGAAAAACTGAAGGGGCATTAGAGAGCCCAAAAGGCATCACCAAGTACTCAAAATGACCTTCGGGCGTATTGAATGCGGTTTTCCATTCATCCCCCTGCTTAATGCGCACAAGGTTGTACGCACCACGAAGGTCTATCTTGGTGAACCACTTGGCACCTTTAATCCGGGCAAACAAGTCAGACAACAGCGGCAAAGGATACTGAAATTTGACAGTGATCTTATTTAAAAGCCGATAGTCAATACAAGGCCTCAAAGATCCGTCCTTTTTAGCCACAAAAAAGAATCCCGCACCAAGAGGGGAAGAAGACGGACGGATGTGTCCTTTCTCCAGAGACTCCTTGATATATGAACGCATAGCGGTATGTTCAGGTACCGACAGATTAAACAGTCTTCCCTTAGGAAATTTACTGCCTGGAATCAAATCTATAGCACAGTCACATTCCCTATGAGGAGGCAATGCACTGGACCTGGACTCGCTAAAGACATCCTGATAATCAGACAAATACTCCGGAACTTCCGAAGGCGTAGAAGAAGCAATAGACACAGGCAGGGAATCCTCATGAATACCACGACAGCCCCAACTAGACACTGACATAGCCTTCCAGTCAAGGACTGGATTATGGGTCTGTAACCATGGCAGCCCCAAAACAACCAAATCATGCATTTTATGTAGAACGAGAAAACGTATCACCTCGCGGTGTTCAGGAGTCATGCACATGGTAACCTGTGTCCAATACTGCGGCTTATTTTCTGCCAATGGCGTAGCATCAATACCCCTAAGAGGGATAGGATTTTCTAATGGTTCAAGAATAAAACCACAGCGCTTAGCAAATGAGAGATCCATAAGACTCAGGGCAGCACCTGAATCTACAAACGCCATGACAGGATAAGATGACAGTGAGCAAATCAAAGTTACAGACAGAATAAACTTAGGATGCAAATTACCAACGGTGACAGGACTAACAACCTTAGATATACGTTTAGAGCATGCTGAGATAACATGTGTAGAATCACCACGGTAGTAGCACAAGCCATTCCGGCGTCTATGAATTTTCCTCTCATTTCTAGTCAGGATTCTATCACATTGCATCAAATCAGGTGTCCGTTCAGACAACACCATGAGGGAATTTGCGGTTTTTCTATCACATTGCATCACATCAGGTGTCTGTTCAGACAACAACATGAGGGAATTTGCGGTTTTGCGCTCCCGCAACCGCCGGTCAATTTGAATAGCCAGGGACATGGTATCATTCAGACCTGTGGGAATGGGAAAACCCACCATAACATTCTTAATGGCCTCAGAAAGGCCATTTCTAAAATTAGCAGCCAGTGCACACTCGTTCCAATGTGTCAGCACGGACCATTTCCGAAATTTTTGGCAATACACCTCAGCCTCGTCCTGGCCCTGAGACATAGCCAGCAAGGCTTTTTCTGCCTGAATCTCAAGATTGGGTTCCTCATAAAGTAAACCGAGCGCCAGAAAAAAACGCATCAATATCAGCCAATGCCGGATCTCCTGGCGCCAACGAAAAAGCCCAATCTTGAGGGTCACCCCGTAAGAATGAAATAACAATTTTTACTTGTTGAGCAGAGTCTCCAGACGAACAAGGTTTCAGGGACAAAAACAATTTACAATTATTCCTGAAATTCCTAAACTTAAATCGGTCTCCTGAAAACAGTTCAGGAATCGGTATTTTGGGTTCAGACCTAGGATTTCTGGTAACATAATCTTGTATACCCTGCACACGAGCGGCAAGCTGGTCCACACTTGTAATCAAGGTCTGGACATTCATGTCTGCAGCAAGCTTAAGCCACTCTGAGGTAAAGGGGAAAAGAAAAAAAAAAATGAGAGAGGAAAAAAAAAAAAACTCAAAATATTCTTTCTTATAATCCCACTTCTGCAATGCATTAAACATTTAATACTGGCCTGGCATACTGTTATGACCCCAGTGGACAGGGTCTCAGAGGGACCCCAAAGCAAGATACAAGCCCCCCACAAATAATAACGGTGAGGTAAGAGGAAATGACAAACACAGAAATGAACCAGGTTGAGCAAAGAGAGGCCAGCTTACTAATAGCAGAATATAGCAAGATAACTTATCTGGTCAACAAAAACCCTATAAAAATCCACGCTGGAGATTCAAGAACCCCCGAACCGTCTAACGGTCCGGGGGGAGAACACCAGCCCCCTAGAGCTTCCAGCAAAGGTCAGGATACAGATTGGAACAAGCTGGACAAAAATACCAAACAAAACAAAAGCAAAAAGCAAGGAAGCAGACTTAGCTTGAAATACAGGAACCAGGATCATAGGACAAGAGCACAACAGATTAGCTCTGATTTCAACTATGCCAGGCATTGAACTGAAGGTCCAGGGAGCTTATATAGCAACGCCCCTGAACTAACGGCCCAGGTGAGGATATAGGAAAAGACAGACGCTCCAGAGTCAAATCACTAATGACCACTAGAGGGAGCAAAAAGCAAAATCACAACACAAGACGCCCCAAATGTATGGAGGTAAGTGCTGTGGTCAGATAAGACCAAAATTGAACTTTTCTGGCTACCAAAGTAAACGCTACGGTCTAGCTTCAAACCAACATAGCTCATCACCCCTAGAATGCCATCCCCACAGTGAAACATGGTGGTGGCAGCATTATGCTGTGGGGATGTTTTTCTAAAGCAAGGACAGGGAAAATGGTCCGAGTCGGGGGAAGATGGATGGTGCAAAATACAGGGTTATTCTTGAGCAAAACCTGTTTCAGTCTGTCAATGATTTGAGATTGGGATGGAGGTTCACCTTCCAACAAGACCAAAGATTCTCAATTGAAATAAGTTCTCCTGCATTACATGCACACTAAAGTTTTTAATTATTTTGTCCTATTTGTTGTTTGCTTCACAATAAGAAGAAACCCAGATTTTCACAGTTGTAGGCATATTCTTTACCTTAACTGATGTAAATCCTACAATAAAACAGTGAAATTCCTGGTTGTGATGTAGCAAAGCATGAAAAATGCTAAAGAGGTGAAGCCACTGTAGCACAATAGACCATGGACTATGCAATCACGTGATTTCTAAAGGGAACCTAAAAATAAAGTAACACTCAGTAGCACTATAGCATGCAAACATGAAATATTGTATACGAAATTTGAATTGCATTACTGCAATTCAAATCTCATATATTTCATATTTGCATGCTATAGCGTTACAGAGTGTTACTTTATTTGTAGGTTATGCATGGAGATGTCTACTCTTGGTAAGCACCTGTACACGCCTGATTTATGTTTAGGAAGTGACGGTCAGCCTTTTAATATTTTTAAAGGGTACCTGTCAGCTGATACATGCTGCCCAAACCAAGGACAGCATGTAACAGCCACTGGCTGTGTGATATCAGTCATATATGTTTGTTTCTGAAATATCCTTGTAATAACTGCCGGAGCCCGAGCCGTGTGGGTGATTAGTCATACAGGCGGGTTCTCCCTGCCTACGGACAGTGACTTGCAAGTGTATGGATACAGGCAGAGGCTTGTCAGTCACTATCAGAGAGCGGGAAGAACCTGTCAGGGACCTACCTGTATGACTAGCCAATAGTTCCCATGTGTAGGCAGCATGTATCAGTTGACAGGTTCCCTTTAAAACGCAATAAAAAATATCGAGGACCAGATATAGCTGCTGTTTTCTTTACATATGGCTGCAGTTTGTGAACTGTGGGCTCTGTAGTCAGAATTTCTAAAATCACTGTATTGGTAAGTTTCTTGCTTTTAACTTGTACGTCACTTCTAAAATGAAATAGTGTAGAAAGCACATTAATTGATGCTGATGGCCATTGTGTTCAGTCCCTACTAGATATCAGTGTATTAAGTTATTTCTCCCAATGCACTCTAATGTATTGCTAATAGTCAGAAAGTTTTATTATTTATGGCCATTAAGCATTTGAAATTTTAGTATAGTACACCATGTATTTTTCATCTGTTATCTATTTTCAATGCATATGCCACTAGTTTTCCCCACCATTAGTATTGATTTCCTCCTACTTAGTAAGCGCTTATCTACTATACGTCTTGTAACATTTATTAGACCTCCAGTATGTTGCCATTTATCTCTTGTCCTAATGGCTACTGTAGCCCATTTAATTCAGGGAAGTGCAAAAAAGTCATTTTCTTTGCCGATAATAATATTAATCATTGTGTAGCTGATTAAGTTGAGTTTCTAAGCTTAAATTTGACTATATCATATTAATAATAATATTGTTTATTTAATATGGCAGGTCAAAAATATTGCAGAAATGATAACATGTGCAAACCATCAAAATTGCCTCCAAGTGCGGCAGTCACACTCAGCACATCTGGTTTCAAACTCCGAGATAAATATCTTCAGTTTTCCAGAAGGTTAACATTTGCTAGATGAATTTTTCATGATGAATAACTCCCAATAATTGGTCTATATTACACCATGACTGAAGCAAGGATACAGCTTTCTATATACAGGTTGCATTTTTTCTAATGATTGGAGTTTTGGTATAAATCTGCAGTGTCCTAAAAGTTTAGATACTTTACCTGCTCCAAGAACTACCACATTATATTACCCAGTATTCTTTCTTATTTGCAGAATTTACTGAAAGACAGCACTGGTAAGTAAACCAGATGTTAGAGACAATTATAGATAAAAGGGCAGCCTGGTTGTATAATAGACTTGAGTTTTATTTGTTTTCTTTTTTTCTATTCACTATTCACTAGACTTTACCAATTAAGATAAATGCAATGTTTCAGTCTTCTCTCAAGTCTGTCAAAAGCAGGGCAGAAACATTTCAAATGGGTGAAAAAGAGAGACCTAAACTGTTCCTTAATTTCCATTGTGTTTCATTAAGTTTATCAGTAAAAAAGCATATTGCATACAAAATTGCCCTGTAGTCAGGTGGGAATTATCATTATTAATAGATATGAGCAAATCTGTTCAAGGAATTTTGAATTTGACTAAAGTTTTACAGTAAAATTCAGATTCTTTTAAATCCAAATTTTTAGCAATTTGCTTAGTGCAAGCATATCAAAATGGTAGACAGCTGGCCACCAATTTTCTGAATTGTAGAGAGCTGGAAAAAAATTCACACCTCTCCGCTCACCTGTCCCACAACTGCAGTCCACCGGCTGATGCTCTGCACATCTTTTTCAGTGATCTTCACTTAGCTCACTTAGGAGTATGCCACGCATGTCACAATGTATGTCATGACATCACAACACTTGATTTCACGAGGCACATCAGCCTGGGCCCTAATCATGCCTCAGGCGATGGGTGTCATGTGGTCATATAAGTGAACTGAGGAAGAGAACCAAAAGATCACTGAAGAGGACCTGCAGAGCACTGGACAATGGACAGCAGTGGCGGTACAGTTTAGCAGGGGGGTGACTGATTTTTTTCACCCTATGTTAACTATGTATAGAGGTTTGGAGAGAACACAGAGCATAATAAGAAACATTGAATTCAGATCAAATAGATGCATGACAGCCTGAGAGATAACTGCCCAGGGCACGATGGCTTCCAATCTATGAGGAATAAATGTAAATTCAACTTATTGTAAATATTGTAATTATAGCCACTTGGAAACACTCCTGCTGCTAAAAATAGTTAATCAATAATGTATTGATATATTCTATTGTATATCTTGATACTGTACATATATTCCAGCGGCAAATTACTAAAACAGTGAGGGCAGAATTATTGTTAATGGACACATAGTTATTTATTTGTTTTGTTAAGTTTAGCCCATCATATTTTTCAGAGCTTAACAGAAACCATCATCACTGTCCCCATTGGGAATCACAATTGAAATTCCTAGTATGTCTTTTGAAGTGTGGGAAAAAAACCCACACAAATACGGGGAGAATACACACATTCTTGGAAGATGTTGTCCTTGGTGGGATTTGAACCCAGGACCTCAGCACTGAAAACCACTAACTAACCTAACCTAACTAACTAACTAACTAACTAACTAACTAACTAACCACTAAGCCACCGTTAGTTGGGCAAACAAAAAGCAAAAGCACCCAGCACAGTAATATGTCTCCACACAGCCCTTTTTAAAATTATTAAGTCTACACATGGCCCCCTAAACACTATTATGTCCTCACAAAGCCCCCTACACATTATGGTATCCCCTCACCAAGTATGTCACCACAGAGGCCCCACGCAGTGATGTCCCCACATAGTCCTCTTACACAGTATGATATCTCCACAGAGCTCCTCCTATGCAGTATGATGTTCCCACATAGCTCCCTTGTACAGTATTATGTCCATATACAGCTCTTCTACACTGTATTTTGTCTCCATACGCCCCCTTTAACAGTATTATGTCCCCACACAGTCCTTTGCCTAGTATAATGTCCCCAAAAACACCCCCTACACAGTACAATGTTTTCACAAAGCCCCCTTTCATATTATTATGTCCTCACACAATCCCCTTCCCCAGTATAATGTCCCCACAAAGCCCCCTAACCACTATGATGTGCCCTCACACAGTATATCACCTCAAAAACCACAAACGAAGTACAGTGTACCCACACAGTCCTCCTACACAATATAATATCAGTGTGATGCCCCAGGGTCCTGATTGTCACAGTGGCATTGCTTTCCTCACGGGGAGAGTGATGTCACACTTGGAAGCGATGGAAGATTCCTTTTAACAGGTAATTAGCACATACAACACCATTCTGACTTCAGGCCAGAAGGGGGAGCTCTACACCCGACTTCAGGGGAGCTGTTCTCTCTTTGGTTGGGAGGAGGAGTTAGTTGCTAGGCAGTTGATAGGCAGTTAGGAAGATTTAGACAGTTGGTGACGGACAGCAGACTGGAGCAGTCTGAGGCAGAAGGACGGGTGAGGGCCGTACAGCCTAAAGTGCTGTAGCCCCTGGATAGCAAGATACAGAAGGAAGAACAGCCTTTAGCTAACGTGCCAGAGAGTGAAGCACAGAAGAGTGACAACAAGGGAGAATAGCTGGGACTGGGCTACCTACCTGATTGAGCGCAGACACCGATAGCTAGAAGACCGGGGCTTTTGTGGGACTCTAAGACACATAGCAGAAACCGGCAGCACAGCTGGATTAGGCATCACCTCTTTGCCCTAACACCCATGAGACACAGTGACATATAGAGCCCGGGTCATGATAGAGACCCTGTAAAAAGGCTCGAGTCACCTGTCATACGGGCTTGTGTCCCATTTACACAAAGGACAGAGATAACTGAGAGGACCTTGCTACAAAGCCATAAGCAGTAAGGGACTATAATAAAACAGCGCCAGAAGGAAGGCTTTTAACTCCACCTGATAAAGCTGGACTCTGAACTCGCTTCCAAGCCGGCCGGACCCTACCTGTACCTGTGACCGGGTGCCCTGGACTGTGGCTACCTGCTACCATCAGTAAACCAGGTAAAAAGACTGCAAAACTGTGTCCTTCATTCTTTACTGCACCACTCACCATCCTCCATCTATTCACTGGGAGCCCTGGGGACCTACTTCACCTGTGGGAAGTTATACCATCTGGCTGCCATAACATCACCCCAGAGTACCCCTTTAAGCAGAGTTGGTCATCCCTGACCATCCCTTTAACATGGGCGTCCAGTGCCACGGAACGGGTCACCGCCGCCGTGACACGTCCTTTTAAGTAACAGACAAGGTACCGAGTACCCCACGGCCCTGACGGGCGTTTAATCCCCACATAGTCTCACACAGTATAAAGTCCCCATAAAGCACTCCCTACACAGTATGATGTTTCAAAAAAAACCTTACAGTTTTTTGTCCCACATAGCACCCCTTGTACAGTTTTGTGTCACCACACAGCTCCCTTGCACAGTACTATGTCCCCACATAACCCCGTTCCCCAGCATTATTTCCCCACACAGATCTCTTCTCCATCATTTGGTTGCCACAGTTTCCCACAATGTACTGTTAATAAAAAAAAAAAAGTTAAATAAAACAATTCCACTAGCCCCATTTCCTTGATGCTCTTGCCTGCATTGTGCACTGAAGCACAGCTGGCACGATGTAGTGATGCCATTGTTCCTGATGCACTCTCAGATGCACAGGCTCAATGATGGAGGAGGGAGCTGACGGCTCACTGTTCCATCATTGTTTTCACCGAAATCTGCATCCCGAGGATGCAGATACTGGTGAAAGAAAGACACCTGTCGAGGATGGGGAGGGACTAGCTGCGTGGTGCAGGATTCTACTATATCCAGCCCTCTGGCAATCACAGACCGCACAAGAACAGCCAAAGTGCCACATGTGAGCCATGAGTTACACTTTGCCCAAGTCTCATCTAGCAAATAACAGAAAACGATTAATGTTATTTGTTAAAAGAAGTGTACACTTGGCATACAGTTGCATTTTTTTAAAGATATACTCTAGCTGTATTCGGTAGATATATTGTGAATAGATACTGTCTGCCCGCACAGCATAGTGCTGACTAGGGTTGAGCGACCTTTAGTTTTTTAGGGTCGAGTCGGGTTTTGTGAAACCTGACTGTCTTAAAAGTCGAGTCGAGTGAAATCGGCCGACCACCGTGAAAAGTCGGGTTTCGGCCGAAACACGAAACCCAATGAAGGAATTAAATTTTTTTGTTTCTCTCTCTCTCTCTCTCTCTCTCTCTCTCTCCCCTCCGTCCCAGCACAGAAAATTTCGTATTGCACATTCCAAATCCCTACTGCGCACAAGCGATAACATGACGATAGGCGTTCACTCCCCTAAGACCTATGTCATCACTCTGCCCACGCTCCTTCATTGGCTGAAAAAATGGCGCTAAACGCATCATACGAAACGCGACTTTGGCGCCAAGATCGCGTAACGCATGGCCGACCCCGCACAGGGATCGGGTCGGGTTTCATGAGACGCCGACTTTGCCAAAAGTCGGCGACTTATGAAAATGCACGACCCATTTCGCTCAACCCTAGTGCTGACCACTCTAAGTTTTTTGCATTATGCTTTTGGGGTGTATGGCATTTTGGTCATGCATCTTACCACTGGTGGACACAGACAGAAAGGGGCCCTGTACAAGAACAATATATGGGCCACTAAAACTGCCAAATTTCACCTGCTGTGGAGGTATAAATGGGCCCACTTACCTCTTGTGCCCCAGTGCAAATGCACAGGTTGCATAAATATGTTCGCATCTGCATCTTGCCCATTTGTCTGTCAAAGATGATTTTAAGTAGAATAAATAATAGCTGCAACATATTCTTTACCAATTGTAAATATTTTTCTAATATAATATGTAATAATTCATGCCCATCAAATCATAATGTTACATTTTTGGTATGTTGAGAGATTGGGATATCTACCTTCTGGCTTGTGGCTATGATATTTTAAGTAGCTAGCCCATGGAAAACACAATTTAAAATATTCTTCTATAGGAAACTAAATATCACCAACTGAACTATTACATGTGCTTGGATTATGTCCAACTGCTAGTAATAAATGAAATTGATCCTCACCTGCACATTGCTTAAACCATGATATCATTCTTTTTATATCATAGCAGTATATATAAGAAATGTAAGTAAGCAGTAACCTTCAAATAAAGTTAAAAAAAAATTAAAGCGCATGGTCCACAGTGAATTTCTCTGTACTGTGCTCAGCAGCAGGCCCCATGACTTTAGGACACTTCATCACAAGTACGGTAGTTATGCAAATACCATTGTGAACACAAAAGCATATGAATGCTGGTGTCACGCCGTTCTGTCTGTATCTGGTTTTCGGCGTGACAATGCATATGTTTGCTTTAACCCTTTACTCTTTTCCCCCTAATTTGAGCTGGGATACTGATGGCTATTACCTGAATGGAGCCTTCTTAGTTCCCAGCTCTGCTGCGCAGCCGTACATGGGTTAGGTCTTTTATATTGCTTACCTTCCTCAGGTGCAGTCCCTGGTTGCTGCTGTGGAAGCTGTCCATGGGTTGTGAGGTCATTTGCAGCTGGTGCATGACTTTTCACGTGTGTCAGTGCGTGCAGTCACAGCCAGGTGCCCTGAGCCTCAGTCCCTGCACTGATTGTGCTGTAATGGTATCTGTGTGTGCTAAGGGTGTGTGCGGCAACACCTCCCCTGCTTTTAGCAGGGTTAGGGTGTGTACTTGAAATGCTGTCCCCAGCCAATTGCTGAGGGGCAGCTCCTATATAAAGTTCCCCTTCCCTATGGGCGGGGCCTGAGATACTCACAAAGCTCTTGAACTTTGCTATGTGTGTTTGTGTTCCTGCACCTCTCCTGTCTATGTTTTGGTACCAAAGTCCTTGCCTTGATTCCTGTTTTGTCCTGTTCTGGAGGTGGTATATCCAGGCCCGAATCCTTGATCCTGTACCTGTCCTGTACCTGAACCTGTCTGAACTGTGTCTGCTGTGATTATGTTCCTGGAATCCCTCTGCATCTGGAGCCTCACTCCCAGTGACTTTGAGTCTCTTGAAACCGGTGTTTCTGCTGAGCATCTACTACTCTGTGCTCTGACTACCATGCGGTGTTAACCCCGTCTGGCTCACATCCAGTATTGCGGTGCTTGCACCATCACGCTTGAGTTCCTTCCTAGGTCCGATGCCTGGAGCCTGACGACCGCAGTCTGGAACCTGATGACCGCTGCCTGGAGCTTGGAGCCTGATGACTGGTGGTGCCTGTAGGTTATGTCGGATGTCTGGAACTGAACGACTCCTGTCTGATGTCTGCTGGTGACCCTGGGTCCAGATGTCCTGATGTCCTGTCTGTACACTGTTGTCCTGCCTGTGTCCTGACATTCTTGTGTGTCCTGATGTCTTACCTGCATCATGATGACCTCATGTTCCCTGATGTCCTGATGTCCTTCCTGTGTTCTATGTCCTGATGTAACTGATGACCTGGGATGCCACGCCAATGTCCCAGCTGATGACCTGGGCTGCCACGTCAGTGTCAGATGACTATCCGATGTCCTGATGACCTCGTGTACCCTGATGTCCCGATGACCTCATGTGTCCTGATGTCCTGTCTGTACCCTGATGTCCTGCCTGTGTCCTGATGTCCCTCCTATGTGTGCCTCGGTGATCCGTTGGTGCCTTTTGGTCCACTGGGTGGTACCCATCTAGGAGGTGTTTAATCGGGAGCCTGGCAGAGTCTTGTTTGGTTTATGTACTATGTGATTTTACTTTAGTAAACTTTACTGTCTCTATACCTGAAGTTGTGCGGTGTAATCAAGTCCTACATATCTCTTTCCTTGTCCACATGCTCAGCTGCCACAGAACCCCGATCTCTGCCCTCCCCTAGTTCGGTGTTGTGAATTCTGCTCTTGGGCTCCCTCCGGTGGTTGTTGGTGGTAGTGCAGTTGTCTTGGGGTTGTAATCTGGGCAGGTGTTTCTGCTGATTGCAGCTCCATTAGGTATTTAGGTGTGCAGGCTTCATGAGTCAGTGCCAGTTGTCCATTGTATTTGGAGGGATTGCATGTCTCTCTGGCTCCTCATGCCATGCTGCCAATTCAGATAAGATAAGTGTCTGGTTTTTTTTTGTCTCTGTGCACACATGCAGTGTGCTTTGCAATTCAGTGCAATTTATTGTGTTTTTGTCCAGCTTAGACTTTGTTTGGATTTTTCAGTCATGCTGGATTCTCAGGAGATGCAGATATACTTTCTATGTCTTTAGTTAGATGTGGAATATTGTATTATTATCTGCTGTGGATATTTTTAGGATTTTAATACTGACCGCTTAGAATTCTGTCCTATCCTTTTCTATTTAGCTAGAAGTGCCTCTTTTGCTAAATCCTGTTTTTATGCCTGCGTGTGTCTTTCCTCTTATACTCACAGTTAATATTTGTGGGGGGCTGCCTATCCTTTGGGGTTCTGCTCTGAGGCAAGATAGAATTCCCATTTCTATCTATAAGGGGTATTTAGTTCTCCGGCTGTGTCAAGGTGTCTAGGACGTGTTAGGAACATCCCACGGCTACTTCTAGTTGCGGTGTTAGTTTAGGGTTTGCGGTCAGTGCAGGTACCACCTACTCCTGAGAAAGTATCTCATGCTGCTCCACGGTCACCAGATCACAACAGTTCGGGTAGGCGCGGGTCCCCCTCTGTGGTTTAAAGGGTCTGTATTTCATCCCCGGGGGACATGCGCCCCATGCCTTCTGAGGTTGGTCAGCTTGGGGGCGTCTATGGGCTGGGCCGCATCTGCGGCTGCAGCTGCATCATGACAGCTGGTTTTCCTACCAAAGTGTATATATAAATATTTTTTTTCCAATTTTAGAAAACAGGTTTCTTGCAATGCCATTTTATAGGGAACTCAGATTTACATATCCTTAGGCAGATGTAGATGTCACGACCCACCTGTCAGGTGACCTGGGACTAGGGGTTCCTTCCCTGTCTCTACCACCACGATGCGCCCTAGCTCACCCTATTACCCAGGATACTTAAGGTGAAGATGCCGGGGCCACCACCCTTGCCTTATCTCCTGAATCAGCCCTCTGTCTGTTCTCTTCCCCCACCCAGGGAAGAGGGATGCTACTGTGCACCGCAGTACACCAACCCGATGAACAAGGCAACAGAAACAAGGGTAAATTGAAAATACCAAGCATACAAATATTCACTCACATATAACAGACAAATGCACTGGGGAGTGGAGGATGGGGAATAACCAAAGTAAAAGGAGGGAATTATCATACTTACAAACCACACAACAGTCACAGATAACTCCTGCAAAACTCCTCATATAAACACCTCTCCTTCCAAACCATGCTGATAAAAGCTAGCTCTGACTTGGGTTTGAATCAGGTCCCATAATATAAATGGATGGGAGTGGCTAACTGAGCTCAGCTGAGAGCTCATACTCCCAGAGTTTCCAACATGGCCGATTAACCCCTCTTTTGCCAAAAGAAATAAACACCATTTAAAAAGAAGTGCTTCTTTTCAGTGCAGGAGTAGGAGCAATCTGACGCTGCGGTCTTCTGGCTCCTCTCTGTTGCGTTAACCCCATGACAGTACATAGATATATGTTAAGTGGAGAGGGTGTTTTACATCCATATTTTCTTGGCATGACTGTTGAAAATATGCTTGATAAAGGTCCTTGGACCGAAACGTCGCCGCAGGAGGCAGATTAAAACGTAAGATTATTATCATTGTCCATTGTGGCGCTGTCTTTTTGATTCTCTTTTGAATATGGACTTGTATCCGGGTTGGATCCCCTGGTGTTGACGTGCGCCCTTTTGCACATGGAGGCTGTATGGACATAGGGTGCGGTTTAACCTCTTCTTGGATTGTTGAAAATATATATCTTTCTGATATCATGTATGTTTTGTTCTCGAAACTTGGAGACAACGAGATATCACCCTGCTTCACACTGAACGTTATTCACCCCTGGGTTATCCCTTATTGTCTTTTCCAAGTTTTTTTTTTTATCACAGGTTGAAGACATGCATTTCTAAACATTTAGAGAAATTCATGGCTGAGACAAGGTATTCTGAACCCCGAGCCGAAGGCAACCCCGATGAACCATCAGCCCCAAGCAAACAAATGGGTCAAAAGAAAGGTGACAGGACCGCTAACAAACCCCTCCCTCCGATGGGTCAAGTAGCAAGTTCTGATGAGCACTTCCACTAGAACTGTTACCTTTCTCACCAGAACTGTTACCTTTCTCACCAAAAAATACCAGCTACGTAAAAGAAAAGTTGTGTAGTTTATGGGTGAGGTCCAACAGGGAGTGCAATTTCACAATTAGATATGGAATCATTGATTATTTGTTGATCATTTACATAATAGAAAGGAGAAATAGTGATTTGTTGTGAATTCCGCTCTTGGGCTCCCTCCGGTGGTTGTACGTAGCACTTTTGTGAATTCTGCTCTTGGGCTCCCTCCTGTGGTTTTGAGTGGTATAGCTGCTTCTTGGATTTAGCATTAGCAGCTGCTTCCACTGATCGTCTTTCTGGCTCGGCTATTTTAGTCTGGCCTTATTCCTCAATCAATGCCAGTTGTCAATTGTTCCTGCTTGGAGCCACTGCTCTTTTGGATTTCCCTGACACTCTGTCCAGTTCAGCAAAGATAAGTCCTTGCTTGTCTTTTGCAGTCCATTTGTTGTGGACTTTATTGTTCAGCACATTCTATGTTTTGCTCATTTGTCCAGCTTATCAGTATGGATCTATTCAGCTAAGCTGGAAGCTCTGGGCTGCAGATTTTGCCCTCCACACCTTTAGTCAGGTGTGGAGATTTTTGCATATCTCTGCGGTGGACTTTTTCTAGTTTTTATTACTGACCGCACAGTGTTCTTTCCTTACTATGTATATAGCTAGAAGTGGCCTCCTTTGCTAAATCTTGTTTCATACTATGTATGTCATTTCCTTCTCCTCTCACAGTCAATATTTGTGGGGGGCTGTCCTATCCTTTGGGGATTTTCTCTGAGGCAAGATAGCTTTCCTGTTTCTACCTTTAGGGGTAGCTAGTTCTCCGGCTGTGACGAGGTGTCCAGGGAGTGACAGGAACATCCCACGGCTACTGCTAGTGTTGTGTTAAGATCAGGAACTGCGGTCTGTATAGTTACCACCTGCTCAGAGCTAGTCGCATATCGCTCCTAAATTACCAGTCCATAACAGTGATCATCCCTGACATCCTATTTTAAATTTCAGAGCCAAGGATAGCCACAGAAACTAATATAGCCTAACTATAATGGGAGCCATTTGATTTCAATTAGGATTTCCAGCATTTGACAGATATTCAAGTGGAAACTAATCAGACCCCACTATAGATAAAGGCATATGTATAATTTTTTTTTTCATGCGACAAATACAGTTTGCAACAAAAATGATGGTGGTTCTGGCTTCACATTCCACTATTGATAGTGGCTCTGGGGACATATTCATGTTCTGATTGTGGTCCTGGTGACATATTATTGTAGTGCTGTTTGTTCTGTTGCTGTATTCATCACTATGTATATAGCTAGAAGTGGCCTCCTTTGCTAAATCTTGTTTCATACTATGTATGTCATTTCCTTCTCCTCTCACAGTCAATATTTGTGGGGGGCTGTCCTATCCTTTGGGGATTTTCTCTGAGGCAAGATAGCTTTCCTGTTTCTACCTTTAGGGGTAGCTAGTTCTCCGGCTGTGACGAGGTGTCCAGGGAGTGACAGGAACATCCCACGGCTACTGCTAGTGTTGTGTTAAGATCAGGAACTGCGGTCTGTATAGTTACCACCTGCTCAGAGCTAGTCGCATATCGCTCCTAAATTACCAGTCCATAACAGTGATCATCCCTGACATCCTATTTTAAATTTCAGAGCCAAGGATAGCCACAGAAACTAATATAGCCTAACTATAATGGGAGCCATTTGATTTCAATTAGGATTTCCAGCATTTGATAGATATTCAAGTGGAAACTAATCAGACCCCACTATAGATAAAGGCATATGTATAATTTTTTTTTCATGCGACAAATACAGTTTGCAACAAAAATGATGGTGGTTCTGGCTTCACATTCCACTATTGATAGTGGCTCTGGGGACATATTCATGTTCTGATTGTGGTCCTGGTGACATATTAGTGTAGTGCTGTTTGTTCTGTTGCTGTATTCATCACCAGAATAATCATCAGTACATAAATACAAAACCAAAATCATCATAAGTACATAAATAGAACACCAGAGCTATTAATAGTACATACCGTAAATATGGTACCAGAGTTGTAATCAGTAAATATATAGGTTACTATAACTATCATCAGTAC
Organism: Ranitomeya variabilis; assembly: GCF_051348905.1. Taxonomy (NCBI): domain Eukaryota; kingdom Metazoa; phylum Chordata; class Amphibia; order Anura; family Dendrobatidae; genus Ranitomeya; species Ranitomeya variabilis. The sequence goes on from NC_135236.1 coordinate 326,958,125, forward strand.
ATTAATACAACACAGAAACCCCATCAGTACATGCATATGGCACCACAATCATCATCAGTACATGACTATATCAAAAAGCTTAGAACAGCAATCAATTGTAATGTCTTGTCAGCCCCATATACAACTCCCAGTATGTCCTTAACCCCTTCATGACCCAGCCTATTTTGGCCTTAATGACCTTGCCATTTTTTGCAATTCTGACCAGTGTCCCTTTATGAGGTAATAACTCAGGAACGCTTCAACGGATCCTTGCGGTTCTGAGATTGTTTTTTCGTGACATATTGGGCTTCATGTTAGTGGTAAATTTAGGTCGATAATTTCTGAGTTTATTTGTGAAAAAAACGGAAATTTGGCGAAAATTTTGAAAATTTCGCAATTTTCACATTTTGAATTTTTATTCTGTTAAACCAGAGAGTTATGTGACACAAAATAGTTAATAAATAACATTTCCCACATGTCTACTTTACATCAGCACAATTTTGGAAAAACATTTTTTTTTTGCTAGGAAGTTATAAGGGTTAAAATTTGACCAGTGATTTCTCATTTTTACAACAAAATTTACAAAACCATTTTTTTTAGGGACCACCTCACACTTGAAGTCAGTTTCAGGGTTCTATATGGCTGAAAATACCCAAAAGTGACACCATTCTAAAAACTGCACCCCTCAAGGTGCTCAAAACCACATTCAAGAAGTTTATTAACCCTTCAGGTGTTTCACAACAGCAGAAGCAACATGGAAGGAAAAAGTGAACATTTAACTTTTTAGTCACAAAAATGATCTTTTAGCAACAATTTTTTTATTTTCCCAAGGGTAAAAGGAGAAACTGGACCACAAAAGTTGTTGTCCAATTTGTCCTGAGTACGTTGATACCTCATATGTGGGGGTAAACCACTGTTTGTGGGCACGGCAGGGCTCGGAAGCGAAGGAGCGCCATTTGACTTTTTCAATGAAAAATTGGCTCCAATCTTTAGCGGACACCATGTCGCGTTTGGAGAGCCCCCGTGTGCCTAAACATTGGAGCTCCCCCACAAGTGACCCCATTTTGGAAACTAGACGCCCCAAGGAACTTATCTAGATGCATAGTGAGCACTTTAATCCCCCAGGTGCTTCACAAATTGATCCGTAAAAATGAAAAAGTACTTTTTTTTCACAAAAATTTTTTTTAGCCTCAATTTTTTCATTTTCACATGGGCAACAGGATAAAATGGATCCTAAAATCTGTTGGGCAATTTCTCCTGAGTATGCCGATACCTCATATGTGGGGGTAAACCACTGTTTGGGTGCACGGCAAGGCTCGGAAGGGAAGGCGCGCCATTTGACTTTTTGAATGAAAAATTATCTCCATCGTTAGCGGACACCATGTCGCGTTTGGAGAGACCCTGTGTGCCTAAACATTGAAGCTCCCCCACATGTGACCCCATTTTGGAAACTAGACCCCCCAAGGAACTTATCTAGATGCATAGTGAGCACTTTAAACTCTCAGGTGCTTCACAAATTGATCCGTAAAAAATGAAAAAGTACTTTTTTATCACAAAAAAATTTTTTTAGCCTCAATTTTTTCATTTTCACATGGGCAACAGGATAAAATGGATCCTAAAATTTGTTGGGCAATTTCTCTTGAGTACGCCGATACCTCATATGTGGGGGTAAACCACTGTTTGGGTGCACGGCAAGGCTTGGAAGGGAAGGCGCGCCATTTGACTTTTTCAATGGAAAATTAGCTCCAATCGTTAGTGGACACCATGTTGCGTTCGGAGAGCCCCTGTGTGCCTAAACATTAGAGCTCCCCTACAAGTGACCCCATTTTGGAAACTAGACCCCCAAGGAACTAATCTAGATGTATAGTGAGCACTTAAAACCCCCAGGTGCTTCACAGAAGTTTATAACGCAGAGCCATGAAAATAAAAAAATATTTTTCTTTCCTCAAAAATGATTTTTAGCCCGGAGTTTTTTATTTTCCCAAGGATAATAGGAGAAATTGGACCCCAAATGTTGTTGACCAGTTTGTCCTGAGTACGATGATACCCCATACGTGGGGGTAAACCACTGTTTGGGCGCACGGCAGGGCTCGGAAGGGAAGGCACGCCATTTGGCTTTTTGAATGCAAAATTAGCTCCAATCATTAGCGGACACCATGTCGCGTTTGGAGAGCCCCTGTGTGCCTAAACATTGGAGCTCCCACACAAGTGACCCCATTTTGGAAACTAGACCTCCCAAGGAACTAATCTAGATGTGTGGTGAGCACTTTGAACCCTCAAGTGCTTCACAGAAGTTTATAACGCAGAGCCATGAAAATATAAAATTATTTTTCTTTCCTCAAAAATGATTTTTTAACCCACAATTTTTTATTTTCCCAAGGGTAACAGGAGAAATTGGACCCCAAAAGTTGTTGTGCAGTTTCTCCTGAGTACGCTGATACCCCATATGTGGGGGTAAACCACTGTTTTGGCACACGTCGGGGAGCGGAAGGGAAGTAGTGACGTTTTATAATGCAGACTTTAATGGAATGCTCTGCTGGCGTCACGTTGCGTTTGCAGAGCCCCTGATGTGCCTAAACAGTAGGAACTCCCCACAATTGACCCCACTTTGGAAACTAGACCCCCAAGGGAACTTATCTAGATGTGTGGTGAGCACTTTGAAGCCCCAAGTGCTTCACAGAAGTTTATAACACAGAGACGTGAAAATAAAAAATGTGTTTTCTTTCCTCAAAAATATTTTTTTAGCCCAGAATTTTTTAATTTTCCCAAGGGTAACAGGAAAAATTTGACCCCAAAAGTTGTTGTGCAGTTTCTCCTGAGTACGCTGATACCCCATATGTGGGGGTAAACCACTGTTTGGGCACATGGCGGGGCTCGGAAGGGAAGTAGTGACGATTTGGAATGCAGACTTTGATGGAATGGTCTGCGGGAATCATGTTATGTTTGCAGAGCCCCTGATGTGCCTAAACAGTAGAAACCCCCCACAAGTGACCCCATTTTGGAAACTAGACCCCCCAAGGAACTTATCTAGATGTGTGGTGAGCACGTTCAACCCCCAAGTGCTTCACAGAAGTTTACAACGCAGAGCCGTGAAAATAAAAAATCATTTTTCTTTCCTCAAAAAAGATGTTTTAGCAAGCAATTGCTTATTTTCACAAGGGTAACAGGAGAAATTGGACCCCAATATTTGTTGCCCAGTTTGTTGTGAGTACGCTGGTACCCCATATGTGGGGGTAAACCACTGTTTAGGCGCACGTCAGGGCTCGGAAGGGAAGTAGTGACATTTGAAATGCAGACTTTGATGGAATGGTCTGCGGGCGTCACGTTGCATTTGCAGAGCCCCTGATGTGCCTAAATAGTAGAAACACCCCACAAGTGACCCCATTTTGGAAACTAGACCCCAAAAGGATCTTATCTAGATGTGTGGTGAGCACTTTCAACCCCCAAGTGTTTCACATAAGTTTATAACGTAGAGCCGTGAAAATAAAAAATAATTGTTCTTTCCTCAAAATTATGTTTTAGCAAGTAATTTTTTATTTTTGCAAGGGTAACAGGAGAAATTGGACCCCAATAGTTGTTGCCCAGTTTGTCCTGAGTACGCTGGTATCCCATATGTGGGGGTAAACCACTGTTTGGGCGCACGTCGGGGCTTGGAAGGGAGGGCACACCATTTGACTTTTTGAACGCAAGATTGGCTGGAATCATTGGTGGCGCCATGTTGCGTTTGGAGACCCCTGATGTGCCTAAACAGTGGAAACCCCTCAATTCTAACTTCAACACTAACCCCAACACACCCCTAACCCTAATCCCAACTGTAGCCATAACCCTAATCACAACCCTAACCCCAACACACCCCTAACCACAACCCTAACCCCAACACACCCGTAACCCTAAATCCAATCCTAACCCTAATTCCAACCCTACCCACAACTGTAACCCCAACACAACCCTAACCCTATCCTTAACCCTAACCACAAGCCTAATCTTAACCCTATTTCCAACCCTAGCCCTAATTCCAACCCTAAGGGTACCGTCTCACATAACGATTTACCAACGATCACGACCAGCGATACGACCTGGCCGTGATCGTTGGAAAGTCATTGTGTGGTCGCTGGGGAGCTGTCACACAGACCGCTCTCCAGCGACCAACGATGCCAAGGTCCCGGGTAACCAGGGTAAACATCGGGTTACTAAGCGCAGGGCCGCGCTTAGTAACCCGATGTTTACCGTGGTTACCAGCGTAAAAGTAAAAAAAAAAAACGTACATACTCACATTTTGGTGTCCTTCAGGTCCCTTGCCGTCTGCTTCCCGCTCTGACTGAGCGCCGCTGTACAGTGAGAGCACAGCGGTGACGTCACCGCTGCACTCTTCTCTCACTTTCCGGCCGGCAGACAGTCAGAGCGGGAAGCAGACGGCAAGGGACCTGAAGGACACCGAAATGTGAGTATGTACGTTTTTTGTTTTTTTTTACTTTTACGCTGGTAACCACGGTAAACATCGAGTTACTAAGCGCGGCCCTGCGCTTAGTAACCCGATGTTTACCCTGGTTACAAGTGAGCGCATCGCTGGATAGCTGTCACACACAACGATCCAGTGATGACAGCGGGAGATCCAGCGACGAAAGAAAGTTCCAAACGATCTGCTACGACGTACGATTCTCAGCAGGATCCCTGATCGCTGCTGCGTGTCAGACACAGCGATATCGTATGGATATCGCTGGAACGTCACGGATCGTACCGTCGTAGCGATCAAAGTGCCACTGTGAGACGGTACCCTAACTCTAATTCCAACCCTAACCCTAAGGCTATGTGCCCACTTTGCGGATTCGTGTGAGATTTTTCCGCACCATTTTTGAAAAATCCGCAGGTAAAAGGCACTGCGTTTTACCTACGGATTTACAGCGGATTTCCAGTGTTTTTTTGTGCGGATTTCACCTGCGGATTCCTATTGAGAAACAGGTGTAAAACACTGCGGAATCCGCACAAAATTGACATGCTGTGGAAAATACACAGCGTTTCCGCACGGTATTTTCTGCACCATGGGCACAGCAGATTTGGTTTTCCATAGGTGTACATGGTACTGTAAACCTGATGGAAAACTGCTACGAATTCGCAGCGGCCAATCCGCTGCGGATCCGCGGCCAATCCGCTGCGGATCCGCGGCCGATCCGCTGCGGATCCGCGGCCGATCCGCTGCGGATCCGCGGCAATCCGCTGCGGATTCGCAGCCAAATCCGCACTGTGTGCACATGCCCTAACCCTACCCCTAACCCTAACCCTACCCCTAATTCTAACCCTAATTCTAACCCTAGTTCTAACCCTAACCCTAGCAGAAAAAAAAAATATATATTTTATTTATTTTTATTATTGTCCCTATGGGGGTGATAAAGGGGGGTCATTTACTTTTTTTTATTTTGATCACTGTGATAGGCTATATCGCAGTGATCAAAATACTTCTGAAATGAATCTGCCAGCCGGCAGACTCTGCGGGCGCAGTGCGCATGCGCCCGCCATATTGGAAGATGGCGGCGCCCATGGAGAAGCCGGACGGACATCGGGAGGCCCGGTAAGTATGAAGGGGGGGTGATCGGATCACGGGGGGGGACCGGAGCACAGGGGGGGGGACCGGAGCACAGGGAGGGGGCACCGGAGCACGGGGGGAGCGGACAGGAGGACGGAGGAGCGGACAGAACGAATTAGGGGGGCGGACCGCGCACCGGAGCACTGGGGGGGCGATCGGTGGGGTGGAGTGGGGGCAGATTAGGTTTTCCAGCCATGGCCGATGATATTGCAGCATCGGCCATGGCTGGATTGTAATATTTCACCGTTTTTTGGGGTGAAATATTAGAAATCGCTCTGATTGGCAGTTTCACTTTCAACAGCCAATCAGAGCAATCGTAGCCACGGGGGGGTGAAGCCACCCCCCCTGGGCTGAAGCACCACTCCCCCTGTTCCTGGAGATCGGGTGAAATTGGAGTTAACCCTTTCACCCGATCTGCAGGAGCGCGATCCCTCCATGACGCATACGCTGCGTCACAGGTCGGGAAGGCACCGACTTTCATGACGCAGCGTATGCGTCAAAGGTCGGGAAGGGGTTAATAATGGTAAGGAGATGCTGATAGTTATTGTTATCAGTCATTATCAGACTGTGGACCATACAGAAACAAAAGAACTGATAAGACATAGTCAATATCAACAAGTAAACATTTACATACAGGTACCTTACAGATGACTTCTCTGATTGAGTTGTTCTCTTTCATTTTGTCTCCACCTTGAACAGATGCCATAATGATTTTTCACATCCACATCTTATTTCTGCAGACTTCCATCTTCTCCGGTCTTGTGCAGCACATACTCAAAAATTACAGTGTTATTAAAATGCCCTCTGCATAAAAACATCTGTCCATACTATGTCCTAAATAAGCCTTTAATGGTATAAGACCTCCACACTGTCTGACATTATCAGCTATAACCGCCACATCGTTATCCCTTATGAACCCCAGTCTATACCATGGCTTTACCCCCTCCACTGTTTTCCCATACACTATCTTTATCCCCACACTCTATCCATTCCATTCCCTCTCTTCACAATATGTCCTCATACTCCCAACCATGCTGTCCTGTCCCCAATATTCACTAAGATGTCCACCACAGCACCCTATACAGTATAATGTCCTCAACAGCACCATCTATAGTATGGTCACTACAGCCCCCAATACTGGATGGCTACCTCAGACCTCGGTATGTCCCCTACAGCCTTCTATACAGTATGCTCACCACAGCTGCCTTTACAGCATTATGTCTCCACAGCCCATCGTATAATGTCCCTCTTGTGAGGGCCCACAACAAACCCTATTCTTATGTCTCTCAAACAGCCCCTCTGCTGATGGCCCCCAACAGCACCTCTTTTGATAATTCCCCAACAGCCCCTCTTCTGATAGCCACAAAAGCCAATCTTATGATAGCCACATTTCTGATAGCCCCCTAAAGCCCTTCTTTTGATAGCCCCAACAGCCCCTCTTCTGATAACCTCCAATTGTCTCACTTATGATAGCTCAAGAGCCCCTGCAATGATATCCCCCAATAGCCCCTCTAATGATAGCCCATGTTCTAATAGCCTCCCAAGAGCCCCTCTTCTGATAACTCCCCAAAAGCCCCTTTTATGATAGCACCCCAACAGCTGCTCTTCTTACAGCTCCCCAACAGCCCCTCTTTTGATAGTCGCCTCACAGCCACTTTTTCAATACCCCAACAGCCCCTTTTATGATAGAACCTCTTCAGATAGCCCCCCCAACAATCCCTCTTCTGATAGCCAAAAGCAGCCCCTTTTCTCATAGGCCACCAAGAGCCTCTTTTATAATAGCCCCCCACAACCCCTCAAGTGATGGTCCCCAACAGATCCTCTTCTGATGGTCTCCCAACAGCCCCTCTATTGATAACCATTCAACAGCCCCTGTTATGATACCCCTGTTGATAGCCCACCAACAGCCCTTCTTATGATATCCCCTCTTCTGATAGTCCCAACAACCCATCATATGATAGCCCCCCAACAGTCCCTCTTCTGATAGCCCCGACATACTCTATTATGATAGCCCCTCCAGATAGCACCCAACAGCCCCTTTTCTGTTAGCGTAATAATGGAAGAAAAAGAAAATACTGTAAGCTTATACTTACCTGAACCAGGTTCCCAATCCAGCGCAACCGCCCAGTCTCTTTTTCTGTCTAGTACAGCAGTGGGCGCTGGATGGAGCGATGAGATCACTGCATTGCGCCATCCAATGTCCCCTGCATGTGCTGTTTACAACAGGGCACATGCCGGAAGTAGCCTTCATTCTGATGGAGTTCCCAGCAAAGCAGGGAGCTAATTATAGTTCTGCTACTTTGCTGAAAGCGCGGTAAACAGCAATTGTATTCAGATCTTATAGAAGTGAATACAATTGAGTGCTGGGAGGGAGAGACGGCTGGGGCACTGTCAGAGAGATGTGTGAGCGACATCAGTTATTGTCCGTTCCCTGTCCGACAATGTGATGAATGCCTGCGTGTCAGAGGAAGGTCCTGGGTGGCCACAGGCATTCAGCAATATCATTTTTTCTCCAAACTGTGACCCCATTGGGTAGGTAGTAGGTAGCTCCCTAGGCAGGTGCTTAACCTGACTACCCATTGTGGCGGTCCTGGAGACTTTATTTGTATGAAAAGTATCTGGGCTTTGTACAGTAAAAATGTCAGGACCCATGAACTCTAACAATGTTGATGTACTAAAATGTGAAAATTTAGGCCGATACATACAGTGGCATGTAAAAGTTGTGTCAAAATTACTGTTCTCGTAAACAGTTAATCAAGTGTAAGATGAAATGATCTCTAAAAGGGCTAAAGTTAAAGATAACACATTTGTTTTGTATTATAGGCAAAAATATATAGTTTTTCATCTCTTACATTTTGAAAAATTTGCAAAAAAGGAAAATGGACCAATGCAAAAGTTTTGCATGCCACATGGTTAGTACCATCCATCCATACAAGCATCCAGCTTGTAAACTCTTTCTGTAGCTAGTAGTGTTGAGCATTCCGATACCGCAAGTATCGGGTATCGGCCGATACTTGCGGTATCGGAATTCCGATACCGAGATCCGATACTTTTGTGGTATCGGGAATCGGAATCGGAAGTTCTCAGTGTATGGTTCCCATTGTCTGAAGGAGAGGAAACTCTCCTTCAGGCCCTGGGATCCATATCCATGTAAAAAATAAAGAATTAAAATAAAAAATAGGGATATACTCACCCTCTGACGCGCCCTGGTAGTAACCGGCAGCCTGCTTTGCTTAAAATGAGCGCGTTCAGCACCTTCCAAGACGTCACGGCTTCTGATTGGTCGCGTGCCGCTCATGTGACCGCCACGCGACCAATCACAAGCCGTGACGTCATTCTCAGGTCCTAAATTCCTAGAATTAGGAATTTAGGACCTGAGAATGATGTCACGGCTTGTGATTGGTCGCGTGGCGGTCACATGAGCGGCACGCGACCAATCAGAAGCCGTGACGTCATGGAAGGTGCTGAACGCGCTCATTTTAAGCAACGGAAGCTGCCGGTTAACAGCGGTAAGGTGCAGGGGCCTCCGGACAGGTGAGTATATCAATATTTTTTATTTTAATTCTTTATTTTACACATTCATATGGATCCCAGGGCCTGAAGGAGAGTTTCCTCTCCTTCAGACCCTGGGAACCATCAGGATACCGTCTGATACTTGGTGTCCCATTGACTTGCATGGGTATCGGGTATCGGAATCGGCGAGATCCGATACTTTGCCGGTATCGGCCGATACTATCCGATACCGATACTTTCAAGTATCAGACGGTATCGCTCAACACTAGTAGCTAGCCAAGAATCTTGTTTGAGGGACTTCATTGATTCTTCCTTGGAAAATTCTTCCAGTTCTGTGAGATTCCTGGGTCATCCTGGGGACTCTGAGGGCCAATGTAATACCTTCAGCTTGTTCCTTTTGAGGGAATCTGTTGTGGATTTTGATGTGTGTTTATAATAATAACTCATTTGTAGAAGCGATCCTCTTTTCAACTTCAGCTTGTTTACAGATGGTGTTATGTTTGTGTATCGCCCAGAGCGGTGTACTCAGGTTGCCGGGCCGCATTGGATTCTGGGGGTCATGGGGATGGCAGCCCTGCCCAGAGCCTGTGCTCCGGGTACAGTGAAACAGGGATTAAAAATAAAAAAATGAAAAGGAAAACAAAAATTTGAAAAAAAGAGTTTGTGATGCCAGTTGGAGTGTTAGGCTGTAATATGGCCAGCACTGCAGATGATCCCTGGGTAGGTGATGGTGGCAGTGCAGGTATTTAACTCCCCTCCAACTAGAGCTGGTCCCCAGGGATAGTGATAGAAGTAGATAGTGCAGAGCAGTAAGGCAGGAGACAAGGAAAGTCACTTTATCATTTACTGATGTCCAAATACCGTTTCAGAGGATGGAATACAACTCTAGCCTGGTATACAGTCTGCTCTGCATGATGGGAGTTATCTCTCTCTCTCTTCTGAGATTCAGTATAAACTCCCTGCTGCACTAATCCCTTCAGGGATAAAGGTTTTCTGGAGTCTGAAACTTCCAGTACAGCCAAGTACTCACTGCGTTTTCTCCCCCGGCAACTTGCAGCCTAAATCCTATGTGAAGCACTTGTTTGTTCTTGAACAATCTCTCACTGATTCTCTGTTGCTATGGTGCTCCTGGGAAAACACTTCACTCCTGGTTATGAAAACCACACAGCATCTCAGCTTACCACCCAACTCTGGAAGTCTGGATGGCCTAGCTGATACCCTGATCCTTCTCAGCATGGTCCCTGGAGGAAGCACATGTCTCTCCTCCCTGAGCATTCTGTTTTCTTTTCTACTGTCCATTCACAGACTAACTATGCCCCTCCACTCCCAGTTAGGGTATCAGTGCAAACCTCTAAGCTTCAGGCAGAGTAAGGGAGCGGGGTAAATTGTGTGTGCAGTTGTCCCCAGCAGAGAAAGCATAACTCCCATAATTTGCTATGCACATATAAAATAGTACATATATGACCATTTTGTGGAGACACAGACAAAGGGCACCACATTTGCATTAAGAATTTGTTGAAACTTCATTTAATTCATTCTTTGATCCACCTCATGCTTAATGGTTAGGGAGATGTACTTTTCCTCAAATTCTGTGCCCTTTTTTATCCACACATACCTTTGATCATTGTGGCCAAAGTTCTATTATAATCTAATTGGTCCACATGACTTGTTTTGAAAATTCACCAGGCTTTTTTAGATGTTCTTCTGCATATTTCTGAAGCTGAATTTTATAGTGAAGATGCAGGGGAGTTTTTTTCTGATGGCTCTTTCATAAAGGCCATATTTGTGATTTTGTCTCTGAACACTAGAACAATGTACCACATCTCCAAAGTCTGTAAAAGCGGGGGTTCTGATTTGCCTCCTTAGCAATCCTACAAGAAGCTTATGTTGATCTCCACTGTTCCTGTTAGCTGCCGTTTCTTAATTTTTTTCTAACTGAAGAAAGGGCAACTTAAAAACACTTTACTACTTCTACTGCTTTGTGAGCCTCCACCATTTTAATTTTTAGAGTGCTAGGCAGCTGCTTAGAAGGACCCATAGTTAATGTTTTTTGGCACAATCTTAGAGGATGCTGGGTTTTTATAAAGCTGGGAAATTTGCATCACATGGCCTTTCCTAACGATGATAGTGAACAAGCCATAATCCTAACAGGAAAATTAAGGTCTGAAACCTTGGTCAAAGCTATCTGAGCACACAAATCTCTAAGGGTGCCCAAGCTTTTGCATTGTCCCATTTTACTTTTTGTAATTGTTAAAATGTAAAAAATGACAATAAATAGTGAGGAAAATAAATATTTGATACATTGCTGAATTTGCAAGTTTTTCCACCTACAAAGAATGGAGAAGTCTGCAGTTTTTATCGTAGGTACACTTCAACTGTGAGAGACAGAATCTTTAAAGAATCCAGAAAATCGAATTATGATTTTTACCTAATTAGTTTGCATTTTATTGCATAAAAAGTATTTGATACAATAGAAAAACAGAACACAATATTTGGTACAGAAATGTTTGTTGCGATTAAAGAGGTCAGACAATACCTGTAGATTTGACCATATTTGCACACATTGTCCTAGGTATTTTGGCACTCTCTTCCAGACAGTTCCTCTCCAGATCTTTTAGGTTTCTGGGCTGTTGCTGGGCAACATTGAGTTACAGCTCCCTCCAAAGATATTCTATTGGGATCAGGTCTGGTGACTGGCTAGGCCACTCGAGGACCTTGAAATGCTTCTTACATGCTTAGTTGTCATAGTTATGTGTTTCAGGTCATAGTCATGACGGAAGACCCAGCCATGATACATCACATTTTCAATGTTCTTACTGAGGGAAGGAGGTTGTTCGCCAAAATCTTGAGATACGTTACCCCATCTATCCTATCTTCATTACCTTGCAGTCATTCTGTCCCCTTTGCAGAAAGGCACCCTCAAAATATGATGTTTCTTCATATGCTTAACGGTTGGAACTGTGTTCTTGAGGTTGTACTCATTCTTCTTCTTCCTCCAAACACAGCGAGTGGTGTTGATATCAAAAAGTTCTAATCTGACCACATGAACTTCTCCCATGCCTCCTCTGGATCATTCAAATGGTTATTGGCGAACAATACTAACAGTATTGTTTGAAACTGTGGTTCCAGCTCTCTTCAGGTCATTGACCAGGTCCTTCCGTGTAGTTCTGGGCTGATTCCTGATTCTTATTAGAATCATCCTTGCCCCGCAAGGCGAGATTTTGCATGCAGCCCCAGACTGACAAAGATTGACAGTTATCTTGTTTTTCTTCCATTTTCTAATAATTGTGCCAACAGTTGTTTATTTCTCACCAAACTGCTTGCCTGTTGTCCTGTAGCTCATCCCAGCCTTGTACAGGTTCCTGTACAATTTTGTTCCTGGTGTCCTTAGACAGAGTTTTGGTCTTGGTCATGGTTGAGAGATTGGATTGTGGTTGATTGTGTGTAAATATATCTTTTACACAGGTAACAAGTTCAAACAGGTGCAATTAATAAAGGTAATGAATGCAGAATAATAGTGCTTCGTAAAGAAAAACTAACTGGTCTGTGAGAGCCAGAGGTCTTGCTGGTTGGTAGGTGATCAAATACTTATTTCATGAAATGAAATGCAATTTAGTTATTTAAAAATCATACAATGTGATTTTTTGTTTTGTTTTTATTTTAAGATTTTGTCTCTCACAGTCGAAATATACCTGCGATAAAAATTATAGATCTTTTCATTTTTTGCTGGTGGGAAAACTGTCAGTGTATCAAATACTTTTCCCCCCACTGTAAATATATATATATATATATATATATATATATATATATATATATATATATATATATATATATATATATATATATATATATATATATATATATATATATTTTTTTTTTACCTAAAATGCAACCTAAAATACAAGGGAAATGTGTCATCTTTAACTTCAGGCCTTTTAGAAAACCCCACCCCACTCCTGCACCTACTAGGTATGTACTGTGAGGTTTCTCATCTCATCGCTGGTAATACAATGCACTTGCAACCATATAGTTTGTCTGTAGAGATCTGCCACATCGTGGTATGATGCTAGGGTGATGCAGGGATGGTTGGCCAATGGCCCCTTTCTGAGATTTATGACCACCGTGAGCGCGCATTTACTTCCCCATTTCATACCATTGTACCTGTATTGTTAGGTTTTAATCGTTATTTAATAAAGGTTATATATTTATGGGACTTGATGACTGCTATTTTGTGTCTCTTCTTTGGTATATACTATTTGCAGTTGGCCCCCATTGATCTTGGTACACATGTAGCTTAATGATATGTATCGTTAATATTTTGATATATTTTGGATAGGACTTTCTACATGTAATATGCTTGCTACAATTTGTTTGTGTTGTGTAGTCATAGACGATGGAGAAATATGGTGAGAAATGACCCGTCTATTAAAGGGTGGATGAGGCGAGATTTTTTTGGTTTATGTTTTCTTCTGTTTTTAATTTTGCCATATATGTAAGTCATTATACAGGAAATATTGTTTCCTATCATTTTTTCTGTAAAATCTATTTTAACTTCAGTTTTGGATGATTTATTGACACTGCGTAAAAGTGGTGTAATAGTCTCACAACTTTGTGCCCTGCAGCGACCTAGGAGTTAGAGATGCCTCCAGGCATCTTCTCCATGCTGTTACCATTTCATTTGAGTGCTGTTTCCATCCATTTTAGGGACTTTCCAGCCCTCCTGGTAGGGTCTTCTGGAAAATTGCTCAAGTTTCTCATTGACTTCGATTATACTTGTTACTTGAGTAAAGCCCATTTGAGCATCCAACTAGCTTGATTAGAGTACCAAGCACTCAAGTATTTTAGTGCTCAATTATGACACTTGGATAAAACACAGATGGCTACAAAAGAAAATCATCTGGTTTGTTCTGCATGAAAAACAGCGTTGGACAATTTTTCATGCAATCATCTAAACCTAGTGTGGTTAAGTCACTGGCAAGGTGATGGAGAGGAGATATGTTTTTCTGAGGTTAATGGTTTCAGTGATGTAAAACCCAAAGGTTTTCCTCCAGCACAATAAGTGTTGAGAGGGGTTAACAGGCAATTTGTTTAAGGCCTCGGATTTTTGTGGACAATCGTAGAGATAGTGGGAGGTTGTCCACCTTATCTCCATCCCAGGGTGTAGTCTGGGGCTTAAATAGTCAGCCCTCAGGGACATTTAGTGGTTGGTAGGCCTGGGGAGTGGAGCATTGTGTCCTGTGAAGGAAAGCTGAACCCTTGGATGCCGATTTTTCTTGAGCGAGCAGATTTCCCACAGATGTATGGATTGTGTTATACCATTTTGTTTTGTCTTTCCTGTTTTGCCCTAAGGGCCATGTTTATTTTTTTCCTCATCATGGTTTATGCCACATGTGTATAATAAGCCCGTGAAGAACTCAAAAGTTATGGTGTTCATGTGCCTACCTCTGTGTCAGCTGAGTGAGCTGCTCTACCACACCAGCTTAAGACCAAGTTTATGCAGTGCATTTTTCTTTCTAAAGGTACCGTTACACTAAACGACTTACCAATGATCACGACCAGCGATACGACCTGGCCGTGATCGTTGGTAAGTCGTTGTGTGGTCAATGGGGAGCTGTCACACAGACAGCTCTCTCCAGCGACCAACGATCAGGGGAATGACTTCGGCATCGTTGAAACTGTCTTCAACGATGCCGAAGTCCCCCTGCATCACCCGGGTAACCAGGGTAAACATCGGGTTACTAAGTGCAGGGCCGCGCTTAGTAACCCGATATTTACCCTGGTTACCATTGTAAAAGTAAAAAAAAAAACAGTACATACTCACATTCTGATGTCTGTCACGTCCCCCGGCGTCCACAGGGTTACGCGCTGCTGCTTAGAGCTTCCTGCACTGAATATGTCAGCGCCGGCAGTAAAGCAGAGCACAGCCCTGCACTTAGTAACCCGATATTTACCCTGGCCACAAGTGAACACATCGCTGGATCGGTGTCACACACGCTGATCCAGCGATGACAGCGGTTGATCAGCGACGAAATAAAGTTCTGGACTTCTAGCTCCGACCAGCGATATCACAGCGGGATCCAGATCGCTGCTGCGTGTCAAACACAATGAGATCGCTATCCAGGACGCTGCAACGTCACGGATCGTCGTCCTTCTCGCTGCAAAGTTGCTTAGTGTGAAGGTACCTTAAGGCTGGGTTCACATTATGCTACTGGCATCCGTTAGACGGACTATGTTACACAGTGGCATAACACGGTGTATCGCAGTCCGTTAACACCACCATTGAGTCCAATGTCGGATGCATCACTAGCCCACACCCACAAAGGGCGTGCGCTAGCGATGTGCCGTCATTGAGTGATGGACCCTGTGACACAGGCTGCAGCATTTTCGGGTCCGTCACTGCTAGCGCAGATAGAGCATCTGCTAGCTCTATCTGCGCTAGCGCAATGACACATCGGCACTTGCGTTAACAGCAGCCCGTTAACGCATGTGTTGAACGGGCTGCTGTTAACGCAATGTGAACCTGGCCTTAGTGGGTCATCCAGCCTCTATTTCCAGACAGAGCACTAAAATCAGGCATAGCCATCTATTTTAAGGCTTGCGGTTTCAGCACATGCCTCTCTAATAGGTCTGCTCAGGTACAAGAAGCAATGATGTACTGTTTTTCAATCATCATTAGGGCAGATGGAAACAACCGTGTATTCTCTCATCCGAGAGAATCGGATCGATTATGCAAATAACACCTGAACGGTGTTTAATCAGAGTGTGATCATAGTGTGATCTTATGGATTATGAGAAGATGGAGAAAAAAAACTGACTCATAGACGAACATCAGTCAGAGTGTGATCCTATATTTTGTTGGCTCGCACTTGGACTGACTGGACTTATGGACAAACTCTTTCAAGATTAAAACATTATAGTTTAGGCAAAACATGTTGATATTTCGCAAATGTGGATTATTCATTATTTAATTTTCCCTTCGAGTACTCATGTAATGTGGTTGATGGTCTGAATAATCCCATCCGGTAAGCACCTGTGCCATGTAATCATTATGGACTGGAATGTGATGGTAATAGGGATGACAGCAGAATAAATAAGAATACTTGTTTATGACAAACAGGCCAAATTCCGTGTAAGTGTTTAGTTGAAATATTGCAGCAAATGAAATGCACATTGTCTTATTTTATGGTAAAATTGACATTTACTGCTATTAGTATCAGATGCTTTTGTAAAATGTTGGACGCTTTGTGCTTAGCATTCCTCCACATAGCACAGGTGGGTGTGGTTCTATTCAACTGCCTTGTAGATTCACTGTTGCCAGTTATTACTAAGAAGTCCCCAGTGCCATTGCTACAAAAGGTTATTGTGATATAACCCTTTTATTATAGCACATTAAATATATTTATTACCTGACAGTCATCAATGGAGTATTATCATATGGTCTACATAACAATGTTCTTGATTAGATTCAGAAATATAGAATATGAATCTATTTGGTAGAGGATGCATCTGCATAATGCAAGATGATTATCTCCTTATATTTAGCTTGACATCTTGGTACATTTTTGCTCAATATTTTGATACTAGATTTTGCAAAGGCAGAAATATTATGTGTCTCTGGTGAGTTATATTATCATTGTTTAAGGTAGATTGTTCATGTATGCTATCAATAAAATTTGGAATGTAGTGTATACTGAGGGGATATTATATGACATATCTGACATTTTACACATCTGTTATACAAGGTATCACCAGTAATGGCAGTGATTTTTTTAAATAGTTACAGGTACAATTTTTTAGGTAGATTTTACTATTCAAAACGTATTGAAAGCTGTTAGAAATTTTTTAAAATAGTCTTCTTTAAAGTATAAACCTTAGGTGAATAGACATTTTGCTCAAAGCAGAACATATGAATGACAATTTATTTAAAATGCAGCAATATCTCCATTCTCTCCACTGACAAGTTGAGCTTATAATTTTTTTATTAGATTAACCTCGCTAGATCAATTAAGTAAGATGAGCAAAACCTTCTTATATTAATTAATTCATAAAACTCAGACTAACAGAGTCAGAAAGCCAAATTCAGATTCTGTGTTAAACATCATTTCATATATTAGTGTTTAACTGTTCAAGAAAAGCTTACACTACATTTAAAGGGGTTGCCCACTACTAGGACAACCTCTTCTCATTTCCCATGTTTGGGCCCAATAAAATAAAAACACGTACTCAACTCCCGTGACAGCGCTATTCTAGCTGTGTCGGCACTCAAGTTTTTGGGGCACTTGTGCTGTTGGTTTGAGATGTGAGTCCTGTGCCCAATCAGTACTGGCATCGCTGCCCCCACCTTTGCACGTACAAGTAATCAAAAGGAAGTGAAAGCTGCAGCTGTCCACAGACCTCACAGCATAATAAACTTAGATGAAAAAGAAATGAAAAACGAATACCTCACTGCTCACCTGTAAGGCCGCCCCTGCTGCTCTCTGTCCATTGTCCAATCATCCTTGCCTCTTCTTTCCACCGTCATGTTTCTCATCTCCAACCACATCACTCTATGCTGGGACGTCTGGGCTTGTCCAGACATGCACGTCCCTGAGCGTTTTAAGGTAGCAATATTCATCTTAATGTTTTAATTTTGAGAAGACATATAGGGATATCCAAGGCCTAGCCATGCCTGGAAGTTCTTGCCATGAGTGAAGAGGGGGGAGATGGATCCAGCTTTTGATTGCAGAAAGAAGAAGTGAGGAGGATCAAACAGCAGGAAGCAAGCAGTGTGGCAGCTTAACAGATGAGCCGTGATGTGAGTATTAGGGTTTTTTTTATCCATTTGCTGACCTTCTACAGTTCAGCAAAATGATAGCCAGCTCTCAATTCAAGGTGAATTCAATTTCATAAAAAAAAAATGTCTTCTCTTTAGTTGGAAACTCAATAAAATAATGAAGGCAAATCCCCTATTATTTTTCCCTCTCCCAAATTATAGGCTGGTCAGAATAGAACATTGAGAGATGTATTTACAATAGAGATGAGAATCTAATTGGCATGTGAATGCCAGTATGCAAACTGCATACTGCTGGTCATGTAACTGCCCACTAAACCTGCCAATTGAGGGGAATCTTGACAGTGTGCATGTTGGAGGCCAACAAGGACAATGTATGTATGCTACGAACACTGGACTCACAATTGAGTCCACGAACTCAGGATAACACCAAAAGCCTACATTAAAGAGAGAGACCATGAGCTGTAAGGGAGGGGGCTGGATCGCAAAACCTATGAGGAAGGAAGACAATTGTATGCCCTGTAGTATATGGCCTTTTGTTCTGTTGATAAGAGTAAAGAAAGCACCTACTGTACATGTGAGATGGCAACTTGTCTGTCCTCTTGGAAGGTACATAAGCACTGTTCTTGATGGACATTTGTCTCCAGCCTAAATGGAATTTGAACCAGTCCTCAGGCTTTTTTGACACTGACTTTTTTGGCTATTTACAAGGATGCCATCTGCAGGAAGATGAAGACCACTGCAATCATGTTTGACCCTTGACCCTCTAATCCATTCTAGAATAATAACTGTCACCCCAAAACTTACCAGATTCCACAGTGCATAATGCATAAATGTATGATTTCAGAAAAATAGCTCAAGCTTAGAAAACCTCTATGAACAAATGGTAATTTCACAATTTCAATCACAGGTAATATTTACTGAATGTGAATAATAATCTATAATCACCATGTGGTCTATATGGATGTATCAATAACAGTCCA
Organism: Ranitomeya variabilis; assembly: GCF_051348905.1. Classification (NCBI taxonomy): domain Eukaryota; kingdom Metazoa; phylum Chordata; class Amphibia; order Anura; family Dendrobatidae; genus Ranitomeya; species Ranitomeya variabilis. The sequence continues at coordinate 326,976,951 of NC_135236.1, forward strand.
GCCTAAAAACCACATGCACAAAAACGAAAGCATCGTTGAACCGTTCCCAAATTGGTAAAAAGTCATCTCAATGTGGCTTTCATTTCCATGAATCAATTACTTTTCTGGTGTCATGCAGATAATTATTGTTCCTTCTTGTCATTCCTACTGTGCATTCTCGTCCTAATTCATACCATTTGACTCTAAGCCCACCAATGTGTCTGGCATACTATAAGCATATCAGAGGAAGGATAATTTAGCCCAACAGATTTCACATGCTCAGAATAGTTCCTTAACACAAAGGGATTATGTCACTTTGTGCCAATTATGCACCATGAATAATTTTGTCTAAGCTCAATGTTTCACACTAAAACTATGGAGATTTACATATGATACCATGCCTAATCATATGGCTAAATGGAATTTTATTTATAAGTAGCATTTAGCACAAAGCACTTGTGTTCAAATGATGTTCAGTACATTAGACTCTCAACCTGTGATATGTGTGCTATAGTCTCTGTCGTGTCACATACAATACAAAATGTTGTGGGCATCCTTGACAGTCAGTAAAAATGTTAGTAAGTATTGTATATCATTGGATATGCTATTGTGAATGAATCTGCAGCTATAAAACACATGCTGCGGCGCATGATAGAAAATGATACATACCATTACATGTAAGTATAATATACCTTTTGTCCATGCTGAATGAAACATAATCAAACTTAAAACCAAATTATAAAAATATCCTGGTGTTACTTTACTTTTAGGGTATGTGTCCCCGTTCAGGATGGCCGGAGGTTTGTACGGAGCGGCAAACCCGCTCCGCCCAAAGCTCCGCCCCTTCTGTAGACATGATGAAGCCGGATGTGTTCATTGCACACATCCGGCATCATCGCACCCCACACATAGGGCCCTGTGTTTTACCTTGCGGCGGCGCAGCATTGCCGCAAGGTACACGGACATGCTGCAATCTTAAAAGACGCGCAGCATGTCCGGAATCGCAGGGCCGCCGGGTGCGTGTTACCACACATAGTGGAGACGGGATTTGATAAAATCCCCTCCACTATGCTGTAACATCTGGATGCTACGTGTTTGACGCTGCGGCTCTACGCAGCGTCAAACACGCAGCGATTCATGAACATGGAAACATTCCCTAAGAGATGGCCAATAGGACAAGAGGAATGATAGGTCTTCAATATCACAGTCCTAGATAACTCCTTTAAAGTGTTCAATAAAACTAAGGTTCCTTGTATCACCTTGAAAATGGTAAAAACATGATATTTCTATCACAAACTATAAAGGTGACAGGCACAATATCAAAACAGACCTTATGAATAATACAGGACTGATTAGACACAGTCAGATGCAAAATAATAATTAAAGTGAATCTGTCAGTAAGTTTCTGCTACGTAATTTGATAACAGCTTAGTGTAGAAGCTGAGAGCCTGATACCAGAAATGTGTCACTTATTAGGATATATGTTACTGTTTCAATAAAATCAACTGGAGATTATCACTAGAGGACTATGTTACTAATGCCTGCTAGTCCTGCTGCTCTGTGTAACCCCGCCCCCTCCACTGGTACTGTTTCTGTCAATGAACTGTGTACACAGAAATCTGCAAATCAATTGTGTGGGTGGGGTTATAAGGGTTATAAAAGGCTCTGCATTATGAGCACTGCAAGATCTGAAGCAGAGAAAACTGTGATTGTATCAAAATGACAACATGCTGATGAGAAAGTTCCAAATCTCTGGAATCAGGGTCTCAGCCACTAAATCAAGCCATTCTTAGATTACAAATCAAAAACCTGATAAAAGGTTCCAACTAACTCCTTCAACCCCCTCAAATATTTTTTTTACCTTTATGACCAGGCCAAATTTTTCAAGTTGTGACCAGTGTCACTTTTTGAGGTAATAACTCTGGAACGCTTCAATGGATTCTAGTGATTCTGAAAGTACAATGAAGTACAAATTTAAATTCATTGTAGTGGTAACATTTGTTTGATATGACTTGCATTTATATGAAAATATCAGAAATTTTATCAAAATTTTGGAAATTTTGCAATTTTCAAACTTGTAATTCTTATGTCCTTAAACAAGAGAATTTTGCTACATATAATAATTAATAACTAACATTACCCCACATGTCTTCTTTACACCTGCATCATTTTTTAAACATATTTTTTTGTTAGGAAGTTAGAAGGACTAAAGATTTAGAAACATTTTTTCCAACAAAATTTACAAAACCATTCTTTAGTGACCACATCACATTTAAAGTGACTTTGGGGCACCTATATGACAGAAAATACCAAAAAGAGACACCATTCTAAAAACTTCACCCCACACAGTCTTCAAAATCACATTTAAGAAGTTTATTAAACTCTCAGGTGCTTCACAGAAATTAATGGAATGTGGAAGGAAAAATTTAACATTTTACTTTTTTACACAAAAAGTTTACTTTAGCCCCAAAACTTTTTATTTTCACAAGGGTCATAGGATAAAATGCACCACAAAATTTGCTGTGCAATACCCAATATGTGGAGGAAAACTACTATTTGGGTGCATGACAAGGAAAGGGAAGGAGCACAATTTGACATTTTCAACTCAAAATTTGCTGGAATCATTAGTGAACATCATGTTGCATTTAGAGAGACTTTTATGTTTTTAAACAGGGGAAACCCCGCATAATTGACCCCATTTAGGAAACTAGACACCTCAAGGAATGTATATAGATTAGTGGTGAGCACATTGAACCCCCAGGTGCTTCACAGAACTTTACAATATAGAGCCGTGAAAATAAAAAATCATACTTTTTCTACTAAAATGTTAATTTAGCGACAATTTTTGCCTTTTTATAAGAATAGCAGGAGAAAATGCACCAATCAATTTGTTGTACAATTTCTCCTAAGTATGTCGATACCCCATATGTGGAGGAAAACTACTGATTTGGTACATGGCAGGGCTCAGAAAGGAAGGGGCACCTTTTGACTTTTTCAATGCAAAATTAGATTGTTGTGTCATGTTTGAAGATCCCTTAATGTGCCTAAACAGTGGAAACTCTTCACAAGTGACTCCATTTTGGAAACTGGACCCCTCAAGGAAAGTATCTCGATGTCTGTTGAGCTTACAGAACCCCGAGGTGCTTCACAGAAGTTTATACAGTAGAGCTGTAAAATAAAAAAATCATTGCTATGTCACATTGGAAGAGCCCCTGACGTGCCAGATCAGCTGAAACCCACCATAAGTGATGTCAATTTACAAACTACACTTCTCAATGAATTCATCTAGGGGTGCAGAGAGCATGTTGACACCACATGTGCCTTACAGAAATTTATACCATTGGGCAGAGAGAATAATTACATTTTTACCTCTAAAATGTGGTCATAGCCCCAATTGTTTAACCTTTATAATGGTTAATAGGAAAAAAATGGACCTTTCAGTTCATTGTGCAATTTCTCCTGAGTGTGCCAATGCACTACATGTAATCAGGAACTACTTTTGAGGCAAAATGCGAAGCAATGAAGGATCGCCATATTATAACGCAGATTTTATTGCTATGGTTTGTGGGTGCCATGAACCACTTGGGAGAGCTCCTGAGGTGCCAGAACAACAGAACCCCCTCCATAGGTGACCCTATTTTACATACTACAACTCTCAATTAGTTCAACTAAGAGTGCAGTGATCATATTGACACCAAAGATGTGTCACAGAATTTTATATCATTGGGCAGTGAAGAAAAATGTATTACATTTTTACCACAAAAATTTAGTTTTAGCCTCGGATTTTACATTTTCACATGCAGAAATGGATAAAAAATGGCATCAAAATTTGTCACATAATTTCTGCTGAACATGGAAATACCTCATATGTGGCTGTACAGTAATGATTAGCCACACGATGAGACTCAGGAGGGACTCAGCGCTATTTGCCTCCGGGAGTGCAGATTTTCCTAAAATGGGTAGCAGACTCCATAAACAAAGCACCTAAATGCTAGTAGAGCAGAATACCCCCTCAAGTGACCCCATTTTGGAAATTATACCCCTTTAGAAATGTATCTACAGATGTAGAGATGATTTGACTCCATGGGTGTTTTCCAGAAACAAGCAGCAGTGGGTGTTGAGAAGTGGGGAGTGAAAGTTTCAAATCTGCTATTGTAGTGCCCGTACATTATAGCGCTCAGTACATTGTAAAACCCAGAAGACTATGCCCAGCTCCTGCTTCTGGAGAAATGCACCCGCCATTTAGGTGGGTTCTCATTGCTTCAGGAATGCCAAACATGTGGATGCTAAATGTAGTTCAGGCACTCGGTGGAGCTCCAAAGGGACAGGTGTATTTGACTTTGGGCATGCAGTATTCCCTGAATTTTGTTTTGGGAAAGAGGAGCCATAGCACTTTTTCAGAACCTATGATTGCAGATACAGTGGAAAATGATTCTGGATGGGGGCACGGTGCCGACACTGGCACCATGCCCCAACAACTCATGGGCCCCATAGCGGCCTCATGGTCTAGCACTATTAGCGATACACTACTGTGTCCCCTGAAGTAAAAAAAAAAAAATCTAATATGCCAATGAAATAATTCCGTTAATAATGGCAACTCTGCTCTAAAAATGCAATGGCCACTGTGCTTTCTAAAATAAATAGTAAAGATCACTGCACATCCTTATGTAAATGAAGACCACTGTGCTCTCTGAAAAAAATAATAGCCACTGTGCCTGCTGAAATATATGATGATGACTACTATTCCCTCAGACAATGCTCACCTACTCCAATTTCTGGGCTCAAATCTATTCTTGGCTAAAGTAATATGACACAGTGTGCTGAGGTAATTGTGCTGCCTGCATCTTATAGTGTGAATATCAGGGCAGGGAACTTTCTTGCATCAAACAGCAACTAACTATTCAATTGTATCAACATACTAAGGATGCTGATGTAATTGAATCCAGTGGAAACTGGACCAGGATACCTGCTCTCCTTGGTTACCAACTGGCTGTTTTTTTAACAGTTTGTTCAGAAGAACTCGAGAGATCCAGCGGGGTTGCACCCTTGCTTGTTATGTTACTTATCATACAGGGCACACAGAGCTGGTACAACCATAATCACTCACAGGAAGAGAGCTATCATTCATAGACAGACTCCCGCCCTGGTAATAAGGGAATGTTCATACTCATTTCAACTAACATTGCATAAATAAATTGTACAGGTGAATATAATAAACTTTGTAACACAGTGGAGAAAATAAGTATTTGATACACTGATGATTTTGTAAGTTTAAGTTCACACCTTTGTGACTTCATTTAACCTCTTCATAGTTTGGAAACCATGAAGTGTTTAAAAGAAGCAGCATGTTCATTCTTTGCTTGCCACAAAAGTGACAGCAAAACCACCAGAAAAGTCACTTTTGGAAAGACAGGCACTTTTTGTCCTGAAGCAGTTTTGTCTAGGAAAACCTTGTCGTGTCCACCAACATATTACATAAAAGAAAAAAATGGAGGGCACCACTGAATAAATAGCGGGATCTCCCGTTACATGCCAAAGATGAATGTGTAGCAAAGAGGAGAAAAAGTGGCATGCAAGACACGGGGATCACCATGCAGACATTAGACAAATCTTTATTCAAGGAGCTGCACTGCATGATTAAAAACATTAAAAACGACATATAACAAAAAAGAGAGCCCACGGTAGGGCAATGCCCTTATCACACCACCAATATCACATCGAATATGTGGAGATATAATAAACACATTGAAGCAACACTATTGAAAGTAGTTGAAATGGACCCCTACACTAGTAGGCACAATAGACATGTATTAGCATCAATAGCTCATACCTCTATTCACTATCGTGCAAACCAAGAGGACAAAAGGTACAAATCAACCTGAAACAAAGTGTATGAAAGCCTCTACATGACAGAATAGAGCCTGCTCTAAGTAGAGCCAAAGGTAAAGGGGAATTCTCAAAAATATAGGGCTTCAAATACAAGGCTGGCAATGTCAAGAGTCATCATACAACCTGAGACCAGGCCGTGTCGAACTTTAATATTGAAAGAAGTCCTTTAAGCAGTATGGGATGTGCTGATAGTGAAAATGGTGGTGGAGACAAGGGCGCAGAATGTGCCCAACGCATGTCGCCAGACAAGCTGGCTTCTTCAGGGGTTGTCAGCATATTAAAGACATTGTGTGCACATACCCTAAATGTATATTCACACTGTATTTTTCTAACAGTGAAACCCTTTAAGTTTTTTAATTACATCTGCTTCTGGAAACTTTCCTTCTTTAGGTAGTTTTCTGAGGAGTTTTGTAGACTTTTGATTGGACAGAGCCTAATTTATAGCGTTTTCTGTCAGGAGCCACTTCAAGGAATTGACATGCACTTTCTTTTCTCCACCCAGGCATTTTTGAAAGCTTGAAGCTTTTAAGACACTGAGAAGGCCAAATAGATGAGCAGCAAGTTGTTTTTCCATAAAAAATAAAAAATAAGGTACTTTTTTGTCTTTTTATGAGCATTTTTCCAGCGTTTTTAGGAGCAGGTGTACCACAACAGAGAAGGATGCAGGATTTCAAAAACTTCTAGTTGTGAATACTAAGGAAAAGCAAATCGATCCGTGGTGGTGCTGCAACTCGTCTCTATTAAGGGAAACGTCAATCAATGCCACACACAATCTGTAGACGTGTTTGCTGCCACGTTTTTCTAATTCTGAGCAAATGCTTTAACCTTTTGAGTGTTCTATATCACTGTTCCATCTAAACTAATTGGAAATATTAGTGGTAAATAATACAAATTCCTTAGACAACTCTCATTAAGATATGTGAAAATAGAAATGACAGATGATGATTGTAATATGAGCACACGAGTGGATGCAGAACAGAAGAAATGTATGTTCCCACAATGAGCAATGTTTCCACAATGAGCTTTTTGTGCATTTTCACTGCATCAAAAATGCAGCAACTTACAGTTTTTTCAAAATGGAAAATATTTTCAGAAATCTCTTGCCCACTGTGCTTCTTTTTAACACTGGGTAAATTCACCTGCGGTGCATTTTTGCAATCCGCAACATGTCAATTTCTCTTGCAGGTACCCTGAGTTTTCTTTTGCAGATTTTCCTGATAGACCTACATTAAGGCCATGTTCATACATTCAGTATTTGGTCAGTATTTTACATCCGTATTTGTAAGGCCGGCGTCACACTTAGTGTAGGGAAATACGGTCCGTTTTTTACGGCCGTAATACGCAGAAAAAATCCAGAAACCGTGATCCCTATGTAATCCGTTGGCAAGGTGTGATCGCGTATTTTGCGCATGTAATGTTGCGTATGTAATCCGTATGACATCCGTAATGCGCTTTTTCCACGCAACCTGACAAAATGGACATTTTACGATTTTGGACCCTGAAATTAATTTAACTTAGCATCAGTAACCCTATTTAAGGCCTCTACAATAGGTGGCACCCTCCCATATGTCCATTTTGTGGTTGTGCATCTGTTGGTGTGTTGTGGTAACGTTTGCACCATGTCTGACCTACTGCACTTCACCCCAACTCAGCGGGTTTTGTTTAACTGGGTCTTGTCGCGTTAGTTTGGCCAGCCATACCCTGTGATTGTAGATCTGCGAACGAGGAGAAGAAGAATGTGGGTGCATCCTCTTTTGACCCAACGCTTCACTAAAGGCCATTTTCTGAGGCTCTATAAAGCTCTGCGTGCACATCCTGATAAGTTTTACCTATACTGTCGAATGACAATACCAACATTTGATATCTTGTTGGAGACAGTACATCCAGGACTCATGTATCAGGACACCAGGATGCAAAAAAGCATATCCACAGAGGAGCGTCTTATCCTTACCTTACGGTATGTATTCAACATCCTCACATACGGTATGTTCATGATGTTTTTTTTTTTCAGGGCTGTTTGCTAGCAGCTATTTTAAAATATATGTGTTACTTAGGAGAAAACCACAATAAAAATATGTATTTTTAATGTTCTACTTATGTGCACTAGGTAAATATCGATTAATTTAAGTGATATTCCTGTGTTTTTTACTAAACAACATACTTGTGCTTTATCATGTTTTCTCTAAACTATTGTTACCTAACTAATATGTTTTTTGTGTCCTTTCAGCTTCCTGTCAACTGGATTGTTTTATGCGGGACTACACCTGGAGTTTCTCATTGGTCGCTCCACAATTTCTGGCCTTGTGCGCTCAACATGTAGTGAAATATGGTCGAAACTACATGAACTTGTCATGCCTGAGCCAAAAATGGCTGATTGGCTCAAAATAGCCCATGGGTTCAATGACACTTGTGACTTCCCACACTGCATTGGAGCCCTGGATGGGAAACATATCAGGGTGCGTAAGCCGCCAAACTCTGGGTCCCAATTTTTCAATTATAAGCAGTTTTTCTCTGTAGTTCTGTTAGCTGTAGTTGAGAGTAACTACAGGTTTATAATTGTAGATATTGGGGCCTATGGGTGAACAGGAGACTCTAGGGTGTTCAATTCGTCCATTATGGGTCGGCGGCTACGTGAAAACCAGTTAGACCTCCCACCACCACAACAACTCCCAGGTTCCAATGCTGAAGCAGTGCCATATGTTCTTGTGGGAGATGAGGCCTTCCAATTGACAAGGAATGTCATGAGGCCTTATCCCAGGCACAACCTGGAGCACCGGCGGCGTGTTTTTAATTTGAGGCTTTCCAGGGCGCGTAGACTGGTGGAGTGTGCCTTTGGGATTCTGTGTGCCAAATGGCGTCTCCTCCAGTCTGCCATTCAGCTGAGTGAGGCTACTATTAATAAAGTTATTAAAGTGTGTGTTGTTTTGCACAATTTTACTAGACTTCATGATTACCCATCATCTGTTATTGGTGAAGAAATGTTGCCCAATGTTAGTAACCCTACACCACATGGCCCTCCTCCGCGCCGTCCCCTTTCTGGACTAAAAGTGAGAGATATTTTCACAAATTATTTTGTTTCTCCTCAGGGTGCTACTCCCTGGCAAGATTATGCTGTTTCTCAGTTGTGATTTCATTATTTTCAAAATATATTATTACCATAAAATATTTTATGCCTACAGAAACTGAACTCTGTGTGTTGTATTTACTTAATTACCAGATGGTTATGAACAGAGCATATGTGTGTGATGAAAGAATGATTGTCCCACAAATGTCAATTGGCTTTTGACAACATTTTTTACTTATAGCAAAAGCCTTTTGGTGTTAATTTAAACTATATTTGTTTCATATGGTTTTTTTTGTAAACCACAACAGAAGAAAGTGCAATTACAGCACAAAGTTAACCAAAACATGGTTAGGCGGAACAAATATAAACAAAAATAAGTTTGGGTTACAGATTTCTGTAAGTTGGTGGAGGTGATGGTGGCAGCTCAGGGTCCTGCTCAGGTGGCCTTTGTTGGGCCAATTGTCCTTCACCATGTGTGGATGCTGTGTGTGGCAGATCCAAATAAAGGCCTTGATCATATTGGCCAGTTGGATATTGGCCATAAGGGATTTGTCTCTGGCCCTCATGCTGCTGAACATATTGGCTGGACTCATAGCCACCCTGTTATGACCCCAATGGAGAGGGTCTCAGAGGAACAAGTAAGTCTGCGAAGTACAAAAATCCAGCTCATAGGGCAGTGGTAACTGGGTTGACCATATATCTACTCCTAACGCCAACACTAGAAGTAGCCGGGGAACATGCCTACGTTGGTCGCTAGATGTCTCGCGCCAGCCGGAGGACTAACTACCCCTAGAAGAAGAAAACAAAGACCTCTCTTGCCTCCAGATAATAGACCCCAAAAGTTGGATACAAGCCCCCCACAAATAATAACGGTGAGGTAAGAGGAAATGACAAACACAGAGATGAACCAGGTTTAGCAAAGAGAGGCCCACTTACTAATAGCAGAATGTAGTAAGATAACTTATATGGTCAACAAAAACCCTATCAAAATTCCACACTGGAAATTCAAGAACCCCCGAACCGTCTAACGGCCCGGGGGGAGAACTCCAGCCTCCCTAGAGCTTCCAGCAAGGTTAGGATACAGATTATGTACAAGCTGGACAAAAATGCAAACAAAAACAAATAGCAAAAAGCAAGAAAGCAGACTTAGCTTAATCTAGCAGGAACCAGGATCAGTAGACAAGAGCACAGCAGATTAGCTCTGATTACAACATTGCCAGGCATTGAACTGAAGATCCAGGGAGCTTATATAGCAACACCCCTGAACTAACGGCCCAGGTGAGCATACAAGGGATGACTGACATACCCAGAGTCAAATCACTAGTAACCACTAGAGGGAGCCAAAAAGCAAATTCACAACAGTACCCCCCCCTTAGTGAGGGGTCACCGAACCCTCACCAAGACCACCAGGGCGATCAGGATGAGCGGCGTGAAAGGCACGAACCAAATCGGCCGCATGCACATCAGAGGCGACCACCCAGGAATTATCCTCCTGACCATAGCCCTTCCACTTGACCAGGTACTGAAGCCTCCGCCTGGAGAGACGAGAATCTAAGATCTTCTCCACCACGTACTCCAACTCGCCCTCAACCAACACCGGAGCAGGAGGCTCCGCAGAAGGGACCACAGGCACAACGTACCGCCGCAACAAGGACCTATGAAATACGTTGTGAATGGCAAACGACACCGGAAGATCCAGGCGAAAGGATACAGGATTAAGGATTTCCAATATCTTGTAAGGACCAATGAAGCGAGGCTTAAATTTGGGAGAGGAGACCTTCATAGGAACAAATCGAGAAGACAGCCATACCAAATCCCCAACGCGAAGTCGGGGACCCACACCGCGGCGGCGGTTGGCAAAACGCTGAGCCTTCTCCTGTGACAACTTCAAGTTGTCCACCACATGACTCCAGATCCGCTGTAACCTATCCACCACAGAATCCACCCCAGGACAGTCAGAAGGCTCCACCTGTCCCGAGGAAAAACGAGGATGGAAACCAGAGTTGCAGAAAAATGGCGAAACCAAGGTGGCGGAACTAGCCCGATTATTAAGGGCAAATTCAGCCAAAGGCAAGAAGGTCACCCAATCATCCTGATCAGAAGAGACAAAACACCTCAAATAAGCCTCCAGAGTCTGATTAGTTCGCTCCGTTTGTCCGTTAGTCTGGGGATGAAAAGCGGACGAAAACGACAAATCAATGCCCATCCTACCACAAAAGGATCGCCAGAACCTGGAAACAAACTGGGATCCTCTGTCCGACACAATATTCTCAGGAATGCCGTGCAAACGAACCACGTTCTGGAAGAACACAGGAACCAGATCAGAAGAGGAGGGCAGCTTAGGTAAAGGAACCAAATCGACCATCTTGGAGAAACGATCACATATCACCCAGATGACAGACATGCCCTGAGACACCAGAAGATCAGAAATGAAATCCATAGAGATGTGTGTCCAAGGTCTCTTCGGGACAGGCAAGGGCAAGAGCAACCCGCTGGCACGAGAACAGCAAGGCTTAGCTCGAGCACAAATTCCACAGGACTGCACAAATGACCGCACATCCCTTGACAAGGAAGACCACCAAAAGGACCTGGCCACCAGATCTCTGGTGCCAAAAATTCCCGGGTGCCCTGCCAACACTGAGGAATGAACCTCGGAAATGACTCTGCTGGTCCATTTAGCAGGCACAAACAATCTGTCAGATGGACAAGAGTCAGGCCTACCAGCCTGAAATCTCTGCAACACATGCCGCAGATCAGGAGAAATAGCTGACAAGATAACTCCTTCCTTAAGAATACCCACAGGTTCAGCGACTCCAGGAGCATCAGGCACAAAGCTCCTAGACAGAGCATCGGCCTTCACATTCTTAGAACCTGGTAAATACGAGACCACAAAGTCAAAACGGGAGAAAAACAATGACCAGCGGGCCTGTCTAGGATTCAGGCGTTTAGCAGACTCGAGATACATCAGATTTTTGTGATCAGTCAAGACCACCACACGATGCTTAGCACCCTCGAGCCAATGACGCCACTCCTCAAATGCCCACTTCATGGCCAACAACTCCCGATTGCCCACATCATAATTTCGCTCTGCCGGCGAAAACTTCCTGGAGAAAAAGGCACAAGGTCTCATAGTAGAGCAACCAGGGCCTCTCTGCGACAAAACGGCCCCTGCCCCAATCTCCGAAGCATCCACCTCCACCTGAAAGGGAAGTGAGGTGTCAGGTTGGCACAAAACAGGCGCCGAAGTAAACCGGCGTTTCAACTCCTGGAAAGCCTCCACGGCAGCAGGAGCCCAGTTAGCTACATCAGAGCCTTTCTTGGTCATATCCGTCAATGGTTTAACAACGCTAGAAAAATTTGCGATAAAACGACGGTAGAAGTTAGCAAAACCCAAGAACTTCTGAAGACTCTTAACTGACGAGGGTTGAGTCCAATCATGAATAGCTCGGACCTTGACTGGGTCCATCTCCACAGCAGAAGGGGAAAAAATGAACCCCAAAAAGGGAACCCTCTGTACACCAAAGAGACACTTTGAGCCTTTAACAAACAAAGAATTTTCACGCAAAATCTTAAAAACCATCCTGACCTGCTCCACATGCGAGTCCCAATCATCAGAAAAAACCAGAATATCATCCAGATAAACAGTCAAAAATTTATCCAGATACTTCCGGAAAATGTCATGCATGAAGGACTGAAAAACTGAAGGTGCATTAGAGAGCCCAAATGGCATCACCAAGTACTCAAAATGACCTTCGGGCGTATTGAATGCGGTTTTCCATTCATCGCCTTGCTTAATGCGCACAAGGTTGTACGCACCACGAAGGTCTATCTTGGTGAACCACTTGGCACCTTTAATCCGGGCAAACAAGTCTGACAACAGCGGCAAAGGATACTGAAATTTGACAGTGATCTTGTTTAGAAGCCGATAGTCAATACAAGGCCTCAAAGATCCGTCCTTTTTGGCCACAAAAAAGAATCCCGCACCAAGAGGGGAAGAAGAAGGACGGATATGCCCCTTCTCAAGAGACTCCTTGATATATGAACGCATCGCGGTATGTTCAGGTACCGACAAATTAAACAGTCTCCCCTTAGGAAACTTACTGCCAGGAATCAAATCTATTGCACAGTCACATTCCCTATGAGGAGGCAGTGCACTGGACTTAGACTCGCTGAAGACATCCTGATAATCAGACAAATACGCCGGAACTTCCGAAGGCGTAGAAGAAGCAATAGACAAGGGCAGGGAATCTCCATGAATTCCATGGCAGCCCCAACTTGACACCGACATTGCCTTCCAGTCCAAGACTGGATTATGGGTCTGTAACCATGGCAAACCCAAAACAACCAAATCATGCATCTTATGCAGAACAAGAAAACGTATCACCTCCCGATGTTCGGGAGTCATGCACATGGTAACCTGTGTCCAAAACTGCGGTTTATTTTTTGCCAAAGGCGTAGCATCAATACCCCTAAGAGGGATAGGATTTTCTAATGGCTCCAGAACAAAACCGCAGCGCTTGGCAAATGACAGATCCATCAGACTCAGGGCAGCACCTGAGTCTACAAACGCCATGACAGGATATGATGACAGTGAGCAAATCAAAGTTACAGATAGAATAAATTTAGGTTGCAAATTACCAATGGCGACAGGACTAACAACCCTAGTAAGACGTTTAGAGCATGCTGAGATAACATGTGTAGAATCACCACAGTAGTAACACAAGCCATTCTAGCGTCTATGAATTTTCCGCTCATTTCTAGTCAGGATTCTATCACATTGCATTAAATCAGATGCCTGTTCAGACAACACCATGAGGGAATTTGCGGTTTTGCGCTCCCGCAACCGCCGGTCGATTTGAATAGCCTGGGCCATGGAATCATTCAGACCTGTGGGAATGGGAAAACCCACCATCACATTCTTAATGGCTTCAGAAAGGCCATTTCTGAAATTTGCAGCCAATGCACACTCGTTCCACTGGGTCAGCACGGACCATTTCCGAAATTTTTGGCAATACACTTCAGCCTCGTCCTGGCCCTGAGACATAGCCAGCAAGGCTTTTTCTGCCTGAATCTCAAGATTGGGTTCCTCATAAAGCAAACCGAGCGCCAGAAAAAACGCATCAATATCAGCCAATGCCGGATCTCCTGGCGCCAGCGAGAAGGCCCAATCCTGAGGGTCGCCCCGTAAAAAAGAAATAACAATTTTCACTTGCTGAGCGGAGTCTCCAGATGAACAGGGTCTCAGGGACAAAAACAATTTACAATTATTCCTGAAATTTCTAAATTTAAATCGGTCTCCGGAAAACAGTTCAGGAATCGGTATCTTAGGTTCTGACATAGGATTTCTGATAACATAATCTTGTATGCCCTGCACACGAGCAGTAAGCTGGTCCACACCTGTAATCAAGGTCTGGACATTCATGTCTGCAGCAAACACAAGCCACTCAGAGGTAAAGGGGAAAAGAAAAAAAAAATGAGAAAAGGAAAAAAAAAACTCAGAATTTTCTTTCTTATAATCCCGCTTCTGCAATGCATTTAACATTTAATACTGGCCTGGCAAACTGTTATGACCCCAATGGCGAGGGTCTCAGAGGAACAAGTAAGTCTGCGAAGTACAAAAATCCAGCTCATAGGGCAGTGGTAACTGGGTTGACCATATATCTACTCCTAACGCCAACACTAGAAGTAGCCGGGGAACATGCCTACGTTGGTCGCTAGATGTCTCGCGCCAGCCGGAGGACTAACTACCCCTAGAAGAAGAAAACAAAGACCTCTCTTGCCTCCAGATAATAGACCCCAAAAGTTGGATACAAGCCCCCCACAAATAATAACGGTGAGGTAAGAGGAAATGACAAACACAGAGATGAACCAGGTTTAGCAAAGAGAGGCCCACTTACTAATAGCAGAATGTAGTAAGATAACTTATATGGTCAACAAAAACCCTATCAAAATTCCACACTGGAAATTCAAGAACCCCCGAACCGTCTAACGGCCCGGGGGGAGAACTCCAGCCTCCCTAGAGCTTCCAGCAAGGTTAGGATACAGATTATGTACAAGCTGGACAAAAATGCAAACAAAAACAAATAGCAAAAAGCAAGAAAGCAGACTTAGCTTAATCTAGCAGGAACCAGGATCAGTAGACAAGAGCACAGCAGATTAGCTCTGATTACAACGTTGCCAGGCATTGAACTGAAGGTCCAGGGAGCTTATATAGCAACACCCCTGAACTAACGGCCCAGGTGAGCATACAAGGGATGACTGACATACCCAGAGTCAAATCACTAGTAACCACTAGAGGGAGCCAAAAAGCAAATTCACAACACCACCCCCAATATGGCCATGTCGTCCAAACCCAGGTTGGGACCAGCCTACAGCACTGGGTCTGGAAAAGTGGGCATATTGGGAAGGTTGGTTGTAGGCTGCCATATGGTACGGTGCTGGCCTTGGTTGATTTTGGGTGGGGAGGGGTTGAGATGGTTGAGATGTAGGCACACGTGGAGGAGGTGCTTCAAATCCTGATTGACCATGCACCTGTTGAGTTCGTGGAAGGCGCAAGAGGTTATGTGGTGAAATCTGCCTTCTCTCAATAAATTCCAAAACCTCATAAGGGTCATTTGGGGAGGTGCATAAATCAATCAGGATTTGAATACACCCTCTCATACCCTCACGGGGAAGGGGACGAAGGTACCGGGCCAGGCTGTGAGCAAAGGCCTCCTCACCATTCTGTGGCTGCAATGGCCAAATAATTGAATACCCCAGCGTCCACATCCCTCCTACTGACTTGCAGCTCTCTCCTTCTGCGGCCTCTGCGTAAAGGCCCAGCTGCCTGTGGGGAGCACACCAGTGGGACAGTAGGGCTGCTGTGTCCATGCTCTTCCTGGCTTACAGGATCAGGTGCTGCTGAGGGTGGTGGTGCTGCATCTTGGACACTTGTTGCTGTCTCTTGGGATGCAGAAGCCGATGGTCCAGGAAGGATGAAGGTAGAAGAGGCCAAAGATGGGCCTGCCACCTCTTCTTCGACACCAACCGGATCTATGACAACCTCCGAGTCCGACCCGGTCTCCCTCTCAGTGAGGTTGGACTGTGTTCTGTGATGAAAATAATCAAATTAATACCCCTAATTAATTGTTGAGTCATTTGCTAACATAAGTTTATTATACATCTGTGACTTCGTCTCCCGGTACTTACCTACACGCAACCTACGATCCTCACAAGACCTCCTTCTCTATTCCCCTCTTATCTCCTCTTCCCACAATCGTATACAAGATTTATCTTGTGTATCACCCTTACTCTGGAATCCTCTACCACAACACATCAGACTCTCGCCTACCATCAAAAACTTCAAAAAGAGCCTGAAGACCCACCTCTTCCGACAAGCATATAACCTACAGTAACCACCGATCGACCAAACCACTGCATGACCAGCTCTACCCTCGCCTACTGTATTCTCACCCATCCCTTGTAGATTGTGAGGCTTTGCGGGCAGGGTCCTCTCTCCTCCTGTACCAGTTATGACTGTATTGTTTAGATTATTGTACTTGTTTTTATTATGTATACCCCTCCTTACATGTAAAGCGCCATGGAATAAATGGCGCTATAACAATACAAAATAATAATAATAATAATAATAATAATAATTGTGTTGTGATGTTTTTACTTATGGTCTTAGATCCATACTGGGATCCAAAAAGGAAAGCTGATCATATTATATATACTTTTGCTTTTTGGTTGGAGCTGCTGAGTCACTTCTTGCCCGCTGCTGCCTTTCCCAGCGATATTGGTCCCTGATGCTGCGCCATCGTGTCATAACATCTTCCACTGCAATGACATGGTAACAAATATTCTATAAGAGCATTCTGCACATTGCTTAAAACAGTTGCCATTGATTGATCATATTTTAATAATGCTAATAAAATGCCACAATAAAATGAAACAACACAAGGACAGGGTCCACTCCCCTCTGTACCAGTCTGGCGTTACCAAAAATATTACCCAACGCAACATCTATATTATCTCTGTACGTAAACCCTTTCTCATGTTCAGCATCTTTGTTTTTGCTCAAAAATGTAAAAAAAAAAAACCAGACTAAGCCAAAAAATAATCTGCATGAAATCATGTAGGCAAAGCATTTTTCAAGGTTAATTAATGTCGCAACATGAGTGTACTTACAAAGTTGTGTCTGCTCCGCACGTGTGCGTTGGTCATAATCTGGGAATAGGATCCCACAGATGGTCCTCCAAGCTGCCTCTTTCCTGGCCCGGTTGGAATAGTTTGGATCCCGCTGGTCCCAGATTTCAGGCCTTTCTTGGACCAGGATGAGGAGCATATCCACATTAATGATGGATGCCATGCTGCTTGCAACTCCGTGGAGGCGAGCGCCAGACTTCCGGGATGTCTGTCTGGCTTTTTCAGCTAATTAGCATGTCTGAGCTTCCTGATTGAGGGCTTGGCACAATTCCTGGCACCTGGAGATGTCTGGAGATGTCTGGCGTATTTGTCGCAAGTCACACTGCTGGTCTGTGTGTAATCCGTATTTTTCTCGCCCCCATAGACTTGCATTGGCGTATTTTCTGCGCAATATGCTGACAAACGCAGCATGCTGTGATTTTCTACGGCCGTACAAGACCATATAATACGGATACGTAAAATACAGCAGATAGGAGCTGGGCCATAGAGAATTATTGTACCGTGTGCAAGCCGTATTTTCTGCGCCTCTCATACGTCCGTAAAACTCGCTAGTGTGACAAAACCATGAGTGGAACAATCAAAGTAAAAGTATAATAGAAACATGTCACCATTTTTGTATTTTTAACCCACTCCTGGTTTTGGCTTACAAATACTAATGTAAAATACTGACCAAATACTGAAAGTGTGTGTGAATGTGGTATTATGTGGAAAATCCATGGCAAAAAAAGACATGCGTTTTTATTGCATTTCTGCAGTGGAAATGCATAAAAAGCACATGTAAACTGCACCAAAGTATTTAATTAACCATTTCTCAAAGCAAATAAACAGGAAGTATAAAAAACAGAGCAGCTTTATTTAAAACATGACACACCAACAAAAGACAAAAAACACAGCATAAAAACTGCACTAAAAACACATGTTAAAAAAAGCGCACACAAAAACGCCATTAAAAATACAAGAAAACTAATTTAAGTAATAGGTGCAGAAAAAGCTCATCGTCGGAACTTAGCCTTAGGGTATGTATCCATATGCGAGAAATATGGACAAGTGCAATCCGATTAAAAATGTACTCACATGACACTCGCATGGCACTTGTCCCTTTTTTCGGTCCAGTTTTTTTTCTCGCATATGGTACATACCCTTAGTTTTTTCCTTGTAATTTTCCTTTTTATTATTTCCACTTATGTGGTTGATTAAAACCACTTACCATATGAAAAGCATGAATAATTTTAGCCTAAGATTTTGTTTTTTAGATCCTTGCGTCTATTGTGTCTTATTGTAGGATTTCAGTTTAATTTTTTGAAGGAATACAAATTTCTAAAAGCTCTATGAAAATAAGAAGATGATTTCAATAAAGAGTTTTGTGAAAATATTAGTTTTCTGATATAAAATCTGACAAAAAGAGACGTTCATAAATTAATTTAACCATCGCACAATTAGTTTGTATTCCTAAACATTGCTTAAAGGCTACACAGAAAGTAAAATTCAGCTTGCCATGTATAGACCATTGTTAAAAATATGGTGAGGGTTGAATATAACCAATATGCTTCACATTAATGCCAGATGTCAAATTTCTTTCGTACAGACACAGTCATATATCACTCTTATGTGGGGCTGGTTTCAGTGATAGAGGTATTATATAATCATGCTGAGAAGAAATATGCTTTCATTTCAGTATAATGGTAGTATTCATGTTAAAGTGTTAAACGCACATTGATGTGTTATTCTTTAATAATACAAGCCTTTGTAAAATTACTTTAATAGAAATGGCAGTTTAAAGTTTAACCAATTCAAGTCCATGTTCTATGTCTGATTTACTCTCCCAATGATTGGAACCTTCATCAATAATATTATTCATTCCTCCGGCACCATATTTTAATACATAGGTAAAATTCCAGCACTGTGGGAAACACACATCAATGTATGTATAATAGAAAAGTCTGCTAAATATAATATTTATGAAGCCCTTGTGTCACTTCTGCCTGCAATATTGTCGATGATTGTTCTCCTTTTCCTACTCCTTTTTAACCCCTTTGCACCATTGCCGTTTTCCTTTTTTTTTTTTCGTTTTTGTTT
Organism: Ranitomeya variabilis; assembly: GCF_051348905.1. NCBI lineage: Eukaryota > Metazoa > Chordata > Amphibia > Anura > Dendrobatidae > Ranitomeya > Ranitomeya variabilis. The sequence goes on from NC_135236.1 coordinate 326,996,146, forward strand.
TTTCCTCCCCTTCTTCCATGAGCCATAACTTTATTTTTATTTTTAGGCCAATATAACCATATGAGGGCTTGATTTATTGCACAACAAGTTGTACTTTAGCATGATTTCATTCATTTTGTCTTGTAATGCACTGGAAAGTGGGGGAAAAATTAAATTGCGTTGAAATTGCAAAAAAGTGCAATTCACAATAGTTTTTAGGTGTTTTTTAAATACCATGTTCATATAGTAAATATGTTTATATAGTAAATTTGACCTTGTATTATGATTCTCCAGGTCAGTATGAGTACGCAGCTGCCTGTATAGTTTTTATTATTTAAGTAGAAAAAAACCTCAGAGGCAATCGACTGCCACGGTAGCCCATCGCTTCACCCACAATCATGTAGTTAAATCCCTTTTTATTGTCTTTATAAATGCCAATTTAAATGCCACTACCAGATTGAAACTGCAGCAATAGGGGCAACCTATGGTCGCTGCAATTAAATACAAATATAGATTATGTAACACTGCAGTTATCTGCCTGGTAAGAAGCAGGCTCAGCTCCTGAGCCATCTTCATACTTTACTTAGAGATCTACGACAAAATGTGAATCATAGGTTGTTAACCAGTTAAGCAAACCTTACACAAAGTTCTCCTACATAACAGAGATTCTAGATATTCTAATGAAATTCACATCACACAATGAAGATACAACTAAAAGGGTAACCATCATTTTTACTTTTATTTCAGAAATCAACAGAGTGCATGAAAATAAGCAACTTTGTAATATATCTTATCAGAGAATATTTGCCTTTTCCTCCTCCTTTATTGATCTTTTACTCTCAATTCATGGGTAAAATTTATATTCAGTGAAGACTAGTGTTGAGCATTCCGATACTGCAAATATTGGGTATCGGCCAATATTCGCTGTATCGGAATTCCGATGCCGAGTTCCGATTTTTTTGTGATATCGGAAATCGGAATCGGAAGTTCCCAGTGTATGGTTCCCAGGGTCTGGAGGAGAGGAGACTCTCCTTCAGGCCCTGGGATCCATATTGATGTAAAAAATAAAGAATAAAAATAAAAAATATGGATATACTCACCCCTCCGACGGACCCTGGACCTTAGCGGTGCAAACGGCAGCCTCTGTTCCTAAGAATGCAGTGAGTGTACAGGACCTGCGATGACGTTGTGGTCTTGTGATTGGTCCTCATTCTTAGGAACGGAGGCTGTCGGTTGCACCACTAAGGTCCAGGGTCCGTCGGAGGGGTGAGTGTTATGATCCCTAGTGGCTGAGGATCACAAATAGATCAGCAAGTGATTAAACTAAGGACGAGCTCTAGGGAGATGGTAACTGGACTGATCGCAAATCTGAACCTATCCAACACAACTAGAGGTAGCCGGTGAACGTGCCTAAAAAATTCCTAGACGTCTCGAGCCAGCCTGAGGAACTAGCTACCCCTAAAGAGAAAGAAAGACCTTGCTTGCCTCCAGAGGAATAATCCCCAAAGATATAGAAGCCCCCAACAAATATTAACGGTGAAGTAAGAAGAAGGCACATACATAGGGATGAAATCAGATTCAGCAAAAGAGGCCCACTAGTACTAGAAAGCAGAAAATAGAGCAGGGGTCTATGCGATCAATAAAAACCCTAACAAAATATCCATCCTGAGATTTCAAGAACCCACACACCAACTAACGGTGTGTGGGGGGAGAAACTCAGCCCACTAGAGCAACCAGAAAGCGAGGGAATTACATTTTAGCAAGCTGGAACAGAAAACATGATAAACACTGCTGATCAAAAAATGAGCAAACAAAACTTAGCTTATCCTGGATGGACTGGGAGCAAGGTAGTCAGAAGGAATCTGAGTAGCACTGATTACATCGACAGCTGGCAACAAGTGGAAGTAAAACAGAGCTATATAGGAACCTCCCAGAGGATAACGAACCAGCTGATAGCCAGAGACCAGCAGGATAAAAGACAAAGCCACCAGGGGGAGCCCAAAGCAAAAGTCACACCATACCACCAGTGACCACAAGAGGGAGCCTGAACACAGAGTTCACAACAGTACCCCCCCTTGAGGAGGGGTCACCGAACCCTCATGAAAACCACCAGGGCGATCAGGATGAGCCACATGGAAGGCACGAACCAAATCGGCTGCATGAACATCAGAGGCGACAACCCAAGAATTATCCTCCTGACCATAGCCCTTCCATTAAACCAAATACTGGAGCCTCCATCTAGAAATACGAGAATCCAAGATCTTCTCCACCACGTATTCCAATTCTCCCTCAACCAGCACCGGGGCAGGAGGCTCAACCGGAGGAACCACAGGCACCACATACCTCCGCAACAACGAGCGATGGAACACATTATGAATATCAAATGATGCTGGGAGGTCCAGACGAAATGACACAGGGCCAAGGACTTCCAGAATCTTATAAGGACCGATAAACTGAGGCTTGAACTTAGGAGAGGAGACCTTCATAGGGACGAAGCGAGAAGACAACCACACCAAGTCCCCAACGCGAAGTCGGGGACCCACACAGCGACGGCGGTTGGCAAAGAGCTGAGCCTTCTCTTGAGACAGCTTCAAATTGTCCACCACATGATTCCAAATCTGATACAACCTATCAACCACAACATCCACTCCAGGACAGTCAGAAGGCTCCACCTGACCCGAGGAAAAATGAGGATGAAACCCCGAATTACAAAAGAAAGGAGAAACCAAAGTAGCAGAACTAGCCCGATTATTAAGGGCAAACTCGGCCAACGGCAAAAAAGTAACCCAGTCGTCCTGATCAGCAGAAACAAAACATCTTAAATAAGTCTCCAAGGTCTGATTAGTTCGCTCGGTTTGGCCATTCGTCTGAGGATGGAAGGCCGACGAAAAAGACAAATCAATGCCCAATTTAGCACAAAAGGTCCGCCAAAATCTAGACACAAACTGGGATCCTCTGTCAGAAACAATGTTCTCAGGAATCCCGTGCAAACGAACCACATTTTGAAAAAACAGTGGAACCAACTCAGAGGAGGAAGGCAACTTAGGCAAGGGCACCAAATGGACCATCTTAGAAAAACGATCACACACCACCCAGATGACAGACATTCTCTGAGAGACAGGGAGATCTGAAATAAAATCCATGGAAATGTGCATCCAAGGCCTCTTCGGGACAGGCAAAGGTAACAGCAAACCACTGGCTCGAGAACAGCAAGGCTTAGCCCGAGCACAAATTCCACAAGACTGCACAAAGGAACGCACATCCCGCGACAAGGAAGGCCACCAAAAAGACGTGGCCACCAAGTCTCTGGTACCAAATATTCCAGGATGGCCCGCCAACACCGAAGAATGAACCTCGGAGATGACTCTGTTGGTCCATCTATCCAGGACAAACAGTCTCTCCGGTGGACAGCGATCAGGTTTATCCGCCTGAAACTCTTGCAGCACACGTCGCAAATCTGGGGAGATGGCAGACAAAATCACCCCTTCTCTAAGAATACCAGCCGGCTCTGAATCTCCAGGAGAGTCAGGCACAAAACTCCTAGAAAGAGCATCAGCCTTCACATTCTTCGAACCAGGCAGGTACGAAACCACGAAATCAAAACGAGAGAAAAGCAACGACCAACGAGCCTGTCTGTGATTCAGCCGCTTGGCCGACTCGAGATAAATCAAATTCTTGTGATCAGTCAAGACCACCACACGATGCTTAGCTCCCTCGAGCCAATGTCGCCACTCCTCAAATGCCCACTTCATAGCCAACAACTCCCGATTACCGACATCATAATTCCGCTCGGCAGGTGAAAACTTTCTTGAAAAGAAAGCACATGGCTTCATCACAGAGTCATCGGAGCTTCTCTGCGACAAAACAGCCCCCGCTCCAATCTCGGAAGCATCAACCTCCACCTGGAAGGGAAGTGAGACATCTGGCTGACATAAGACCGGAGCCGAAGAAAACCGGCGCTTCAGCTCCCGAAAGGCCTCCACAGCCGCAGAGAACCAATTAGTCACATCAGAACCTTTCTTGGTCAAATCCGTCAAAGGCTTAACAACACCAGAAAAATTAGCTATGAAGCGACGGTAAAAATTAGCAAAACCCAAGAACTTCTGAAGACTCTTAACTGATGTAGGCTGCGTCCAGTCATGAATAGCCTGAACCTTGACTGGGTCCATCTCAATAGTAGAAGGAGAAAAAATGAAACCCAAAAAAGAAATCTTCTGGACTCCAAAAAGACATTTTGAGCCCTTCACAAATAAAGCATTGTCACGCAGGACCTGAAAGACCATCCTGACCTGCTTAACATGAGACTCCCAATCATCCGAAAAAAACAGAATATCATCCAGATACACAATCATAAACTTATCCAGATATTCACGGAAGATGTCGTGCATAAAGGACTGAAAGACTGAAGGAGCATTAGAAAGTCCAAAAGGCATCACCAGGTACTCAAAATGGCCTTCAGGCGTATTAAATGCAGTTTTCCATTCATCACCCTGTTTTATAAGCACAAGGTTATACGCACCACGAAGATCTATCTTGGTGAACCAACTAGACCCCCTAATGCGAGCAAACAAATCAGTTAACAATGGCAAAGGATACTGAAATTTGACCGTGATTTTATTCAAAAGGCGATAATCAATACAAGGTCTCAGGGAACCATCCTTCTTAGCCACAAAAAAGAATCCCGCACCAAGAGGGGAAGAGGACGGGCGAATATGTCCCTTCTCCAAAGACTCCTTTATATAACTCCGCATGGCAGCATGCTCCGGCATAGATAAATTGAAAAGTCGTCCCTTAGGAAACTTACTACCAGGAATCAAATTTATAGCACAATCACAGTCCCTATGAGGAGGTAGAGAATTGAGTTTGGGCTCCTCAAATACATCCTGGTAGTCTGACAAAAACGTAGGGACTTCAGAAGGAGTGGACGAAGCAATTGACACCACAGGAGCGTCACCATGAATTCCCTGACAACCCCAACTTGACACAGACATAGCTTTCCAATCCAGGACTGGATTATGAGTCTGCAACCATGGTAGACCCAACACGACAACATCATGCAAATTATGCAATACAAGAAAGTGAATCACCTCCTGATGAACAGGAGTCATGCACATGGTCACTTGTGTCCAGTACTGAGGTCTATTCATAGCCAATGGCGTAGAGTCAATTCCCCTTAGTGGAATAGGGAATTTTAAAGGCTCCAAATCAAAACCACAGCGCCTGGCAAATGACCAATCCATCAGACTCAGGGCAGCACCTGAATCTACAAAGGCATTAACCGGGTAAGATGACAGGGAACAAATCAGGGTAACAGACAAAATGAACTTAGGCTGTAAAGTACCAATGGTGACAGATTTATCAACCTTTTTTTTGCGCTTAGAGCATGCTGAGATAACATGAGCTGAGTCACCACAGTAAAAGCACAACCCATTTTGCCGTCTATAATTTTGCCGTTCACTTCTGGTCAGAATTCTGTCACATTGCATAGATTCAGGTGTCTGTTCAGAAGACACCGCCAAATGGTGCACAGGTTAGCGCTCCCGCAACCGCCGATCAATCTGAATGGCCAGAGTCATTGACTCATTCAGACCTGCAGGCGTAGGGAACCCCACCATGACATTCTTAATGGCTTCAGAAAGACCTTCTCTGAAATTTGCAGCCAGGGCACACTCATTCCACTGAGTAAGCACCGACCATTTCCGAAATTTCTGGCAGTACACCTCTGCTTCATCTTGCCCCTGCGAGAGGGCCAATAACGCTTTTTCAGCCTGGTTCTCAAGATTAGGTTCCTCATAGAGCAATCCAAGGGCCAGAAAAAAACGCATCCACACTGCGCAATGCAGGATCCCCTGGCGCCAATGCGAAGGCCCAATCTTGAGGGTCACCACGCAAAAAGGAAATAATAATCTTAACTTGCTGAACGGCATCACCAGAGGAACGAGGTTTCAAAGAAAGAAACAAATTACAATTGTTCTTAAAATTCAGGAACCTAGATCTATCTCCAGAAAACAACTCCGGAATAGGTATCCTAGGCTCAGACATAGGACTGTGAACAACAAAATCCTGAATACTTTGAACTCTAGCAGCAAGATGATCCAGACTGGAAGCCAAGCTCTGGACATCCATGTCAGCAGCTGAACTCAGAGCCACACCAAGATTAAGAGGAGGAGAGAAGCTAGCACAGCAGCTAGACACACGGCAACAACAAGAAAAAAAAAAAATTCTCAAGGCTTCTTTTCTCCTGCTTCTGCCATGCAATTAACACTTTGCGGTCCGGCTGTACTGTTATGATCCCTAGTGGCTGAGGATCACAAATAGATCAGCAAGTGATTAAACTAAGGACGAGCTCTAGGGAGATGGTAACTGGACTGATCGCAAATCTGAACCTATCCAACACAACTAGAGGTAGCCGGTGAACGTGCCTAAAAAATTTCTAGACGTCTCGAGCCAGCCTGAGGAACTAGCTACCCCTAAAGAGAAAGAAAGACCTCGCTTGCCTCCAGAGAAATAATCCCCAAAGATATAGAAGCCCCCAACAAATATTAACGGTGAAGTAAGAAGAAGGCACATACATAGGGATGAAATCAGATTCAGCAAAAGAGGCCCACTAGTACTAGAAAGCAGAAAATAGAGCAGGGGTCTATGCGATCAATAAAAACCCTTACAAAATATCCATCCTGAGATTTCAAGAACCCACACACCAACTAACGGTGTGTGGGGAGAAACTCAGCCCACTAGAGCAACCAGCAAGCGAGGGAATTACATTTTAGCAAGCTGGAACAGAAAACATGATAAACACTGCTGATCAAAAAATGAGCAAACAAAACTTAGCTTATCCTGGATGGACTGGGAGCAAGGTAGTCAGAAGGAATCTGAGTAGCACTGATTACATCGACAGCCGGCAACAAGTGGAAGTAAAACAGAGCTATATAGGAACCTCCCAGAGGATAACGAACCAGCTGATAGCCAGAGACCAGCAGGATAACAGACAAAGCCACCAGGGGGAGCCCAAAGCAAAAGTCACACCATACCACCAGTGACCACAAGAGGGAGCCTGAACACAGAGGTCACAACAGGTGAGTATATCCATATTTTTTATTTTTATTCTTTATTTTTTACATGAGTATGGATCCCAGGGCCTTAAGGAGAGTTTCCTCTCCTTCAGACCCTGGGAACCATCCAGGATACCTTCCAATATTTGTGTCCCATTGACTTGTATTGGTATCAGGTATCGGTATTGGCGATATATCCTATATTTTTGGGATATCGGCTGATACAATCCAATACCGATACTTTTGAATATCGGAAGGTATCGCTCAACACTAGTGAAGACAGTCTTAGCTAGAAGATGATAGTTGGTGTGTTTAAAATTCTATGGAGAGGGAAGCAAAGACTGTAAGGGTACCGTTACACTAAACGATCTACCAACATGATCGTTGGTAAGTCGTTGTGTGGTCGCTGGAGAGCTGTCACACAGACAGCTCTCCAGTGACCAACGATGCCGAAGTCCCCGGGTAACCAGGGTAAACATCGGGTTACTAAGCACAGGGCCGCGCTTAGTAACCCGATGTTTACCCTGGTTACCATTGTAAATGTAAAAAAAATAAACACTACATACTCACATTCCGGTGACTGTCACGTCCCTCGCCGTCAGCTTCCCGCACTGACTGTGTCAGTGTCGGCTGTAAAGCACAGCACAGCGGTGACGTCACCACTGTGCTCTGCTTTTACTTTATGGCCGGCACTCACAGTCAGTGCGGGAAGCTGACGGCGAGGGACGTGACAGTCACCGGAATGTGAGTATGTAGTGTTTATTTTTTTTTACATTTACAATGGTAACCAGGGTAAACATCGGGTTACTAAGCGCAGGGCCGCGCTTAGTAACCCGATGTTTACCCTGGTTACCATTGTAAATGTAAAAAAAACAAAAACACTACATACTCACATTCCGGTGACTGTCATGTCCCTCACCGTCAGCTTCCCGCACTGACTGTGTCAGTGCCGGCTGTAAAGCACAGCACAGCGGTGACGTGACCGCTGTGCTCTGCTTTTACTTTACGGCCGGCGCTCACAGTCAGTGCGGGAAGCTGACGGCGAGGGACGTGACAGACATCAGAAGGTGAGTGTGCAGTGGTTTTTTTTACATTTACAATGGTAACCAGGGTAAACATCGGGTTACTAAGCGCGGCCCTGTGCTTAGTAACCCGATGTTTACCCTGGTTACAAGCGAACACATCGATGGATCGGTGTCACACACACCGATCCAGCGATGACAGCGGGTGATCCAGTGACGAAATAAAGTTTCAAACGATCTGCTACGACGTACGATTCTCAGCGGGGTCCCTGATCGCAGTAGCGTGTCAGACACAGCGAGATCGTATGTATATCGCTGGAACATCACGGATCGTGCCATCGTAGAGACCAAAGTGCCACTGTGAGATGGTACCCTAAGTTCACCAACTGTCATCTCCTATCTCAGTAATAGGAAAGTCCATATTGACTAAAGAAAGATTTTATCCATGAATGGAGAATTTAGAGAAGGAATGAAGAGAAGAAGGGAGTATAGTATAGGAGTATATGACAACGTTTCTCATTGTTCAAGTGTACTGTTGATTTCTGAAAAAAAAGAACCATACAAAATGATAATTGCTCTTTAATTCATTAAACGGAACCTGACAGCTGGTAGATGATGCCCAATCCAGCACTGGCTACATGATTTCACCCAGATATGTTTGACTCTGAAACGTTGTGGACGTTTTAGAGTAAAACATACTTCAAAAGCTTTTCCCTGCCTGCTCCCATGGAGTGACAGATCTCTCCCTATAAATGCATGCAGGGAGAGACCTGTTAATACAAGGGACTGGGCAGGGACCTGCCTGTCAATTAGCCTACTGTGCAAATCAGACCCTGGCCGCTTTTAAAGTATGTTTTACGCTGCAGCATTTCAGAGTCAAACATACGTGGCTGAAATCATACAACCAGTGTTTGATACATGCTACCTGTGGATCAGTCAACATGTATCAGCAGTCACGTTCCCTTTAACCCCTTTATCATGACGGTGGTTTGCAAGTTAATGACCGTGCCAATTTTTGCAATTCTGACCACTGTCAATTTATGAGGTTATAACTTTGGAATGCTTCAACGTATCCCAGTGATTCTGAGAATGTTGTTTCCTGACATATTGTACTTTATGAGAGTGGTAAAATTTATTGAGTATGACTTGAGTTTATTGGTGAAAAAAAAGGAAATTTGGCAAATATTTGAAAAATTTCACAATTTTCAAAATTTGAACTTTTATGCTCCTAATTCACAGAGATATGTCACACAAAATAGTTAATAAAATAACATTTCCCACATGTCTACTTTACATCAGCACAATTTCGGAATCAACTTTTTTTTGCTAGGAAGTTATACGGGTTAAAAGTTAACCAGTGATTTTAAATATTTCCAGCAAAATTTACAAATCCATTTTTTTAGGGACCACATCACATTTGAAGAGTAGACACTTCAAGGGGTTTATATGAAGGAAGATACCCAAAAGTGAAGCCACTCTAAAAACTACAACCCTCAAGGTGCTCAAAACCACATTCAGTTTATTAACCCTTCAGGTGCTTCACAGGAATTTTTTGAAAACAAATTTACATTTAACTTTTTTTTGCAAAAAATTGACTTCAGATCCAATTTTTCTTATGTTGATAAGGGTAACAGAAAAAAAATGTATCCCAAAATTTGTTGTATAGTTTCTCCTGAGTAGGCCAATACCCCATATCAGGGAGAAAACCATTCTTTGGGTACACAACAGAGCTCAGAAGGGAAGGAGCGCCATTTGACTTTTTGAATGCAAAATTTGCTGGAACAAATGGCGGTCGCAATGTCGCATTTGTAGAGCCCCTGATGTGCCTAAACAGTGAAAATCCCCCACAAGTGACACCATTTTGGAAACTAGACTCCTCAAGGAATGTATTTAGATTCATGTCGATCACCTTGAACCCCCAGGTGTTTAACAGAAGTTTATAATGTTGAGCTGTGAAAATAATAAAATCACATTTTCCTCAAAAAAAATGTTATTTTAGCCCCAAATTTTGCATTTTCATAAGGGTAACAGGAGAAATTTCACCATGCAATTTGTAATGCAATTTCTCCTGAATACTTCGATACTCCATATGAGGGACAAAACTACTTTTTGAGCACACCAGAGGGCTCGGAAGGGAAAGAGCGTCATTTAACTTTTTGAATGTAAAATTTCCTGGAATCATTAGCGCACATCATGTCTCACTTGGAGAGCCCCTGTTGTGCCTAAACAATGGAAACCCCCTGCAAGTGAACCCATTTTGGAAAATAGACCACTCAAGGAATGTGTTTAGATGCATGAAAGCACCTTGAAACCCCAGGTGCTTCACAGAAGTTTATCACATAAAATAAAATCATATTTTCCTCACAAAATGTTGTTTTAGCCCCATGTTTTTAATTTTTCTAAGAGTTAATATGATTTTTTTTCCAACAAACTGATGTCCATTTTTTTCTGAGTGCGCCAATACCCTACATGTAATCGGGAAATATTTTTCAGGTAGAGTGCAAAGCTCAGAAGGCAAGGAGCACCAGATTTTACTGTTATGGTTTGCAGGTACCATGACCCACTGGGAAAGCCCATGAGGTGCCATAACAGCAGAATCCCCCCATAAGTGACCCCATATTACAAAGTACACCTTGCAATGAATTAATCTAGAGGTGCAGATCGCAGGATAAATGTGCGGCGAACCTTACTGTGATCTTTGGGAGGCAGAATAAAAACATGAACAGTAGGTGAAGAATTGGTTTTATTTATTATTATGCCGTTCTTTGTGCGGTATAAGTGATTAGGCGACTTTATTCTTCAGGTCGGTGCGAGCACATCAATATCAGATTTATAGCGGGTTTTTATGTTTGGCTGCTGTCACACACTAAAAGACACTTTTATTGCAAAAAATAGTTTTTGTCTCACCATATTTTTATAATATTTCCAGATTTTGGCCCACAGAATCATGTGAGGGCTTGTTTTCTGTGGGATGAGTTGATGTTTTTATTGGTATCAATTTCGGGCACATGAAATGTTTTGATCACTTTGTATTTTGATTTTTGTGAGGCAGAATAAAAAAACAGCAATTCAGGAATTTGAGGGGAGGGGAGTTATTCTGTTCCGTGTGCGGTAAAATTGATAAGGCAGTTTTATTCTTCGGGTCAGTATGATTACAGCAATACCTCATTTATATCATATTCTTAGATTTTGGTGCTTTAACACACTAAAAACTATTTTATAGAAAAATAATTATTTTTGCATTCCTTTATTGTGAGAGCTATAACTTTTTTATTTTTTCGCTAATGGAGTTGTATGGCAGCTATTTTTTTACGGGACAGGATGACGTTTTCAGTGGTAACATGTTTATTTACATTAGTTTTATTCCACTTTTTGTTCTGCCGTAAGATGATAACACATTGTTTTCAGCCTTGTTTTTTATTTTTATTTTTTATGGTGTTCACTAAAGTGGTTAACTAGTGGGGCAGTTTTATAGGTCGGGACCTTGCAGACGTGGCGACAGCAAATATATGTATGTATGTTGTTTCTATATTCTTTTTTCATTCAAATATTTATTTGTTGATACACTATCTTTAGATTTTTAAAATATTTTTAGAATTATTTAAAAAACAAATTAACCTTTTTTTACTTTTTTACTTTGTTCCACGATGGGACAATGATTTTTTGCAGGTTGATCGATTATACAGCATGGAGATGCAGCAGCATCCCTATGCTGTAGAAACTGTCAGCTCTGCACTGACAGAGAGACTTGCTGATCATGAGCTGTGCATGATCAGCATGTTTCCTAGCACTGATGACCTGGATGTCATCATGATGACAGCCGGTCACCATGGCAATGATAGGGGTCTCCGATCCAAGAGGGGCTGTCAGCAGCATTTCAGGAGGGGTTAAAGTGCCGGGAGCAGTCTGCTTGCGGTCAGAAGCATCTGACACCCGGCGGCCATTGTCTGCACACCACCCGTGGGTGCGGGCAATCTCATAAACTTAATAATCTGTCCCTGGTTAGATAGACCCAGGTGAAATGGATGGGTTATTATGTCTGTCAGAAAGGGTTAACATAGCAGACCCCATTATCACAATTCACTAGAAATAGTATTTTATGTCTGTCTTCTTTTTTATTATCTTTCATAAAGCCCTTGTTTAAGGAGTTAAATTCTAATTAAGTTTAGCACATCATAATAATTTAACATATTTTAGAAAACAACAATTTTAGGAGTAAATGTTTTGCTACATTCACATCATACTTCCTGTCCCAAAACATATTTTATAAAAATAATCTATTACCAGGAAATAAATTTAGTAATTCGGTAATTGTAACAGAACATTGTTAATACATGAACTATATATTTCAAAATGTTTCTTACAGACATAATTGTTGTGGTTTTCCTTTTTCAGCCACAATTAGAGCAGTTTTCATTCCATTACTTTATTTCCTCTATGTATGTAGCACAATTATTGGGGAGGTTGGGGGCTGCGTGGTTAACAATACAGCTGTACACAGCACTGTGGTATATAAATGTTGGGTAGTAAATAAGAAGAATGTGAAGTTTATTACTGCTGCTTATTGCGCTGATTAAAGGGCATTAATCAGTAGGAACAACCCTCTTAAAGGGACTCTGTCAGCACAGAATGATTGCTCAAACCAAGTACAAGCGCAATGTGAATCATGGTGTAGCCAGCCATTTATATTCACCTTTTCACCTGCTAATTTTCCCTCAGTTTCTACCGCGATCTTTTTTGATAGACAACTCTGTCTTCATAGAGCCAAAGAAGGGTGGCAATAGATGGAAACTAAGCAGGTAGAAAGGTACCGTATATACTCGAGTATAAGCCGACCCGAGTATAAGCCGACCCCCCAAATTTTGCCACAAAAAACTGGGAAAACTTAATGACTCGAGTATAAGCCTAGGGTGGAAATGCAGCAGCCACCAGTAAATGTCAAAAATAAAAATAGATATCAATAAAAGTAAAATTAATTGAGACATCAGTAGGTTAAGTGTTTTTGAATATCCATATTGAATCAGGAGCCCCATATAATGCTCCATACAGTTCATGATGACCCCTTAAGATACTCCATACAAAATACACCCCATATAATGCTGCACAAATGCTGATTATGGCCCCATAAGATGCTCCATACAGTCATTTGCTCCATATAATGCCCCATATAATGCTAATTATTGCCCCATAAGATGCTCCATACAGTCATTTGCTCCATGTAATGCACCATATATTGCTGATTATGGCACCATAAGATACTCCATACAGTCATTTGCCCCTTATGCTGTTGCTGCAAAAAAAAAAAAAAATCACATACTCACCTTTCGTCGCTCAGGCCCCCAGCACTTGCTATATTCACCTGCTCCCCGTTCCACCACTGCCAGCCGCCGCTACGTTCCCCGCCCACTGCACTGACTGCTCAGGCTGAGGGCGGCGCGCACTAAGGCATCACCGCGCCCTCTGACCTGAGCGTCACTGCAGAGGATGAAGAAGACGCAGCAGTGGTCGGCGACGGTGGAACGGGGAGCAGGTGAATATTGCGCACTGCTTATACTCACCTGTTCCTGGCGTGGTCCCTGCTTTGCTTTCCCGGCGCCGGCAGCTTCTTCCTGTAGTGAGCAGTCACATGGTACTGCTCATTACAGTACTGAATATGCAGCACCACCCCTATGGGAGTGGTGTCCATATTCATTACTGTAATGAGCGGTACCATGTGACCGCTCACTACAGGAAGAAGCTGCCAGCATCGGGAAAGCAGGGACCGCGCCAGGAGCAGGTGAGTATGCTTTGACCGCTGCCACTCCACCTCCCCTGCAAACCCCTGGGTATGACTCAAGTATAAGCCGAGAGGGGCAATTTCAGCCTAAAAAAATGGGCTGAAATTCTTGGCTTATACTCGAGTATATACGGTATATTTATTTGATTTGAACAGTCATTCTTTGCTGAAAGAGTCCTTTTACGCCATCTATATGGGCATGCAGGTCATAGAAAGTTGAATAAAATATCTTATTTCAGAGAGAAATCCATGTTTTTATTAATAAGTAAAGGAGCAGTTAAGATCTATGGGCTGGGAACAGATCTCCATGAGAATCTGCCTCTAGAGCTTATTAGCAGACTGTCATTCATTACATGACTCACACTGGTAATGCCCTCTTTAATTTAAATGAATCCAAACAACCCTGAGGATAGGGAAATAAAGGGAACAATGCCGCGCACAATCTAAGTGTAGTAGAAACTAAGTGTAAATTGCACTCATATAATTGCACTCACCTAGTCAAAGGCGAAAATTAAGCATTGAAAGGGGATCTGACAGGAATCCAAGGGGAACGGTCTGCAGGTCGGCTGACTGGATACACAGAAAAAGGTCCTCAGACATGGTAAAACAATAGTTAGCAAGGAAAATTGCAGTATGTAGCCAGAGTTCCATATAGAGATTCTCATAAATGTTATATATAAATATCTATTTATTGAGGTAATAAAAAATTACAGGACTGTAATTTTTTTATTACCTTAATAAAGCAGATATTTAAATATAACATGTATGAGAATCTCTATACGGGAGCGCCGGCTACATACTGGTATTTTCTTTGCTATCTATCTCTTTCATTTAAAATAGGCAGATTCTCAGCAAAATTTGTGTCTGGGCTATAGATCTTAACAGCTAATTTACATATTAAGAAATATGTGGATTACCTTGGAGTAAAACATCGGATCGTAGATATCAAGGTATCATTTTATTCAACTGTCTATGATCTACATGCGCATATAGATGGCTTAGGAGAGATGAAACTACTGACAGATGCCCTTTAAGCATTTTTCTTTTAATTTGTAGATTTGCAAAAGAAATATATTGACCCAAAAGTAACTATTTGGGATTTACTGAGTGATAGGCGCCAGGATTCTCCCTCTGCGCAGGATGGATCCCAAGTCTTATCTTCCTCTGCAGTCTCCCATTCACTTCCAACCACAGTGGATGTTGCTCAGCAAAGACATCGGTCTTGGCATCTTGCTCAGACTCAGTCTGTGAGCATGGTTACTGCTTCCTTCCCAGGTTCTGCTTTAGTAAACAATAATAGACTGGAGCGAGCGATCACTCCTGAGTCTAAGTCCTGGTTTCGCTTTACTGATCATTCTTGTGGGACAAATTCTCATTGGTGCTCGCCCGACATTGGTGGACGACTTCTCATTGGTGCTCGAACACATGCTCAGGTCCTGGTCCGGCTCCGGATTGGCCGGTGAGCAAATCCTGTCAGATTGACAGAAACTATAAAAGGATCTTTGTCGCGTGTGAGGAACCTAATGGTTGTGTGGACTAATGTGCTGTATGTGCTTAGGACAGGCTCAGTGCCTTTAGAATTCCCGCTTCTCCGGAGAGGAAATTGTGTGGTTCAATTCAGGGCAGGCGCTAGTGCCTTTAGAATTCCGGCCCCTACGGAGAGGAGTTCTGTGAGTGATTGGAGTCCACTACCGGTTCCCTTGCCCCAGTGGGGCTTGCGTACTCCTGTGGAGTTAACAGGGTGCGCATTTAGAGCCATATTTATCTGTGGCTGTTTGCCAATAAACACAGTGCTAAAGCAGAGTTCCTCTTCCGTCGCTGTGTGTGATTGGCACAGCTACGTCCTTCTCCACTGAGTAACGTTAACTCAGTGCAAGTCACTTTCACTCTCTGCTTGTATTCGCCATTGTCTCCTAGCTGCAATTTGCCATCTCTGAACGGTGGACCCCGGGTGGTGAACGCACTTTATTTTCATATTTATTTAGTGCGTTCCACCAACCCTAACACTGAGACGCAATAGCTAAATTCAAGGCTGTGTGCTGATATTTCTGGTTTGTCTGACACCTAGTGAGGAGCAAATCTAATTTTTCAAAAGCATTCAGTTTGCAACAAAATAATTTGCAGTCCTGAAAATCCTTAAATTGCCCCCAAAAACTTGTATAATTCACTGACGTCCTCTAGGACTCCCTTGAACCGTTTTAAGCTCTTTACCACGAACACAGCCTTGGACTGCCATCACACTTGCAGTATTTGGTCAGTATTTTACCTCAGTATTTGTAAGCCAGAACCAGGAGTGGGTGATAAATGCAGAAGTGGTGCATATTTTTCTATCATACTTTTTCCCTGATTGTTCCACTCCTGGTTTTGGCTTACAAATACTGATGTAAAATACTGATCAAATACTGCTAGTGTGACGGCAGCCTTAGTCATGTCAAAAGTGACCTCTGCATTTATAGCTATGACAAAATGGGTGGTGTCTGTTGGTAACCAACAACCTACTTAGTAACACACTCGAATGATAGAAGTGTACATGGGAGAAACCATGGGTTTTTGACAAGCATAGATCTAAACATTACGCTTTTTTAGAAACTTGGAGTAGATTTGTTGTTTGTTAATTTAACAAGTTATAAATCTTTAATAGGTCTTCTAAAATAATATCCTATTTTAGAAGCAGGTTTGCTAATTGTAAAGAGAAACAGCAATGGCTTTCTAACAAGCTGTCAAAAATTATCCTTACTTTGGAATCAGCAACTATTCTCCTGTTTTCAAAGTGATGAAGCAATGACTTCTTAAAAGGCCATTCAAAAATGATCCTTTTTTGGAAGATGTTTCAGGTTTATTTTCACTGTGAGTGTGGTTTCAAGCAGCATTACAATATAACTATAGAACAGAAGAAGCAGGAGATTTATGTGACTGTCTATTGGCCGTGGCAGTGGAAGTTTCAGTGGCAGCAACTGTACAGTACAGAAAATAATAGGACCGGCAAAGGGGTGTCTGGCTGTGTAGTGAAAGTACTGGCAGCCCTTGCAGCACAAGTACATTATAGCCTTACTACCCAATAGACATGCATGAGATGTGTGCCTGTCTATTAGCAGTGACAGTGGCAGTAACTGCACAATATAGAATAAGATAGCAGAGGAAAGAGGATGTCTGGTTTTGTAGAGTCAGCACTGTGAACCCCAGAGTCAGCACAGTGTTGATATAACATGATACATAGGCAGTAGATGCCCATCTGGGTGGGACAATCAGTACTGGTGGCAGCAGATCAATGTAGAAAACCATGGATAAGTAGTCAACCTATGGTTGATTTTATCATTATTATAAGCAGTAGGTAAATAAAAATTGTCAAGGATCTATTCCTGATTTATTTTGACAAATGTAAGGCTTTCCACACTTAAAAAGAACAATTTGGTCTGCTCACGTATGATGAAGTCTCTTACCTCATTGTAAACTTAGTACAGTAAGTTGGACAAGACAGTACACTAATGGGAACTTGCACTAATTTTTACTACCACTGTAGAAGGTACACAGTTCACTACTTTTTGTAGCCCTGGCATGGTACAGGTAGGGAAGCTTTGGATCTGCTGAGAGTGGTGATGGATTTCCTGGTCAGATTTGCTGTCTGCTGGCATCTCCTCCGCAGAAGCTTTGACAAACAGGGAACCCAGTGTTTCCTTCTAAGTGAACAATTTTGTCTCTTTTTTGGAACCTGGAAATAATTCTTTCATTTTAAATTTTACACAGTAAGGGTCTAACAGCATGATTATCCAATAGCCATCCCTTTTCCTGATGGAAATGATACACTTGTCATCCTACAAGCAATTGGACATGCAGCTTGTCTTGCTAGCACCAGGATCAAGGACCAACTGGTTCACTTCCACACCCCTCAGCTATAGTTGTTCATCATGGCCAGCTTCTTCATCATCATCAATTTCACACCAACTTTCAGTCTTGTCCTGTGCCTGTGCCTAGGATAACTCAATGTTTTCCTTTACATCTTCACGTTGCTACTCCTACTCATCCTCCACATAGCAGCCTATAATCCAAGGCGCAGGTGCACTGGACTTCCCCTGGATCCAGGTGTGCTTTGCAATCAGAATATCCTTTATTCCATTCAGTGAACTTTGCCAACAGCAACTATATGAATAAGACCCTGTGAGGGTCGAAACATTATGTTCTTGTCCCCTCACCATTTTCTCTATCCCTGCACCTGAATTGTGTTATTGCTGCATCTGTATCTGTACAATAAAATTCTCACAAGCATCTATAAAGAGTGTGCGGTGATTGAACCAGCACCTCAGAACTCTCAAGGCAAGAGTGCACACCACAATACACGTCACATTATTGAGGGTGACAATAAATATGTACAAGATGCTGTTTCTCCATCCCCTATTGAATCATTTTGAGTGTTTTTTTTACAATATAAACATGAGAGGATGACATTGTTGATGCCACAGTACTTCCTACTGACAAATGTATTAGCATCCTTGAAGCGATTCAGTTGGTGAGGAGCATCCTTCATCAGCTGCCAATGGAGTCAATGGCTAAGTTCAAAGTAATCCAAGCTTCAATTTTCTGCTACATGACGAAATCAGTAACCACCTTATGCTGTTCAGATGCTACAACATGTGAAGTATTGAATTAGATCATGTTGCGATGTCACCAATTAGGTGGCATCAAGCAGACCATTCTGTTTTTGCAAAACCTGTAGACTGTTCTTTGCCATGTAAGAAAAAATGAAATGCCCAGACACTGTTCTGATTAAGGCCACCACCTTCTTCAATAATGTATATTTATTTAAGAAATGTAGCTTTGTGTTAGTAAGGGAGTTATTATTCCCTTGAAGCCATCATGTTACATTGAGACTGTGCTGCTGCTGCAGCTTCGGGGGCTGTACTGTTCGGTTATTGGTTTTGATCCTGTACACATGTAGCAATTTATGACTTGTTACAACATGGGCTACAAGGCTATATTAATAATGTATTTTGATGTCTAAGTTAAGGATTACTAGTTCTGTATTAATGTTAGACCCATTAATTATAGAATTAAGCAAAGTGCCAAATCCTAAAAGCATGTAATATGCTCACTGTCCAGTTTTGATTAGGGATGAGCGAGTAGTGAAATATTCCAATGCAAGTCAATGGGTGCGAGAAAAAATCGCACAGCACTCGCACCATGCGAGTGCTGTCTGATTTTTACACACCAGTGTCCTTTGAAAAGCTGGCAATCCATGTGCGACTACAGTAAAATCCCACTGACAGATTAGAATAGAATAGATAGACTACATATTTACACATAGAATAGATGTATATACAGTATGTATATATATATATATATATATATATATATATATATATATATGTCAGTGACACACACACATATATATATATATATATATATATATATATATATATATATATATATATATATATATATATATATATATCTTTTTATTGCATAGAGCTATAGATAGAAGATTAGCCGGTAATTCATTTGTCAGCTCCTGTAAAGTCAATGCAGAAGCTGACAGGATAGGAGACATGGTTTACATGCAGTAAATACTTGCAGAATAGTTTGATATAGAGATGAATGTGACCAATACAATTAGTATAGTGTGTGCAAGTTATGGGATTTGTATTAATTTAATAAAAGAATCTTTTCGGGGAAAAAAATGGTGTGGGCTTCCGTGCAATTTTCTGTGCCAGAGATGGAAAGCCAGCTACTGTGGGCCGATGTTTATAGCTTTGGAAGGGGTTAATAACGATGGATCTTCCCAGGCTATGAATCTCAGCCCACAGCTGTATATTTAGCCTTTACTGGCTATTAAAATAGGGGGACCCCCCAAAAAGTGACGTGGGGTCCCCCTATAATTAATAGCCAGAAAAGGCTATGCAGACAGCTGTGGGCTGATATTCATAGCCTAGGAAGGAACTATCGTTATTGCCCCCCCCCCGGCTACAAACACAACCTCACAGCCTCCCCAGAAATGGCACATCTCTGTGATGCACCAATGCTGGCACTTAGTCTCTCTCTTCCCACTGCCCTGTAGAGGTGGCATATGGGGTAATGGGGTAATGGGGGGATAATGTCACCTTTGTATTGTAAGGTGACATCAAGCCGGCTTAGTAATGGGGAGGTGTCAATAAGACACCTATTCATTACTAATACTATAGTTATTAATGGATTAAAAAAAGACACAGCCAGAAAAAAGTATTTTAATGAAATAAAACAATAAACACAGTTTGCCATCTTTATTGTTCTCCTAATCCATGCAGCGCCCTTGATCTCCTGTAAAAAATAAAAATAAAAAGCCAACAATATACCATACCTGTCCAGTGTTCAGTCCCATGCCGTAATCCATATCTGGGGGATATATAGTTTACAACCAGGAGCGGTGCTAATGCGACCGGCCTGGCTGTAAACCACTGATGAATGAATGAGAAGCTACCAGCGGCAGCATCAGTGACTAGCGCTGACGTCACTGATGTTGCGCACTTTCACAGCCTGATCTGCAGTGAACTCAGGACTGTGGGAAAATGTACTGGCCACAGTTTCACACAAAAACTTCAAAAATGGGCAGGGCAAAATTGTTGGCACCTTCAGCTTAACCCCCCCTGTTTTCCACTCCCCTTCTTCCCAAAGCCATAACTTTTTTTTCTGTCAATATGGCCATTTGAGGGCATGTTTTTTCCGCAAAGAGTTGTGTTTTTGAACAACACCATTGGTTTTACCATGTCATGTACTACAAAATGGGAAAAAAATTCCAAGTGCGTTGAAATTGAAAGAAAATGCAATACCACACTTGTTTTTTGTTTTGATTTTTTACTAGGTTCACTAAATGCTAAAACTGACATATCATTATGATTCTCCACGTCATTATGAGTTCATAGACATCAAACATGTCTAGGTTCTCTGTTTTCTAAGTGGTGAAAAAAAATTCCAAACTTTGTGAAAAAAAAAAAAAATTGTGTAGTTTTCCGATAACCGTAGCGTCTCCATTTTTCGTGATCTGGGGTTGGGTGAAGGCTTATTTTTTTGTGCCGAGCAGATATTTTTAATTATACCATTTTGGTGCAGATATGATATTTTCATCGCTCATTATTGCATTTTAATGCAATGTCGCGGCGCCCAAAAAAACGTAATTCTGGCGTTTTGACTTTTTTCTTGCTACACCATTTAAAGATTGGGTTAATCCTTTTTTATTGATAGATCGAGCAATTCTGAATTTGTCGATTCCAAATATGTATGTGTTTGATTTTAGTTTTATTGTTTTATTTTGAATGGGGCGATAGGGGGGTGATTTGAACTTTTATATTTTTTCATTTTTTTATATTTTCAAAAAGATTTTTTTTTAAACTTTTGGCATGCATCAATAGTCTCCATAGGAGACTAGAAGCTGCCACAACCCGATCGGCTCTGCTACATAGAGGTGATGTTCAGATCGCCTCTATGTAGTAGAATTGATCACTTGCTATGAGTGCCGACCACTGGGTGGTGCACACAGCAAGCCGGCACTGATCACCATAGAGGTTTACAGGAGACCTCAGGTTGTCATGCCAACATATCGGTGATCCACAATCACGTGTTGGGTATCACCGGTGTGCGCTAGTGCCGGAATTGCGATTTAAATGCCGCTCTCAGAGTTTGAGAGCGGCCTTTAACTAGTTAGCAGCGGGTGGATCATGATTCCATCACAATTTTTTTTCCTATGGTAAAAAAATAAAATAAAAAAGCACTATGTAAAAAAAATCATGAAAAAAACAACAAATGCACTTTTTTATTACAAAATTCCGAAACATATATATATATATATATATATATATATATATATATATATATATATATATATATATATATATATATATAGTAGATACATATATTTGTCATTATCACAAATATAAAACTACAATACATTTCTAAGATCATTTATAATTATTGGTATGCACAGTAAAAATAAATACTGCCGCATTTTTGTTAATTAAGCAGGCACCTACAAAAAACCTTGAACACCTACATCAAATAAAATAAATAAGTTAAAAATTATGATTTGCTGCATTGCAAAGTGGAAGAAATCAAATTATTTTTAATCTTCATGTCCAAAATTAACCTGATTATCAAATGGCTTTACATATAAGATATGCACATACAAATCAATGGAGATATATGGGCAACTAACAGTGACATACTGCCAATTGCTACAGACCCTGTAATTACTAAGGGGCCTGTGAGTCAGGGGGTCCAGTGCCAGCACAGGCATCTGATTCACCCCATCCGGGATTGCTCTTTCAAATGTATCGACATCCTGGAAGATGATATAGTTGAAAGCAATGATGGAATAGGGAGCAGTCATCTACCTCGTCCATCATTCTCCCTCTACATCTAAACTCTGATTTATTGAGCAGGGCAGACTTTCAAAACACTTGCTGCCAATACCGGAACATTGGAGGAACGAGGATAGGTAAGTAGTCTTGAGCGATACCTTCCGATACTCAAAGGTATCGGTATCGGATGGGATCGGCCGATATCCAAAAAATATCGGATATCGCCAATACCGATACCCGATACCAATGCAAGTCAATGGGACACAAGTATCGGAAGCTATCCTGGATGGTTACCAGGGTCTGAAGGAGAGGAAACTCTCCTTCAGGCCCTGGGATCCATATTCATGTAAAAAATAAAGAATTAAAATAAAAAATATGGATATACTCACCCCTCCGGCGGCCCCTGGACCTTACCGATGTAACCGGCAGCCTCAGTTCCTAAGAATGAGGAGTTTAGGACCTTTGATGACGTCGCGGCTTGTGATTGGTCGCGTGACCGCTCATGTGACCGCTCACGCGACCAATCACAAGGTGCGACGTCATTGCAGGTCCTAAACTCCTCATTCTTAGGAACGGAGGCTGCCGGTTACATCAGTAAGGTCCAGGGGCCGCTGGAGGGGTGAGTATATCCATATTTTTTATTTTAATTCTTTATTTTTTACATGAATATGGATCCCAGGGCCTGAAGGAGAGTCTCCTCTCCTCCAGACCCTGGGAACCATACACTGGGAACTTCCGATTCCGATTTCCGATATCACAAAAATATCGGAACTCGGTATCGGAATTCCGATACAGCAAATATCGGCCGATACCCGATACTTGCGGTATCGGAATGCTGAACACTATAGGTAAGTATTTTTGTTTTTTAATCAATGAGTACATTGTAGGGGCCTGTTTGGAGGGATATGTAGTTGGTGGGGAGTGTGTATTATACTAAATGGAATTCTATGTGGGGGCATTTGTTGTGAATTCCGTTCTCGGACTCCCTCCTGTGGTCATGAATGGTACTTTGGTTAGTTCTGCTCTTGGGCTCCCTCTGGTGGCTTCGAGTGGAACTGCTGCTCACTGAGGTGGGCTTTATCAGCTGCTCTCGTTATGTTGCTATGCTGGCTTCCCTATTTAACTCCACTGAGATCGTTACCTCATGCCAGCTGTCAATGTATCAGAATTGGTTCAGATCTCTCTTGGACTTCTCTGAGGACCTGTCTACTCCAGCAGAAGCTAAGTCCCTGCTAGTTAATTTGTTGTTACTGCTGCCTGAATATATTTCTTAGTACTGCTAAGTTCTAGTCTAGCTTGCTATCATGATATTTCCTTGCTAGCTGGAAACTCTGGGGTGCAGTGTTGCACCTGCACACCGTGAGTCGGTGTGAGGGTCTTTTTGCATACTCTGCATGGTTTTGTAGTTTTTTTATGCTGACCTCATAGTATTCTTTTCTATCCTCTGACTATTTAGTGAAGTCTGGCCTCCTTTGCTTAAACCTGTTTCATTCCTGTGTTTGTGACTTTCCTCTCAACTCACAGTCAATATATGTGGGGGGCTGCCTTTACCTTTGGGGAATTTCTCTGAGGCAAGGTTAGGCTTCTTTTTCTATCTTTAGGGGTAGTTAGCTCTTATGCTGTGAAGAGGCGTCTAGGGAGAGTTAGGTACGCTCCACGGCTATTTCTAGTGTGTGCGATAGGAGTAGAGTTTGCGGTCAGCAGAGTTCCCACTTCCCCAGAGCTAGTTCCGTTTTTTAGTTTACTCATCAGGTCATTCCAGGTGCTCCTAACCACCAGGTCCATAACAGTGCAGCTGGCCAATAAAGTGTTAATGCATCTCAAAAGAGGGATAAGAGAAGCTCTGAACCCATTTTTTTTTCTTTGCAGTGTGTTTTGTTTCTCTTTTCCCCTTAACCTCTGGGTGGTTCAGGACTCAGGTGTAGATATGGATATTCAAGGTCTGTCCTCTTGTGTGGATCATCTCACTGCAAGGGTACAAAGCATTCAAGATTATGTAGTTCAGAATCCGATGTTAGAGCCTAGAATTCCAATTCCTGATTTGTTTTCTGGGGATAGATCTAAGTTTCTGAATTTCAAAAATAATTGTAAACTGTTTCTTGCTTTGAAACCCCGCTCCTCTGGTGACCCCATTCAACAAGTAAAAATTATTATTTCTTTGTTGCGTGGCGACCCTCAAGACTGGGCATTCTCCCTTGCGCCAGGAGATCCTGCATTGCTTAATGTAGATGCGTTTTTTCTGGTGCTTGGATTGCTTTATGACGAACTGAATTCAGTGGATCAGGCAGAGAAAATTTTGCTAGCTTTGTGTCAGGGTCAGGATGAAGCGGAGATATATTGTCAGAAGTTTAGAAAATGGTCTGTGCTTACTCAATAGAATGAGCGTGCCCTGGCAGCAATTTTTAGAAAGGGTCTTTCTGAAGCCCTTAAGGATGTTATGGTGGGATTCCCCACGCCTGCTGGTCTGAATGAGTCAATGTCCTTGGCCATCCAAATTAATCGGCGTTTGCGCGAGTGCAAAGTTGTGCACAGTTTGGCGGTGTCCTCTGAGCGGAGGCCTGGGCTTATGCAATGTGATAGAACTTTGACCAGAACTGAACGGCAAGAACACAGACGTCAGAATAGGCTGTGTTTTTACTGTGGTGACCCCACTCATGCTATCTCTGATTGTCCTATGCGCACTAAGCGGTTTGCTAGGTCTGTCACCATTGGTACTGTACAGCCTAAATTTCTTTTGTCTGTTACTCTGATTTGCTCTTTGTCATCCTACTCGGTTATGGCATTTGTGGATTCAGGCACTGCCCTGAATTTGATGGACTTGGAGTTTGCCAGACGCTGTGGTTTTTTCTTGGAGCCTTTGCAGTATCCTATTCCATTAAGGGGAATTGATGCCACGCCGTTGGTCAAGAATAAACCTCAGTACTGGACTCAGTTGACCATGTGCATGGCTCCTGCACATCGGGAAGATGTTCGCTTTTTGGTGTTGCATAATTTGCATGATGTGGTCGTGTTGGGTTTGCCATGGCTACAGGTTCATAATCCAGTATTGGATTGGAAATCAATGTCTGTGTCTAGTTGGGGTTGTCAAGGGGTACATGGCGATGTTCCGTTAGTGTCAATTTCTGCTTCCACTCCTTCTAAAGTCCCTGAGTTTCTGTCGGATTACCAGGATGTATTTGATGAGCCCAAATCCAGTGTCCTACCCCCTCATAGGGATTGTGATTGTGCTATAAATTTGATTCCTGGTAGTAAGTTTCCTAAGGGCCGACTTTTCAATTTATCCGTGCCAGAGCACACCGCTGTGCGGACTTATATAAAGCAGTCCTTGGAGAAAGGGCATATTCGCCCGTCTTCATCACCATTGGGAGCAGGGTTCTTTTTTGTGGCCAAGAAGGCTGGTTCTCTGAGACCCTGTATAGATTACCGCCTTCTCAATAAAATCACGGTCAAATTTCAGTACCCTCTGCTGTCTGATTTGTTTGCTCGGATTAAGGGGGCTAGTTGGTTCACCAAGATAGATCTTCGAGGGGCGTATAACCTTGTGCGTATTAAACAGGGCGATGAATGGAAAACAGCATTTAACACACCCGAGGGCCATTTTGAGTACCTGGTAATGCCATTCGGGCTTTCAAATGCTCCATCTGTGTTTCAGTCCTTTATGCATGACATCTTCCGAAAGTATCTGGATAGATTCATGATTGTATATTTGGATGATATTTTGGTCTTTTCGGATGATTGGGAGTCTCATGTGAAACAGGTCAGAATGGTATTCCAGGTCCTTCGTGCTAATTCCTTGTTTGTGAAGGGGTCTAAATGTCTCTTCGGAGTTCAGAAGGTTTCCTTTTTGGGCTTCATTTTTTCCCCTTCTACTATCGAGATGGATCCTGATAAAGTTCAGGCCATTTATGATTGGACTCAACCTACATCTGTGAAGAGCCTCCAGAAATTCCTGGGCTTTGGTAATTTTTACCGTCGCTTCATCGCTAATTTTTCTAGTGTGGTTAAACCTTTGACTGATTTGACAAAGAAAGGTGCTGATGTGGTGAATTGGTCCTCTGCGTCCGTTGAGGCTTTTCAGGAGCTGAAACGTCGTTTTTCTTCGGCCCCTGTGTTGCGTCAGCCAGATGTTTTGCTCCCTTTTCAGGTCGAGGTTGATGCTTCTGAGATTGGAGCAGGGGCTGTTTTGTCTCAAAGAAGTTCTGATGGCTCTGTGATGAAGCCATGTGCCTTCTTTTCTAGAAAGTTTTCGCCTGCTGAGCGTAATTATGATGTTGGCAATCGGGAGCTGCTAGCTATGAAGTGGGCATTCGAGGAGTGGCGACATTGGCTTGAGGGAGCCAAGCACCGCGTGGTGGTCTTGACGGATCACAAAAATCTGACTTATCTCGAGTCTGCCAAGCGGTTGAATCCTAGACAAGCTCGATGGTCGCTGTTTTTCTCCCGTTTTGATTTTGTGGTCTCATACCTTCCAGGTTCTAAGAATGTGAAGGCGGATGCCCTTTCTAGGAGTTTTGTGCCTGATTCTCCGGGAGTCCCTGAGCCGGCTGGTATTCTTAAAGAGGGGGTAATTCTGTCTGCCATCTCCCCTGATTTGCGGCGGGCGCTGCAGGAGTTTCATTCAGGCTGATAGACCTGACCGTTGTCCAGCGGAGAAACTGTTTGTCCCTGATAGATGGACTAGCAGAGTTATTTCTGAGGTTCATTGCTCAGTGTTGGCTGGTCATCCTGGGATTTTTGGTTCCAGAGATTTGGTGGCTAGGTCTTTTTGGTGGCCTTCCTTGTCACGGGATGTGCGTTCTTTTGTGCAGTCCTGTGGGACTTGTGCTCGGGCTAAGCCCTGCTGTTCTCGTGCCAGTGGGTTGCTTTTGCCCTTGCCAGTCCCGAAAAGGCCTTGGACGCATGTTTCAATGGATTTTATTTCAGATCTTCCTATCTCTCAAAGGATGTCTGTCATCTGGGTGGTTTGTGATCGCTTTTCTAAGATGGTCCATTTGGTACCCTTGCCTAAATTACCTTCTTTCTCTGATTTGGTGCCATTATTTTTTCAACATGTGGTTCGTTTGCATGGCATTCCGGAGAACATTGTGTCGGACAGAGGTTCCCAGTTTGTCTCTAGGTTTTGGCGGTCCTTTTGTGCTAAGATGGGCATTGATTTGTCTTTTTCTTCGGCTTTCCATCCTCAAACAAATGGCCAAACTGAACGAACCAACCAGACCTTGGAAACCTATCTGAGATGCTTTGTTTCTGCTGATCAGGATGATTGGGTGACCTTCTTGCCATTGGCGGAGTTCGCCCTTAATAATCGGGCTAGTTCGGCTACTTTGGTTTCGCCTTTTTTTTGCAATTCTGGTTTTCATCCTCGTTTTTCTTCGGGGCAGGTTGAGCCTTCTGACTGTCCTGGTGTGGATTCTGTGGTGGACAGGTTGCAGCAAATTTGGACTCACGTAGTGGAAAATCTGACGTTGTCCCAGGAGAAGGCTCAACGTTTCGCTAACCGCCGTCGTTGTGTTGGTCCCCGACTTCGTGTTGGGGATTTGGTTTTGTTGTCTTCTCGTTATGTTCCTATGAAGGTTTTTTTCTCCTAAGTTTAAACCTCGTTTCATTGGTCCTTATAAGATTTCTGAAATTCTCAACCCTCTGTCATTTCGTTTGGTCCTTCCAGCTTATTTTGCCATCCATAATGTGTTCCATAGGTCGTTGTTGCGGAGGTACGTGGCACCTATGGTTCCCTCCGTTGATCCTCCTGCTCCGGTGTTGGTTGAGGGGGAGTTGGAGTATGTGGTGGAAAAGATTTTGGATTCTCGTATTTCGAGACGGAAGCTTCAGTACCTGGTTAAGTGGAAGGGCTATGGTCAGGAGGATAATTCCTGGGTTGTTGCCTCCGATGTCCATGCTGCCGATTTAGTTCGTGCCTTTCATTTGGCTCGTCCTGATCGGCCTGGGGGCCCTGGTGAGGTTTCAGTGACCCCTCCTCAAGGGGGGATACTGTTGTGAATTCCGTTCTCGGACTCCCTCCTGTGGTCATGAATGGTACTTTGGTTAGTTCTGCTCTTGGGCTCCCTCTGGTGGCTCACTGAGGTGGGCTTTATCAGCTGCTCTCGTTATGTTGCTATGCTGGCTTCCCTATTTAACTCCACTCAGATCGTTACCTCATGCCAGCTGTCAATGTATCAGAATTGGTTCAGATCTCTCTTGGACTTCTCTGAGGACCTGTCTACTCCAGCAGAAGCTAAGTCCCTGCTAGTTCATTTGTTGTTACTGCTGCCTGAATATATTTCTTAGTACTGCTAAGTTCTAGTCCAGCTTGCTATCATGATATTTCCTTGCTAGCTGGAAACTCTGGGGTGCAGTGTTGCACCTCCACACCGTGAGTCGGTGTGGGGGTCTTTTTGCATACTCTGCGTGGTTTTGTAGTTTTTTTATGCCGACCGCATAGTATTCTTTTCTATCCTCTGACTATTTAGTGAAGTCTGGCCTCCTTTGCTTAAACCTGTTTCATTCCTGTGTTTGTGACTTTCCTCTTAACTCACAGTCAATATATGTGGGGGGCTGCCTTTACCTTTGGGGAATTTCTCTGAGGCAAGGTTAGGCTTCTTTTTCTATCTTTAGGGGTAGTTAGCTCTTAGGCTGTGAAGAGGCGTCTAGGGAGAGTTAGGTACGCTCCACGGCTAGTGTTGAGCATTCCGATACCGCAAGTATAGGGTATCGGCCGATATTTGCGGTATCGGAATTCCGATACCGAGATCCGATACTTTTGTTGTATTGGGAATCGGTATCGGGATCGATATAATGTGTAAAATAAAGAATTAAAATAAAAAATATTGATATACTCACCTCTCCGACGCAGCCTGCACCTTACCGAGGGAACCGGCAGCCTTCTTTGCTTAAAATGCGCGTGTTTAGTGCCTTCCATGACATCACGGCTTCTGATTGGTCGCGTGCCGCCCATGTGACCGCGACGCGACCAATCACAAGCCGTGACGTAATTCTCAGGTCCTAAATGCCTAGGCATTTAGGACCTGAGAATTACGTCACGGCTTGTGATTGGTCGCGTCGCGGTCACATGGGCGGCACGCGACCAATCAGAAGCCGTGACGTCACGGAAGGCAATAAACGCACTCATTTTAAGCAAAGAAGGCTGCCGATTCCCTCGGTAAGGTGCAGGCTGCGTCGGAGAGGTGAGTATATCAATATTTTTTATTTTAATTCTTTATTTTACACATTAATATGGATCTGAGGGCCTGAAGGAGAGTTTCCTCTCCTTCAAACCCTGGGAACCATCAGGGATACCTTCCAATACTTGAGTCCCATTGACTTGTATTGGTATCTGGTATCGGTATCGGATCAGATCCGATACTTTGCCGGTATCGGCCGATACTTTCCGATACCGATACTTTCAAGTATCGGACGGTATCGCTCAACACTATCCACGGCTATTTCTAGTGTGTGCGATAGGAGTAGAGTTTGCGGTCAGCAGAGTTCCCACTTCCCCAGAGCTAGTTCCATTTTTTAGTTTACTCATCAGGTCATTCCAGGTGCTCTTAACCACCAGGTCCATAACAGGCATTATACAATATAGAAGGCTTTGTGGGGCCTATTATACAATATTGATGGCTATGTGGGGCCCATTATACTATAAGGATGGCCACGTGAGGCCCAATATGCTATTTGGAAGGCTATTTTGACTCCCATTCTAGTAAATGAAGGGCTATGTAGGGACCATTATAATATCTGAAGAGCTATATGGGGCCATTGTACTGTTTGCAAGACTGTGTGCGGGGTCATTTTAATATTTGGAGGGCTATTAGGGGCCATTATACTGTATGCAATCAATTATACGGTGTGGAGGTTTTTGTTGAGTCAAAGAATCTGTGGGTGCCATTATGCTGTTTGGAATGCTGTGCGAGAATCACTATACTGTTTGGATGGTTGTGTTGATGCCATCATACTGTGTGGAGGGTTGTGTTGGGGTCATTATACTGTAGGGAGGACCATTCTGCTGTATGGCGTGCTATGTGGATACCATTGGTCTGTTTGGAGGGCTTGTGGGGACATTATACAGTGTGCAGTTTTGTGTTGGGGCCATCACACTGTTTGGAGAGTAGTATTTGGACCATCATACTGTGTGCAGGTGTGCACTGGCCATTATACTGTATTGAGGGCTATGTGGGAGATATCACATTGTCTGGAGGGCTGT
This sequence comes from Ranitomeya variabilis, assembly GCF_051348905.1. Lineage (NCBI taxonomy): Eukaryota > Metazoa > Chordata > Amphibia > Anura > Dendrobatidae > Ranitomeya > Ranitomeya variabilis. The sequence continues at coordinate 327,026,493 of NC_135236.1, forward strand.
GTTGGGGTCATAGTTGAGGCATCATACTGTTTGTGGGTCACCATACTTTGCCAGTGGGCTACAGTAGGGTCATCATATTGTGCGTGTAGAAGGGAACTGTGGAGGAATTCACTGTGGTGGTATCATACTGTGTTTGGTGGGCATTTTTGTTGGTATCATACTTTATGGGGGCAATCAAAGGGGAATCTAGGGGCTTCAATAGGAGGATAATTACTATGTAAGGGCTGCAAAGTTGTGAGATATACTGTTCTGTGACTCCGCCATAAAAATTGTTATAAAACATCACTAAGCTTGACCGAATGTTATCTATATAGCTATCATGACATTATACTATTTTTTATTATACAGTTTTCGAATGTATCTACTTTCTTACATCTGAGAACAACAGATATGGTCCACATAGATTTTCCATTTTGAAATATATTTTGACCTGCACTATGGTAGATTTTTGACAGGAAATAAATCTAAGTGTGTATACGACCTACTCCGTTTAACAAAATTAGGTCAAATGGTGAAGGTAGTAATTTTTTCTTTAGAGGTTAGTAAGCAGATGGAAAAAACTAGTGTACACAGGGTAAAACCTATGAATTTGTGACTAGTCAAATAAATTAGCCATTTAAACATACAGACAAGACATTCACAAGACATGAATCAAATTGATGTGTTTTCCTATTCCTTCAAAACCAGCAACATGCATCATACTCACAAGTGCATGTCAACTGCATTACTGGGTAATTACTACAAGATGCAGCAACTCATGGATATTAAAATCTTCTCCAAGTCACTATGGTGCACAATTACAAATAATTATTTAGAAATAATTAAAAATGCCATAGAAAGAAAACTGCTACCTTAACAATTATTACAGTATTCTGATGAAAATCTATTAATGAAATCACCATACTGTACTATTTTATTAACACAAACAATCAAAAGGCTATTACTTCATATTAAATGGTTACTCGGAAAAATAAAAGTTATTCCCTATCCATAAGTGCTTGGTCAATACCAGAGCTCAATAGAAATCAACACTGAGAAGTGAGAGGAAAAACATTAACCATCCGGCTTCACAGAGATATAGAGCTCACTGGTATCTTAATGTTTTGTAGGTGGATGCCAAGGAAAGTAATTTGGATTTGCAAGAAGAGCTTTCTAGTTCAAGTTACAGGAAAGATATATATCTTGGTACCGTGTTAGCCAGTAGACAGAAAAATATTTAGAATTGAGAGTCCTCAGTGATTGATACCTTTTAATGGCTAACCGAAAAGATGGTAACAAATTGAAAGCTTTCGAGACTATACAGGTCTCTTCATCAGGCAAAGACTAAAAGAAATTCTGAAGAATCACATATGGATAAGACAGGTGACAAGAAGCAGAATTACCATGAGTGATAAACAGTTATGTCTTAAATATTGGGCCAGTTCTAAGATAAGGAATGTTTTACTGTCCTCTGATTGGGGTCTGGTTCTGTTGTGATGACCCTACATGATCTGAGGGGCAAGTTCCTTAGTTGGTGTAAAAAGACATAAATCCATGCGACACATTCATTCCTGCAGTGAGACTGTCAAAGGATGTCATCAGCTTATACTCCCAAACTCTTCTGTCTCTCTTAGATTTGAAGCTACCTTTTAACTCAAGTAATTTCATATCCATAATGTTATGATTTGGGAGAAAAAAATGTATTGCCACAGGTAGATCCATTCTTTTTTCTCTTATTGAGTGGCAGTGGAATCCAAGGAATCTCCTGCTACATTACAAAGCTAAAGAACAAAATAACCGGGTGCCTCTATTAGTTACCTACAATCCAAATATGGAGGTGCTAAGGGGAGCTGCACGGAAATTACAACCTTTACTACAAAAAGATGCCCGATTACAATCCATTTTTCCAGACCCCCCACTACTGTGTTTTAGGCAGCCCCCAAATCTAAGAAGCATCATTGTCAAGAGCTCCCTGTCCTCTCCAACAGCTGCAGGTACTTTTCCCTGCAACCAGAAAAAATGTAAAACCTGTCCATTTATAATGACCACGGACAAGATAAAGATCCCCAATTCACATCAGGACTACAAGATACCAGGTACTTTCAGCTGCAACACTTCTAATGTGGTGTACCTAATTATTTGTACTAAATGTCCAACTGGGGGTCTGTATGTGGGGGAGACAGGGCAAAAGCTTAGAACAAGAATGAATTCTCACCGCCACACAATAAGAGAAAAAAGAATGGATCTACCTGTGGCAATACATTTTTGTGATTCTTCAGAATTTCTTTTAGTCTTTGCCTGATGAAGAGACCTGTGTAGTCTCAAAAGCTTGCAATTTGTTACCATCTTTTCAGTTAGCCATTAAAAGGTATCAACCACTGAAGACTCTTAACCCCTTCACCCCCAAGGGTTGTTTGCACGTTAATAACCGGGCCAATTTTTACATTTCTGACCACTGTCTCTTTAGGAGGTTATAACTCCGAAACGCTTCAACGGATCTTGGCGATTCTGACATGGTTTTATTGTGACATATTGTACTTCATGATAGTGGTAAAATTTCTTTGATATTACCTGCGTTTATTTGCAAAAAAAATGGAAATTTGGCGAAAATTTTGAAAATTTTGCAATTTTCCAACTTTGAATTTTTATGCCCTTAAATCACAGAGATATGTCACACAAAATACTTAATAAGTAACATTTCCCACATGTCTACTTTACATCAGCACAATTTTGGAACCAAAATTTTTTTTTGTTAGGGAGTTATAAGGGTTAAAAGTTGACCAGCAATTTCTCATTTTTACAACACCATTTTTTTTTAGGGACCACATCTCATTTGAAGTCATTTTGAGGGGTCTATATGATAGAAAATACCTAAGTGTGACACCATTCTAAAAACTGCACCCCTCAAGGTGCTCAAAACCATATTCAAGAAGTTTATTAACCCTTCTGGTGATTCACAGGAATTTTTGGAATGTTTAAATAAAAATGAACATTTAACTTTTTTTCACAAAAAATTTACTTCAGCTCCAATTTGTTTTATTTTACCAAGGGTAACAGGAGAAAATGGACCCCAAAAGTTGTTGTACAATTTGTCCTGAGTACGCCGATACCCCATATGTGGGGGTAAACCACTGTTTGGGCACATGACAGAGCTCGGAAGCGAAGGAGCGCCATTTGACTTTTCAATGCAAAATTGACTGGAATTGAGATGGGACGCCATGTTGCATTTGGGGAGCCCCTGATGTGCGTAAACATTGAAACCCCCCACAAGTGACACCATTTTGGAAAGTAGACCCCCTAAGGAACTTATCTAGAGGTGTGGTGAGCACTTTGACCCACCAAGTGCTTCACGGAAGTTTATAATGCAGAACCGTAAAAATAAAAAATCAGATTTTTTCACAAAAATTATTTTTCGCCCCCAATTTTTTATTTTCCCAAGGGTAAGAGAAGAAATTGGACCCCAAAAGTTGTTGTACAGTTTGTCCTGAGTACGCTGATACCCCATATGTGGGGATAAACCACTGTTTGGGCGCATGGGAGACCTCGGAAGGGAAGGAGCGCCGTTTGACTTTTCAATGCAAAATTGACAGGAATTGAGATGGGACGTCATGTTGCGTTGGGAGAGCCCCTGATGTGCGTAAACATTGAAACCCCCCACAAGTGACACCATTTTGGAAAGTAGACCCCCTAAGGAACTTATCTAGAGGTGTGGTGAGCACTTTGACCCACCAAGTGCTTCACAGAAGTTTATAATGCAGAACCGTAAAAATAAAAAAATCATATTTTTTCACAAAAATTATCTTTTCACCCCCAATTTTATATTTTCCCAAGGGTAAGAGAAGAAATTGGACCTCAAAAGTTGTTGTACAATTTGTCCTGAGTACGCTGATACCCCATATGTGGGGGTAAACCACTGTTTGGGTGCATGGGAGAGCTCGGAAGGGAAGTAGCACCGTTTGACTTTTCAATGCAAAATTGACAGGAATTGAGATGGGACGCCATGTTGCGTTTGGAGAGCCACTGATGTGCCTAAACATTGAAACCCCCCACAAGTGACACCATTTTGGAAAGTAGACCCCCTAAGGAACTTATCTAGATGTGTTTTGAGCGCTTTGACCCACCAAGGGCTTCACAGAAGTTAATAATGCAGAGCCGTAAAAATAAAACAAAAATTTTTTCCCACAAAAATTATTTTTTTAGCCCCCAGTTTTGTATTTTCCTGAGGGTAGCAGGAGAAATTGGACCCCAAAATTTGTTGTCCAATTTGTCCTGAGTGCGCTGATACCCCATATGTGGGGGGGAACCACCGTTAGGACGCATGGAAGGGCTCGGAAGTGAAGGAGTGCCATTTGGAATGCAGACTTAGATGGAATGGTCTGCAGGCGTCACATTGCGTTTGCAGAGCCCCTAATGTACCTAAACAGTAGAAACCCCCCACAATTGACACCATGTTGGAAATTAGACCCCCTAAGGAACTTGTCTAGATGTGTGGTGAGTGCTTTGACCCATCAAGGGCTTCACAGAAGTTTATAATGCAGAGCCGTAAAAATAAAACAAACATTTTTTCCCACAAAAATTATTTTTCAGCCCCCAGTTTTGTATTTTCCCGAGGGTAACAGGAGAAATTGGACGCCAAAAGTTGTTGTCCAATTTGTCCTGAGTGCGCTGATACCCCATATGTGGGGGGAACCACCGTTTGGATGCATGGGAGGGCTCGGAAGGGAAGGAGCGCCATTTGGAATGCAGACTTAGATGGAATGGTCTGCAGGCGTCACATTGCGTTTGCAGAGCCCCTAATGTACCTAAACAGTAGAAGCCCCGCACAAGTGACCCCATTTTGAAAACTAGACCCCCCAAGGAACTTATCTAGATGTGTTGTAAGAACTTTGAACCCCCAAGTGTTTCACTACAGTTTATAACGCAGAGCCGTGAAAATAAAAAATCTTTTTTTTTCCCACAAAAATTATTTTTTAGTCCCCAGTTTTGTATTTTCCCAGGGGTAACAGGAGAAATTGGACCCCAAAGGTTGTTGTCCTATTTGTCCTGAGTACGCTGATACCCCATATGTTGGGGTAAACCCCTGTTTGGGCACACGGGAGAGCTCGGAAGGGAAGGAGCACTGTTTTACTTTTTCAACGCAGAATTGGCTGGAATTGAGATCGGACGCCATGTCGCGTTTGGAGAGCCCCTGATGTGCCGAAACAGTGGAAACCCCCCAATTATAACTGAAACCCTAATCCAAACACACCCCTAACCCTAATCCCAACAGTAACCCTAACCACACCTCTAACCCTGACACACCCCTAACCCTAATCCCAACCCTATTTCCAACCGTAAATGTAATCTAAACCCTAACCGTAACTTTAGCCCCAACCCTAACCCTAACTTTAGCCCCAACCCTAACTGTAGCCTTAACCCTAGCCCCAACCCTAGCCCTAACCCTAACCCTAATGGGAAAATGGAAATAAATACATTTTTTTTATTTTTCCCTAACTAAGGGGGTGATGAAGGGGGGTTTGATTTACTTTTATAGCGAGTTTTTTAGCGGATTTTTATGATTGGCAGCCGTCACACACTGAAAGACGCTTTTTATTGCAAAAAATATTTTTTGCGTTACCACATTTTGAGAGCTATAAATTTTCCATATTTTGGTCCACAGAGTCATGTGAGGTCTTGTTTTTTGCGGGACAAGTTGACGTTTTTATTGGTAACTTTTTGGGCACGTCACATTTTTTGATCGCTTTTTATTCCGATTTTTGTGAGGCAGAATGACCAAAAACCAGCTATTCATGAATTTCTTTTGGGAGAGGCGTTTATACTGTTCCGCGTTTGGTAAAATTGATAAAGCAGTTTTATTCTTCGGGTCAGTACGATTACAGCGATACCTCATTTATATTATTTTTTTATGTTTTGGCGCTTTTATACGATAAAAACTATTTTATGGAAAAAATAATTATTTTTGCATCGCTTTATTCTCAGGACTATAACTTTTTTATTTTTTCGCTGATGATGCTGTATGGCAGCTCGTTATTTGCGGGACAAGATGACGCTTTCAGCGGTACCATGGTTATTTATATCTGTCTTTTTGATCGCGTGTTATTCCACTTTTTGTTCGGCGGTATGACAATAAAGCGTTGTTTTTTGCCTCTTTTTTTTTTTTCTTACGGTGTTTACTGAAGGGGTTAACTAGTGGGCCAGTTTTATAGGTCGGGTCGTTACGGACGCGGCGATACTAAATATGTCTACTTTTATTGTTTTGTTTTTTTATTTAGATAAAGAAATGTATTTATGGGAATAATATTTTTTTTTTTTTCATTATTTTGGAATATTTTTTTTTATTTTTTTTTACACATTTGGAAATTTTTTTTTTTACTTTTTTGCTTTGCCCCAGGGGGGGACAATACAGATCGGTGATCTGCCAGTTTGCATAGCACTCTGACAGATCACCGATCTGAGAGAAGTGCAGGCTGCTTCACAGTGCCTGCTCTGAGCAGGCTTCTGTGAAGCCACCTCCCTCCCTGCAGGACCCGGATCCGCGGCCATCTTGGATCCGGGTCTGGAGCAGGCAGGGAGGGAGGTAAGACCCTCGCAGCAACGCGATCACATCGCGTTGCTGCGGGGGGCTCAGGGAAGCCCGCAGGGAGCCCCCTCCCTGCGCGATGCTTCCCTGCACCGCCGGCACATCGCGATCATGTTTGATCGCGGTGTGTCGGGGGTTAATGTGCCGGGAGCGGTCCGTGACCGCTCCTGGCACATAGTGCCGGATGTCAGCTGCGATAGGCAGCTGACACCCGGCCGCGATCGGCCGCGCTCCCCCCGTGAGCGCCGCCGATCGCGCTGGACGTACTATCCCGTCGGCGGTCATACGGGCCCACCCCACCTCGACGGGATAGTACGTCCGATGTCAGGAAGGGGTTAATTCTAAATATTTTTAGTTCAAGTTACTGAAGGACCCTATGCTAAATATTTACACGTTACTGAGGTTGAAAAAAAGAGATGCTTGCTGATAAGTTTTAGCTTTAAATGAAGCTTTATTGGCAAGTCTATTTTCGTAAATTCTTATATTCTTTATAAAATAAAAATTCTGGAGCATCTTTTCTCAGAACTCTACTTGGAGATGGATGGGGGAGTTTGCATCGCATAGTCTGACTTTATCCAGTCACTTTCTGCTGTGTGGTCCAAATGTTTAAAATCTGTTTGTCTATTTGTAGATGTCATTAAATAAATAATTTTTAGAATTTTTTCTTTACAGTTTTTGTCTTTACATCCCATATTTTATTCATTTAAAATTGAATATAAAAAGTGTAGCTATAATCCTGCCAAGAAGAACAGTTTCAGAACTTTTTCCACTTTTTGGCTACGGTCTCACTTTCAGTATATGGTCAGTATTTCACATCAGTGTTTATAAGCCAAAACTAGGAGTGGGTAAAAAATGCAGAAGTGTGACGTGTTTCTATTATACTTTTTCTCTGATAGGGCAGCATGGGCTCACTGTTTAGCACTGCAGCCTTGCAGCGCTGGAGTCCTGGGTTCAAATCCCACCAAGAACAACATCTGCAAGGAGTTTGTATGTTCTCCCTGTGTTTGTGTGGGTTTCTTCCGGGTTCTCTGGTTTCCTCCCACATTCCAAAGAAATACTGATAGGGAATTTAGATTGTGAGCCCCATTATGGGCAGCGATGATAAGGTGTACAAACTGTAAAGTGCTGCAGAATATGTTGGGGCTATATAAATAAAGAGATTATTATTATGATTGTTCCTCACCTGGTTTTGGCTTACAAATAATGATGTTTAATATTGAACAAACACTGACAGTGTGACTGTATGTGATTGAATGTAACTCATAATCTTTACAAAACCATCGAAAAAAAAACCCTGTAATAATTTTGAGGACCAAAATAAAAATAATACAACTAAAATAATGTGGTTGCATAAATGTGAGCGTCCTCTTATAATTGGGGATATGCTTGTGTTCAGAACTAGCCTAATACATTTAAACTAATGTTAAATAATAGTCACTACACAGATGCCATCATTTAAAGGGAACCTGTCAGCAGGATTGTGCACAGTAACCTACACACACTGTCAGGTCAACATCGTTATACTGATTACAATGATGCCTTGGTTGATGAAATCCATCTTATGGTTGTTCTTTAATCTTTACTGATCCTTCACTGACCTGCCCCTAGTTTGCATAATGAATACCTAACATACTGAAATAAAACCCTTCTGCAGGCGGATGCCAGCCGTGTCACCTGCTATGCAGCATAATCGCATGGTTAGTGTAGCAATATTACATTTTCTTCATGTTATCCAGCTAGGGGAAAAAAAAACTTAAAAATGGCAGCTATCTGTTTCGATAGCTCTGATCCAATAGCTGCTACTGTGCATGCGCCGGCAGCGCCATCTTACTGGAGAAGAAAAAAAATCCTTCTCCAAGATGACGCCACGTGAGCCTGTGCAGTAGTCCAAAGCTTTGATCCAAGAGCTGCTACAGTGCAGGCGCCATCTTGGAGGAGGAATTTTTCTTTTCTTATCCAGTAATATGGCGCCGCCAGCACATGCGCAGTAGCAGCTATCGGATCACAACTATCAACACCGATAGCTGCTACAGTGCAAGCCCGGTGGGGGCCATTTTCAAATTGTTTTATTTTCCCTAGCTGGATAATATCAAGAAAATGTATTATCGCCAGACTAACCACTTATTATTACCACTGATTATGCTGCAGAGCAGGTGCCACGGCTGTAGAAGCGGTTTTTGTCTCCTTCTTCAGTATGTTAGGTATTCATTATGCAAACTAGGGGGCAGGTCACTAAGGGATCAGTGACCTGTCAGCAGTCTGAATTATGAATATCTAAGCAGAGCTCAACAAACACTAACCCCGTATTAGAGCATGATCATATCATTAACTACAAACTGAAAATAAAAATTAAAGAACAACCACAATCTGGAAGAAGATTCTCAGGAAGATCTAGGTCTGACCCACAGATCTTAAATTCTCATTTACATAGTAAAAAAATTTGGATTTTTCTGGACTAAGACATTGGATCATTTTATTCAACTTTCTATGACCTTGATGTCCATATACAGTACATAGATGGTTTAGGAGAGTCCTGACAAATTTCCCTTAATGTAAAGCTCCTCAGATATCAAATTCAGTGCAAGCGATTACTTTAACATGGTTGCTGAGCACGTTTCATCATATTTTTCAACTTTTTCATTTGTCCAGAAATAAACATGTATTATTTTATATGTGTATTTGTAGACACATGTAATAGTACTGTAGTAAAGAACTTTAATGCATCCCACTCTTAGCTGTTTGCAGAAGTAGCCAGTCTAACTTTGTAATGATGATATTTGTTTTATTGATCGGATAACCTGAGCATGTTTTCCTTCAGTCTAAGTAAGTGACCTTAATGTTTTCACAGAATTTAAAAGGTTAATTTGTATGTTACAAGTGTTAACTCTGTGTTTATTTTCCTCCATCCTTTGGTTTTATAATAAGTATATTAACGTTTCCAGCAGTGTCTTTGCTGTAACACTGTGGGTGACCTAAATATTAATCCAGACATACAGAAGCTGTGTGGTCTGGGCAAGTTGATGTTGTAATTGAACAGCGGAACAGGTATTTTTCTAGTTTAGTTGATAAATGAGAAAAATAGGCCATGTTGTTTTGCTAAACAAACTAAGGTCAAAATGACCATAGATGAGGATTATAGAGGACGATGAAAGTGGGAAGTTCTGGTTGAGTGCCTTTAACTCTGAAAACAACATAAAATAGCAAATTACATTGATTGAACATGATACATTACAGTCATGTGGACATCACAACATTCGATCCCCATGCATCTGTTCAACTCAATTTTTCAACATTTGCTTTCCATTAGATTTTGAAATAAGGCAACAAGGAATGTCTTTCAGTGCAGTGTGTAGGCCACAGTAAACTTTGCAAACAATATTAACCCTTAACTATTTTTACAAAATTGGCGGCATGCAATTTTTCACTATGTTACATGAAACAACATCAATTTCATGCATAAGCTCCATATATTATTGACTTAGAAAACTTATTTGTTGCTTTCAAATGCATAGCTCCAGACAGTCCCAGATTCAGCAGGATTGTTTATTTCTTTGCACTTGCATACTGAGGTAAAAAGGCAGATTTTGTTTCCTTTAAAACTAGTAAAAAAATATATGCACCAAAATTGTTGGTGTGTTATTCATTTACAAAAAATATATGCAATTGCAAAATTTTCATTTTTTCTTTTGGTGTCTCCCCAGCTCTTCAATCCACAGCTTCAAACATCTCAGGCAGGAGCTAAAGCTGCTGAGGCACAAGCTCTGGTGGTATATCGAGAAGAATTTTGTGTACATGATCTGTATTGCAGACTCTGACTCCACAGGCAAATTGTACTGATAAATTGTGCAGAGTATTTGAATGTCCCTGGACTCTAGGGGGAGAATTACAATTTTTTTCTTCATATAAAATTGTTAAAAAATAATGAAAAAAACACTTAAAACATTGTCAGTTTTAATTAACATTTTTAGTTTTAAATAATAGTCATCACAAATCAGCAAATAACATGGACATAGTTGGTGTCCTTGTAATTGAAACGACCGGCATAACACAGCAATCAGATTTTTTAGCAGATTTTGGGTTGCAATGTAGTGCCTAGTGTCAGAAAGCTGGGTTTGCATCCTAGGCCATGGGTCTTCCAACAGTTCAATGCCCCTGCAGATACTTAAAGAAGCCCCCAGAAATTGATAGAAACAAAGCACTGGAGAGTTCTGAAGTGGCCAGTAATGAGTCCAGATCTAAATCTCATTGAACACCTGTAGAGAGATCTTAAAATTGCTGCTGGGAGAAGGCACCCTCCAAATATGAGAGACGTGGAACAGTTTGCCAAAGAAGAGTGATTAAAAATTCCAGTTGTGAGGTATAAGAAGCCTGTTATTGGTTAAAACAAGTGATTGACTACATTTATTTATTCCAAATGGCATGCTTCCAGAGCCTATTTAAAAAAAAATGGGGCAATACCAGTGCGAGACTTGTAATGACTGACCGGCTGCTCTCCTGATCTCACTGTAGAGCTGAGTATGGTTACAACTAGTGTTGAGCATTCCGATACCGCAAGTATCGGGTATCGGCCGATACTAGCGGTATCGGAATTCCGATACCGGGATTCCGATACCGGGATTCCGATACTTGCCGCGTATCGGATACCGGAATCGGAAGTTCCCAGATTCAAAATGCAGAAATTCAGCCAATGAGAATGATTTCAAGTGTGGGCACATCCTGTTCAGCATGGAGGGCATGAAACTACTGGCATGGCTGTGATTGGCTGCTGAAATGATGTCATGATGCAGTTTAAAAGTCGCTGGCGCCATTTTGCGATCACTCTGCTGTGAATTCAGTTAGTGACAGGACGCTGTTTGCTGACTGAGGGACAGTTTAGAGATAGCGATTTGCTTCTTTGTGCTTTCCAAAGGCTAATTTAGCAACCGCTGTGTTCACCTACTATTCACCTTCCTTTTGCCTTGTAGCGCTGTTTTCACAGCGATCTGCAAGGTCTCTCTGTGTGTGTGTGTGTGAGTGCAGCCCACTCTCTAGTCTGAGTGCAGCCACATAGGCCATCCATAGCTGGTTGTATTCAGTTCAGGGAGGGTGGTTCATTGCCTCATACTGTCCTTTTTTTTTTTTTTTTTGAAGTAGTGCAGGCTGCTGCACATTTTTTCCAAAAATTCCTATTAGTGTCTTTCCACCCGTCTCCAGCTAATTTGTGGAAAAACACTACATAGGATAAAGTAGAGGAGGGTTTTTGGGCCTTGCAGCGCCGTTTACGGCTGTCTGCACGGTCTCCGTGTGACTGCAGCTCGCCCTGTAATCTGTGAGCAGCTATAGCCTGGTTGTCTCCAGCTCAGGGTTTTTCACTGCGTCATACCGCCAAATCAATTTTCTTTTTTTTCAAAGTAGTGTAGTCTGCTGCTAATTTATTTTAAAAAATCCTATTAGTGTCTTTCCACCCGTCTCCAGCTAATTTGTGGAAAAACACTACATAGGATAAAGTAGAGGAGGGTTTTTGGGCCTTGCAGCGCCGTTTACGGCTGTCTGCACGGTCTCCGTGTGACTGCAGCTCGCCCTGTAGTCTGTGAGCAGCCGTAGCCTGGTTGTCTGCAGCTCAGGGTTTTTCACTGCGTCATACCGCCAAATCAATTTTCTTTTTTTTCAAAGTAGTGTAGTCTGCTGCTAATTTATTTTAAAAAATCCTATTAGTGTCTTTCCACCCGTCTCCAGCTAATTTGTGGAAAAACACTACATAGGATAAAGTAGAGGAGGGTTTTTGGGCCTTGCAGCGCCGTTTACGGCTGTCTGCACGGTCTCCGTGTGATTGCAGCTCTATCCGTTGTCAGTTCAGCCCCAAAAAAATAAATAAATAATAAAGTTCACCAAACACACCAGTTACACACCACTTTACATTTGTGTAGGCCACATTAGCTCATATTCAAGTCTAGTCCACACTTTAGAAAATTAGTGTGTCTTATACCTGTTAGGAGGAGTTGCTCAGGAATAAGCACACAAAGCCGTTAGTACTTTTCTGCTTATCTTTATCAGTCAACCAAGATGAAGAAGGCAGTGAGTAAGGCACGTGGGCGTGGGCGTGGGCGCGGAGCAGGGAGGGGACGTGGGGATTCTGTGCCTGCTGCGGGCACCGGTGAGTCATCAGCACCCACTTTCACAAGGGAACAGTCGTTCATGCGCAGCTTTGTCGCCGAGCGCTGTACACCGCTGCTGCGTGAAGACCAAATTGAAGCCGTTGTGGGATGGATGGCAGCTAATGCATCAACTTCCATTAGTGCCACATCCTCTCAGACACAGAGCACTGGAGAGCAGCCATCTGTCTCTTCACCACCTGCAAAATTGCCCAGGCAGACAGAGATCCCAGGACAGGAGCAGTCTCTACTTCTGTTCTCTGAATCATCTCTTGGCTTGGAAACAGGGGGCCAGCCAAGCAGCATTGGAGAAATGGAAGAAGAGGCAGGGTGCAGTGATGCCCAACAGCTTTTTCTGTCTTCCTCTGAAGAGGCGGGTGGGCCAGTGGCTCCGGTCACCACCTCGCAGGCCGCATCAGCTGATGATGACACTCAGGTGCCACTTACTGGTGCGTGCTCTGCTGCTGAGACTACCCAGGAGGAGCAGTTGGGGGCAGAGGGTAGTGTAGATGATGAGGTCCTTGACCCATCTTGGCGTCAGGGACAGGAAGGTGGTGGGAGCAGCTCTGAGGAAGAGATTCCCCGTACGGCCCAAAGAGGGAGAGGGAGGGGGAAGACTGCGGATCCTGCAGCCTCCGCTTTGGCACCCGTAAGGAGCATGTCTCTTCCAAAAGTCAAAAGGGGGGCTCCCAAGACTTGCAGTGCCTGGTCCTTTTTTGACACAGTTGCAGATGACATTTGCTATGTCAGATGCAAGGTGTGTCATCAAAAAATCAAAAGAGGTCAAAAAGTCGCCAACCTCAATACCTCCAACATGTGGAAACATGTGCGCAACAGGCACCCGGCGGAGTTAGACAAACACACTGAAGAGCTAGGCCAACCAACAGCGGCAGCTACCACCTCTTCAGCTCGTGTTGCCTCTTCCTCTAGCTCACACGCAGCTGGTTCGGCTTCCTCCCAGGATCGCCGTGGAAGAACCTCTGGCCCTGTTGTCCAGAGACCCGCTGTCATTCCACCCGCAGCACCACTTTCCCAGTCAACCACACACTCCCAGCCCAGTCTACAGCCATCGGTAGTACAGGCATGGGAGAAAAGGCGGCCTTTCTCGTCAAACCACCCACGAGCACAGGCTCTGACTGCAGGCATTGCCAAACTTCTGTCACTGGAAATGCTGTCATTCAGGCTGGTGGAGACTGACAGCTTCCGTGACTTGATGTCATTGGCAGTCCCACAGTACAGTGTGCCCAGCCGCTTTTACTTCAGCAGGCAAGCCGTCCCTGCCCTGCACAAGCATGTGGAGGGACACATAAAACACGCGCTACTGAACGCCGTCAGTAGCAAGGTCCACCTCACCACCGATGCGTGGACCAGTCAACATGGACAGGGGCGATACCTTTCCCTCACTGCCCATTGGGTTAATGTCGTTGAGCCGGGTACGGACCATGCGAGTGGCGCAGGACGTGTCCTGCCCACTCCAAGGATTGCAGGAATCCATTCTGTACGCATTGACTCCTCCTCTTACACCAGTTCCTCAGAATCATCGCTGCAGGAGCCGTCACAGTCCACCTCCACATGGACCCGTGATGAACGTGTACCTGTTACGACCGACATGAGCACAGCCGTGGCCAAACGTCAACAGGCCGTCTTGAAATTAATTTTTTTGGGGAATCGTAGCCACACAGCGCAGGAGCTCTGGAATGCCATCAAGCAGGAGAGCGATGTGTGGTTTGAGCCAGCGAATCTCCAGCCAGGCATGGTAGTGTGTGATAATGGCCGAAATCTGGTGGCAGCCCTGGGCCTCGGCAACCTCACTCACATCCCATGTCTGGCACATGTGCTCAATTTGGTCGTGCAGAGCTTTTTGAGGGACTATCCGGATCTTGATGCACTGCTGCACAAGGTCCGCCTAGAGTGTGCTCACTTGCGGCATTCCAGCACGGCAAAAGCGCGCATTGCGGCTCTGCAGCGCCGACACCGCCTGCCGGAACATCGCATCATATGTGACCTACCTACCAGGTGGAATTCCACGTTACATATGTCGGAGCGGTTGTGTGAGCAGCAGCAAGCTGTAATGGAGTACCAGCTGTATCAGGCGCAAAAAAGTCGCAGTCAGCGCCGTACAGACTTCACAACCACAGAGTGGGCCACTATGAAGGATGTCTGCCAGGTTTTGCGTCCCTTTGATTATTCCACGCGGATGGCGAGTGCAGATGATGCACTAGTCAGCATGACTGTCCCCCTTATCTGCCTGCTTGAAAAATCACTGCAAGCGCTAAGGGATGATGTTGTGGAAGAGGTGGAGGATGAGGATTCACCACTTCCATCATCTTCTGGACAGTCAGCGCCACGTGGTTCCTCACAAACGCGTAGGCAGGGGACAGTTTGTGAGGAGGATGAGGAGGAGTCAATGGAGGAGGAAGACATCCGTCCAGAGGAGGGAGTTCCCGAATTGTCCAGTACTCAGTGTGTACAGCGAGGGTGGGGTGATGACGAGCGGGCAGAGATCACGCCTCCAGCTGGGGACAGCGTTTCTTGGGCAGTTGGCAGTCTGCAGCACATGGTGGATTACATGCTGCAGTGCCTGAGAAACGACCGCCGCATCGACCACATTCTCAACATGTCTGATTATTGGGTGTTCACCCTCCTCGATCCTCGCTACCGGGACAACGTAGAAAGCCTCATCAAACCGTTGAACCGGGAGCGAAAAATGCGGGAGTACCAAGACACACTGGTCAGTTCCATCATCTTCTCCATTCCAACTGAGAGAAGTGCTGCTAGTGCATTCCAAAGCAGCTCAGTGCGTCCAGGCAGTGGTGGAGGCTCTGCACAAAGAGGGAGCAGAAGCAGTGCCTCTGCCCAAGGCAAGACCAGTATGGCCGAACTGTGGCACAGTTTTCTGTGCCCGCCACAAAAGTCTACACCATCACAGACGGCTCCAGTCAGCAGGAGGCAACGGTTCCGTCAGATGGTGACAGACTACATGTCTTGCCCTCTTGCTGTACTCCCAGACGGCTCTTCCCCTTTCAAGTTTTGGGTCTCAAAGCTGGATACATGGCCAGAGCTAAGCCAGTATGCATTGGAGGTGCTGTCTTGCCCTGCGGCCAGTGTATTATCGGAACGTGTCTTTAGTGCTGCAGGTGGTGTACTAACTGACCGTCGCATGCGACTATCCTCCGATAACGTTGACCGGCTTACTTTCCTGAAAATGAACAAGGCCTGGATCTCGCAGGAATTTGCCACTCCTCCTCCTGATTAAATAATTAGGTCACTGTATACGTTATCCAGGTCTCCTGTTGTGTTCATCTTTCTACCACCTGAACTTAAATTCCTGGGCTCCAACACCGCCAGTTGAGGCTCAGATGTGCCGTCTGCACAGTCAAAACATACGACCCAGTGTTATTGGGTTTCAGTAACGTCAGCTGATCCCCAGCTGTGTAGCCGGCAATGTGTCATGCGACCGCCACGCTGACACAACAACTGAAATGTAAGGGAATCTGTCCCCCCCCCCCCCAAGGCGTTTGTTACTGAAAGAGCCACCTTGTGCAGCAGTAATGCTGCACAAGGAAAAAGGTAGCTATTTTGGTTTTGCTCCTTGCACACGCAAAACTTAACACTTATAAAATGTGTCCACTGATACCGTAAAACCGTCCCGGAGGTGGGACTTTCCTTCGTAATATGACGCAGCACAGCCGTCATTCCTACCCCCCCGGCGCCGCACCCTGGCTCCTCAGCGTTGTTTGATTCCGTCCCGGAGCCTGCGCTGTTATGTTATCCCGTGGCCAGGCACACTTAGCGCTGCCCGTCTTCTGGCATCATTTGGTGTCAGGCTGGCTGCGCCTGTGCGGCCACGCTGGCCGAGAGCCCGCCTCGCAGTGTCTTCTGATTTAATCCCACTGGGGGCCTGGGATCTATGGACATGCGCAGTGCATATCTGAACCTCCACCTCTCACTCATCTCCCTATGGCTTCTTCAGACTGTTCGGTGTCAGCTGGTCCCTAATAGCATGCCACGGCCGTGACACCGCACAGTCTGAAAAAGAAGCCGTAGGGAGGGGAGTGAGAGGCGAGGATATGCACTGCGCATGGCCATGGATCCCAGGCCCCCAGTGGGATTACATCAGAAGACACTGCGAGGCGGGCTCTCGGCCAGCGCGGCCGCACAGGCGCAGCCAGCCTGACACCAAATGATGTCAGAAGATGGGCAGCGCTAAGTGTGCCTGGCCACGGGATAACATAACAGCGCAGGCTCCGGGACGGAATCAAACAACGCTGAGGAGCCGGGGCACGGCGGCGGGGGGGTAGTAATGATGGCTGTGCTGCGTCATATTATGAAGGAAAGTCCCACCTCCGGGACGGTTTCACGGCTTCAGGGGACACATTTTAAAAGTGTTTAGTTCTGTGTTTGCAAGGAGCATGATGAAAAGAGCCACCTTTTCCTTTTGCATCTTTTGTGCTGCACAAGCTGGCTCTTTCAGCTACAAACGCCTTGGGGGGGGGGTTAAAGGTTCCCTTTCGACTTTCTCAGGCTTCGGCCTACATTGTGTTCCTCTGCTTTTCCACCTGCCCCTGGGCTCCAACACCGCTAGTTGCCGTCCAGAAGTGCTGTACGCACAGTCAACAGTCGCTCCTCTGTTATTGGGGTTCAGTAACGTCAGCTGTTCCCCTGCTGTGTGTGTGGCAATCCCTCCTACCTCCTCCAACCTCCTCCAACCTCCTCCTCCTCCACCTGTCCCTTGGCTCCAACACCGCCAGTTGCCGTCCAGAAGTGCTGTACGCACAGTCAACAGTCCCTCCTCTGTTATTGGGGTTCAGTAACGTCAGCTGTTCCCCTGCTGTGTGTGTGGCAATCCCTCCTACCCCCTCCAACCTCCTCCAACCTCCTCCTCCTCCACCTGTCCCTGGGCTCCAACACCGCCAGTTGCCGTCCAGAAGTGCTGTACGCACAGTCAACAGTCCCTCCTCTGTTATTGGGGTTCAGTAACGTCAGCTGTTCCCCTGCTGTGTGTGTGGCAATCCCTCCTACCCCCTCCAACCTCCTCCAACCTCCTCCTCCTCCACCTGTCCCTGGGCTCCAACACCGCCAGTTGCCGTCCAGAAGTGCTGTACGCACAGTCAACAGTCCCTCCTCTGTTATTGGGGTTCAGTAACGTCAGCTGTTCCCCTGCTGTGTGTGTGGCAATCCCTCCTACCTCCTCCAACCTCCTCCAACCTCCTCCTCCTCCACCTGTCCCTGGGCTCCAACACCGCCAGTTGCCGTCCAGAAGTGCTGTACGCACAGTCAACAGTCCCTCCTCTGTTATTGGGGTTCAGTAACGTCAGCTGTTCCCCTGCTGTGTGTGTGGCAATCCCTCCTACCTCCTCCAACCTCCTCCAACCTCCTCCTCCTCCACCTGTCCCTGGGCTCCAACACCGCCAGTTGCCGTCCAGAAGTGCTGTACGCACAGTCAACAGTCCCTCCTCTGTTATTGGGGTTCAGTAACGTCAGCTGTTCCCCTGCTGTGTGTGTGGCAATCCCTCCTACCCCCTCCAACCTCCTCCAACCTCCTCCTCCTCCACCTGTCCCTGGGCTCCAACACCGCCAGTTGCCGTCCAGAAGTGCTGTACGCACAGTCAACAGT
Organism: Ranitomeya variabilis; assembly: GCF_051348905.1. NCBI lineage: Eukaryota > Metazoa > Chordata > Amphibia > Anura > Dendrobatidae > Ranitomeya > Ranitomeya variabilis. The sequence goes on from NC_135236.1 coordinate 327,044,800, forward strand.
CCCTCCTCTGTTATTGGGGTTCAGTAACGTCAGCTGTTCCCCTGCTGTGTGTGTGGCAATCCCTCCTACCCCCTCCAACCTCCTCCAACCTCCTCCTCCTCCACCTGTCCCTGGGCTCCAACACCGCCAGTTGCCGTCCAGAAGTGCTGTACGCACAGTCAACAGTCCCTCCTCTGTTATTGGGGTTCAGTAACGTCAGCTGTTCCCCTGCTGTGTGTGTGGCAATCCCTCCTACCCCCTCCAACCTCCTCCTCCTCCACCTGTCCCTGGGCTCCAACACCGCCAGTTGCCGTCCAGAAGTGCTGTACGCACAGTCAACAGTCCCTCCTCTGTTATTGGGGTTCAGTAACGTCAGCTGTTCCCCTGCTGTGTGTGTGGCAATCCCTCCTACCTCCTCCAACCTCCTCCAACCTCCTCCTCCTCCACCTGCCCCTGGGCTCCAACACCGCTAGTTGCCGTCCAGAAGTGCTGTACGCACAGTCAACAGTCGCTCCTCTGTTATTGGGGTTCAGTAACGTCAGCTGTTCCCCTGCTGTGTGTGTGGCAATCCCTCCTACCTCCTCCAACCTCCTCCAACCTCCTCCTCCTCCACCTGCCCCTGGGCTCCAACACCGCTAGTTGCCGTCCAGAAGTGCTGTACGCACAGTCAACAGTCCCTCCTCTGTTATTGGGGTTCAGTAACGTCAGCTGTTCCCCTGCTGTGTGTGTGGCAATCCCTCCTACCCCCTCCAACCTCCTCCAACCTCCTCCTCCTCCACCTGTCCCTGGGCTCCAACACCGCCAGTTGCCGTCCAGAAGTGCTGTACGCACAGTCAACAGTCCCTCCTCTGTTATTGGGGTTCAGTAACGTCAGCTGTTCCCCTGCTGTGTGTGTGGCAATCCCTCCTACCCCCTCCAACCTCCTCCTCCTCCACCTGTCCCTGGGCTCCAACACCGCCAGTTGCCGTCCAGAAGTGCTGTACGCACAGTCAACAGTCCCTCCTCTGTTATTGGGGTTCAGTAACGTCAGCTGTTCCCCTGCTGTGTGTGTGGCAATCCCTCCTACCTCCTCCAACCTCCTCCAACCTCCTCCTCCTCCACCTGCCCCTGGGCTCCAACACCGCTAGTTGCCGTCCAGAAGTGCTGTACGCACAGTCAACAGTCGCTCCTCTGTTATTGGGGTTCAGTAACGTCAGCTGTTCCCCTGCTGTGTGTGTGGCAATCCCTCCTACCCCCTCCAACCTCCTCCAACCTCCTCCTCCTCCACCTGTCCCTGGGCTCCAACACCGCTAGTTGCCGTCCAGAAGTGCTGTACGCACAGAGCCAAACACCTCGCCAATGTGTTAGTGGGGTTCAGCACCGCCAGCTGTTCCCCTGCTGTGTATACGGCAACGTGTACTGCGACCGCCACGCAGGCACAACAAGTTAAATGTAAGGGAACCTGACCCCCCCCCCCCCCAGGCGTTTGTTACTGAAGGAGCCACCTTGTGCAGCAGTAATGATGCAAAGGGAAAAAGTGCCTCTTTTCGTGATGCTCCTTGCACATGCTGAACCAAACACTTATGAAATGTGTCCCCACACAGCGTTAAACCGTCCGGTAGGTGGAACTTTCCTTTGTCGTGTGACGCAGCACAGCCATCATTTTTACCCCCTTGGCGCCGGGCGCCGCCTCCTCAGCGTTGTTTTAATCTGTCCCGGAGCCTGCGCTGTTAGGTTAGCCCTTGGCCATGCACACATGTTGCGCTGCCCGTCTTCTGACCTCATTTGGTGTCAGGCTGGCTGCGCCTGTGCGGGTGCGGTGGCCGAGATCCCGCCTCGCAGTGTCGTCTAATGTAATCCCACCGCGGGCCTGTGATCCGTGCCCGTGCGCAGTGCATATCCTCTCCTCTCACTCCCCTCCCTACGGCTTCTTCAGACTGTGCGATGTCAGCTGGTCCCTAATAGCATGCCACGGCCGTGACACCGCACAGTCTGAAAAAGCCGTAGGGAGGGGAGTGAGAGGAGAGGATATGCACTGCGCACGGGCACGGATCACAGGCCCGCGGTGGGATTACATTAGACGACACTGCGAGGCGGGATCTCGGCCAGCGCACCCGCACAGGCGCAGCCAGCCTGACACCAAATGAGGTCAGAAGACGGGCAGCGCAACATGTGTGCATGGCCAAGGGCTAACCTAACAGCGCAGGCTCCGGGACAGATTCAAACAACGCTGAGGAGGCGGCGCACGGCGCCAAGGGGGTAAAAATGATGGCTGTGCTGCGTCACACGACAAAGGAAAGTTCCACCTACCGGACGGTTTAACGCTGTGAGGGGACACATTTCATAACTGTTAGGTTCCGCATGTGCAAGGACCATAATTAAAAGAGCTAAGTTTACCTTTTCCAGCATTAGTGCTGTACACAATGGCTCTTTCAGCTACAAACGCCTGGGGGGGGGGGGGTTAAAGGTTTCCTTTCAACTTGCTCGAGTGCAGGCTTCGGCCTACACTCCGCTCCCCCTGCTCCTCCTGCTGACCCTGGGCTCCAACACCGCCAGTTGGGGCCCGGTACTGCTAGCTGCACAGAGAAAAACACCTCGCCAATGTGTCAGTGGGGTTCAGCACCGCCAGCTGTTCCCCTGCTGTGCAGCCGGCATCGTGTCCTGCGACCGCCACGCAGACACAACACACCCAAAGCTGCCGCCAGTGCAGGCTTCGGCCTACACTCCCCTCCCCCTGCTCCTCCTCCTCCTGCTCCTCCTCCTGCTGTCCCTGGGCTCTAACACACCGCCAGTTGGGGCCCGGTACTGCTAGCTGCACAGAGAAAAACACCTCGCCAATGTGTCAGTGGGGTTCAGCACCGCCAGCTGTTCCCCTGCTGTGCAGCCGGCATCGTGTCCTGCGACCGCCACGCAGACACAACACACCCAAAGCTGCCGCCAGTGCAGGCTTCGGCCTACACTCCCCTCCCCCTGCTCCTCCTCCTCCTGCTCCTCCTCCTGCTGTCCCTGGGCTCTAACACACCGCCAGTTGGGGCCCAGATGTGCTAGCTGCACAGAGAAAAACACCAGCCAATGTGTCAGTGGGGTCCAGCACCGCCAGCTGTTCCCCTGCTGTGCAGCCGGCAACGTGTCCTGCAAAAGCCACGCAGACACCAGAACTGAAATTGAAGGGAACCTGTCCCCCCTCCCCCAGGCGTTTTTACGTTATCCAGCCACCTTGTACAGCGGTAATGCTGCATGTGTGCAAGGTGGCTCAGAAACGTATTCTCCTCGCACATGTGGAACTGAAAACACGTCTGCAATGTGTCCTCTGTGTGACCATTTAACCGTCCCGGTGGTGTGACTTTCCTTTGTAATGACACGCTGCAACCCCCTTGGTAGCGCTGCCCGTCTTCTGGCATCATTGTTTGGCTGGCTGCGCCTCTGCGGCCGCCCTGACCCACACAACGCCCCTCGGTGTCTTATTTATTGGGACTGCGAGGGTGTGTTTGATGGGCATGAGCAGTGCATCAGTTCGCCTGTCCCTCATCTCCTTCCGCCTTCTTCAGACTGTGCGGCTTCATGGCCGTGGCATGCGATAAGGGATCAGCTGACGCCACATAGTCTGAAGCAGGTGTAAGAACCCAAGCGAGAGGCGAACATATGTACTGCGCCAGGCCATGAATCCCAGCCCCGCAGTGTTTTAACTATGTCAAGACACTGCGGGGCTGTGATTCATGGGCATCGCGAACCGCACCAGCCAACATTAAATGAGGTCAGAAGATGGGCAGCGCTAACAGCGCTAGGCCAGGGGATAACACGACAGCGCAGACTCCTGTACAGCAAATAACAACGCTCAGGAGGCTGCACCCAGCACCAAGGTGGGATTCTTGACATCTGTGCTGCGTCTCATTACAAAGGGAACTCGCGCCTCCAACACAGTTTGACTGTATAAAGGGCTAAATGTTATACGTGTTCCATTCAGCGTGTGCAAGGAGAAAAATTACAAGAGCAACCTTTGACTTGCGCAGCACTGCTGCTGCATAAGCTGTGGCTCTTCTACTTTGTAACCCCTGAGGGGGGGTTAAAGGTGACTTTTGAAATCGGTTCAATTAGGCTTCGGCCTACACTCTGCTCCACCTGCAGAGCCCGGGCTCCAACAACGCTAGTTGCTGTCCGGAAGTGCTGGCTGCACAGAGCCAAACACCTCGCCAATGTGTCAGTGGGGTCCAGCACCGCCAGCTGTTCCCCTGCTGTGTAGCCGGCAACGTGTCCTGCAAAAGCCACGCAGACACAACACACCCAAAGCTGCCGCCTGTGCAGGCTTCGGCCTACACTCCCCTCCCCCTGCTCCTCCTCCTCCTGCTCCTCCTCCTGCTGTCTCTGGGCTCTAACACACCGCCAGTTGGGGCCCAGATGTGCTAGCTGCACAGAGAAAAACACCAGCCAATGTGTCAGTGGGGTCCAGCACCGCCAGCTGTTCCCCTGCTGTGCAGCCGGCAACGTGTCCTGCAAAAGCCACGCAGACACCAGAACTGAAATTGAAGGGAACCTGTCCCCCCTCCCCCAGGCGTTTTTACGTTATCCAGCCACCTTGTACAGCGGTAATGCTGCATGTGTGCAAGGTGGCTCAGAAACGTATTCTCCTCGCACATGTGGAACTGAAAACACGTCTGCAATGTGTCCTCTGTGTGACCATTTAACCGTCCCGGTGGTGTGACTTTCCTTTGTAATGACACGCTGCAACCCCCTTGGTAGCGCTGCCCGTCTTCTGGCATCATTGTTTGGCTGGCTGCGCCTCTGCGGCCGCCCTGACCCACACAACGCCCCTCGGTGTCTTATTTATTGGGACTGCGAGGGTGTGTTTGATGGGCATGAGCAGTGCATCAGTTCGCCTGTCCCTCATCTCCTTCCGCCTTCTTCAGACTGTGCGGCTTCATGGCCGTGGCATGCGATAAGGGATCAGCTGACGCCACATAGTCTGAAGCAGGTGTAAGAACCCAAGCGAGAGGCGAACATATGTACTGCGCCAGGCCATGAATCCCAGCCCCGCAGTGTTTTAACTATGTCAAGACACTGCGGGGCTGTGATTCATGGGCATCGCGAACCGCACCAGCCAACATTAAATGAGGTCAGAAGATGGGCAGCGCTAACAGCGCTAGGCCAGGGGATAACACGACAGCGCAGACTCCTGTACAGCAAATAACAACGCTCAGGAGGCTGCACCCAGCACCAAGGTGGGATTCTTGACATCTGTGCTGCGTCTCATTACAAAGGGAACTCGCGCCTCCAACACAGTTTGACTGTATAAAGGGCTAAATGTTATACGTGTTCCATTCAGCGTGTGCAAGGAGAAAAATTACAAGAGCAACCTTTGACTTGCGCAGCACTGCTGCTGCATAAGCTGTGGCTCTTCTACTTTGTAACCCCTGAGGGGGGGTTAAAGGTGACTTTTGAAATCGGTTCAATTAGGCTTCGGCCTACACTCTGCTCCACCTGCAGAGCCCGGGCTCCAACAACGCTAGTTGCTGTCCGGAAGTGCTGGCTGCACAGAGCCAAACACCTCGCCAATGTGTCAGTGGGGTCCAGCACCGCCAGCTGTTCCCCTGCTGTGTAGCCGGCAACGTGTCCTGCAAAAGCCACGCAGACACAACACACCCAAAGCTGCCGCCTGTGCAGGCTTCGGCCTACACTCCCCTCCCCCTGCTCCTCCTCCTCCTGCTCCTCCTCCTGCTGTCCCTGGGCTCTAACACACCGCCAGTTGGGGCCCAGATGTGCTAGCTGCACAGAGAAAAACACCAGCCAATGTGTCAGTGGGGTCCAGCACCGCCAGCTGTTCCCCTGCTGTGCAGCCGGCAACGTGTCCTGCAAAAGCCACGCAGACACCAGAACTGAAATTGAAGGGAACCTGTCCCCCCTCCCCCAGGCGTTTTTACGTTATCCAGCCACCTTGTACAGCGGTAATGCTGCATGTGTGCAAGGTGGCTCAGAAACGTATTCTCCTCGCACATGTGGAACTGAAAACACGTCTGCAATGTGTCCTCTGTGTGACCATTTAACCGTCCCGGTGGTGTGACTTTCCTTTGTAATGACACGCTGCAACCCCCTTGGTAGCGCTGCCCGTCTTCTGGCATCATTGTTTGGCTGGCTGCGCCTCTGCGGCCGCCCTGACCCACGCAACGCCCCTCGGTGTCTTATTTATTGGGACTGCGAGGGTGTGTTTGATGGGCATGAGCAGTGCATCAGTTCGCCTGTCCCTCATCTCCTTCCGCCTTCTTCAGACTGTGCGGCTTCATGGCCGTGGCATGCGATAAGGGATCAGCTTACGCCACATAGTCTGAAGCAGGTGTAAGAACCCAAGCGAGAGGCGAACATATGTACTGCGCCAGGTCATGAATCCCAGCCCCGCAGTGTTTTAACTATGTCAAGACACTGCGGGGCTGTGATTCATGGGCATCGCGAACCGCACCAGCCAACATTAAATGAGGTCAGAAGATGGGCAGCGCTAACAGCGCTAGGCCAGGGGATAACACGACAGCGCAGACTCCTGTACAGCAAATAACAACGCTCAGGAGGCTGCACCCAGCACCAAGGTGGGATTCTTGACATCTGTGCTGCGTCTCATTACAAAGGGAACTCGCGCCTCCAACACAGTTTGACTGTATAAAGGGCTAAATGTTATACGTGTTCCATTCAGCGTGTGCAAGGAGAAAAATTACAAGAGCAACCTTTGACTTGCGCAGCACTGCTGCTGCATAAGCTGTGGCTCTTCTACTTTGTAACCCCTGAGGGGGGGTTAAAGGTGACTTTTGAAATCGGTTCAATTAGGCTTCGGCCTACACTCTGCTCCACCTGCAGAGCCCGGGCTCCAACAACGCTAGTTGCTGTCCGGAAGTGCTGGCTGCACAGAGCCAAACACCTCGCCAATGTGTCAGTGGGGTCCAGCACCGCCAGCTGTTCCCCTGCTGTGTAGCCGGCAACGTGTCCTGCAAAAGCCACGCAGACACAACACACCCAAAGCTGCCGCCAGTGCAGGCTTCGGCCTACACTCCCCTCCCCCTGCTCCTCCTCCTCCTGCTCCTCCTCCTGCTGTCCCTGGGCTCTAACACACCGCCAGTTGGGGCCCAGATGTGCTAGCTGCACAGAGAAAAACACCAGCCAATGTGTCAGTGGGGTCCAGCACCGCCAGCTGTTCCCCTGCTGTGCAGCCGGCAACGTGTCCTGCAAAAGCCACGCAGACACCAGAACTGAAATTGAAGGGAACCTGTCCCCCCTCCCCCAGGCGTTTTTACGTTATCCAGCCACCTTGTACAGCGGTAATGCTGCATGTGTGCAAGGTGGCTCAGAAACGTATTCTCCTCGCACATGTGGAACTGAAAACACGTCTGCAATGTGTCCTCTGTGTGACCATTTAACCGTCCCGGTGGTGTGACTTTCCTTTGTAATGACACGCTGCAACCCCCTTGGTAGCGCTGCCCGTCTTCTGGCATCATTGTTTGGCTGGCTGCGCCTCTGCGGCCGCCCTGACCCACACAACGCCCCTCGGTGTCTTATTTATTGGGACTGCGAGGGTGTGTTTGATGGGCATGAGCAGTGCATCAGTTCGCCTGTCCCTCATCTCCTTCCGCCTTCTTCAGACTGTGCGGCTTCATGGCCGTGGCATGCGATAAGGGATCAGCTGACGCCACATAGTCTGAAGCAGGTGTAAGAACCCAAGCGAGAGGCGAACATATGTACTGCGCCAGGCCATGAATCCCAGCCCCGCAGTGTTTTAACTATGTCAAGACACTGCGGGGCTGTGATTCATGGGCATCGCGAACCGCACCAGCCAACATTAAATGAGGTCAGAAGATGGGCAGCGCTAACAGCGCTAGGCCAGGGGATAACACGACAGCGCAGACTCCTGTACAGCAAATAACAACGCTCAGGAGGCTGCACCCAGCACCAAGGTGGGATTCTTGACATCTGTGCTGCGTCTCATTACAAAGGGAACTCGCGCCTCCAACACAGTTTGACTGTATAAAGGGCTAAATGTTATACGTGTTCCATTCAGCGTGTGCAAGGAGAAAAATTACAAGAGCAACCTTTGACTTGCGCAGCACTGCTGCTGCATAAGCTGTGGCTCTTCTACTTTGTAACCCCTGAGGGGGGGTTAAAGGTGACTTTTGAAATCGGTTCAATTAGGCTTCGGCCTACACTCTGCTCCACCTGCAGAGCCCGGGCTCCAACAACGCTAGTTGCTGTCCGGAAGTGCTGGCTGCACAGAGCCAAACACCTCGCCAATGTGTCAGTGGGGTCCAGCACCGCCAGCTGTTCCCCTGCTGTGTAGCCGGCAACGTGTCCTGCAAAAGCCACGCAGACACAACACACCCAAAGCTGCCGCCTGTGCAGGCTTCGGCCTACACTCCCCTCCCCCTGCTCCTCCTCCCCCTGCTCCTCCTCCTGCTGTCCCTGGGCTCTAACACACCGCCAGTTGGGGCCCTAGGAAGACAAGCTTGAATAGGTCCCCATCCGGGTTCCTGTACCGTCAGCTGGTTCTCGGCAGTGTCTTTTGCTCTTGTACCTTCTGCTCCCCATCCTGGTTCCAGTACCGTCAGCTGGTTCCGGGCAGAGCCTTTGGCTTAGGTGCCTCCCTCTGGGTATCCGAGTTCCACCAACGTCAGGTGGTCCTTGGTAGTGCTTTCAGGCACGGGTACCTCCTGCTTAGTAACCGGGTTCCAGTAACGTCAGCTGGTCCTCGGTAGTTCCATTGGCTCTTGGACCTTCGGCTACCCATCCGGGTTCCAGTACCGTCAGCTGGTTCTCGGCAGTGTCTTTTGCTCTTGTACCTTCTGCTCCCCATCCTGGTTCCAGTACCGTCAGCTGGTTCCGGGCAGAGCCTTTGGCTTAGGTGCCTCCCTCTGGGTATCCGAGTTCCACCAACGTCAGGTGGTCCTTGGTAGTGCTTTCAGGCACGGGTACCTCCTGCTTAGTAACCGGGTTCCAGTAACGTCAGCTGGTCCTCGGTAGTTCCATTGGCTCTTGGACCTTTGGGTAGCCATCCGAGTTCCAGTTCCATCAGCTGTTTCTCGGCATTTTCTCAGCCTTCTTGTACCTTCTGCTACATTTCCAAGTTCAAGACCCGAAAGACGATGACCCGGAAGACCACCCCTAAGATGATGACGACACCAGAGACGACAACCACCGAGATGACGACGACCCTGGAGACGATGACCCTGAAGACGACCCCGATGACGACGACCCCGATGACGACGACCCCGATGACGACGACCCTGGAGATGACGACCCTGGAGATGACGACGACAACCTGGAAGACCGAGAAGCAGAAGAACAAGAGGCTGCAGAACAAAGAGCAGAAGAACATTAAGCATAAGACTAAATATCAGAGCAAAAGATATTATCTAAATTATAAGCAGAAGAAGACTAAGCAGTGTATGGGGGTGAGTCCGTTCCTCCTCGTGGTGCCCCTGGATAAAGCCTGATGCTGCAGGCCAAACTGAACGCGGACAAATGTAACTGTTTTGTGACAGGCAGAACGGAAGGTGTAATCTTCAAACTTTTATAGATAACAACTACGGGAATGCCTGTCACAAATAAGAATATGATGAAGAAGTTGAATATAAAAAAGATAATAGTTAAATAAAAAGAATATGAACAATGTAAAAAAAAAAATATATATATACGTAGAAAAGAAGAAGATGAATAAGGTGAAGAAGTTGATGTCACAGAAGCTGATGATGAGGATAATGAAGAAGAAAGTGTGGGAGAAGTAAAAAATAGGGTGAAGGGCGTGGAAGTAGTGAAACATCAATATCTGACAAAATAAATAAAAAATTAACATAGTCAAATTCTTTCTAACGCCGAACGTCATAAAAAAATTAAAAATACTGCTATTCTATTTGATTGGGATAAACCCCTGTGCCTTTAATGTCTCCGCCACCTCCCCCAATACATCCTACATTATTCTTAGTTGTTTTCCTTCATGTAGAATTAACCTACAAGGAAAGAAAGGGTTTATTTTAATTCCGATATTTTCGTCCCATTGACTTGCATTGGGATCGGGTATCGGTATCGGATTGGATTCCGATACTGTGACGGTATCGGCCGATACTTTCCGATACCGATACTTTCCGATATCGGAAAGTATCGCTCAACACTAGTTACAACTAACAATTCAGCTTCCATCTTACAAGCAGCCAGGGTAAATGAAAGGGAGTACAGCAGGGCTGAGCTTTGTCTCATGGCACAAACTTCCACTACTGTAGCTTTCCTATTATATTGCTGTCAGTTCATCTATGCTCCTCTCAGAAGTATAATTTCTCCTTGTGGAGATCGATATGCTAAGCAAGCCGAGATGAGGAGACTTAAAGCCGCAATTTGACTTGTAGGATTGCTACCTTCCAATAGGTGGCACTAGAATTCTAGCCCTCTTCCTCTCTGAAGAGACAATTTGCATAATTAGCATATTACCCAGAGTGGCATTGTGGCTTTAAGTCTCCTCATCTCGGCTTGCTTAGCATGGCGATCTATGCAAAAAGAAATGATACTTCTTGGATAAATGTCTGACGCCTCTCACACAGCCAAACCAGATCTCCGCTTTGCACTGATGAGGGGCAGTACCCCGAAACACACTGTCTGCAATTTGAGATTCTGGTTTGGCTATTATCGTAGGTCATGTGGCAAGGCTCTTTAAAGGGTCAACATTGACTTGTAGGATTGCTACCTTCCAATAGGTGGCGCTAGAGTTCTAGCTCTCTTACTCTCTGAAGAGACAATTTGCATAATTAGCCCCTTCAGAAGTGCTACTTATTTGCACACAACTCTACAGTTAGGTCAGAAGAGCAGACTGTCGGTCATTTTATGACTCACACTGGTAACTACCCCTTTCATTTAAAATAATGTCTGGAAGCAGATTCTCTGAGAGATTTGTATCCGACCCATAGATCTTAGCAGCTCAATTACATATTAAGAAAAATATGGATTTTTCTGGAATAAGACATCAGATTGCAGATATAAAGTTACCATTTTATTCAACTTTCTGTGGCCTACATGCCTGTTTAGGAAGGCTGATCTTTCTGACAGATTATTTTTAAAATGCTAGCACAGGTTAGCGAGTGAAAAGGAATTTTGCTGAAATCACATATACAAAAGCTGGCATTGTGTTGTAATTTCCATCTAAGCTGAACAAAATTACCGTATGAAAACTGATGGACAAACAAATCCCATTGTTTCCAATGGGCTCTGTATCCTTGTCCATGGCATGACTTGTTGTATTGGAGAAATCTAGTGACGATCTGGAGGCTGGGTAAAAATGTTTTATGTAACTAAGGTATGCAGCATTGGACCAGCACCGGGGAGTACATGAAGAAATAACCTTTATCGCAACTGATTCATTTTTGCATTTGGAATTCTGCAGAAAAGCATGGAGCGTATAGTTCAAATATAATAAACAATGCTTTATTCAAAATACAAGAGGCATTCACATATAAATAAATAATGCTGACAATTTGTTGTATATTTTACAAAAAAAACTGTATGTTAGTACTAAAATATAAAGCATATCTTAACCAGCATTACCATAGGATCCATACATGCACTATATGCACTATCTTACCAATTATTTTTCATTAGTGATGGGCGAACACTAAAATGGATTTTCCTGGGAAATATGTTAAGGAACATCCTTTCCAGGGTAATGATTTGTATGTAAGGCAAAATAAATAACCCAAAGCAAAAAATGTTCCTCCACCACTTGGGCTATGTTCACACGTAGCGTTTTTGATGCGTTTTTAAACTTTTGCATTGCTTTCAACCAAGACAAATGCATTCACTGGGAAATGTCATTGTAACATTTTACAACCCTATTTGGCCATGTGGTGTGTAACACATCACCAGACACATCCTGTATCATTTATGAAGGAGGGACTCTGAAGGTAACAAAGTCTATTTTTATAGGGCCAGCAGTCGTCCCTCACTATACTTCGAGAGCCATCAACCAGCTGTGCTTTGTTGTTCCCATTATTAAACAGTGGGTCCCTTATACTGTTATTGCATATGCAGTGAGTCGCAGGGCTGCCCAAAATTTGGACGCACACCACAATGACCCATTGATCAGACATCGTGGATGACAGCATGCAACCAAAATTCCCAGTATTCATTTTACTCCCAAATTGTTTGCTTATGCTTTGAATGCAAGGCCTACCCTGCGCCAAAGTTACATGCACCCCAATAAGCCTTTGAACCCACATACTGGATGGCCACAGGAAAAACAAGTTCACATTATTCATTTGGTACTCCCATACTGTTTGCTTATGCATTGAATGCAATGCCTGTCCTGCCCCAAAGTTAAACCCACCCCAATAAGTCTTTGTACCAAGATACTGAATGGCCACATGAAAACAAAGTTCCCTTTATTAGTCATTTGGTACTCCCATAAAGTTTGCCCATGAAGTGAATGCAAGGCCTGCCCCAAATTTGCATGGGCCCTAATCCACCTTGGAATAAATGTGGATGATGGCCTCCAAAAAATGTTTTCCCTGTTTAAAGGAGCGGGTCTCCTATACTTTTAATGCCCATGCAGTAAGTGTATGGGCTGACAAACATTTCCCCTGGAGGGTACACATCAACATACTGTGTAAACATTTTTATTTACAGGCATCATAAACACCCTTGAAAAAAATAACTTGGCTCTTGCATCACAGAACACGTTCACCATGGTGATCTATTGGTGGTGTCTGAAGAGACGTGGAGGATGGTCTCCTAAAAAGTATTTTCCCAATTTAAAGGAGCGAGTCTCCTATACTTTTAATGCCCATATACTAAGTGTATGGGCTGACAAACATTTCCCCCTGGGGGGTACACCTCAATATAATGTGTAAACATTTTTTTACGGGCCTCAAAAACACCCTTTATAAATAATGGAAAAAGGGTGCACTTCAAGCTGGATATATATCTACGATAAGAAAAAGGGGGTGCAGCGCCTAGTCCAATGATATATATAGCCAAAAACAAGGAAGAGAATAGATTGGACTACAGAAAGGCCCGCACAACCACATGATATGAAAAATTACAAAACGTTTTATTAAACACCACAGCAAGACATATAAAAACAATTAAAATACAACAAATGTATACACAACACCCGTATTCAAACATAATTAGTCTGCAAACATGAACTGGGAATACAGTATAAAGTATAGTAAACCGGGCTGGCATTAGTATATATCACCACAAATACATGAAAATGTAAAGATATATTTCATGGCTGTAAAGAAGACCTCATCCAGCGTCCAAAGAATCCAAAATGGTGTATACCAAGTAACTAAGCTCCCTGTAGATGCATCAAAGTAATAAAGCATACTGAGCATATGATAGAAAGCATTTATATAGAGCTCCCTAAATGACCCTCAGATAGGATGTAAATAAAATGCACAAGTGGAATACCCATGTGAAACAATGGGTGTAATGGCATACCCGGAATACTCAACTGACTCAAGGAGGAAACAGCTAAAGCCCAAAGAAAGTCTGGCTATAAATAGCCGTGCAGATGTCCATGCTCTGAATGGCCAGCAATGGGACAGAATGGGGTGTGTGGAAGAAACCCATGCGTATCGCCGCCGCAGCGGCTTCGTCAAATGTTAAATGCAGGCGATAATCATCCATAGTGCAAACAGCCGCGGCGTTCAAGGCTGGGAGGCGTGAGCCGGAAGGCGCACACTGGTCAAAAGTGAGGAGACAGAGCGGAAGTGTAGATGGTCTCCATGGAGATAGGTGACGCATGCGCAGACGCGGCTCATAATTGAGTCGCGCTGCGCAAGCGTCCAGAGAGGACAAAACATACAGCACATAAGAGCGCTTAAGGTAATGAGTGCATGCAGAATCCTATGGAGCATAACTATTAGCCTTAGAAGCATAAATAAAGTATGAGCACCTGAATAGAGGAAAGATATACATGTCGTTAGTGCACATGAAATACAACAGTACATATATAAATGGATGACCATAAAGCCCAATGATAAGATTTATAAGGAGTAATAATGAATAGCAACATCCATCATCAAATAAGGTCAGGTAGCCAAATATAATCCCTCCAAAATACAAAGGAGAAAATTTATATAAATATATACAAGCACAAACAAACAAACAGCTCTTCAATAAAGAGCAAATGATTTGATCATGGCAAACGCCAAAATGTCTGTTTGCTGGAAAAACATGCAAAAAGTCTCATATTATGGCATGTCCAAAAGGTTATCCTTCTTCCATCTTCCATTCAAGCACCCATATAACAATAGAGGGGTAAATCCGGTGTATATCCAAGAACCGTGTTACAGAGTCAGCAGATTCCAACAAGTCCAATGCCAAGCATTTCAAGTTCTATGATTGTTCAAAGATCAAGGGCAGCGGCTGGTCATATACAGGAGAATGGAACATCCGACATCCAATTCATTGTATAGCCAATAAATGTTGAGACATATCAAATCACTCCCAAAAAGAAGGCTGGAGAGGAAAACGAAAGAAAATGATAGAAATGTTGAATCTGTTATGAAGGACCGGTAGAACATAACCCTTAAATGGATCAACTACCCAAAAATCCCGTGAAGAGAAGTTCTTCATTCAATCCAGAGGGAGCAACTGATTGTAGTTGAAAAATCCATCTGGATTCAATTTGTAGAAGCAATTTATATCTGTCCCCTCCTCTCTCATTAGAGGTGAGTTTTTGTAAGCCCACCACCCTGAGGTTAGTTGAAGAACCTCCATGTTTAACTAGGAAATGTTCAGCCACTGGGGTGAGAGTCTTGCCCTTTCTCGAGTCTGAAGCCGCTAGGTGTATCGTTGAGATGTGTTTTTGAACTCGTCTCCTGATTTCCTGCGAAGTCTGTCCGACGTATATCATCTTACAAGGGCAGATGAGGGCATAAATTATGTCCCTAGATTTACAATTGATGTACACCCTAAGGGGATGCCTGCTAAGGAGTGTGGGGTGAGTAAAAAGGTCACGAGTCGGGACCATGTGGGGACAAATGTTACAGTCCCCACATGGAAATGAACCCCTGAGGATAATACCTCTATTCAACCTCACCGTCGGTCTTTTAAAGTGACTCCTAGTGAGAAGATCTCTTAAGTTTGGCGCCCGTCTCGCTGTCATGAGAGGTCTATCGCTCGTAACCTCCATAGTTTGAGAATCTGCTCGGAGAATTTGCCAATGTTTAGCTAGAATATCACTGACCTGTTTCCAGCTATTATTAAAGTCAGTGATGAACCTAGTTTGTGTCTCCTGACACCGTCTTCTGGAGGAGAGAAGTGACCTCTGATCTTGGGTTCTCGCTCTTTGATAGGCCATAGAGATGACACGTTTCGGGTAACCCCTTTGGTGGAAACGGTCCGAAAGGTCCCGAGCCTGGATCGAAAAATCACAGTCACGAGTACAATTACGTCTTACACGTAAAAACTGTCCTGTGGGTACACCCACCTTAGTATGCCAGGGATGGAAACTAGAGAATTCCAAGAGTGCATTAGTCACCGTGGGTTTGCGGAATAAATTCGTCGCCAGGCGATTCTCATATGGAGAAATCTTCAGGTCCAAGAAAGTAATTTCACTGGCAGAAAAGGAATAAGTAAGGTAGATGTTATGGGTATTGGAATTCAAGTTGTTAAAGAAATCAATACACTCCTCCTCAGTCCCCTTCCAAAGAATGAATATGTTGTCTATAAAGCGAAACCAGGTGTGTACGTGGGCAACGAATGAAGGCAAGGGGTAGACAAATGTTTCTTCCCACCAGCCAAGAAAGGTGTTGGCATAGGCTGGTGCACATTTCGCGCCCATCGCCACGCCTGATCGCTGAAGATAGTAAGCTCTATCAAAGAGAAAAAAATTATGGTGAAGAACGAATGTTAGTTAATCAAGCAGAAAAGAGTCATGCCCTCTATCTGTGGAGCTAGTCTTGTTCAAGAAATAGGCTACCGCCTCAGTCCCTGCTTTATGGCCAATATTCGAGTAGAGTGACTCGACATCACACGTAACAAGAAGGAAGTCCCCAGGAAGTTCAATCTGACTACATATGTCAATAAAGTGTGAGGAGTCACGGACAAATGAAGGAAGGGAAGAAGCGATAGGCTGTAGAAAAAAGTCCAGATACTCATCCGCCCTTTCACACATGCTACCGACACTGGACACGATGGGCCTACCAGGAGGCCTGATGCCATCCTTATGTATTTTCGGCAGCATGTAGAATGTTGCCGTGATTGGGTTTTCCACCCACAAGTACCATTTCTCTTGTGGAGTGATGATGGCAAACTGTAGGGCCCTGCAGAGGAGTCGTTCAAACTTAGAGAGGAACAAAGAAGAGGGGTCAGAAGGAAGCTTTTGGTAATATTGGATGTTATTGAGCTGACGCTTAGCCTCAGCCTCATACAATTGATAAGACCACAACACCACATTGCCCCCTTTATCTGCCTCTTTGATAGTAAATTCTCTATTATTTTGTAAAGCAGATAAAGCTCGCCTCTCTTCTACATTAAGATTGGAAGGGCCACTTACCCGAATAGGCATAGTCTGTATATCTCGCTTGACCACTTCAAAGAATATTTTTATTGCCGGAACCAATGAGAAGGACGGTGTTTTGAGAGATTTCTTCCTGTGTGGAAACCTTTTTCTTTTGGATCCCGACTCATTTTCTTCTAGTAATTCCAATAAGTCCTGGAAGGCACCACGTTCATCACTAGGCATGGTTTATAAAATGTCGGGTCTCCTGTACATGACCTGAAAGGTAAGCCTTCTGCAAAAAAGATACAAATCTTTTATGAGGGTAAATTTATCCGCTGAATGTGTAGGGACAAAAGATAGGCCCCGCTGGAGGACCGATAATTCAAAAGGTGTAAGATTATAATCAGAGAGGTTTATTACCTGTAGCACCATTGACCCAGACCCACATTCAGGAGTGCTCTGGTCAAAAGACCCCAAAGCATTTACTTCCGTCTGGTGGAGTATTTGTGATGGTAGGGTGATGTTTGGCCCTTGAACCGTGTCGATCTTTTTTTCACGTTTCTTGCGTATCCCCCTCGTCTGGTCCGTGGTCTATTTCACTCCCGGTGGAGGACAAAAAATCACTTGAACTATCCTCCCTGCGTGAGGGGATACTAGCCAGTGATGGGGAGCTATTCCTGTTCAATCTTGGACGACGGGTATTGCCCATATGTCTCCATTTATATGCCGTTTTTTGCTCAAAATCAACTTTGTCCCTCTGGAACTTTTTGCACTTACGCTGTGTCACCTCCAATTCATATTTATCCAGTGTATCTTTGAGTTTATTCTTAATAGCCGAAACCTGGCCTACCTCAAAAGTAGCAAGTTTGGTTTCCAGCTCCTTAACTGAGGCTTTGGCAGATGTAAATAAAGTCCTATCATGTTCAAGTAACAAATTCATCAAAATGGTTGAACAACGTGTTAGACCCTGTTCCCAGAATTGTTGGAAATTCTCAGAGGGTTCCCACGCCGGGAAAATAGATAACCTAAGCCCCCTGGGGACATAACCAGATTTTATATATATTCGTCAAGGCTTCTCATGTTCCACCAGAGCCTCACACATGTCTTATGTGCTCTAGTTAAATCTGAATATAATGCAGAGAAGCCATTGTCCGTACCAGACGTAGAGGCCACAGTTGCCTCAAACACACTAGAGGATTTAGCCAACCAGGCCGCCTCCCTAGCCTCCCAATCCATATCAATGACCCGCGATATGCAAATGAGATTAAACAAATAATAGAATGAATGTATAACTCTTGTAATTCACAACAGCACCACCCAAATAAGTGTGTGCGACCCTAAGAGGATGCCCTGGAACAAAGGGCTAGATAACTGAGATAAATAATGGAAAAAGGGTGCACTTCAAGTTGGATATATATCTACGATAAGAAAAAGGGGGTGCAGCACCTAGTCCAATGATATATATAGTCAAAAACAAGGAAGAGAATAGATTGGACTACAGAAAGGCCCGCACAACCACATGATATCTCATGTGATATATAGATATATAGACTCGAGAAAGGGCAAGACTCTCACCCCAGTGGCTGAACATTTCCTAGTTAAATAAGGAGGTTCTTTAACTAACCTCAGGGTGGTGGGCTTCCAAAAACTCACCCCTAATGAGAGAGGAGGGGACAGATGTAAATTGCTTCTACAAATTGAATCCAGATGGATTTTTCAACTACAATCAGTTGCTCCCTCTGGATTGAATGAAGAACTTCTCTTCACGGGATTTTTGGGTAGTTGATCCATTTAAGGGTTATGTTCTACCGATCCTTCATAACAGATTCAACATTTCTATCATTTTCTCTCATTTTCCTCTCCAGCCTTCTTTTTGGGAGTGATTTGATATGTCTCAACATTTATTGGCTATACAATGAATTGGTCGGATGTTCCAGTCTCCTGTATATGACCTGCCGCTGCCCTTGATCTTTGAACAATCATAGAACTTGAAATGCTTGGCATTGGACTTGTTGGAATCTGCTGACTCTGTAACACGGTTTTTGGATATACACCGGATCTACCCCTCTATTGTTATATGGGTGCTTGAATGGAAGATGGAAGAAGGATAACCTTTTGGACATGCCATAATATGAGACTTTTTGCATGTTTTTCCAGCAAACAGACATTTTGGCGTTTGCCATGATCAAATCATTTGCTCTTTATTGAAGAGCTGTTTGTTTGTTTGTGCTTGTATATATTTATATAAATTTTCTCCTTTGTATTTTGGAGGGATTATATTTGGCTACCTGACCTTATTTGATGATGGATGTTGCTATTCATTATTACTCCTTATAAATCATATCTTTGGGCTTTATGGTCATCCATTTATATATGTACTGTTGTATGTCATGTGCACTAACGACATGTATATCTTTCCTCTATTCAGGTGCTCATACTTTATTTATGCTTGTAAGGCTAATAGTTACGCTCCATAGGATTCTGCATGCGCTCATTATCTTAAGCGCTCTTATGTGCTCTATGCTTTGTCCTCTCTGGACGCTTGCGCAGCGCGGCTCAATTATGAGCCGCGTCTGCGCATGCGCCACCTATCTCCATGGAGACCATCTACACTTCCGCTCTGTCTCCTCACTTTTGACCAGTGTGCGCCTTCCGGCTCACACCTCCCAGCCTTGAACGCCGCAGCTGTTTACACTATGGATGATTATCGCCTGCATTTAAACGTAAGTTACGCGGCGATACGCGTGGGTTTCTTCCACACACCCCATTCTGTCCCATTGCTGGCCATTCGGAGCATGGACATCTGCATGGCTATTTATAGCCAGACTTTCTTTGGGCTTTAGCTGTTCCCTCCTTGAGTCAGTTGAGTATTCCGGGTATGCCATTACACCCATTGTTTCACATGGGTATTCCACTTGTGCATTTTATTTACATCCTATCTGAGGGTCATTTAGGGAGCTCTATATAAATGCTTTCTATCATATGCTCAGTATGCTTTATTACTTTGATGCATCTACAGGGAGCTTAGTTACTTGGTATACACCATTTTGGATTCTTTGGACGCTGGATGAGGTCTTCTTTACAGCCATGAAATATATCTTTACATTTTCATGTATTTGTGGTGATATATACTAATGCCAGCCCGGTTTACTATACTTTATACTGTATTCCCAGTTCATGTTTGCAGACTAATTATGTTTGAATACGGGTGTTGTGTATACATTTGTTGTATTTTAATTGTTTTTATATGTCTTGCTGTGGTGTTTAATAAAACGTTTTGTAATTTTTCACATCAAAAACATCCTTTAACACAATAAAGTGGCTGCTACATCAAGGACCACGGTCACCATGGTGATTGGTGGTGGCTGATGAGGAAGAGGAGAAGGAGGAGAATAACAGCAAATAGGCAAAATCAGGAAGCATATACCCATGTGAGGGTGTGAAGAGGTGCATGGGAATAGACCTCCCAAAAAATGACACTGGATTTGAGGTTATGTTTTGATGTTATCATTCGGTGTTGTAGAGAAGTCTGGCCCAATCCAGTTCATTTTTATATGAATCAGCCTGTCAGCATTTTCAGTTGACAGGAGAATGTGCTTATCAATTATGATTCCACCAGCAGCACTAAAAACTCGCTCTAACAAAAAGCTAGTGGCAGGGCAGGCCAGGACCTCCAAGGCGTAGAGAGCCAGTTCATGCTACGTGTCCAGCTTGGATACCCAATAATTAAAAGGCACAGAGGAATCACGGAGGATGTTGGTACGGTCAGCAAGGTACTCCCTCAGCATCTTCTAAAACTTTGCACTCCTTGTGAGAGTACCTCGAGTCTCAGGGCCAGTGCAATGGAAGGGTCTGAGAAAGCTCTCCCAGAACTTTGCCAGTGTTCCCCTGCCACTGCTGGACTGGAATTGTTTCTCTCTCGCCTGAAATCCTTTGTTGTCCAACAAACTGTGTCTTCTGCTGCCAGCGTTTTCAGATGGGAATTTTTTTAATAATTCCGCAACAATGGCCCTCTAGTACTGCACCATTTTAGTACACCTGTCAGCCTCTGGAAGAAGAGATTGAAAGTTCTAATTGTAGCATGGGTCTAGAAGTGTCATCAACCAGTAATGACTATCACCCAAAATTTTGAGAATACAAGGGTCACAAGAAAGGCAGAGCAATATAAAGTCAGCCATGGGTGCCAGACTGCTAACAGGCAAGACTTCCCTGTCCTTACCAGGAGGACAACTGACCATGCTCTCCTCCTCCTCCCTGTCCTCAGGCCATCCATGCTGAACAGAAGGTATGACAGTTGTGCTTGTAGTACCATCTACAGCATATGAAAATAGCTCCTGTTCTTCTTCCTCCTCTTCCTCATTGTCGACCAATCCATGTTGGGTTGACATGAGGCTGGGCTGTGTGTAATCACCCTGTATGGTTCCTTGCTCCACTTTCTCGTGTTCCGCCTGCAATGCATCCTCTTTCATTTTGAGCAGAGAGCTTTTCAGAATACAAAGAAGCGAGGTAGTGAAGCTTATTATTGTGTGACCTTTGCTCACCATCTTGGTGGACTCCTCAAGGTTTTGTAGGATGGTACATATGTTTGACATCCAGGTTCACTCCTGAGGTCATATGTGTGGAGTCTGAACTGAATACTGATGGCCTTGTTGATGCTGGTAGTCAACAACTCCCCTCTTCTGCTCACAAATCTTTTCCAACATATGCAATGTAGAGTTCCAACATGTGGGGACCTCACACACCAGTCGGTGAGCAGGAAGCTGCAAATGCTGCTGAAACATGGCAAGGGCGGCGGAAGCTGGAGCTGACTTTCTAAAATGGGCACGCAGGCAGCGTACTTTCACAAGCAGATTCGGCAGCTCCAGGTAGCTTTTGAGAAACCGTTGAAAAACAAAGTTAAGCACATGGGCCAGGCATGGTACGTGTGTGAGCTTGCCTCGCCTCTGAGCCGCCACCAGGTTCCTGCCATTGTCACGCACAACCATGCATAGCTGTGTCAGCCACAGATCTGCCTGCTCTTTCAGAGCTGTCCACAACTCTTCAGTATTGTGTGGTTTGTCACCAATGCATATTCGCTTCAGCACAGCCTGTTGCCGCTTGGCTGAGGCAGTACTGCAGTGTTTCCACCTTGTGACTGTTGTGGTCATTTCAGAGATGGAGGCTGAAGAGGAGGAGGTGCAGGAGCTGTAGACAGTGGGGGCAACCCTGATTGATGTGGGGCCCGCAATCATCAGTGTCGGAAGGACATGTTCCATTCCAAGGTCCGACTGGGTCCAGACTTCCACTATATTAAGCCAGTGTGCCGTCAGCGAGATGTACCATTCCTGCCCACAAGCACTTGTCCACGTGTCCGTGGTTAGGTGGAATTTCCCAGTAACAGCATTGTTGAGGGCACAACTAATGTTGTGGGACACTTGCTTGTGTAATGCAGGGACAGCACACTGGGAGAAATAGTGGAAGCTGGGGACCGAGAAATGTTTGAACTTAGTACTGTTGACTGTGGGGCATTGGCTGCATATTTACACTTGCAATCCAAGGACTGGGGTATGTTCAACTGAATGCTGCGCTGGGACAAGGACGTGCTTGATGATGCTAGTTGAGTGTGTGCAACGACAGGTGCAGGGAAGGAGGCATCTTCTCAGGCACCATGGACAGGGAATTGGTTTCCACGCACAACAGTGGAAGAAGCAGTGGTGCCACCCACAGACAGTGTTCCTGGACCCTGGGGTTCAGCCCACAAAGTCAGGTGCATTGCTGCCACGTGCCTGATCATGCTAGTGGTGGTCAGGCTAGTAGTTTTGCTACCCCTGATGATACGGGCATGTCAGGTGCTGCAAATGGCCTGTTTGGGTTTATTGGCAGAATCTGTAAAAAACAACCAGATTCGGGACCCCCTAACAGTTGTACTGACAACTTCTGTATGTTGGTGTTAAGAGGAACGGTTGCTCGCCTTCTGTCTGCGGCCATCACGCTGCTTCTTCCTGCCTATTGGGGTGCTAAGCCTCCCTCCCCCTGTGTGCTGCTGTCCTCGCTCTGCATGTCCTCCTGCCAGGATGGGTCAGTTACTATATCATCCACCACCTCTTCTTACACTTCCATACCCTGGTCCTCCTCCTGACTTTCTGGCAATTGTGTCTCATCATCGTCCACCTCTTGTGACACGTTCCCATCGTCGCCTTCGTGTGACCATGGCTGCTAAAATATTTGGGCATCACTACATGTGATGTCATCTTGCACTGCTTCAAGTGGACCAGGTGAGAGGCACAAATCTATAAATGGAAAAGTGAACAGCTCTTTGGAGTATCCCAGTGTAGGATCAGTTGTCTCTGGGCACTCGGCATGGTGGGAGGAAGGATGATCAGGGTGAGGAATATGCGGTCGACTCATGGCCACTCAGACATGACCGTGTGGAAGACAGGGTGGTGGTGGTGGCAAAGTGACTGGAAGCATGATCCGCTATCCGACCAACAACCTTTTGACACTGCTCTGGCTTCAAACAGGAAGGTCGGGCAAGAGGATGTGGGTGTTTGTTGTGGCACAATTTCAGCTTACCTCGACCTTTGCATACCCCATTGCAATCACATCCACTTCCCCGACCCTTGCAATGATCCATGATCATTTTAAATGCGCTACAATATTTTTCACTTTCACTACAAATGGCTGAATTTGGAGCAAACTTATATGTGATCCGTGTACGGGAAAACCTCAGTTCAAAATTTCTTGCCTGTAGCTAACAATTTTTTTTTTCAGCAAACTGTTGTCAATAACTAGGCTAAGGCTACTTTCACCCATCAGGTTTTTGCCGTCAGGATCAATCTGGCGAATTTTGAAAAAACGGATCCGTCGCAAATTGAGAAAAACTGATGCTATGGATCCGGGTTTTAGCCGGATCTGACTAGCTGATTTGGCTAATTGGATTTCGGGGAGGAGAGAGAGAGAAAGAGACCCCCAGAATGAAAAATGCATGCTTAATTAGTTTAAAAAAATGGAATTTGTTGCGGATTCCATCATTTGACGGAACCGGCACCATAGGGTACCATTATAGCAAATGACGGACAGCAACGGATACGTTGCTATCCGTTTTTTCGACAGACACAAAAAACGTTCCTATGTCTGTTTTCTCCGAAAATTAATTTTCGATGGATCCTCCGGTGAAAAACAGATGAAACATGAGGACATCTGTCACAATCCGTCGCTAATACAAGTCTATGAGAAAAAAACGGATCCGGCAGCAACTTTTGCCAGACGGCAAAAAACTGATGTGTGAAAGGGGCCTAAGATACCAGAAAAACAGTTGAATGGAGGCCTCAAATTGTAGCCAACAGATAGAAGAGGCATGTGATGGAGATACTACACTGTAAATTATGTACATCACAAAAACCCCCTCAGTACGTCACGGCACATATAACTGACTAAGTTAGATATCACACACAAGAAAAATCCAGTATACTGTGCTATATTTAAAAGAATTACCTTTATTTAACATAACTACAAAACCACATAAAGTTAATGTAGCATAATCATAAAATCACACTTGTATTAAACACCAACAGGTATAATCATATAGGTCACTACTTGATTTATGTAGGAAAATACATCAACGCCCATCTGATCCACTATCCATGTGTAAAGTACACCGTACGATCCTAAATCATAGCCCCAGGTGGTGTCCTAACAAAATAGACACTCATACCGCTATGGGAGCAAGTAAAAACATGCTGTAAACTAGCACTTACATAGGGGGTGATCTGCCGAGCGTGGTTTTCCAAAAGCGCCCCAACGCGCGTTTCGTCCCTTCGTCAGGAGGCGATCCAGCAAACAGCAAAAACAGTTCATTATATGCCTGAAATGCCACAATTTTTAGCCCACAGATAAATGAGGCGTGTGATGGAGATACCAGACTGTAAAATGTGTGGCCTGTATTTTTTTTTTTTTTACAGGAAAATAGTGACAAGAACAAGAGTAACAAACAGCAAAAACAGTTCAATGCAGGCCTGAAATGCCACAATTTGTATCCCAAAGATAGATGAGACATGTGACAGAGAAACCAGACTGTAAAATATGTGGCCTGTATTTTTATTTTCTTACATCAAAATAATGTCAAGAACTAGGGTAACACACAGCAAAAACAGTTGAATGGAGGCCTGAAATGCCACAATTTTTAGCCCACAGATAGATGAGGCTTGTTACGGAAATACCAGACTGCAAAATATGTGGCATGTCTTTTTATTTTCTTAAACGAAAATAGTGTCAAGAACTAGGGTAACACACAGCAAAAACAGTTCAATATAGGCCTGAAATGCCACAATTTTCAGCCCACAGATAGATGAGGCATGTGACGGAGATACCACACTAAAATTTGTGGCCTGTTTATTTTTTTTACAGCAAAATACACTGTGTATGTGCATGTGTACCAACTCAAGTTAAGCTCAATTTTTGTGTTTTTTTCTCTGTATTGTTGCATTCTGTGCAAGCCGGGTTGTGGCCTCCCTGCTTCTGAGCTAGAGACTATATATAAGGCTTCCCCAGTCTGGTGTTTCACTGGTTGGGCCCAGTCCTTTTGTCTGCCCTTATTCACACTGAGGTCAACATTGACACATGGTAAGGTTTTAATATTAGACAGTGTAGGACTGTCCCTATCAGAGTTACCTTGACGTGGTGGGATGGCTTTTGTGCTATTTTTTGATAAAAAAAAACAGTATTACTAAAAACTCAGTGTTATTTAAATGCACTTTTGCTTTTTTACTTAGTTATATCAGGGTTTTCACTTACTTTTTTCTCCTGTAGGTTTTAAAATACAGTAGTGTCACTAACTAGGGTAGCACATAGCAAAAACAGTTAAATATAGGCCTCAAATGCCACAATTTGTAGCCCACAGAGAGATGAGGCGTCTGACGGACATAGCCCACTCTCAAATATCTGGCCTATATTTTTTTTTGGGGGGTCAGCAAAATTGTGTCAATAAGTAGGCTAAGACACAACAAAAACAATTCTATAGAGGCCTGAAATGGCACAATTTTGACCGCAATGATATGCGACCTGTGTGGCCAACAAACCCAGTGTAAAATATCTGCCCTGTAGCTAAATATTTTTTTCGCAGCTAAATATTTGTTTGGCAGCAAAATGGTGTCAAGAAATTGTATAAGACACTCCCAAAAATTTTTACAGTACCACAAAAATGGCAGAATTTTATGTGCACTCAGTTGTGACCACTGGGATGGGCAAACCCATTTAAAATAGCTGGATTTTCACTCTGTACTATGAAAAGGATCTGGCTGTATTCTGCAGTCCCAACAAGCAAATGGAGAAAAAAAACGTGGGCTCTGGATTTTTTTGGAATTAAATAAACACGATTAAGATGCAAAAAAAATTATTCTTGGCCAATGATACCTGGGGCTATGTATATACGGTCAATATATGTAATGGGCAGCAGTAGAAGACAGTATTGGAATGGAGCCTCTTGATGTATGCAATGAAGTATGCCACATACAATGCCTGACTGCTACTGATATCTATATACTCACATACACTCCCTGCCTACCTAGCACTGCAATTTTTATACCCCGTAATAAGTCCTTAGAAGGACTGTTGGTTTAGCTAGATTTGTGTATTCAATTATGGTATACCCACAGTAACTGATACACCACCTTTTCTGTCACTATCACTGCAGCAAATCTCCCTACACTGTGATTCCGGAGCTGACTGTGCCTAGCATAAAGAACTGATGACGCTGTGCGGCCAGCCAATCACTGTAATGCCACAAGCAACATGGCTGCGGCATTACAGTGCATGGCAGACAATCCCTGCCTGTTGATTGACTCTCTAAAGAGCGCTAAACATGCAGGGCGGGAACCCAAGCTCCCACCGAATATTCCTGGAAATGCTCGGCACTTGCCACCCCCACCAGTACAGCGATGCTCGGGCGAGTAGCAAGCATTACCGACTATGCTTGCTCAACACTATCCTTCATATGTGGTACCACGCTGACAGCCCCAACACGCGTTTCACGTTGGCTTCCTCAGGGAGCCAACTAATTGTCTGCATTTCTCCTGCATCGCTCCATATACCTTAATATGTGTGTTATTGTACTGACTCTTTATATAGTTATAAAATGAATTAGATGCTCCCCTTGACCTTACTATATATGTGATAAACACGCTTTTTCTACCCGAGTCCTTGCTCTAATTAACTTTTTTTTATTGAGACATGTCTTTCTATATGTGAATGCCTCTTGTATTTTGAATAAAGCATTTTTCTAAATCATATTTGAACTATACACTCCATGTTTCCAGTATTCGTTCCAACATAGGAGTGTCCATGTTAACCGATACATAACATCCCATTATGTAGGCATAGGACTAGTGATGAGCGAATATACCCGTTACTCGAGATTTCTCGAGCATGCTCGGGTGTCCTCCGAGCATTTTTTAGTGCTCTGAGATTTAGTTTTCATCGCCGCAGCTGAATGATTTACTTCTCTTAGCCAGCTTGATTACATGTGGGGATTCCCTAGCAACCTGGCAACCCGCACATGTACTTATGCTGGCTAACAGATGTAAATCATTCAGCTGACGTGAGGAAAACTAAATCTCCGAGGACTAAAAAGTACTCAGAGGACACCCGAGCGTGCTCGGGAAATCTCGAGGAACGAGTATACTAGCTCATCACTGCATAGGACCTTTTATATACATTCATACTTGTGAATATGATTTCTGTTTTGATGATATTGTGTTATTGAATCCTGCTGAGTTGCATCAGACTTGAAAACTTGAGCCTGAAGAAATTGATCTAACCCTGGCAAACAATTATATTGCTTATAACTAAAAAGAGTTCTGGCTGCTATGTGTTAGTGCATGTGAGCCAGTAGGACATGAAGCTGTAACAGTTGTTCTGTATGTTTATACACGTAGTACAGATGAAGAAATGTATAGGGAAAGTCACTTTACTTCAGTATAAACATATGACTAACATTAGAAAGCAGTTAAGTTCAAGCAGATATAGTTTATCAGTTGTGGGCAGCTAAACATTTCATTTAGGGTTACTCAAGTTTATTATTTGAAACTAACAATAAACAATGATTTCCTTTCTTAATCGGAAGTTGTGTCATGTGTAATAGATGCTGCATGTAAAACGAGTAGATTACAGTATTATTTATGATGTAAAAATCGAAAGACAAAATCCAGGAAGAAATTCTCTGACCTGGATATATCCAATTAACCTAAATGTATGTGTTTAATATTTAGGACCATTTTTAAAACCTACCGTTAGCGCAAATTATTTCTGTTTATTACCCAAGAAGCATTTTGTACATATTTTATTACTGCCCATAACGCCCTTAAACTCATTAAGGACAAAGTCAATTTTGGATATTAAAGGAGTGGTCGAAAAGTAATATTGATTTTGTTCCTAAATGACTAGTTATTTATTGTAATAATCTAGTAGCTTTTCTAAAGAAAGAACATAGCAAGCAGAGACCAGTCCCGTCCCCAAAGCAGATGTCATTTTATGGGTCAATACTGTTGTCTGCTTGTCTCGTTCTGTCCTTACAGTGCACAATAGCAGTGCACTCTGTTATTCATCACTTCTCATCGTAACCGGTGAGGGAGTGCACTGTCACTGTGCAATGACAAGGATTTTACACAATGAAAAGAGAACTCGTACTGAGTATATATTGAAATTGCAACTTTGCTTCAGGATGGGGACAGAAGTTGTGGCAGTGACTGCACTCTCTGTCCCCTGATGAAATCCCATTTGAGTATTCGAATATGCACTAGAGATTCTTAAATTAAATGTCATCAGAACAGAAATAGGAAAAAAAATGCAGTTAAATTTGAGAGGAAATGGTAGGGACTTTTTAATTAAAATATATTAGAAAAAACTATTAGATAATTACAATAAATAGAGAGGCAAATAGGATGACAATCAATATTAGTTTCAGACCATCCATTTGAAGACTTAGCATTTTTTTAAATTATACTGCTTCATTGAAAGATCCATATAAGAGCAGAGTATAGTCAATAAAATATGGAAGGCTTCTGCACATCTATTATGCCTACACCATAACTGTGATGTACAATTGCTGTGGTTTACATTAAAGGCGTTCTGTGAAAACAAGTCATCACCGATCCATTGTTATCAGCATATCTATATATTTGATTTGTGGGAGTCTGCTTCATTCTTCTATGGAGCTACCATAAAAAACCAAGCACAGCAATCAGCAGCCTCCTAGGAAATACTGTATGGAGAGATGGTCAAACATAATGTTCCATTCTAACTTTTTTACCCCAGAGAACCTCCTTAAGTGCATGTCTGCCATTGTTTAATTGTATATCACAGGAAAGGGAAGGGTTAAATGTCTAAGTATTTAAAGGTAACCTGACAGTTTCTCCACAAACCAGCCCTATGTCTCCATCTCACTCTTTAAACTACTTCCTACAAGCACCTTTCTTTGGTTTTCTGTTAAATTAAACTCCATATTTTGGCCAGGAATATGCAAATCATTGGGTGATTACTGAAGGGAGCATTTTCTTCCCCCTGGACTAATTGTCCTACTAATCATGTTATCACTCTAATGTGGACGTGCGTAACATGAATTGCAAGAGTGGTGTTTCCACATGATTGCAAATCTCTGACTCGCTTACATAGCGCAGTAAGCCAGGTATATGCATGGTGTCATAGATGCATGGTGCAATTCCTGGGAGTCAGCGGAGACATAGGATATCTGCGTCACCAATTCTTCCCTGGGCATTCGTAATGCACTTGTGAAGCTGGGGTGCAGCAAGCTTACTGCGCCTTGTCAAGAAGGCAAATAGCCACCGGTGACATCGCTCTTGCTAACTATGCTAATCACGCCCAAAGGAGCAACACGATAAGTGGAACAATTAGTCTAAGTGAAGAAAACTTAAACTAGACTAGTCACCCACTGATTTGCATATTTTTATCCAAATAAAATTAATTAATTAAACAGAGAACAAAAGAAAGACTTGTTGGAAGTAGTAGAAAAGTAGGTCAGGTTCCCTTTCATCTTTAATGGTAATAAAGAATCTTATTAATAGAAGAGAGAGGACTTTATCACTGTGTGCAACACAGTCCATTATACCAAGACCAATACACCAATAATATCACAAACAAGGGACAAATATCCCCACAACATGACTAGACTTTATATTACTATCACATAGTGACTGAATAATAGCACATACAAGGACAAATACCACCACACCATAACCAGACCTTATATTGCCATCACATAGTGACTGAATAATACCACATTCAAGGGACAATACCCTCACACCATAACCAGAGCTTATGTTACCATCACATAGTGACTGAATAATACCAGATACAAGGGAAAAATACCGCCTCACCGTGACCAGACCTTATATTACCATCACATAGTGACTGAATAATACCACATACAAGGGAAAAATACCAACTCACCATGACCAGACCACATATTACCACCACATAGTGACTGAATAAAACCACAATACTGATCATTAACCAAAAGCACAGTATTAACACTTATGTTACCACTGTTGAAATATACACAGTAGCTCTGTAGATAGTTTATAATGTATGCTGTAATTGTACAGGTAAGTCTAGTAACTTACTAGTGGGGTCTCCACTTGAAGTAATTCTTTTTTTATTTTATTCTTCAACCAGTGCAGATCACTGTGACTTCTTCCTACCAGGACTCGTCTCTGCAGAAAAAAACACAAACATCTATATCTGATTGCTTTGAAAGCCTCTTCCTCACTTTTTCCTACACTTCTGCACTGTGCCAGATGAAGATTAAAAGAGCCAAAGTGCTATCCTAATTGTCTCCAAAGTAAAATTGTCCCCCAAAATAAAATATTTTACAATAGCGATGTTGTTTGTGACCCTCTCACAGTATAAAATATCCACTTTTGTGGGTTCCATAAATAGTAAACTTCCTTTTAGTGCCAGCATATATACAGTAGTAATATCTGTCTTTATACTGAAATCCAACAGTAATACCCCATCCTCAGTGGCACCCATACAGTAATAGTATCCAACTTTTATGTCTTGATATAATTGGAATGTAGAAAATTGTGGTACCATACATTAATAATGTATGAGGCCACAAGTGGGGCATTGTTAATGTATGTGGCCACAATGGGGTTCTTTATGTATGGGGCCACAATGGGGGCATTTTAATGTTTCAGACTACAAGGGTGCATTATTAATACATTGGGCCAAAATGGGTTCACTGTTAATATATGTGGCAACAATGGGGCCACAATGAGGGCATTGTTAATGTATGGAGTGGCAATGGAGGCATTCTATGTAGTGTAATATCCCTCTCTTTAGCCCTAAAATAGTATAATGTCCAACTCTCGAGCCCCAATATAGTATAATGTCCCTCTCTTTTGCCCCCATGTTTTATAATGTTCCTCTCTCTGGCCACAATATAGTATAATGTCCCCCTCTTTGACTCCCATTTAGAATAATGTCCACCTCTCTGGCCCCTATATAGTATAATGTCTTCCTCTCTGGTCTTTATTTACTATAATGTCCCCCCTGTCTGGCCTCTATTTTGTATAATTTTCTTCTATTGGGCCCAAAGTAGTATAATGTCCCCATCTCTGACTCCTATGTACTATAATGTCTACCTCTAGGGCACCATCTAGTATAATGTTCCCCTCTCGGGTCTCCATGTAATTTAATTTCTCCTCTCTAGCCTCCTTGTAATATAACAACAGGGAGGTAATGGGAGAGGAAAGTCAGCTCACTGAGTTCAATGCACCTTATTTAGATAGAAATCACCACACGGAGCCGCCTTGGTCCCGGGCATATCAGCAATACAGAGAAGAAAGAGGAGTTTCTCCAGCAATGACAGGAAAGATGTTGGATTAAAACTATACATCTATTAGTCTGTTATTAAAACCAACATACTGTCAACCACAGAGTATCCATAATCACGGTTTGAATCCATGTTCTCAGACCATGATTAAGGCTAATTAGCTGAAACACGTTGATTTGTCTATAGATACTCTGTGGTTGCCAGTATGTTGGTTTTAATAATGTGCTAATAAATGTAAAGTTTTAATACAACATGTTACCGGTCATCGCTAGAGATAATCTTCTTTCTTCTCTGCATGTAATATAATGCCCCCCTCTAGCCATCATATTTTATTAGGTCTCTCTCTGGCCCCCAATTTGTATAATGTCCATTTTTTGGTGCTCTTGGAAATTAACAAAAATAAACCTAATCCTACTCACTTTTCCCACTCCCACAATGAGGGATTTCTTCCTCCTGTTCTACTGCATACACAACACAGATGGTGCATTGACATCATTATAGTGCACCATCTGCAAAGTCATCTGCTGCTGCCAATCTCTGGTAGGCCAGTGGCATGTGTAGATATTGTAGGTCAAGGAGCAAATGGTCTTCTGCTTTGCAATAATTTTCGACTGAGATTAGCGATGTCATGTCCCAACTCAGCGGCCCACTTGGGACCAGAGGCTCACCGTAGGATTCCCCTGTACCTCGTGGGCCATACTGAGCATGTGGAGTTTTTTTTTTACTGGCGTTATCTTTAGGCAGTTATGGAAAAACAAATGATTGAGTTAGGGTAGTGGTCAACCTCTTCATGTTAGATCCATAGAACATAATGTACAGGTACATTTTAAAAAGCAGAATTTGCATTTCAATTTTCAGATCAACAAATTCATTAAAACTAATATCAAGTTGCAGATATTTTTTATATAACTATTGTAAAACAAAGTCAAATAGTTCCTTTTATAGCTAAAACTATAGTGCATGCTTTGTGATTGGCTGATTCAGGTTCTGTAGTACTTATTAAAAAGTATTTAAGATTACTATTTGTACTTATTTGCACAGATTCACACTAAGGAGAGAAGACATGGCTGTAGGCAGCAAGGCTAAAACATATCATATGGAAAGTCAAGCCTTGTCCTTTTATTCAACCCAGGATACCTATAAAAGAATCTCTTAACTTACATTTGTTGTTTTTGTAACTGGAAGGCATTTTCCCCTTAAAAACTAAGTTAAAAGTTTCAGGTTTGTTTATAGTAAGGAAAAGCCACCGACTGCCGTTCCACATGAACTTAGCATGGGTACCTGGATTCTAGAAAAATAAATCATTGCATTGAAGTTAATCAGAAGCAATTAAGCTACTGATTAGTTTATATTATGAACTTTAAAGCAGCAATTGCACACATGTTAATGTGTGTAAAATAAATACATTGGAACTATGAATGAGCATTATATGGGCTCTCTTGTTTCTGAGAAATTATTTGCCTTCTATTTAAAACAAACAATACATTTATCATCTCCCCAATAAAGAACAATCACAAACAAAATAAATGAGGTAGCCAAAAGAATTAAGATCCAGGGAATAGTGTGTCACTTCATACCTTACCTACTTACCTATATAGTAGAAATCAGCCTTTAAAGGTTTTCTTTTGCCTAGCACACAATCTACAAATGTACATGTGTCTGCAATTAACTCCAATATTATTGTCAAACACACAGGGGTCCAGGAAGCTGTGATATGAGATATTGGCTTTTTCTGTTATCACAGGAGATTTTTGACTCTCCAGAGCATCAGTTTGTTAGTCATGGTAGATGTGGTGAAATGAAACAATGCATTTTTGTTGAAAAGAAAGGAAGGCATAGATAATTAATCAAGCATAAATTTGAAATTATGTCACATTATTTTGTAATTACAAATATACCACTCTTCACATCTTAATTAAAAAGTAAACACACACACATATATATATATGTAAAGATATATATGAAGTTGTATGAAAAAATTGTTTGCCACTTCCCGATTTCCTATCTTCTGCACGTTTGTCACACTCAAATGTTTCAGATCACGAAACATATTTAAATATTAGGCAAAGATAACACAAGTAAACACAAAATGCAGTTTTTAAATTAAGGTTTTTATTATTAAAGGAAAAAGGGAAAAATAAATGCAAACCCACTGAGCCCTATGTGAAAAATGACCAAAGAGCCTTAATAGCTAGACATCTTGCCGCAATCCAAAGAAGCCCTGGAATAAATGAGAAACAAAGTAATCAGTATGGAAAAGGTTATAAGGCCAATTCTCAAGCTTTGGGACCCCAGAAAACAACAATGAGAGCCATTATTCACAATGGTAAAAACATGGAATAGTGATGAACCTTCCCAGGAATGGCCAACTGTCCAAATTATCCCAAGAGTGCAGCAACGAACAAGAGGTCACAAAAGATCCCACCACAACATCCAAAGAATTGCAGGTGTCATGGTTCTGTCTATTTCATGGTTGTGGTATCTTTGGGGTTAATCTTTTGGAGCCTCCTTTTGGCATCAGTCAGGTCTTTTATAGCCTCTCTGTGGGTTCCGACCTTGTTGGTTATACTCATGCCCTTGGCTGAGGTGGTTGACCCGCCTCCGTATCACGTGACCGGTCACGTGTCGCAGGTCTTGTTGCAGCGTCTAGCTGACTTTCTTATTTCTCGGCCCTGCTACTCAGACTCCTGCGATAAGTCTATAGCAGGGATCCTGACAGCAGGCCTCTCTTGCCTCAGTTAAGGTCAGTGTTAGTGTTGAGCGATACTTTCCGATATCGGAAAGTATCGGTATCGGAAAGTATCGGCCGATACCGTCAAAATATCGGATCCAATCCGATACCGATACCCGATCCCAATGCAAGTCAATGGGACGAAAATATCGGAATTAAAATAAACCCTTTATAAACTTGTAGGTTCATTCTACATGAAGGAAAACAACTAAGAATAATGTAGGATGTATTGGGGGACGTGGCGGAGATATTAAAGGGACAGAGGTTTAGCCCAATGTAATAGAATAGCAGGATTTTTAATTTTTTTTTATGAAGTTCGGCGTTAGAAAGAATTTGACTATGTTATTTTTTTTTTTTTTTATGTCAGATATTGATGTTTCACTACTTCCACGCCCTTCACCTTCTTTTTTACTTCTCCCACGCTTTCTTCTTAATTATCCTCATCATCAGCTTCTTTGACATCAACTTCTTCACCTTATTCATCTTCTTCTTCATCTTCTACCTATTATTTTTTGGGTTACATTGTTCATATTCTTTTTATTTTACTATTATCTTCATCATATTCAACTTCTTCATCATATTCTTATTTGTGACAGGCATTCCCGTAGTTGTTATCTATAAAAGTTTGAAGATTACACCTTCCGTTCTGCCTGTCACAAACCAGTTACATTTGTCCGCGTTCAGTTTGGCCTGCAGCATCAGGCTTTATCCAGGGGCACCACGAGGAGGAACGGACTCACCCCCATACACTGCTTAGTCTTCTTCTGCTTATAATTTACATAATATTTTTTTGCTCTGATATTTTGTGTTATGCTTAATGTCCTTCTGCTCTTTGTTCTGCAGCCTCTTGTTCTTCTGCTTCTCGGTCTTCCAGGTCGTCGTCGTCTCCAGGGTCGTCGTCTCCGGGGTCGTCGTCATCGGGGTGGTCTCCGGGGTCGTCGTCATCGGGGTGGTCTTCAGGGTCATCGTCTCCAGGGTCGTCGTCATCACGGTGGTTGTCGTCTCTGGTGTCGTCGTCATCTTAGGGGTGTTCTTCCGGGTCATCGTGTTTAGTCTCTTGAACTTGGAAATGTAGCAGAAGGTACAAGAAGGCTGAGAAAATGCCGAGAACCAGCTGATGGAACTGGAACTCGGATGGCTACCCGAAGGTCCAAGAGCCAATGGAACTACCGAGGACCAGCTGACGTTACTGGAACCCGGTTACTAAGCAGGAGGTACCCGTGCCTGAAAGCACTACCAAGGACCACCTGACGTTGGTGGAACTCGGATACCCAGAGGGAGGCACCTAAGCCAAAGGCTCTGCCCGGAACCAGCTGACGGTACTGGAACCAGGATGGGGAGCAGAAGGTACAAGAGCAAAAGACACTGCCGAGAACCAGCTGACGGTGCTGGAACCCGGATGGGTAGCCGAAGGTCCAAGAGCCAATGGAACTACCGAGGACCAGCTGACGTTACTGGAACCCGGTTACTAAGCAGGAGGTACCCGTGCCTGAAAGCACTACCAAGGACCACCTGACGTTGGTGGAACTCGGATACCCAGAGGGAGGCACCTAAGCCAAAGGCTCTGCCCGGAACCAGCTGACGGTACTGGAACCAGGATGTGGAGCAGAAGGTACAAGAGCAAGTGTCTGCGTGGCTTTTGCAGGACACGTTGCCGGCTGCACAGCAGGGGAACAGCTGGCGGTGCTGGACCCCACTGACACATTGGCGAGGTGTTTGGCTCTGTGCAGCCAGCACTTCCGGACAGCAACTAGCGTTGTTGGAGCCCGGGCTCTGCAGGTGGAGCAGAGTGTAGGCCGAAGCCTAATTGAACCGATTTCAAAAGTCACCTTTAACCCCCCCTCAGGGGTTACAAAGTAGAAGAGCCACAGCTTATGCAGCAGCAGTGCTGCGCAAGTCAAAGGTTGCTCTTGTAATTTTTCTCCTTGCACACGCTGAATGGAACACGTATAACATTTAGCCCTTTAGACAGTCAAACTGTGTAATGGAGGCGCGAGTTCCCTTTGTAATGAGACGCAGCACAGGTGTCAAGAATCCCACCTTGGTGCTGGGTGCAGCCTCCCGAGCGTTGTTATTTGCTGTACAGGAGTCTGCGCTGTCGTGTTATCCCCTGGCCTAGCGCCGTTAGCGCTGCCCATCTTCTGGCATCATGTAATGTCGGCCGGTGCGGTTCGCGATGCCCATGAATCCCAGCCCCGCAGTGTCTTAACATTGTTAAAACACTGCGGGGCTGGGATTCAGGGCCTGGCGCAGCACATATGTTCGCCTCTCACACTCGGGTCCTTACACCCGCTTCAGACTGTGCGGCGTCATCTGATCCCTTATCGCATGCCACGGCCATGAAGCCGCACAGTCCGAAGAAGGCGGAAGGAGAGGAGGGACAGGCGAACTGATGCACTGATCCTGCCCATCAATCACACCCTCGCAGTCCCAATAAATAAGACACCGAGGGGCGTTGTGTGGGTCAGGGCGGCCGCAGAGGCGCAGGCAGCCAAACAATGATGCCAGAAGACGGGCAGCGCTACCAAGGGGGTTGCAGCGTGTCATTACAAAGGAAAGTCACACCACCGGGACGGTTAAATGGTCACACAGAGGACACATTGCAGACGTGTTTTCAGTTCCACATGTGCGAGGAGAATACGTTTCTGAGCCACCTTGCACACATGCAGCATTACCGCTGTACAAGGTGGCTGGATAACGTAAAAACGCCTGGGGGAGGGGGGACAGGTTCCCTTCAATTTCAGTTCTTGTGTCTGCGTGGCTTTTGCAGGACACGTTGCCGGCTGCACAGCAGGGGAACAGCTGGCGGTGCTGGACCCCACTGACACATTGGCTGGTGTTTTTCTCTGTGCAGCTAGCACATCTGGGCAAAAACTGGCGGTGTGTTAGAGCCCAGGGACAGCAGGAGGAGGAGCAGGAGGAGGAGGAGCAGGGGGAGGGGAGTGTAGGCCGAAGCCTGCACAGGCGGCAGCTTTGGGTGTGTTGTGTCTGCGTGGCTTTTGCAGGACACGTTGCCGGCTACACAGCAGGGGAACAGCTGGCGGTGCTGGACCCCACTGACACATTGGCGAGGTGTTTGGCTCTGTGCAGCCAGCACTTCCGGACAGCAACTAGCGTTGTTGGAGCCCGGGCTCTGCAGGTGGAGCAGAGTGTAGGCCGAAGCCTAATTGAACCGATTTCAAAAGTCACCTTTAACCCCCCCTCAGGGGTTACAAAGTAGAAGAGCCACAGCTTATGCAGCAGCAGTGCTGCGCAAGTCAAAGGTTGCTCTTGTAATTTTTCTCCTTGCACACGCTGAATGGAACACGTATAACATTTAGCCCTTTAGACAGTCAAACTGTGTAATGGAGGCGAGAGTTCCCTTTGTAATGAGACGCAGCACAGGTGTCAAGAATCCCACCTTGGTGCTGGGTGCAGCCTCCCGAGCGTTGTTATTTGCTGTACAGGAGTCTGCGCTGTCGTGTTATCCCCTGGCCTAGCGCCGTTAGCGCTGCCCATCTTCTGGCATCATGTAATGTCGGCCGGTGCGGTTCGCGATGCCCATGAATCCCAGCCCCGCAGTGTCTTAACATTGTTAAAACACTGCGGGGCTGGGATTCAGGGCCTGGCGCAGCACATATGTTCGCCTCTCACACTCGGGTCCTTACACCCGCTTCAGACTGTGCGGCGTCATCTGATCCCTTATCGCATGCCACGGCCATGAAGCCGCACAGTCCGAAGAAGGCGGAAGGAGAGGAGGGACAGGCGAACTGATGCACTGATCCTGCCCATCAATCACACCCTCGCAGTCCCAATAAATAAGACACCGAGGGGCGTTGTGTGGGTCAGGGCGGCCGCAGAGGCGCAGGCAGCCAAACAATGATGCCAGAAGACGGGCAGCGCTACCAAGGGGGTTGCAGCGTGTCATTACAAAGGAAAGTCACACCACCGGGACGGTTAAATGGTCACACAGAGGACACATTGCAGACGTGTTTTCAGTTCCACATGTGCGAGGAGAATACGTTTCTGAGCCACCTTGCACACATGCAGCATTACCGCTGTACAAGGTGGCTGGATAACGTAAAAACGCCTGGGGGAGGGGGGACAGGTTCCCTTCAATTTCAGTTCTTGTGTCTGCGTGGCTTTTGCAGGACACGTTGCCGGCTGCACAGCAGGGGAACAGCTGGCGGTGCTGGACCCCACTGACACATTGGCTGGTGTTTTTCTCTGTGCAGCTAGCACATCTGGGCAAAAACTGGCGGTGTTAGAGCCCAGGGTCAGCAGGAGGAGCAGGGGGAGCGGAGTGTAGGCCGAAGCCTGCACTCGAGCAAGTTGAAAGGAAACCTTTAACCCCCCCCCCCCCCAGGCGTTTGTAGCTGAAAGAGCCATTGTGTACAGCACTAATGCTGGAAAAGGTAAACTTAGCTCTTTTAATTATGGTCCTTGTACATGCGGAACCTAACATTTATGAAATGTGTCCCCACACAGCGTTAAACCGTCCGGTAGGTGGAACTTTCCTTTGTCGTGTGACGCAGCACAGCCATCATTTTTACCCCCTTGTCGCCGTTCGCCCCCTCCTCAGCGTTGTTTGAATCTGTCCCGGAGCCTGCGCTGTTAGGTTAGCCCATGGCCATGCACACATGTTGCGCTGCCCGTCTTCTGACCTCATTTGGTGTCAGGCTGGCTGCGCCTGTGCGGGTGCGCTGGCCGAGATCACGCCTCGCAGTGTCGTCTAATGTAATCCCACCGCGGGCCTGTGATCCGTGCCCGTGCGCAGTGCATATCCTCTCCTCTCACTCCCCTCCCTACGGCTTCTTCAGACTGTGCGGTGTCACGGCCGTGGCATGCTATTAGGGACCAGCTGACATCGCACAGTCTGAAGAAGCCGTAGGGAGGGGAGTGAGAGGAGAGGATATGCACTGCGCACGGGCACGGATCACAGGCCCGCGGTGGGATTACATTAGACGACACTGCGAGGCGGGATCTCGGCCAGCGCACCCGCACAGGCGCAGCCAGCCTGACACCAAATGAGGTCAGAAGACGGGCAGCGCAACATGTGTGCATGGCCATGGGCTAACCTAACAGCGCAGGCTCCGGGACAGATTCAAACAACGCTGAGGAGGGGGCAAACGGCGACAAGGGGGTAAAAATGATGGCTGTGCTGCGTCACACGACAAAGGAAAGTTCCACCTACCGGACGGTTTAACGCTGTGTGGGGACACATTTCATAAGTGTTTGGTTCAGCATGTGCAAGGAGCATCACGAAAAGAGGCACTTTTTCCCTTTGCATCATTACTGCTGCACAAGGTGGCTCCTTCAGTAACAAACGCCTGGGGGGGGGGGGGGGTCAGGTTCCCTTACATTTAACTTGTTGTGCCTGCGTGGCGGTCGCAGTACACGTTGCCGTATACACAGCAGGGGAACAGCTGGCGGTGCTGAACCCCACTAACACATTGGCGAGGTGTTTGGCTCTGTGCGTACAGCACTTCTGGACAGCAACTAGCGGTGTTGGAGCCCAGGGACAGGAGGAGGAGGAGGAGGTGGAGGAGATAGGAGGGATTGCCACACACACAGCAGGGGAACAGCTGACGTTACTGAACCCCAATAACAGAGGAGGGACTGTTGACTGTGCGTACAGCACTTCTGGACGGCAACTGGCGGTGTTGGAGCCCAGGGGCAGGTGGAGGAGGAGGAGGTTGGAGGAGGTAGGAGGAGGTAGGAGGGATTGCCACACACACAGCAGGGGAACAGCTGACGTTACTGAACCCCAATAACAGAGGAGGGACTGTTGACTGTGCGTACAGCACTTCTGGACGGCAACTGGCGGTGTTGGAGCCCAGGGACAGGTGGAGGAGGTGGAGGAGGAGGAGGTTGGAGGAGGTAGGAGGGATTGCCACACACACAGCAGGGGAACAGCTGACGTTACTGAACCCCAATAACAGAGGAGGGACTGTTGACTGTGCGTACAGCACTTCTGGACGGCAACTGGCGGTGTTGGAGCCCAGGGACGGGTGGAGGAGGAGGAGGTTGGAGGAGGTAGGAGGGATTGCCACACACACAGCAGGGGAACAGCTGACGTTACTGAACCCCAATAACAGAGGAGGGACTGTTGACTGTGCGTACAGCACTTCTGGACGGCAACTGGCGGTGTTGGAGCCCAGGGACGGGTGGAGGAGGAGGAGGTTGGAGGAGGTAGGAGGGATTGCCACACACACAGCAGGGGAACAGCTGACGTTACTGAACCCCAATAACAGAGGAGGGACTGTTGACTGTGCGTACAGCACTTCTGGACGGCAACTGGCGGTGTTGGAGCCCAGGGACGGGTGGAGGAGGAGGTTGGAGGAGGTAGGAGGGATTGCCACACACACAGCAGGGGAACAGCTGACGTTACTGAACCCCAATAACAGAGGAGGGACTGTTGACTGTGCGTACAGCACTTCTGGACGGCAACTGGCGGTGTTGGAGCCCAGGGACGGGTGGAGGAGGAGGAGGTTGGAGGAGGTAGGAGGGATTGCCACACACACAGCAGGGGAACAGCTGACGTTACTGAACCCCAATAACAGAGGAGGGACTGTTGACTGTGCGTACAGCACTTCTGGACGGCAACTGGCGGTGTTGGAGCCCAGGGACGGGTGGAGGAGGAGGAGGTTGGAGGAGGTAGGAGGGATTGCCACACACACAGCAGGGGAACAGCTGACGTTACTGAACCCCAATAACAGAGGAGGGACTGTTGACTGTGCCTACAGCACTTCTGGACGGCAACTGGCGGTGTTGGAGCCCAGGGACAGGTGGAGGAGGTGGAGGAGGAGGAGGTTGGAGGAGGTAGGAGGGATTGCCACACACACAGCAGGGGAACAGCTGACGTTACTGAACCCCAATAACAGAGGAGGGACTGTTGACTGTGCGTACAGCACTTCTGGACGGCAACTGGCGGTGTTGGAGCCCAGGGACGGGTGGAGGAGGAGGAGGTTGGAGGAGGTAGGAGGGATTGCCACACACACAGCAGGGGAACAGCTGACGTTACTGAACCCCAATAACAGAGGAGGGACTGTTGACTGTGCCTACAGCACTTCTGGACGGCAACTGGCGGTGTTGGAGCCCAGGGACAGGTGGAGGAGGTGGAGGAGGAGGAGGTTGGAGGAGGTAGGAGGGATTGCCACACACACAGCAGGGGAACAGCTGACGTTACTGAACCCCAATAACAGAGGAGGGACTGTTGACTGTGCGTACAGCACTTCTGGACGGCAACTGGCGGTGTTGGAGCCCAGGGACGGGTGGAGGAGGAGGAGGTTGGAGGAGGTAGGAGGGATTGCCACACACACAGCAGGGGAACAGCTGACGTTACTGAACCCCAATAACAGAGGAGGGACTGTTGACTGTGCGTACAGCACTTCTGGACGGCAACTGGCGGTGTTGGAGCCCAGGGACGGGTGGAGGAGGAGGAGGTTGGAGGAGGTAGGAGGGATTGCCACACACACAGCAGGGGAACAGCTGACGTTACTGAACCCCAATAACAGAGGAGGGACTGTTGACTGTGCGTACAGCACTTCTGGACGGCAACTGGCGGTGTTGGAGCCCAGGGACAGGTGGAGGAGGTGGAGGAGGAGGAGGTTGGAGGAGGTAGGAGGGATTGCCACACACACAGCAGGGGAACAGCTGACGTTACTGAACCCCAATAACAGAGGAGGGACTGTTGACTGTGCGTACAGCACTTCTGGACGGCAACTGGCGGTGTTGGAGCCCAGGGACGGGTGGAGGAGGAGGAGGTTGGAGGAGGTAGGAGGGATTGCCACACACACAGCAGGGGAACAGCTGACGTTACTGAACCCCAATAACAGAGGAGGGACTGTTGACTGTGCGTACAGCACTTCTGGACGGCAACTGGCGGTGTTGGAGCCCAGGGACGGGTGGAGGAGGAGGAGGTTGGAGGAGGTAGGAGGGATTGCCACACACACAGCAGGGGAACAGCTGACGTTACTGAACCCCAATAACAGAGGAGGGACTGTTGACTGTGCCTACAGCACTTCTGGACGGCAACTGGCGGTGTTGGAGCCCAGGGACAGGTGGAGGAGGTGGAGGAGGAGGAGGTTGGAGGAGGTAGGAGGGATTGCCACACACACAGCAGGGGAACAGCTGACGTTACTGAACCCCAATAACAGAGGAGGGACTGTTGACTGTGCGTACAGCACTTCTGGACGGCAACTGGCGGTGTTGGAGCCCAGGGACGGGTGGAGGAGGAGGAGGTTGGAGGAGGTAGGAGGGATTGCCACACACACAGCAGGGGAACAGCTGACGTTACTGAACCCCAATAACAGAGGAGGGACTGTTGACTGTGCGTACAGCACTTCTGGACGGCAACTGGCGGTGTTGGAGCCCAGGGACAGGTGGAGGAGGTGGAGGAGGAGGAGGTTGGAGGAGGTAGGAGGGATTGCCACACACACAGCAGGGGAACAGCTGACGTTACTGAACCCCAATAACAGAGGAGGGACTGTTGACTGTGCGTACAGCACTTCTGGACGGCAACTGGCGGTGTTGGAGCCCAGGGACAGGTGGAGGAGGTGGAGGAGGAGGAGGTTGGAGGAGGTAGGAGGGATTGCCACACACACAGCAGGGGAACAGCTGACGTTACTGAACCCCAATAACAGAGGAGGGACTGTTGACTGTGCGTACAGCACTTCTGGACGGCAACTGGCGGTGTTGGAGCCCAGGGACAGGTGGAGGAGGTGGAGGAGGAGGAGGTTGGAGGAGGTAGGAGGGATTGCCACACACACAGCAGGGGAACAGCTGACGTTACTGAACCCCAATAACAGAGGAGGGACTGTTGACTGTGCGTACAGCACTTCTGGACGGCAACTGGCGGTGTTGGAGCCCAGGGACGGGTGGAGGAGGAGGAGGTTGGAGGAGGTAGGAGGGATTGCCACACACACAGCAGGGGAACAGCTGACGTTACTGAACCCCAATAACAGAGGAGGGACTGTTGACTGTGCGTACAGCACTTCTGGACGGCAACTGGCGGTGTTGGAGCCCAGGGACAGGTGGAAAAGCAGAGGAACACAATGTAGGCCGAAGCCTGAGAAAGTCGAAAGGGAACCTTTAACCCCCCCCCAAGGCGTTTGTAGCTGAAAGAGCCAGCTTGTGCAGCACAAAAGATGCAAAAGGAAAAGGTGGCTCTTTTCATCATGCTCCTTGCAAACACAGAACTAAACACTTATAAAATGTGTCCACTGATACCGTAAAACCGTCCCAGAGGTGGGACTTTCCTTCGTAATGTGACACAGCCCACCCGTCATTCCTACCCCCCCGGCGCCGCGCACCGGCTCCTCAGCGTTGTTTTATTCCGTCAAGGAGCCTGCGCTGTTATGTTATCCCGTGGCCAGGCACACTTAGCGCTGCCCGTCTTCTGGCATCATTTGGTGTCTGGATGGCTGCGCCTGTGCGGCCGCGCTGGCAGAGAGCCCGCCTCACAGTGTCTTCTGATTTAATCCCACTGGGGGCCTGGGATCCATGGACATGCGCAGTG
Organism: Ranitomeya variabilis; assembly: GCF_051348905.1. Lineage (NCBI taxonomy): Eukaryota > Metazoa > Chordata > Amphibia > Anura > Dendrobatidae > Ranitomeya > Ranitomeya variabilis. Next base: position 327,088,277 of record NC_135236.1, read on the forward strand.
CATATCTGAACCTCCACCTCTCACTCATCTCCCTATGGCTTCTTCAGACTGTGCGGTGTCACGGCCGTGGCATGCTGTTAGGGACCAGCTGACACCGAACAGTCTGAAGAAGCCATAGGGAAATGAGTGAGAGGTGGAGGTTCAGATATGCACTGCGCATGTCCATGGATCCCAGGCCCCCAGTGGGATTAAATCAGAAGACACTGCGAGGCGGGCTCTATGCCAGCGCGGCCGCACAGGCGCAGCCATCCAGACACCAAATGATGCCAGAAGACGGGCAGCGCTAAGTGTGCCTGGCCACGGGATAACATAACAGCGCAGGCTCCAGGACGGAATAAAACAACGCTGAGGAGCCGGTGCGCGGCGCCGGGGGGGTAGGAATGACGGCTGGGCTGCGTCACATTACGAAGGAAAGTCCCACCTCCGGGACGGTTTTACGGTATCAGTGGACACATTTTATAAGTGTTAAGTTCTGCGTGTGCAAGGAGCTAAACAAAAATAGCTACCTTTTCCTTGGGCAGCATTACTGCTGCACAAGGTGGCTCTTTCAGTAACAAACGCCTTGGGGGGGGGGGGACAGATTCCCTTACATTTCAGTTGTTGTGTCAGCGTGGCGGTCGCATGACACATTGCCGGCTACACAGCTGGGGATCAGCTGACGTTACTGAAACCCAATAACACTGGGTCGTATGTTTTGACTGTGCAGACGGCACGTCTGAGCCTCAACTGGCGGTGTTGGAGCCCAGGAATTTAAGTTCAGGTGGTAGAAAGATGAACACAACAGGAGACCTGGATAACGTATACAGTGACCTAATTATTCAATCAGGAGGAGGAGTGGCAAATTCCGGCGAGATCCAGGCCTTGTTCATTTTCAGGAAAGTAAGCCGGTCAACGTTATCGGAGGATAGTCGCATGCGACGGTCAGTTAGTACACCACCTGCAGCACTAAAGACACGTTCCGATAATACACTGGCCGCAGGGCAAGACAGCACCTCCAATGCATACTGGCTTAGCTCTGGCCATGTATCCAGCTTTGAGACCCAAAACTTGAAAGGGGAAGAGCCGTCTGGGAGTACAGCAAGAGGGCAAGACATGTAGTCTGTCACCATCTGACGGAACCGTTGCCTCCTGCTGACTGGAGCCGTCTGTGATGGTGTAGACTTTTGTGGCGGGCACAGAAAACTGTGCCACAGTTCGGCCATACTGGTCTTGCCTTGGGCAGAGGCACTGCTTCTGCTCCCTCTTTGTGCAGAGCCTCCACCACGGCCTGGACGCACTGAGCTGCTTTGGAATGCACTAGCAGCACTTCTCTCAGTTGGAATGGAGAAGATGATGGAATTGACCAGTGTGTCTTGGTACTCCCGCATTTTTCGCTCCCGGTTCAACGGTGTGATGAGGCTTTCTACGTTGTCCCGGTAGCGAGGATCGAGGAGGGTGAACACCCAATAATCAGACATGTTGAGAATGTGGGCGATGCGGCGGTCGTTTCTCAGGCACTGCAGCATGTAATCCACCATGTGCTGCAGACTGCCAACTGCCCAAGAAACGCTGTCCCCTGCTGGAGGCGTGATCTCTGCCCGCTCGTCATCACCCCACCCTCGCTGTACACACTGACTACTGGACAATTGTGTAACTCCCTCCTCTGGACGGATGTCTTCCTCCTCCATTGACTCCTCCTCATCCTCCTCACAAACGGTCCCCTGCCTACGCGTTTGTGAGGAACCACGTGGCGCTGACTGTCCAGAAGATGATGGAAATGGTGAATCCTCATCCTCCACCTCTTCCACAACATCATCCCTTAGCGCTTGCAGTGATTTTTCAAGCAGGCAGATAAGGGGGACAGTCATGCTGACTAGTGCATCATCTGCACTCGCCATCCGCGTGGAATAATCAAAGGGACGCAAAACCTGGCAGACGTCATTCATAGTGGCCCACTCTGTGGTTGTGAAGTCTGTACGGCGCTGACTGCGACTTTTTTGCGCCTGAAGCAGCTGGTACTCCATTACAGCTTGCTGCTGCTCACACAACCGCTCCAACATATGTAACGTGGAATTCCACCTGGTAGGTAGGTCACATATGATGCGATGTTCCGGCAGGCGGTGTCGGCGCTGCAGAGCCGCAATGCGCGCTTTTGCCGTGCTGGAACGCCGCAAGTGAGCACACTCTAGGCGGACCTTGTGCAGCAGTGCATCAAGATCCGGATAGTCCCTCAAAAAGCTCTGCACGACCAAATTGAGCACATGTGCCAGACATGGGATGTGAGTGAGGTTGCCGAGGCCCAGAGCTGCCACCAGATTTCGGCCATTATCACACACTACCATGCCTGGCTGGAGATTCGCTGGCACAAACCACACATCGCTCTCCTGCTTGATGGCATTCCAGAGCTCCTGCGCTGTGTGGCTACGATTCCCCAAGAAAATTAATTTCAAGACGGCCTGTTGACGTTTGGCCACGGCTGTGCTCATGTCGGTCGTAACAGGTACACGTTCATCACGGGTCCATGTGGAGGTGGACTGTGACGGCTCCTGCAGCGATGATTCTGAGGAACTGGTGTAGGAGGAGGAGTCAATGCGTACAGAATGGATTCCTGCAATCCTTGGAGTGGGCAGGACACGTCCTGCGCCACTCGCACGGTCTGTACCCGGCTCAACGACATTAACCCAATGGGCAGTGAGGGAAAGGTATCGCCCCTGTCCATGTTGACTGGTCCACGCATCGGTGGTGAGGTGGACCTTGCTACTGACGGCGTTCAGTAGCGCGTGTTTTATGTGTCCCTCCACATGCTTCTGCAGGGCAGGGACGGCTTGCCTGCTGAAGTAAAAGCGGCTGGGCACATTGTACTGTGGGACTGCCAATGACATGAAGTCACGGAAGCTGTCAGTCTCCACCAGCCTGAATGACAGCATTTCCAGTGACAGAAGTTTGGCAATGCCTGCAGTCAGAGCCTGTGCTCGTGGGTGGTTTGACGAGAAAGGCCGCCTTTTCTCCCATGCCTGTACTACCGATGGCTGTAGACTGGGCTGGGAGTGTGTGGATGACTGGGAAAGTGGCGCTGCGGGTGGAATTACAGCGGGTCTCTGGACAACAGGGGCAGAGGTTCTTCCACGGCGATCCTGGGAGGACGCCGAACCAGCTGCGTGTGAGGTAGAGGAAGAGGCAACACGAGCTGAAGAGGTGGTAGCTGCCGCTGTTGGTTGGCCTACCTCTTCAGTGTGTTTTTCTAACTCCGCCGGGTGCCTGTTGCGCACATGTTTCCACATGTTGGAGGTATTGAGGTTGCTGACATTTTTCCCTCTTTTGACTTTTTGATGACACACGTTGCATCTGACATAGCAAATGTCATCTGCAACTGTGTCAAAAAAGGACCAGGCACTGCAAGTCTTGGGAGCGCCCTTTTTGGCTTTTGGAAGAGACATGCTCCTAACGGGTGCCAAAGCGGAGGCTGCAGGATCCGCAGTCTTCCCCCTCCCTCTCCCTCTTTGGGCCGTACGGGGAATCTCTTCCTCAGAGCTGCTCCCACCACCTTCCTGTCCCTCACGCCAAGATGGGTCGAGGACCTCATCATCTACACTACCCTCTGCCCCCAACTGCTCCTCCTGGGTAGTCTCAGCAGCAGAGCACGCACCAGTAAGTGGCACCTGAGTGTCATCATCAGCTGATGCGGCCTGCGATGTGGTGACCGGAGCCACTGGCCCACCCGCCTCTTCAGAGGAAGACAGAAAAAGCTGTTGGGCATCACTGCACCCTGCCTCTTCTTCCATTTCTCCAATGCTGCTTGGCTGGCCCCCTGTTTCCAAGCCAAGAGATTCAGAGAACAGAAGTAGAGACGGCTCCTGTCCTGGGCTCTCTGTCTGCCTGGGCAATTTGGCAGGTGGTGAAGAGACAGATGGCTGCTCTCCAGTGCTCTGTGTCTGAGAGGATGTGGCACTAATGGAAGTTGATGCATTAGCTGCCATCCATCCGACAACAGCTTCAATTTGTTCTTCACGCAGCAGCGGTGTACGGCGCTCTGACACAAAGCTTCGCATGAACGACTGTTGCCTGGTGAATGTGGGTGCTGATGAGTCACCGGTGCCCGCAGCAGGCACAGAATCCCCACGTCCCCTCCCTGCTCCGCGCCCACGCCCACGTGCCTTACTCACTGCCTTCTTCATCTTGGTTGACTGATAAAGATAAGCAGAAAAGTACTAACGGATTTGTGTGCTTATTCCTGAGCAACTCCTCCTAACAGGTATAAGAAGCACTAATTATCTAAAGTGTGGACTAGACTTTAATATGAGCTAATGTGGCCTACAGAAATGTAAAGTGGTGTAACTGGTGTGTTTGGTGAACTGTATTATTTATTTATTTTTTGGGGGCTGAACTGACAACAGATAGAGCTGCAGTCACACGGAGACCGTGCAGACAGACGTAAACGGCGCTGCAAGGCCCAAAAACCCTCCTCTACTTTATCCTATGTAGTGTTTTTCCACAAATTAGCTGGAGACGGGTGGAAAGACACTAATAGGATTTTTTTAAATTAATTAGCAGCAGACTACACTACTTTGAAAAAAAAGAAAATTGATTTGGCGGTATGACGCAGTGAAAAACCCTGAGCTGGAGACAACCAGGCTACAGCTGCTCACAGATTACAGGGCGAGCTGCAGTCACACGGAGACCGTGCAGACAGCCGTAAACGGCGCTGCAAGGCCCAAAAACCCTCCTCTACTTTATCCTATGTAGTGTTTTTCCACAAATTAGCTGGAGACGGGTGGAAAGACACTAATAGGATTTTTTAAAATAAATTAGCAGCAGACTACACTACTTTGAAAAAAAAGAAAATTGATTTGGCGGTATGACGCAGTGAAAAACCCTGAGCTGGAGACAACCAGGCTACAGCTGCTCACAGATTACAGGGCGAGCTGCAGTCACACGGAGACCGTGCAGACAGCCGTAAACGGCGCTGCAAGGCCCAAAAACCCTCCTCTACTTTATCCTATGTAGTGTTTTTCCACAAATTAGCTGGAGACGGGTGGAAAGACACTAATAGGATTTTTTAAAATAAATTAGCAGCAGACTACACTACTTTGAAAAAAAAGAAAATTGATTTGGCGGTATGACGCAGTGAAAAACCCTGAGCTGGAGACAACCAGGCTACAGCTGCTCACAGATTACAGGGCGAGCTGCAGTCACACGGAGACCGTGCAGACAGCCGTAAACGGCGCTGCAAGGCCCAAAAACCCTCCTCTACTTTATCCTATGTAGTGTTTTTCCACAAATTAGCTGGAGACGGGTGGAAAGACACTAATAGGATTTTTTTAAATAAATTAGCAGCAGACTACACTACTTTGAAAAAAAAGAAAATTGATTTGGCGGTATGACGCAGTGAAAAACCCTGAGCTGGAGACAACCAGGCTATAGCTGCTCACAGATTACAGGGCGAGCTGCAGTCACACGGAGACCGTGCAGACAGCCGTAAACGGCGCTGCAAGGCCCAAAAACCCTCCTCTACTTTATCCTATGTAGTGTTTTTCCACAAATTAGCTGGAGACGGGTGGAAAGACACTAATAGGATTTTTTTGAATAAATTAGCAGCAGACTACACTACTTGGGAAAAAAAAAAAAAAAAAGGAACAGTATGAGGCAATGAACCACCCTCCCTGAACTGAATACAACCAGCTATGGATGGCCTATGTGGCTGCACTCAGACTGGAGACTGGGCTGCACTCACACACACACACACACAGACCCTGCAGATCGCTGTGAAAACAGCGCTACAAGGCAAAAGCAAGGTGAATAGTAGGTGAACACAGCGGTTGCTAAATTAGCCTTTGGAAAGCACAAAGAAGCAAATCGCTATCTCTAAACTGTCCCTCAGTCAGCAAACAGCGTCCTGTCACTAACTGAATTCACAGCAGAGTGATCGCAAAATGGCGCCAGCGACTTTTAAACTGCATCATGACATCATTACACCAGCCAATCACAGCCTTGCCAGTAGTTTCATGCCCTCCATGCTAAACAGGATGTGCCCACACTTGGAATCAATCTCATTGGCTGAATTTCTGCTTTTTGAATCTTAGAACTTCCGATTCCGGTATCCGATACGCGGCAAGTATCGGAATCCCGGTATCGGAATTCCGATACCGCAAGTATCGGCCGATACCCGATACTTGCGGTATCGGAATGCTCAACACTAGTCAGTGTTCATGACTCCACCATAAGTAAGAGACTGGGCAAAACTGACCTGCATGGCAGAGTTCCAAGATGAAAACCATTGCTGTGCAATAAGAACATAAAGGCTCATATCAGTTTTAACAAGAAAACATCTTATGATCCCCAAGTCTTTTGGGAGAATACTCTGTGGACTGGTGAGACAAAAGTTGAACTTTTTGGAAGGTGTTTGTCTCATTATATCTGACGAAGAAAAAACAGCATTTCAGAAAGGAACGTTATACCAATAGTAAAATATGGTGGTGGTAGTGTGATGGTCTTGGGCTGTTTTGCTGCTTCACGACCTGGAAGACTTGCTGTGGTAAATAAATAGAACCATGAATTCGGCTGTCTACCAAAAAATCCTGAAGGAGAATGTCCAGTTATCTGTTCGTGACCTCAAGCTGACTCGCACTTAGGTTATGCAGCAGGACAATTATCCAAAACACACCAGCAAGTCCACCTCTGAATGGCTAAAAAAAAAAAATAAGACTTTGGAGTGGCCTAGTCAATGTCCTGACCTTAATCCAATTGAGATAATAGGACATGACCTTAAAAAGGTGGTTCATGCTCAGAAACCCTCCAATGTGGCTGAATTACAACAATTCTGCAAAGATGAGTGGTCCAAAATTCTTCCAGAGTATTGTAAAAAACTCATTGCCAGTTATTGCAAACGCTTGATTGCAGCAGTTGCTGCTAAGGCTGGCCCAACAAGTTATTAGGTTTAGGGGCAATCACTTTTTCACACAGGACCCTTTGGGATTGGATTTACTTTTCCATTAATAATAAAAGAATAGGACATCAGGAAGGGGGCAAATCTTTTTCACATATAGATATATTTATATCTGTGTCTTTATATATGTACAGTATGTATATATGCTTCAGTTTTTAAAGGTGTTGTCTTGACAAGATAAGTTTCACTCCTTAGAAACTATAAAAAATCATATTCACCTTCGGTTACGCTTAGACCAGGTAATCCACGAGTAGACCCTCGGGGCCTTGGCACCGAACCTCCCCTTGGCGAGCGGACCTAGTGGGCTGACCCCCTATACAGGGACCATCAGGGACAAGCCCAGTAGATTCAAGTACCACGACTGCCGGTACCGAGAGGGTGACTCGAAGCAACCGGAACACGGGGAAAACAGAACAGAAAGCACATGAGGGACAGGCACACAGAAAATGGAAATGCCAGAGAGTGGGATCCTGGCTAGCTCAGACAAGAAATGAGGACGGAGGATGAGGGAAAGAGAGTGAACCGAGGATAGCTATGAAGTCAGATGGCAGGAGGTACTGTGAGGGAGACCAGGACCGGGCAGGGTACACAGAATCCAGGGACCAACAGCAGAGACGACAGTAGGAAAACACTGAGGGAGAGACCCGAGCAAGGCAGGGTTAAGTGGGCACAAGGGAAGCAATACACAACTTTACAGGGCCTGGGCATTAGAGAACCTAACACGACAATCAGGCACGGCTCCAGGGAGGGAATGGCAAGAAATGCCCAGTACGAACCTGCTATTGGAGGATAAGTGCTTCTTGGTCAGGATGTGACAGCCCCATAGAGCACAGAAGAAGCGCGCCCCCACAACCGAAGCTGACCTGAAGGTGCACGCGACAATTGGAAGTCAGCTGCAGGCCAGGAAGCAGGAAGTGTTGAGGAGGAGCGGGCACTCCTCTGACCTGCAGAGCACCAAGGAGCCACGCAGTGAGTTACATTAGAGCAGCGGACCGCCGCTGTTGTAACAGTACCCCCTCTTTTACACCCCTCTTCTTAAGACGGGAAAGGAATCTCCTCATAATACGAGGAGCATTAATGTTCTCCCATGGTTCCCAAGATCTCTATTCAGGACCAAAACCTTCCCAGTCAATTAAAAAGAATGTCCTCCCCCTAATCTTTTTCATAGCAAGGATTTCCCTTACCTCAAAAACATTTTTGGTGTTAACAGGTGGCAAAATAGTGCCAGAAGAAGAATGAAAGCAATTAAAAACTACGTGTTTCAGAAGGCACACATGAAAGGCTTTGGGGATACCGAGCGAGGCAGGCAACTTCAATTTGTGGGCCACATCATTAAACTTGTGGGCCAAATCTCGAAAGGTAAATATAATAAAATATAATGTGGACCCAACTTTTAGGATGGAATCTTCAGTCTAATGTGTCTGGACGAAAGCCAAACTTTGTCGCCGGGACGGAAAGAAGGAGAATCCAGGCGTCTCGTATCCGCATGTCTCTTTATCCTACTACAAGCCTTTTCTAGAGCACACTTTGTCTCCTCCCAGATCTGGGAGAACTCCATGGATAGAGAATCAGACGCAGGAACGCCTGAGACCGGAGAAACTGGGAGAGGCATTCCTGAATGTTGTCCATAATTGATGAAAAAGGGAGATTTAAAAGAAGATTCACTGGTGTGATTGTTACATGCAAATTCGGCCCAAGGGAGTAGACTGACCCAACTGTCTAGATGAGTGTTGGTAAAATGTCAAAGAAAAGATGTTAAAACCTGGTTGATTCATTCCACTTGCCCATTGGACTGAGGATGATAGGCCGAAGAGAAGTCCTTGGATAAATCCATAAGTTTGCAGAGAGCTCTCCAAAAACAGGAAGTAAATTGAACCCCCTATCGGAAACAATGTGTCAGGGGAATCCGTGGAGCTTGAAGATGTGGGAAATGAAGATCTTTGCTAACTCGAGGGTGGAGGGGAAACCGGGCAAAGGAAGAAAGTGAGCCATCTTAGAAAAGCGGTCCACAACCACTAGAATGACAGTTTTACCAACAGAACAAGGGAGGTCGATAATAAATTCCATTGCTATATGTTGCCAGGGAGCCGAAGGAACGGGAAGGGGGAACAAAAGTCCAGAGGGTTGCTGCCTTGGGATATTGTTTCTAGCACAGGATGTGCAAGAAGCAAGGAATTCCTTAACATCTTGGTGAAGGGATGGCCACCAATAGTATCGAGAGACAAGAGTGAGGGTTTTCTTGAGTCCAGCATGCCCTGTAAATATAGAAGAATGCCCCCACAGCAACACTCCAACCCTGTCATTCTCTTCAACGAAAGTCTTACCTGGCAGCAAGGTGGAAAGGCTTAAGGTACAAAAAGAGATAACCCTGGAGGGTTCGATGATGTGTGAAGGCTCCTCCTCCCCATCGGTAGACTGGAAGGATTTTGACAATGCATCGGCTTTAATATTTTTGCTGCCAGGTCGGAAGTGGAGTTCAAAGACATAAAGGGCAAAGAACAGAAACCACCTGGCTTGCCAGGGGTTCAGACGTTAAGCAGATTGAATATAGGCCAGGTTCTTGTGGTCTGTGAAGATAATAACAGGATGCATGGCTCCTTCAAGCAGATACCGCTACTCCTCCAGGGCCAATTTGATAGCCAATAGCTCACGATTACCAACAGATTAATTCTGTTCGGATGTAGAGAACGCCATAGAAAAGAAACTGCAGATGACCAAGCGGCCTGATGATGACCTTTTGGAATGTACTGCTCCTGCTTCCGAGGAAGAGGCGTTAACCTCGAGGATAAATTGTATGTTTGCATCTGGACGATAAAGCACAGGAGTAGCTGCAAATGATTGCTTCAGCAACATAAAGGCATTCTCAGCCTCTGGAGACCAGGCATTAGGATTGGCTCCTTTACGGATGAGAGACGAATTTGATAAGGACAGAGAGGAGAAATGCAGAATGAATTGCCTGTAATAATTTGCAAAGACCAGAAAACATTGGATGGCTTTAGTTCCGAAAGGATGCGGCCAATTGAGAAGGACAGATTTTTTTCTGGATCCATTCTTAAGCCAGTGTCGGAGATAACATATCCCAAAAAAGGAAGAGAAGTCTGTTCAAAAATACATTTTTCGAGCTTGGCGTATAAGCGATTCTCCCTCAGACGTAGAACTAAACAAACATTCTTCCTATGAGACGAGAGATCTGGGGAGAAGACGAGGATGTCATCCAAATAAACCACCATGCAGGAGTATATCAGGTCCCGGAAGATATCATTGACAAACTCCTGGAAGACAGCGGGAGCATTACAAATAATGAAGGGTATGACCAAATACTCGTAATGTCCATCCCGCGTATTGAAGGCAGTCTTCCACTCATCCCCAGAACATATATGGATCAGATTGTACGCACCACGAAGATAGAGTTTGGTGATGATCCAGAACCCCCTTAAAAAAATCAAAGAGTTCTGGGATCAGTGGCAGCGGGTATTTGTTCTTGACTGTGATATGGTTTAACCCCCTGTAGTCTATACAGGGATGAAGAGAACCGGCCTTCTTTTTGACAAAGAAGAACCTCGCGCCAGCAGGAGAGGAGGATTTTCGAATAAACCCCTTACTCAGATTCTCCTGGATGTAATCTGACATGGCCTGAGTATCAGCAGGGATAAATGGTAAATTCTTCGTCTGAGGGTGTAGCACCAGGAATTAGATTGATCAGACAGTCATATGGCTGATGAGGAGGAAGACTCTCCGCCTCTTTCTTATCAAAGATGTCAGCAAAAGAGCAGTAGGCAGCAGGGAGTCCAGTGGGATCTGAACAGGTCCTGATAGAGCTGGCAGGGTGAACAGACTGCAGACATCGTTCATGGCAAAATTGTCCCCATCGAAGTATGTCACGGGAATGCCAGCTGAGAATGGGTTTATGCACCTTGAGCCAGGGAAGTCCTAGAAGCGCGTGTGAGAGCTTAGGCAGAACATAAAAGGCTATCCTCCCCCAGTGCAGGGCCCTAATCTGCAATTCCACCTCCTCAGTAACCATGGTGATAGTCTCTTGTAGGTGGCCTGCCATCCACAGATGCAATCAAACGAGGACTCTTCAACTAAAACACTGGGATCCAATATTTGTCGACCTCTTTGAGCCTAATGAAGTTGCTCACAGCACCCGAATCCACATACGCCAATTCAGAGAAGCAACTCTGACAGAGGATCACTTGTACAAGCAAGGTTAGAGGTAGAGAGGAATCTGTCACACCTAGGGAGGCCTCTCTTACCTGACATAGGTGGAGGAGTTTCCTGGTCTCTCATGACAGGAGCGAAGAAGATGAGATGCACTTCCACAGTAGAAATGTAATCCCTGCGCGAGTTGCTCCCACTGGTGTTGCTCTGCCATCTTGAGTCGATCCACCTGCATGGGCTCCAGTGCAGAGATGGAGGTTGATGAGGAAGATCGTGGGCTGGGTAGCCAGAGAACAGAAGAGGAGGCGGAGGGTCGGGGGAATCTCCCCTCTCGTCCCAACTCTCTAGAACGGACCTGGAAAGGCAGGTCAATGTGCATAGCAAGGGAGATGAGGTCCTCAAGACAAGTAGGAGTATTTTGACCCACAAGTACATCTTTGATCTTGCCAGACAAACCTCGCAAAAAGGCTCCGACCAACGCCTCATTATTCCAACCCAACTCTGAAGACAGGGTGCAAAAGCGGATAGCATATTGGCTGACCATGAGGGTACTCTGCTGAAGATTGAAGAGAGACTCGGTCATAGAGGCCAGTCGACCGGGCTCATCAAAAACCCTGCAGAATGTATCCAGGAAAAGTGGCAACTGAGAGACGATAGGGTCATCACATTCCCAGAGAGGGTTAACACAAGACAGAGATTCTCCCTCCAAATGGGAGACCACAAAGGTCAACTTAGCACAGTCAGTGGGATATTGCTGAGGCAGCAATTCAAAGTGCAGGCGGCACTGATTCAAAAAACCCCTGCAAAGTTTGGGGTCTCCACTATATCTCGGCGGCTTCCCGAGATCGGGGAGGGATTAGATACTGCAACCGGGTTGGGCACAGGAGGTATAACCTGAGTGGAGGCAGAGGCAGCTGACTAAAGATTAAATAGCCGATCGTCTACCGAGGCCATATAACTCAGCATATGCGATTGTGTGTCTCGCTGCTGAGATAATTCCTGCTGGAGGCCGGCTAACTGAGAAGCGTTGACTGGGTCGGATTCCTGCAATGAGGCCAAGTGAGTCTCCATGGACTGCATGATGGCCATTATGTGGTTCAGATTCTAATGCAAATTAGCCAAATCCTTTTGTGCAGATAATGCGGCGCCAGCGGGGTCCATGGCCTGATTGTACTGTTATGCTTAGACCAGGTAATCCAGGAGTGGCCTCTCAGGACCATGGTACAGAACCTCCCCTGGGCGAGTGGACCTAGCCGACCCCTAGAGACTGTCAGGGACAAACCCAGGGGATTTAAGTACCACGACTGTCGGTACCGAGAGGGCGACTCGAAGCAACCGGAACTCCGGGAAAACAGAATGGAAAGCAGGCCGGGTGGATAAGGGAGAGAGCACATGAGGGACAGACATGAAAATGAAAATGCCAGAGAGTGGGATCCTGGCTAGCTCAGACGAGAGCTAAGGAAGGAGGACGAGAGGCTGGAGAGAGGGAAAGAGAGTGAACCAAGGATAGTTATGAAGTCAGATGGCAGGAGGTACTGTTAGGGAGACCAGGACCAGGCAGGGTACGCAGAATCCAGGGACCACCAGCAGCGATGATGGTAGGAAAACACTGATGGAGAGACCAGAGCAAGAAAACAGGATTAAGCGGTCACAAGGGAACCAATACACAACGTTACAGGGCCTGGGCATTAGAGAACCTAACACGAAAATCAGGCACGGCCCCAGGGAGGGAATGGCAAGAAATACCCAGTACGAACCTGCTATTAGAGGATAGGTGCTTCCGGGTCAGGACGCTACAGCCCTATAGAGCGCAAGAGAAGCATGCCCCCACGACCGAAGCCGACCTGAAGTTGCACATGACAACCGGAAGTCAGCCGCAGGCCGAGAAGCAGGAGTGTCGATGAGGAGTGGGCACTCCTCTGACCCACAGAGCGCCAGGGAGCCGTGCGATGAGTCACAGGAGAGTGGCAGACCGCCGCTGTTGTAACACCTTCCCAATCCCCTTACTCTCCATCCGATGCTTCCACATTCCCCTCCACTCCATCTTTTTAAATAATAATAATCTTTATTTATATAGTGCCAACATATTCCACAGTGCTTTACAGTTTAACAGTTCATACACAAGTCATAAGTAACAACGTTAATAATAATGCAATTAAAGCAAAATAAGACGACCCTGCTCGTGAGAGCTTACAGTCTACAATGAGGTGGGGGATACACAAAGTACAGGTGTGTATTTACAATGATGGTCCAGACATCTTGAGGGAGGGGAGGATAGATATAGGTTGCATTAGCTGACCTTTAGCCAGTATTTGTGGTGCTGTTGAGTGCTGTGGAGCTTGATGGAGGGTTATTCTCAGTGAATGGGCTAACACAAAAAAACTATTGGAAGGACAATCCTTTTATTGTTTTTATTATCTCATTCAGAAATTCAGATGTATGCAAACATTGATGACACAAAAACTGAGCAGGTAAATTTACTCCATGTTTTTGAAAGCATTTAGAAGGAATTTGCCACCAGATTTTTGCCACCTAATCTGATATCAGCATATTGTAGAAGAAGAGTGCTGAATAGGAAAACAATAGTGTGCTCTGTACTATAGTGGGAGAGTAAAGCCAAGTGCTTAATATGTTCATTTGTAATTCTTTGTTGAAGTAAAAGCAGATAATACTTTTGAAACGACTTTCGGCTGCTCTGGATAGGAGCTTCATCAGGTAAGAATGAGGGATAATGACCTGAGCACAATTAAAAGCTCCATTTTTACAGTGAAATTCAAAACATTCTGAATCTACACGTGGTGACGTGGTTCGATCTTAATATTGTAATATAGACTTATACTTACATTATTAATCATTTTATGATAAAGCTTAAAACCAAATAGTGCATTTATATACACAGGGTGGTCCATTTATATGGATACACCTGGGCGGGCTATTTATGAAGTTGCATCCAAAATGGCTGACTTCAAAATGGCAGTCATGGTCACCATCCATCTTGAAAAGTTTTACCCCTCCCATACACTAATGTGCCACCAATGGGAAATTGATATCACCAACCACTCCCATTTTATTTAGGTGTATCCATATACATGACCCACCCAGGTGTATCCATATAAATAGTCCACCCTGTATATATATATATATATATATATAAAAATAAATAAACACTAGGTAATACATGAGAAAATCTGAATTTCTTCTTAAAAAAAGGTCCAGCGGTACATTTTGTTGAGTATTTATTGTAGTAATACTTTGTATATTATAGGAATTGACTTCCTTTAGTGGATGTATTTTCTTCAATTTACAAATCAGTTCTTCTTCCATGATTAATACCTGCAGCAGGTGAGATAAATATTGAACAAGTCACACATTTTCTAAGTAAATATATTTCCAAAGGTGATATTGACATGAAATTCGCACTATAGATGTCAGTAACAACAAGTGTTGAACATTCCGATACTTCAAATATCGGGTATCGGCCGATATTCGCTGTATTGGAATTGCGATACCGAGTTCCGATATTTTTGCAATATCGGATACCGGAATCGGAAGTTCCCATAGTGCAATAATGCACTATAATTGAGTGTGGGTGGTGCATGGGCAGAGACTGCGTGTCTCTGTGCGGGCGGGGGTGTGCGGGACCGTGGGGGGGTCTGTGCGGGCCTGCCAGGGGGTCTGTGCGGCCTCTCGGGGGTCTGTGCGGGCTGCCGGGGGGTCTGTGCGGGCTTCCGGGGGTCTGTGTGGCCTGCCGGGGGGTCTGTGCGGCCTCTCGGGGGGGGTCTGTGCGACCTGCCGGGGGGGTCTGTGCGGCCTCTTGGGGGTCTGTGCGGCCTGCCGGGGGGTTTCTGCGGGCTGTCGGGGGTCTGTGCGGGCCTCTCGGGGATCTGTGTGGGCCTGCCGGGGGTCTGTGTATCTGTGCAGGCATCCCATCGGATGATGCCTGCTACAATGACAGTGATTGACACATTAGCTAATGATGGGACAGTAGTAGTCCCATCATCCGGTTAATGTGTTGAATATAAAAAAAATACTACATTCATACTACATACATTCAACATACATACTACATACATACAACATACATGCTACATACATGCTACATACTACATACTTCATACATGCTACATACTACATACATGCTACATACTACATACATACTACATACATGCTACATACATACATACTACATGCTACATACATGCTACATGCATACTACATACTACATACATACTACATACATACTACATACTGCATACATACATACATACTGCATGCATACTACATACATACTACATACATACATACTACATACATACTACATACATTACATACATATTACATACATTACATACATACAACATACATACTACATACAATACATTCATACATTACATACAACACATACATACATCTATACAGTACATTAAACATAGAGTTCATACTCACCATTACTTGTTTTTGATAATTTTCCCTTGTATCATTTCTCATGATTACACATACTGTAATTTATGGACAAAAAGATAAAGGCAGCACTTCTATGTCAAAAATTCAGTTGTTTATTGACGTAATGTAATGTGTCACATAACTGAAATCAATATATATGCGCCTGCATCATTCTACTTTCAGGATGGGTAGCGACACCTGGTGACAGTTTCCCTTTAGGAAGCCAACTTTCTCCTGTAAATTCTAATTGCAGTTTCTTTGTGCATCATCCTCTCCACAATTGTTTGAACAGACAATTTTTTCCTGTAATAAATAATATGATGATGTATGTGTGTTTCATCTATCTCACCACAAAGATGCCTAACTAGGATACATATTCTCTCAAATGAGTCTGGAAACAGATAACTGTGAGTAATGTCTGTCTACAATTCATGTAATATGTTTTACAAGTTAGGTGTTGGAGCAGAAACACACGGTGTAATCCCTTTCTTCTGTTTTTGAAATGCTAGGTGAACCCTAGAGAGTAAGAGAAATACAAACAGGTGTGTATTTATAGTATGCAATATTGAGTCTGATAACAGGAGTTTTCCATTCATCCTGCTGGTTGTTGGCATGATGCCTTCATTTCGAGCAGGATGCAAGTTCAGTACGGCCATTCTATAAAGTAACACTATCATGTTACCTATGATTAATAACATTTCAGCTCATTCTTACAAAATCACACAATAGACAAACAGTGTAATATTAGTTTGCCATATTACAGTTTAATGATGTCATATAACAAATGAACAGCATCCCATCGCTTACAGAAAGCATTTTTAAACAATGACAGCTCTATCAAATTTATCTAGACAATAAAAAAACAGTGAAAAGCAACTGGAGGTAAAGGAAAGGACCTTCATCTGTGAGCTTGATGTGATGCTGGGTACGTGTTGAAAAAAAATAGCATGAGACTTGATGTGGTAAGTACATTATTATTCTTGTAAAATAAAGATTAGAATTTTGCTTTTAGTTTCACTAAACTTTAAAGTGTATATTTTACCACTTGTTAAAGGGAATCTGTCATTAGGATCTGATCTCTACCATCCTAAGCCATCTATATGGGCAGTTGATGCCATTAAGGGTGTATGGATAACCCTCCTTAGAATTTTTTTCTGGCTTTGCACTGTGTGCAGAGGCTGTATGAGTGTAAGAGTACCACACCTATATTTTGTTCACAATATTTAAATGAGGCACTGCAGTTGTTGCCTTTTAGGATGCATGGATGATCCTGCTTCTAAGTTTTGGTAGGTTTTGCATAGCCTTTATGAGTCTAGGAGTACCACTACATGACAATTTGAAAAGAATGTGTATAATGACCTCTTTTATGTCTAATGCAGAGTGTAAATGAGTCCCTCTTCCATCAAATTTTTTACAGTTCTTTCTTTATTCATTAATTACACTGAAAATTCCAAGTTTTTAATAAAAATTTAAATTCTGGTTTACTTAATTTATTGTTTTGGTTTTTTTAATCCTTTTTAAGTTTAGCCTTTTATGCAAGTCATTATACAGGAAGCAATGTTTCTTATCTTTTTTTTTCTGTAATCGCCAATTTCTCTTTTTGTTTGTTTGTTTTATTGTCAGTCCTTAAAGTGGAGTAAAAGTGTGACATCATTGTTCTAAGTAGAGATACTGCCAGGGGTCTTCCCCATGCAGTTCTCCTAACATTCAGCACTTTTTCCATCCATTTCAACATTTTCACTATCTCCCAATCCTCCTTGTAGGGTCTGCTCAGATTTCCCATTGACTCATATTATAATTGTTACTTGAAATGAGCATCCAAGCATTAGGAATTGCTCTATTCGAGTAGCGAGTATCCAACATTTTCACTGCCCCCAGACCTCTTTCTAGGGTCTGCTAGAAAAATGCTCTGATTTCTCATTGACTCCCATTATACTCGTAACTTGAAAGGAATTGCTCAGTTCGAGTAACGAGCTTCCAAGCCTTTTAGTGCTAGCTCATCCCTAGTGCCCAGTAGCCAATGACAAGACGTACCCCCTCTGCTGGGACCCTAACCTAGCAGGATACTGGGCTAAAAGTCTATAATCATATGGGCAGGTAGGATAAAGCTATGTTCAATATCACTTTAGGCTGATGTACTGATTTTTATCAGTTTGACGCTTTATTTTAAAACCTTAGTTTGGTGTATGATTTTATGTCACTTACATAAAACAACAAAATTGTTGTGGTCATGAATTACTATATAAACTTGTGTATAAGCACATGTTGGTGCTGAAAATGCCCCCCTCGGCTTATACACGAGTCATGGTCCAGAAAGCCTGCAGGGGAGGGGAGCAGCGGCAGGAGTCGGCAGCTGTGACTTACCCTCCTTGCGCCATCGCTGAATGTCCCTGCATTCTCCATTGTCCCAGTGCGGCAGCGCTTCCTGTGCTGAGCGGTCACGTGGTACCGCTCATTTAGTTAATGAATATGCGCCCATCTCCATTCCCATAGGCTTGGAGTGCATATTAGCCATGCATGCAAAATGGGACGGAAGAGCCATGCATTCAAGATGGAAAGGGGGGAGCCAAGCTTACAAGATGGGATGGGGGAGCCATGTATACAAGGATGGGACAGGGAGAGCCATGCATACAAGGATGGGGGGAGCCGAGCCATACATACAAGATGGAATGGGGAGCCATGCATACAACGAGGGGACCAGGGGAGCCATGCATACAAAAGGGGGAGCCACACAGAGCAGGATAGGATGGGGGAACCACGCATACCAGGATATTGATGAGGGTACAATTCATACCCAGATTATACTCGAGTCAATAAGCTTACTCAGTTTTCCGTGGCAAAATTAGGTGACTCGGCTTATACTGGGGTCGGCTTTTACTCGAGTATATATGGTACATAGTGCATAAAAGTTGCCAATGCTTTGATGACTTTATAAACCTCCACTGGCATTAACATTAGAAGAAAAACTTTGTGCCAGAAGATTCATGGGCTTCCATGGCTGAGAAGCTACATGCAAGTCTTACTTTGTTACTTTGTCAAGCACAGTGCCAAGTGCTGGAGGGCCTGGTGTAAATAACACCACTACTGGACTACGGTCTTCCGTGGAGTCACAAATCATGCTTCTATAGCTGGCAGTGTCATAGATGACAAAGAATTTCCCAAATGCCAAGAACACTTCACCTACCTGACTACATTGTGCTGATTTTAACATTTTTTGGGAGGAGAAATTGTATGAACAGATCTGGCAATCAGCCTCTTCCAAATGAAGAACAGCTCATATAAGGAAAATTATTTAAAATTAAAGGTGCTTGAAAAGCACAAAGATACACTGATACACTTCTCAACATTGAAATTGCATTACCAAGAAGGAAAAGTCATGGAGTAAGGGAAATCACAGGACTGATAGACATATTTGTGATATGCAAATTGATGAAAAAATGAAAACAGAATTTTCAAAAAATCTCAACTTATTCAGCATCGAGTGTGTTTTCCATGTGCAGAAATACAAGTACTACACTTTGGTATACTATAAATGAGATTATTAATGGTTGTTTGAGGAATGTTCTGCCACACTGAATACACTTGGGCATGCAAACCATCAAGATCTGATACTAGCATCTTTCTCTGCATTTATCATCCAATAACATCCCAAATGTGCTAGATGAGGGACATGTCTGGAGATGCTGCTGGCCACAGTAGCACATTTAGGTCATTCAGACTGCTTATAGCAGTAAGAGCAACATGTGGTCTTGAAGTGTCATGTTGAAAAATGGCCCTTGGGAGATTTTGCAGATACTGTATGTCCATATTACTGGTTCTACAACCAAATCAATTAAACACCAAGCTGTTAGTGTACCTGGAAAAAAAACTAGATGGCTCCAGGTAGCATAAATTATGCCACCACTCACCTTAATCTTGGGAGTAGATTTAGTGTGATGTTACTTTGTGATGTTACTTTGTAAAGGCTTCTTCATGAGGCCCACCAGACTAGCATCCGGCTAACACTGGATCCAAGACAAAAGTGTGATAGACCTTCATTCTGGCATCCATTGACAACTTGCTTTACCCCATGATAGCCTTTGAGACATGTGACTTGAGATCGATGGAACATTTTTAGCTGTATACCTAGCTCATACCCCAACATCATGCAAAGCCCTTTGGATGGTTTCTGTAGACACTGTTTGACTCCTTAGGCTTGATATGTGACATATAATTTTACTTGTAATGCAAAACGGATCACTAGGCATCATTCTTTTACACTAATGTTCCATCTGTGTTGAGGTTTACCTCAGTGCTCCTCTTGCTGTCATTCTAGTTTGTTGTTCTTCTCCTAACCACTGAGATATACAGCGCTGAACAGAGCTGACATCTCAATTTGTGTCTTGTGATCTCCCAGAGTGATAAACCAAGGTCTCTGTAGCGCCTGCATCCCTGCATGCTACCTCTCTCTCCCTGAAGGGACGCTGACTAACTCACCACCTGAGCCACCGATCTGCACTCATTCCTCCCTTCTCTTTGGTCGGCATCATGGTTAGAGATGAGTGAATATTTCAATATTTGGTTCAGGTTGCTTTCGCCGAATGTGCACATATTCACTGACTAATAATTAGGTGAATACTCATAGAACATAACCGAACACCATTATAGTCAATGGGAGGCAAACACAAACGCACGCACAACACTTTAGAACGGCCCCAAATGCTGCCAAAACACATCAAATGAAGGATAGACACCAGGAAAGTGGCCTCAATTCACCCACAGTAAAAATTGCAGTATGGAACTGCAGCAATCAGCCAGGCATGAGGTATTGAGGTCTGAGACAGCATTTACAGCTTTCCAATGATCATCACAGTAAGACGAGGTGGCTGAGAGATCAGTGTAGAGCCCTTTTGCTGGGAGACCTGATAACACATGCAACACCTCTACCTGCTTTCATGCTGAGCCACACTCACGTGGCACAAATATCAGCTTTGTAGACTACCATTGTCAGAAAAATTTAAGGATAGTAACACGGGTATTTGAATCCAAGCAAGTGGCGGCGTGATGGTCTCGGACCCCTACTGCTATAGGCAATACACATGAAGAATACCTAACCGGGAGTGTTCACATTTCCAAAAATTATTGGCAGACACCACAAAATTGGCATTAATTTCACCACAGTAGAAATAGTAGAATAGGGACTGACAGGTCTTTCACTACACACAATCCAGCAGATGGACACTCTACAAGGAGTGTTCACATTTCTAAAAATTATTGGCATACACCGCCAAAGTGGCATCAATTTCAACACAGTAGAAATAGTACAGGGTGGGCCATATATGGGGATAAACCTGGGTGGGTAATGTATATGGATACACCTAAATAAAATGGGAATGGCTGGTGATATCAACTTCCTGTTTGTGGCACATTAGTATATAGGAGGGGGAAACTTTTCAGGATGGGAGGCGACCATGGTGGCCATTTTGTAGTCTGCCATTTTTTATGTATCTTTATAAACGGCCCATCCAGGTGTATCCATATAAGTGGCCCACCCTGTAGAATAGGGACCGATGGGTCTTTCACTACACCCAATCCAGCAGATAGACACTCAACCAGGAGTGTTCACATTTCCAAAAATTATCGGCAGAAACTACCAAAGTGGCATCAATTTCACCACAGTAGGAATAGTAGAATAGGGACCGACAGGTCTTTCACTACACCCAATCCAGCAGATGGACAGCCTACAAGGTGTGTTCACATTTGAAGAAATGAGGGCCTTACACCACAGAAGTGGCATCAATTTCACCACAGTAGAAATAGTCTAATACGGGCAAACAGGTCTTTCTCTATACCCAATCTAGCAGATGAACACCCTACAAGATGTTTTCACTTTTAAAGAAATGATGGCCCTTCACCACAGAAGTGACATTAATTTCACCACAGTAGAAATAGTCTAATAGGGACCAACAGGTCTTTCTCTACACCCAATGGACACTCAACCATGAGTGCTCACATTTAAAAAAAAATATTTGCAGATATCACCAAAGTGGCATCCATTTAACCACAGTAGAAATAGTAGAATAGGGACCAACACGTCTTTCACTACACCCAATCCAGCAGATGGACACCCAACCAGGAGTGTTTTCGTTTCCAAAAATTATTGGCAGACACCACAAAAGTGGCATCAATTTCACCACAGTAGAAATAGTAGAATAGGGTACAACAGGTCTTTCACTACACCAAATCAAACAGATGGACACCCAACTTGGAATGTTCATATTTTAAAAAATGAGGGCCTGACACCACTGAAGTGGAATAACTTTCTCGAGAATAGAAATAATATAATTGGGACTGACAAGTCTTCCACTGCATCTAACACAGCACATGTAGACAAACCAAGACTGTTCACATTTCCACAAATTTGTGTTAACATCATCATCAGCAGCAGCAGCCACAGAAGTGGCACTAAAGATATCACAGAGTGCAGTTATGTGACATGAATGCATCAAAAAATGAAATATCACCTAGTCTGTACAGTCTGCGATTGGGTTAGAAAAGTCCTTTGAGATCCATGACTTGTTCATCTTAATGAAAGTTGGGTGGTCAACACTTTCAGGGGACAACCATGTGTGCTTATCCATCAGGACACCACCAGCAGTGTAGAAGACACGTTCGGAGAGAACGCTGGCTGCTAGGCACAATAAAACCTCCAATGCATGTGAGGCGAGCTCAGGCCACTCCTCCATTTTGGAAGACTAAAATGTGAAAGGGTCCAAACCCTTCCTGATGGTATTGATATTTAGGTCTAGATACTCCTGCACCATCGTCTCCAGTCGTTAACCACGTGTAAGACTTGGACTCTGTTGTGCTGGTGCACAAGCTGGTCTAAAAAAGTGTCAAAGGACTCACAGAAATTGCTTCTTCCACTTTCACTACTGCTGTTGCTTCTAATGTTTTGGCATTGACAAATTGATGGGCCGGAAGTTGTAAGTCTCCAGCTGCGATGTGAACTGTGTGCTTCACTGCTGTCTTGGGGAAAAGCTCTTTTAAGGTTGTATAAAAGCTTGTTTCAATACTACAGCATTCACAGGTCTCTTTCTAGGGCAGGAATCATCTGGAAAAATTTGGTTTTATTATGTGGATCTGATAAAGTGGCAACCCAATAGTCAGCATTATTCCTAGTCATTACTATATGGGGATCATGTTGCAGATAGTGCAGCAAGAAGGCACTCTACCATGAGGTCTGAGCCCATGCTGTGTTGATGGCTAGGTAAAAATGAGGCTCATTTTCTCCATCCCCTCCCGCCAACCCCGAACAACAGAGAGGGGAGGATTATCCTCTTCATCCAACAGTTGCTCGCCCATCACCTCTTCCTCTCTCTTCCATTTGTACCTCGGATCTTGCACCTTCAATAGCTGATTGTCTGTTATCACCACCATCCCCCCTCGATCGCAGTTCTCCACCCTCCCTTGGCACCCGACTGTGTAATGACAGTCTTGAATTTCAAGACAATGTTATCCCTACCGTAGCCTCCTCTGCTTCCTCCTCTTCTTCTGGGACCACTATCTCCTCTTGCAGGCTTTCAAAGTCTGCTCCAGTATATAAATTAAAGGAATAGTGATGCTGATGATGGCGTCGTTAGCACTAACCATCTTAGTAGCCATTTCAAAACTATGCAGAAGGGTGCATAGGTCCTTAATCTGTGACCACTCTGTAATCGTGATATGCGTCTCCTCCATACGGCGTTGGCCCAGGCTATGCGACATGACATACTGTGTCAGGGCTCGATGCTGCTGCCATAGTCACTGGAACATGTGCAGAGTGGAATTCCACCATGTCGGCACATCGCACATCAACCTGATAACTGGTATGGACATCGACTTCTGTATCGATGCAAGTCAATGAGCAGAGGGGTGCGAACGGTGGAAATGAGCACACAGCTTACGTGTTTTCTGGAGCAGATCACCCAGGCCAGTGTAGTGGCTGAGAAAATACTGTACCACAAGGTTGAAGATGTGATCCATGCAAGGCATGTGTGTGAGCTTGCCTCGCCATGGGGCCGCTACCAGGTTTGTACCATTATCGGACACAGCCTTCGCTGGATGCAGGTTCAGTGGAGACAGCCATTAATGAAATTCAGCATGGAAAGCTGTCAACAACTCTTCAGCTCTATGACTGTGATCTCCAAGGCATATCTATTTTAAGACTACCTGATTGCGTTGAACCCTGGCTGCACAGTATGGAGGTGGTGGGGGTTCGCTATGTACTGTTGGAATGCATGTCTCGTAAAGGCAGAGGTTGAGGGTACATGTGGAGGCCCTAGAGGAGATAAAAAAGTCAGAAGCAGTGGAGGAAGTGTTAAATGTAGAGGTTTGGCCTGCAAGCCTTGGGGATTTCAAGACTCGTGGAGTAGCCCGTTTCCATAGCCACCAGAGTCACCCAGTGCCCAGTCAGCAAGATGTAACGCCCTTGCCCATGTTTACTCGTCCAAGTGTCTGTGGTGAAATGCACCCTGGCAGACAGAGATTTTGTCAAGGAATGAGTGATGATGTCTGCGACATGCTGGTGTAGGGCAGGCACCGTTTTCTTAGAAAAGTAATGGTGACTGGGTAATTGGTACTGGGGGACTGCGACGGCCATCAGCTTTCGGAAACCGTTGGTATCCACCAGGCAGAAAGGCAGCATTTCCATGGCCAACAAATTGGAGATGGTGGAGTTCAACCTCTTAGCTTTGTCTTGCGTAGGAGGAAACAATCTTTTCTGTGACCACAACTGCAGAACCATGGACTGGCTGCAGTGCTGTGAGAGGGCGGAGTACAGTGTACCGGACAAACTGCTGGAGCGTGAGATGCAAACATTTCACTCGAGCACCCGTGATACTGGGTGCGTACCTGAGAATCCAATGCAAACTCGAATGATGAGCACGCTCACTCATAACTATAAGGCTGGGATTACACATGTGAGAAATACTGCCGAGTCTCGCATGTTTATACCCGGCATTGCCGCCGCCACTCAGGAGCGGAGCGTGCGGCTCCATGTATTGCTATGCTGCCACACGCTCCACTCTTGAATGACGGCAGCAATGCCGGGTATTAACATGCGAGACTCGCCCGTATTTCTCACATGTGTGATCCCGGCCTTAGGGAGGTTTGACTTTTTATTTATTTTAAACATGCACTGCCTTAGCACAGATGAAGGCTGACAGTGCGGTCACACAGGCAACTATCCCAGTGGATGAATACTACATTAACAACTGCTTGCAGCAGCTCAGAAGACATTTACAGCTGTTTGTTGAAATCATTACAATGGGTTTCCCAATTCCTTCACTTTGACCTTCTAGCATGTTTATCTTTTGCATTGGCAAGGCATGTATCTGCACGTATGAGCTTCTACTTTGTCAAGCCACGCACAGTACAATAGTTTTTCCTCAAAAATATGTACAGCCATCTTATGAGCTTCACTGTATGCAGCACAACTTTATATTATGTAAGAAAATGACACTTGCTATCAGTAAACTTTAGCTGATTTTTTTATTTTTTAGAAAAATAGCATTAGATCACTGTTTATAGGAAAGGTTTGTCAAGGCTATTACTCAGCAGACCTTTTATGGATGTGCTTTTATCAAAGTGAATCAAACTTGGCACTGATCTAAAGCTGCAAACACAAGACAATTGTTAAAGTTCTGGCAGAAGGCTTATTATCCAGAATGCAGGATTTAACAAGTTACATAAACCATCTTTGTTTCATGAAAAGGTTAATTTCAATATGTTTATTAATTTCCCAATCAATGCTGCCAAAGGCGATGATCAGATGTGATAGAATTGCAGTAGGTTGGACATGCATATTCTAGACCACAAATTATACAATACAAAACATGTTTTCGAATTTTCATCAATACACAGAACAATAAACTCCATAAGGAAAACAGAGTATTCCGCATATTTGCAAATAAGCCATATGCTAATTTTTGCCCTGGGTTTTGCATGTTTTCACATTTTTGCAGTGGATAGGCTAAAATTTGCAACAAATCCACATTAAATTCGGCAGCAAAATCTGTTTATAAGATATTTGTATTTTACTATTTGGGGTTTAACCATCTGGAACGTGCTTAATCATCACATAAATATAAAATTTGTCCACAAACTGTTTGCAACACTAAAGAAATTTCAAATAAAATGTTTAATTAGGTGATGCACAGTCTGCTCTAAAGATGGTTCCATATACTGTAATTTAATTGCAACTCAATTTCAATTGCAATTTTAGTCTGGTGCAACCAGGGTCGTACTGGACCACCGGAGAATCTGAGGATTCTCCGGTGGGCCCATGCACTGACACCTGCTGGCATATTGGCCAACAGCTGCCTATGGCCCCTACTGTTCCAGTGGCCCCTCAGCCAGTGACGTGTTGCTAATAGCGGCACACCCAGCTGCTATGGGGCCCCTGAGTAAAGGGGGACCTTCCCGGTGCCAGAGAGCAGCAGCTGGAGACAGGAGCCTGTCCCCACTGCTAAAGAGGAATGAAAATTCATGCTTACCCCATGCATGTCCCCATGGGCGTATAGAGTAGTGAATACAATTTCACTTTAGTAGCAGGCAGCGTTAGCCGCAGGCTGAGGCTACCACTGCCCGCTGGTGCTGCTGAATCGGGGCCCCGGAGGTGGACCCCTAAAGGGTGGCAAACCCTGATTGCGATCCCTGCAGCTTGGGACTGGAGCAGAGCTGCAGGGATCTGACACCGTCCTCCTTCCTGCCCACCTGCCCAGCACTTCCTGTCTGACTCAATGCAGCTGAATGACGTCACTACTCAGCGTGGCTGTTTCAAAGAGGAAACTACTGGGATGTGCTGCAGCTGCTGGAAATGTGCAGAGAGGTGAGTGGGTGCTGTGTGTGTATATGTATGTCTCTGCCTGTGTGTGTTTGGCTGTGTATGCATGTGATGCGGTGCTTTGTGTGTGTGTGAGAAAGAGTGGTGTGGTGCTGTCTGTGTGTGGTGCTGTATGTGTGATAGTGGTGTTGTGTGTGAGTATTGGAGATATTGGAGATTTGCAATGATGTGGGTGATGGGGTGGTGGGGGAGAAGGCAATGATGGTGGTGGGGAGAGGCAATGATGATGGTGGTGGGGGAGGCAATGATGATGGTGGTGGGGGAGGCAATGATGGTGGTGGGGAGGCAATGATGATGGTGGTGGAGGCAATGATAATGGTGGTGGGGGAGGCAATTATGATGATGGTGGGGGAGGCAATGATGGAGGTGGTAGAATGGGCAATTATGGGGTGGTGGGAGGAAGGCAATGATGGTGGTGGGGGAGCCAATGATCATGGTGGTGGGGGAGGCAATGATTGAGGTGGTGGAATGGGCAATGATGGGGTGGTGGGGAAGAAGGCAATTATGGTTGTGGTGGAAAGGACAATGATGATAGTGGTGGGGGAGGCAATGATGGAGGTCTTGGAATGGGCAATGATGGGGTGGTGTAAAAGACAAAGATGGTAATGGTGGAAAGGACAATGGTGGTGGGGGAAGAGGCAATGATGGAGGTGGTGGGTGAGAAGGCAATGATGGAGGTGGTGATGAGTACAATGATGAGGGTGGAGGGGGAGAACAATAATGGTGGTGGAGGGGGCTGCATTATACCCTTTCAGGGGGGCTGCATTATACCCTATGAGGGGGCTACATTATAATTCTGTGGGGGGCTGCATTATTTTCTCAGGGGGCTACGTCATACTATATGAGGGGAGCTGCATTATGCCCTATGAGGGGGCTACAGTGTATTCTAGGGGGGTTGCCTTGTGAGCGGGTTGCATTATACTCTGTGGGGCTACATTATATTCTGTGGAGGTGCTGCATTATACTATATGAGGGGGCTGCATTATATTCTGTAGGGGGCTGCATTATACCTTATGAGGGGGTTGCATTATATTTTGTGAGGTGCTGTATTATACCCTATGAGGGGGGGCTGCATTATATTCCATGAGGGAGGCTACATTATATTCTATGAGGGTGCAACTTTATTTTCTAGGAGGGGGCTACCCCAACCCCTGCTACATAATTAAGAAGTGTACTGCCTTATATTATACCCTGATATTAGCGTGTTTTACCACACAATTGATGGTCTTGAATTTATTTCTATGTAGCTACATAGAGGGCCCCAAGAATAATTTTCTTTGGTGGGCCCAAGGTGCTCCAGTCAGACGCTGGGTGCAACGCAACATACCACAACTTTGCCTGCACCAGATAGTGTAACAACTCAAATGAGAACAATCCCATTGTTTAGAGTGGGATCAGCCCTTCCATGAATTTCCATTGCAAATTTTAGCTACAAGTCGAACTGATATCACTACCAAAAATTAGATGTATGTGCAGGTGGCCTCGCAAGGTGTTGGATTACTAAAGCTTGCATTGAAGGGTAAAAGCAAGCATGTTAGTAGAAGGAAAATTAGGATTTGTGCACACATCGTCTTATAGATGACAGCATGCCTGTATAGTGTTTGCTATGCGAAAATACTTCAAGAAAATGCTGGCGGTATTTTTCCTTATGGTTTTACTTGTTTAATTTTTGTCTTTTTTGTTATTTCTTCAGTAGCTTTGCCTCCGGCATATTTTTTTTTTTTACATTTTATGTGAGATAGTGTGGGCTTCTAAACCTGAATATTGGTCTGGTTAGTTGTTTGTAGCTGTTTCACGGCATTCAAAAGCTGAAAGTGGAAGTTGCAAAAGATTATATACACACTGCAAGCTGTTTTGACGTTGCTATGCATATGTTCACATTTTTTTCCTAGAGAGTTCCAGGCAAAATTCACCTAGGGGCACAGTCGGGCATGTATACCTACGCAGCTGTCATGCTGCCATACTCACACAATGTTTTCAATTCTATGATACACAGAATGCATAGCAAATAAAGAATATTGCAAAATAAGATCCTGTCTAACATTCAATCAATTAGGTGACCTGGTATCAAGTTTAAAAATCCAAAACGATTCACGGTTCAGAACTTTCCTTTTAATATCTCCATTTCTATTAGGTTTAAAAACCTTTTCAATATCCTTAAACTTAAAGTTAGAGATATGTCTGTTATGAAAAGATCTAAAATGCCGTGAAACTGCTGATACGATACAATACGATACGCTTTATTGATCCCGGGGGAAATTACATTGACTGCATTAACATTAGTCGTACCTGACAAATGCCTTTTTTAAAGGTGCTGTGGTGCAACCCTCATACTGCAGTTTACATGCAGTGCACTCTATCAAATATATTACTTTGGAGGTATTACAATTGATACAATATTTTACAGTAAAAACCTCTCCTGTGTTGTTCGACTTAAAAGTTTTACTTCTAGTTGCATGACTTCGCGCAGTACAATGGGCATGACCACAACCATAAAAACCTGTGCAAGACAACCAAGTGCGCTTTTTGTATGTATTATCACTCAGTAATAAACTGGGTGAAAGTAGACTGGCTGACACTCAAAAACACTGAATAAATGTAGGAATTCATAAATCTTAGTACGTACATATAATCCCTTTAAAACTTCACTTTTAATATTAACATAAAAAACCCAGACCCAGTATTCAAAAAACTTGGTTAGATACCATAAATAGAGAAATATGCATGCTACTCATCAATATGGCATCCAGCATCATGAACATCTATACTACTTCCTCCTGATGAACCGTGAGAACAGGGAAACGCGTCGGGTTGACACCAACACATGCCAAGTTGTCTTTATCATCTATTAATAATTTCTTTGGCTGATTTATGACCCTGAATGGAATTTGTTTTGATATGTATCCGAAGAATGAGTACACGTTGTGTTCAAATTGACACTATCATTTAGGATATTTTTGTCCATGATGGGTCGGGAATAGAAATAGTCAGCGGACTGTGGATTGAACTGTTGGTTGACATTACATTTGAACTAAATGCATTGTGTTGGCATGGTTATTTTGTTAGCCACAGGTGCCTTTCATGGCCTAAATGGAAATTGGTTTGTCTATTAATGTTTAATATCTATTTTTTTCACCACTGCTCTCGGCTATATTGTTTTCCCACCTGTATTGAGATGGACATTGTAGGGAAGAGAGGGAGAGCCTGCGTTGAGTGGGGGCACCAAAAAATCATCTCTTAGGGTGCCAACCTCCACAGCAAGGCAGGTGCGAGCAGTAGGTTTATTTAGGATCTTGCTAGGTAAATGATTTTGGTGATTTATTTCTCTATTTATGGTATCTAACCAAGTTTTTTGAATACTGGGTCTGGGTTTTATATGTTAATATTAAAAGTGACGTTTTAAAGGGATTATATGTACGTATTATGAAAGTAGACTGGCCAAAGAATGAGCTCATTTAGGTACGAATCTAACCACATTATCTCTCAATACTTTACTGAAAATTGTATTATCATTCAAGATAGGTAAATACTTATTGATAATTTTTACTATATGTTTGTATTGAGGCGAGTATTCCATTGTGAACGTGATATTATTTGAACTAATTTGGGTATTCTTTTTGACATTTTTTTCCCGCAATAGAGTTTCTCTGTGTATATTGCTCACAATGTTTTGGCCATTTTTTTATTTTCTCCGCCTCAATAGGAAAGGTTTCATTCTGGCAACAATTTCTTTTAGTTCTAATTAGTGATGAGCGAGTGTACTCGTTGCTTGGGTGGTCTCCGAGTATTTGTAACTGCTCGGAGATTTAGTTTTTGATGAAGCAGCTGCATGATTTACAGTTGCTAGCCAGCCTGAGTACATGTGGGGGTTGCCTGGTTGGTAGGGAATCCCCACATGTATTCAAGCTGTCTATTAGCTGTAAGTCATGCAGTTGAGGCAACAAAAACGAAATCTCTGAGCACTTACAAATACTCGGAGACCATCCGAGCATGCTTGGGAAAACGCTAGCAACATTCACCCAACGGAATATTTTTAATTACATGTGGTGGATGACATGAATCCGCTCTTAAAATTTAATTACTATCAGTTGTCTTTCGATATGGAGACACACTAAAAAAATTGTTGCTACCCTTTAATGTCACATCAAGATAATTAACCTCTTCCTTATTGAAAGTATGAGTAAATTTAAGATTAACAAGGTTAATGTTGATGTAATCAATAAACAATGTAGCCTCCTCCTCTGTACCAATCCAGATTAATACCAGATCATCTATATATCTCCCCAAAAAATAAATTTTGCCCCAAAAACTATTTTCTACTCTAAAAATAAATTGTTCTTTAAAAATAGCCACCACAATATTTGCTAATGAGGGGGAAAATTTTCCCCTCATGCTAACACCACACTTCTGTAAAAAAAAATTGTTGTCAAATGAAAAAAAAATATGTGTTAGCAATGTGAATACTTTTCTGCCCAATGACGACAAAAGTATTCTGGGAGTGATACCTTTATTGGCTAACCAGAAAATAATTTTATTTTCTGGTTAGCCAATAAAGGTATCACTCCTAGAATACTTCTGTCATCATTGGGCAGAAAAGTATTCACATCAATTCTTCTGGCTAACACAGTACCACAATATAATTTTTTATTGTACATTATGTGTTAGCAAAAAACTTGTGGCTTGAATAATGAATGTCGGAATTTCTTCTGGATAGGTACTGTATTTTTTCAAAAAGCGTTCTAGGCTTTCTAAAGCAATATGGTGTGGTATAGAAGGGTATAAATGTATCATGTCACATGTTAACCATGAAAAACAGCTTTCCCATCTGACATTTTGAAAATGTGACACCAAGAATTTAGTATCACTTATAAAACCTGGTAAATCCTTCACCAAAGTCTGCAAGTAAAAGTCACTCCATTGCCCTACTTTTTCTCCCAAAGAGCCTATACCGGATATAATTGGCCTAAAAGGAGGGGGGGAAACACCTTTATGGATTTTAGGCAAGGAGTGATAAATTGGAATAACTGGTGAATAGTGTTGAGCGATACCGTCCGATACTTGAAAGTATCGGTATCGGAAAGTATCGGCCGATACCGGCAAAGTATCGGATCCAATCCGATACCGATACCCGATACCAATACAAGTCAATGGGACTCAAGTATCGGATGGTATTCCTGATGGTTCTCAGGGTCTGAAGGAGAGGAAACTCTCCTTCAGGCCCTGGGAACCATATAAATGTGTAAAAGAAAGAATTAAAATAAAAAATATCGCTATACTCACCTGTCCGACGCAGCCGGGACTTCAGCGAGGGAACCGGCAGCGTTGTTTGTTTAAAATTCACGCTATTACTTGGTTACGTGAATTCCCGGCTTGTGATTGGTCAGGTCGGCCATGTTGCCGGGACGCGGACCAATCACAGCAAGCCGTGACGAAATTACGTCACGGCTTGCTGTGATTGGTCCGCGTCCCGGCAATATGGCCGCCCTGACCAATCACAAGCCGTGACGTCACGGGAGGCTGGACACGCGCTCATTTTAAAATGGGCGCGCGTCCAGCCTCCCGTGACGTCACGGCTTGTGATTGGTTGCGCCGCGGTCAACCAATCACAAGCCGGGAGGCTGGACGCGCTCATTTTAAAATGGGCGCGTGTCCAGCCTCCCGTGACGTCACGGCTTGTGATTGGTTGCGCCGCGGTCAACCAATCACAAGCCGGGAGGCTGGACGCGCTCATTTTAAAATGGGCACGTGTCCAGCCTCCCGTGACGTCACGGCTTGTGATTGGTTGCGCCGCGGTCAACCAATCACAAGCCGGGAGGCTGGACGCGCTCATTTTAAAATGGGCGCGTGTCCAGCCTCCCGTGACGTCACGGCTTGTGATTGGTCAGGGCGGCCATATTGCCGGGACGCGGACCAATCACAGCAAGCTGTGACGTAATTTCGTCACGGCTTGCTGTGATTGGTCCGCGTCCCGGCAACATGGCCGACCTGACCAATCACAAGCCGGGAATTCACGTAACCAAGTAATAGCGCGAATTTTAAACAAACAACGCTGCCGGTTCCCTCGCTGAAGTCCCGGCTGCGTCGGAGAGGTGAGGATAGCGATATTTTTTATTTTAATTCTCTCTTTTACACATTTTAACATTAATGTTGTTACGATACCCGATATCCGATACCACAAGAGTATCGGAATCCCGGTATCGGAATTCCGATACAGCAAGTATCGGCCGATACCCGATACTTGCAGCATCGGAATGCTCAACACTACTGGTGAATTAACCACCAAATAGTCAAATATTTTTGGATCAAAAACGCCTTCCCTTAGACCCTCCTGCAACAATTTGTCAAGTTTTCCTTTAAAAAAGGCAGTGGGGTCCTTGGTTAGGGGGATGTGAGTGTTGGTATCCTGCAAGATTTTATAGTTTTCCTTAACATATAAGGTTTAATTTAACACTGCTACTTCCCCACCCTTGTCTGCCTTTCTAATCACCAGGTCCTCATTGGATTTTAAAGACAATAGAGCTTGTTGTTCTGCTTTATTCAAATTATGTGTTTTATTTTTACAAGTCTTATCAAGAAGGATCAGATCTCTCTCAATTAGTTCTTGAAAGGTGTCCAGAATAGGTGGTCTTGACTGGACCGAATAAAAATATGGATTATTCGTCATGAATTTATCTATAAGTAAAGATCTGTCTCTGTTGGAAAGAGAAGCCAGATTCCTAAGTTCCACTATACTCAGTTGTTCTGTAAATGTCATGATGTTATTCACTTCCAAAGAAACAACCGGGACCACATCGTCACCTTTAGGTATACTTTCTATGCCTGATTCACCAGAAAAATGACATTTCAAAGTTAAAATTCTGGCCAACCTGTTAACGTCCAATAAAGTCTTAAAAATATTAAATTTATTTGGACAGATCTGATATTTGCGCGCTAGAGAGAATAAAACTTGAAAAATTCCACACTGGACATATTAAATCTTATTTTTCTGAAGTAAGTATAAGTCTGGGACAGTACAGCAATTTTGGCCATGATCAGATAGTTTTCACTGGGGTTGCAATATTATTAAATTCACCTGCAATGTGCTATAATAAAACAGCAACATGGAGAAATATTAGCTGTGTGATCTGTGTGCAACCAAAATTGACAAAGCTCCAGCCTAAAGGAAACACTGACTATTACCTTGTATCCAATACTAGTTATAAGAGCCACCAATTTGAATTAGCAATTATAAAGTCAATATCGACCTTTAATGAATCTTGCCACATGATTTAGGATATAGAGCCAAACCAGTACATCCATGTGACATGTGCTCAGGGCCGGCTCCAGGTTTTTGAGGGCCCCGGGCGAAAGAGTCTCAGTGGGCCCCCCCCCCTTTAACACATACCACGATTCATGATGCCCAGATACAGCAGAGAAATATAGGTAGAGTACAATGCCAGATTTCACTTCTTACATGAGTGATAGCTATTGTAAATTCTGCAGTGTATATATACAGGGCAGGAGGAGCGGTACTGTGCGGTGTATATATACAGGGGAGAGGTACTGTGCGGAGTATATATAGAGGGGAGTAGTACTGTGCAGTGTATATATACAGGGGAGAGGTACTGTGTGGTGTATATATACAGGGGAGAGGTACTGTGTGGTGTATATATAAAGGGGAGAGGTACTGTGCGGTGTATATATACAGGGGAGAGGTACTGTGCAGTGTATATATACAGGAGGAGTGGTACTGTGCGGTGTATATATACAGGAGGAGTGGTACTGTGCGGTGTATATATACAGGGGAGAGGTACTGTGCGGTGTATATATACAGGAGGAGTGGTACTGTGCAGTGTATATATACAGAACAGGAGGAGTGGTACTGTGCAGTGTATATATACAGGAGGAGCGGTACTGTACAGTGTATATATACAGGGGAGAGGTACTGTGCGGTGTATATATACAGGAGGAGTGGTACTGTGCAGTGTATATATACAGGAGGAGTGGTACTGTGCAGTGTATATATACAGGAGGAGCGGTACTGTACAGTGTATATATACAGGGGAGAGGTACTGTGCAGTGTATATATACAGGAGGAGCGGTACTGTGCAGTGTATATATAGAGGGGAGTGGTACTGTGCAGTGTATATATACAGGAGTGGTACTGTGCGGTATATATACAGGGGAGAGGTACTGTGCAGTGTGTATATATACAGGGGAGAGGTACTGTGCAGTGTATATACTTCAACAGCCGCCCAGCCCAGGCCCCCAGCACCTGTCCTGTATATATATTATATACACTGTATCTATACAGGCTGTGCTGGGGGCCTGAGCTGGGCGGCTGCTGTAGTATATATATATATATATATATATATATATATATATATATATATATGTGTCAGCTGCAGCCGCCCAGCCCATGGCTGCCCCAGATCACCCACACTGTCAGAACATACAGCGATATAACATTGCACTCACTCAGGTGCTGGTAGGAACTCCGTCTCCTCCGGAATCTGCCTGACTGTGCCTGATAAGTTCAGCACTGAGAGCAGAGCAGGAGACGTGCTCTCTCCGCCCACAATGTCACGCTGGCTGTGTCTTTAACCCCTACGTGCCTGGCCCTGCACTGACAGTGAGAAGATGCTTGTGCCAGCTCAAATTGAAAGGGTAGAAAGGGTTAAAGCGGCCAGATGGATCTATGACTGTGTGAGTGGGCCCCCCTGTCTCGTCAGGGCCCCGGCACTTGCCCGGGTAAGCCGGGTGGTGACGCCGGCCCTGCATGTGCTTCAGGGATTTTACTACAACTAACAAGTGGCACCATAGCCTCCATTCACTTCCTCTGTGAAGAGGCTATCTGCATATTTAATTTCCCAGATGAGCATTACATGGCCCATTCATCTCCCTAGACCATCTTGGCACTCTGCATAAGGAAAACTTTACACCATCTGGCAATGGATTTTCATCTAGCTAACCAGTTTTCCATCCTTGCAATTATGAGGAGCCAAAACCCCCAAACATGTAACTCCTGTGGCAAGGATCCTTAAATTGGCGATGTTCACTTTTAAGATTGCTACTTCCAACAGTTAACCCTCACATCCCCACTTTCTTCCTCTATGAAGAGACTATTTATCATTTTTTCCCTTACATATAAAGTATGATGTTATATGGCCACTGAAAAAGGTATTGTGTAAATGATATGTATGTGGACATTTGTTTTACCTATGACTGTGCTGTTTGCCTCCATGGGTCTGAGATGCCGCTATTTACGACTAACACAGCTGACAGGACATGTATTTTTCACAATGAATTTTTGAGAAGTAAGAAATGAAAGATTTGTTGATGTGATCACATGGTGATAGACAACACAGTGTGTTTTCATTGAGATAAGTCTTTTCCCACACATAACATCACACAGCTACCATCATGTATAAGGAATGTTCTCATACTCAATTACACAGATCATATTGTGCACAAAGGACAATACAGAATTATTTCTGTTCACTCTAAGAAAGGTACAAATATCATTTTATCTGAGAGGCTACATTTCGTAATGTGTATTGTGATATACCCACCATAACAAAAAAATGCACGTGCCATCATAATTGTTAAAGCTTTAATAATCTGGAATCTTCTGGCTCCATATTCTTAGTAGTTCATCACTGTTGAAGTTGAATTCACAAATGCAGTTTTTGTGACATTTGATTTAGATAAATATGGGACTGGATAGAAAGGAGAAATGTAGTACTAGTCTTTCCATTACACTTTTTAACTTCGGCTGCAAAATCTGAATTAATAAGTTCCACAAAAACTGCATGTGCCATTCCAACCTAAAACTAGTTTCATCAATCTACTATATAAATGTCTAAGGGTCACATCCATCTGTCTGTCTGTCTTTCTGTCTGTCTGTCACGGATATTCATTGGTCGCAGCCTCTGTCATGGAAATCCAAGTCGCTGATTGGTCGCGGCAAAACGCCCATGACCATTGCCACGACCAATCAGCGACGGGCACAGTCCGGCGGCAACATGGCCGCTCCTTCCTCCCCGCAGTCAGTGCCCGCTCCATACTCCCCTCCAGTCAGCGCTCACTCAGGGTTAATGCCAGCGTTAATGGACCGCGGTGTAATGCACTCCATTAACGCAGCTATTAACCCTGTGTGACCAACTTTTTACTATTGATGCGGCCTATAAAGAAAAGGTTATTCTCACCCTCCGACGTGGTGTGGTGTCTTCGGCAGTGCAAGCAGCAGGTTCCGGTGCCAAGGATGCTATGCGAGAAGGACCTGCCATGACGTCACATTCATGTGACCGCGACGTCATCACAGGTCCTGCGCACCTGCGCGAGAAGGACCTGCCATGACATCACGGTCATGTGACTGTGACGTCATCACAGGTCCTGCGCGCCTGTGCGAGAAGGACCTGCCATGACATCACGGTCATGTGACTGCGACGTCATCACAGGTCCTGTGCTCATACTAATCCTGGGACCGGAAGCTGCCACGTGCACCGTACACAGGCGCCAGGACTTCAATGGCACTTCGGAAGGTGAGTATATGTTTATTTTTTATTTTATGTCACTGGGCAATATACTACATTACGGGGCAACATGTTATGTGGCTGGGCAATATACTACGTCGCTGGGCAATATACTACGGTACTGGGCAATATACTACATCACTGGGCAATATACTACGTGACTGGGCAATATAGTATGTCGTTGGGCAATATACTACGTGGCTGGGCAATATACTATGTGGCAGGGCAATATACTATGTCACTGGCAATATACTAAATAGCTGGGCAATATACTACGTGGCTGGGCAATATACTATGTGGCTGGGCAACATATTACATGGTTGGGCAATATACTACGTGGCTGGGCAATATACTACATCGCTGGGCAATATACTATGTCACTGGGCAATATACTACATCACTGGGCAATATACTACGTGGCTGGGCAATATACTACGTGGCTGGGCAATATACTATGTGGCTGGGCAATATACTACATGGCTGGGCAATATACTACATGGCTGGGCAATATACTATGTGATTGGGCAATATACTATGTCGCTGGGCAATATACTATGGTACTAGGCAATATACTACATGACTGGTCAATATACTACGTGGCTGGGCAATATACTATGTCGTTGGGCAATATACTACGTGGCTGAGCAATATACTATGTGGCAGGGCAATATACTATGTCACTGGCAATATACTAAATAGCTGGGCAATATACTACGTGGCTGGGCAATATACTATGTGGCTGGGCAACATATTACATGGTTGGGCAATATACTACGTGGCTGGGCAATATACTACGTCGCTGGGCAATATACTACGTCACTGGGCAATATACTACATCACTGGGCAATATACTATGTGGCTGGGCAATATACTACGTGGCTGGGCAATATACTACGTGGCTGGGCAATATACTACATGGCTGGGCAATATACTACATGGCTGGGCAATATACTATGTGATTGGGCAATATACTACATCACTGGGCAATATACTCCGTGGCTGGGCAATATACTACATGGCTGGGCAATATACTATGTGGCTGGGCAATATAATACGTGACTGGGCAATTTAGTACGTGGCTGGGCAATATACTACGTGGCTGGGCAATATACTATGTCGTTGGGCAATATACTACGTGGCTGGGCAATATACTACGTGGCTGGGCAATATACTACGTGGCTGGGCAACATATTACATGGTTGGGCAATATACTACGTGGCTGGGCAATATACTACATCGCTGGGCAATATACTACATCACTGGAAAATATACTATGTGGCTGGGCAATATACTACGTGGCTGGGCAATATACTACGTGGCTGGGCAATATACTACATGGCTGGGCAATATACTACATGGCTGGGCAATATACTATGCGATTGGGCAATATACTACATCACTGGGCAATATACTACGTGGCTGAGCAATATACTACATGGCTGGGCAATATACTATGTGGCTGGGCAATATACTACGTCGCTGGGCAATATACTACATCACTGGGCAATATACTATGTGGCTGGGCAATATACTACGTTGCTGGGCAATATACTACGTGGCTGGGCAATATACTATGTGGCTGGGAAATATACTACGTCACTGGGCAAAATACTATGTGACTGGGCAATATACTACATGGATGGGCAATATACTACATGGCTGAGCAACATACTACGTGGCTGGGCAATATACTACATGGCTGGGCATTATACTACGTCACTGGCAATATACTACAACACTGGTCAATATACTACAACACTGGGCAATATACTACATGGATGGGCAATATACTGCGTGGCTGGGCAATATACTACGTGGCTGGGCAATATACTATGTGGCTGGGCAAAATACTATGCGGCTGGCCAATATACTATGTCTCTGGGCACTATACTACGTTGCTGGGCAATATACTATGTGGCTGGGCAATATACTACATGCCTGGGCAATATACTATGTCACTGGGCAAAATATTACATGACTGGGCAATATATTACGTGGCTGGGCAATATACTATGTGGCTGGGCAATATACTACATGGCTGGGCAATATACTATGTGGCTGGCCAATATACTATGTGGCTGGGCAATATACTATGAGGCTGGGCAATATACTACGTCGCTGGGCAATATGCTACATCACTGGGCAATATACTACGTGGCTGGGCAATATACTACATGGCTGGGGAATATACTACGTGGCTGGGCAATATACCATGTGGCTTGGAAATATACTATGTCACTGGGCAAAATACTATGTGACTGGGCAATATACTACATGGATGGGCAATATACTACATAGCTGGGCAATATACTACGTGGCTGGGCAATATACTACGTGGCTGGGCAATATACTATGTCACTGGCAATATACTATGTTGGTGGGCAATATACTACATGGATGGGCAATATACTACGTGACTGGGCAATATACTATGTGGCTGGGCAATATACTACATGGCTGGGCAATATACTATGTGGCTGGCCAATATACTATGTCTCTGGGCAATATACTATGTCGCTGGGCAATATACTATGTGGCTGGGCAATATACTACGTCACTGGGCAAAATACTACATGACTGGGCAATATACTACGTGGCTGGGCATTATACTATGTGGCTGTGCAATATACTACGTTACTGGGCAATATACTACGTGACTGGGCAATATACTACATGACTGTGCAATATACTACGTGGCTAGGCAATATACTATGTGACAGGGCAATATACTACGTCGCTTTGCAATATACTACGTGGCTGAGTAAAATACTACGTGGATGGGCAATATACTACATCACTGGCAATATACTACGTCGCTGGGCAATATACTATGTGGTTGGGCAATATACTACGTGGCTAGGCAACATACTACATGGTTGAGCAATATCCTACGTGGCTGGGCAATATACTACATCACTGGGCAATATATTACGTCACTGGGTAATATACTACATCGCTGGGCAATATACTATGTGGCTGGGCAATGTACTACGTGGCTGGGCAATATACTACGTGGCTGGGCAATATACTATGTGGCTGGGCAATATACTACATGGCTAGGCAATATACTACATGGCTGGGCAATATACTATGTCACTGGGCAAAATGCTACGTGACTGGACAATATACTACATGGCTGGGCAATATACTACGTGGCTGGGCAACATACTACGTTGTTGGGCAATATCCTATGTGGCTGGGCAATATACTACATGACTGGGCAATATACTATGTGGCTGGGCAATTTACTACATGGCTGGGCAATATACTACGTGGCTGGGCAATATACTACGTCTCTGGGCAATATACTATGTCGCTGGGCAATATACTAGGTGGCTGGGCAATATTCTACATGGCTGGGCAATATTCTACGTGGCTGGGCAATATACTACGTGGCTGGGCAATATTCTACTTGGCTTGGCAATATACTACGTGGCTGGGCAATATACTACGTCACTGGGCAAAATACTACGTGACTGGGCAATATACTACATGGCTGGGCAATATACTATGTGGCTGGGCAATATACTATGTAGCTGGGCAATATACTATGTGGCTGGGCAATATACTATGTGGCTGGGCAATATACTACGTGGCTCAGCAATATACTACGTGGCTGGGCAATATACTATTATACTATATGGCTGGGCAATATACTACGTGGCTGGGCAATATACTATGTGACTGGGCAATACACTACGTGGCTGGGCAATATACTACATCACTGGGCAATATACTACATGGCTGGGCAATATACTACGTCACTGGGCAATATACTATGAGGTTGGGCAATATACTACGTGGCTGGGCAATACACTACGTCACTGGGCAATATACTAGGTGGCTGGGCAATATACTACATCACTGGTCAATATACTACGTCACTGGGCAATATACTACGTCACTGGACAATATACCACGTGACAGGGCAATATACTACGCGGCTGGGCAATATACTACGTGGCTGGGCAATATTCTACCTGGCTGGGCAATATACTATGTGGCTGGGCAATATACTACGTGGGCTGTGCAATATACTACGTGGACATGCATATTCTAGAATATCCGATGAGTTAGAATCGGGCGACCATCTAGTATCTATATAATAAAGGAAAGTTAAGCTATGTTACTATGGTGAGTATTTGGTGAGTACTTGATGTTGCATATTTCTGGAGCATTTTTGCAAGTGACTGGGCAATATACTATGTGGCTGGGCAATATACTACATGGCTGGGCAATATACTATGTGGCTTGCCAATATACTATGTCTCTGGGCAATATTCTACGTCGCTGGGCAATATACTACGTGGCTGGGCAATATGCTACGTGCCTGGGCAATATACTATGTGGCTGGGCAATATACTACATCACTGGGCAAAATACTACATGACTGGGCAATATACTACGTGGCTGGGCAATATACTATGTGGCTGTGCAATATACTACGTTACTGGGCAATATACTACATGACTGGGCAATATACTACGTGACTGGGCAATTTACTACGTGGCTGAGCAATATACTATGTGTCAGGGCAATATACTACGTCGCTGGGCTATATACTACATGGCTGGGTAATATACTACGTGGCTGGGCAATATACTATGTCACTGGCAATATACTACGTCGCTGGGCAATATACTATGTGGTTGGGCAATATACTATGTGGCTGGGCAACATACTATATGGTTGGGCAATATACTACGTCACTGGGCAATATACTCCGTCACTGGGCAATATATTATGTCACTGGGCAATATACTACATCGCTGGGCAATATACTATGTGACTGGGCAATGTTCTACGTGGCTGGGCAATATACTACGTGGCTGGGCAATATACTACATGGCTGGGCAATATACTACATGGCTGGGCAATATACTACGTGGCTGGGCAATATACTACGTTGTTGGGCAATATACTATGTGGCTGGGCAATATACTACATGGCTGGGCAATATACTATGTGGCTAGGCAATTTACTACATGGCTGGGCAATATACTACGTGGCTGGGCAATATACTACGTCTCTGGGCAATATACTATGTCGCTGAGCAATATACTAGGTGGCTGGGCAATATACTACATGGCTGGGCAATATACTACATGGCTGGGCAATATTCTACGTGGCTGGGCAATATACTACGTGGCTGGGCAATATTCTACGTGGATTGGCAATATACTACATGGCTGGGCAATATACTATGTGGCTGGGCAATATACTGTGAAGCTGGGAAATATACTATGTGGCTGGGCAATATACTACGTGGCTCAGCAATATACTACGTGGCTGGGCAATATACTATATGGCTGGGCAATATACTACATGGCTGGGCAATATTCTACGTGGCTGGGCAATATACTACTTGGCTGGGCAATATTCTACGTGGCTTGGCAATATACTACATGGCTGGGCAATATACTACATGGCTGGGCAATATACTGTGAAGCTGGGCAATATACTATGTGGCTGGGCAATATACTACGTGGCTCAGCAATATACTACGTGGCTGGGCAATATACTATATGGCTGGGTAATATACTACGTGGCTGGGCAATATACTACGTCAATAGGCAATATATATAGAATATCCGATGAGTTAGAATCGGGCGACCATCTAGTATCTATATAATAAAGGAAAGTTAAGCTATGTTACTATGGTGAGTATTTGGTGAGTACTTGATGTTGCATATTTCTGGAGCATTTTTGCAAGTGACTGGGCAATATACTATGTGGCTGGGCAATATACTATATGGCTGGGTAATATACTACGTGGCTGGGCAATATACTACGTCACTAGGCAATATACTACATGGCTGGGCAATATGCTACGTCACTGGGCAATATACTATGTCACTGGGCAATATACTACGAGGTTGGGCAATATACTATGTGGCTGGGCAATAAACTACATGACTGGGCAATATACTACGTGGCTTCACAATATACTACGTCACTGGGCAATATACTACGTGGCTGGGCAATACACTACGTCACTGGGCAATATACTAGGTGGCTGGGCAATATACTACATCACTGGTCAATATACTACGTCACTGGGCAATATACTATGTCACTGGGCAATATTCCACATGACTGGGCAATATACTACGTGGCTGGGCAATATACTACGTGGCTGGGCAATATTCTACCTGGCTGGGCAATATACTATGTGGCTGGGCAATATACTACGTGGACATGCATATTCTAGAATACCTGATGCGTTAGAATCGGGCGACCATCTAGTATCTATATAATAAAGGAAAGTTAAGCTATGTTACAATGGTGAGTATTTGGTGAGTACTTGATGTTGCATATTTCTGGAGCATTTTTGCAATTATTAATTTTTTCAATTCCTCTTTTTCTCTGAAGAGGCAAATTGCATTTTACATTTCCCAGAGGAGCATTGCACGGCGAATAAGCCTCCTTACCTTGACAAGCCAGAGCTGGTATGTCACTCTCCACAAGGAGAAACCTTACCCCTTAGACCTCAGTCCAGAGCCCCTCACCTAGCCAAATCAGTTCTCATGCTTCGCACTGACGAGGGCCAACAGCCCGATACACCATGTCCGCAAATTGAGATACAGATTTGGCTTTAATCCTAAGTCATATTGCAAGACTCGTTAAAGGGTTGATTGTGACTTGTAGGATCGCTACTTCCAACAGGTGGCGCTATAGAGTTCAAGTCTTCTTTTTCTCTGAAGAGGCAATTTGCATATTAACTTTTTACAGTGTTTTAATCACGACATTTAGATTAACAAAACTTTACTGATACAGTTATGCATGGTTTGCTTGTGTTTTAATAGCGCATTCAAATGCATCTGTATTTTTTACCTGAAAATATTCCACACCTAATACAATTCTATGGGAAAAATCATCAC
Organism: Ranitomeya variabilis; assembly: GCF_051348905.1. NCBI lineage: Eukaryota > Metazoa > Chordata > Amphibia > Anura > Dendrobatidae > Ranitomeya > Ranitomeya variabilis. The sequence continues at coordinate 327,132,062 of NC_135236.1, forward strand.
AAAATACTCTGCGTACCTGCAAAAGGAATTGACATGCTGCGGGTTTTAAAAACGCGCAATAGGTCTGTTAACACAGCGTAAGGAAAAAAAGACATTTGCAAAAAATGTGCACCACCAAAAACTCATCTTGGCAACTTAAGCTTCCTGTATTGATTCTGGTGTACATTTGCCCAAGTCCTAAGAGGCTTTGTTTGACCTTCCATTGGATAAAATACTTTGGTCTGACCAAGTTGAATATGTTTACTTAAAATGTACGTTCTCTTCAACATTACTCCATTTTATTGCAATTACTAGGCATTGCTTTTAACTGCCATCTTAAAGAGGACCTTTCACTTTTTTTTTATTCAAACTGAGTATCACATCCAATTGAAACTGCTCCATTTATTCTGAAACAATTTTTTTCTTCTGTGCCCCCTTCATTCCAAAGTTATGCCCTCTGAAAATAAAGATACACATTTTCTATTTAACCAAATTTATCTTAAACCACATGTTTTCATTGCCTAGCATCACAAAAAAAAAGCTAAGGCTCACAGAGAAATTCTGTGATATACGCCCGGTTGGGGGAAAAGAAAATCTGGACTTTTATTACTGGGAACCTTATCTTTGGAATAGAGGGGCTCAGAAGGAAAAGAAAATATGTTCCAGACTCAGTGGCTCAACAGCAATTGGAGAAGGTACTCATTTTAAATGAAAAATCAAATAAAAGGTCCTCTTTAAATCTGAAATTTCACCTTATTATTACTGTGAAAGTAATTTTTTTTAATATATTCAGTGTTCCAATGAAACCATTGTGTTCACACAGATTAACAATCAACTTCAATGATTTCCTTTAAAAAAAAGAAGATGGCTGGGCTCCTTGCAACACTCTTGTAAGTGATTTCTTGGGGCTACACTCAACCAAAATACAAAACATTGGAAAAGATATACCCAAGGTAACATAGTTAATTATTTCAATAAATCCTTTATTTTCTTGCATATCAGGTAGAATATAGAGTTATTTTGGCTACAAATGGACTTTATTAAGCTAAGACAAAAGGACAACAATCATACAAACACATATCATTCAGACCTATTTATCCTGGTGGACCAATGGGCCACTCCTCCAAACTCCTTTTACTGTCCCTCCTAATGATGATATATAAACAATTAAAACCAACAAAGTAAAAAATAACATAAAATATACAAGTTTAAAAACACAACACCCAAATGTACAGAGGGGTACAGTTATTCCAGGAACAAGTTGCTAGGGGTCAAGTTCCCACCTCTGCACCTAGGGAATCTCGGGCCATCTCCGCTGGGGTCTCCCATTCTTCTCCTGCTGCAGTGGAGCCTGCTCAGCGGAGACGTCAGTCCCAGCATCTCGCTCAGTCTGACTCTGTACAAAGGGTTACTGCTGCTTTTCCAGCTTCTGCCATTGAAGTCAGTGCTGGGCAGCGGCGAGCAGACGCTTCTGGGACTAAGTCCTGCTTTTCTCGTTCTGAGCATGCCCAGAGTAAGATCTCTCAGTGGAGATCGAGGGTCACATGTTCAGATACTGCAGCTAAATCCATTGGTCCTCCAGGAAGGTCCTGAAGGTGCTCAGGCTCTGTAGCAGCCTCTCATTGGTCCTTCTAGGAAGGTTCTGTACTTGCTGCAGCTATTTAAGGCTCTCATGACCGCACGGCCATGCGCTAGTATTGAATCTGTTACGTGCATGCGCCAGTGTGGTCATTTATGTGTGTTCAGGGACTCGGCTGAAATAAGCCCCTAGAATACCGGCTCCTCCGGTGAGGAGATTGTATGTTTGCATGACCACTCACTGCTCTCTGATGGGCAGTTAACCTTTGCTCCTGTGAAGTCTAACAGGGCGCAGAGCTGTCCTTTCTTGGCTACTCTGTGAGGTAACAGAGCTAGTCTATACTGCCAAATAGTGCCACCATTTACTAGCAGCAGGTTCCCCTGCACGGTGGACCCCGGGCTGCGAACGCATCAATAATAATAAACATCTATATTTATTCGGTGCGTTCCACTAGCCCTAACAGAATACTAGCGCCAGGGTCTGGCTAGTAAATGGCAGACATACAGCAGTCCTTGCGGTACATCCAGCAGCTGGAGGGTAGGTTGGCGGGTCTTGAGAGCACAACCTCAGCTGTGGATTTTACCACAGTTGCTGTACAGGCTGCTAGCATGGCTGCAGCAACCTTGTCCATTGTCACCCCTGTTCCGACATTATCTCGCCTCCCGCTGCCAGAAAAATTTTCTGGAGATAGTAAATCTTGTAGGGGTTTCGTGAGTCAGTGCTCTATATACCTCGAGCTCCTGGCTGCATGTTTTCCCACAGAGCGGGCAAAGGTGGAATTTATTGTGTCTCTCTTGTCGGACAGGTCGCTGGAATGGGCTATGCCGCTGTGGGAGCGTGGCGATCATGTGGTGCAGAGTGCTCCGCTGTTCCTGAGCACTCTGAAACAGGTCTTTTTACGACCTCGAGTCACCCATGACACGGCGCTCCAACTGCTGGCATTGACTCAGGGTTCATCCTTGGTCAGCCATTTTGCCGTCCACTTCCGTACCCTAGCATCTGAGCTGGAGTGGTCGGAAAAAGCCCTTATCCCCATATTTTGGAGGTAGCTGGCTGACCACGTGAAGGACGCTCTGGCCACTAGGGAGATTCCCACCACACTGGAGGAGTTAATGGCTGTCTCTACTCGTATTGACCTCAGTTTTAACAAGCGGAGGTTAGAGCAAGCCCAGTGTAGGCAGAGGTTTCGGCTGGCTCCCACCTTCGCCTAACCTCTGGAATCTCCGGTCCTGGTCCCTGAGTCACATGAGGCCATGGAAGTGTCACGAGCGGGATCTAAGTACCAGCTTGTGCACACAAGGTCTGTCATGTTTGCCAGCAGTCAAGACATCTTGCCACCAGATGTTCCCAGCGGTCGAGGAAACGTCAGCGTCTAGTGGTAGTAGGTGGAGGTACACTAGACACGGCGACGTTTGCCTCCAAATTGTCCTTTCAGGGGACAATTACTATAGGCTCATCCACCCACTCGGGGGAGCTCTGCATGGATTCTGGGGCAGAGGGCAATTTTATGTCTTCTGCCTTCGCCCAACGTCACGCAATACCCATGGTGATGCTAGCTAAGCCAGTGACGGTACGAGTGGTGAATAGGTCGACACTGCCCTCACAGATAACACACCTGACCATCCCTTTTATTCTGTCCATGTCGCCATCCCATCAGGAGATTATATCTCTGCTCGTCATTCCTGAGGGAATTGATGAGGTCCTGTTGGGGATACCATGGCTACGGTACCACTCTCCTCATATCGAGTGGTCCTCAGGCAGAATTCTGGGATGGGGTGAATCTTGTGGGGGTAGGTGTCAGAGGGAATGCATTCAGGTGGCTACTACTGAGGTACCCGCAGATCTATCCTCTCTCCCCAAGAAATATTGGCCCTATGCGGACGAGTTCTCCAAAAATGCGGCGGAGACCCTTCCGCCCCACCGCCCCTATGACTGTCCTATTGATCTCTTGCCTGGTGCTGAGCCTCCCCGGGGTCGAGTCTATCCGTTATCTCTCCCGGAGATGGAGGCAATGTCTCAGTACATTCAAGAGAATCTGGCAAGAGGGTTCATCAGGAAGTCAGTGTCACCTGCAGGGGCTGGGTTCTTCTTCGTACAGAAGAAGAACGGGGAACTACGTCCATGCATAGATTACAGGGGTCTTAACGCCATCACCGTTAAGAATAAGTATCCTCTGCCCCTGATATCGGAGCTCTTTGATAGGCTTCGGGGAGCAAGGGTATTTACAAAATTAGATCTGCGGGGTGCTTACAACCTGATTCGCATCCGTGAGGGGGACGAATGGAAGACGGCTTTTAACACCAGGGATGGGCACTATGAATATCTGGTGATGCCCTTCGGGCTCTGTAATGCCCCAGCCATTTTCCAAGACTTTGTTAACGATATCTTCCGGGATATGCTCTCCACTTCGGTCGTTGTCTATCTAGATGATATTCTCATCTACTCTCCAGATATTGACTCCCACCGGAGAGATGTTGGCAAAGTCTTCGACCTCTTATGGGCAAATTCCCTCTATGCAAAGTTGGAGAAGTGTATGTTTGAGCAGGAGTCTTTACCTTTCCTGGGCTATATCATCTCCGCCCAGGGATTGGCTATGGATCCTGCCAAACTACAGGCTGTGATGGACTGGCAAGAACCCCATTCTCTTAAAGCGGTGCAGCACTTTATGGGGTTCGTTAATTATTATCGCCAGTTCATTCCCCACTTCTCCACTTTGGTAGCTCCCTTGGTAGCCCTCACCAAGAAGGGAGCAAATCCCAAATTGTGGTCTGAAGAGGCCTTCTCTTCTACTAAGTCACATTTTGCTAGCGCTCCCATCCTACATCGCCCCGGTGTAGATAAGCCATTTATCATGGAGGTGGATGCCTCATCCGCTGGTGTTGGAGCAGTCCTTTTCCAAAGGGATGCTCAAGGTCAGAAGCATCCTTGCTTCTTCTTCTCCAAGACCTTCACACCAGCAGAGAGGTATTATTCCATCGGGGACAGGGAGTTGCTAGCCATGAAGTTGGCTTTCTCTGAGTGGAGACATCTCTTGGAAGGGGCTCGCTTTCCCTTTCAAGTATTCACAGACCACAGGAATTTGGTTTATTTACAGACCGCCCAGCAGCTAAATTCTTGCCAGGCCACATGGTCCTTGTTTTTCTCTCGGTTTCATTTCGCCCTCCATTTTCTTTCCGGGGAGAAGAACATTCGTGCCGTCGCTCTCTCTCACTCCATGGTATCATCTGAGGAGGAGGAAGTGGAGCCTCGGCTTTTTGTCCCTTCCGAGAGCCTGAGAACTGTGGCCCCGGTTTTGCTAGAGTCTGTGCCTCCTGGCAAGACTTTTGTACCATCCAATTTGCATCCGGAGGTTCTCTCTTGGGCTCACTCGTCTAGGGTGGGTGGACATTTCGGGATCAAAAGGACATCTGAGTTACTGGTGAGGACATATTGGTGGCCTCATATGGTCCGTGACGTCGCAGATTATGTTCGGGCATGTGTCTCCTGCGCCAAGAACAAGTCTCCTCGTCAACGGCCAGCTGGGTTGCTTTACCCTCTGCCGGTGGCAGATAGGCCCTGGGAGATGGTCGGGATGGATTTTGTGGTGGGCTTACCCAAGTCTCATAGCTGCACCATTATTTGGGTGATCACTGACCATTTTTCCAAAATGGTGCACTTGGTGCCTCTTCCACGGCTACCTTCTGCACGGGCTCTGGCGGCGTTGTTTATCAAACACATATTTCGTCTACACGGTATGCCGGACAAAATTGTCAGTGACCAGGGTCCCCAGTTTGCGTCTCGATTCTGGAGAGAGCTTTGTCGTCTACTCAGCGTTGAGTTGAAACTCTCCTCAGCATATCATCCCGAGATGAATGGGTTGGTAGAGAAGGCCAACCAGACCCTGGTCACATATCTGAGACATTTTGTCTCTGCCAGGCAGGATGACTGGGCATCCTTGCTACCGTGGGCAGAGTTTGTGCTTAACAATGCTGTAGCCGACTCCACTGGTCAAACTCCTTTCCTCCTTAATTATGGCCAGCATCCTGTGCCTATGCCCGAGTCTTCTGCTGACTCCAGGGTGGCAGACTGGGCAGTGGAGGCATGGGACATTTGGGACCGCACTCAGGATGCCATCCGGGCCTCCAAGGAGAGAATGAGGTCCTTCGCCGATGCGCATTGGCGCCCTGCTCTGACCTTTGCTCCTGGCGACTTAGTGTGGCTCTCCGCCTGTAACATCAGGCTGCGTGTTGAATCCACTAAGTTTTCACCTCGCTACTTGGGTCCCTTCAAGGTCCCTGAACAGGTTAACCCTGTGGTCTACCGTCTGGCCCTTCCTCCATGCCTAGGTATCACCAACACCTTTCATGTGTCCCTCCTTAAGCCCATATACATGTTCTGGTTTTCCGAGTCATCTGCCGAGACATCGGGTTCGCCTACGGACGATTACGAGGTGAACGCTATTTTGGGGTGCAAGGTGGTACGTGGCTAAAAAATTTATTTGGTGGACTGGAAGGGTTATGGTCCTGAGAGCCTGCTGAGCACATTCAGGCTCCGCAGCTAATTGCTGCATTCGAGCGCAGCGAGGCCCAAGGAGGGGGGCCCTAGGAGGGGGTAATGTTAGGGGTCAAGTTCCCACCTCTGCACCTGGGGAATCTCGGGCCATCTCCGCTGCGGTCTCCCATTCTTCTCCTGCCGCAGTGGAGACTGCTCAGCGGAGACGTCAGTCCCGGCGTCTAGCTCAGTCTGACTCTGTACAAAGGGTTAGTGCTGCTTTTCCAGCTTCTGCCATTGAAGTCAGTGCTGGGCAGCGGCGAGCAGACGCTTCTGGGACTAAATCCTGCTTTTCTCGTTCTGAGCATGCCCAGAGTAAGATCTCTCAGTGGAGATCGAGGGTCACATGTTCAGATACTGCAGCTAAATCCATTGGTCCTCCAGGAAGGTCCTGAAGGTGCTCAGGCTCTGTAGCAGCCTCTCATTGGTCCTTCTAGGAAGGTTCTGTACTTGCTGCAGCTATTTAAGGCTCTCATGACCGCACGGCCATGCGCTAGTATTGAATCTGTTACGTGCATGCGCCAGTGTGGTCATTTATGAGTGTTCAGGGACTCGGCTGAAATAAGCCCCTAGAATGCCGGCACCTCCGGCGAGGAGATTGTATGCGTGGATTTAGGGCCCCGGCTGAAATAAGCCCCTAGAATACCGGCTCCTCCGGTGAGGAGATTGTATGTTTGCATGACCACTCACTGCTCTCTGATGGGCAGTTAACCTGTGCTCCTGTGAAGTCTAACAGGGTGCAGAGCTGTCCTTTCTTGGCTACTCTGTGAGGTAACAGAGCTAGTCTATACTGCCAAATAGTGCCACCATTTACTAGCAGCAGGTTCCCCTGCACGGTGGACCCCGGGCTGCGAACGCATCAATAATAATAAACATCTATATTTACTCGGTGCGTTCCGCTAGCCCTAACACAAGTAAAATGATTTAATTATGCTCTCCTTATATAGCGTCATCATATTCCACAGCACTTTAAAGACATTTTCATCACTCTCCCCATTGGGGCTCACCATTTGAATTTCCTAACAATATCTCTTTGGAATGTGGGAGGAAACCAGAGAACCTGTAGGAAACCAAGGACAAACACAGAGAGGACATACAAACGTCATGCAGATGTTGCCCTTGGTGGGATTTAAACCCAGGACCCTACTGAGCTACCATGCTGCTTTATACACGCATATTATGACTCCTAGTAAATATTCACCTCATTTATTGTAATTAGATCAACTCGTCATAGAAATAAATGTGACGTACCGGTATCATGTATGTATTTAGAATTGGGCAATCTCCATTCTACATAGAATGATCTCTTATTTACTTGGTTTTGGCCCAAGAATGGCAAACATCCAAAATTGGAAGCAATAAATGGTGTTCCTGAGTAACATCCTTGCTGGTGCACAAAGAAACACTAAGTGAGATGAATATTTATTAAGAGCACTAGTATACATGTATAATGTACATGTGCAATCTTTTTGAAATATATGTAGTTGTACAGTATATAATCTGTATCATCTGAATAGTATATATGCTATTATCATTAGCAATATGCAACTTAATCTTGCGACTTAAAATGTTTTACAATTTTAAAGAGGGCCTTTCACAAAATTTTTCACGTTGAACTAGACACATGAAGGCTGCAGATCGGAATAAAACATGTTTTTTTTTTTGTTAGTTTTATTTTTTATTTCACCTCTCTGTTGCGGAAATATTAGCAATAAAAGTACTTGGCACTTAAAGAGTTAAAAAAAATTAAGCCCAAGTGGGTGTTTTCAGATAGTTTTCACTGTGGGCATGTACTTCTTCTCCCTGTATTATGCTAACAAATAATAAGCAGGCAGCAAAACTCAAGAGAAAGAAGAACACTCCCACAGTAGCTCAGAGGAGATTTATCAGTGTGTGAGATGTATCACACTTATGTTATGATGGGCTCAAGCAACTTGTAATCGCGCCGCAGGGAGATAAGGGCTGTCATCAGGAAAGAACAGATACGAGCAGTTTGTTCTAGGCTACTCTTGTGTGAGATGCAAAGACAAATTTCTCTGATTTCATGAGTATGACTACTTACATCTCTGGGCAGGCAGTGTAGGGGAGGGGTAATACAGCAAAGGTGACCGTCCTCGGAGAAGAGGAGAGCTGATAGAAGGGTTTCCAATAAGACACAGCTAAACTCATGTCAGCTGCCCTCTGCCCTACCGTGCCTATATCTATAAGGTGTTAGTAAGCTCTGCTTTCTAATGATGAAACAGGTTAGATCAGGAGACTACGGGCAGGCTGTATAATTACATCGCACACACCAAGAAGTCTGTTCTAAGCTATGGTGGGGCATGTTCTCTTTTCCTTTGAGTGCTGCTGACTGTTTAAGATCAATCAGCATCATGCAAGAAGAAGAAGTATAATGCCCTCTGTAAATTTTTTGTTAATAACCTCCTAGACTTACGATTAACTCACTAAGTGGCAAATAATTATATACGGTATAATATATATATATATATATATATATATATACATATATACAGTATATATATACATATACCGTATATATATATATATATATATATATATATATATATATATATATATATATATACATAGCATAAAAAAATATAATAATATAATTTGATTGCCAATATATGTGCAATGGAGAGGAGAGATAACAAAAAATTAAATGTTTTATTCTGCTTTGCAGCCACTATTACAATCTGTGTCTAGTTCAACATGTAAAAATTGGTGATAGGATATCTTTAAATTCCTTAAAATAGATGTGACTGAAAAATTAAAATTTAAATACAACCTAATTATGAGATTTTTAAATCTAAGTAAAAAAATTGGAGCAGCACTACAAAGTGGTGAGAAGACAGATTTTAATCAGCAGATGCCAGCTCAAAATGGTATAACCTTTTTCAAGAATACTTCTGCTGCCACCATTTTTTGGATCTCTGTATAAGAGGTTTTGATGATAATCTTTTCAGCATGAAAAATGCTGATTTTATTTTTCTATCTCTTGATAAAATAGACCGACAGAGAGACAGACAGACAGACAGACAGACAGACAGACAGACAGACAGACAGATAGATAGATAGATAGATAGATAGATAGATAGATAGATAGATAGATAGATAGACTTGTCGCAGTTGGTGGTCTGTCATTAATTTGGTTTGCATACATCTGAGTGCTTGCAGAGTTCTGGTTTATTCTTCTGTTTCTATATTTTGCAGTCTTAACTAGTGATGAGCGAATTTGTTTGGAAATCGATTGCGAAACATAAATTCGGCACGAATATGGCGCATTCAGACTCGTGATTGAATACACGAGCAAAATTTTCTAAAATCGAAAAAAATCAGTAACATTTGGTAAAAAGTGCAGGAAAATATTTGCGTTGCCACAAAAGTATTTTCAGCACTTTAGCAACAATGATGGTGGTGTAACATGAGTGTTTGGCACGTGTTAGATGAGGGGAGGGGGTTTTCAGAGCTTAGAGGTGCGGCTTTCTTGTAAACAGTATTTTTTTCCCCTAACTTTATGTGTGCACATAGCGGCTAGCTAATGAGGGCGCAGGGAACATCCACAATGTCCTGACACAATGGCTTGTGTCATCGGCTGCTGAAATTGTAAGGGGTTGGCAGGTCCGCTCAGTTGTCCCCTATACTCTTTCAGTGTAACTCCCCACTCTTATGTATATATATTATGTGCCTGTTTAATAATGTCTTGTTGTTTCTGTACTGTGCAATGTGTGTATCAGTAGTGTAGTGTATGTGCTGTGTTTGTAATGTCTGATGATGTTTCACCATGTTTGCTAAGTATGTTAGCTTGGGGAAAGGAACTAGTTAATTTTGTGGGCTGGGTCAGCAGCTCCTAGAGAGGAGGAAGCTGCTCTCCCCAGTCAGTGATCACGGGTATGTTGGCCAGGGCATACATGTGTTAGTGAAGGGGCACTGCCAGACTCCCAGATGGGAGAGATCAGTTGCCCTGGATCAAAGATTCATATGGACTGAAGGATTACAACACAGACCCCCAGGACTTGGGACATGGCCTTCACTGAAGGGGTCTCCGGTGCTCAGATTCCAGTGATTGGACTGCTGCGAACTTCAGCTGCTGCGGACATTGTGGGTACAGCCACTGCCAGAGTCAGGGAGAGAGCAGGAAGTCAGTGAGAAGTTGTATTTTTTGTCTACCTTTCATCCGTGTTCAATAAAAGTTATCTTCCCTGTTGGTGTACAGCTGCCTTCTGGATCCTTATTTGCCTGGACTACGGTGACCAGAAAAAGAGAAGATAACTCCTGGGGAAAAGGCTGTGACAGCCCTGTGTTGCATGTGCAAGGGTCCAGGGTGTCTGTTTACTGTGTTTTGTGGGTGAACTTGGCCAGGACTACCACCATGGTCGCCCTTGTTAAACTTGACGTAGTCGGCAGGATATACTTTCGCAGCCTTGTAAATGCAAGACCACAGGATAAAGGACTTTTGGGAACGTGTGCATCGGTAACCATGAAAGTGATGACCGAAGTTTGTGACTCTGAGCCTGAGATGTATGATTTGATGCTCGAACTAGAGAAGATGGAGCTGTCAATTGACAGTGACCCTGAGAACTGTGAGTTTGAATTTGGGACTTGTGATTTTGAAGCATCCGCCGTAAAAGAAGTAAAGATGGCGAATGTTGTTGATTTGCAAATGGTGCCAACCAATACAAAAGGTAGCGGCTGTTGGAGTGAAATCTGAAGATGGAGTTGTCTTTCGTGGGCGTCATGCAGGGGATTTGGCACCAGAAGAGAGAAAACCGCACCACGTTGTGATAAATCTATACATAAACCATAAAGCATATCATGGGTTAATGGCCGAGAGCAAAGCAATATCGCTCCCCCACTGTTACTGTCCACACCAATAGGACTCACAGGGAAACTCCAAAATACATACAAAACAAAAAAACGGAGTACAAAAATCCCAAGACTCATAATAGCTAAAAGTGATGTATATTTTATTATAACCAATAAGCAACAATAATTTGAAACATCAAAATGCTATAATGACACATATTAGACAGGAGAAATGTGGAGGAAACCTGTAGGCATGCTAGATGGTGTGGGAGAACCTAATTATCCCAAGCTAGGTATATAGAAGTACCAGTACTGGGAATACTATAGGGGAAACCCATAGTTAAAATAGGGCTGTAAAGCACATAAATGTGCAGACATACGCCTCCATATTAAATCCCAGTCTTTGAAAAAGCTGACCGCGAAACGTGCATCAGGGGGCCGCTGGTGGAACAGGGAGAATCAGTTGCCTATTACATGGGTAAGCTCTGGTATTTTACAACGTGACTGGGATTTAATATGGAGGCGTATGTCTGCACATTTATGTGCTTTACAGCCCTATTTTGACTATGGGTTTCCCCTCTTGTATTCCCAGTAGTTACATAGTTACATAGTTATTAAGGTTGAAGGAAGACTTTAAGTCCATCTAGTTCAACCCATAGCCTAACATGCCCTAACATGTTGATCCAGGGGAAGGCAAAAAAAACCCATGTGGTATGAGTAAGCTCCATCATGGGGAAAAAAATTCCTTCCCGACCCCACATACGGCAATCAGACTAGTTCCCTGGATCAACGCCTTATCAAGGAATCTAATATATATACCCTGTAATATTATACTTTTCCAAAAAGGTATCCAGTCCCCTCTTAAATTGAAGCAATGAGTCACTCATTACAACATCATACGGCAGAGAGTTCCATAGTCTCACTGCTCTTACAGTAAAGAATCCGCGTCTGTTATTATGCTTAAACCTTTTTTCCTCCAGACGTAGAGGATGTCCCCTTGTCCCTGTCACCGGTCTATGATTAAAAAGATCAGCAGAAAGGTCTTTGTACTGTCCCCTCATATATTTATACATTAACATAAGATCACCCCTTAGTCTTCGTTTTTCCAAACTTAATAGCCCCAAGTGTAATAACCTATCTTGGTATGGCAGACCCCCCAGTCCTCTAATAACCTTGGTTGCTCTTCTCTGCACCCGCTCCAGTTCAGCTATGCCTTTCTTATACACCGGAGACCAGAACTGTGCACAGTATTCTAAATGTGGTCGCACTAGTGACTTGTATAGAGGTAAAATTATGTTCTCCTCATGAGCATCTATGCCTCTTTTAATGCATCCCATTATTTTATTTGCCTTTGTAGCAGCTGCCTGACACTGGCCACTGAATATGAGTTTGTCATCCACCCATACACCCAGGTCTTTTTCATTGACGGTTTTGCCCAGAGTTTTAGAATTAAGCACATAGTTATACATCTTATTACTCCTACCCAAGTGCATGACCTTACATTTATCCCCATTAAAGCTCATTTGCCATTTGCCTGTAATATAAAATTGTCCTCCCCTGTATTGATTATCCTGCCGAGTTTAGTGTCATCTGCAAATATTGAAATTCTACTCTGAATGCCCCCTACAAGGTCATTAATAAATATGTTAAAAAGAAGAGGGCCCAATACTGACCCCTGTGGTACCCCACTACTAACCGTGACCCAGTCCGAGTGTGCTCCATTAATAACCACCCTTTGTTTCCTATCCCTGAGCCAACTCTCAACCCACTTGCACATATTTTCCCCTATCCCCATTATTCTAATTTTATGTATCAACCTTTTGTGTGGCACCGTATCAAAAGCTTTTGAAAAGTCCATATACACTACATCTACTGGGTTCCCTTGGTCCAGACCGGAACTTACCTCTTCATAGAAGCTGATCAAATTAGTCTGACATGAACGGTCCCTAGTAAACCCGTGCTGATACTGGGTCATGAGGTTATTCCTCTTCAGATACTCCAGTATAGCATCCCTTAGAATGCCCTCCAGGATTTTACCCACAGTAGAGGTTAAACTTACTGGCCTATTATTTCCGAGTTCAGTTTTTGTCCCCTTTTTGAATATTGGCACCACATTTGCTATACGCCAGTCCTGTGGTACAGACCCTGTTTTTATGGACTCTTTAAAGATTAAAAATAATGGTCTATCAATGACTGTACTTAATTCCTGCAGTACTCGGGGGTGTATCCCATCCGGGCCCGGAGATTTGTCAATTTTTGTGATTTTTAGATGCCGCCGTACTTCCTGCTGGGTTAAGCAGGTAACATTAAATTCGGAATTATTATCACTAGTCATATTGGCTGCCATGGGATTTTCTTTTGTAAATACTGATGAAAAAAAGTCATTTAGCATATTGGCTTTTTCCTCATCCTCATCCACCATTTCACCCAGACTATTTTTAAGGGGGCCAACACTATCATTTTTTAGTTTCTTACTATTTATGTAGTTAAAGAATATTTTGGGGTTATTTTTGCTCTCCCTAGCAATGAGTCTCTCTGTCTCAATCTTTGCTGCCTTGATTTGCTTTTTACATAATTTATTTAATTTTTTGTATTTATTTAATGCCTCCTCACTACCTACTTCCTTTAATTCTCTAAATGCTTTCTTTTTGTCACTTATTGCGCCCCTTACAGCTTTATTTAGCCATATTGGTTTCCTCCTATTTCTAGTATGTTTATTCCCATACGGTATATACTGTGCACAGGTCCTATCCAGGATGCTAATAAATTTCTCCCATTTTCTTTGTGTACTTTTATGTCTCAGGATATCGTCCCAGTTAATTGCACCAAGATCCTCTCTCATCCGTTGGAAATTTGCCCTCCTGAAGTTTAGTGTCCTTGTCACCCCTCTACTACACATCTTATTAAAGGAGACATGAAAACTTATTATTTTGTGATCACTATTCCCAAAGTGACCCCCAACCCTTATATTTGATATGCGGTCTGGCTTGTTGGTTAATATTAGGTCTAGCAGTGCCCCCCTTCTTGTTGGGTCCTGAACCAGTTGTGATAGGTAATTGTCTCTCATAGTTGTCAAAAACCGATTACCTTTACTGGAACTGCAGGTTTCTGTTCCCCAATCTATTTCAGGGTAGTTGAAGTCCCCCATAATAATGACTTCTCCTTGAGTCGCAGCTTCATCTATTTGCTTTACAAGGATATTCTCCATTGCTTCCATTATTTTTGGAGATTTATAACAAACCCCTATCAGTAATTTATTATTTTTTCCCCCTCCCCTTATCTCCACCCACAGGGACTCTACATTTTCATTAGATTCACCTATATTATCACGCAGGATGGGTTTTAAGGTCGATTTTACAAACAGACACACCCCACCCCCTCGCTTATCTGTACGGTCATTTCTGAAAAGGCTATAGCCCTGCAAGTTAACAGCCCAGTCATGGCTCTCATCCAGCCATGTTTCAGATATCCCCACCATGTCATAATTATGTTCCAACAACATTAGTTCTAATTCGTCCATTTTGTTGGCGAGGCTTCTGGCATTAGTATACATGCACTTGATGTTCCTCTCTGTACCTCTATTCTTTCTTAAATTACTAACTGTTCTAACCCCACCCCCCATGCCTCCGCCACCCCCAACTTCCTTATTTGTGCCCAGGTCTATATCTGCACTATCTTCCCCACCTATAAAATGAATACCCTCCCCCCATTCCCAAGTTTAAACACTCCTCCAACCTTCTAACCATTTTCTCCCCCAGCACAGCTGCACCTTCCCCATTGAGGTGCAGCCCATCCCTAGCGTAGAGCCTGCAGCCAACTGAGAAGTCGGCCCAGTTCTGCAGGAACCCAAACCCCTCCTTCCTACACCAATTCTTGAGCCACTTATTAACCTCCCTAATCTCCCGTTGCCTCTCTGGCGTGGCACGTGGTACAGGCAGTATTTCAGAAAATACCACGTTGGAGGTCCTTGCTTTCAGCTTGCAGCCTAATTCCCTGAAATCATCTTTAAGGACCTTCCACCTACCTCTAACTTTGTCATTTGTGCCAATGTGCACCATGACCGCTGGGTCCTCACCAGCCCCTCCCAGTAATCTGTCCACCCGATCAGCGATGTGTCGGACTCGAGCGCCAGGTAGGCAGCACACCGTTCGACGATCCCTGTCTTTGTGACAGATTGCCCTATCTGTTCCCCTAATAATTGAGTCCCCCACTACCAGCACCTGTCTGGCCTGCCCTGCCCTCCTATTTCCCTCCTTACTGGAGCAGTCACTCCTCCGGCTTTCAGAGGACATGCCTGGCTGCAGCAGTGCTACCCCTGTACTGGCACCCCCCTCATCTGCCAACTTAGCAAACTTATTGGGGTGTGAAAGATCAGGACTAGCCTCCCTGGCACTCTTCCCTCTACCCCGCTTTCTGAATGTCACCCAGCTACCTACTTCACTGTCCTGCAGCTCCATCCTACCATCCCCCTCCTCATCTATCCCATTGAGCATCTGCTCAGTGAGCAGAAGACTCCTCTCCATATTGTCTATGGATCTCAGTGTTGCCAGCTGCACATTTAGATCCAGTATCTGGGTTTCCAAATGCACAACGTGCTCACATCTCACACAGCAGTATGCACCCTCGACCGGCTGATCAAGGACTGCATACATGTGGCAAGATGTGCACTGGATGGCATTAACAATTGTGGAGCACATTTCCTAATGGGGATTGCACCAGACAGAAACGTTAAATAAAAATAAATACAAAGTATTAATTAACACTTGGAACAGCAATTCCTCCCTTGGAAACTCCCTGATTCCAAAGTCACTGAGTCACAAGTCACACTTACCGCCGTCCACACTTACACTCAGGTCACACTCAGCTCGCTCACACTCGCTATGCTGAAGATTTAAAGATTTTTTTTTCCCTCTATTTCCCTTCAACAACAAGCCACCTTGCTGTTCAAATGCACTTCCAAAAAAGGGTAGTAGTGGTACTTCTATATACCTAGCTTGGGATGATTATGTTCTCCCACACCATCTAGCATGCCTACAGGTTTCCTCCACATTTCTCCTGTCTAATATGTGTCATTATAGCATTTTGATGTTTCAAATAATTGTTGCTTATTGGTTATAATAAAATATACATCACTTTTAGCTATTATGAGTCTTGGGATTTTTGTACTCCGTTTTTTTGTTTTGCACATTGTGATAAATGCCCACCCAAAATGGGTGCTGGTGAAAAAGCAGCTGCCAACTTCCCAACCTAACCAGGAGAAATGGGAGGAGCAGCAGAAGATGACCTCACCCACGAATGGGTGGCACCCGAAGGAACCCGACAGTGTTTCTGTGAAGTAGACGCCATTGCCGCCTGACATGGAGAGGAATATTATGTCTTTCTGTGCGGCGGCCACCAGAATTAGAGATGGTCCAAGGCCCGGGTGGAGGAAGGCCTGAAGTTCGAACTCTGGTGGTCTGAAAAATTTGAGGAGCGGCCCTTGTTCTGGCGGCCGCACCAGCCACCTGTGGAAGCCGAGAACTCCAAGGAATATGAAGGCCTGGTGACATCCATACTGGAACCTGCAGGCATACAAAAGACTCTGGAAGCGGCCCTGCGGGGCATCATGGCGGTCACAATTGCTGACCCTGGCGGCCGCATTAAAGGACTACCAATGGGCACGGTAGTGAGTAAAAACCCCCACCTGGTTCTGCTACCCTGCACCCAGCTCACCTGCTTCCCATGGCTCTGCCGTCTTCACAGGAGCTGTTCTGTCGGACCCCTCCATCCTTGTCTGCAGCAGCGATGTCCCCTGAGCTTCCTCCAGTTGAACCTTGTCAGCTGACGACCATGGCCTGCGCGCAGGGGAATCCAAAGCGCCCATCGTTACGGAGGCCCAGTGGATTCATGGGGTAATCCGGGAGAAGAGGTGGAGCGAGCGCCGCATCCGTGAAGACCTACAGGGCCATGGCGGAGGAACCGCAGCAGACGGGATGACCAGTGGCCTCATCAGGTATTTGAATCGCAACAAAGGCTATAGCTTTGTACAGGAGCTGGAGACCGGGGCCAAGGTCTACATAAATGCTGGCTCCCTTATGTTCTGTGGTCCCCTATGAGAGGGGGACTACGTTTCTTTTATAAAGAAGCAAGGACTCCGGGGGCCTTACGCAGTGGCCGTCAAACTAGCCTCTGACTGAGAGACCGGTCCAGCACCGGATACCTCAGGTGTGGAACGGCCAGATGCTACCGATGCAGTTGCCCTGGCCACATAGGAGAGAGCTTTGCCTCAGGGCAGTGAGGTGGCTGCAGATGTGTCAACAGAGCCAGAGGCTCAAGGAGCTACAGGACCACCTTTGGAGGGAGTGCGGAGCCGGAAGAACAGTGGGGACGCCTCCTCCAGTGAGTCCTCGTCTAATGCTTATGTGATGGTACAGGGCCCAAATGCAGCCCAATGTGCAACTCAGCAGCCATGCACAGACTGATTGGCTCCTTTAAGAAAATTGTGTTGGTGCCAGTTGCACTCTATGAAGCAGGATCTGGGGAGTGTTCCAAAACCCTGAGAGGGAAGTCAGCCCTGCATGGTTCCTAAAGACAGTGGCATCTGATGTGGCCATATGTTAGCTGCCATGATTGTTTGTTTCCCTCTCCCCCCAGTTTTGTTTACACCTGGTTGGGGTCCCCCCTGCTTAATCACGGGACCAGGACCGTATGGGGTTAGTAGTGGTGGACTCCAGATGTGACTGCTGGACTGCCTAACCCTGAACTTTGCTCCACTTTAACCCTTGGACTGGCCCCATGTTTATAAATGCAGCCCATCACCATTAAAAGGCCTGTGATCTGCTAAGAGGAGGGAGAGGTAGACTATCCTCAGAAGGACCAGGGTCACATGGACCCCTACACAACAGAAGGGCTGTCGGGTCTGAGTGAGGCCCACTTTAAAGACTTTGGCCACAACGTTTTTCTATAGACCCAATTGCAGAGAGACTGCGACAATGTTGTTACACATTTTGCCAAAGTTGCCATGGACGGGGACAGCAATGTTTAATGAGGAGGGGAGTGTAAGGCAGAGGTGTCAAACTGCATTCCTCGAGGGCCGCCAACAGGTCATGTTTTCAGGATTTCCTTAGCATTCCACAAGGTGCTGGAATCATTCTGTGCAGGTGATTAAATTATCACCTGTGCAATACAAGTAAATCCTGAAAACATGACCTGTTGACGGTCCTCGAGGAATGCAGTTTGACACCTCTGGTGTAAGGGGTTGGCAGGTCCCCTCAGTTGCGCCCTCTCCTGTTTCAGTGTGATCCCCCTGTGCACTCTTATGTACATATATTATGTGCCTGTTTATTAATGTCTTGTTTCTGTACTGTGCAATGTGTGCATCAGTAATGTAGTGTATGTGCTGTGTTTGTAATATCTGATAATGTTTCACCATGTTTCTTAAATGTATATTAGCTTAAGGAAAGGAACTACTTAATTTTGTGGGCTGAGTCAGTAGCTCCTAGAGAGGAGGAAGCTGCTGTCCCCAGTCAGTGAGCCCGGGTACGTAGACCAGGGAAGACGTGTGTTACTGAAGGGACACTGCCAGACTCCCAGATGGGAGAGATCTGTTGCCCCATATCAAAGATTCATATGGACTGAAGGATTACAACACAGGCCCCCAGGACTTGGGACAGGGTCTTCGCTGAAGGTGTCTCCGTTGCCCAGATTCCAGCGATTGGACTAGGGCGAACTTTGGCTGCTGCGGTCATTACGGGTACGGCCGCTGCCAGAGTCAGGGAGAGAGCAAGAAGCCAGTGATAAGTTGTCTTTTTGTCCACCTTTCATCCGTGTTCAATAAAATGTATCTTCCCTGTTGGAGTACAGCTGCCTTCTGGATCCTTATTTGCCTGAACTACGGTGACCAGAGGAAGAATAAGTAACTCCTGGGAAAAAGGCTGTGACAACCCTGTGTTGCATGTGGAAAGGGCCGGGGTGTCTGTGGACTGTGTTTTGTGGGTGAACACGGCCAGGACTACCATCTCAGTCACCCTTGTTACAAAATCACATGTCTGTAAATAACGTCATACAGAAAAGCACATCTCACTTTCAAATGGATTGCAGCATCTAGTGTGTTATAAAAGCCTGTTCCAGAGACCACCCAAAACTTTTTCTGTTACTAGTGTCATACAGTAGGGAACATCTCACTTTCAAATTGTAGCATCTAGTGTGTTATAGAGGCCACAGAAAAATTCTTCTCTTACTAATATCATATAGTAGGGGACATCTCACTTTAATATAGTTTGTAGCATCTAGTGTGTTATAGAGGCCTGATCCAGAGGCCACAGAAAAATTATTCTGTTACTAACATCATACAGTAGGGGACATCTCACTTTCAAATAGTTTGTAGCATCTAGTGTGTTATAGAGGCCTGATCTAAAGGCCACAGAAAAATTCTTCTGTTACTAATATCATATAGTAGGGGACATCTCACTTTAATATAGTTTGTAGCATCTAGTGTATTATAGAGGCCTGATCCAGAGGCTACCAAAACATTCTTCTGTTACTAATGTCATATAGTAGGGGACAACATCTCACTTTCAAATTATTTGTAGCATCTAGTGTGTTATAGAGACCTGATCCAGAGGCCACAGAAAAATTCTTCCGTTACTAACATCATACAGTAGGGGACATCTGACTTTGCATTTGTTTGTAGCATCTAGTGTGTTATAGAGGCCTGATCCAGAGGCCACCAAATAATTCTTCTGTTACTAATGTCATACAGTAGGGGACATCTCACTTTCAAATTGTTTGCAGCATATCTTCTTTGTCATAAAGGTCTCATCCACACTCAAACAACTCTTTCTTCTGTGACTAGCGCAAATCTGTATGCAATTTTTCACCTTGTCATTTACTGCCGCTGAAATTCAGCTGTTTGCGGAGCTGTTGCAGAGTTAAAAATTTAATTTTTTGTTGTTAATACTGTGCTCCTATCATGCTATCTGAGCAACATGACTGGGAAAAAGCGAGGCCATGGTGGAAGGGGAATTAGGCTTGATGTTCAAGGTGTACATGGGGTAGGTGGTAATGTTTGTGATAGCACTAGTGAACCAACAGCGTCAAGTCCTATGCAAAGACAACTGACAACTTCTGTTACTGGACATGCTTCTCTGCTACCTTTCTTTGGCAGACGCACAGCGGTACATCTTTTTGATGAGATCCAGAGAGAACATGTGATCGACTGGATGGCAAGTGCAGCTTCAAGTGGCATCTCCTCCTCTTCCTCCACCTTAACAACACACCCAGTACAGTCCAAAGAGATGGCACCCGAATTACCCTTGCTTCCCTCCACATCCTAACTCTCCAACAGCACAACTGACTGTATGGAACCAGAAATAGGTGAGTGCCATGGTCATCAGAAGTGTGCTCAAAAGCTTCACAGAGTCAAGAGAAGGAAATCTGCACCAATGCACAATTTATTTTAGCTTGGATCTGGTGCAGGAAGAAGTAGGGTCCGAGCAACATCCTTACCCTCGTCAACAGATGTTAATGCAGTGCCCCAGAGTCCTGGTCGTTGCAGTACTGTGGCTCCGCCACTATGGGGAGCTATGGTGCGTCTGATGGCACTGAAGGAGTTCATCTGATCAGGCATCCCAGACACCAAGACATTTCACAGTCGGGCCTCCGGGGGGAGCTAAGGGTTCTATTCATTAGGCCACTCCCCACCATAGTGGGTAAACTGGGGGTCAGGCAGGAAGTTAGAGGAGAAAGCTGACTGGGTTGGAACCAGGCAACACCTTGTAGCAGAGGGTGTTGTGGGGGAAGATACAGTAGGGTCTCTGTCAGGGGTGGGATCCTGACAGAGGCTTGGCAACTTGAACGAACGTAACGGGACCGTGCCTGCTCCGGGTAGTGGCGGTGCCCAAGGAAGGACTAGAAGAGAGATAGATTGTGCTGAGTGAGAAACGAGATCACGCAAAAGGAGAAATACCAGTAGGGGTCGTGCTGTAAGACCGAGGCAACATCCTACTGAGGCGCACTACCGGTGGCCGGAACGCCGAGGGAGTATAATAACATTCAGCTTCAAGCAATACTCCAAACAGCGGCAGGACAGTCAGTCTAAGGCGGGCTGTCTCACTTAAATCACCTATGCAGTCTTGGGGGGCAACTTGTGGAGAGGGGCGACTCTAGGGTCCCGGAAGAGCTCCGAGCCTACCCATCAAACGGGTGCCGTCTCAACCAGAACACCAGGGAGGGACGGAGGATTAGCAGAACATCATCTAATTGAGTTGTGAGGGAACTTAAGAAACAGACACAACAGTTGTGGGGACTTTCCGTAAGCACAGCAGGGAAGGACCACAACACATAGCGCTAGAAGGAAGGCACCGATTTCCACCTGTGAAGAGAACTCTGGAGGTGCCATTGGACCGGCCGGACTTGCGCAGCCTGGTGAACCGTATTCTGGACTGAGGACCCAGAGATCTTCAGTAAAGAGGTAAAGAGACTGCAACCTGGTGTCCTCGTTATTTACTGCACTGCACCACTACAGCCTCATCACCATCATCCGTTATACCTATTCCACTGTGTGCCCCACGGCAGGGTCACGGACCGGGGCCTAGCCACCGTGACAACCCCAGAGCAGAGACTCAGAGGCCCGGCACCGGGTACCCCTCGGCCCTGCGGCAGTGGGGGCGCTACAACTTGGCGTCACGAACAGGATCTACTTAAGCCTGAAGAATCGGGTCATGTGTGCCTTGGAACTGTGATTTGTTGTGCTTGGACTGTACTTTATTGCAAAGACTGTGCTGTGTTGTTTACCGCCAAAAGTTCCCGCCAAAAACCGCCGCCATTGCTACACCAAAGAAGAAGGGGGGCGTGCCATGGGAGGGGACTACCAAAGTGGCGCCAGAAGCGGCGACCGCCCCCTGCACCTCTTGCTGCAAAGCGAAGACCTGCCCCAAAGCAGAGGGCGACCCCTTGGTTTGCAGCGGCGGGAAGCGGGTGACGGAGAAGCTCGACCTCGGAGAATTGGCGGAGTCAGGTGCATGCACTGCCACCGACTATCAGGTAGCGATGACGAACAGCAAGTGCCTGAACGAGGAAGGAGCGATCCCGGCTTGTCCTCTTCCACCAGAGGCGGACCTACGTCCACTGCAGCGGAAGGATCTGAATTCCTTGGAACCGGCCGCGGAGCTGAACCTACTCATCCCGTCCTCGGAGCTAGTGGAGGAGGAACCATGGTGGGCGGAGCCACACCCGGGGACCGCGGTGGAGGAGCCGCGGTCTGGACTGCAGCCGACTCCAGCGTCCTCGTTGAGGGACCGGGTCGACATCGGTGGAATCAAAACAGGCGCAGGTATGGAAGACGCCCCAGCTCCCTCGCTCGATCCCGCTCCCGCGACCGGCCCTCACCCCAGTAAAAGCTGTCTCCGCTCGGCAGAGTTAATGGTGTTACCTCCTGATGCAATGGGGAAGCTGGTACCGCCGCTGCCGACTAGGATGGGAGAACCCATAGACGTGGGGCCAGATGGGGTGATCCTCCAGTGGGACACCCCCCAGGTTGGGCCAAATGGAGTTCGGGAAGAAGGATTCACCCTTGCTGTACTTACCTGGGAACAATACAAACAATGCTTGATCTTACATTGGAAACGGCAAAAAGAGGCAGAACCGACTGACCCACCGAGGGCGCAACCATCGCCTCTTGTATGTGATGACAGGGATATGGTAAAGCGGGGCACTGTATTGACCTTCCACCCGAGGAGGGGATGGGGTTCCATACAGGAACCGGGGTTACCAACTGACGTCTTTGTTGCCAGTTGCAACGTGAAGACTCCCTGCTGCGGCCGAAGTGGTGACCCATTGAAAAAAGGGGATCAGGTGACTTACACCCGTCATCGGAATGCATGCAGATGGTATGCCCGGAATGTGCGCCACTGTGGGCCTGGGAGAGTGTCATCTGTTACTTCAACCATGATGGAACCAGACGTGATGGATCTTACCAATATTGCCGCCGTACGTCTCATTGCAGCGACTGAGCTGGCAGCTAGAGTCCGCCTTCAGGTTCAGACATCGGGAGGTCTGACTGCACCAGGGAGGTCCGCCAGTGACACTGGTGCGGCATCGGCTGCTGACCAAGGATCGAAGCCTGTACAGTCGGAAGGTGTCCACTTTCGGCTGATGTCTTGTGATTTGCTATAAGGATAAACCTCGATACCCTGAACATGTAAATAGTTAACTGTTTCCCTACTGTTTTGCTGCTAAAACCCGTCCAGGATTAACTCTCAAGGGGATTCCTCTGTTGACCCGGGATCCCTATTGTTTTGTTTTTTGTTTGATTTTTCCAAGTTTTTGCACAAAGTTTCCAGAACTGCTGAAATCATGAACAGTGCATGATCCGAACTTCTTGTACATAGTTTGCACCTTATTAAAGGTGCTCCCTACTGGTTTTACTTAAAGAAGGACTCTTTGTGAAGATACCACACTGGAACCTTTGTTAAGTATGGACTGGTAGCTTGAGAAGGCGTGCTACCTCATAGAGACTTAGTCCCCTCTTAAAGGGGATGTTCATTTGTCGCACTTAAATGATGATATTGCTTTAAGATAGGTAGCAATAATGTTTGACGAAAGAAAATGATGATAATGTTTACGTGAGTAAGTTATATGTGTTCAGCTAGTTAATTGTGAAGAAATGCTGATGATGCTCTCTAAAAAGTGAAAGATAATAGAAGGATGCAGTGGGCCCGTAGGGGTAGACGTGGTGTCCAGCATGCATGTTAGTGAGAAAAATAATGAGAAGGTTTGATGTTGTGTAAAGAAAATGGTTGATTACGTTGACAGATAATTAGGATAGAAGGTAAACCCTGAGTCCTCATAGGAGCCATATAGAGATGGCTCAGTGCTCTTAAACTGAAAGTATGTTATGCTCTATACTGTGTATAGTAGTTGAAAAGACAGAAGGCTCGGGCTGAAAGGAGCGGTCCTGTAAGAAAGGAGAGGCAGTAGGTCTGGCGCCGTTAGGACAGGCGGTCCTGCAGATTTAAAGAAGGAGAATGGAAAAGTTAAATTGCCTTATAATGTGATTATAAGAAGGCCTTTAGTGGATACAGAGTGTATGTCCTTAAAGGCAATGTTAAATTATTGTTCAGCAATTTTGCACTTAGTAGAATACCCGGTTGGGTAAAAAGGGGAGTTATTTGTAGCATGTTGCTATGACCTTTAACCATGTTTGTAACGTTCAAGTGTCCTCACCTCCCATAAAGGGAAGCTCTGTTTAAGTATACTTAATGTTCTTGCACTCAACAAAATTGTATGTCTTTTTGCTAACTTGTATTGTTGTTTTCTTCCCAGTCCCGGAGTACTGTGTTTAACCAGGGGGGAGTGCAGCGCCCCAGAGTCCTGGTTGTTGCAGTACTGTGGCTCCGCCACTATGGGGAGCTATGGTGCGTCTGATGGCACTGAAGGAGTTCATCTGATCAGGTATCACAGACACCAAGACATTTCACAGTCGGGCCTCCGGGGGGAGCTAAGGGTTCTATTCATTAGGCCACTCCCCACCATAGTGGGTAAACTGGGGGTCAGGCAGGAAGTTAGAGGAGAAAGCTGACTGGGTTGGAACCAGGCAACACCTTGTGGCAGAGGGTGTTGTGGGGGAAGATACAGTAGGGTCTCTGCCAGGGGTGGGATCCTGACAGAGGCTTGGCAACTTGAACGAACGTAACGGGACCGTGCCTGCTCCGGGTAGCGGCGGTGCCCAAGGAAGGACTAGAAGAGAGATAGATTGTGCTGAGTGAGAAACGAGATCACGCAAAAGGAGAAATACCAGTAGGGGTCGTGCTGTAAGACCGAGGCAACATCCTACTGAGGCGCACTACCGGTGGCCGGAACGCCGAGGGAGTATAATAACATTCAGCTTCAAGCAATACTCCAAACAGCGGCAGGACAGTCAGTCTAAGGCGGGCTGTCTCACTTAAATCACCTATGCAGTCTTGGGGGGCAACTTGTGGAGAGGGGCGACTCTAGGGTCCCGGAAGAGCTCCGAGCCTACCCGTCAAACGGGTGCCGTCTCAACCAGAACACCAGGGAGGGACGGAGGATTAGCAGAACATCATCTAATTGAGTTGTGAGGGAACTTAAGAAACAGACACAACAGTTGTGGGGACTTTCCGTAAGCACAGCAGGGAAGGTGTTGTGGATTCTGTTTGCGGGCTCCCTCTGGTGGTTACTGCTGGTACTGGGTGACTTTGGTGGGTTGCGGCCTTTGGTTTCCATCTGTCCATCAGAGGCTGGGTGTTTCCTATTTTACCTGGCCTCTCTGTCATTTCCCTTGCCGGCTATCAATGTGTTCAGATGTGCTCTGTTTGGTTCCTGCCTACCTGCTCCCAGATCTTTCAGGATAAGCTAAGTGCTGATTTTCAGTTGTTTGGTTTTTTGTCCAGCTTGCTTAGAATGTCTTTTTGTTAGCTGGTTGCTCTAGTGGACTGAGGTTCTCCCCATGTGCCATGAGTTGGCACATGGGTTCTTGTAATCTCAGGATGGTTTTTTGATTAGGGTTTTTTGCTGACCGCTCAGTCCCCTTTTGTGTCATTCTGCTTTCTAGTTTTCAGCGGGCCTCTATTTGCTAAAGCTATATACATCATCTCTATGTGTGTGCCTTCCTCTCATTTCACCGTCAATACATGTGGGGGGCAACTATATCTTTGGGGTTAATTCCTCTGGAGGCAAGTGAGGTCTTTGTTTTCTCTGCAGTACTAGTTAGCTCTTAGGCTGGTGCGTGGCGTCTAGAACCAACGTAGGCACGCTCCTTGGCTATCTCTAGTTGCGTTTGTCAGGCGTAGGGCAGCGGTCAGCCCAGGTTCCATTACCCTAGAGCTCGTCCGATATTTATTATACTTTGCTCATCCTGTGCTATCCCTAGCCATTGGGGATTCATGACAGTATAGCCGGCCCACAAAGTGTTAATTGTTTGGGCTGAAGCAGGAGAAAAAGAAGTGTTCAAGGAAAATTTTTTTTTTTTTTTCTTCAGAGTTTTGCTGCCTTGCCCTTAATTGCTGTCTAGCTGCTTCTTACCTCCTCTTAACCCTTGAATGGCTCTGATCTTAGCTGTTTATCATGGATGTCCAGAGTTTGGCTTCCAGCCTGAGTAATCTCGCGGCAAAGGTTCAAAACATACAGGATTTCGTTGTTCACACTCCCATGTCTGAACCTAGAATTCCTATTCCAAAGTTTTTTTCTGGAGATAGATCTACCTTCCTGAATTTCAGGAACAATTGTAAATTGTTTCTCTCTTTGAAATCTCGCTCCTCTGGAGACCCTGCTCAACAGGTCAAGATTGTTATATCGTTCCTACGGGGCGACCCTCAGAATTGGGCATTTGCATTGGCACCAGGGGATCCTGCATTGCTCAGTGTGGATGCGTTTTTTCTGGCATTGGGATTGCTCTATGAGGAACCTAACCTAGAGATTCAGGCTGAAAAGGCTTTATTAGCCCTCTCTCAGGGGCATGATGAAGCGGAAATATATTGTCAGAAATTTCGGAAATGGTCGGTGCTTACTCAGTGGAATGAGTGCGCCCTGGCTGCAAACTTCAGAAATGGTCTTTCTGAGGCCATTAAGGATATTATGGTGGGGTTCCCTGTGCCTACAGGTCTGAATGAGTCTATGGCTATGGCCATTCAGATTGATCGGCGTTTACGGGAGCGCAAACCCGTGCACCAGTTGGCGGTGTCTTCTGAACAGGCACCTGAGACTATGCAATGTGATAGAATTCAGTCCAGAAGTGAACGGCAAAATTATAGGCGGAAAAATGGTTTGTGTTTTTATTGTGGTGATTCAGCTCATGTTATATCAGCATGCTCTAAACGCACAAAAAGGGTTGATACATCTTTTGCCATTGATACTCTGCAGTCTAAGTTCATTTTGTCTGTGACTGATTTTTTCACTGTCTTCCATTTCCGTCGATACCTATGTGGATTCAGGCGCTGCCCTGAGTCTTATGGATTGGTCATTTGCTAAACGCTGCGGTTTTAGTCTAGAGCCTCTGGAAGTTCCTATTCCTCTGAAAGGAATTGATTCTACACCATTGGCTATGAATAAACCGCAGTATTGGACACAAATGACCATGCGCATGACTCCCGTTCATCAGGAGGTGATTCGCTTCCTTGTACTGTATAATTTACATGATGTACTAGTGCTTGGTCTGCCATGGTTACAAACTCATAATCCTGTCCTGGACTGGAAAACAATGTCTGTGCTAAGCTGGGGATGTCACGGGGTTCATGATGATGCACCTCCGATTTCTATAGCTTCATCTACTCCTTCGGAGATCCCTGCGTTTTTGTCGGATTATAGGGATGTTTTTGAGGAGCCTAAGCTCAATTCGCTCCCTCCCCATAGAGAGTGTGACTGTGCTATAGAATTGATTCCTGGCAGTAAGTTCCCTAAGGGTCGTTTATTTAATCTGTCACTGCCAGAGCATACTGCTATGCGGAATTATATTAAGGAGTCCTTGGAAAAGGGACATATTCGTCCATCTTCGTCCCCTCTGGGAGCAGGTTTTTTTTTCGTGGCAAAAAAAGATGGTTCTCTGAGGCCTTGTATAGATTATCGCCTTCTGAATAAGATTACAGTCAAATACCAGTATCCATTGCCATTATTTACTGATTTGTTTGCTCGCATTAAGGGGGCTAGGTGGTTCACTAAAATAGATCTTCGTGGTGCGTATAATCTGGTGCGGATAAAACAGGGTGATGAGTGGAAAACCGCATTTAATACGCCTGAGGGCCATTTTGAGTATTTGGTAATGCCTTTTGGACTCTCCAATGCTCCGTCAGTCTTTCAGTCCTTTATGCACAATATTTTCCGTGAATATCTGGATAAGTTTATGATTGTGTATTTGGATGATATTTTGGTGTTTTCTGATGACTGGGAGTCTCATGTTCTACAGGTCAGGAAGGTGTTTCAAGTTTTGCGGGCCAATTCTCTGTTTGTGAAGGGCTCAAAGTGTCTCTTCGGAGTCCAGAAGATTTCTTTTTTGGGGTACATTTTTTCTCCTTCTACTATTGAGATGGATCCCGTTAAGGTTCAGGCTATTTGTGACTGGACACAACCTACATCTGTTAAGAGCCTTCAGAAGTTCTTGGGGTTTGCTAATTTTTATCGTCGGTTCATTGCTAATTTTTCCAGTATTGTTAAACCTTTGACTGATTTGACTAAAAAGGGTGCTGATGTTGCTGATTGGTCTCCTGCGGCTGTGGAGGCCTTTCGGGAACTTAAGCGCCGGTTTTCTTCTGCTCCTGTGTTGTGTCAACCAGATGTTTCACTTCCTTTCCAGGTGGAGGTTGATGCTTCCGAGATTGGAGCGGGGGCGGTTTTGTCACAGAGAAGTTCTAATGGCTCGGTGATGAAGCCATGTGCTTTCTTCTCTAGAAAATTCTCGCCCGCCGAGCGCAATTATGATGTGGGTAATCGGGAGCTTTTGGCCATGAAGTGGGCATTTGAGGAGTGGCGTCATTGGCTTGAGGGTGCTAAACATCGCGTGGTGGTCTTGACTGATCACAAGAATCTCACTTACCTTGAGTCTGCCAGGCGTTTGAATCCTAGACAGGCTCGTTGGTCGTTATTTTTTTCTCGTTTCAATTTCGTGGTTTCATACCTGCCAGGTTCAAAGAATGTGAAGGCAGATGCTCTTTCCAGGAGTTTTGTGCCTGACTCCCCTGGAGACACTGGGCCTGCTGGTATCCTTAGGGATGGGGTAATATTGTCCGCCGTATCCCCAGACTTGCGACGCGCATTGCAGGAGTTTCAGGTGGATAAACCGGATCGATGTCCACCAGAAAGACTGTTTGTTCCGGATGATTGGACCAGTAGAGTCATCTCCGAGGTCCATTCTTCTGTGTTGGCTGGTCATCCTGGAATATTTGGTACAAGAGACTTGGTGGCCAGGTCTTTTTGGTGGCCTTCCTTGTCTAGGGATGTGCGTACCTTTGTGCAGTCTTGTGAAGTGTGTGCTCGAGCTAAGCCTTGCTGTTCACGGGCTAGTGGGTTGTTGTTATCCTTGCCCATCCCGAAGAGGCCTTGGACGCACATTTCCATGGATTTTATTTCTGATCTCCCGGTTTCACAGAAAATGTCCGTTATCTGGGTTGTGTGTGACCGCTTTTCTAAGATGGTTCATTTGGTGCCCTTGCCTAAGTTGCCCTCCTCCTCTGAGTTGGTTCCTTTGTTTTTTCAGAACGTGGTTCGTTTGCATGGGATTCCGGAGAATATCGTTTCTGACAGGGGATCCCAGTTTGTGTCTAGATTTTGGCGGACGTTTTGTGCCAAGATGGGCATTGATTTGTCTTTCTCGTCTGCATTCCATCCTCAGACGAATGGCCAGACGGAGCGAACTAATCAGACCTTGGAAACTTATTTGAGGTGTTTTGTTTCTGCTGATCAGGATGACTGGGTTGCTTTTTTGCCACTGGCCGAATTTGCTCTTAATAATCGGGCTAGTTCGACCACGTTGGTCTCTCCTTTTTTTTGTAATTCGGGGTTTCATCCTCGTTTTTCCTTCTCTTCGGATTGTCCTGGAGTGGACGTGGTGGTGGACAGGCTACATCACATTTGGAATCAGGTGGTGGACAATTTGAAGTTATCTCAGGAGAAGACTCAGCAGTTTGCTAATCGCCGTCGCCGCGTGGGTCCCCGACTTCTTGTTGGGGACTTGGTGTGGTTGTCTTCTCGTTTTGTCCCTATGAGGGTCTCTTCTCCTAAGTTCAAGCCTCGGTTCATCGGTCCTTATAGGATCTCGGAGATTCTTAACCCTGTATCTTTCCGTTTGGATCTCCCAGCATCGTTCGCTATTCATAATGTGTTCCATCGGTCGTTGTTGCGGAGGTATGAGGTGCCTGTTGTTCCTTCGGTCGAGCCTCCTGCTCCGGTGCTGGTGGAGGGAGAATTGGAGTATGTTGTTGAAAAGATCTTGAATTCTCGTGTTTCCAGACGCAAACTCCAGTATTTGGTTAAGTGGAAGGGTTATGGTCAGGAGGACAATTCCTGGGTGGTCGCCTCCGATGTTCATGCGACTGATTTGGTCCGCGCCTTCCATAGAGCTCACCCTGATCGCCCTGGGGGTTCTCGTGAGGGTTCGGTGACCCCTCCTCAAGGGGGGGGTACTGTTGTGGATTCTGTTTGCGGGCTCCCTCTGGTGGTTACTGCTGGTACTGGGTGACTTTGGTGGGTTGCGGCCTTTGGTTTCCATCTGTCCATCAGAGGCTGGGTGTTTCCTATTTTACCTGGCCTCTCTGTCATTTCCCTTGCCGGCTATCAATGTGTTCAGATGTGCTCTGTTTGGTTCCTGCCTACCTGCTCCCAGATCTTTCAGGATAAGCTAAGTGCTGATTTTCAGTTGTTTGGCTTTTTGTCCAGCTTGCTTAGAATGTCTTTTTGTTAGCTGGTTGCTCTAGTGGACTGAGGTTCTCCCCATGTGTCATGAGTTGGCACATGGGTTCTTGTAATCTCAGGATGGTTTTTTGATTAGGGTTTTTTGCTGACCGCTCAGTCCCCTTTTGTGTCATTCTGCTTTCTAGTTTTCAGAGGGCCTCTATTTGCTAAAGCTATATACATCATCTCTATGCGTGTGCCTTCCTCTCATTTCACCGTCAATACATGTGGGGGGCAACTATATCTTTGGGGTTAATTCCTCTGGAGGCAAGTGAGGTCTTTGTTTTCTCTGCAGTACTAGTTAGCTCTTAGGCTGGTGCGTGGCGTCTAGAACCAACGTAGGCACGCTCCCTGGCTATCTCTAGTTGCGTTTGTCAGGCGTAGGGCAGCGGTCAGCCCAGGTTCCATCACCCTAGAGCTCGTCCGATATTTATTATACTTTGCTCATCCTGTGCTATCCCTAGCCATTGGGGATTCATGACAGGAAGGACCACAACACATAGCGCTAGAAGGAAGGCACCGATTTCCACCTGTGAAGAGAACTCTGGAGGTGCCATTGGACCGGCCGGACTTGCGCAGCCTGGTGAACCGTATTCTGGACTGAGGACCCAGAGATCTTCAGTAAAGAGGTAAAGAGACTGCAACCTGGTGTCCTCGTTATTTACTGCACTGCACCACTACAGCCTCATCACCATCATCCGTTATACCTATTCCACTGTGCGCCCCACGGCAGGGTCACGGACCGGGGCCTAGCCACCGTGACAACCCCAGAGCAGAGACTTAGAGGCCCGGCACCGGGTACCCCTCGGCCCTGCGGCAGTGGGGGCGCTACATTAACCCCAGGGGGGAGGTGATCCTAGTGAGACTCAGATATCTGAAGCTGATGCGGATTGTACTGTGCTGTCAGGGCAGGAAGAGGAGGAGGGTGCCTCAAGGGGCAAGGAATGTGATAACACAGAAGATGTGTCATGTGGTTACCGCAAAGGAGCAGAGTCAGAATACCGCAGCCTCTGGTTGCTCCTATGAATTACTTTTCCAGTGTATTAAACGTGTCTATTTCTTCCAGCAGAACAGGGGTTAATCAGCCATATTGGAAAACTCCTACTTTCAGCTGTACTCAGTTAGCCACTCCAATTTCCCTATAAAATCTGGGCTCAATTACCAAGTGGATGTCACAGTTAGCATTTGTTGCATGATATTGGAGTGGGAGAAGATGGGTTTGAGAAGGAGAACTGGAAGAGTTTATTAGCGACTGTTGTCTGGTTTGTACTCTTGGAAATTCCTTATCTTTCCCTGTTTTGCTTTCTTCCCCCTCTCTACACACCCTGTTGAATACCTCTGTTATATGTGAGTGGAGTTTTCAGTTTACCCTTGTCTTTGTTACCCTGTCTGTCGGGTTGGTGCACTGCGGTGCACAGTAGCGCCTCTCTTCCCTGGGTGAGGGAAAGGAACAGATGATGGGCTGCTCTAGGACATAGGGCAAGGGCAAAGGCCCTGGCATCTTCGCCATATGAAGTATCGCGGGGAGCAGGGTGAGCTAGGGCACCCACCTAATGTTAGGACCAGGAAAGGTACCCCTTGTCCCAGGTCACTAGCCAGTCGAATCGTCATGATGATGATGATGCTGTTAGATTCCTTCTGATGTGAACATAGAAACACACAGCTGAGTAGGTCATCTGAGGAGAAAGATGAGGAAGTTATGTTGTGCCGTACATTGCAGACAAGTAGTGATGCAGCCATGACAAGCAGTGCATCGACCAGCAGGGTCCGTGGGTCTGCAGCTTGCAGGGGTGGCAAGGGTTACCTAGCCTTGGCATATTTTGACACTGCAAAGAATGAGCCAAGTCACATAGTTTGCCAACTTTGCAAAAAAAACTGAGTAGAGGCAAAAAGTGTAATAATTTGACTACTACATGTATGAACCTTCACATGCGCAATCAACATGCATTACTCTGGGAATCCCACTGTGCTAAAATGCAGACCAGCAGACCTCAACACCCATCAGCCACCCAATCAATCGCATCTGCTGCTTCTTCCTCCTCTGTTACCATGCCAACTATTAAGACGCAGGTTTGCGACTGCTGAACTTCTGCTCCAGTCGCGTTGACTGAGGGCCTGCCATGAGCTGTAACGGAAGTGGACATGCCTGATGTTTTTGACTGATCTCAGAGAATAAGCACACCACAAGTTTCTCAATCCACATCACCTCCTGCACCTCTCTCACGGTCCAGCAGTTTGTCTGGTTCACCGTACTCTGCCCTCTCTCAGCACTGCAGCCAACCCACGGTACCGCAGTTGTGGTCGCTTAAAAGATTGTTTCCTCCTACGCATGACAAAGCTAAGAGGATGAACTCCACATCTCCAATTTGTTCGCCACGGAAATGCTGCCTTTCCGCCTGATAGATACAGTCAGTTTCTGAAAGCTAATGGCCGTTGCAGTCCCCTCAGTACCAATTGCCCAGTCATCATTACTTTTCTAAGAAAGATGTGCATGCGCAACACCAGCATGTTGCAGACAACATCACCCATTCATTCCTTGCCTAAACCTCTGTCTGCCAGGGTGCATTTCACCACAGACACTAGGACGAGTAAGCATGGCCAAGGGCATTACATTTTGCTGGCTGGGCACTGGGTGACTCTGGTGGCTTTGGGGGCAGTCTTGGAATCTCTAATGCTTGCATGACAAACCTGCGCATTTAACACTTTATCCACTGATTCTGCCTCCTCCTCTATCTCCTCTATTGCCTCCACCTTAACCTTCAACCTCTCCCTTAATGACACGAGTTCCAACAATGCAGAGCGAATCCCCACCTCCTCTGTACTGCGCAGCCAGGACTCACCACAATCAGGCAGTGTTAAAATTGATATGTCTTGGAGATCGCAGGCATACAGCTGAAGAGTTGTGGACAGCTCTCTATGCTGAGTCTGATCAATAGCTGTCTCCGCTGAGCCTGCATCCAGGGAAGGCAGTGTCCGATAACGGTGTGAACCTGGTGGCGGCCCTACGGTGAGGCAAGCTCACTCACATGCCTTGCATGGCTGGTGGTACAGTGTTTTCTCAGCCACTATCCTGGCCTGGGTGGGCTGCTACAGAAAGCACGGAAGCTTTGTGCTTATTTCTGCCATTCACACTCCTCAGGTCATCGACTTGCATCAATGCAGAGGTCTTTGCCCATGCCAGTTAACAGTTTGATATGTGATGTGCCGACAAGGTGGAATTCCACTCTACACATGTTGCAGCAACAGTGGCAGCAGCAATGAGCTCTGACGCAGTATATCATGTCGAATAGCCTGGGCCAACGCAGTACGGACACAGTGCATATCATGTTTATGACACAGATTAAGGACCTCTTCAACCTTCTACTCAGTTTTGAAATGGCTAGATGGTTAGCGCTGACGATGCCATCATCAGCATCACTGTTCTGGCCATCTATATGCTGGAGCAGAATTTGAATAGCATGCGGGAGGAGATGGTGGTCCCAAAAGAAGAGGAGGAAGCAGAAGAGGATGCGGAGGGATAACATTGTCTCTAAGTACCAGACTGTCGTCACACAGGCGGGTGCCAAGGGAGGGTGGATTACTGTGATTGAGGGGGCTGGTGACTGGTGATAACAGACAAACTGTTAGGGTACCGTCACACATTGAAATTTCCATCGCTACGACGTTACGATTCGTGACGTTCTAGCGATATCGTTACGATATCGCTGTGTCTGACACGCTACTGCGATCAGACACCCTGCTGATAATCGTACGTCGTAGCAGATCGTTTGGAACTTTCTTTCGTCGCTTGATCACCCGCTGACATCGCTGGATCGTTGTGTGTGACAGCGATCCAGCGATGTCTTCGCTTGTAACCAGGGTAAACATCGGGTAACTAAGCGCAGGGCCGCGCTTAGTAACCCGATGTTTACCCTGGTTACAAGCGTAAACGTAAAAAAACAAACAGTACATACTCACCCGTCGGTGTCCTTCAGGTCCCTTGCCGTCTGCTTCCTGCTCTGAGTGCCGGCCGGAAAGTGAGAGCAGAGCGCAGCGGTGCTGCGCTCTGCTCTCACTGTGCGGCTGCACTCAGAGCAGGAAGCAGACGGCAAGGGACCTGAAGGACACCGACGGGTGAGTATGTACTGTTTGTTTTTTTACGTTTACGCTGGTAACCAGGGTAAACATCGGGTTACTAAGCGCGGCCCTGCGCTTAGTTACCCGATGTTTACCCTGGTTACCCGGGGACTTCGGCATCGCTCCAGCGCCGTGATTGCAACGTGTGACCGCAGTCTACGACGCTGGAGCGATGATTATACGACGCTGCGACGTCACGAATCGTGCCGTCGCAGCGATGAAAATTTCAATGTGTGACGGTACCCTTAGTGAAGGTGCAAGATTAGAGGAACAAATGGAGTAGGAAGAGGTGATGGGCGAGCAACTGTCAGGAGCTCAAGAGGATAATCCTCCCCTCTCTGTTGTTAGTTTTTGGCGTGAGGGGACAGAGGAAACAAGCATCAGTGTTACCCAGCCACCAACACAGCATGAGCTTGGACCTCATGATAGAGCATGACATATGAGTGCCTTCTTGCTGCACTATATGCAACATGATCCCTGTATGCTTATGAATAGAAATAGTTCTGACTACTGGGTTGCCACTCTGTTAGATCCACGTTAAAAAAAATAATTTTGCAATATGCTTCCTGCCCTGGAAAGGGACCCGCGAATGCTGGAGTCTCGAAACTTGCTTTTACACAACCTTAAGAGAGCATTTCCCCAAGACAGCAATGAAGCACACAGTTCGCATTGCAGCTCTAGACTTCCAATGTTAGGCACGTCAATTCGGCAATACCAAAACATTAGCAGCAGCAGTACTGCTAGACCCTTTTTTTAGACCAGCTCGTGCACCAGCACAACAGAGTCCAAGTCTTATATGTGGTGAACGAATGCAGAGGATGGTGCAGGAGTATCTAGAACTGAATCTCAATACCATCAGGGAGGGTTTGGACCCTTTCACATTTTGGTCTTCCAAAATGGATGAGTGGCCTAAGCTCGTGTCACACGCCTTGCAGGTTTTATCGTGCCCAGGAACAAGCATTCTCTTAGATCAAGTTTTCAGCGCTGCTGGTGGTTTTCTGATGGATAAGCACAGCCAGCTGTCCCCTGAAAGTGTAACAAGTAATAGATCTCCAAGGACTTTTGCACCCCAATTGCAGACTGTACAGACTAGGCGATATTGCATTTTATAGTATGCTTCATTAATGTCGCGTTACTGCACTCTGTGATATCTTTAGTGTGGCTTCTGTGCCTGCTATTGCTGCTTCAGATATTAACACAAATTTGTGGAAATGTGAACAGTCTTGGTTGGTCTACATCTGCTGGGTTGGCTGTAGTGGAAGACGTGTCAGTCCCAATTATACTATTTCTACTCTCGTGAAATTTCTGTCACTTTGGTGATGTCAGGCCCTCATTTGTTTAAATGTGAACACTTCTGGTTGGGTGTCTATCTGCTGGATTGGGTGTAGTGGAAGACCTGTCAGTCCCTATTATACTATTTATACAGTGGTGAAATTGATGCCACTTTGGTGGTGCTTGCCAATTATTTTTGGAAATGTGAACACTCCTGGTTGGGTATCCATCTGCTGGATTGAACGTAGTGGAAGACCTGTCAGCCCCTGTTATACTATTTCTACTGTGGTGAAATTGATGCCACTTTGGTCGCGTCTGGCAATAATTTTAGGAAATGTGAACACTCCTGGTTGGGTATCCATCAGCTGGATTGGGTGTAGTAGAAGACCTGTCAGTCCCTATTATACTATTTCTTATGTGGTGAAATTGGTGCCACTTTGGTGGTGTCTGCCAATAATTTTTGGAAATGTGAACACTCCTGGTTGAGTGTCCATTTGCTGGGTTGGGTGTAGTGGAAGATCTGTCGGTCCATATTATGCTATCTTTACTGTAGTGAAATTGCTGCCACTTTGTTGGTGTCTGCCACTAATTTTTTAAATGTGTAGACTCCTGGTTGGGTCTCCTTCAAGCGTGTTGCCTATAGCAGTATGACTCCGAGACCATCAGGCCTCCACTTCCTTGGATTCAACAACCCGTGTTACTATGCTTAGATTTTTCTGATAATTGTAGTCTACGAAATGTATATGATATTTGTGCCACCTGAGTGTGGCTGAGAATGAAAGCAGGTTGAGCTGTTGCATGTAGTATCAGGGCTCCCAGCATAGGAGGCCTACACCGATCCCTCACCCACCTCGTCTTACTGTGACATTTAATTGAAAGCTGTAAATGCTGGCACAGACCCTGATACCTCATGCATGGCTGATTGCTGCAGTGTGATGCTACAATTTGTATTGTGGGTGAATTGAGGCCACTATCCTGGTGTCTTCCTCCAATTTGATGTGTTTTGGCAGCTTTTGGGGATGTTATAAGGTGTTGTGCATGCATTTCTTTTTGCCTTCCATTGCCTTGAATGGCGTTTGGTTTTGTTTGGTGAATATTCAACGAATAAATCGGCAAATATTGCAAATTCGGTGATCGTAATCTGAACCGAACATTGAAATATTCTCTCATCTCTAGTCATAACAGCTTCCACCTGTTCAGACATTATATCCACCAATAGAAAGAGGCACCACACATTAATAATAAAAAAAACCACTTTATTAATGTCAAGAAAAGACCAAAAATGGCCATAAAAAAGCCTAAATAGGCAACAGGTGAGAGGTAGCAGGCACAGAAGGAAGGTAGACAACTGGCATAGGTTACAAAAAATATATACACATATATATATACACTAGTATGTCCAGATAACTCACATTACAAAAAGAGGCATGGTGAGCTTTTGACAGCTATATGTAACATAGTAAATTTAATAGGTAATGGTTACAAAACATCATATATAGGAATAAGCATGTGATCTTCTAAGTGTAGAAGGCTAATGTGCCATATATTTACACATGCGAAGTATCCAGAAACCACCAGCTACTATCAAGATATTATTTTATTACACACCAACACATATTTACCAGGTAATGGAGAAAGAGCCAGGAGTCCACCACACTGTGTAAAATAATATCTTGATAGTAGCTGGTGGTTTCTGGATACTTCGCATGTGTAAATATATGGCACATTAGCCTTCTACACTTAGATCACATGCTTATTCCTATATATGATGTTTTGTAACCATTACCTATTAAATTTACTATGTTACATATAGCTGTTAAAAGCTCACCATGCCTCTTTTTGTAATGTGAGTTATCTGGACATACTAGTGTATATATATATATGTGTATATATTTTTTGTAACCTATGCCAGTTGTCTACCTTCCTTCTATGTCTGCTACCTCTCACCTGTTGCCTATTTAGGCTTTTTTATGGCCATTTATGGTCTTTTCTTGACATTAATAAAGTGGTTTTTTTATTATTAATGTGTGGTGCCTCTTTCTATTGGTGGATATTTGTTGTGCGGCTAACCACCGTAGGGTATATTATAGGTGTTCTATTCAGACATTATGACAACATAATCCCACATATAAATAAATACTGGACAACGAGAAAAGATACAAAAATATTTAAAGATAAAATAATTAATTTTTATTCAATAATATTAAAACCATCATATATAAAAAAAAAAAAAGCAGAAATGCCGATAGGGGATGCAGAGCATATAGCAACAGTGAGGGACAGAGGGATATCAAATGCGGTATAGAGTCGGTAGCTGAAACAGGTAAATAAAGGTACGGTTACTCA
The DNA here is from genome assembly GCF_051348905.1 of Ranitomeya variabilis. Classification (NCBI taxonomy): domain Eukaryota; kingdom Metazoa; phylum Chordata; class Amphibia; order Anura; family Dendrobatidae; genus Ranitomeya; species Ranitomeya variabilis. Next base: position 327,170,067 of record NC_135236.1, read on the forward strand.
CATATAACAGGTAAAAAAACACAATGTATTAATCTATATGAATCGATATATATAAATGTGCTTTTTTATTTTAATTTCAAGTAAAGGTGTCAGTGTCTTTATTTCAATTAAAAGACTGTATTCACGCTGGACTTTTTTCTTGCAATCTAAATATGGAGTTAGTAATTGGGGTGTCTTATAAAACAGCTGACATCAACCCCAAACCTATTACCCACTTGCCACCATACTTGGGCAAGAGGCAAGAGCAGGGCAAAGTGCCAGAAATGGCTAATATAATAGATGTGCCTTTTCTGGGGTGGCTGCTGGCAGCTATTTTTAGGCTTGGGAGGGTCAATATCAATGGCTCTGTTCCAGTTTAAGAAAGCAAGCCCCCAGCTGTTTGCTTTAGCTTAGCTGGTTGTCAAAAATTATGTTGACCCCACGCTTTTTTAAATCACTTTTTTAAACAGTAATTCTTGATTACCAGCCATGATAAAGCTGATAGCTGATGGCTGTCGGTTTTACCTGTGCTGGTTATCAAAAATAGAAGAGACTCCATTTTTGTTATTTATTTACAACACAAGCGCTGGCTGATGAGCATTCTCACCAGCCTCGCCTGCTTTCGCTGCTGTCAGCGACAGCAGGCATATGCTGATGAGAGTAGCACTCTTATCAGCTGACGCCTGTGACAATTGTTAACCATTTTACTGTCACAGCTGCTGGTTCACATGTTGTCATCTGACAGTGAGGGAACCGCAGTTCTATGACCGGCAGTAACTATCTTTCTGCCGATCAGAGACCTTGCTTTCCCCGCTGTCACACAGATAACAGGATGGCAAACAACAAATGTTCGGGCCCCAAAACATGATTTGACAAACCTATTGGACCCAAAAAAACCCTCACTATTTCCTTGGCTTTTATTATTGGCTAGGTCATTGTTGATAGATCTTAGGTTTGGGCTCAATTCAAAGGATGGTATGGCTTGTTGCAGCTGGTTGACTCATATGAATTTGCCAATTTGTGCTTTCAGTACAGATTTCACATATGTATATATACATATATATATATATATATACACTGCTCAAAAAAAAGGGAGCACTTAAATACCACATCCAAGATATCACTGAATGAAATATTTCAGTTGCAAATCTTTATTCATTACATAGTAGAATTTGTTGAGAACAATAAAACATAAAAATGTGCAATGTAGGGGCGCATGCGCGGACCTCGGCAGTGACGGACATGTTGTGCTGAGCTCCGCTGCCCGATAGACCCTAATCAACCCCATTCAGCGACCGGAGCATGGTGAACACCCTAATACCGGATCCCCCTCACCCCTCGGAGAGAAGAGGCTAACGATGCTGAAGAAAGGAAGTGTGGCATAGGCAGCGGGCCGCACTATTACCGACCTTCTTATGAGCGGCAACTCTTCCAAGATGGCCGCCGCGACTGTCCCATCTTCAGCGTCTGCAACATACACCAAAAGCGATGCAGAGCAGGAAGAAAACACCCTGAATATGGAGGCTGTAATATCCACAGCAGCGCTCACGAAGTCCCTGCAAGAGACTTTCCGGGCGGAACTTACCTCCGCTATGCAAAATATAGTCGTCCAGCTACAGGACATCATGCAGCGCACAAACAACTTGGAGGAAAAAATGGATGAGATAACAGCCGCACTGGAGGAAGACCAGGAGACTCTTAAACTCCATACAGACCGCATCACCGACCTTGAACTCAGATGCGAAGACTACGAGAATAGATCCCGTAGAAGTAACATACGGATACGTGGTCTTCCTGAACATATAGTCGCCCTTAAGGACACTGCAATGGCCCTCTTCACAGCACTGCTGCCTGACCTGGACCCGAACTTGCTCCATATCACCAAAATACACAGGGCCCTGGGTAAGCCTCGATCTAATGACATGCCTCGTGATGTGATACTAAAAATGCACTATGAGGAGATGCGTGACCAGATCCTGATAGCAGCCAGAGAAAATCCTGTCCTGCCTGGCTTGCCAGACTCTGTACATCTCTACGTTGACATTGCGGCCACCACCCTTGCCAGGAGGAGATCTCTTAGACCGAATACGGCTTCCCTCCAGGCGGCTCAAGTTAAGTACCGATGGTTCACCTGCCGGACACTAGAGGATGCAACACAGGCTCTGGCTAAAGCGGGGATCCTGGCTTCTGCTGATGCCCCTTCCCTTCCCCAAAGAAAACCCAGGCCTGTCAGAGAATGGAAGAAGAATGCCCCCAGAACAAGGAGCCAAAATGCCCGGGTTACCTGACTTTCCTACCCAAAAGGTACCCTCTGAAGAAGCCATGCGGCTAGAGAACTACCCTGCTCTCCTTCCGATATTCTCCAGTTATTAAGCTTCGAATCCGGCTATATATATAAACAATCTGTGCTCGGTCTATTTATAGCAGACCTAACCATCCATACCATACCATTCATACCCCCCCACCATTCCTTTCCCCTTATACCTTACCCCCTCCCCTCCCCGCCTCAGACCCGTACCACCCTTTTCCCCCTCCTCCCCACCCCCTCCCTCCTCCTTTTGTCTCCCTCCATTCCTTTCTTCTTATCCACCTCTTCTCCTCCTTTCCCCCCTATCCCTTCCCCTATTTCCCTTCCCCATTTCCTCCTTCCCCCCCTCACCTCCTCCCCTACCCCCCATCTCCCTCCCCCCACCCCCCTTCCCCCCTTTCTTCCCCCTTTTTTTTTCTCTCTTCTCTCTCCATCTATCCTCTTGGTTAATCTCCCACTCCTCTGGGGGTTGGGATCCTCGGGGTTATAACATGCTGCCCAAATCTGGCGACTCCTGGTATACTACCTAATATGGGAACCCAGATTGCCATGTTTCGGGCTTAATGCCCTTATGAAAATCTTATTTGTATTAGGTGTCCATGTCTTCCCCCTGTTTGTCTCTTCCCTATTGTTCCACCATAGAGATCGTCGTTGTGTAAGTATGCTAACCAGGCAAGGTTTTGGGGTGTATACTAGTCTACCACTCATTAGCAGTAATTATTTAATCAACCATGTGTAGAGTCATCTCCCCCAACGTGCGAGGATTCAACTCGCCTCTAAAATGCAAAAAGGCCTTTCTTGATTATATGAAGCATAAACCTGATATAATCTGCCTTCAGGAGACCCACTTTACCAACTCCTCACATCCCAAATACTTTGACGCTCGCTACTCACAGTGTTTCCTCTCATCTTGGGACCGCAAAATGAGAGGTGCAGCCATTTTTATTAAAAACAACTTCCCATTCTAACATGTCAGTACATACTCTGACCCTGAGGGCAGGTTTGTCATTCTACTTCGTACCCTACAGGGCCTAAGCATATGCATTGTTAACAGCTATCTTCCAGCTGCCACTCAAACCCGTGTCTTCCACCTGATCTTAACAAAACTAGCCTCACTTTCATTCCACCACCTCATTTGGTGTGGAGACTTTAACCTTACCACTAATCCAGCACTTGATAGTAGCTCACAAAAGCGAACTGACATAACAAAAACTGATAGGAAAAAAATCCTCCGGATGATGAAGGAAAGCTGTATAGTAGATGTTTGGAGGGAGCTGAATGGAACCCAGAGGGGTTATACTTATTTCTCCCCTGCTCAAAAATCCTATTCCAGGATTGACCTACACCAGAGGTGTCAAACTGCATTCCTCGAGGGCCGCAAACAGGTCATGTTTTCAGGATTTCCTTGTATTGCACAGGTGATAATTTAATCACCTGCACAGAATGATTCCAGCACCTTGTGGAATGCTAAGGAAATCTTGAAAACACTCATGGTTTGCGGCCCTCGAGGAATGCAGTTTGACACCTCTGACCTACACTTAACCTCCACCAAAACACTCCCTTCAGCCCTATTCTCCAGACATATTGTTTCATCCTGGTCAGATCACAACGCTGTCCTGTCAGTGTTTAAATTTACTACCTCTTCCTCCAGACTGTTCAAATGGAGATTGAATGAATCCCTTCTAACTGATCCCACCATCCTATCTAACATCAAAGAGGATTTAAAATTATATTTTCAAACTAACAACACCAATGATGTTACACCCGGGAATGTGTGGATGGCACATAAAAAAATCATAACAGGCTCGTTAATCAAAATTGCCTCTACCAAAAAAAGACAAAGGTCAGAGCTACAACTACAGTTAGAAAATAAGCTCTCTAAACTAGAACAGGCAAACCAAGCTGTTACATCACCCTATTTAGTTAAACAGATCCGTGATATTAAATTACAATTAAACACTATACTTACAAATAGATCTGAAAGAGCATTAACATGGACTAAATCAACTTTTTACAAACACGCTAATAAACCAAATAACTTACTAGCACGCAAACTTAGAAGTAGAGAGCTCTTAAATAACATCTCCTGTATTAAAGATCCAGCGGGCCAAATTTCTGCACACCCGGAAGTTATATATAATACATTTCAAAAATACTACCAAAGCCTTTACTCTCCCCCACAGCCCCCACCCCCTCAGCGCCTTCAAGCCTTTTTTAAAAATTTGACACTTCCTAAGGTGCCGACCGTTGACATCGACCAACTTCAACAAACAATCACCTCAGATGAAATAAGGGCAACGATCAAAACTTTAAAAAAAAATAAGGCCCCTGGACCTGACGGGCTTACGGCACTATATTACAAAAAATTTGAAGATATACTTATACCTCATATTCAAAACTTCTGTAATGGTCTGTTGAGTGGGACCCAAATGCCACCTGAATTCTATACTGCCCATGTGACAGTAATTCCGAAACCAAAGAAAGACCACCTATATCCCAAAAACTACAGGCCCATTTCATTACTGAATGTGGACTTAAAAATATTTACGTCCATCATCACAGCCAGGCTCAATAAAATATTACCCGCTTTGGTCCACCGGGACCAAGTGGGATTTATTCCTAAAAGGCAAGGCCCCGATAACATTAGGAGAAACCTCAACCTAATACACTCAGCAAATTACCACAAGAAATCCCTCCTGTTACTGGCACTCGACATAGAGAAGGCTTTTGATTCAGTCTCTTGGCCCTACTTATTTGAAGTCCTATCTAAATTTGGTATTCCCCGTAGTATTGTCTCGAGCCTTCAATTACTATACGACAGCCCCACGGCTTATCTAAAATTACCATCTAACCGGCCTATCCCCATCAATATTCAACTAGGTACAAGACAGGGCTGCCCGCTTTCACCAGCTCTATTCGCTCTGGCCATGGAACCTCTGGCGGAAGCCATGCGAGCCAACCCTAATATTCGCGGACCTGCAGGTGAGGGGGAACAATAAAAATCTAGTCTATTTGCAGATGACCTACTTCTGACCATTGTCAATCCTGTCATCACACTCCCAAATCTATTTGCAGTCCTCCGTGAGTTTGAACTGATCTCTGACCTCAAGATTAACGTAGACAAATCCGAGGTCTTATTTATCAATGTCCCAAAAGATGTACAAGATAACATAGTTCCTCAATTTAAATTTACTAAAAAAGAGCAATACCTAACCTATCTTGGGGTTAACCTTACTTCCCATAGGTCGACCCTATTTAAATGGAACTACACTCCACTTTTAAGAAACCACAGGTCTGATCTAGCCAGGTGGTCCTCCATGACCCTATCTTGGCTTGGTAGACTGCACGCCATTAAGATGGTCTCCCTGCCAAGATTCTTGTACCTATTCCGGTCCCTACCTATCCCTCTTCCCGCCAAGATGCTTCAAGAAATCCATGGCGTGATTTCAAAATTCCTATGGCAGGGGAAAAAACCTAGAATTCGGCAAAAAACTATGTTTATAAGTAGAAAATTAGGAGGGCTGTCACTGCCCAACTTTGCATTATATTACAAGTCAGCCCAGCTAGCCCAATTAACCAATACTTGCTCAGATAAAAAAATGTTCCTAGATGGGTTAGACTTGAATCCTCCTTCCTGACCCCATCTATACTATCTGTCCTTTTCTGGTCTACACAGAAGCTCCCGAGAGGTCTCCATACAATAGCTCCTTTCACAGCACACTCCCAGATGCTCTGGAGGAAGGAGAGGTTCAAACATTGTCTACAATCTAAATCCTCCCTACTGACTCACCTCTTCCATAATCCCGCATTTCCACCAGGGCTGAACCCTCGTCCTTTCTCCTGGTGGCTGCCTAATGGTATTACCATCCTGAAACATCTCTGCACGCCTTTTAATATTTTATTTACTATACAAGAATTTAAGCAAAAGTATGCACCTCCAGCTATAGAAACATTACGAATATGCCAAATTTTCCATTTTGCTGAACGGGCCCTATGGCATAGGATCCCTATCCGACCTACCGGTTATGAACAGAAATGCTTAGATTATCCCTTGGGTAGGGGAACTATTTCCCTAATTTATTCATCTATAAACAATACATTAGGTGACGAAAAGCTTAAATTTATGACACAGTGGGAGAGTGATCTGAACGTGAATATGTCCTTAGAGAACTGGTGGAGGTGTTGTTGTGCACTTTCCAGGGGTAGTTACCAAACCTCTCTTGTTGAGACATCCTTTAGGCTACTACACAGGACATATCAGGTTCCGAGCAAACTGCATGCTGTTTTTCCTAACATCTCGGATCAATGTTTTAGAGGGTGTGGGGCCTTGGGAGATATAAAGCACATATGGTGGGAATGCCCGGTCGTCTCAGCTTTGTGGCGAAAGACCCAATCCATAGTAGAGGGTCTGTTCGGCAAAAAGATCCAACTTGAGCCAACTGTATTCCTATTAGGAGCTAAATATCCTGGTTTTTCCAACAAATTTCATAACCTGGTCAACCAGCTTTGTATGCTACGAAACTACACATCGTGACGAGATGGAAAACTCCTTCCCTCTCAATATCAATGGTTATGGACAAGATGAACACCTTTATGCTATATGAACGAATACAGGCTACAAGGAATGACTCATGGGACATCTTCTACCAGACCTGGAAACCCTGGATTGAAAGGGACCCTAATATTAACCTTGACCAAGTTTTAACATTATCTCTGTGAGGACCTGAATACATATGCCTCAATAGAATTCCTCAGACTCTCCCCCCTGCCCCATTCGTTCTCATCACTGCACGACGATGAATGGATCTCTCAGTTACTCCCCCACTTCCCCCTTGTTTCTTTAACCTCTTATCTACGTCTTATTTTGTCATTGTTTATGTTGTTACAGTTGTACTAGTTTTGTATTATCTACACATAACCTCCCCTGCGTGGGAACTGGTTACGGAAAAATGTTTCTTGAATCTGTTTGCATTTCGGAAAATAAAAACTTATTGAAACTAAAAATGCGCAATGTAAATCAAAATGAATATCCCATGGAGGTCTTGATTCGAATGATACTCAAAATCAAAGTGGAAAATCAAATTACAGGCTGATCCAACTTCAGTGGAAATGCCTCAAGACAAGGAAATTATGTTCAGTTGTGTGTTTTGCCTCCATGTGCCTGTATGACCTCCCTACAATGCCTGGACATGCTCTTGATGAGGCGGCAGATTGTCTCCTGAGGGATCTGCCCCCAGTTCTGGACTAAAACATGCACCAACTCCTGGACAGTCTGTGGTGCAATGTGACATTGGTGGATGGTGCGAGACATGATGTCCCAGATGTGTTCAATCGGATTCAGGTTTGTGGAACAGGCGGGCCAATCCATAGCTTCAATGCCTTCATCTTGCAGGAACTGCTGACACACTCCAGCCACATGAGGTCTGGCATTGTCCTGCATTAGAAGGAACCCAGGCCCAACCGCACCAGCATATGGTCTCTCAAGGGGTCTGAGGATCTCATCTTGGTACTTAATGACAGTCAGGCTACCTCTGGCGAGCACATGGAGGGCTGTGCGGCCCTCCAAAGAAATGCCACCCCACACCATTACTGACCCACTGCCAAACCAGCCATGCTGAAGGATGTTGCAGGCAGCAGATAGTTCTCCACAGCAACTCCAGACTCTGTCACGTCTGTCACATGTGCTCTGTGTGAACCTGCTTTCATCTGTGAAGAGTGTAGGGTGCCAGTGGCGAATTTGCCAATCCTGGTGTTCTGTGGCAAATGCCAAGCATCCTGCACGGTGTTGGGCTGTGAGCACAACCCCCATCTGTGGACGTCGGGCACTCAGACCATCCTCATGAAGTCGGTTTCTAATCGTTTGTACAGACACATGCACATTTATGGCCTGCTGGAGGTCACTTTGCAGGGCTCTGGCAGTGCTCCTTCTGTTCCTCCTTGCACAAAGGCTGAGATAGCAGTCCTGCTGCTGGGTTGTTGTCCTCCTATGGCCCCTTCTATGTCTCCGGGTGTACTGGCCTGTCTCCTGGTAGCGCCTCCAGCCTCTGGACACTACGCTGACAGACACAGCAAACCTTCATACCATAGCTCGCATTCATGTGCCATCCTGGATGAGCTGCACTACCTGAGCCACTTGTGTGGGTTGTAATCTCCGTCTCATGCTACCACGAGTGTGAAAGCACAACCAACATTCTAAAGTGACCAAAACATCAGACAGAAAGCATTGGTACTGAGATGTGGTCTGTGGTCCCCACCTGCAGAACTACTCCTTTATTGAGTGTGTCTTGATAATTGCCAATAATTTCCATCTGTTGTCTATTCCATTTGCACAACAGCATGTGATTGTCAAACAGTGTTGCTTCCTAAGTGGACAGTTTGATTTCACAGAAGTTTGATTTACTTGCAGTTATATTCTGTTGTCTAAGTGTTCCCTTTATTTTTTTGAGCAGTGTATATACAGTATAGGCCAAAGTTTGGACACACCTCATTTAAAGATTTTTCTGTATTTTCATGACTATGAAAATTGTACATTCACACTGAAGGCATCAAAACTATGAATAAACACATGTGGAATTATATACTTAACAAAAAAGTGTGAAACAACTGAAATTATGTCTTATATTCTAGATTCTTCAAAGTAGCCACCTTTTGCTTTGATGACTGCTTTGCACACTCTTGGCATTCTCTTGATGAGGCTTCAAGAGGTATTCAGCGTGAATGGTTTTCACTTCACAGGTGTGCCCTAACAGGTTTAATAAATGGTATTTCTTGCCTTATAAATGGGGTTGGTACCATTAGTTGTGTTGTGCAGAATTCTGGTGGATAAACAGCTGATAGTCCTACTAAATAGACTGTTAGAATTTGTATTATGGCAAGAAAAAAGCAGCTAAGTAAAGAAAAACAAGTGGCCATCATTACTTTAAGAAATGAAGGTCAGTCAGTCTGAAAAATAGGAAAAACTTTGAAAGTGTCCCCAAGTGCAGTGGCAAAAACCATCAAGCGCTACAAAGAAACTGGCTCACATGAGGACCGCCCCAGGAAAGGAAGACCAAGAGTCACCTCTGCTTCTGAGGATAAGATTATCCAAGTCACCAGCCTCAGAAATCTCAGGTTAACAGCAGCTCAGATTAGAGACCAGGTTAATGCCACACAGAGTTCAAGCAGCAGACACATCTCTACAGCAACTGTTAAGAGGAGACTTTGTGCAGCAGGCCTTCATGGTAAAATAGCTGCTAGGAAACCTCTGCTAAGGACAAGCAACAAGCAAAAGAGACTTGTTTGGGCTAAAGAACACAAGGAATGGACATTAGACCAGTGGAAATCTGTGCTTTGGTCTGATGAGTCCAAATTTGAGATCTTTGGTTCCAACCACCGTGTCTTTTTGCGATGCAGAAAAGGTGAACGGATGGATTCTACATGCCTGGTTCCCACTGTGAAGCATGGAGGAGGAGGTGTGATGGTGTGGAGGTGCTTTTCTGGTGACACTGTTGGGGATTTATTCAAAATTTAAGGCATACTGAACCAGCATGGCTACCACAGCATCTTTCAGTGGCATGCCATTTCATCCGGTTTGCGTTTAGTTTTCAACAGGACAATGACCCCAAACACACCTCCAGGCTTTGTAAGGGCTATTTGACCAAGACGGAGAGTGATGGGGTGCTGCGCCAGATGACCTGGTCTCCACAGTCACCAGACCTGAACCCAATTGAGATGGTTTGGGGTGAGCTGGACTGCAGAGTGAAGGCAAAAGAGCCAACAAGTGCTAAGCATCTCTGTGAACTCCTTCAAGATTGTTGGAAGACCATTCCCAGTGACTACCTCTTAAAGCACATCAAGAGAATGCCAAGAGTGTGCAAAGCAGTCATCAAAGCAAAAGGTGGCTAATTTGAAGAACCTAGAATATAAGATATAATTTTAGTTGCTTCACACTTTTTTGTTAAGTATATAATTCCACATGTGTTAATTCATAGTTTTGATGCCTTCAGTGTGAATGTACAATTTTCATAGTCATGAAAATACAGAAAAACCTTTAAATGAGAAGGTGTGTCCAAACATTTGGTCTGTACTATATATATACAGGTCCTTCTCAAAAAATTAGCATATAGTGTTAAATTTCATTATTTACCATAATGTAATGATTACAATTAAACTTTCATATATTATAGATTCATTATCCACCAACTGAAATTTGTCAGGTCTTTTATTGTTTTAATACTGATGATTTTGGCCTACAACTCCTGATAACCCAAAAAACCTGTCTCAATAAATTAGCATATCAAGAAAAGGTTCTCTAAATGACCTATTACCCTAATCTTCTGAATCAACTAATTAACTCTAAACACATGCAAAAGATACCTGAGGCTTTTAAAAACTCCCTGCCTGGTTCATTACTCAAAACCCCCATCATGGGTAAGACTAGCGACCTGACAGATGTCAAGAAGGCCATCATTGACACCCTCAAGCAAGAGGGTAAGACCCAGAAAGAAATTTCTCAACAAATAGGCTGTTCCCAGAGTGCTGTATCAAGGCACCTCAATGGTAAGTCTGTTGGAAGGAAACAATGTGGCAGAAGGACCGATTCCAGACCTTGGGGAACCTGAGGAAGCAGTGGACTGAGTCTGGTGTGGAAACATCCAGAGCCACCGTGCACAGGCGTGTGCAGGAAATGGGCTACAGGTGCCGCATTCCCCAGGTAAAGCCACTTTTGAACCATAAACAGCGGCAGAAGCGCCTGACCTGGGCTACAGAGAAGCAGCACTGGACTGTTGCTAAGTGGTCCCAAGTACTTTTTTCTGATGAAAGCAAATTTTGCATGTCATTCGGAAATCAAGGTGCCAGAGTCTGGAGGAAGACTGGGGAGAAGGAAATGCCAAAATGCCTGAAGTCCAGTGTCAAGTACCCACAGTCAGTGATGGTGTGGTGTGCCATGTCAGCTGCTGGTGTTGGTCCACTGTGTTTCATCAAGGGCAGGGTCAATGCAGCTAGCTATCAGGAGATTTTGGAGCACTTCATGCTTCCATCGGCTGAAATGCTTTATGAAATGCTTTATGGAGATGAAGATTTCATTTTTCAGCACGACCTGGCACCTGCTCACAGTGCCAAAACCACTGGTAAATGGTTTACTGACCATGGTATTACTGTGCTCAATTGGCCTGCCAACTCTCCTGACCTGAACCCCATAGAGAATCTGTGGGATATTGTGAAGAGAAAGTTGAGAGACGCAAGACCCAACACTCTGGATGAGCTTAAGGCCGCTATTGAAGCATCCTGGGCCTCCATAACATCTCAGCAGTGTCACAGGCTGATTGCCTCCATGCGACGCCGCATTGAAGCAGTCATTTCTGCCAAAGGATTCCCGACCAAGTATTGAGTGCATAACTGAACATTATTATTTGATGTTTTTTTTGTTTGGTATTAAAAAACACTTTTATTTGATTGGTCGGGTGAAATATGCTAATTTATTGAGACAGGTTTTTTGGGTTATCAGGAGTTGTATGCCAAAATCATCAGTATTAAAACAATAAAAGACCTGACAAATTTCAGTTGGTGGATAATGAATCTATAATATATGAAAGTTTAATTGTAATCATTACATTATGGTAAATAATGAAATTTAACACTATATGCTAATTTTTTGAGAAGGACCTGTATATATACATATATATATATATAAATATATATATATATATATATATATATATATATATATATATATATATATATATATATACAGTACAGACCAAACGTTTGGACACATCTCATTTAAAGACTTTTCTGTATTTTCATGACTATGAAAATTGTACATTCACACTGAAGGCATCAAAACTATGAATTACCACATGTGGAATTATGTACTTAACAAAAATGTGTGAAACAACTGAAATTATGTCTTATATTCTAGGTTTTTCAAAGTAGCCACCTTTTGCTTTGATGACTGCTTTGCACACTCTTGGCATTCTCTTGATGAGCTTCAAGAGGTAGTCACCGGAAATGGTTTTCATTTCACAGGTGTGCCCTGTCAGGTTTAATAAGTGGGATTTCTTGCCTTATAAATGGGGTTGGATACACAGCTGATAGTCCTACTGAATAGACTGTTAGAATTTGTATTATGGCAAGAAAAAAGCAGCTAAGTAAAGAAAAATGAATGGCCATCATTACTTTAAGAAATGAAGGTCAGTCAGTCAAAAAAATTGGGAAAACTTTGAAATCAAGCGCTACAAAGAAACTGGCTCACATGAGGACCACCCCAGGAAAGGAAGACCAAGAGTCACCTCTGCTTCTGAGGATAAGTTTATCCGAGTCACCAGCCTCAGAAATCTCAGGTTAACAGCAGCTCAGATTAGAGACCAGGTCAATGCCACACAGAGTTCTAGCAGCAGACACATCTCTACAACAACTGTTAAGAGGAGACTTTGTGCAGCAGGCCTTCATGGTAAAATAGCTGCTAGGAAACCACTGCTAAGGACAGGCAACAAGCAGAAGAGACTTGTTTGGGCTAAAGAACACAAGGAATGGACATTAGACCAGTGGAAATCTGTGCTTTGGTGTGATGAGTCCAAATTGGAGATCTTTGGTTCCAACCACCGTGTCTTTGTGCGACGCAGAAAAGTGAGGTGTGTCCAAACTTTTGGTCTGTACTGTAGATAGATAGGTATATCATCATTTCTTTGCATATTTTCCAACACCAAATTGTATAAGCTTGAATGCTTATTGGATGAAGCAGATCAGATGTGTATTTGTGTAATGAGAGAGAGTGAAGCCCAAGAAGGTTCCAGTTCTGGAATACAACAGCATTGGAGTACAATGGGTTCCTGGTCACTTCAACTGTGATTCTTCTCATATCTTTAACAGTTAATGTGCATCTTTTTTGTCAACATATTTTTTTGCAGCCCTGTTGACTATTTGCAAAAAACTTTTCATGATTATGTGATCATGCCCCAATACTTTTAACTTTTTTTAAATTTTAGGTGTCAGTTAAATCTCTTTTTTGGTCCATTTTGCCTGAGGAAAACAAGCTGTCTAATATTTCTACACACCTTGATAAAGACTGCTGATATCCTTTGGCCACATCCTCCCTCATTACACAACTACACATCACCTGATCTGCTTCATCCAATAAGCAATCAAGTTTATATAGCTTAGAGTTGTAAAATCTGCATAAAATGATGATATGATCAAAATAGTCACTTGTGTAATAATTCTGCACAGAGTAGATAAAAATAAAATTGACATATAAATTTTAGTTTTTAAAACCTTGCATAAAAATCATTCAATATTAGTCTATAAAAAGTGCCCAATAGTAGTCTAAAAGTAAAAATCTTTAAACTATTAGTTGGCCTCAGTTGACCTCATTAGTCACGGTGAAGTTGAACGAGCTGCCCGTTTGGCCCACCTACAAGGATAATGAACTTTATTTTTATAGCAGTGGAAATTTGCAGAGAGGTTCTTTAATCATTTTGTGCTCTGCTACATCAGTTGGGAAGCCATGTAAACATCTCTTTACCAGTACATGTTTATGTTTCTGAAACTGACCCTCCATGCCGTAATGATAAATGTACTGCTCCAGAGGACCACTGGCACAGTGTACTGATGGCTGCACGATTACTGCTAACTCATTTAGTGCTAATGAAATTATTGCTTCTTTGCTGTTGTATTATACGTTGTGTATTAAAACACATACTTTGTATTACTATTTAAAGTAAACTATAATAACTTTTTTCCTTTTTAGTAGTGTTGAGCGATACTTTCCGATATCGGAAAGTATCGGTATCGGAAAGTATCGGCCGATACCGTCAAAATATCGGATCCAATCCGATACCGATACCCGATCCCAATGCAAGTCAATGGGACGAAAATATCGGAATTAAAAGAAACCCTTTATACACTTGTAGGTTCATTCTACATGAAGGAAAACAACTAAGAATAATGTAGGATGTATTGGGGGACGTGGCGGAGATATTAAAGGCACAGAGGTTTAGCCCAATGTAATAGAATAGCAGGATTTTGCGTTTTTTTTTATGACGTTCGGCGTTAGAAAGAATTTGACTATGTTAATTTTTTTTTTAATGTCAGATATTGATGTTTCACTGCTTCCACGCCCTTCACCTTTTTTTTTTACTTCTCCCACGCTTTCTTCTTAATTATCCTCATCATCAGCTTCTTTGACATCAACTTCTTCACCTTATTCATCTTCTTCTTCATCTTCTACCTATTATTTTTTGGGTTACATTGTTCATATTGTTTTTAGTTTACTATTATCTTCATCATATTCTACTTCTTCATCATATTCTTATTTGTGACAGGCATTCCCGTAGTTGTTATCTATAAAAGTTTGAAGATTACACCTTCCGTTCTGCCTGTCACAAAACAGTTACATTTGTCCGCGTTCAGTTTGGCCTGCAGCATCAGGCTTTATCCAGGGGCACCACGAGGAGGAACGGACTCACCCCCATACACTGCTTAGTCTTCTTCTGCTTATAATTTACATAATATTTTTTGCTCTGATATTTTGTGTTATGCTTAATGTCCTTCTGCTCTTTGTTCTGCAGCCTCTTGTTCTTCTGCTTCTCGGTCTTCCAGGTCGTCATCGTCTCCAGGGTCGTCGTCTCCGGGGTCGTCGTCATCGGGGTGGTCTCCGGGGTCGTCGTCATCGGGGTGGTCTTCAGGGTCATCGTCTCCAGGGTCGTCGTCATCACGGTGGTTGTCGTCTCTGGTGTCGTCGTCATCTTAGGGGTGGTCTTCCGGGTCATCGTGTTTAGTCTCTTGAACTTGGAAATGTAGCAGAAGGTACAAGAAGGCTGAGAAAATGCCGAGAACCAGCTGATGGAACTGGAACTCGGATGGCTACCCGAAGGTCCAAGAGCCAATGGAACGACCGAGGACCAGCTGACGTTACTGGAACCCGGTTACTAAGCAGGAGGTACCTGTGCTGAAAGCACTACCAAGGACCACCTGACGTTGGTGGAACTCAGATACCCAGAGGGAGGCACCTAAGCCAAAGGCTCTGCCCGGAACCAGCTGACGGTACTGGAACCAGGATGGGGAGCAGAAGGTACAAGAGCAAAAGACACTGCCGAGAACCAGCTGACGGTGCTGGAACCCGGATGGGTAGCCGAAGGTCCAAGAGCCAATGGAACTACCGAGGACCAGCTGACGTTACTGGAACCCGGTTACTAAGCAGGAGGTACCCGTGCCTGAAAGCACTACCAAGGACCACCTGACGTTGGTGGAACTCGGATACCAAAGGGAGGCACCTAAGCCAAAGGCTCTGCCCGGAACCAGCTGACGGTACTGGAACCAGGATGGGGAGCAGAAGGTCCAAGAGCAAGTGTCTGCGTGGCTTTTGCAGGACACGTTGCCGGCTGCACAGCAGGGGAACAGCTGGCGGTGCTGGACCCCACTGACACATTGGCTGGTGTTTTTCTCTGTGCAGCTAGCACATCTGGGCCCCAACTGGCGGTTTGTTAGAGCCCAGGGTCAGCAGGAGGAGGAGGAGCAGGAGCAGGGGGAGGGGAGTGTAGGCCGAAGCCTGCACTGGCGGCAGCTTTGAGTCTGTTGTGTCTGCGTGGCGGTCGCAGGACACGTTGCCGGCTACACAGCAGGGGAACAGCTGGCGGTGCTGGACCCCACTGACACATTGGCGAGGTGTTTGGCTCTGTGCAGCCAGCACTTCCAGACAGCAACTAGCGGTGTTGGAGCCCGGGCTCTGCAGGGGGAGCAGAGTGTAGGCCGAAGCCTACTTGAACCAATTTCAAAGGTAACCTTTAACCCCCCCTCAGGGGTTAGAAAGTAGAAGAGCCACAGCTTATGCAGCAGTAGTGCTGCACAAGTCAAAGGTTGCTCTTTTAATTTCGCTCCTTGCACACGCTGAATGAAACACGTATAACATTTAGCCCTTTATACAGTCAAACTGTGTTGGAGGCGCGAGTTCCCTTTGTAATGAGACGCAGCACAGATGTCAAGAATCCCACCTTGGTGCTGGGTGCAGCCTCCTGAGCGTTGTTATTTGCTGTACAGGAGTCTGCGCTGTCGTGTTATCCCCTGGCCTAGCGCTGTTAGCGCTGCCCATCTTCTGACATCATTTAATGTCGGCCGGTGCGGTTCGCGATGACCATGAATCCCAGCCCCGCAGTGTCTTAACATTGTAAAAACACTGCGGGGCTGGGATTCAGGGCCTGGCGCAGCACATATGTTGGCCTCTCACACTCGGGTCCTTACACCCGCTTCAGACTGTGCGGCGTCATCTGATCCCTTATCGCATGCCACGGCCATGAAGCCGCACAGTCCGAAGAAGGCGGAAGGAGAGGAGGGACAGGCGAACTGATGCACTGATCCTGCCCATCAATCACACCCTCGCAGTCCCAATAAATAAGACACCGAGGGGCGTTGTGTGGGTCAGGGCGGCCGCAGAGGCGCAGCCAGCCAAACAATGATGCCAGAAGACGGGCAGCGCTACCAAGGGGGTTGCAGCGTGTCATTACAAAGGAAAGTCACACCACCGGGACGGTTAAATGGTCACACAGAGGACACATTGCAGACGTGTTTTCAGTTCCACATGTGCGAGGAGAATACGTTTCTGAGCCACCTTGCACACATGCAGCATTACCGCTGTACAAGGTGGCTGGATAACGTAAAAACGCCTGGGGGAGGGGGGACAGGTTCCCTTCAATTTCAGTTCTTGTGTCTGCGTGGCTTTTGCAGGACACGTTGCCGGCTGCACAGCAGGGGAACAGCTGGCGGTGCTGGACCCCACTGACACATTGGCTGGTGTTTTTCTCTGTGCAGCTAGCACATCTGGGCCCCAACTGGCGGTTTGTTAGAGCCCAGGGTCAGCAGGAGGAGGAGGAGCAGGAGCAGGGGGAGGGGAGTGTAGGCCGAAGCCTGCACTGGCGGCAGCTTTGGGTCTGTTGTGTCTGCGTGGCGGTCGCAGGACACGTTGCCGGCTACACAGCAGGGGAACAGCTGGCGGTGCTGGACCCCACTGACACATTGGCGAGGTGTTTGGCTCTGTGCAGCCAGCACTTCCGGACAGCAACTAGCGGTGTTGGAGCCCGGGCTCTGCAGGGGGAGCAGAGTGTAGGCCGAAGCCTACTTGAACCAATTTCAAAGGTAACCTTTAACCCCCCCTCAGGGGTTAGAAAGTAGAAGAGCCACAGCTTATGCAGCAGTAGTGCTGCACAAGTCAAAGGTTGCTCTTTTAATTTCGCTCCTTGCACACGCTGAATGAAACACGTATAACATTTAGCCCTTTATACAGTCAAACTGTGTTGGAGGCGCGAGTTCCCTTTGTAATGAGACGCAGCACAGATGTCAAGAATCCCACCTTGGTGCTGGGTGCAGCCTCCTGAGCGTTGTTATTTGCTGTACAGGAGTCTGCGCTGTCGTGTTATCCCCTGGCCTAGCGCTGTTAGCGCTGCCCATCTTCTGACATCATTTAATGTCGGCCGGTGCGGTTCGCGATGACCATGAATCCCAGCCCCGCAGTGTCTTAACATTGTAAAAACACTGCGGGGCTGGGATTCAGGGCCTGGCGCAGCACATATGTTGGCCTCTCACACTCGGGTCCTTACACCCGCTTCAGACTGTGCGGCGTCATCTGATCCCTTATCGCATGCCACGGCCATGAAGCCGCACAGTCCGAAGAAGGCGGAAGGAGAGGAGGGACAGGCGAACTGATGCACTGATCCTGCCCATCAATCACACCCTCGCAGTCCCAATAAATAAGACACCGAGGGGCGTTGTGTGGGTCAGGGCAGCCGCAGAGGCGCAGCCAGCCAAACAATGATGCCAGAAGACGGGCAGCGCTACCAAGGGGGTTGCAGCGTGTCATTACAAAGGAAAGTCACACCACCGGGACGGTTAAATGGTCACACAGAGGACACATTGCAGACGTGTTTTCAGTTCCACATGTGCGAGGAGAATACGTTTCTGAGCCACCTTGCACACATGCAGCATTACCGCTGTACAAGGTGGCTGGATAACGTAAAAACACCTGGGGGAGGGGGGACAGGTTCCCTTCAATTTCAGTTCTTGTGTCTGCGTGGCTTTTGCAGGACACGTTGCCGGCTGCACAGCAGGGGAACAGCTGGCGGTGCTGGACCCCACTGACACATTGGCTGGTGTTTTTCTCTGTGCAGCTAGCACATCTGGGCCCCAACTGGCGGTTTGTTAGAGCCCAGGGTCAGCAGGAGGAGGAGGAGCAGGAGCAGGGGGAGGGGAGTGTAGGCCGAAGCCTGCACTGGCGGCAGCTTTGGGTCTGTTGTGTCTGCGTGGCGGTCGCAGGACACGTTGCCGGCTACACAGCAGGGGAACAGCTGGCGGTGCTGGACCCCACTGACACATTGGCGAGGTGTTTGGCTCTGTGCAGCCAGCACTTCCGGACAGCAACTAGCGGTGTTGGAGCCCGGGCTCTGCAGGGGGAGCAGAGTGTAGGCCGAAGCCTACTTGAACCAATTTCAAAGGTAACCTTTAACCCCCCCTCAGGGGTTAGAAAGTAGAAGAGCCACAGCTTATGCAGCAGTAGTGCTGCACAAGTCAAAGGTTGCTCTTTTAATTTCGCTCCTTGCACACGCTGAATGAAACACGTATAACATTTAGCCCTTTATACAGTCAAACTGTGTTGGAGGCGCGAGTTCCCTTTGTAATGAGACGCAGCACAGATGTCAAGAATCCCACCTTGATGCTGGGTGCAGCCTCCTGAGCGTTGTTATTTGCTGTACAGGAGTCTGCGCTGTCGTGTTATCCCCTGGCCTAGCGCTGTTAGCGCTGCCCATCTTCTGACATCATTTAATGTCGGCCGGTGCGGTTCGCGATGACCATGAATCCCAGCCCCGCAGTGTCTTAACATTGTAAAAACACTGCGGGGCTGGGATTCAGGGCCTGGCGCAGCACATATGTTGGCCTCTCACACTCGGGTCCTTACACCCGCTTCAGACTGTGCGGCGTCATCTGATCCCTTATCGCATGCCACGGCCATGAAGCCGCACAGTCCGAAGAAGGCGGAAGGAGAGGAGGGACAGGCGAACTGATGCACTGATCCTGCCCATCAATCACACCCTCGCGGTCCCAATAAATAAGACACCGAGGGGCGTTGTGTGGGTCAGGGCGGCCGCAGAGGCGCAGCCAGCCAAACAATGATGCCAGAAGACGGGCAGCGCTACCAAGGGGGTTGCAGCGTGTCATTACAAAGGAAAGTCACACCACCGGGACGGTTAAATGGTCACACAGAGGACACATTGCAGACGTGTTTTCAGTTCCACATGTGCGAGGAGAATACGTTTCTGAGCCACCTTGCACACATGCAGCATTACCGCTGTACAAGGTGGCTGGATAACGTAAAAACGCCTGGGGGAGGGGGGACAGGTTCCCTTCAATTTCAGTTCTTGTGTCTGCGTGGCTTTTGCAGGACACGTTGCCGGCTGCACAGCAGGGGAACAGCTGGCGGTGCTGGACCCCACTGACACATTGGCTGGTGTTTTTCTCTGTGCAGCTAGCAGTACCGGGCCCCAACTGGCGGTGTTAGAGCCCAGGGTCAGCAGGAGGAGCAGGGGGAGCGGAGTGTAGGCCGAAGCCTGCACTCGAGCAAGTTGAAAGGAAACCTTTAACCCCCCCCCCCAGGCGTTTGTAGCTGAAAGAGCCATTGTGTACAGCACTAATGCTGGAAAAGGTAAACTTAGCTCTTTTAATTATGGTCCTTGCACATGCGGAACCTAACAGTTATGAAATGTGTCCCCTCACAGCGTAAAACCGTCCGGTAGGTGGAACTTTCCTTTGTCGTGTGACGCAGCACAGCCATCATTTTTACCCCCTTGGCGCCGTGCGCCGCCTCCTCAGCGTTGTTTGAATCTGTCCCGGAGCCTGCGCTGTTAGGTTAGCCCTTGGCCATGCACACATTTTGCGCTGCCCGTCTTCTGACATCATTTGGTGTCAGGCTGGCTGCGCCTGTGCGGGTGCGCTAGCCGAGATCCCGCCTCGCAGTGTCGTCTAATGTAATCCCACCGCGGGCCTGTGATCCGTGCCCGTGCGCAGTGCATATCCTCGCCTCTCACTCCCCTCCCTACGGCTTTTTCAGACTGTGCGGTGTCACGGCCGTGGCATGCTATTAGGGACCAGCTGACATCGCACAGTCTGAAGAAGCCGTAGGGAGGGGAGTGAGAGGCGAGGATATGCACTGCGCACGGGCACGGATCACAGGCCCGCGGTGGGATTACATTAGACGACACTGCGAGGCGGGATCTCGGCCAGCGCACCCGCACAGGCGCAGCCAGCCTGACACCAAATGATGTCAGAAGACGGGCAGCGCAAAATGTGTGCATGGCCAAGGGCTAACCTAACAGCGCAGGCTCCGGGACAGATTCAAACAACGCTGAGGAGGCGGCGCACGGCGCCAAGGGGGTAAAAATGATGGCTGTGCTGCGTCACACGACAAAGGAAAGTTCCACCTACCGGACGGTTTTACGCTGTGATGGGACACATTTCATAACTGTTAGGTTCCGCATGTGCAAGGAGCACCACGAAAAGAGGCACTTTTTCCCTTTGCATCATTACTGCTGCACAAGGTGGCTCCTTCAGTAACAAACGCCTGGGGGGGGGGGACAGGTTCCCTTAAAGTAAACTTGTTGTGACTGCGTGGCGGTCGCAGTACACGTTGCCGTATACACAGCAGGGGAACAGCTGGCGGTGCTGAACCCCACTAACACATTGGCGAGGTGTTTGGCTCTGTGCGTACAGCACTTCTGGACGGCAACTGGCGGTGTTGGAGCCCAGGGACAGGTGGAGGAGGAGGAGGTTGGAGGAGGTTGGAGGAGGTAGGAGGGATTGCCACACACACAGCAGGGGAACAGCTGACGTTACTGAACCCCAATAACAGAGGAGGGACTGTTGACTGTGCGTACAGCACTTCTGGACGGCAACTGGCGGTGTTGGAGCCCAGGGACAGGTGGAGGAGGAGGAGGTTGGAGGAGGTTGGAGGAGGTTGGAGGAGGTAGGAGGGATTGCCACACACACAGCAGGGGAACAGCTGACGTTACTGAACCCCAATAACAGAGGAGGGACTGTTGACTGTGCGTACAGCACTTCTGGACGGCAACTGGCGGTGTTGGAGCCCAGGGACAGGTGGAGGAGGAGGAGGTTGGAGGAGGTAGGAGGGATTGCCACACACACAGCAGGGGAACAGCTGACGTTACTGAACCCCAATAACAGAGGAGGGACTGTTGACTGTGCGTACAGCACTTCTGGACGGCAACTGGCGGTGTTGGAGCCCAGGGACAGGTGGAGGAGGAGGAGGTTGGAGGAGGTTGGAGGAGGTAGGAGGGATTGCCACACACACAGCAGGGGAACAGCTGACGTTACTGAACCCCAATAACAGAGGAGGGACTGTTGACTGTGCGTACAGCACTTCTGGACGGCAACTGGCGGTGTTGGAGCCCAGGGACAGGTGGAGGAGGAGGAGGTTGGAGGAGGTTGGAGGAGGTAGGAGGGATTGCCACACACACAGCAGGGGAACAGCTGACGTTACTGAACCCCAATAACAGAGGAGGGACTGTTGACTGTGCGTACAGCACTTCTGGACGGCAACTGGCGGTGTTGGAGCCCAGGGACAGGTGGAGGAGGAGGAGGTTGGAGGAGGTTGGAGGAGGTAGGAGGGATTGCCACACACACAGCAGGGGAACAGCTGACGTTACTGAACCCCAATAACAGAGGAGCGACTGTTGACTGTGCGTACAGCACTTCTGGACGGCAACTGGCGGTGTTGGAGCCCAGGGACAGGTGGAGGAGGAGGAGGTTGGAGGAGGTAGGAGGGATTGCCACACACACAGCAGGGGAACAGCTGACGTTACTGAACCCCAATAACAGAGGAGGGACTGTTGACTGTGCGTACAGCACTTCTGGACGGCAACTGGCGGTGTTGGAGCCCAGGGACAGGTGGAGGAGGAGGAGGTTGGAGGAGGTTGGAGGAGGTAGGAGGGATTGCCACACACACAGCAGGGGAACAGCTGACGTTACTGAACCCCAATAACAGAGGAGGGACTGTTGACTGTGCGTACAGCACTTCTGGACGGCAACTGGCGGTGTTGGAGCCCAGGGACAGGTGGAGGAGGAGGAGGTTGGAGGAGGTTGGAGGAGGTAGGAGGGATTGCCACACACACAGCAGGGGAACAGCTGACGTTACTGAACCCCAATAACAGAGGAGGGACTGTTGACTGTGCGTACAGCACTTCTGGACGGCAACTGGCGGTGTTGGAGCCCAGGGACAGGTGGAGGAGGAGGAGGTTGGAGGAGGTTGGAGGAGGTAGGAGGGATTGCCACACACACAGCAGGGGAACAGCTGACGTTACTGAACCCCAATAGCAGAGGAGCGACTGTTGACTGTGCGTACAGCACTTCTGGACGGCAACTGGCGGTGTTGGAGCCCAGGGACAGGTGGAGGAGGAGGAGGTTGGAGGAGGTAGGAGGGATTGCCACACACACAGCAGGGGAACAGCTGACGTTACTGAACCCCAATAACAGAGGAGCGACTGTTGACTGTGCGTACAGCACTTCTGGACGGCAACTGGCGGTGTTGGAGCCCAGGGACAGGTGGAGGAGGAGGAGGTTGGAGGAGGTAGGAGGGATTGCCACACACACAGCAGGGGAACAGCTGACGTTACTGAGCCCCAATAACAGAGGAGGGACTGTTGACTGTGCGTACAGCACTTCTGGACGGCAACTGGCGGTGTTGGAGCCCAGGGACAGGTGGAGGAGGAGGAGGTTGGAGGAGGTAGGAGGGATTGCCACACACACAGCAGGGGAACAGCTGACGTTACTGAACCCCAATAACAGAGGAGCGACTGTTGACTGTGCGTACAGCACTTCTGGACGGCAACTGGCGGTGTTGGAGCCCAGGGACAGGTGGAGGAGGAGGAGGTTGGAGGAGGTAGGAGGGATTGCCACACACACAGCAGGGGAACAGCTGACGTTACTGAACCCCAATAACAGAGGAGGGACTGTTGACTGTGCGTACAGCACTTCTGGATGGCAACTGGCGGTGTTGGAGCCCAGGGACAGGTGGAGGAGGAGGAGGTTGGAGGAGGTTGGAGGAGGTAGGAGGGATTGCCACACACACAGCAGGGGAACAGCTGACGTTACTGAACCCCAATAACAGAGGAGGGACTGTTGACTGTGCGTACAGCACTTCTGGACGGCAACTGGCGGTGTTGGAGCCCAGGGACAGGTGGAGGAGGAGGAGGTTGGAGGAGGTAGGAGGGATTGCCACACACACAGCAGGGGAACAGCTGACGTTACTGAACCCCAATAACAGAGGAGGGACTGTTGACTGTGCGTACAGCACTTCTGGACGGCAACTGGCGGTGTTGGAGCCCAGGGACAGGTGGAGGAGGAGGAGGTTGGAGGAGGTAGGAGGGATTGCCACACACACAGCAGGGGAACAGCTGACGTTACTGAACCCCAATAACAGAGGAGGGACTGTTGACTGTGCGTACAGCACTTCTGGACGGCAACTGGCGGTGTTGGAGCCCAGGGACAGGTGGAGGAGGAGGAGGTTGGAGGAGGTTGGAGGAGGTAGGAGGGATTGCCACACACACAGCAGGGGAACAGCTGACGTTACTGAACCCCAATAACAGAGGAGGGACTGTTGACTGTGCGTACAGCACTTCTGGACGGCAACTGGCGGTGTTGGAGCCCAGGGACAGGTGGAGGAGGAGGAGGTTGGAGGAGGTAGGAGGGATTGCCACACACACAGCAGGGGAACAGCTGACGTTACTGAACCCCAATAACAGAGGAGCGACTGTTGACTGTGCGTACAGCACTTCTGGACGGCAACTGGCGGTGTTGGAGCCCAGGGACAGGTGGAGGAGGAGGAGGTTGGAGGAGGTAGGAGGGATTGCCACACACACAGCAGGGGAACAGCTGACGTTACTGAACCCCAATAACAGAGGAGCGACTGTTGACTGTGCGTACAGCACTTCTGGACGGCAACTGGCGGTGTTGGAGCCCAGGGACAGGTGGAAAAGCAGAGGAACACAATGTAGGCCGAAGCCTGAGAAAGTCGAAAGGGAACCTTTAACCCCCCCCCCCAAGGCGTTTGTAGCTGAAAGAGCCAGCTTGTGCAGCACAAAAGATGCAAAAGGAAAAGGTGGCTCTTTTCATCATGCTCCTTGCAAACACAGAACTAAACACTTATAAAATGTGTCCCCTGCAACCGTAAAACCGTCCCGGAGGTGGGACTTTCCTTCGTAATGTGACGCAGCACAGCCGTCATTCCTACCCCCCCGGCGCCGCGCACCGGCTCCTCAGCGTTGTTTTATTCCGTCCCGGAGCCTGCGCTGTTATGTTATCCCGTGGCCAGGCACACTTAGCGCTGCCCGTCTTCTGGCATCATTTGGTGTCAGGATGGCTGCGCCTGTGCGGCCGCGCTGGCAGAGAGCCCGCCTCGCAGTGTCTTCTGATTTAATCCCACTGGGGGCCTGGGATCCATGGACATGCGCAGTGCATATCCTCGCCTCTCACTCCCCTCCCTACGGCTTCTTAAGACTGTGCGGTGTCACAGCCGTGGCATGCTATTAGGGACCAGCTGACACCGAACAGTCTGAAGAAGCCATAGGGAAATGAGTGAGAGGTGGAGGTTCAGATATGCACTGTGCATGTCCATGGATCCCAGGCCCCCAGTGGGATTAAATCAGAAGACACTGCGAGGCGGGCTCTCTGCCAGCGCGGCCGCACAGGCGCAGCCATCCTGACACCAAATGATGCCAGAAGACGGGCAGCGCTAAGTGTGCCTGGCCACGGGATAACATAACAGCGCAGGCTCCGGGACGGAATAAAACAACGCTGAGGAGCCGGTGCGCGGCGCCGGGGGGGGTAGGAATGACGGCTGTGCTGCGTCACATTACGAAGGAAAGTCCCACCTCCGGGACGGTTTTACGGTTGCAGGGGACACATTTTATAAGTGTTAAGTTCTGCGTGTGCAAGGAGCTAAACAAAAATAGCTACCTTTTCCTTGTGCAGCATTACTGCTGCACAAGGTGGCTCTTTCAGTAACAAACGCCTTGGGGGGGGGGGGGGACAGATTCCCTTACATTTCAGTTGTTGTGTCAGCGTGGCGGTCGCATGACACATTGCCGGCTACACAGCTGGGGATCAGCTGACGTTACTGAAACCCAATAACACTGGGTCGTATGTTTTGACTGTGCAGACGGCACTTCTGAGCCTCAACTGGCGGTGTTGGAGCACAGGAATTTAAGTTCAGGTGGTAGAAAGATGAACACAACAGGAGACCTGGATAACGTATACAGTGACCTAATTATTTAATCAGGAGGAGGAGTGGCAAATTCCTGCGAGATCCAGGCCTTGTTCATTTTCAGGAAAGTAAGCCGGTCAACGTTATCGGAGGATAGTCGCATGCGACGGTCAGTTAGTACACCACCTGCAGCACTAAAGACACGTTCCGATAATACACTGGCCGCAGGGCAAGACAGCACCTCCAATGCATACTGGCTTAGCTCTGGCCATGTATCCAGCTTTGAGACCCAAAACTTGAAAGGGGAAGAGCCGTCTGGGAGTACAGCAAGAGGGCAAGACATGTAGTCTGTCACCATCTGACGGAACCGTTGCCTCCTGCTGACTGGAGCCGTCTGTGATGGTGTAGACTTTTGTGGGGGGCACAGAAAACTGTGCCACAGTTGGGCCATACTGGTCTTGCCTTGGGCAGAGGCACTGCTTCTGCTCCCTCTTTGTGCAGAGCCTCCACCACTGCCTGGACGCACTGAGCTGCTTTGGAATGCACTAGCAGCACTTCTCTCAGTTGGAATGGAGAAGATGATGGAATTGACCAGTGTGTCTTGGTACTCCCGCATTTTTCGCTCACGGTTCAACGGTGTGATGAGGCTTTCTACGTTGTCCCGGTAGCGAGGATCGAGGAGGGTGAACACCCAATAATCAGACATGTTGAGAATGTGGGCGATGCGGCGGTCGTTTCTCAGGCACTGCAGCATGTAATCCACCATGTGCTGCAGACTGCCAACTGCCCAAGAAACGCTGTCCCCTGCTGGAGGCGTGATCTCTGCCCGCTCGTCATCACCCCACCCTCGCTGTACACACTGAGTACTGGACAATTCGGTAACTCCCTCCTCTGGACGGATGTCTTCCTCCTCCATTGACTCCTCCTCATCCTCCTCACAAACTGTCCCCTGCCTAAGCGTTTGTGAGGAACCACGTGGCGCTGACTGTCCAGAAGATGATGGAAATGGTGAATCCTCATCCTCCACCTCTTCCACAAC
Organism: Ranitomeya variabilis; assembly: GCF_051348905.1. Taxonomy (NCBI): domain Eukaryota; kingdom Metazoa; phylum Chordata; class Amphibia; order Anura; family Dendrobatidae; genus Ranitomeya; species Ranitomeya variabilis. Next base: position 327,196,629 of record NC_135236.1, read on the forward strand.
ATCATCCCTTAGCGCTTGCAGTGATTTTTCAAGCAGGCAGATAAGGGGGACAGTCATGCTGACTAGTGCATCATCTGCACTCGCCATCCGCGTGGAATAATCAAAGGGACGCAAAACCTGGCAGACGTCATTCATAGTGGCCCACTCTGTGGTTGTGAAGTCTGTACGGCGCTGACTGCGACTTTTTTGCGCCTGAAGCAGCTGGTACTCCATTACAGCTTGCTGCTGCTCACACAACCGCTCCAACATATGTAACGTGGAATTCCACCTGGTAGGTAGGTCACATATAATGCGATGTTCCGGCAGGCGGTGTCGGCGCTGCAGAGCCGCAATGCGCGCTTTTGCCGTGCTGGAACGCCGCAAGTGAGCACACTCTAGGCGGACCTTGTGCAGCAGTGCATCAAGATCCGGATAGTCCCTCAAAAAGCTCTGCACGACCAAATTGAGCACATGTGCCAGACATGGGATGTGAGTGAGGTTGCCGAGGCCCAGAGCTGCCACCAGATTTCGGCCATTATCGCACACTACCATGCCTGGCTGGAGATTCGCTGGCACAAACCACACATCGCTCTCCTGCTTGATGGCATTCCAGAGCTCCTGCGCTGTGTGGCTACGATTCCCCCAAAAAATTAATTTCAAGACGGCCTGTTGACGTTTGGCCACGGCTGTGCTCATGTCGGTCGTAACAGGTACACGTTCATCACGGGTCCATGTGGAGGTGGACTGTGACGGCTCCTGCAGCGATGATTCTGAGGAACTGGTGTAAGAGGAGGAGTCAATGCGTACAGAATGGATTCCTGCAATCCTTGGAGTGGGCAGGACACGTCCTGCGCCACTCGCACGGTCTGTACCCGGCTCAACGACATTAACCCAATCGGCAGTGAGGGAAAGGTATCGCCCCTGTCCATGTTGACTGGTCCACGCATCGGTGGTGAGGTGGACCTTGCTACTGACGGCGTTCAGTAGCGCGTGTTTTATGTGTCCCTCCACATGCTTGTGCAGGGCAGGGACGGCTTGCCTGCTGAAGTAAAAGCGGCTGGGCACATTGTACTGTGGGACTGCCAATGACATCAAGTCACGGAAGCTGTCAGTCTCCACCAGCCTGAATGACAGCATTTCCAGTGAAAGAAGTTTGGCAATGCCTGCAGTCAGAGCCTGTGCTCGTGGGTGGTTTGACGAGAAAGGCCGCCTTTTCTCCCATGCCTGTACTACCGATGGCTGTAGACTGGGCTGGGAGTGTGTGGATGACTGGGAAAGTGGTGCTGCGGGTGGAATTACAGCGGGTCTCTGGACAACAGGGCCAGAGGTTCTTCCACGGCGATCCTGGGAGGAAGCCGAACCAGCTGCGTGTGAGCTAGAGGAAGAGGCAACACGAGCTGAAGAGGTGGTAGCTGCCGCTGTTGGTTGGCCTACCTCTTCAGTGTGTTTTTCTAACAACGCCGGGTGCCTGGTGCGCACATGTTTCCACATGTTGGAGGTATTGAGGCTGCTGACATTTCGACCTCTTTTGACTTTGTGATGACACACGTTGCATCTGACATAGCAAATGTCATCTGCAACTGTGTCAAAAAAGGACCAGGCACTGCAAGTCTTGGGAGCGCCCTTTTTGGCTTTTGGAAGAGACATGCTCCTAACGGGTGCCAAAGCGGAGGCTGCAGGATCCGCAGTCTTCCCCCTCCCTCTCCCTCTTTGGGCCGTACGGGGAATCTCTTCCTCAGAGCTGCTCCCACCACCTTCCTGTCCCTCACGCCAAGATGGGTCGAGGACCTCATCATCTACACTACCCTCTGCCCCCAACTGCTCCTCCTGGGTAGTCTCAGCAGCAGAGCACGCACCAGTAAGTGGCACCTGAGTGTCATCATCAGCTGATGCGGCCTGCGATGTGGTGACCGGAGCCACTGGCCCACCCGCCTCTTCAGAGGAAGACAGAAAAAGCTGTTGGGCATCACTGCACCCTGCCTCTTCTTCCATTTCTCCAATGCTGCTTGGCTGGCCCCCTGTTTCCAAGCCAAGAGATTCAGAGAACAGAAGTAGAGACGGCTCCTGTCCTGGGCTCTCTGTCTGCCTGGGCAATTTGGCAGGTGGTGAAGAGACAGATGGCTGCTCTCCAGTGCTCTGTGTCTGAGAGGATGTGGCACTAATGGAAGTTGATGCATTATCTGCCATCCATCCGACAACGGCTTCAATTTGGTCTTCACGCAGCAGCGGTGTACGGCGCTCTGACACAAAGCTGCGCATGAACGACTGTTGCCTGGTGAAAGTGGGTGCTGATGAGTCACCGGTGCCCGCAGCAGGCACAGAATCCCCACGTCCCCTCCCTGCTCCGCGCCCACGCCCACGTGCCTTACTCACTGCCTTCTTCATCTTGGTTGACTGATAAAGATAAGCAGAAAAGTACTAACGGATTTGTGTGCTTATTCCTGAGCAACTCCTCCTAACAGGTATAAGAAACACTAATTTTCTAAAGTGTGGACTAGACTTTAATATGAGCTAATGTGGCCTACAGAAATGTAAAGTGGTGTAACTGGTGTGTTTGGTGAACTTTATTATTTATTTCTTTTTTGGGGGCTGAACTGACAACAGATAGAGCTGCAGTCACACAGAGACCGTGCAGACAGACGTAAACGGCGCTGCAAGGCCCAAAAACCCTCCTCTACTTTATCCTATGTAGTGTTTTTCCACAAATTAGCTGGAGACGGGTGGAAAGACACTAATAGGATTTTTTTAAATTAATTAGCAGCAGACTACACTACTTGAAAAAAAATTAAAATTGATTTGGCGGTATGACGCAGTGAACAACCCTGAGCTGGAGACAACCAGGCTACGGCTGCTCACAGACTACAGGGCGAGCTGCAGTCACACGGAGACCGTGCAGACAGCCGTAAACGGCGCTGCAAGGCCCAAAAACCCTCCTCTACTTTATCCTATGTAGTGTTTTTCCACAAATTAGCTGGAGACGGGTGGAAAGACACTAATAGGATTTTTTTAAATTAATTAGCAGCAGACTACACTACTTGAAAAAAAATTAAAATTGATTTGGCGGTATGACGCAGTGAACAACCCTGAGCTGGAGACAACCAGGCTACGGCTGCTCACAGACTACAGGGCGAGCTGCAGTCACACGGAGACCGTGCAGACAGCCGTAAACGGCGCTGCAAGGCCCAAAAACCCTCCTCTACTTTATCCTATGTAGTGTTTTTCCACAAATTAGCTGGAGACGGGTGGAAAGACACTAATAGGATTTTTTTAAATTAATTAGCAGCAGACTACACTACTTGAAAAAAAATTAAAATTGATTTGGCGGTATGACGCAGTGAACAACCCTGAGCTGCAGACAACCAGGCTACGGCTGCTCACAGACTACAGGGCGAGCTGCAATCACACGGAGACCGTGCAGACAGCCGTAAACGGCGCTGCAAGGCCCAAAAACCCTCCTCTACTTTATCCTATGTAGTGTTTTTCCACAAATTAGCTGGAGACGGGTGGAAAGACACTAATAGGATTTTTTTTAATAAATTAGCAGCAGACTACACTACTTGAAAAAAAAAAAAAAAAAAAAAAACAGTATGAGGCAATGAACCACCCTCCCTGAACTGAATACAACCAGCTATGGATGGCCTATGTGGCTGCACTCAGACTAGAGAGTGGGCTGCACTCACACACACACACACACAGACCTTGCAGATCGCTGTGAAAACAGCGCTACAAGGCAAAAGCAAGGTGACTAGTAGGTGAACACAGCGGTTGCTAAATTAGCCTTTGGAAAGCACAAAGAAGCAAATCGCTATCTCTAAACTGTCCCTCAGTCAGCAAACAGCGTCCTGTCACTAACTGAATTCACAGCAGAGTGATCGCAAAATGGCGCCAGCGACTTTTAAACTGCATCATGACATCATTTCAGCAGCCAATCACAGCCTTGCCAGTACTTTCATGCCCTCCATGCTAAACAGGATGTGCCCACACTTGGAATCATTCTCATTGGCTGAATTTCTGAATTTTGAATCTTGGAACTTCCGATTCCGGTATCCGATACGCGGCAAGTATCGGAATACCGGTATCGGAATTCCGATACCGCAAGTATCGGCCGATACCCGATACTTGCGGTATCGGAATGCTCAACACTACTTTTTAGCTTAATTTTTGCAAATAAAACCTTTCAGTGTATTTTCATGTTTTTAAGTCTTGAAATAATGTGTATGGTTTTTTTTCTCAGCAATTGTGTCACCACCGTTAAGGTTTTGTCTGGCATTGCATCTCATCGCTGTTAACGTGAGTGGGGCTAAGTTATTATAACACACATCTTGTGCATAGAGATGGTGCTGTTTCAGGAAATTGTGAACATATTTTTCGAATTTTGGATAATCCCTTTAAAGAAACAATTTAGTCAAAACTGACATTATGTTATGCAGTGCGAAAAAGGGTGGTACATGACACAGAAATCCCCTCTTTAAGTTTGTGTTTTACATCACACCATCATACTGGCGCTATGCATAATGCAATGTATCAGATTTATGTAAAGTTTACATTTAAAAAATAGTCCAATTTTCATCCAGAAAAAATAAGGGATGGTTTTTCTGTATGCCATCTGCATTACATCCGTATTTATAAATCAGCTGTTTATAAAATTTACAAAACCAAATACTGTTTCCTATGTCAAAGGGGTTGGCCACTGCTAGGACATCCACTTCTTAATCTAAATGTTCATCCCTAATAAAATATTAAAGCTTATACTCACCTCACATGCTGACTTTGTTCCAGCGGTGTCGGCACTCACGGTCTCGGGACTGTGAAGAAGTGATGCCCAATGCCTAATCAGCGCTGGTGTCACTGTCTCCACCTTTGGACAAACTGAACATAAAGAAGAAGTCCGGAATGATCTGCAGACCTGACTTCCTCCTCATGTTCAGTTCGTACGAAGGCGGAGAAAAAGACGCCAGCACTGATTGGGCGCTGGTTTCACATGACAAAACACCATGTCCCAGCCCCAGGGAGAGCGAGTGCTGACACCGCGGGGAATGGCACCAGCACCAGAGGTGAGTGTAGGTTTTATTATTTTATCGGTGCCAAACATTTAGTTTAAGAACGGGTTGCCAATATAGGTGAAAATATTGGATGCAATTTGGTTGATCTATACAGGATCTGTTTTTTTCTTTTGCACACCCACAGATTTGAATAGGTGAGTCTCATCCGAAAAATGGAAGAGAATACTGCATGCTGCAATTTTTTCTCACACTGATATTGAAAATCATTGGTTAGTGTGCTGTCTGTGTGAATGTACCCTTAGCCAAAGTCCACTTCACTAACTATCCTTGGCGCTTGAATGGTCAATAAGTAAGGTTTTGGTAACCTTGTATCCAGTAGGGCAATCAAAGCTGGACTCCTGTGGCACAGCTTCTGTCCCACGGAAACTTTATGTCTTACTATGTATTCTTACATTTAGGAGGCTGAAGAGTATGTCCAAATGCTACAAAAGGTTTTCATTTCATTGTTGTCTCAGGGAGCTCATCTTTTGTAAAAAACACATTGAGGAAAGAGCTCAGGAATGTACTAAAATGTATGTGAAACAGAAGGTCTCGCTGAACTGTTTAGCAGGTGACGCATTGCAATTTGATGTCATTTTAACATCCACATGTTTAGACAATGACAATTTTCCATAAACTGAGAGAAGGATATTGATAATCTGACATACCTATGAGGTCAGTCCCTGCCCTGTCTATGGAGACTGCAGCCTCATGATTTATTCAGCACAGCTGCACCATCACATCCACAACACCTCACTTGCTGAAATAAAAGCACATGGCTGGATGATACAGTTTGTCAAAGGCTCAATTAGTATATATACATAAGGGTGTATAAACTTCTCTTTACGTTATGACTGAGTTATGTGGAACGTACTGATTTCATGCTCTAAATCGCAGGTTGTCAGCTGTGAAATTATTTGCAGATACTATACTTTGGACCATTTTCAAATACTCCAATACTAACCACTTTATCTATTGATTTTTGCTTTTGCAGTGTTCGCCATGCAGTATAAAAAAAATGTGGTCATACCAAAATGGTGTACCAATAAAATATTTATTTTTCTGTGGATAAAGCTGTTTTCAGGTTTATTTGTTTTTGGGACAAGCTGAATTTTTATTTCCTCCATTTTGTGGCATATTCAGCTATTTGTCACTTTTTGGGGCAGGGGATGAAGTGAACATTGTGTTCTGACACAGTTTAAGGTATTCACGATGTGAGAGAAATAATAAAATAATTATGTTATAGTTACAATAGTATTTCAGTGTATTTTTTTCTTCATAATACAGAAGGGAACATTTCTTAGTCTAAATATTGGACTTGGCCACGTAATCATTTCATTACATTTATAATACACTGAAATACTTCTGTATTGCAGTGGATTTTGTCTTTCCGTATAAAACTGACAGTCATGCTATTAGGCTACACTTATTGGAAACCCTTTATAAAATGGAGAAGCTAGAAGAAAGCAATAGGATCTTAACCGGTTAATGATGACCATAACCACTGAAATCATTTCGAAAGGCTGCTGTAGACCCACATGGAAATATAATGCGATGTTGTGGGAGGAGATGGGGTTAATCCTGCATTGCCTATTCAGATGAAAGATGATGGATGGAGCCAGCGATGTTGCGGTTAACATGCAGCTTATTTGTCAATGCATTTTGAAGTATATTCACCTTCTTCCTTAGAACAAAACTTCACTTGTGGTTTTGTCCTGAAGAAGAATGTGCAAATACTTCAAAACGTGTTGACAAATAAACTGCGTTTTATCGGTTTCATCGTTGGCTCCATCCATCATCTTTCATCTGAATAGGCAATGCAGGATTAACCCCATCTCCTCCCACCATATTGGAAACCCATTAGAATTCCACTGCAATGATAATCCATTGGACCATGCAATGTGTATTTTGGAGAGATGAATGAATCTTTTAAAATTTGAATTCGACAGCTTTGTAAAATGTTCCCAAAGAATTTGCAGTGAATAAAATACTGCAAAGCCTCTAACTGCCAAAAAAGATATGTATATCAATCTGAGTTCTCCAAGGAGTGTGTTGAATCCCCTTTGAGAACCTTAACACAAACACAGCCTTATTAATGTCCAAGTGTCCTCAGCCTATCTGGCTAGAGAAAAGAAGCAAGTTAGCTGTTTTCAAAATAAAATAGCAATGGTTTGTCAAAAAGAGCCATGCAAAAAATTATCCTATTTTGGGAGCTGTTTAACCCATTAATGACAAGGGGTATTTTTGATTTTTCATTATTTGGTCAAAATGGCCATGTGAGGGCTTGTTTTTTGCAGGATGAGTTGTACTTTTGCACAACACCATTGGTTTTACCATGTCATGTAATAGAAAACAGGAAAAAATCCAAGTGCTGGGAAACTGAAAAAAAAGTGCAATCCCACACTTGTTTTTTGTTTGGCTTTTTTGCTAGGTTCACTAAATGCTAAAACTGACCTGCCATTTTGATTCTCCATGTCATTATGAGTTCATAGACACCAAACATGTCTAGGTTATGTTTTATCTAAGTGGTAAAAAAAAAATCCAAAGTTTGTATAAAATAAAAAGTTGCCATTTTCCAAGACCCGTAGCGTCTCCATTTTTCGTGATCTCGGGTTGGGTGAGGGCTTATTTTTTGCATGCCGAGCTGATGTTTTTATTGATGACATGTTGGTGCAGATACAATCTTTTGATCACCTGTTATTGCATTTTATTGCAATGTTGCAGCCAGCAACCAATAAAACGTAATTCTGTTTTTTTTCTCCCTGCTCCATTTACCGATTGGATTAATTATTGTTTTATATTGATATATTGGGCGATTCTGAACGCAGTGATACTAAATATGTGTATATTTGATTTTTTTATTGTTTTATTTTGAATGGGGCGAAAGTGGGGTGATTTGAACTTTTATTTTTTTACTTGTTTAATAATTTGAAAAACAATTCCTCATAGATTGTAAGCTTGCGAGCAGGGCCCTCATTCTCATTGATATCTGTTGAATTATGTGTTACTCTGTTATTGTCTGAAAAAGTCTGAACAGTCAAGTGCTATTATTGCTATAGAAACAAAAATTATTATATTAAATTCATTTCACATAACTTTTTTGTCAATACATTTGTTTTGAGAGTAGATGTGGACAAGAGATCCACAAGGCTCATAACATCCAATAATGAAGAAAATAAATGGAATAAATACATATTTTATTGTCTTTTATCACTTCAGAAGATCAACTCAGTATTGTAGTATAATAGTACTAAGAATCAATGATATGAACAACTCTGTGCAATGCAGAGGTTTAACAAGCAAGTATTGTCACATGAGATGAAATCTCCGAGATGCCATTAATACTTTTTAATGCTTTTTACTATCAAACACTGTAGGCACAAAGAAATTACTTTGTCATTTTTTCTTAGTTAATGTGCAGGTCTCAAAAATAAGACCTGCTTTTGGGGGTTATTTTGTGTTGGTCTTAAAGCAGTTGTCCAGGCATACTAATCATTAAATCATTGCAAAGCCTGTGAGACACACTGCAAATATATAGTTTACTTGCTGTTAAGATTCTGACTCCTTGCTTTCTGCTATAGTCCATTCAAAGCTCAGAGTACAGAGAATTCTTGCATCTGCTTTCAATGGAATATAGCTTTTTACTGAGGCTGAGCTCTACATGCAGGGGCCAAAGCTCAGTAGGAGTTCTCAGAGCAGTGAACTGTGAATGATGATGTTTCAGGGGGCATGACTTGTGAATTTCAATGTGTACAAGGAGATAGCAGAAGGGAAAAGAGCACTAAGAAGCACATCATCAGGTGCTTCCACTCTGCAACAGAAAACCACCTGCTGACAAGCACTCTCCTCCTCCACAGCCTGCCACCATAACTGCCATCTCTCCAAATCCACCATCCACAGGACTGTGGAGGACGAGAGCAGCTATGAGCTGGTATGTGGGAGCAATCCATGTCCTGTTTTTTTTCCATCTTGAGACTGTAAAGCAGTCTCAAGAAGCCAGTCTGTGAGTGTAGTGGGCAGGCCAGAGATCATTAGCCAACTAGGTGCTGTGGGTTGGCATTCAGGGTGGGAGTTAGAGATGTGTATGCTGAAATGAATCATGGTAAATGTAGTCTGTGTGATCCGAGGGATTAATGGCAGGAAATTTGAATATAAACAATAATAAATTGCAGGGATGGCTGCAAGGAATGAAGGAAAGCTCAACATGTAAAATAAAGGTAATTCGAGGTTTCTGGGATCACTACAGGGACAGCAAAATATTATTCATGTGCCCAAAAATCCAATTAAAGAAGAAAGATGGTCTGGAGATTAATTCAGGTTACAAGATGCTTCAATTTAATAGGGAAGATTTAGTAATCCTGTCCAATATTTGGATTAAAAATAAAAAATGTGCCAAATTTACCATAGTAGCTGGATGATCATTTTGACGTATCTTTAGGTACCTTTGTCCAACTCTGTACTAACTATTCATTGACCGCAATTGTGAGTAATAAGCTAAATTAGATGCTACGATTTACACAAAAAGCAATCGAAATTGAGATTCACGATCTTAAATCTTTCTCTATGTTTTACTGACTGTTATACAGGCTGTCATGTTTATCATGGTATATTACACATTACGTATTTTCCAAACTTGCACCAAGAACCGCAAAACTTACATGGAGCGTCTTCTGATATAACTTGCATGATGTTTTGCTATCACGGAATGCTATGACTTGTTTGTTGCTTAATACTATTGAAAATAGGGAAACTGAAAAAGTTATGAAGATAATTCTAGTCTTACATTTATTAAATCTGAACATATAAAATGGATAAAGTGGAATTTAGTATAAATCTCCATATGTCAAAAACACCTGTTCTCAGATGCTTTACGAATAAACAGAATTAAAATATCAATTACACAGCACATCCGTCAATGCCAAAATATTCTCTGAATCACCATCAGTTTTTAAAACAGTCGTTAAAAAGCTGCTTGGAACCATATATAAAGCATGGCTAACGGATGCAGCCCCTAGAGTGGGCAGCATGACATACCTCACATCTGTTGGGCACACCCTGTAATAACCATATTACAGAAATATCTGAACACATTATACGTGAAGTATGGCTTTTGGCAAGAATTCATTACAAATAGCCCACACGAAAATATTTTGGATATTTTGCAAACAAGAAGAAGACCACACAGATTATAATTAAATATTTGAAGGTTTAGAATTATTTTGTATGGGTTGTATTTATTTGGCAGGAAGTCGAAAGTGTAAAAATCTAAGCATTATTTATTGCATTGTTAAAAATCCTGATACTTATGTATTCATTCACAAAATTCCATAGTGGTACAGCTGCCATTACAGTGGCCCCATTTCACTGCAATCCCAATGCTTTTTACCAAAGTGAAACTATAAAGCCCCATAGGACCCAAAGACCATGTGATATTTCAACCACTACAACCCCTCTGTGTTCCATGAGGAGCATTGTGGATCTGACTATATAGGGGGCTTCTCTGCTAGCATGTATGGGCCAAAAAGGACTTGGTCCACATGATATATACATATTAAACTTCTGCTTGCATGATAGGATATCACATGATATGAAATATCCCTATCTGCTACCAAGTCTCTACTTGAGGTTTGGAAACTAGTAGGGAATAAGAAAACAGGAACTCGGAGATGAACTTTATTTCACAGCAAAGATGTCTCAAAGCTTGGATGAAGCCAGAAGTAAATGGGAAGCAGAGCTGTTTTCAGTTACTTGACTTCATAAGAATAAAAAATTATTTGTGTCTTGTGGCCCTTTAATTCACAACAGTATTACTTTACAGTGTATAAACTGAAATATGCAAAAGATGTCAAGCTCCTGTCAAGTGCAAAGGATACAATCCAAATATGTGAATAAAACAGCTGCAAAAAGATCCTATATCCCTGGAATACTTCTTTATTCATCATCTTGCATTATCATATCTGATACCGTAATTCTAGACTTTACAGAGGTTTAGTATACTTCACACTATGAACCAGATGCTAATCCACACAATAGAGATGAATATACGCACTAAAGCCTTAATTATGTGGGGTTTTATTGTCTATAACTTGCTAGAAAGCTTAAAAGGAAGCTTGGTCTAGGATTTTCCTCTGTCTGTTCTTTCCATCTTTCCTTGATCTGTTCTGGCTCAGTTAGTTTGTTCCCATTGGCTTCTTTAAACATCCCCACTCTTGGTTGAAACTTTTTAGTATCTCTTTGATGTTCATGGTCTTGCCCTTCAGATGTTCGCCTTCTGTATCTATACATCTTGTTTGATAATAAAGTTTTTTCTCTGCTCGAATTGCTCTTTTTAGTCTTTTACTGATGTTGTCTGTGTCCTTCTTGTATCTTTTGCTTTTGCCATTCATCTTTCTTCAATTATTTTTAGGGTCTCTTCTGTTAACCATGGCTGTGGGGGTCTATTCTGCCTCTTGTTTATGTCTTTCTGGCTTGTTCAATAATAAGTATTTTTATGTGTCTATAATTTATCAGGTTTTTACGTAAATTACATTTTAGACAATTCATTAAAGTCTGGACTAAAATTAAGTATATGAATATTCCTGTAGTAATGTCTGAAAGAAAGCATATTTATGGGAATGTGTCATAATAAATAAAATAACCTTTTGCTTACTCCTTTTTTTTTTTTTGTTAATTGCTGACATGTTTTTTGTTTCTATATTTCTGTATTTAACCCGTTAGTCACAGAGCCAATTTTCTGCTTAATGACCAGGCCAATTTTTACAATTCTGACCCCTGTCACTTTATGTGGTTATAACTCTGGAACGCTTCAACTAATCCCACTGTTTCTAAGAAGGCTTTTTTTTACATATTGTACTTCATGCTAGTGGTAAAAGTTCTTTGTTATGACATGCATTTATTTATGAAAAAACTGAAATATGGTGAAAATTTTGAAAATTTAGCAATTTTCAAACTTTGAATTTTTATGCCCCCAAATCAGAGACTGTTGTCACACAAAATACTAAATAAATAACATTTCCCGCATGTCTACTTTACATAGGCACAATTTTGGAAACAAATTTTTTTTATTAAGAAGTTATAAGGGTTAAAATTTGACCAGTAATTTCTAATTTTTCCAACAAAATTTACAAAACCATTTTTTTAGGGACCACCTCACATTTGAAGTGACTTTGGGAGGCAATATAAAAAAAAATGCCCAAAAGTGACACCATTCTAAAAACTGCAGCCATAAAGGTGTGCAAAAGCACATTCAAGAAGTTTATGAACCCTTCAGGTGCTTCACGGGAACTAAAGCAATGTGGAAGGAAAAAATGAACATTTTACATTTTAAATTTTTTTTTTAATTTGGAACATTTTTTTTTTCACAAGGATATCAGGAGAAAATGGACCAAAAAATTCTCCTGAGTACGTTGATACCCCATATGTGGGGGAAAACACTTTTTGGGTTCATGGCAGGGCTCAGAAGGGAGGGAGCACCGTTTGACTTTTTGAACTCAAAATTGGTTGGAATCAATGGTGGCGCCATATCGCGTTTTGAGACCCCCTGATGTACCTAAACAGTAGAAACCCCCCAATTCTAACTCCAACCATAACCCCAAAACACCCCTAACCCTAATCCCAACCCTAACCATAACCCTATCCACAAACCTAACCCTTACACACCCCTAACCCTAATCCAAATCCTAACCCTAACCCTAGCCCTAACCCTAACTTTAGCCCAACTCACTTTAGCCCAACTCTAACCCTAATGGAAAAATGGAAATAAATGTATTTTTTTATTTCATTATTTTTCCCTAAGTAAGGGGGTGATAAAAGGGGTTTTTATTTACTATGCTTTTTTTTCACAGTGATCAAAATGAATCAATAGAAAAATTTTCCTATAGTTGCCAGGTGCCAGCCAGCAGATCTCGGTCGGCGCACTGCAAATGCGCCCACCATTATCTCACAGAAAAAGACGCCGGCGGCCCGGGGGACTTCATAGGGGGATGCCTGGACACAGAAGTGCCGAGGGGTGATCTGGGAACCGGGGGACCCTATTTCTCTCTCTTCTGATGTGTGGTCACATCAGAGGAGAGAGAAATTAAATGGAAAATCTGACTTTTCTTTTTTTTGCGGTCACCGATATACCATTAATAGCGGCGATTGCAACACTGAGGTCAGTAAAAACCAAGCCAAATCATGTTCTCTGGGGTCTCAGACACCCCCAGTTGCTGAGATCCTGGAAAAATTCCAACTCTGGGGACGCTATACACTTTTTCCAAAGCACCGTTAATTAATGGCGCTGTGGTTTAAGTACTGTTAACTGCTGCCGATAAAAGATGTATTGGCGGTCATTAAAGAGTTGAAGAAAAAAAAAAATCTTACAATTTTTAATGGCCACAGAAAAAAATCTGGACTTCTGCTTCCTGTACTTTCACGAAATCCACACAAACTTTAGAAGCAATATATATGAATATGACCCTATTTTTTGTGTTTAAGCATCTAATGAGCATATACAATGGTTGTTGTAAAGGGAGGAAAAACAGAGCAAGCTGTGACATTACAATGGGGAAAATAAGTATTATTATTATTATTATTTATTGTTATAGCGCCATTTATTCCATGGCGCTTTACATGTGAGGAGGGGTATACATAATAAAAACAAGTACAATATTCTTAAACAATACAAGTCATAACTGGTACAGGAGGAGTGAGGACCCTGCCCGCGAAGGCTCACAATCTACAAGGGATGGGTGAGAATACAGTAGGTGAGGATAGAGCTGGTCATGCAGCGGTTTGGTTGATCGGTGGTTACTGCAGGTTGTAGGCTTGTCGGAAGAGGTGGGTCTTCAGGCTCTTTTTGAAGATTTCGATGGTAGGCGAGAGTCTGATGTGTTGTGGTAGAGGGTTCCAGAGTAGGGGTGATACGCGAGAGAAATCTTGTATGCGATTGTGGGAAGAGGAGATAAGAGGGGAGTAGAGAAGGAGATCTTGTGAGGATCGGAGGTTGCGTGTAGGTAAGTACCGGGAGACGAGGTCACAGATGTATGGAGGAGACAGGTTGTGGATGGCTTTGTAAGTCATGGTTAGGGTTTTGTACTGGAGTCTCTGGGCAATGGGGAGCCAGTGAAGGAATTGACAGAGGGGAGAGGCAGGGGAATAGCAGGGGGACAGGTGGATTAGTCGGGCAGCAGAGTTTAGAATAGATTGGAGGGGTGCGAGAGTGTTCGAGGGGAGGCCACAGAGCAGGAGGTTGCAGTAGTCAAGGCGAGAGATGATGAGGGCATGGACTAGGGTTTTTGCAGATTCTTGGTTGAGGAATGAACGGATTCGTGAAATATTTTTGAGTTGAAGTCGGCAGGAAGTGGAAAGGGCTTGGATATGTGGTTTGAAGGAGAGATCAGCGTCAAGGATTACCCCGAGGCAGCAAGCTTGTGGGACTGGGGAGAGTGGGCAGCCATTTACTGTAATGGTTAGGTTCGTTGGGGGGGGTCGCGTGAGATGGGGGAAAGATGATGAGTTCTGTTATGTCCATGTTAAGTTTCAGAAATCTAGCGGAGAAGAAAGATGAAATAGTGGACAGACATTGAGGGATTCTGGTTAGTAGGGAGGTGATATCTGGTCCAGAGATGTAGATCTGTGTGTCATCAGCATAGAGGTGATACTGGAAGCCATCAGATTCTATGAGCTGTCCCAGGCCAAAGGTGTAAATGGAGAAGAGCAGGGGTGTCATGGTTCTCAATGGCAAGAGAACGTAGTAAAGCATACAAAAAGGACTAGCTCTTGGAAGATGGGAACTCGAGCTGACTGTGAGCTAAACCTACCGCACAAATAACAGTGGCCGGGTAGCGTGCCTACGTTTTATCCCTAGACGCCCAGCGCCAGCCGGAGAACTGACTGACCCTAGCAGAGGAAAATACAGACCTGGCTTACCTCTAGAGAAATTTTCCCCAAAAGGCAGACAGTAGCCCCCACATATATTGTCGGTGATTTCAGAGGAAATTGACATACGAAGTATGAAGATAGGTTTAGCAAATTGAGGTCCGCTTACTAGATAGTAGGAAGACAGAAAAGGGAACTTCACAGTCAGCTGAAAACCCTTTCAAAACACCATCCTGGAATTACTTTAAGACTCTAATATCAACTCATGACACCAGAGTGGCAATTCCAGCTCACAAGAGCTTCCAGCCTCAGAAATAAACAATCACAGAGAACTGGAACAAAAATGCAAAACAAACTTAGGACTACAAGTCCAACTTAGCTGATAGTAGTCTAGGAGCAGGAACATGCAACAGAAAGGCTTCTGGTAACATTGTTGGCCGGCATAGAAATGACTGAGGAGCAAGGCTAAATAGACAACTCCCACATCCTGATGGAAACAGGTGAACAGAGGCGATGAAGCACACAAGTTCAGTACCACCAGTGACCACCGGGGGAGCCCAGAAACCAAATTCACAACACAGGGGCCCAAGGACTGAACCTTGTGGGACTCCGACAGAGAGGGGGCGAGGTGAGGAGGTGGTGTGTGAGTATTTGATACATTGCTGATTTTAAGAGTTTTCCAACCTACAAAGAATGGAGAAATCTGAAATTTTTATTATATGTAAACTTCAAACGTGAGAAACAGAATCAAAAAAATAAACAAAAAAACAGAAAATCACATTCTGTGATTTTTACATAATTAAATTAAAATTTATTGCATGAAATAAGTATTTTATCACCTACTAACCAGCAAGAATTCTTGTTCTTACAGACCGGCAACATTTTCTTTAAGAAGCCCTCCTACTCTGCACTCATTACCTGCATTCATTGCATCAGTTTGAATGTGTTACCTATATAAAAGACATCTGTCTACATACTCAATCAATCACACTCTAAGGGTACTGTCTCACAGTGGCTCTTTGGTCGCTACGACGGCACGATCCATGACGTTTCAGCGATATCCATACGATATCGCTGTGTCTGACACGCTACTGCGATCAGGGACCCCGCTGAGAATCGTACGTCGTAGCAGACCGTTTGAAACTTTCTTTCGTGGTCAAGTGTCCCGCTGTGGCGGCATGATTGCATCGTGTAACAAAGGTTGTATACGATGTGCGCACAGTAACCAACGGCTTCTACATCGCATATTCGTCATGAAATTATCGCTCCAGCGCCGTGCATTGCAAAGTGTGACCGCTGTATACGACGCTGGAGCGATATTGGAACGACGCTGGAGTGTCACGGATCGTGCCGTCGTAGCGACCAAAGTGCCACTGTGAGACGGTACCCTTACATCTCTGCTATGGCCAAGACTAAAGAGTTGTCTATGGACACCAGGGACAATATTGTAGACCTGCACATGGCTGGAATGGGCTACAGGACAATAGGCAAGCAGCTTGATGAGAAGACAACTACTGTTGACACAGTTATTAGAAAATAGAAGAAACACAAGATGACTGTCAGTCTTCCTCGATCTAGGGCATCAATCAAGATCTTGCCTCGTGGGGTAAGGATGATTCTGAAAAAGGTCAGGAATCTGTCTAGCACTACATTGGAGGACCAGATCAATGACCTGAAGAGCGCTGGGACCAGAGTCTCAAACATTACAGTTACTAACACACTATGCTGTCATGAATTAAAATACTGCAGGGCATGTAAGGTCCCTTTGCTCAAGCCAGCACATGTCCAGGCCCATGTGAAGTTTGACAATGATCATCCAGATGATCTAGAGGAGGCATAGGAGAAAGTCATGTGGTCAGATGAGACCAAAATAGAACTTTTTGGTTTTAACTCCACTGGTCGTGTTTAGAGGAAGAAGAATGAGTACAACCCCAAGAACACCATCCCAACAGTGAAGCATGGTGGGGGAAATATTATACTTTTGGGGTTCTTTTCTGAAAATGGGACAGGATGACTGCACCGTATTGAAGGGGAGATGGACGGGGTCATGTATCATGAGATTTTTGCCAACAACCTCCTTCCCTCAGTAAGAGCATTGGAGATGCTAAGGAGTGGCTTCATAAGAAGCATTTCAAGGTCCTGAAGGTACCTAACAAGTCTCCAGACCTGAACCCAATAGAAAATCTTTGGAGGGAGCTGAAACTCAATATCGCTCAGTGACAGTCCCGAAACCTGAAAGATCTGGAGAAGTATGGAGGAGTATGCCAAAATCCCTGCTGCAGTGTGTGCAAACTTGGTCAAGAACTAAAGAAAACGTCTGACCTCTGTAATTTTAAACAAAGGTTTCTGCATCAAACATTAAGTTCTGTTTTTCTATTGTATCAAACATTTATTTCAAGCAATAAAATGCAAATTAATTATGTAAAAATCATAAAATGTGATTTTCTGGATTTTTTTTAAGATTCTGTCTCTCACAGAAAACTTGCAAAATCGGCAGTGTATCAAATATTTATTTTCCCCACGGTATTGAGGTTTGTGGATCCAGTTTTATCAGCTATTTCTTTACTTGTATCTGTCATTATTTGTCATTGTAAGACTAACTGTGATGATAATTAGACTTATTAAAACTATGAAAGAACAGGAAGTATGAGACTGAAATAACCAAGAGGCTAGGGTAACAACTGCAAAATTGATAATTCTGTTTTTATTTAATACAGCCCGTGAAAAATTTAAAAATATGTATTTAACACAAAAAAACAAATTTATTGAAGATTTAATTATTTATATCAATTAGATTTACTTTTTTTTACTATTGTAAGGTGGCTGTCAGACACTTAATGGATGGGAGATATGTATCACAGAGGTGGATGTCCTCTGGGATGTAGACCTGGAGTAATGGTCTTGTACGCATAGTACTATGAGGGTTTAATCAGCCATAACAGGGTTTAATGTGAGCAGTAAAGAGGTTGGCATGATGGCTGCTCACCATATCGCCAGCCATGAGTGTGGTTCACATTGTAAAATGGGACCTGTTTGTCTCACACATGGTCTGTGAGTGGAGACCTGCAGATCTCCAGAAGTGTGTCTTTGCTAAAGGTCAAAGATGCAGGATTCTAAAGTCAAGCAGACGAATCCGCACTTCTTTTGAATGGACTGTTTATTTTATGTTTCACTTTCTGCAGGACAAGGGCTGTATTTAAGTTTTCCCGTGAAGCGGTTTATGTGGAGTGAAATAAACCAGACATTTAAAAAGAAACAGTTCCTGTGATACCTCATCCTGCTGCCAAGTGAGTGGCATTATTACAGTATGTAAACTTATAATGTATAGTTTCTATTGTTACAGGATTGAGGAGCAGACAAATTACTGCAGTAGGAAACTAATAAATTACAGTCTTCTCTAACTAATAAATTACAGCTGCTATAGGAGGTTCAATTAACTAATTGTTTAGTAGCATTCTTCTGGCATTTTTTGCTTTTTGTAGATAAAACACTGTAGCCATATATTATTTAACCACTGCTGTCACAGTTCTGCCTACTCACATAGATGTGCCAGTTTCTAAAAATTAGCGCATCTTAACCCCAAGATCATGATTCTGGGGTTTCCTCTGTGTAACTGTGTTCATTGTGCACAGCTAGTACAGACAAAGCAGCAGAGAATGAGAACTTGCAGTGTTTGCAGAGGCTCATTTACCCCTTGCATGATGCATTCAATGAGAGCTGTGGCATGTAGGGAACTTAACATTTGGACATTGCTCTCTCTGGCACTCTATTGGCTGATAGTTGGTTGTTGTGAATTCTGTTCTTGGGCTCCCTCCGGTGGTTACAAGTGGTAGCGCTGCTGTCTGTCCTTCACAGCGGTCATCAGGTGTGTCCACTTTGGACTGGGCTATTTAGTCTGGCTTCACCCTTTAGTCAGTGCCAGTTGTCCATTGTTTCTGGAGGATTCACATCCCTTCCTGGTCTCTCCTGCTTGCTGTTCTTTTCAACAAGGTAAGTCCTGCTTGTTTTTGCAGCCCACATTTTGTGGGCCTTATTGTTCAGTGCATTTCTTGTTTTTTCTTGTCCAGCTTAATCTGTGTAAGGATTTATGCAGCCAAGCTGGAATCTCTGGAGAGGCAGATATACCCTCCATGTCTTTAGTTAGATGTGGAGTTTTTGTATTTTCTGTGGTGGATATTTCCTAGTATTTTAATACTGACCGCATAGTTCTCTGTCCTATCCTTCCTATTTAGCTAGATTGGCCTCCTTTGCTAAAACCTGTTTTCAGCCTATGTATGTTTTTTCCTCTCCTCTCACAGTCAATATTTGTGGGGGGCTGCCTATCCTTGGGGATTTTCTCTGAGGCGAGATAGTTTTCCCTTTTCTATCTATAGGGTTAATTAGTCCTCCGGCTGTGTCGAGGTGTCTAGGATCAGTAGGTACATCACACGGCTACTTCTAGTTGCGGTGTTAAGTTCAGGGTCCGCGGTCAGTACAGATACCACCTTCTCCAGAGTACATCTAATGCTGCTCCTAGGCCCCTGATCATAACAGTTGGTATGGCAACCAGAAGAGAAACAATTGCCTACAGGTTTGTAATCCACCAAAGCTTAATAGATCTGTTATATGTATAATCTATTATTGTAATGTGCTGCTGCAGTGCAGTATAGTGCAACCTCCACCAGGGGGTGCTGGTTAAGGAAAAGAAGTTGTACACACAGAGCAGCAATACTGAACTGCAACACAGGTCAGAAGAATGGTCGGGGACAAACAAGAAGTCAGAGCCTACCGGGAACGTGGTAACCAAAACGTGAGACACAAGACGTAGTCGGGATACAAGCCAGAGGTCAGAACAAGTCATAAACGGGTACAGGCAGTCAGAGGCAAAAAGGAACACTAGTACAAGTGAACAGGTCAGGTGCTCAAGCCGTGCAACATGAACTATAGCTGACACTGGCCCACAGGCTGCAAAGGACTTAAATAGCTCAGCCAGCTTAAAAATGAGGCAGAGGGGATTAACTCCCACATGACCAGTCCAGAAACAAGACAGCTGAACATAAACTCAGAACTGGATCATGACAATTATGCTCCCTGTTAGGCCGGGGTCACACTTGTGAGTGTGATGTGAGAAACTCATGCGATTCTCTCGCATCAATACCTGGCACTGCTGCCAGCACTCAGAGCGGAGCATGTGGCTGTATAGAAATGCAGGTCCCGAGTGCCGGCGGCAGTGCCAGGTATTGATGAGAGAGATTCGTGCAAGTTTGTCACATCACACTCGCAAGTGTGTCCCCAGCCTTATTATAACACTGACAGGCCACATAATACACTCTTGCAATCAAAAGATTTAAAGGTCAGAAAACAGAATTGCTGTTTTTCTCCATTTATTCCATAAGCAGTTAATAAAAGCTAGATATTAGGTTGTATTTTGTATTAAGAAAAATTCAGGATTGCGGCAGAGCTAATAAAATCTTCAATGCTTTATTCAATACTATTTAAAATATGATAAAATGTCTATGATGGTAGATAACAGTTACTCAACGCATTTGGTGAGTCGATGTCTCTCTCTTGGTTCCATTTTGGACTTAAGCATTTGGTACCAATCCTGTGAGGGTTTGGCCTGCCATTCTAATATACTATTGCACTGGCACTTTACAATATATGCACAGTCGGGCAGTTGAAATTGTCGGTTCCCTGGTTTCTCAGTTTTTTCTGGGTGGCTGACACAAGAGAAAACGCAAGACAGGACCTGGCACCTCAGCAGCAAGACGCTAACTGGGGAAGTCAGTTGCTCAGGCATCCACCTAGGGATGGGAATGCCTTAAGTACCTGATGCCTCTTGGCAATTGACAGGGGACACCTTTGGAAGGTGCACACAGACTCAATAAGAATCAGGAAGTGCCGGGGCCGCCGCCCTAAGCACACAGCCAGGAAGTATGCAAAGAGCAGGCAGGAGACATGAGGTTCACAACATGGAGCAGACAGAGAGCAGAACTCACAGCATGGTCGGACGGGTACGTAGGATGGTGTATCTGCCTGATGGGAGATGCAAAGCTATGCATGCCGGCAGGGTTGTTACACTACTGTTTGGGTACATGTCGTGACTCGGAAGCAAAGTAGTGACGTTTTGGAATGCAGACTTTGATGGAATGGTCTGCGGGTGTCATGTTGCGTTTGCAGAGCCACTGATATGCTTAAACAGTAGAAACCACCCACAAGTGACATCATTTTGGAAATTAAACCCCCAAGGAACTAGATGTGTTGTGAGAACTTTAAACCCCCAAGTGTTTCACTAAAGTTTATAACGCAGAGCCGTGGAAATAAAAAATATTTTTTTCCCACAAAAATAATTTTTTAGCCCCCAAATTTTTATTTTCACAAGGGTGACAGGAGAAATTGGACTGTGGAAGTTGTTGTCCTATTTGTCCTGAGTACGCTGATACCCCATATGTGGGGGTAAACCACTGTTTGGGTGCACAGCAGAGCTCAGAAGGGAAGGAGCACCGTTTGACTTTTTCAACGCAGAATTGGCTGCAATTGAGATCGGCCACCATGTCGTGTTTGGAGAGCCCCTAATGTGCCTAAACAGTGGAAACCCCCCAATTCTAACTCCATCCCTAATGCCAACACACCCCTAACCCTAATCCCAACCCTAATCATAGCCCAAACCACACCCCTAACCTTGACACACCCCTAACCCTAATCCCAACTCTAACCCTACTCCCAACCACAATCGTAATCCCAACCCTAATCCAAACCCTAACCCTAACTTTAGCCCCAACCCTAACCCTAACTATAGCCCCAACCTTAACCCTAAATTTAGCCCCAACCCTAATCCTAGCCCCAACCCTAACCCTAACTTTAGCCCCAACCCTAAGCCAAACTTTAGCCCCGACCATAACCCTAACTTTAGCTCTAACCCTAACCCTAATGGGAAAATGGAAATAAATACATTTTTTTTATTTTATTTTTCCCTAACTAAGGGGGTGATAAAGGGGGGTTTGATTTGCTATTCATAGCTGGTTTTTATATTAGGTTTTTATGTTTGGCAGCTGTCACACGCTAAAAGATGCTTTTTATTGCAAAAGAATAGTTTTTGCATCACCACATTTTGAGAGCTATAAGTTTCCATATTTTGGCCCACAGAGTCATGTGAGGTCTTGTTTTTTGTGGGAAGAGTTGACGTTTTTATTGGTACCATTTTTGGGCACATGACTTTTTTGATCGCTTTTTATTACGAATTTTTGGAGGCAGAATGAACAAAAACTAGCAATTCATGAATTTCTTTTGGGTGGGGCGTTTATACCGTTCCGCGTGTGGTAAAATTGATAAGGTAGTTTTATTCTTCGGGTCAGTATGATTACAACTATACCTCATTTATTTTTTTATGGTTGGCGCTTTTAAACAATAAAAACTATTTTATATAAAAAATAATTGTTTTTGCATCACTTTATTCTGAGAGCTTTAACTTTTTTATTTTTTTGCCAATGACGCTGTATGGTGGCTTGTTTTTGCGGGACAAGATGACGTTTTCAGCGGTACCATGTTTATTTATATCCATCTTTTTGATCACGTGTTATTCCACTTTTTGTTCGGCAGAATGAAGATGATAAAGCATTGTTTTTTGCTTCATTTTTAATTTTTTTACGGTTTTCACTGAAGGGGTTAACTAGTGGGATAGTGTTATAGGTTGGGTCCTTACGGATGCAGCGATACTAAATATGTGCACTTTTATTTATTTTTTTTATTTACATGAAGAAATGTATTTAGTGGAACAATATTTTTTTTATTTATTTAGGAATTTTTCAAAAAATATTTTCACACAGTATAATTTTTTTTTTAACTTTTTAACATTGTCCCAGGGTGGAACATCACTGTATAAAGTCAGATCACTGATCTGACACTTTGTACAGCACTGTATCAGATCATCGATCTGACAGGCAGTGAAGGAGGCTTGCCGGTGCCTGCTCTCAGCAGGCACTGAGAAGCCACCTCCCTCCAGGACCCAGAAAGACCCTGCGGCCATCTTGGATCCGGGGGTCTGCAGGCAGGGAGTATCTCATAACAACGTGATCACATCGCATTGTTCTGAGGGACTGAGGGAAGCACGCAGGGAGCCCCCTCTATGCCAGAGGAACGCTGAGATCTTGTTTGATCGCAGTGTTCCAGGGGTTAAAGTGCCGGGAGCGGTCC
The DNA here is from genome assembly GCF_051348905.1 of Ranitomeya variabilis. Lineage (NCBI taxonomy): Eukaryota > Metazoa > Chordata > Amphibia > Anura > Dendrobatidae > Ranitomeya > Ranitomeya variabilis. The sequence goes on from NC_135236.1 coordinate 327,219,680, forward strand.
GTGTCCGCTCCTGACACTTATTGCCGGGTGTCAACTGTGAGAATCAGCTGACACCCAGCCCCAATCGGCCGCTCACCAACCGTGTACGCGGCCGATGGGCTTCGATGTACTATCCCGTACATGGTCATACGGGCCCAGCCCACATGGACAGAATAGTACATCAGATATCAGAAAGTGGTTAATTTCCTGTACCAGCACTTTATTCATATTCCTTAAAGTCACCTGTGCCTAATTAGCGTCGTCACTTTCCCCGCCTTCGGACATATAATAATCAATAACAAGTAAGAGGCCAGCTGCAGTGCTCACTCACTGTTGATTACTTATATGTCCAAAGGTGAGGACAGTGAAGACGATGCTAATTAAGGGCAGGGCTCATGAGCCAGAACAACCTCCTGTGAGCCCAGGGAACGCGAGTGCCAACACCGCAGAAACGGAACTGGCACGGGAGGTGAGTACAGGTGTTTTTTATTTTAAAGTGGTTAAACATTCAGATTGAGAAATGGTTGTCCTAGTATTGAACAAATACTTTTAATTCTACATGCACAGCATTTTGGTTTGAAGTATTTGGCAAGTTTCATGTTAGTGTTATCAGTATACAACATGTTAAAGGTTCATAAGTTTATTTAGGTATTTTTCTTTATAGGCTTCTCATGGGAACTACAAAAACACCTATTCAAAATAGCGCTAATTAAAAAAAGTGCTACTAGAATTGCATGTATAATAAAACTATATAGAAATCTCAACAGAACAAAAAAAGTGTGTAATTTATTAGTTAACCACATTTTCTGTAAGCGAAAAGTGTAGCACCAAAGTAGGAGTCCCTAGTTCTAATGCTAAAACTGATTACACAGCAAAAGTGCTTCTAAGGAAAAAAAATAAAGATTTCCACTGATTAAAAATTGGCAGGGAAACTTGGATATTAAACTTTGAGCACATTGATAAACTAAGATAAGAGAATAAAATACAAGAGTATAAATATATGACCTGTATAAGAAAACACCAGAGTCTTGATTTGATCTTCTTCTAATATTTCAAGTTCGGTCTTTTTCTTTCTATCAAATCCCAATCCTTGGTTCCAAAAGATTAGAACCTTTCAAAATGAATAACAGGCTCTTGTCATTTTCCCTGTACACCTGGTTTCCATAACCTTATTGTTTTTATTTTCTGCTTCCAGAGATATAAAGATGGTGATATGTGAGTTATCATATGTGGGTTGGAGGTGCATATGGATCTGCTTTTATTATTAAGTGCTTGCTACCAGTTGGGAATTACCTCTTCCTGGCAACTTGTCCTGTGTTAATATACTAGGCTTCATCAGGTGTATCAGATTTCAAGGCAAAAACACATAACTCAGAGGGAACTATTATTACCAGCCATCAGGGTTTAAATGAACCATAACTTCCTGGCCATTGGGACTTAATGTGATCGGTAGTGAATGAAGACAGGAATTATAAGCATTGCTGATTAATCATTAAAATGTTGTTTTTATATATAATAATTACTGTCCAAGAAATCATTAATGTGAAAAAAGCTGCCTTAAAGTTAGTTTTACATCTATCCAGACGTCTACTTTCATTACTATACACAGTAATGGCATAAAAAGCACAGAGTGATCTCTAATACATTCAACAAATACAGCACAATGTGGTCTAAGAGATCATTCTTCCCATTAGTGTGGACTTTAGGTCAGATTTCAAGAACTCAAATTGCACAAATATTATAGAGTAATTTGTAATGAATGGTTTTCTGTAATCTAGTATTTCCTCTAAAACACAGAGTAATGAATGTCTAGAGGTAAAACTATGACCAATCCTTTTCGGGGAATACTAGAAACAGTGTACACCACAAAGATAGTGAACAAGAATGCTAAATGTGATTATATGGCCTGTCTACTTTGACATTTTTGTTAAAAAAGGCTCAAAAAGGCATGAAAAGCAAATATAGTGATAAAGACTGCACCTCTCGTCCCCGCCACTCCAGTTTTTAAGCTTCTCAGGTTCTCCATATGTCTACACTGCCTGGTCTGTCCAGCACCGTGTTTCGCAACTCCAGTCCTCAAGAGCCACCAACAGATCAGGTTTTCTGAATTTCTTCAGTATTACCCTAGTGATAATTTCAGGACAGGAATTGGGCAAAACTGGTCTAGATACACAGGAAATGACTCCCCAGTCAATTATTGTCCACCGTAGTGACCCACGTCTGACAATGATTATCGCCAATGGTCAAATCTTCCTTGGTTGATTGGTAATAAGCTCTAAAAGTAGGAAGTGCAACTGGGAAGCATCGGAGCATGGGACCAGGAGCGGATTGATGTGGTGAGTGCACTCTACATTTCTTACTAAGTATATTCGGATTGGAAATAATAGCATAATAACAGGATTATTATAATATTAAAGTACAGCTTCACAGAAGGATCAGCAAAGATTTCTTAGCTTGATGTACAGTATAAGTTCTCTTTTTTGTCTCAATGACAAATGAGTCTGTTCTGCTTACTTAAAAATCTCAGCGACATATGAAACAGGAGAGGTAAAACAAGGTAGAATTATATTTAGGGAAATTGTTAAAGGAAATATCATATGTCAACAGATTTTTGCCACCTAATCCGAGAGCACATAATGTAGGGGCAGTGACCCTGCTTCCAGTGATGTGTCACATATTGAGCGGCTTGCTGTAGTTTTGATCAAATCATTGTTTTATCAGCAGGAGATTATCATTAGAGGACAAGTAAATCTGCTGCCACATGAAGTTGATAACCCAATGATTTTATCAAAACTGCAGAAAGCAGCCAAGTAAAATGATACATTGTTGGAATCTAGAGTCTCTGCCCCTACATCATGCTGGTGACAGATTCCCTTTAATATATAGTAATAACATAGTTTTCAATGATGATTTGCTCACTTTCTGTAATTTTTCATTTAAACCATTAGCATTGCTGATAAATCTTGAGCAATCGATGTAAAAAGAAGACTCTCCTACACATCAATTAGTCTTCTACATAGCTTGTTGTTTAGACTCAGATAAGTTGTGGTGAAACAGTTTACACTTGCCAAGAGAAAAAGTATGCTAATAGTTTATAATAAGATCAATTAATTATTTAAGAAAATATGCAATTATGACAAGAATCTTAAAGATAATTGAAATATATTCAAGGTATGAGCTTAAAAAATGGCAAACATCTTACATTATCTTCACTATTACATAACTTTAATATCTTACATAGTAAAGAATATATTCAAAATATAGTGCAGAAAAATATTTTGATTTGTATGTACTGTAGATGCTGTCTGCCAGAAATATGCAATGTATAACCAGTGTAAGCAGGTTACTTGGATGAAACAATGCAGACAATGGGCAGATAATATATTATATACAGTATATTATTATGTATCCCACCTTGTCATTTAGTGCTGTGGTGATTTAAAACTATCTGCAGACCTACGGTAAGGCACATAAAAAAAGGTTATAATTTTTTTCTGTTGCTAAATGTGAAACAAACTGCTGTATCCCACGCTGTCATTTTGTGGCAGTGATATCAACCTGTCTGCAGACCTGCACATTAAAAAAATTATAATTTTTCAGTTGCAAAATGTTAGACAACCCGCTGTATCACACTTTGTCATTTGGATGGGTTGAAATTAAGCTGTAGAGGCCTGATCCAGAGGACACAAAAAATTCTTCTGTTATTAACGTCATACAGTAAGGGACCTGACTTTAAAATAGTTTGTAGCATCTAGTGTTAAAGAGGCCTGATCCATAGGCCACAAAAAATCTTCTGTTATTAAGGTCATACAGTAGTGCTCGTACCACACTATCTGAGCAACATTACAGGGAAAAAGCGAGGCCATAGTGGAAGGGGAATTAGGCTTGGTGTTCAAGTTGTACGTGGGGTAGGTGGTAATGTTTGTGAAAGCAATAGTGAAGCAATGTCATGTCCTATGCAAAGACAACTGACAACTTATGTTACTGGACAGGCTACACCACTACCTTTCTTTGGCAGACGCACAGCAGTATGCCTTATCGATGATGCCCAGAAAGAGCATGTACTCGAGTGGATGGCAAGTGAAACTTCAAATAGCCTCTCCTATTCTTCCTCCACCTCAACATCACACCTAGTACAGTCCACAGATGTGGCACCAACATTCCCCTTGCTTCCCAACTATCCAACCATTTAATTGACTGTAAGGAACCACAGATGGGTGAGTCTGAAGAGCTGTTCACACATTCTATGCCATGTTTATCAGAAGTGTACTCAAAAGCTTTGCAGAGTCAAGAGGTGGAAATCTGCACCAATGCCCAAATTTTTTTTAGCTTGGATCCGGGGTAGGAAGAAGTACGGTCCAAACAGAATCCTGACCCTCATCATCAGATGTTAACCCCTTGAGGGAGGTGATCCTGATGAGGCTCATACAGACTGTACTGTGCTGTCAGAGCAAGAAGAGGAGGAGGGTGACTCCAATGGCGAGGAATGTGATAATACAGAGGATAATGATGATGAGGTGTTAGATCCCAGTTGGCAGGAACATAGTGGCACACAGCTGAGAAGGTCATCTGAGGAAGATGAGGACATTCCATTGCGCTGTAAGTCGCAGACACGTAGTGAGGTAGCCATGACGAGCGATACATCCTCAGCCACAACTGTGCCTCTGACCAGCAGCGTTCATGGGTCTGCAGCTTGCAGGGATGGCAAGGGTTGCCTAGCCTGGGACTTTTTTGACACTGCAAAGGATGAGCCAACTTACGTAATCTGAGAGGCCGCCTTCAGCTGTAACGGAAGCGGACATGCCTGCTGTTTTTGACCTATCTCAGAGAATGATCACGTCGCAAGTTTCTAAATCCACAGTAACTTATCCGCCTGCATCTATCTCATGGTCCAGCAGTTAGTCTGGTTCACCGTACTCTGCCCTCTCACAGCACTGCAGCCAGCCCACAGTTCCACAGTTGTGGTCACGTAAAATAAATTATTTCCTCCTACACATGACAACGGTAAGAGTTTGAACTCCACCATCTCCATTTTGTTGGTCATGGAAATGCTGCCTTTCTGACTGGTGGATACACATGGTTTCCGAAAGCTGATAGCCGTCACAGTCCCTCAGTACCAATTACCCAGTCACCATTACTTTTTAAGAATGCTGTACCTGCGCTACACCAGCATGTCACAGACATCACCTGTTCCTTAACAATATCTATGTCTGCCTGGGTGCATTTCACCACAGAAACCTCTACATTTAACACTTCCTCCACTGCTTTTGCCTCTTCTATCTCCTCTAGGGCCTCCACCTGAGCACTCAACCTCTGCCTTAATGAGACATGCTTTCCAACAGTGCAGAGTGAACCCTCACTAACTCCATACTGTGCAGCCAGGGCTCACCGCAATCAGGCAGTCTTAAAATTGATATGCCTTGGAGATCGCAGTCATACAGCTGAATAGTAGTTAACAACTCTCCAGGCTGAGTTTGATCAATGGCAGTCTCTGCTGAGCCTGCATCCAGGCAAGGTCATGTCCGATAACGGTGCAAACCTGGTGGTGGCCCTACGTCAAGGTGAGCTCACACACATGCAATGCATGTCTCACATTCTTAACCTGGTGGTACAGCATTTTCTCAGCCACTATCCTGGCTTGGGTGAGCTGCTTCAGAAAACATAAGCTGTGGGCTTATTTCTGCCATTCTCACCCCTCTGCTCATCAACTTGCATCAATACAGAAGTCTTTGTCCATGCCAGTTAACAGGTTGATATGCGATGTGTCGACATGGAGGAATTTCACACTGCACATCTTGCAGCTACTGTGGCAGCAGCAATGAGCCCTGACACAGTATGTCATGTCGTATAGCCTAGGCCAACACAGTACGGACGTGGCCTTTTCAGGTTTAAAGAGTGGACAAAGATTAAGGACCTCTGCACTCCTCTGTACAGTTTCGAAATGTCTACTAAAATGGTTAGTGCTGATGATGCCGTCATTAACATTACTATTCACTAGTCATCTATATGCTGGAACATACTTTGAATAGCCTTCGGGAGGAGATGGTGGACCCAGAAGAACAGGAGGAAGCAGAGGAGTATGCAGAAGGGATGACATTGTCTCTAAGCTCAAGACTGTCATCAAACAGGTGGATGCCAAGGGAGGGTGGATTACTGCGATCAAGGGGGGCTGGTGATAACAGACAAACTGTTATCAAAGGTGCAAGATCCAAGGAACAAATGGATGAAGAAGAGATGATGGGCGAACAACTGTCAGATGAAGATGATAATCCTCCCCTCTCTGTTGTTCATGGTTGGCGGGAGGGGACGGAGGAATTGAGCCTCATTATTACCCAGCCACCTACACAGCATGGGCTTGGACTTCATCTTAGAGCCTAACATATGAGTGCCTTCTTGCTGCACTATCTGCAACATGATCCCCGTATAGTTATGATTAGGAATAATGCTGACTACTGGGTTGCCACTTTATTAGATCCACGTTATAAAACCAAATTTTGCAAGATGATTCCCACCTTAGAAAGGGGCCCCTAATGCTGGAGTATCTAAACACGCTTTTACACAACCTTAAGAGAGATTTTCCCCAAGACAGCAGTGAAGCACAAAGTTTGCATCACAGCTGTAGACTTTCAACCTCCGACCCGTCAATTCTTAAATGCCAAAAGATTAGCAGCAGCAGAAGCAGCAGTGGTGAAAGTGAAAGAAGCAATTTCTGTGAGTCATTTGACACTTTTTTTTAGACCAACTCATGCACCAGCACAACAGAGTCCAAGTCTTACCTGTGGTGAACAAATGGAGAGGATGTGCATGAGTATATAGCACTAAATATCAATACCATCAGGGAGGTTTGGACCCTTTAACATTTTGGTTTTCCAAAATGGATGAGTGGCCTGAGCTCGCCTCACATGCCTTGGACATTTTATCGTGACCGGCAGCCAGTGTTCTCTCAAAACGTGTTTTCAGTGCTGCTGGTGGTGCCCTGATGAATATGCGCATCTGGCTGTCCCCTGAAAGTGTAGACCCCTAACTTTCATTAAAATGGACATGTCAAGGACTTTTGCACCCCAATCATAGATTGTACAGACTAGGTGATATTGCATTTTTAGTGTGATACATTAATGTCACGCAACTGCACTTGTGATTTCTTTAGTGTAGCTTCTGTGCCTGCTGTGGCTGCTGCTGATGTTAACACAAATTTTTGGAAATGTGAACAGTTATGGTTGGTCTACATCTCCTGGATTAGCTGTAGTGGAAGACATGTCGGTCCCAATTATACTATTTATATACTCATGACTAGTGTTGAGCGATACCGTCCGATACTTGAAAGTATCGGTATCGGAAAGTATCGGCCGATACCGGCAAAGTATTGGATCTAATCCGATACCGATACCCGATACCAATACAAGTCAATGGGACTCAAGTATCGGACGGTATTCCTGATGGTTCCCAGGGTCTGAAGGAGAGGAAACTCTCCTTCAGGTCCTGGGATCCATATTAATGTGTAAAATAAAGAATTAAAATAAAAAATATTGCTATACTCACCTCTCCGACGCAGCCTGGACCTCACCGAGGGAACGGGCAGCGTTCTGTGCTTAAAATGCGTGCGTTTACTTCCTTCCGTGACGTCACGGCTTGTGATTGGTCGCGTGCCGCCCATGTGGCCACGACGCGACCAATCACAGCAAGCCGTGACGTAATTTCAGGTCCTGAATGCAGAAATAGGCATTCAGGATCTGAAATTACGTCATGGCTTGCTGTGATTGGTCGCGTCGCGGTCACATGGGCGGCACGCAACCAATCACAAGCCGTGACGTAATTTTAAAATGCGCGCGTTTCCTGCCTCCCGTGACGTCACGGCTTGTGATTGGTCGCGTCGCCCATGTGACCGCGACGCGACCAATCACAAGCCAGAACGTAATTTTAAAATCCTGAATGCCTAGAATTAGGCATCCAGGACCTGAAAATTACGTCACGGCTCGCTGTGATTGGTCGCGTCGCGGCCACATGGGCGGCGCGCGACCAATCACAAGCCGTGACGTCACGGAAGGAAGTAAACGCACGCATTTTAAGCACAGAACGCTGCCGGTTCCCTCGGTGAGGTCCAGGCTGCGTCGGAGAGGTGAGTATAGCAATATTTTTTATTTTAATTCTTTATTTTACACATTAATGTTGTTTCGATACCGATACCCGATACCACAAAAGTATCGGATCTCGGTATCGGAATTCCGATACCCGCAAGTATCGGCCGATACCCGATACTTGCGGTATCGGAATGCTCAACACTACTCATGACAGTTATTCCTCTTTGGTGGTGTCAGGCCCTCATTTTTTTAAATGTGAACACTCCTGGTTGGGTGTCCATCTACTGGATTGGGTGTAGTGGAAGACTTGTTGGTCCCTATTATATGATTTCTATTGTGGTGAAATTGATGCCACTTCTGTGGTGTAAGGCCCTGATTTCTTTAAATGTTAACACTTCTTGTTGAGTGTCCATCTGCTGGATTGGGTGTAGTGAAAGAACTGTCTGTCCTTATTATACTATTTCTACTGTGGTGAAATTGATGCCACTTTGGTAGTGTCTGCCAATAATTTTTGGAAATGTGAACACTCCTGGTTGGGTGTCCATCTGCAGGATTGGGTGTAGTGAAAGACCTGTTAGTCCATATTATACTATCTCTACTGTGGTGAAATTAATGCCACTTCTGTGGTGTCTCCCAATAATTTTTGGAAATGTGAACAATCCTGGTTGGTGTCCATCTGCTGTATTGGGTGTAGTGGAAGCACTGTTGGTCCCTTTTATACTATTACTACTGAGGTGAAATTGATGGCACGTTTGTGGTGTAAGGCCCTCATTTCTTTACATGTGAACACTCCTTGTAGGGTGTCCATCTGCTGGATTAGCTGTAGTGGAAGAACTGTCGGTCCATATTATACCATTTCTACTGTGGTGAAATTGATGCCACTTCTGTAGTGTCTGCCAATTATTTTTGAAAATGTGGACACTCCTGGTTGGGTATTCATCCGCTATATTCAGTGTAGTGGAAGACCTGTTGGTCCCTATTATACCATTTCTACTGTGGTGAAATTGATGCCACTTTTGTGGTGTCTGCCAATAATTTTTGGAAATGTGAAAACTCCTTGTTTGGTGTGCATCTGCTTGATTGGTTGTAGTGGAAGAACTGTCAGTCCTTATGTTAGGGTTTGGCATAATGTTAGGGTTTGGAGTAATAGGTGCGTTCGCAACCCGGGGTCCACTGTGCAGGACTAAAACCCGCTGCTAGTAACTGACGGTACTATATGGCGGTATAAGTGAACTCTGTGACTTCAAAGATTCACTTAAGACAAGAGAACGCTGTGCCCTGTTAAGCTTACAGAGGAACACGGCTACCAAATAGAGCAAACAGTGGTCATGCAGTCAGAATAGCACACGCAAAACTCCTCACTGGAGGTGCCGGTATTCTAGGGGCTTATTTCAGCCAGGCCCTGAATCCACTCACACAAAACTCCTCACCAGAGGTGTCAGTATTCTAGGGGCTTATTTCAGCCGAACCCTGAAACCACATACATATGACCACACTGGCGCAGAATGCATAACTTAGTTGATACTAGCCCAGGGCCGTGCAGCCATGTGAACCTTTTATAGCTGCAGCAACTACAGGACCTTCCTAGAGGACCAATGGGAGCTGCTACAGTACCTGAGCCACTTCAGGACCTTCCTAGAGGACCAACGGGAGCTGCTGTAGTACCTGAGCATGTGACCCCCGACCTCCAATGAGAGGACTTACCCTGGGCATGCTCAGAAGGGAAAAAGCTGGAATTAGTCCCAGAGACGTTTGCTTGCCGCTGACCAGTTCTGGCTACAATGGCTGAGCCTGGAAAGGCAGCAGTAACCATCCGCACCATATCAGGCTGAGCCAGACGCTGGGACCGACGTCTCCGCTGAGCAAGCTCCACTGCGGCTGGAGAAGAATGGTAGACCGCAGCGGAGATGGTTCGAGGTTCCCCCTGTGCAGAGGCAGGATCTCGACCCCTAACACCTTATTATACTATTTGTACTGTGGTGAAATTGATGCCATGTCTGTGGTGTAAGGCCCTCATTTCTTTAAATGTGATCACTCCTTATTGGGTGTCCATCTGCTGGATTGGGAGTAGTGGAAGAACTGTTGGTCCCTATTATACTATTTCTACTGTGGTGAAATTGATGCTACTTCTGTGGTGTCTGCCAATAATTTTTGGAAATGTAAATACTAGGGTTGAGCGAAACAGATTGGTCATTTTCAGAAATCGCCGACTTTTAGGCAAAGTCGGGTTTCATGAAACCCGAACCGATCCTAGTGTGGGATCGGCCATGCGGTACACGATCAGAGCGCCAAAGTCGCGTTTCATATGACTCTGTCACCGCCGTTTTTCATCCAATGAAGGAGGACGCAGAGTGTGGCCAGCGTGATGACCTAGGTCTCGGTCCCCACCATCTTAGAGAAGGGCATGGCAGTGATTGGCTTGCTGTCTGCGGTGTCACAGGGGTTATAAAGGGACGTGCACGCCGACCACCATCTTACTTCTGCCGATCTGAGCATAGGGAGAGGTGTTGCTGCAGTTAGTCAGAAGCAGGGACAGAGTTAGGGAGGAAATATAAACCCCCAAACCGCTTGTGCTGGAGCGATTTTCACTGTCCCACACCACCTTTTTGTGCAGGGACAGTGGAGGTCGTATTTTAGTGCAGCAGCTGCATAGCTGTGTGCATGGTGCTGTGCAAACCAACTGCTTTTTTAAAAGCAAAATTCCTGTTGCTCCTTTCTGCACAGTTACCTATCTTGTTTATTTGTCCACATTTTTGTGTTCAGCAGTCCTTTTTATTGCTGCCATACTTGTCCTGAGCTCATTGTAGGGAGCTTCCTTTTTTTTTCTTTTCTTTTTTTTTTTTTAAATAATAATTCCAGCCACTTTCTGGCACGTTCATAGTGTTGTGTTATACCACTGGGCCAGAGTTGTGGTTCTGTGTCTCCCCCCCAAAAAAAGGGAGATTAAAATTCGCACACAGTGTATATTCTGCTGTACTGCTAGTGTGTCGTATATATCAGGCAGCCACTTTCTGCCACGTTCATAGTTTACAGTTATACCACTGGGCCACAGTTGTGGTTCTGTGTCTCCCCCCAAAAAAAAGGGAGATTACAATTCGCACACAGTGTATATTCTGCTGTACTGCTAGTGTGTCGTATATATCAGGCAGCCACTTTCTGACACGTTCATAGTTTACAGTTATACCACTGGGCCAGAGTTGTGGTTCTGTGTCTCCCCCCCCCAAAAAAGGGAGATTAAAATTCGCACACAGTGTATATTCTGCTGTACTGCTAGTGTGTCGTATATATCAGGCAGCCACTTTCTGCCACGTTCATAGTTTACAGTTATACCACTGGGCCAGAGTTGTGGTTCTGTGTCTCCCCACCCAAAAAAGGGAGATTAAAATTCGCACACAGTGTATATTCTGCTGTACTGCTAGTGTGTCGTATATATCAGGCAGCCACTTTCTGCCACATTCATAGTTTACAGTTATACCACTGGGCCAGAGTTGTGGTTCTGTGTCTCCCCCCCAAAAAAGGGAGATTAAAATTTGCACACAGTGTATATTCTGCTGTACTGCTAGTGTGTCGTATATATATCAGGCAGCCACTTTCTGCCACGTTCATAGTTTACAGTTATACCAGTGGGCCACAGTTGTGGTTCTGTGTCTCCCCCCCAAAAATGAGGAAGTCTGGTGGAAGAGGCCGTGGGCGGGGGTTGTCAGCTGGTACTGATGGTGGTGCTGCATCTGGTGGTAGTGGCAAAAGCACAGTAGCACCTAAGGCTGGAGGTGTTGCGCCTGTGTCATCGTCTGGCTACACAAGGCCTCGAAGGCTCCCTAACCTGGGAGTAGGAAAACAGCTTTTAAAGCCAGAGCAGCAGGAAAAAGTTTTGGCTTTCCTTGCTGACTCAGCCTCTAGCTCTTTGGCCTCCTCTTCCCAAAGTTCGAAATGTCACAGCAGCCAGTCGTCAGTGGGTGCTCCCGGTCAGGAACAAGACGTTTCCTTGTGTCCTTCTCCCAAACCAAAAGTGAAGGATGCGTCAGGTGACACAACAGGTTACTCCATGGAACTCTTTACACATACCATGCCTGGGTTAGAAAGGGAAATTGTACCCTGCCCATTACAAGAAGAATCGGACATGGAGTGCACTGATGCACAGCCACAGCTAGATTATGATGCTGTTCCATTGAGTCAGATCACTACATCGCCCTCGCAGTTTGCTGAGCCACAATCTGACCCTGATGAGACTATGGTGCCCTGTCCCGAACGCTTTAGCACCTTACACGGTGACACTGAGGAAGGTGCACATGACATTGAGGAGGAGGAGGTGATAGATGACACAGTTGTTGACCCAGATTGGCAGCCATTGGGGGAAGAGGGTGGCGCTGCCAGTAGCTCAGAAGCGGAGGAGGGTTATCCGCAGCAGCACCAATCTACATCGCAACAGCTGTCATCTGGCAGGCCCGTATCAGGCAACAAACGTTTGACAAAACCAGTTTTAGGACAGCGTGGCCATCCTGTGAAAGTTGCACAGCGTGCAATGCCTGAAAAGGAATTCCACAGTAGGAAGAGTGCAGTGTGGCATTTTTTTGACCAAGATCCCAATGATCAGTCAAACGTGATCTGTAAAAAATGCTCAAAGACCTTTAGCAGAGGGAAGATTCTTAACAATTTAAATACAACGTGCATGCGTAGACATTTAAACAGCATGCACTTGCAAGCCTGGACTAACTACGTAACGTCCCATACCGTTGGTGCACCAGGTCTGAATGAAGGTAGTCAGCACCGCAACATTGCTTCCCTCACTGTAAGCCCACCGATTAGGACACCAGCAGCAGCAAATGTGGAGGGATCGTCGCTAGGCCAAAGCAGTCAGGGAGTCAGAAGGTTATTGGTAGGAAGCACCGTATGTAGGCCAACATCACCAACTCACTCTCAATCTGCCATGTCCACAACCACCACCACCGGTAGTTCCACCATAGGCAGCTCTCCAGTCCAGCTCACCCTAGAAGAGACTCTTGTTAGGAAACGAAAGTACTCATCCTGTCATCCACGTATACAGGGTTTGAACGCCCACATTGCCAGACTTATCTCATTAGAGATGATGCCCTACCGGTTGGTTGAAAGCAAAGCTTTCAAAGCCCTGATGGCCTACGCAGTACCACTCTATGACCTACCCAGTCACCACTTCTTTGCGAGAAAAGCCATCCCAGCCCTCCACCAGCATGTCAAAGACCGCATTGTTCATGCACTGAGGCAGTCTGTCAGTGGGAAGGTGCACCTCACAACAGATGCATGGACCAGTAGGCATGGCCAGGGACGTTACGTGTCCATCATGGCGCACTGGGTTAATGTTGTGGATGCAGGGTCCACAGGGGACAGCAATAGTGGGACAGTTCTGCCTAGCCCACGATCTAGGAAACAGTTGGCTGTAGATGTTCGCCACCCCACCTCCTCCTCCTCCAGAAGCGAAAGCTCGTCAACAGAGCGCTGTCGAACGACCACTCCATCTGCAGCTGCCAGTGTTGCACATGAGGTGTCCCATTACGGAACAGCTAGTGGGAAGCGTCAGCAGGCTGTGTTTGAAATGAAGTGTTTGGGCGACAACAGACACACCGCTGAAGTTCTGGCCGAGTTCTTGCAGCAAGAAACTCAGTCATGGCTGGGCAGTGTACATCTTGAGGCAGTCAAGGTAGTTAGTGATAATGGAAGGAATTTTATGGCTGCCATAGCCCTTTCACAACTCAAACACATACCTTGCTTGGCTCACACTTTGAACCTGGTGGTGCAGTGCTTTCTTAAAAATTATCCGGAGTTACCAGCCCTGCTCTTGAAGGTGCGAAGACTTTGCTCGCACATCCGCCGGTCGCCCGTACACTCCAGCCGTATGCTGAACCATCAGCGATCGCTCAATCTTCCACAGCACCGCCTAATTATCGACGTTGCAACAAGGTGGAACTCCACACTGCACATGGTTCAGAGGCTGTGTGAACAGAGGCGTGCTGTCATGTATTTGTGGGAGGATACGCATACACGGGCAGGCAGTTGGATGGCTGACATGGAGTTGTCTGGTGTGCAGTGGTCCAAGCTACAAGACCTCTGTCAAGTCCTTCAGTGTTTCGAGGAATGCACACGGCTGGCAAGTGCAGACGACGCCATCATAAGCATGAGCATCCCACTTATGCGTCTGCTGATGCAAAGTTTGACGCACATCAAGGAGCTGGCGTCTGCAGCCGAGGAGGAGGGAATCCTTGATGACAGTCAGCCATTGTCTGGTCAGGGAACTGTCCAGGACGAGGTGGCGGTCGAAGAGGATGAGGAGGAGGATGATGGGGATGACTATGTATGGGAGGAGGATGCTTCTCAGGGGCCACTTGAAACTGGTGGCATTGCAAGGTCAGGTACAGGTTTCTTGCAGGACACTTGTGATATGGATTTCCAAGAAAGTGCTCCTCAACCCAGCAGGACCAGTGAATTGACACCAGGAACATTGGCCAACATGGCTGAGTATGCCTTGCGTATTTTAAAAAGGGACCCCCGCATTGTCAAAATGATGACCGATGACGATTACTGGTTGGCCTGCCTCCTGGATCCACGCTATAAAGGGAAAATGCAAAACATCATGCCACATGAGAACCTTGAGCAAATATTGGCTACCAAACAAGCCACTCTTGTAGACCGTTTGGTTCAGGCATTCCCAGCACACAGAGGCGGTGATGGTCCTCACACTTGCCATAGGGGGCAACATGACAGAGGTGGTAGAGGTGCCGAAATCCGAATTGGCGTTGGACAGAGGGGTTTTCTGACAAGGTTGTGGAGTGATTTTTCAATGACCGCTGACACAACAGGGACTGCTGCATCTATTCAAAGTGACAGGAGACAGCATTTGTCCAGTATGGTTACAAACTATTTTTCATCCCTTATCGATGTTCTCCCTCACAGGTCATTCCCCTTTGATTACTGGGCATCTAAACTAGGCACCTGGCCCGAATTGGCAGAATATGCTTTACAGGAGCTTGCTTGCCCTGCTGCCAGTGTGCTTTCAGAAAGAGTCTTCAGTGCTGCTGGTTCAATACTGACCGAAAAAAGGACACGTTTGGCTACCCAAAATGTAGATGATCTAACCTTCATTAAAATGAACCAACCATGGATTGGCAATTCTTTTGCCCCACCTTCCCCTGCTGACACCTAGCTTGGGTGATAAATGACTCGCTTTTGCCCACCTCTTACTGACTTTGCCAATTCCTCCATTTGCAGCTGCTGAATGTCCATCTTAGGCCATTTTTATACCTCCCTAAATGGGCTGACTCCCCCCACAGGACCGTGGTCACCACTTGGCGCAAGCACCCATGCAAGTGCCGTTTGCCTGGACAGGTGGGTGCGCCCACTCTACCTTTACTAAACAAAGCGTTTGAATCTACAGGCTTTCGGCCTCTATCAACAATATGAAACTGCATTTGCCCAGGTGCTTGGTTTGGGCCTAGTTATGTCTGCTGCTGCCTCTTGGTTTCCTCAAAGAAACATAGCTGCGTTTGAATCTACAGGCTTTCAGCCTCTATCAACAATATGAAACTGCATTTGGCCTGGTTCTTGGTTTGGGCCTAGTTACATCTGCTGCTGCCTCTTGATTTCCTCAAAGAAACAAAGCTGTGTTTGAATCTACAGGCTTTCAGCCTCTATCAACAATATGAAACTGCATTTGCCCTGGTGCTTGGTTTGGGCCTAGTTACATCTGCTGCTGCCTCTTGGTTTCCTCAAAGAAACAAAGCTGAGTTTGAATCTACAGGCTTTCGGCCTCTATCAACAATATGAAACTGCATTTGCCCTGGTGCTTGGTTTGGGCCTAGTTATGTCTGCTGCTGCCTCTTGGTTTCCTCAAAGAAACAAAGCTGCGTTTGAATCTACAGGCTTTCAGCCTCTATCAACAATATGAAACTGCATTTGCCCTGGTGCTTGGTTTGGGCCTAGTTACATCTGCTGCTGCCTCTTGGTTTCCTCAAAGAAACAAAGCTGCGTTTGAATCTACAGGCTTTCGGCCTATATTTAGAATTTGAAACTGTAGTTGGCCTACTAGTTTGGTTGGGCCCTACTAACAGTGTCTGCTGCTGCTTGTTGTTGTCCTCCACTGAACAAAGCAATGCTGCCTGTTTACTCATGTAACCAATTTTTTCCAGCTTTTAGCCTCCTTTTTTATTTTGGGCCTATATCTGTGTTTCCTCCTCATACTGCCTATTACCCAGCCACTGCTTGATGGGTCTGCTGGTACATTGACCCAGACCACTACATTCCCCTTGCACTCTACACAGCCAGAATCTGACCCTGCTGAAAGTCAGGTACCCCTTACCGCATACTATACCACCTTACACGGGGACAAAGAGGAAGGTGCATATGAAAGTGCAGGTTACTTCATGAGGTGTGGGGGGGGCATACTCGTTGGCGACGTCACTGTCACAGGGCCCGTCATAGTACGCAAAAGTGTCACTGCCGGTGGGAGGCGCCCCCGACGTCAAACACAACGCCGTACTTTGAGGGGCCCTGTGCCAGTGGCAATGCGAACGAGTGTGCCCCCCCTGCTTGCTCATGATCACAGCACTTGCAAAGTTGAAATACTTACCTCTCCCTGCTCCACCGCCGTGACGTAGTCTGCGTTTCCTGGGCCCACGAAAAACTTGAGCCAGCCCTACTCCCCCCACAACTGTTGCCAAATTACCCCCAAATTTTCAATGGCTAACTATTATTATAAGGTAAATTAAGATTGACAAGCTTAAGTAACAATAATTGATGTTTTTGACATTAAAATGGGCTCGGTAGGTGTTTTCCTGTTCTCCACTCACTGCCGACTTTTATTCCCCATTGACTTGCATTGGGTTTCGTGTTTCAGTCAGCCCCCGACTTTTCGCAATGATCGGCCGATTTCACCCGACCCGACTTTTGACAAAGTCGGGTTTCGCGAAACCCGACTCGATCCTGAAAAAGTAAAAGTCGCTCAACCCTAGTAAATACTCCTATTTGGGTGTCCATTTCCTGGATTTGGTATAGTGAAAGACCTGTCTGTCCCTATTATACTATTTCTACTGTGGTGAATTTGATGCCACTTTTGTGGTGTCTGCCAATAATTTTTGGAAATGTGAACACTCCTGGTTGGGTCTTCTTCATGTGTGTTGCCTGTAACAGTAGGCTTCCGAGACCATCACACCTCCACTTCCCTGGACTTCCTTCCTTGTTACTATCCTTAAATTTTTCTGAGAATGGCAGTCTACAAAGCTGATATTTGTGCCACCTGAGTGTCGCGCAGCATGAAAGAATGTAGAGGATTTGCATGTGGTATCAGGGCTCCCAGCAAAGGGACCCTACACCGATCTCTCACCCACCTCATCTTATTGTGACATTCAATTGAAAGCTATAAATGCCGTCCCATACCCTGATACCTCATGCCTGGCTGATTGCTGCAGTGCCATGCTAAAATCTGTACTGTGGGTGAATTGAGGCCACTTTCCTAGTGCCTGTCCCTCTTTTGATGTGTTTTGGCAGCATTTGGGGCTGTTATAAGGTGTTGTACATGCGTTTGTCTTTGCCTCCCATTGACTGTAATGGTGTTCGGTAATGTTAGGTGACTATTCGACGAATTAATAGTGAATATTGCAAATTTGGCGAACATAATCCAAATCAAACATTGACATATTCACTCATCTCTATTTATAGCTTCCTTAGGAGGATATTCAAAAAGGACCTTTCAAGTTCTTTTTATCATCCAGGCCAGGCAATCATGGGATGAGAATAGACCAATCACAACCTGAGTAGTTGGTGCATGTGCACCATGCGGTGCACGACAACCACACCGCCCACGGCCATCAAGGTGGACCGCGCATGACCGGAAAACAAGGACACATTGCCAAGGTTCCTGGGCATGTGCAGACTCCATGTAGATGCCGGGAGCAGTGCGGGGGCATGGAACAGCATGGCACACATGTGCACACCATGCCCAATCACATAGGAGGATCAAGAACATTGAAAGGGTATCTAATGAGCACAATCAAGAAAATCTAAGCACCAAACTCTATATACAATACATAAAACAACATCAATATCATATTCACTTTGAAAAGCAATCTGGCAAAAAAGTTACAGAATATTGCTGCACAACAGATGGCTGATTTGTCAGATAAGCTGACATCCAAATGTTCCCATCTTATTCAATATCATTGGTTACTTCAAAACCATACACGGCATAGACAGGATTACTTCTACAAACTGTGAAAGGAAAAAACAATTGACAAAATAGAATAAATAAGAAATGAAACAGACACAATTAATTAAAAATACCACAAAGGTTACATATTAAAGAAAAGAGGTGAAACTCAAAGCTTCATTTAGACTGTTCGGGACCATGGTTCCCAATTATATGATCCACTTTATCTCCTTCTGAGCAAGAAGCTTTTTGACATTGCCACCACGTATACCACTGTGAATCATATCGATGCCACGTACCATGAAAGTTTTGTGATTACTATCATGGTACATTTTAAAATGACATGACACTGTATTTAATAATGTTGTGTTGTCCACGTCCTCGCCACACCAATATCCCTCACTTGCTCCCTAACCCTTACTCTTAGCTCTCTAGATGTAAGTCTCATGTATATTTTACACAAGTTGTGTAGTAAATCACATTAGAGCTACCACAGGAGATATACTGATTAATTTTGTATTGACGGTTACTAGAAGGCGTTTGTGAACATGGTACTGAGAGAGACATTGGTGCAGGCCAGACAGTGGCCGTACAAAATTCATTCAAGCCGTACAGGCTATACATGTCTCTTGGATCAAAAGGGACTGGCTCTTAACCAGAATGTCTTTAAGACATTTACAGCGTTTTGATTTCATTAGGAGAGCAGTTGGTAAATGGGAGATTAGAGAAATTCAGTGAGTAACGCGGACCAATGCTAGGCATCAACTTCAACTGTATTCTTCTCTTTTGTCCACTTCCTTACACTAGCTTCACTGGAGAGTAGACTTGCACATTGAGCAGCAGCTGTTTTGCAGCAGATAGTAGACAGACATAATGGGGAGACAGGCGCACTATCAGCTGGTCTTAATAAAACGCACTCTAGTGTATGATGTGCCTCACTTATTAAAAAATATTTTTAATATATAAGGGCTGGTGTAAATTTTGACTATAGTGTAGGCTTGTTTCTAGCATAAACTATTATAAATATATTGGGTTGTGCGCTGCTACACCACTCTCTTCAACTAAGCTTTACACACTTTTCTTTTTAAATGTAGTATGATTGGTAGAGAAAGATTCTAAAAGTTAAAAATTATGATGTACAATTGAAGTGTACCATAAGTAGTGACTTTTTGATGCCAGTTTACCTAGTTGTGTACCAGGACTAAGAACGTTGTAGAGTTCGAAACAAGTGAGTTTTCAAGGAGTGCATATATTCAACCTTTTGCAAAGTATGTATATGGTTTCACTTTTTAATGGATTCAATAAAATGTGAAATTTTTATATATACTGGAAGCTGGATCTTTTACTTTTCTTGGACATATCTCCATAGAACATCAATCAGTAGTGTGCTTTCTGGGCTTCCTCACCGACTGGATAGATTTTTGAAAAGGGTGAGCTGGATCATTTTGTTTATTTGAATTAAAAATTAATCCCTAATATTTACTTGCCATTGCATTTTCGTGGATTTAGGAAAAAATATATTAGCATTAGTAGAATTTAAGCTATAACTACAGTAAATGATCACCATTGTCACAGACAGCATTGCATGCAGTTTCAAGGTATATCCTTTATGCAGCAGTTGGACAATGTTTTCTATTTTAAGCTTGTACCGTCTAAGATCATTGGGCATTGAGGCAGAATGTCAGGACTCTGAACATTTTTTATTACCTTTTGTGCATTACTGCCCTTTTTCAAGACGGCGTCTTTGGTCTCATGTGCACTGTGTCTTCCTGCTATAAAACTCCACCCCAGCCTTCAGTCTGTGCTAGAGTATTCTGCCTTGCATCCAGCTCCTGACCTCTGGTGACTCCCTGGCTATATACCTGCTCCTGTGAACCTGTGTGGTGACCCTGCTACTCTGCTCTGAGTTCCTGCTGCATACACCAGTTTCCAGTAATCCTCTTTCATCTGCTGCTCGTGTTTACTTTCATCTGCATTTGCTGGACATGTAAGCTGTTGCTGCTCTGCAAAAAACCGGAGACTATTACCCAGGCCTCCCTAGTTGTGCTAAGGTATTATTTGAACTGCCTTAAAAGCATACCTATCTGTGTTTGGACAAAGACAAGGACTTATTCGTGTCAAGTATCGTCAAGAGTAACTGTGCTTCATAGACTTTCTGCGTGTTTGCATTTTCCCTATAGACTGCTAAGCTGCATTTAATATTTACACCAAGTGTTGTGGACTTGAGTTTCTCTCTGCACCTGTTTGAATCACCGTGTGATAATATAGACTTTACCACTTATAAAACTGTGTCCTGTAGTTGTCTTGTTCCACGCAAAGAGTCTCCTGAGTTATCCCCTATAATTATTACAGGAAACTCTAGCCACAAAATAGGAGACTGCTGGAACAATGACTGCAGAGAGCAGATTAGAGCAGGTGTTTTCCATAATTAGATCACTGCAGAAAGATGTGGAAGGTCTGCAAAAGAAGTTTGGAAGCTTTGAACACAATCAACAAGTGTTTGGACAGACTTTGCAGGACTTAAGCACCCGCATGGCAACCCAGGAAAACAAACTTGCTGGCATAGAGTCCCAGTATGGACAGGCATTTCAGGACATAAGCACGCAAATAGCTGCACGAGCGACTTTACCCTCTGGGCAACCGCCACCAGCTAGCCCACCTAAGTTGCCCCCATCCAGATTTAATGGTGATTGTGACAAATTTCGTGGCTTTGTGAATCAATATATGCTATATTTTGATGTGCATGCTGACCATTTTCCTAATGATAGATCCAAAGTATTGTGTGTAATAATGCTGCTGACCGCACGAGCGCTCGCCTGGGCGAATCCGATGATTGAGTCTCGTTACCCACGGTTAAATAACTTGGATGATTTCTTGGCCGCTATGGCATTAATGTTTGATGACCCTAATTGCTGTGCAACCGCTGAATCTGCTTTATTGTCTTTATGCCAGGCTAAACGTTCTGTTATTGTGTATGCTACTGAATTCAGGAGATTAGCCGTAGATACCAATTGGGACAGTTATGCACAATTTCCTATTTTTAAAAGGGGTCTGTCTAGTATTGTAAAAGATGAACTAGCTCGCTCTGAGTCACCACAAGAGCTAGACACATTTATACAGCATTGTGTGCACATAGACATTCGCCTTACTGAGCGTAGGCAGGAGAAGTTTGCTGCATATAACCGTATTTCTAACTTTTCCCTTCCTTTCAAAGAGCCTGCAGGTAAAACATTTCGGGAGGAGGAGGCTGTGCCCATGCAAATTGATTCTGCTCAGAGGCATGAGATCAATGAGCGCCGGGAGCATTGCCTTCGTGAAAGTCTATGTTTCTACTGCGGCCAGTCTGACCACTTCTTGATCAAATGTCCTAAGTGTCCTAGACGGCCTAACAAGGTGCTAGCAGCAGTAGGGGAGTATGACAACTGTGATGATGAATCTGACATCTCTGAATGTAGCCTGCCTTTAAATGCTGTATTCCATTCACTTTCTATGACTTCACCCCCCAAGGAGCTTAAGGAAAAGAACTCTCACTGTTCACTCCCTATTAAGATCCTATGTTCAGGACAGTGGATTTCCAGTGCAGCTATGATTGACTCTGGTGCAGGTGGCAATT
This sequence comes from Ranitomeya variabilis, assembly GCF_051348905.1. Taxonomy (NCBI): domain Eukaryota; kingdom Metazoa; phylum Chordata; class Amphibia; order Anura; family Dendrobatidae; genus Ranitomeya; species Ranitomeya variabilis. Next base: position 327,241,521 of record NC_135236.1, read on the forward strand.
TTATGGATATCGCATTTGCCAAGGAACATGGTATTGAAATTCAGCAAAGAGCCTCTCCAATTACCATGGAAACAGTGGATGGGTCACCTTTAATCTCTGGGCCTGTGGATCAGGAGACCGTACCCCTTGAAATTGTGTTGGAGCCTAATCATCAGGAGCAACTTTCTTTCTTGCTAATTTCTTCTCCTCATTTTCCTGTGATTTTAGACATTCCTTGGTTGCATTCTCAGAACCCAATTATCAACTGGGAGACCAAGGAGATTATCTTTCCAACAAGGAGCAACTCAGCGTTAACAGAAGCTGTCCCTGAGTCCACGGCTATGGAACCACATGTACAGGTATTTTGTTTACCTCCAGCATATAAAGAGTTCTCTGACATCTGTGACAAGAAGAATGCAGATCAACTTCCTCCACACAGGCATTATGACTGTCCCATTGAGCTGCTTCCTGGGGCAGCTATTCCTTTTGGTAACGTATACCCTTTGGCAGCACCTGAGCTTTGAGCCTTAAAGGAGTATATTGATGAAAATCTGGCCAAAGGCTTCATACATCCTTCTTCCTCACCAGCAGGGTCACCTATATTTTTTGTAAAAAAGAAGGATGGGACACTGAGACCCTGTGTTGACTATCGGGAACTCAATAAGGTAACCGTACAAAACCATTACCCTTTGCCTCTGATTCCCGAATTACTAGAAAGAGTCTGCCATGCTAAGGTGTACTCTAAACTGGATCTTTGTGGGGCTTATAATTTGGTGCATATTCATCCAGGGGATGAGTGGAAGACAGCATTCAGATGCCAGTATGGACACTTTGAATATCTTGTGATGCCCTTCGGGCTTTGTAACGCCCCTGCAACGTTTCAGCACCTTGCTAATGACATTTTCAGAGATTTGTTGGACCAGTTTGTGGTGATCTATTTGGACGATATACTAATCTTTTCTTACTCTTTACAGGAACATGAAGAACATATCAAAACTGTTTTAAGACGTCTGAAAGAGAACCATCTGTATATTAAGCCAGAGAAATGCGAGTTCCATCGTTCTGAGATACAGTTCTTAGGTTATATCATCTCTCCCCAGGGGCTGAACATGGAATCTGGTAAGATTCAGGCTATCCTTGACTGGCCGGTACCCAAGAACGTTAAGAAGGTCCAACGTTTTATTGGTTTTGCAAATTTCTACAGACGCTTCATTCTAAATTTTTCTGATATTGTCTGTCCCATTACTTCCTTGACAAAGAAGGAAAAGCCCTTTAAGTGGTCATCACAGGCTCAAGAAACTTTTGATCGGCTTAAGATCTGTTTCACATCAGCACCGCTGTTGATACACCCAGATCCAACACTTTCTTTCATTGTGAAGGTGGACGCTTCTGATAATGCTTTGGGGGCTATTCCCTCCCAAAGAACTGGAGAGAAGGGTCTGCTACATCCTTGTGCTTTCTTTTCCCGTAGACTAACCTCAGCAAAGAAGAATTACAACGTGGGAGACAAGGAATTGCTGGCTATTATTGCGGCTTTCAAAGAATGGAGGCATCATCTGCAAGGAGCTGCACAACAGATCATAGTGCTAACTGACCATCGCAATTTAGAGTTCCTTAGATCCGCTAGATGTCTTTCTCCTCGTCAGGCTCATTGGAACTTATTTTTAAATCAATTTAACTTTGTTATCTCGTACTGTCCAGGTTCTCGTAATGGGAAGGCTGATGCTTTATCCCGAATCCATGCTGCGGATTCCGTACCTGGAGCCCCATCCAAGACCATTCTATCTGATGCCAATTTCATTGGAGTTATCCACGATCAGGACTTTTGGAAGGAGTGCAGGGAGGCCTATGACGGTGATGTATTTCTGGCCAACCCACCTGTGGATATTAATCTTGTCTTTAAGGGTGGCATGTGGTTCAGAGATCGACGTATCTACGTCCCTGAGGTTGTCCGTCTGCAGATCCTCAAGTTGGTACATGACTCCAAGTTGGCTGGTCACAGGGGGTACAGAAGACACAAGAGTTCCTGAGCCAATTATTCTGGTGGCCAACTTGCCTGAAGGATACCAAGGACTATGTTCTCTCTTGCGAGGTATGTGCTCATTACAAGACTCCTCATGTGGCACCTACGGGTCTTCTACAACCATTACCTGTTCCGTCCCGCCCTTGGGGGTCTATATCAATGGACTTTATTGTGGAGCTGCCTAGATCGGGGGGCATGAATACAATCATGGTGGTAGTTGATCGCCTGACTAAAGCTGCTCATTTTGTTCCGTGCACCGGCCTCCCCTCAGCTAAGGATACAGTGAACTTGGTTATACAGAATGTCTTTCGGTTGCATGGGGTTCCGGATGAGATCATCTCTGACAGTGGAGTACAGTTCACTTCAAGATTCTGGAAGGGGTTTTGCTCTGCACTCTATATTAATGTCTGTCTCTCTTCCGCTTACCATCCCCAGACAAATGGTCAGACTGAGCGTACCAATCAGACGCTGGAACAATATCTAATATGCTATGTCAGCCATCTCCAGGATGATTGGTTGGAGTTGCTGCCGTTAGCCGAATTTTCATATAACAATTCTCAGAGCGCCTCCACTAAATTTACACCTTTCTTTGCCAATCTGGGTTATCATCCGTGTATCTTACCTAGGTCTCCAATTAATTGTCCAGTTCCGGCAGTGGAGGAAAGGCTGACTGCGATGAGGCAAAATCTGGAGGTTCTGAAGGAATCCCTGACGACAGCTCAAGAACGTTATAAGAGATCGGCTGATAGATTCCGTAAACCTGCACCCATTTTCAAGGTAGGAGATTCCATGTGGTTAGCAACTAAGAATCTGAAGTTAAACGTTCCTTCACAAAAACTTGGACAGAAATTCATTGGCCCTTTCAAGATCAATGGTATTGTGAGGTCTGTGGCCTGCCGGCTGAAGCTGCCTAGGACTATGAAGGTACACCCAGTTTTTCATGTATCTTTTCTAAAGCCTTTATCTCCTAATACCTTCCAGGGACGTGTTGTGCCACCTCCGCAGCCTGAGGTGATTGATTGGCAAGAACAATTTGTGTTGGAGGAAATTGTCGATTCCACGATTCGTGGGAATCGGCTCCAATATCTGATAAGATGGCAGAGATATCCCCCTGAGGAAGACTCCTGGGAACCTGTGGAAAACATCAATGCCCAACGGAAGATTTCTCGTTGTCATCAGAGATTCCCTGAGAAATCAGGTCCAGGATCGTCCTGAGGACGTTTCTATGGAGGGAGTAATGTCAGGACTCTGAACATTTTTTATTACCTTTTGTGCATTACTGCCCTTTTCCAAGATGGTGTCTTTAGTCTCATGTGCACTGTGTCTTCCTGCTATAAAACTCCACCCCAGCCTTCAGTCTGTGCTAGAGTATTCTGCCTTGCATCCAGCTCCTGACCTCTGGTGACTCCCTGGCTATATACCTGCTCCTGTGAACCTGTGTGGTGATCCTGCTACTCTGCTCTGAGTTCCTGCTGCATACACCAGTTTCCAGTAATCCTCCTTCATCTGCTGCTCATGTTTACTTCCATCTGCATTTGCTGGACATGTAAGCTGTTGCTGCTCTGCAAAAACCTGAGACTATTACCCAGGCCTCCCTAGTTGTGCTAAGATATTATTTGAACTGCCTTATAAGCAAATCTATCTGTGTTTGGACTAAGACAAGGACTTATTCGTGTCAAGTATCCTCAAGAGTAACTGTGCTTCTTAGACTTTCTGCGTGTTTGCATTTTCCTCTGAAGTTCCCTATAGACTGCTAAGCTGCGTTTAATATTTACTCCAAGTGTTGTGGACTTGAGTTTCTCTCTGCACCTGTTTGAATCACCATGTGATAATATAGACTTTACCACTTATAAAACTGTGTCCTGTAGTTGTCTTGTTCCACGCAAAGAGTCTCCCGAGTTATCCCCTATAATTATTACACAGAGCTTAACCTGTTTACAGAATAATGTTGTACAGTATATCAAATCACTCTACCATTTCATAAAGTGATGACAGGTGCTTCTCACAAAATTAGAAGATCATCAAAAAGTTAATTTATTTCAGTTCTTCACTACAACAAGTGAAACTCATATATTACCGTATTTTTCGGACTATAAGACGCACCGGACTATAAGGCGCACCCAGGTTTTAGAGGTGGAAAATAGGGAAAAAAATATTTGAAGCAAAAAAAATGTGGTAAACTATTTAATAACATAAATAACATACTATTATATGTGGTGTTATTATATATAATAGTATGTTATTATGTTGGAAGCTGCGGGACCAGTGTGATGTCTGTGAAGTACGATATGAAGACGCTGGAGGGTGAGTATAAGGGCTCATTTCCACATGCGAGGCACACGTCCGTATCTCGCATGTGGAAACCAAGCTCTGGCGCCAGCACTTTGGAGCGGAGCTGTGCAGCTCCATGTGTTCCTATGCGGCCGCACGCTCTGCTCTGGAGTGCCGGCTCCACAGCTTGGTTTCCACATGCGAGATACGGACGTGTGCCTCGCATGTGGAAATGAGCCCTAAGAATGGGTGCACAGGGCTTATATTGAAAGCACCACTCCAGCACTGCAAAATAACACTGGAGTGCTGCTTTAAAATCCCATGGGAGAACTATAACTCCCAGCATGTCCTGCAGATCCTATGACATGCTGGGAGTTATAGTTCACCAAAGGAGTGGCAGAGTGCTTTATTGTGTTTTGTAAAGACTGACCTCTTAATTGTGGCAGCCAGCCACACTGTTGTGAGGTAAAAGCTGGAGCATCCCATGGCTGCACACACACAGAGCCCTCCCTGTTGTTGTTGCCTTTCCACAGTGCAGGACATAAGAGGAAGCTGCAGATTCTAGGTGGGAGTCTGAAGGACCTGTGATGATGTCAGAAGAGGGAGGGCTCTGAGCTGCCATGTGATGCTCCAGCCCGCCCACTTCTGACATCACACAGGTCCTCCCTGTGCACCAGACAGCTCAGCATCCAGCACAGGCAGGTAGACAGCGATCTCCTGGCCCCTGCTGCTGCTGCCTCCTCTTCCCCCGGACACACAGATTCTCCCCAGAATCAGTGCTGGGGAAACTGTGTGTCCCTGCTTAAGTGCAGCATTCATTTGCTGCTCCCCGCTCACCGCTCAGCTGATCGGTGGGCGGGGAGCAGCTAATAAATATTCACTGCACTTAATCAGCGGGGCCATGTGCTTTCCCCAGCAGCTGATTCCGGGCAGCGGGGACATCCTGAAGTGGGATATCATTGCGATCCCACTCGCTGCTGCCCCCCTCCCCACATGCTATATCCGTACTATAAGACGCACCCACACTTTCCTCCCAAATTTGGAGGAAAAAAAGTGCGTCTTATAGTCCGAAAAATATGATATATAGAGTCATTACAACCAGAGTTGATCTATATCATGTGTTTATTTCTGTTTAAGTTGCTGAAAACCCAAAAGTCGATATCTCAGTAAATTAGAATACTTTATAACACCAGCTTGAAAAATTATTTTAAAATCTAAAATGTTGGCCTACTGAAATGTATGTTCAGTAAATGCACTCAGTACTTGGTCGGGCTCCTTTTGCATCAATTACTGCATTAATGCAGCATGGCATGGAGGCAATCAGTCTGTGGCTCTGCTGATGTGTTATGAAAGCCCAGGTTGCTTTCATAGCAGCCTTCAGCTCGACTCCATTGTTGGGTCTGGTGTCTCTCATCTTCCTCTTGACAATACCCATAGACTCGCTATGGGGTTATGGTCAGACGAGTTTGCTGGCCAATCAAGCACAGTGATATTTCTGTTTTTAAACCAGATATTGGTATTTTTGGCAGTTTGAACAGGTGCCAAGTCCCGCTGGAGAATGAAATTTCCATCTCCAAAAAGCTTGTCAGAGGAGGGAAGCATGAAGTGCTCTAAAATTTCCTGTAAACGGCTGCGGTGACTTTTGTCTTGATAAAACAGTGGACCTACACCAGCAGATGACATGGCTCCCCAAACCATCACTGATCGTGGAAACTTCACACTAGATCTCAACCAGCTTGGATTGTGTGCCTCTCCACTCTTCCTCCAGACTCTGGGACCTTGATTTCCAAATGAAATGCAAAATGTACTTTCTCCTTTTGGAGTGTGTCAATGACTGCTTTCTGGATATCTGTCAAGTCAGCAGTCTTCCCCATGATTATGGAGTCTACTGAAACAGACTAAGGGACCTTTTTAAATGCTTAGGAAGCCTTTGCAGGTGTTTTTTGTTAATTATTCTGATTTACTGAGATAATGACTTTTGGGTTTTCATTGGCTGTAAGCCATAATCATCAACATTAACAGAAACAAACACTTGAAATAGATCACTCTGTAATGACTCCATATAATATATGAGTTTTACTTTTTGTATTGAATAACTGAAATTAATTAACTTTTTGATGATATTCTAATTTTGTGAGAAGCACCTGTATGATTGTTTTTTTAGGTGGGGGTCTGACTACTAGTATCCAACCAGTCCTGAGTATATATGAGTATATAGGCACCATAGCACTGTTTTTTAGATGGATTTGCACAAGCATTTCTGCATAGCAATTAACAGGCTGTGCAGTGAAAGCTGTCTGCAGTGCTGACTACAAGCGAACAGCACTGCAGCCAATAATTGAGTTTAGCAACATTGAGCAGCTGGCACTGTCTGAGAAGCCAAGCTCAGTTATTGATTGTTGACATGACTTCAGCACTGCAGACAGTAACAGACACTGGGAGCAGCAGCAGAGACTCAATGTTAGACCAGGGAGGGGTGAATAACGCCATGTTTACTTTTTTTTGCAACAAACTGCAGCAAGGAAGAAGGGTTTTCAAAAATAAGAAAAACCCTTTAAAGAATTTTACAATCAAGTTATTATAGGAAGCAAGAAAGAACATACTTGACAGCTGTTTAGCCGGCATGTTTCTAGCTATTATTCTAGTAATTTCTGAGGATCGTGTGTCAGTAGTGAATTAAAATTATGCTTAAAGATTTTCAAATATTGATGGTTCTTGGTATTTTATTATTTATTTTTATGGATTGCTTAAGTTTTGACACATTACTTATTTCAACAGTTGTTTATACAGTATCTAAACTCTATAAAGATCTCCATGTCATATATGTCCTTAAATCTACTGGGCATTTAAATCCAATTTAGTAATTTACTATGCAAAAAATATGTGAGCTGTCCATCTGTTACTTACAGAAACAGTTGCCCAAGAGTTTTAAAGCAACCAAAAGTACCAGCTGTATCATTTTTGATGTGTGCTGTGCAAAGAATTTTACAACTGTTACATCTGTTTTCTCCAAATACAGCCAAAGAAATTAGAATCTAGGTTATATTAGCGAATGGGAGCTGTAGATCAACCAGTTGCAAAACTCTGTCTAAAGTAATTTAACAAAAGTTATTGTATTTGTTAAAAATATGTAGATGTTGACTAGACATAAATGTAACATTAGAGTGTTAGGAAACTGTTAGCTATTATAAGTGTAGAAACCTCTTACAATGGACCACTCTGTTCACTTATCTATGGTATGTGGTAGGCTGTGTGCTGACTACAAGAAGAATCGATAAAAGAGACAGTTACATCAAAATTTCCTGGTACTTGTCATGGCAAAACTATAAAGCTAAGCAACCTAGTCTGACATCCATACTAGTACTCATTGGCAGCTGGACTAGACCATCACAGACTTCTTCAACAGGTACTCAAATGCCAGTATCCTGGACACCTTATGTGATTACCAATTACCTTTAAAGCCATGACATCATGTTAGGTCTAGTTACCAGGCCTAATGTGACTACAAGACATGTGTTGTGTCATGACGTCTCAAGGACCTAGCAATCACAAGAGGTGTCCAGTATGCCAGTATTCCAGTTCTGGCAGAGGAAGTTGTCTCTGCCTTTGTCAAGTAGCCATTGAATACCAATGTGGATGTTAAGCCAGGGTCCTGCAAATCATTTAGCTCAACTCTAGAAACTTGTGGTCAATACTTACTGGTGCAAATACTTTTAAGATATCACTGTGGACAGGAACATTTTTTGCCAAAACATGCAGTAGAGCCAATGGAATACTAACACTAATTTCATCCCATCTGGGAAAGGTAGAGATTAATCATTGCCAATGCTGCAGGCAAAACATTTGTAACCCCTTTATGTGGTTTGCATGTTAAAGACCAGACCAATTTTTACAGTTCTGACCAGTGTCACTTTATGAGGTCATAACTCTGGAATGCTTCAACTGTGATGGTGGGATATGTTATGTGGGTATCATGGTGTTCTCCTGTAGGATGAGTAATTTGCCTATTGATGAATTGCTGTTATTTGCCATCTGATATACCCCCCACAGTCCTGTACTGTTACCTCTCCACAGGGTCAGTGAATAATGTTGTTTGCTAATATGCTAATGACATATTGAACTAGCTTGTTGAAACAATGAGCCCCTGCGACCCACCCCCCTAACCTGTGAATGAGGAGAGGGACTTGTAAATATCAGGGAGGTGACACACAGAGCAGTCCTGTGTGGAACCATGATGTGAAGATAGCGCCGGAGAGAGAAAGAAGCGTGTATGGACTGTTATCCTCTGCTGGATTGTTGGACTCTCATCTCCCAGGGCTTTTGTCTTCTTAAGGCCCCGTCTCACATAGCGAGATCGCTAGCGAGATCGCTGCTGAGTCACAAGTTTTGTGACGCAACAGCGACCTCCATAGCGATCTCGCTATGTGTGACACGTACCAGCGATCAGGCCCCTGCTGCGAGATCGCTGGTCGTGTCGGAATGGCCTGGACCTTTTTTTGGTCGTTGAGGCCCCGCTGACATCGCTGAATCGGTGTGTGTGACACCGATCCAGCGATGTCTTCACTGGTAACCAGGGTAAACATCGGGTTACTAAGCGCAGGGCCGCGCTTAGTAACCCGATGTTTACCCTGGTTACCAGCGTAAATGTAAAAAAAAACAAACAATACATACTCGCCTTCTGATGTCCGTCAGGTCCCTTGCCGTCTGCTTCCTGCTCTCACTGACTGCCGGCCGTACAGTGAGAAGTGAGAGCACAGCAGTGACGTCACCGCTGCGCTCTGCTCTCACTGTACGGCGGCTCAGTCAGAGCAGGAAGCAGACGGCAAGGGACCTGGACACCGAAAGGCGAGTATGTACTGTTTGTTTTTTTTGGTAACCAGGGTAAACATCGGGTTACTAAGCGCGGCCCTGCGCTTAGTAACCCGATGTTTACCCTGGTTACCCGGGTGCTGCAGGGGGACTTCGGCATCGTTGAAGACAGTTTCAACGATGCCGAAGTCGTTCCCCTGATCGTTGGTCGCTGGAGAGAGCGGTCTGTGTGACAGCTCGCCAGCGACCACACAGCGACTTACCAACGATCACGGCCAGGTCGTATCGCTGGTCGTGATCGTTGGTAAATCGCTTAGTGAGACGGGGCCTTTACTGAACTGTATTCGAATTCTGGACTATATTATCCTTTGTGTGGTGGATTATATGTGGACCTTTCGTATTTTTGCCTAAATAAAGGTCTTGGGATTGTTCACTCTTCGCTGGCTCTGTTGATTGTGTGATACCGGAGAAGGACCCCGTGACACAACGGATCCCACTGATTCTGAGAATTGTTTTTTATAAGGGTAAAAAGTTGACCAATGATTTCTCCTTTTTCCAACAAAATTTACAAAGCCTTTTTTTTAGGGGCCATGTGGAGACATGGGGTCGGCAGGTGCCCCGGTCCACTAGCCGAAACCGCTTGGACCGGGGGTCATCCCACCGAACACCCACGATCCTTTTAACATGGGCCTAACGCTACCCAGACAACACATTGTGAGGATAAAACAGTATGGCAATACTTTATTGAATCACAAAATAGGCGGAGGATCATGGACCTCGAATACGGAATTCTCTGGGAAGTCTGTGTGACTGTTTGAGTTTGGCATCCCGAATATCAGGTGTTCAAATTAGTTATGTTATAAAATAGAATATGCTATAATGATGGACTACCTCCATTATTTTTTTCCTGACCCTCAGAATATCCATAGTCTGCTGTCAGAAAGTGCAGTGACAAACCAATATCGTGTTGCTGTTCTTTGCTTTCTAAATGATCCACTCTGCTGTGAAGTATGACTGTGGTTAGTGTATTTAAGAAACATAGTTTGGTCTCAAAAGAACAATGACAGATAGGGAAAAATCCATCAGGCAAATATGAGGGAAAATGAACAACACTAATGGTTTGTTGTATTTTCTTGGCTATTTGATAACAGAAAAGGGTATTGCATGTGAAATCTTTTGTGCGGATGCAATTTCCCCAAGGAAGGCTTAACTTTAACATTAAATTAAGGTAGAATTTAATTTTTTGACAAGTGTTTTACAAACTGTGCTCTGTAAATAAATCTCATGAAGTACAATGGAAGCATTTGATTTGGTCATTCCAAATTTTTCAATTGAGAAAGCTTGGTGATATTTCAAAACTGGCTATGGTATGCCTGTGGCTGGGCTTGATATGGGATTGGTAATTTTACAATGCACTGAAATATTACACTGTTGCATTGTATTTGTACAAGTGATTACAAGTTAGAGATATGTAGAAAGAGATGGGGAACAATGAAAGTCAGCTCACCATTTGCAGTCTCTTTCTAAGAATGAGATCCACGCACGGAGCAGCCCTGGCTTGGATGAATTGTTACTTTTTCCAGAACCATCTTTTCTTCATTACAAGTTAAAGTTATTTGGGCAAATTAGTATAAATGTAAAAAAACACTGAAAAATATAGGTTAAAAAATAAAATAAAAATTTATAAGAAAAGTCAAGTCAACCTCATTTCCCTAACATCACACATACATAAGTGTCTGAACTAATAAACTATTTATTCAATTTGGTAACAGTCAAAATTTAAAAAAAAATAAAAATAAAATGGCATTTTTTATCACTTTGCCATAAAATGAATGGAATAAAAAAAGATAGGGAAGTCATATTAACTCCAAAATGATAACGATAGAAAATAAAGCTATCATATTGCAAAAAACGAGACATACAACTTTATTTAGTTTAAAAAAAACTTTTGACTCTCAGAATATGACTACACATAACAATTTTTATTTTTTGAGTAGTAAAGTACAAAAAAATACTCCATTTTGATATGGCCACAACTGTTGTGACCTGAAGGACAAAGCTAACCTGTCATTTACTATAAAATTAACTTTCGTAAAATAAAATCCAGATTATATTAAAGAAATAAATCCTTCAAATTTTTAACTTGTGCCATCAAAAAGCAAGTTCTCATATACCTATGTGGACGGATAAGTAGGAACATAAATGTCTTGGAAGGCAAGAAGCGAACAAGGGCCTTCTTAAACCTGTGACTGGCTCTGTATGTTTGAATATTGAAGATATTGTCCACATCAAAGAACATTTTTAAAAGGGGTAAGAATGAGGGTTCCCAATTGCCCATAAATTCCAGGTCAGTCTATACAAATAGGGCACTTTTTTGCCCTGTCTATAAAAAAAATGTAAGGCGTCCATGATTTTTTGAAGCTGAAGAAACGTACATACGGTAATTTATTTTGACTGCAGATATCAGTTTACAGTGAATGCAGCTGATATCTTCATATCAGAATTATGGGCTGTACGCATGTAGCACTTATAACCATAATGATTTATAATGGTTTTCCAATGTGTTTGTAAAAAATATTGCCTGTCTATGATTTTTTGATAAGCTGTCCAGAAAATAAAAAAGTCAAGTTGACAACCCTGGTTAGAATGGCATAAAAAAAACAATCTATTCACTGCAATTCCCTTATAACACTTTTTGGGTCCGCCGCTGGTCTCTACTTCTTGGTCTCTATAGATGGACAGGAAATGCCAAATCTTGCGGAGACATATCATCCCTGTGGCCTATGATCACCTAAATATTAAATTCCTGTGTGTTGAGAGGGTACGGAAAGTAAAGACCAATGAGAGTTCCTGGAAGCATCAGATTTCAAATAAATTATTTATTTTCTACGTTTTTAGAGTGTACCATAAAGGATAACTCCTGAAAAAAAAGAAAGTCAGTTGCTTTTCCCATGAGCTGAACACCTTCAGCTTTTCATCAAAACTGGTAGGAGTTTGTGGCAGGGGTCAAACTCTGACAGTAATGTTAGAAAAATGGGTTTTGTAATCTACTTGCCCTGGACACCTTATTGTAAATTAGCCTGGGTTCAAATTGTTGGAGTGTGTGCAATCTGCATTTACTTCTAAAGTATTTAAGCTATGAAAGAGAGCAGCTAATGAGAAGCAGGGTGGCTCATAGAGAACATTCTGTGAGGTCCTAAGAATTTAAAAAATAGGTAACATTGAGAATTTTCTACTAAAAAAATATATATATTTTTTTTATTTATCCTTTTCAATATATTATATGGCTATTTTCATATGCAGGGTGTTTTCTCCAGCCAAAACCAGATCTATTAGCAGTAAAAACCTGAATTAGCCCATTTTTCAGCAGTTTTGCAGGCTTTTCACTGTGATTTTGTTGCAATTTTTGCAGCATTTTTGGGGTGCAGATTAATTGTGTGCTTTGTCTACAGTACATGTTTGAACCCTTCATGACCTTTAACGTACCTATGTGTCAGGTGGGGGTTTCTGACCAAAGACGTACAGTTAAGTCATGGAGATCATGCAGGGCACAGGAGCTATGCCAGTACGATTGCCAGGGAAAGTGCTGGCAACACCCCCAGCTGTTTGACCCCCTAAATACAGCATCAATATCAACTGCAAGAGGAAGGGGGCTACCTCTCTCACGTAATCGTCATCGCGGGCTGCCAATGGTAGTCATGGCAACTGGAGATCAAATGATGACCTTTAGGACTGCTAGCTATGATGGCTTCTTAGACCATGCCAGCAGCATGGACTAAAAGGCATCCTGTCAGTGTAGCCCTGACAGGTATAATACATTGCAGTACATGTGTATTGCAATTCATTATACCAGTTTTAAAAGTTAAAGTCCCATAGAGGGACTAAGCAAAAGAGTTAAATAAAAGTAAAAAAAATGTAAAACCATTTAAAGTCTTAGTGAAGTAGCCAATTTACAACTTAATGACCAGGCCAATTTTTTCAATTCTGACCACTGTCAATTTATGAGGTTATAACTCTTGAACGCTTTAATGGATCCCGCTGATTCTGAGAATGTTTTTCGTGACATATTTTACTTCTTGTTAGTGGTAAAATTTCTTCGATATTGCTTGCGTTTATTTATGAAAAAATAGAAATATGGCGAAAAGTTTAAAAATTTAGCAATTTTCAAATTTTGAATTTTTATGTCCTTAAATTAGAGAAATATGTCACACAAAATACTTAATAAATAACATTTCCCACATATCTACTTCACATCAGCACAATTTTGGAACAATTGTTTTTTGTTAGGAAGTTACAGTATAAGGGTTAAAAGTTGACCAGTAATTTCTCATTTTTACAACAAAATTTACAAACCAATTTTTTTTAGGGACCATCTCACATTTAAAGTCACTTTGAGGGGTGTACATGATAGAAAATACCCAAAAGTGACACCATTCAAAAAACTACACCCCTCAAGGTGCTCAAAACCACATTCAAGAAGTTTATTAACCCTTTACGTGCTTCACAGGAACTGAAGCAATATGGAAGGAAAAAATTAACATTTAAATTTTTTTTTACAAACATTTTACTTCAGAACCAATTTTTCTTATTTTCACAAGTGTAAAAAGAGAAAATGAACCATAAAATTTGTTGAGAAATATCTCCTGAATATGCCTATACCCCATATGTGGGGTAAACCACTGTTTGGGCGCATGGCAGAGCTCGGAAGACAATGAGTGCTGTTTGACTTTTTCAATGCAAGAATTGACTGGAATTGAGATCGAACGCCATGTCGCGTTTGGAGAACCCCTGATGTGCCTAAACAGTGGAAACCCCCACAAGTGACATCATTTTGGAAAAGGGACCCCTTAAGAAATTTATCTAGAAGTGTGGTGAGCACTTTGAACCCCCAAATGCTTCACAGAAGTTTATAACGTAGAACTGTGAAAATAAAAAAATCAGATTTTTTCCACAAAAATGATCTTCTCGCCCCCAAATTTTTATTTTCACAAGGGTAACAGGAGAAATTAGACCACCAAAGTTGTGCAATTTGTCCTGAGTAAGTCACTACCCCATATGTGGGGTAAACCACTGTTTGGGCGCAGAGCTCGGAAGGGAAGGAGCTCCGTTTGATTTTTTCAATGCAGAATTGGCTGGAATTGAGATCGGACTCCATGTCGTGTTTGAGAGTCCCTGATGTGCCTAAACAGTGGAAACCCTAACAATTGACACCATTTTGGAAACTAGACCCCTTAAGGAACTTATCTAGATGTGTGGTGAGCACTTTGCACCCCCAAGTGCTTCACAGAAGTTTATAACGCAGAGCCGTGATAATAAAAAAATCATTTTTTTTCCACAAAAATTATTTTTTATCCCGCAATTTTTTATTTTCACAAGTGTAACAGGTGAAATTGGACCCAAAAAGTTGTTGTCCAGTTTGTCCTAAGTACACCGATACCCCATATGTGGGGGGATTACTGTATGGACACACATCAAGGCTCGGAAGAGATGGAATGATCTGCGGGCATCATGTTGCGTTTCCAGAGCCCCTGATGTACCTAAACAGTAGAAACCCCCCAAAAGTTACCCCATTTTGAAAACTAGCCCCCCTTTGAGCTTATCTAGATGTGTGCTGTGAACTATGAACCCCCAAGTGCTTCACAGAAGTTTGTAACGTAGAGCCGTGAAAATAAAAAATCTTTTTTCACAAAAATGATCTATTCACCCCCAAATTGTAACTTTCACAAGGGTAACAGGAGAAATTGGACATAAAAGTTGTTGTGCAATTTGTCCTGAGTAGGCTGATACCCCATACGTGGGGGGACCACTGTTTGGGTGCATGGTCGAGCTCGGAAGGGAAGGGGCGCCGTTTTGGAATGCAGATTTTGATAGAATGGTCTGTGACCGTTATGTTGCGTTTGTAGAGCCTCTGATGTACGTAAACAGTAGAAACCCCCCACAAGTGAGCGCATTTTGGAAATTAGACTCCCAAGGAACTTATCTAGATGTGTTGTGTGAACTCTGAACCCCCAAGTGCTTCACAGAAGTTTATAACGCAGAGCCGTGAAAATAAAAAATCTTTTTTTTCCACAAAAATTATTTTTTAGCCCGCAATTTTTTATTTTCACAAGGATAACAAGAGAAATTGGACTCCAAAAGTTGTTGTCCAGTTTGCCCTGAGTACGCCGATACCCCATATGTGCGGGGGACCACTGCTTGGGCACACATCGGGGCTCAGAAGGGAAGTAGTGATGTTTTGGAATGCAGACTTTGATGGAATGGTCTGCCGGCGTCAGAGGTGTATCTAGCCTTTCCTGCACCCGGGGCAAAGGATCAGTTTGGCGCCCCCCCCCTCCCAAACCTCCCCCATTTAAAACTTAACTCTATTGAAACTGTATGACCAAGCCAAGCTACATTCCTGAATCCCCATGTTAAAATAGATACCAGTAAAAGTAAAATTAATTGAGACATCAGTAGGTTAAGTGTTTTTGAATATCCATATTGAATCAGGAGCCCCATATAATCCTGCATAAAGGTTAATAATGGCCCTATAAGATGCTCCATAGACACATTTGCCCAATATAGTGCTGCAAAAACATTGATTATGGCCCCATAAGATGCTCCATAAAGATATTTGCGCCATATAGTGCTGCAGAAACGTTGATTATGGCGCCATAAGATGCTCCATAGAGACATTTGCCCCGTATAGTGCTGCAGAAACGTTGATTATGGCCCCATAAGATGCTCCATAAAGATATTTGCCCCATATAGTGCTTCACAAACGTTATGGCCCCATAAGATGCTCTATACAGACACTTGCCCCATTATAGTGCGGCACAAATGTTATGGCCCCATAAGATGCGCTATACAGACACTTGCTCCATATAGTGCTGCACAAACGTTATGGCCCCATAAGATGCTCTATACAGACACTAGCCTCATATAGTGCTGCACAAATGTTATGGCCCCATAAGATGCTCTATACAGACACTTGCCCCATTATAGTGCTGCACAAATGTTATGGCCCCATAAGATGCTCCATGCAGACACTTGCCCCATTTGCTGTTGCTGCGATAAAAAAAAAAAGAAAATCACATACTCACCTCTCTGTCGCTCAGGCCTCCGGCACTTTCAATATTCACCTGCTCCTCGTTCTAGCCGCCGCTCCATCTTCAGCACTGACGTTCAGGCAGAGGGCGCGCACTAACTAAATCACCGCGCCCTCTTTCCTCAGCGTCACTGTAAAAGACGGAGCGGCGCCGGAACAGGGAGCAGGTGAATATCGCGCAGCGCTCCCCTCCCCGTTATACTCACCTGCTCCTGGCGCTGTGCAGTCCCTGCTTCCCGGCGCCGGCAGCTTCTTCCTGTACTGAGCGGTCACCGTTACCCCTCATTACAGTAATGAATATGCGGCTCCACCCCTATGGAAGGTGGAGCTGCATATTCATTACTGTAATGAGCGGTACCATGTGACCTCAGCCAGCAGCAAATTCAACACAGTCCCATACTGTATAACAATTGTGTCTACTATCTGAGACACACAAGTACTGCTCCTGTCAGCACCACTAAGCATACACCGATGTCAATTTCACTGCACTCCCAATGCGATAGCATCGGGCCTATTTCTAGTATATACACTGCTCAAAAAAATAAAGGGAACATTTAAACAACAGAATATAACTCCAAGTAAATTAAACTTCTGTGAAATCAGACTGTCCACTTAGGAAGCAACACTGTTTGACAATGAATTTCACATGCTGTTGTGCAAATGGAATAGACAACAGATGGAAATTATTGGCAATTATCAAGACACACTCAATAAAGGCGTGGTTCTGCAGATGGGGACCACAGACCACATCTCAGTACCAATGCTTTCTGGCGGATGTTTTGGTCACTTTTGAATATTGGTTGTGCTTTCACACTCGTGGTAGCATGAGATGGCCTCTACAACCCACCCAAGTGTCTCAGGTAGTGTAGCTCATCCAGGATGGCACATCAATGTGAGCTGTAGCAAGAAGGTTTGCTGTGCCTGTCAGCGTAGTGTCCAGAGGCTGGAGGCGCTACCAGGAGACAGGCCAGTACACCAGGAGATGTGGAGGGGGCCGTAGGAAGGCAACAACCCAGCAGCAGGACCGCTACCTCAGCCTTTGCGCAAGGAGGAACAGGAGGAGCACTGACAGAGTCCTGCAAAATTGCCTCCAGCAAGCCACAAATGTGCATGTGTCTGCACAAATGGTTAGAAACCGACTCCATGAGGATGGGACATCTTGCAGGAACTGCTGACACACTCCAGCCACATGAGATCTGACATTGTCCTGCATTAGCAGGAACCCAGGGCCAACTGCACCAGCATATGGTCTCACAAGGGGTCTGAGGATCCCTTTATTTTTTTGAGCAGTATATATATATTTCATAGAGAGATAGATAGAAGAATAGCTGGTAATTCATTTGTCGGCTTCTGTAAAATCACTACAGGAGCCGACAGGATAGAAGACATGGTTGACATATTGTATTTGTCACTGACATCTATATATCCACCTATTCTATTTGTATTTACTGTATGTAATCCATCTTTTGTATCCTGTTGGCTCCTGCAGTGATTTTACAGATGCCGGCAGATGAATTACCGGCTTTTCTTCTATCTTTCTGTGCAATATAAATACACACACTGTATATATATGGAGCGCCCCCACACCGCCGCAGGGCCGAGGGGTACCCGGAGCCGGGCCTCTAGGTCTCAGTCCTGGGGTTGTCACGGTGGCTAGACCCGGTCCGTGGCCCTGCCTGTCAGTGGGGGACGTCCGGTGCAATAAGTGGTGTAGTAACGGTGTAGCGGTGCAGTTGTGGGGTGCAGGTCGCGGTAAATAACGAGGACACCAGGTTGCAGTCTCTTTACCTCTTTACTGAAGCTCTCTGGGTCCTCAGTCCAGAATACGGCTCACCAGGCTGCGCAAGTCCGGCCGGTCCAATGGCACTTCCAGAGCTCTCCTTGCAGGTGGAAATCGGTGCCTTCCTTCTAGCGCTATGTGTTGCAGTCCTTCCCTGCTGTGCTTACGGAAAGTACCCCACAACTGTTGTGTCTGTTTCTCGTGTTCCCTCACAACAACTTAATTCGCAATGATCTTCCTCGTCCCTCCAGATACTATGGTAGGAACGCACCCGTATGACGGGGAGGCTCGGAGATCTTCCGGGACTCTATCTGCGCCCCTCTCCTGTTGGTACCCCCCTTTGCCTTCCTGGGTGATGCGTGAGACAGTCCGCCTAAAGCTAACTGCCCTGCCGTAGGTCTGAGGTATGGCTTGAAACTCTTTACCTCCTCGGCGTTCCGGCCACCGGTAGTGCGCCTCAGTAAGGTGCTGCCTCTTTCAGCACAACCCTCACTGGTATCTCCTTTCGCTTGATTTCGTTTCTCACTCAGCACAATCTATCTCGCTTCTAGTCCTTTCTTGAGTCCCGCCGCTTCCAGGAGCCTGCGCGGACCCGTTACGTTCTCTCAATGCCAAGCCTCTGCCAGGATCCCACCCCTGGCAGAGACCCTACAGTCTCTCCCTTCACAACACCCCCTGCCACAGGGTGTTGCTCCGTTCAATCCCGTCAGCGTTCTCTCTAACTTCCTGCCTGACCCCCAGTTTACCCACTATGGTGGGGAGTGGCCTAATGAATAGCACCCTTAGCTCCCCCCGGAGGCCCAGCTGTGAAATGTATTGGTGACTGTGATACCTGCTCAGAGAACTCCTTCAGTGCCATCGAACGCACCATGGCCCCCCTTAGTGGCTGAGCCATGATACTGCAACGACCAGGACTCTGGGGCGCTGCACTCCCCCCTGGTTAAACACAGTACTCCGGGACTGGGAAGAAAAACAACAATACAGGTTAGCAAAAAGACATACAATTTTGTTGAGTGCAAATAACAGTAAGTATACTTAAGTAGGCTTCCCTTTATGGGAGGTGAGGACACTTTTAACGTTACAAACATAATCAACATTATAAATTACAGAGCATAAATAACTTCTGTTACCCAACCGGGTATTCTACTTAATGCAATTTTTGGAACAATAACTTAACATTGCCTTTAAGAGACTCACACTCTTAGTCTATCAAAGGCCTTCCTATAATCACATTATAAGGCATTTCAACTTTACATTCTCCTTCTTGTGAACCTGCAGGACCGCCTGTCCCTACGGCACCAGGCCTACTGCCTCTCCTTTCTTCTACAGGACCGCCCTGTTCAGCCAGGGCCTACTGCCTTTCGCTACTATACACAGTATAGACATAACATTCCTTTCATTTAAAGAACTCTGAGCCCGCTCTACTCGGCTCCTTTAAGGACTCACTCTCTAACCCCTACGGGTTCACTCTCTGTCCTTAGTAACAAAGTAACTTTTCAATGGGGATGCGGGGTTTACCTTCTATCCTCACCTTCATTATTACTTCTTTTACTTTCAACTATGCAGGCTTCTACATCTACCCCTACGGGCTCTCTGCATCTTTCCTTTCTACAAAACATTATTCAGATTTCACATTTCAACAACTTCAACACATATAACTCGGCATGTAAAACAGTTACATTTTCTTTTTCAAGGCATCATTATCACATTACTGTTCGGTAACAGTATCTCTTTCAAATTTACTTCGTCACATCCCCTTTAAGAGGAGACCAAGTCTTTCTAAGGTAGCTCGTCTCCTCAGCCTACCGGCCCATGCAAAGGTTCCGGCATGGTATCTTCGCAAAGTGTCTTTAACTAGAACCGGTAGGAAAGGTATCTTCACAAAGTGTCCTTGGCTCAAACAAATAGGGCAAATATCTTCGCAAAGTGTCTTTAACTCAAACAAATAGGGCAAATATCTTCGCAAAGTGTCTTTGGCTAAAACCAGTAGGGAGCACCTTTAAGAAGGTGCAAACTATTTACAAGGGAAGTTCGAATCATGCACAGTCCATGATTTCTGCAGTTCTTTAAACTTGTGCAAAACTTTGAGAACAACAATAGTGGCCCCGGGTCAACAAGGGGTCACCTTTAACCCTAAACGGGTTTAGCAGCAACTTGGAAGAACAGTAACTATGTACATTTTTCAGTGGTATTACTTTACCGTTGAGATGTGGCGGGGGGTCTTCTCTCCGGCCTCACCAAACCAACAGATCGTTCTGGTGAGCCAGGGCGTCGTTCCGGTCCCAGCAGTGCCAGAATCCCCCGCTGGGAGATCCTCTTGGTCGGTAATCGTACACGTTCCCCCGGGGCACGGTGAGGTCGAGCTTCTGATGGTTCCGCGGGACCGGGCTCTGCAGCTTTCCTCGCCGGAGTATCGTCTTCCGGTGCTCCTGCAGCAGCCTGGAGGGCAACGCATCGCTGCACGCCTCGGGCTATCCAGCCCGTCTCACCCGCGGCCCTCCTCCACCGCGTGTAGGTGACAGCATCACCTGGCTCTAAGTTGCAATCAAACCTCCCGCGGCTTGGTTCCACCTCTATCCGATCCACACGGACCTGTAGTGGCTCCCCGATCTCCTGGATTATCCCCCGTCCAGACTGGGGATTGAAGGCCACCACTACACCCCAGTGCGACGGTGGGATCTCTGGGGGGCTTACCAGGTCAATCTGCTCAGCGGGCTGGGGCTGGCTCCGCCAGGCTGCCATCGGACGCCGGTAATGTTCCGCATCCGGGATTATTTTCAAGTCCGGCGTCAGTGGTGTATCTTCGGATGCGGCCAGGTGGGAAGAAGCGAGGGACACTGGGGACTGGCGGATTTCTGTTGGCTGCCCCATCCGAGCTAGCACACGGGTGTCAACCTTTAGGCGGCGTGCCAGCTGTCGGGTCTCGGCTGCAGCCGCACACTCCGCGGACATCGGCGGAGGGGGTCGTCCCATCGGTGGCCCTGCCAAGGCCGAACCCCGCAGTGTGGGCGTCCCTGAGGCTACCTCAGGCTGCGTATCCTCAGGCCGAGCCGGGTCAGCTCCGCGTGGCACTCTGGATGTCGCCATCTTTTTCTCCTCTTCCGCGTTTTCTTCCCGCGGTCTCTTTCGTGGGCGGCCCCGTCCCCATGGTCTCCACCCTCCAACCAGGATCAGGAGGCGTACCTCGGCTGTTGACGGGCACGTCCTCAGGACACAGAAATACTTAGACTGGGCGGCCATTGTTGTTCGCGCTCTGCGGCTCGTCTACGCCCACTCCACGCCCCTCTTCTCTTCCTGCGCTCTCCTCAGCGCTGCAATGGCGGCGGATTTTGGCGGCAAATGGCACAGCACACAGTCTTGCAATAAAGTACAGTCCAAGCACAGTAAATCACAGTCTCTAGGCACACATGACCTGATTCTTCAGGCTTAAGTAGATCCTGTTCGTGACGCCAAGTTGGAGCGCCCCCACACCGCCGCAGGGCCGAGGGGTACCCGGAGCCGGGCCTCTAGGTCTCAGTCCTGGGGTTGTCACGGTGGCTAGACCCGGTCCGTGGCCCTGCCTGTCAGTGGGGGACGTCCGGTGCAATAAGTGGTGTAGTAACGGTGTAGCGGTGCAGTTGTGGGGTGCAGGTCGCGGTAAATAACGAGGACACCAGGTTGCAGTCTCTTTACCTCTTTACTGAAGCTCTCTGGGTCCTCAGTCCAGAATACGGCTCACCAGGCTGCGCAAGTCCGGCCGGTCCAATGGCACTTCCAGAGCTCTCCTTGCAGGTGGAAATCGGTGCCTTCCTTCTAGCGCTATGTGTTGCAGTCCTTCCCTGCTGTGCTTACGGAAAGTACCCCACAACTGTTGTGTCTGTTTCTCGTGTTCCCTCACAACAACTTAATTCGCAATGATCTTCCTCGTCCCTCCAGATACTATGGTAGGAACGCACCCGTATGACGGGGAGGCTCGGAGATCTTCCGGGACTCTATCTGCGCCCCTCTCCTGTTGGTACCCCCCTTTGCCTTCCTGGGTGATGCGTGAGACAGTCCGCCTAAAGCTAACTGCCCTGCCGTAGGTCTGAGGTATGGCTTGAAACTCTTTACCTCCTCGGCGTTCCGGCCACCGGTAGTGCGCCTCAGTAAGGTGCTGCCTCTTTCAGCACAACCCTCACTGGTATCTCCTTTCGCTTGATTTCGTTTCTCACTCAGCACAATCTATCTCGCTTCTAGTCCTTTCTTGAGTCCCGCCGCTTCCAGGAGCCTGCGCGGACCCGTTACGTTCTCTCAATGCCAAGCCTCTGCCAGGATCCCACCCCTGGCAGAGACCCTACAGTCTCTCCCTTCACAACACCCCCTGCCACAGGGTGTTGCTCCGTTCAATCCCGTCAGCGTTCTCTCTAACTTCCTGCCTGACCCCCAGTTTACCCACTATGGTGGGGAGTGGCCTAATGAATAGCACCCTTAGCTCCCCCCGGAGGCCCAGCTGTGAAATGTATTGGTGACTGTGATACCTGCTCAGAGAACTCCTTCAGTGCCATCGAACGCACCATGGCCCCCCTTAGTGGCTGAGCCATGATACTGCAACGACCAGGACTCTGGGGCGCTGCATATACATATATATATATATATATATATATATACACACAGCATGTTGAGAGTGCTGTGCATTTTTTTCTCGCATCCATTGACTTACATTGACGAGTCTTGTCCGAGATACGCAACAAATCGGAGCATGCTGCGATTTTTTCTCAGTCCGATTTCAGCTGAGAAAAAAATCACAGATGAGATGTAACTCATTGAATAACATTGGTCAGAGTGCAATCCAATTTTTTATTGGACTGCACTCAGCCATTTTTCTCGCAAATGAGTATGAGCCCTTACATATTTACTGTTCGGGTGAATATGACCCAATAGTGTTTTAAATAGATCTCCTGACATATTTTCAGTCACATAAATGATTCCATCATTGTGGATTATCTATTGCATTTACTATTGTTTATCAATTTCTCCAGTTCCTACAGGTTTGTCATTACAAACAGAGTGATCGTTTTCAAGTATTTCTGCTAATGTTGACGATTATGGCTTACAGCCAATGAAAACACAAAAGTCATTATCTCAGTAAATTAGAACACTTTATAACATCAAGTTTGAAGGCTGTAAGATAGCGGCGCTATTGCAAAATGTTTGAGGTCAGCTGCAGGTAAAGCCCTATATCGCGTAGGGAATAAAAACTACAATAAACTAGATATGTGTACCTGCGCTACAAACCACATTACATTAAATAGCCACTATTGTTGTTAGTTACCTGTTGAGTAAAAAAGATGCCCAAGTTGCCTTGTGCTGAGGTAGATTGGTTCAAGGATAGTATAGGGTCAAACTAAAATGAGGAAAGAAAGGGGTATTTATTATGTATAAATTTACTGTGTTGCGTCTGGATATATGTAGTACCCCCTTTCCTTGTATGTATAACTTCTAATATGGGCTTTAAAACCATTAAGATATTGCTTAAAAAGATACCCAAGATCCGTGCCGTGAGGCTTATGGCAAAGTTATTGCTTTGTACCTACGGTGCAAGTAGCTGCATCAATTAGAACAATCTGTGGATCCCAAGCGGTGGTGGTAAGGTGAGGTTACTTATCTGCTGCAGTTGTGTCCACTTGTGAGTTCCTGAGTAACTTCTGTGAGCGCCGTCCCGGCCGGTGACGGACGCTCGCGCGGTCAGAGATCCTTGCGCGATGTTCGGCAGGACCTTCCCGCTGTTCGGGTCACGTAATCGGCAATCACGTGGTGCCCCTGAAGTGAGTATGGATCGCAGTGGGAGCCAATTACCAATGCGTTTCAGAATGTCAGCAGATTCCTTCATCAGGGTTGGCCCCCCCTGCGCTAGATGGCTTTAAGTACCCGCGGCTCGTCTTGCTTAATTTAATTTATTCAAAAGCGAACAGTTCCACCTCGTTGTTCAGTCCCTTTGATTTCAATGTGTCCATCTCAAAAATATACCGGGCTTCTTCACGGGACATTAATTTTATAAAGTCCCCATTTCTCCAGTCCTTTTTAACCACTTTCATGCCCGTTTCCTTTACTCCTTGTACTGATCCCCTATGGTAAACTGAAAAATGTTTGGACAGAGGGTGTTCATCATATTTGTTACATATATTACACAAGTGCTCGTTTTTCCTTTTACATAGGGGGTGTTTTGTGCATCCTACGTATTGTTTTTTACACGGGCACGCGATAACGTAGATGACCCCCTGTGTTGTACATGTTATAAAGTCCGTGATGTCAATCTGTGTGCCATTATGAGATAGCACAGATTTTTGTTTGGTCAAAGATAATGATTTGCACATTTTACATTTTTTACACGGGAAGAAGCCCTTTTATGTCTGTTTGAAAGGTTCCTTTATGTTACTTGGTTGGTTAGGATTCTTAACTGTAGGGGCAATAGACAAACCTAAATTACGTGCTTTCCTAAAAACAAAGCTCGGTCGTGTCGGTAGTATTTCCCCAATTATTTTATCCTCTTTTAAGAGGTCCCAAATGCTTATTTACAATTTTTTTCAGTAGTTGAGTGTTTCAACTATACTGGGTAATGATTGGTATCATGATTTGATCTTGCTGGTTAAGGGGGACTTCGTCATCTCCTTTAGTCTTCCTATCAGATAGGAGTTCCTCCCTAGATATCTCCCTTACATTATTTCTTGTCTCCATCAGGAGTTTACGGTCATACCCTTTGTTCAGAATTTTTTTAATCAAGACATCCGTTTCCCTAACATAGTCTATAACATCAGCTTGAAAAATGATTTTAAAATCCGAAATGTTGGCCTACTGAAATGTATGTTCAGTAAATGCACTCAATACTTGGTCGGGGGTCCTTTCGTATCAATTACTGCATCAATGTGGTGTGGCATGCAGGCAATCAGACTGTGGAACTGCTGAGGTGTTATGGAAGCCCAGGTTGTTTTCATAGCAGCCTTCAACTCATCTGCATTGTTGGGTCTGGTGTCTCTCATCTTCCTCTTGACAATACCCCATAGATTCTCTCTGGGGTTAAGGTCAGGAGAGTTTGCTGGCCAATCAAGCACAGTGATACTGTTGTTTTTAAGCCAGGAACTTTTGGCAGTGTGGACAGGTGCCAAATCCTGCTGGAGAATGAAAATTCCATCTCCAAAAAGCTTGTCGGCAGCGGGAAGCATGAAGTGCTCTAAATTTCCTGGAAGGCAGCTGCGCTGACTTTTGTCTTGATCTTGATAAAACACAGTGAACCTACACTAGCAGATGACATGGCTCCCCAAACCATAACTGATTGTGGAAACTTCACTCTAGACTTCAAGCAGCTTGGATTGTGTGCCTTTCCACTCCTCCTTCAGACTCTGGGACCTTGATTTCCAAATGAAATGCAAAATTTAGTTTCATCTGAAAATAACACCTTGGACCATTGAGCAACAGTCCAGTCCTTTTTCTCCTTGGCCCAGGTAAGACGCTTCTGGCCTTGTGTATTGGTCAAAAGTGGCTTGACACAAGGAATACGACACTTGTAGCCCATGTCCTGGATACGTCTGTGTGTGGTGGCTCTTGAAGCAATGACTCCAGCAGTCCAGTTCTTGTGAATCTCCCCCAAATTTTTTAATGGTCTTTTCTTAACAATCCTATCAAGGCTGCAGTTATCCTGGTTGCTGGTGCACCTTTTTCTACCTGATGCCGTGTGGGATCCCCCCATTTTTGACAACCAGTCTAGCTCAAGCAGACAGCTGGGGGCTAGTATTTTCAGGCTGGTAAGGGGCCATGGATATTGACCCCCCAGCCTAAAAATAGCAGCCCGTCACTGCCCAGAAAAGGCGCATCTATTAGATGCGCCAATTCTAGCGTTTTGCCCAGTTCTTCCCACTAACCCTGTAGCGGTGGCAAGTGGGGTTTATATTTGTGGTGTTGATGTCACCTTTGTATTGTCAAGTCCACATCAAGCCCACGGGTTAGTAATGGAGAGGCATCTATAAGACACCTTTCCATTACTAATCCTATAGTTATATGGTAAATAAAGACACAGCCAGAATAAAGTATTTTATTAAAAATAAAACAAAACACAGTTTTCCATTTGATGACAAACATAGTTATACTCATTTAGCGCCTAATTCCACTGAATCTCTTGTCTTCTGTAAGAAAATAGAAATAAAAAACAACCATATCTCTCTCCTCTCTGTCGTTCTGTCCCACGCAGTAATCCATATCTGGGGGATGATCTGAGATTGAACTATATGTGTATTTACTGTATGTAATCAGTCTATTCCATCATGTCGGCTCCTGTGCGCGGCAGATGAATTGCCGGCTTTTCATCTATCACGCGGTGTGAGTTAGAAAGGCATGCAGGCATCTTATCCATGCTGTTCCCATTTAGTTTTAGCTCTTTCCCATCCATTTCAGCTTTTTTCTCATGCCACCAGACCTGTTTGTTGGGTCCATCAGAAAAATATTCGTCTTTCCCATTGACTTGCATTGGATCCATTATTCGGTACAAATACACAGATATT
Source organism: Ranitomeya variabilis (assembly GCF_051348905.1). Lineage (NCBI taxonomy): Eukaryota > Metazoa > Chordata > Amphibia > Anura > Dendrobatidae > Ranitomeya > Ranitomeya variabilis. The sequence goes on from NC_135236.1 coordinate 327,267,980, forward strand.
AGAAAGTATTTGTGCCGATTTTCCTGAATCTGAATATTTCACTATTCACTCATCACTAGTAAAAATGTAATTATTCTATCTTCACCACCCAATGGTATAAAATTATGTAAGGCACATGTATTGTCAACACAATCACAGCACTCCGAGATGAAATCAATAGAGGGTGCAGTTTGCAAAATGGGGTCACTTATTGAGGGTTTCTGGTGTTATGGCACCTCAAGGCCTCTGCCAATGTGACATGGCACCCTCAAATCATTCCACCAAAACCTGAGCTCCAATATGTCAATCCTTACCATCTGAGCTTTGAAGTGCCTAAAAAGTATTTTGGATCACATGTGGGATATTAACGTACTCAGAAGAAATTCCAAAACAAACTGTACTGTTCATTTTCTCCTATTATCGCTTTTCAAAATTAATAACTTGGGGCAAAGGAACATTTAGTGGGAAAAAATAAAATTTTCCATTTACTCAGTCCAATGTTATACAATTCTGTGAATCGCCAGAGGGTTAAAAATACTCACTACAATACCTTGAAAAATTGCACAATACATTTTGGGGTCCATTTTCTCCCTTTACCCTTGTGAAAAGGAAAAATTTGGGTCTAAAGCAAAAGTTATTTTTTCGGGGGGGACATCTTGTTTTCATTTTCATGGCTCAAAGTTATAAACTTCAGTGAAGCACATGTTGGTGCAAGGTGCTCACCACACCTCTAAAAAATTCTGTGAGGGGTGTAGATTTGAGAATAGGGATTTCCACTGTTTAGGCACATCAGGGACATTGCAAACACGACATAGTGTCCGCTATCTATTCTAACCAGTTTTGCACTCCAAAAGATATGGTGCTCCTTCCATTCCAAGCATTGCCTTCTGCCCCAGACAATAGTTCTCCACCATAAATGGGCATTGTTGTATTGAGGAGAAACTGCACAACAAATTTTAGGGTTCATTTTCTACTGTTACTCTTGTGAAAATTAAACATTTTGGGGCAAAGCAATTTTTTTTGCATTTTCACGGCTCAACATTATAAAATTCTTTGATATGCAAATTGCCTCTTCTGAGAAAAAGAGGACTTAATTCTATAGCGCCACCTATTGGAAGTAGTGATACTACAAGTCACAATCAACCCTTTAACGAGTCGTGCAATATGACTTAGGATAAAAGCCAAATCTCAATTCACAGACACGGCGTTTCGGGCTGTTGGCCCTCGTCAGTGCGAAGCATGAGAACTGATTTGGCTAGGTGAGAGGCTCTGGACTGGGGTCTAAGGGGTAACGTTTCTCCTTATGGAGAGTGACATACCAGCTGGCTTGTCAAGGTAAGGAGGCTTATTCGCCGTGCAATGCTCCTCTGGGAATTTAAATATGTAAATTGCCTCTTCTGAGAAAAAGAGAACTTCACTCTATAGTGCCACCTGTTGGAAGTAGCGATCCTACAAGTCACAATCAACCCTTTAACGAGTCGTACAATATGACTTAGGATAAAAGCCAAATCAGTATCTCAATTCGCAGACACGGTGTTTCGGGCTGTTGGCCCTCGTCAGTGCGAAGCATGAGAACTGATTTGGCTAGGTGAGAGGCTCTGGACTGGGGTCTAAGGGGTAACGTTTCTCCTTATGGAGAGTGACATACCAGCTGGCTTGTCAAGGTAAAGAGGCTTATTCGCCAAAAATTCTTAGGCTTATTCACCTAAAATTCTTTGAAGCACTTATTGTTAGGGTTGGTGGAATGCACCGAATATATTTATTAATGAGATAGGTGCGTTCGCAACTCGGGATCCACCGTGCAGGAAAGAACCTGCTGCTAAGTAAGGCGGTGAAGTAAATTAGAATAAACGAACTCTGTTACTTCACAGAGCCCATAGTAAAGAGAACGCTGTGCCCTGTTTAGCTCACAGGGAACACAGCTACTGAGTAGAGCCGACAGTGGTCATGCAGTCCCAACCAAACACGCTGCTCCTCTCCGGTGGAGCCGGAATTCTAATGGCTATTAGCCAGCCCTGAATTCACTCATGAGAAACTCCTCGCCGGAGGTGCCAGCATTCTAGGGGCTTATTTCAGCTGGGTCCTTGACTGCATACACACAAAAACTCCTCGCCGGAGGTGCCAGCATTCTAGGGGCTTATTTCAGCCGGGTCCCTGACCACACACACGACCACACTGGCGCTGAGCTCGTACATATTTGATACTAGCGCATGGCCGCGCGGTCATGAGAACCAATGGAAGTTGCTGCAGTACCTGAGCATGTGACCCTAGATCTCCACTGAGAGATCTTGCCCTGGGCATGCTCAGTGTGTGCAAAGCAGGACTTAGTTCCAGACCAGAAAAGCCTGCTCGCCGCAGAACAGTGCAGGGTACAATAGTAAAGCCTGGAGAGGCAGCAGTAACCCTTTGCACAGTATCCGATTCAGTGAGACGCTGGGACCGACATCTCCGCTGAGCAGGCTCCACTGCGGCCGATGCAGAATGGGAGACCGCAGCAGACATGGTTTGAGATTCCCCCTGTGCAGTGGTGGGAACTCGACTCCTAACACTTATAGGTTCAATGTGCTCATCATACCTCTAAATAAATTCCTGGAGGTGTGCAGTTTCCATAATCGGGTCACTTGTGGGTTTTTTCTGTTTAGGCACATCTGGGGCTCTGCAATTGTGACATTGTGCCTGCTATCTATTCCAGCCAATTTTGCACTTCAAAAATTAAATGGTATTCCTTCCCTTCACACCAGCATATGGTATCAAAAGGGGTCTGAGGATCTTATCTCGGTACCTAATGACAGTCAGGCTACCTTTGGCGAGCATATGGAGGGCTGTGTGGCCCTCCAAAGAAATGCCACCACACACCATTACTGACCCACTGCCAAACTGGTCATGCTGAAGGATGTTGCAGGCAGCAGATTGCTCTCCACAACATCTCCAGACTCTGTCACGTCTGTCACATGTGCTCAGTGTGAACCTGCTTTCATCTGTGAAGAGCACAGGGCGCCAGTGGCAAATTTGTCAATCCTGGTGTTCTGTGGCAAATGCCAAGCATCCTGCATGGTGTTGGGCTGTGAGCACAACCCCCATCTGTGGAAGTCGAGCACTCAGACCATCCTCATGGAGTCGGTTTCTAACCGTTTGTGCAAACACATGCACATTTGTGGCCTGCAGGAGGTCATTTTGCAGGGCTCTGGCAGGGTTCCTCCTTGCACAAATGTGGAGGTAGTGGCCCTGCTGCTGGGTTGTTGCCCTCCTATGGCCCCCTCCATGTCTCCTGGTGTACTGGCCTGTCTCCTGATAGTGCTACCAGCCTTTGGACACTACGCTGACAGACACAGCAAACCTTCTTGCCACAGCTCGCATTGATGTGCCATCCTGGATGAGCTGCACTACCTGAGCCACTTGTGTGGGTTGTAGAGTCCGTCTCATGCTACCACGAGTGTGAAAACACAACCAACATTCAAAAGTGACCAAAACATCAGCCAGAAAGCATTGGTACTGGGATGTGGTTTGTGGTCTTTACCTGCAGAACCACTCCTTGATTGAGTGTGTCTTGATAATTGCCAATAATTTCCATCTGTTGTCTATTCTATTTGCACAACAGCATGTGAAATTGATTGTCAATCAGTGTTGCTTCCTAAGTGGACAGCTTGATTTCACAGAAGTTTGATTTACTTGGAGTTATATTCTGTTGTTTAAGTGTTAAGTGTATTTTATTTTACTTTGCTGGTTTGATGCACATAAATCCTCACACAGGGACAGGAGATCACATATCATCTCACTTCTGTTCACTTAAGAGGAATCTGTCAGTAGGATCAACCCTCCTAAGTAGTGTTGAGCGATACCGTCCGATACTTGAAAGTATCGGTATCGGATAGTATCGGCCGATACCTGAAAAGTATCGGATATCGCCGATACCGATACCCGATACCAATACAAGTCAATGGGACACCAAGTATCGGAAGGTATCCTGATGGTTCCCAGGGTCTGAAGGAGAGGAAACTCTCCTTTAGGCCCTGGGATCCATATTAATGTGTAAAATAAAGAATTAAAATAAAAAATATTGATATACTCACCTCTCCGACGCAGCCTGGACCTTACCGCTGTGAACCGGCAGCTTAAAATGAGGTCACATGAGCAGCACGCGACCAATCAGAAGCCGTGACGTCATGGAAGGTGCTGAACGCGCTCATTTTAAGCAAAGAAGGCTGCCGGTTACTACCAGGGCGCGTCCGAGGGTGAGTATATCCCTATTTTTTATTTTAATTCTTTATTTTTTACATGGATATGGATCCCAGGGCCTGAAGGAGAGTTTCCTCTCCTTCAGACCCTGGGAACCATACACTGGGAACTTCCGATTCCCGATACCACAAAAGTATCGGATCTCGGTATCGGAATTCCGATACAGCAAATATCGGCCGATACCCGATACTTGCGGTATCGGAATGCTCAACACTACTCCTAAGCCATCTATATGGGCATGTAGGTAATAGAAAGCTGAAAAAAGTGATATCTTGTTATCTGCCATTTGATACCTTATTCCAAAGACATCCATATTTTTGTTATATGTAAATGAGTTGTTCCAGCCTGTGGGCCGGACACTGATCTGCATAGAAATCTGCCTGCAGAGCTTATTTTATATGAAAGGAGAGCTAGCAGTCTGAAATATGTAACTAACACAAAACAGTAGAATTGAACTTTGTGTCCTTACAAGCACATGTTTTGCAGCTCTTTAGTTCTGCGGTATTGCAACAATATTATAACACTGGCAGCCTGCGAGCTAGAAGTTGAAGCTGAGAGGAACCTGCAGACATTTCAGTTATAAACAGCTCTGCAGTGAGATCAACAGAGCAAAGAGTGACTATTACACTGGTAATGCCCTCTTCTATCTTAATATATACTTACTTTGCAATGTCTTCACATCCTATTCGGTCCAGATGTGTCTGGATCCCAGAATTCCAAGAGGCAGAAGTTCACCGACCACCATATTGGGACACCCAAGTGATGGGTGTCTTAATATGGAAACTGCTGGTGGTACCAGCCTCTTGCGCAGTACCACCAGCGAGACACCGTCGCACCACACACACAAACACTGTATACGCCGTATGCACCACACACACACTGTATACGCCGTACGCACCACACACACATACAGACACAATGTATATGCCATACGCACGACACAAACACACACTGTATATGCTGCCTGCACCACACACACACTGTATTTGCCGCACGCAGCCTCTTGCACGGTACCACCAGCGGAACACCGTTGCGAAAACGCTGCCGCCGGGATCAGCTGAATGATTCACTGACCGCCACCATCTTTGAACAGGAGAAGCACATGCGCAGTTTTAATGTGACCGGCCGCCGATATCGGTCCACTGTTAATCTATGGGGCAGCTCACATCACTGTGTTTTTTTTCAGGCGTATTCTATGTGCATGTAAAATCGCAGCATGCTGCGATTTTACGCGTATATCGTCCGAGACTCGCCAATGCAAGTCTATGGGTCCGAGAAAAACTCACATTTTACTCATTTCAGCCCACTGAGCCATTAAATTCAATGGTGAAAAGCAGTGAGAAATATAAAGCCATACGCATGTCATACAGATGTCATATGGATACATGGGTGCGAGAAAATCACATCATCACATTGCAAATGTATTACACACGGATGACTATCCAGAGAACGCTTGTGCAACTCTCAGCAGGGAGACTCAGACTGACTTTCCATATGTTTAGGGTGACTCCAGCCAGGAGTCATAGCTGCAGACACCTGGGGCTCTTAATTTAACCCCTAAACCCTCAGGCTGGGTGATGAATAAAGCGGTCAAAATCTCAGTTTCAAAATGAGCTCTGAAACATTGTTGTATCTGTGATGCAAGCTGAGATGTATCCATAAGTAGTCAGGATGTAACTCATACTCTTAAGTCCTTGGATACTTGGTTGCAACCCTACAAGACTTTAGATATACTTTGTTGTCAGGGAAAGGGTTAAAGTATGGTCATGTCAAGTGTTCATGCTCACATTGTAAGAGAGCCTCTTTTCTATGGTTCTAGCGATGCTCTAGGAGTGCTGAACGCTTATGGAGGAAAACTCGCACTCCAGAAGACTTCATACACTTCAAATTTATGTTAAAAACCTATAACTCTGCTCTTCACATCGCCAAACAGACCTACAGTACTTCACCACCCTGATCTCCTCACTATCCAACAACCCCAAGAAACTTTTTTACACCTTTCTCTCCCTTTTCAGGCCAAAAGCTCAAGCCCCTATCACAGACATTTGTGCTGATGACCTGGCCTCCCACTTTATAGAGAAAATAGACAATGTCCGTCAGGATATACGCTCCCAATCACCAAGTTCAGTGACTCCCTTCCCTCCCTGCATCTCCCCTGGCTCACTCTCCGCATTTGATCCCAACACAGAAGAAGAAGTCTCCAGGATCCTCTCTTCTTCTCGTCCTACTACATGCACTACTGACCCTATTCCCTCTCATCTCCTCCAGTCTCTCTCTCCAGTCGTCACTACTCACCTAACTACAATCTTTAATCTCTCACTCTCCTCAGGCATTTTCCCGTCCTCCTTCAAACACTCTATCATTACTCCGTCACTAAAGAAACCCGCCCTCGACCTATCCTGCACAAATAACTACAAACCTGTCTCCAACCTCCCCTTCATCTCTAAACTCTTGGAGCGCCTAGTCTACTCCCGCCTTACCCGTTACCTCTCCATTTACTCCCTCCTAGACCCTTCACAGTCCGGCTTCCGCCCCCTACACTCGACAGAAACTGCACTCATCAAAGTGACCAACGACCTTCTGACAGCAAAATGTAACGGTGACCACTCTCTGCTCATTCTTCTCGATCTTTCTGCAGCTTTCGACACTGTTGACCACCCTCTCTTACTCTCTAGGCTCCAGTCATTAGGCATTAAGGACACTGCTCTCTCCTGGTTCTCCTCCTATCTTTTTGACCGCTCCTTCAGTGTTCTGTTCTCTGGCTCCACTTCGTCTCCTCGCTGTTGGGGTACCCCAGGGGTCAGTCCTTGGCCCCCTTCTCTTCTCCCTCTACACGGCCCCAATTGGACAGACCATCAGCAGATTTGGCTTTCAGTACCATCTTTATGCCGACAACACACAACTATACACATCATCCCCTGGCCTTACTCCTGCTGTACTACAGAACACTACTGACTGTCTGTCCGCAGTCTCCGACATCATGTCTGCTCTCTATCTGAAACTCAACCTCTCCAAAACTGAGCTTCTTCTGCTCCCACCATCTACTAACGTCCCTAAACCTGACGTTTCCCTCTCCGTGGGTGGCACCATAATAACACCCTGGCAGCAGGCGCGCTGTCTGGGTGTTATGTTTGACTCCGATCTTTCCTTCACATCCCATATACAATCTCTTGCCCGCTCATGCCGCTTACACCTAAAGAACATCTCTAGAATCCGCCCTTTTCTCACTATAGAAACAACCAAAACTCTCACTGTCGCCCTGATCCACTCCCGCCTGGACTACTGCAACGCTCTATTAATTGGCCTCCCCCTCACTCGACTTTTCCCTCTCCAGTCTATACTTAATGCAGCAGCCAGGGTTGTCTATATAGCTAATTGTTACTCAAACGCATCCGCTCTTCGCCAGTTGTTACACTGGCTGCCCATTCATTACAGGATACAATTCAAAGTACTTGTTCTCACCCACAAAGCTCTTCACAGTGCGGCACCCCCTTATATCTCCTCCTTCATTTCTGTCTATCGGCCTAACCGACCTCTGCGCTCTGCAAATGACTTTCGACTAACCTCTGAACTAATACGTACCTCCCACTCCCGACTCCAAGACTTCTCCCGTGCTGCGCCAATCCTCTGGAATGCTTTACCCCAAGAAATTAGGACCATCCACAATTTGCATAGTTTTAGGCGCTCCCTCAAAACACATTTTTTCAGAGCGGCCTATCATGTTCCCTAATCAGTTATTTTATGTTTGTGTGTAGCCCATTCACTGCTTCCATCTATCCCACACTCCCTGAAGATGGCTGGACCATCATTGTAACTGCATCATTGTAAATACACACCTTTACTTTGTATCTCCCCACCTTATTTTAGATTGTAAGCTCTCACGAGCAGGGTCGTCTTATTGTGCTTTAATTATTGTATTGTTAACATTGTTACTTATGACTGTTGTGTTTGAAACTGTTAGGCCGGCGTCACACTAGTGAGTTTTACGGACGTATGAGAGGCGCAGAAAATACGGATTACACACGGTACAATGATTCTCTATGGCCCAGCTCCTATCTGCCGTATTTTACGTATCCGTATTATATGGTCTTCTACGGCTGTGGAAAATTGCAGCATGCTGCGTTTGTCAGCGTATTGCGCAAAAAATACGCCAATGCAAGTCTATGGGGGCGAGAAAAATACGAATTACACAGGGACCAGCAGTGTGACTTGCGAAAAATATGCCAGACATCTCCAGGTGCCAAGAAATGTGCCAAGCCCTCAGCTCAGACATGCTAATTAGCTGAAAAAGCCAGACAGACATCCCGGAAGTCTGGCGCTCGCCTCCACGGAGTTGCAAGCAGCATGGCAAGCATCATCAATGTTGATATGCTCCTCATCCTGGTCCAAGAAAGGCCTGAAATCTGGGACCAGCGGGATCCAAACTATTCCAATCGGGTCAGGAAAGAGGCAGCTTGGAGGACTATCTGTGGGATCCTATTCCCAAATTATGCCCAGCGCACATGTGCGGAGCAGACACAACTTTGTAAGTACACTCATGTTGCGACATTAATTAACCTTGAAAAATGCTTTACCTACATGATTTCAGGCAGATTATTTTTTGGCGTAGTCTGGTTTATTTTTTTGAATTTTTGTCCAAAAACAAAGATGATGAACATGAGAAAGGGTTTACGTACATAGATAATATAGATGTTGCGTTGGGTACTATTTTTGTTAACGCCAGACTGGTACAGAGGGGAGTGGACCCTGTCCTTGTGTTGTTTCATTTTATTGTGTATAATGTATTTGTTGTTTTAAGCAATTTAAACTTTAGGAAAATCATTTAAGAAGGCATTTTATTAGCATCGTTAAAATATGATCAATCAATGCCAACTGTTTTAAGCAATGTGCAGAATGAGCTTATAGAATATTTGTTACCATGTCATTGCAGTGGAAGATGTTATGACACAATGGCGCAGCATCAGGGACCAATATCAGCAGGAAAGGTAGTGGATCAGCAGCTTCAACCAAAAAGCGAAAGTATATACCGTATTTTTCGAACTATAAGACGCACCTGATTATAAGACGCACCCCCAAATTTGGTGAAGAAAAAGAGAAAAAAATAATTTTTTATGTTAAATGGGGGTCTGTCTTATAATGCCAGTGTCCGTCTTACAAATCATATGTCCCTCATCCTGGTATCTATATAACCCGAAGTATAACCAAAAACTAATATGTACAAATATCTTTATTGAATCAAAAAATTAAGGACTAAAATCCTAACATCCTTATATAATAGCTATTTGGAATTAAATTTTTTTTTTTTTTTATCAGGCTCCAATATACCCACATTATATACTGCAAAACCCTCTAATAGGTCTGCACGGCACTATTCATCATGTCAGGGAGACCAGGGAGCAAAAGCAGAACCGACGAAGACAGTTCGCACGAAACAACTGTAGGTTAACCGCTCATTAAGACCTCTAGGGACCACTGATTCCATTCTGAATATCCACTGCATTTCCTTTTGCAGGATAACCCTATCCCAATCTCCCCTTCTCCCATTTTGCTTCACCACCTCCAGGACACAGAAGGTGAGTACCTTATTGTCACCCTGGTGTGACTCCCAGATGTGACGTGCTATGGGGGTATCTCTGCAGTTTTTGATATCTCCCAAGTGTTCCCCAATCCTCCTCCTCAACTCTCTCTTTGTCTTCCCTATGTAGTTTTTCGGGCATGTACACGTAGCCATATAAACCACACCAGTGGTCTTGCAATTCGAAAAGTCCCTGCAGAAAAAAATGTTTTCCATTGGAAGCACTGGTAAAACTCTTAGAAGGTACTATATAACCACAAAATGAACAGTTTCCACATCTAAAAATACCATTAACCCGTCTATGAAGCCAGGTTCCTTCATATTTTTGTCTTTTATAATGGCTGTGTACAAGTCGATCTTTCAAAGAGCGTCCTCTCCGGAAGGTGATCTGAGGTCTACTTGGGATGACATCTAGCAGAGTTTCATCCATCTGGAGGATACCCCAATGTTTCTTAAGGACACTGAAAACCTGATTGGTCTGATTATCATAGTCTCCAATAATCCTTAGGGTACTCTCCATTTTCGGATCTCTCTTCGTGTGCAAGAGGGTCCATCTATCTCTACTCATAGCATTCCTAAAGGCAGGATCCCGAACCTCATCTGGATAGCCTCGATCTCGGAACCTCTCCCTCAGATCGTAGGCTTGTGTCCTGAAGGTGGCCGGGCTGGAGCAATTCCTCCGAGCCCTTAGGTATTGGCCCCGAGGGATGCCCCTCTTCAGGGGAGCCGGATGATGACTCTCCCACCGAAGAAGGGCATTGGTGGCTGTTGGTTTACGGAACAGTCTTGTATCTAGCATACCGCTGTTGTTAATAGTGATCTTTACATCCAGAAAGGCCAATTCACGCATATCACTCTCCGATGTGAACCTCAGGCCAATCTTATTGTTGTTTAACTCTTGTACAAAACTGTTAAATTCCATTTGTGTACCACTCCATATGACCAGGACGTCATCTATATATCGGTACCAAGCCGATATCTTGTTATTCCACCATTCCTCTACTCCAGGAAACACTACGGTTTCCTCCCACCAGCCCAGGAGGAGGTTTGCATACGAGGGTGCACAAGAGCAACCCATCGCAGTCCCCCTGAGCTGGTGGAAGTACTTCCCGTCAAAAAGAAAATAGTTGTGGGTTAGAATAAACCCCATCAACTCTATAACAAAATTATTGTGTCTCTCAAAGTAGATGGCTCTTGTTCTTAAATAGTATTCTAGAGCTTTCAGGCCCATAGTGTGAGGAATACTACTATAAAGGGCCTCAACATCAATTGAGCCTAGGATGGTTCCCTGTTCCATCACAATGCCATCTAATTTTTGGAGTAGGTCTGATGTGTCCCGCACATATGAGGGTAGCGATGTTACAAATGGACGTAAGATGTTATCTACGTAAATACCAACATTCTGGCTCAATGAGTAGTGTTGAGCATTCCGATACCGCAAGTATCGGGTATCGGCCGATACTTGCGGGTATCGGAATTCCGATACCGAGATCCGATACTTTTGTGGTATCGGGTATCGGTATCGAAACGAAATAAAGAATTAAAATAAAAAATATTGCTATACTCACCTCTCCGACGCAGCCTGGACCTCACCGAGGGAACCAGCAGCGTTCTTTGCTTAAAATGCGTGCGTTTACTTCCTTCCGTGACGTCACGGCTTGTGATTGGTCGCGTGCCGCCCATGTGGCCGCGACGCGACCAATCACAGCAAGCCGTGACGTCATTTCAGGTCCTGAATGCAGAATTCTGCATTCAGGACCTGAAATTACGTCACGGCTTGCTGTGATTGGTCGCGTCGCGGTCACATGGGCGGCACGCAACCAATCACAAGCCGTGACGTAATTTTAAAATGCGCGCGTTTCCTGCCTCCCGTGACGTCACGGCTTGTGATTGGTCGCGTCGCCCATGTGACCGCGACGCGACCAATCACAAGCCGGAACGTAATTTTAAAATCCTGAATGCCTAGAATTAGGCATTCAGGACCTGAAAATTACGTCACGGCTTGCTGTGATTGGTCGCGTCGCGGCCACATGGGCGGCACGCGACCAATCACAAGCCGTGACGTCACGGAAGGAAGTAAACGCGCGCATTTTAAGCAAAGAACGCTGCCGGTTCCCTCGGTGAGGTCCAGGCTGCGTCGGAGAGGTGAGTATAGCAATATTTTTTATTTTAATTCTTTATTTTACACATTAATATGGATCCCAGGGCCTGAAGGAGAGTTTCCTCTCCTTCAGACCCTGGGAACCATCAGGGATACCGTCCGATACTTGAGTCCCATTGACTTGTATTGGTATCGGGTATCGGTATCGGATTAGATCCGATACTTTGCCGGTATCGGCCGATACTTTCCGATACCGATACTTTCAAGTATCGGACGGTATCGCTCAACACTATCAATGAGCCAACACCCGAGACTATGGGCCGTCCCCTCAGGGGGGAGAGACCCTTGTGGACTTTGGGGAGAGCATAGAAGGTGGGGATAGACGGGGTACGAGGTGCCAAAAACTTATGTTCATTGCAAGAAATCAACTTCTCATTAAGGCCTGCATCCAAAATAGTCATCAAAGACATAGTGTGTCTTTCTGTTGGATCACTTGTAAGTCTGCCATATGTGTCCCTATCGTCAAGAATCAAATTGCACATTCCCACATATTTTAGATGGTCGAGGATGACCAAATTGCCCCCTTTATCAGATGGCTTAACAATAATTTGATCATTTTTCTCAAGGTTCTCCAAGGCCTCCCATTCCTCACCACTCAAATTTAGCGGTGTATTACCATTTTTCCAGCCAATTTTCTTGAGGTCATCCTCGACCACCTTTAAAAAGATGTCTATGTTGGCATAATCACCAGGAGGAGGCATTCTATTACTATTTAATTTAAGGTCAGTGTGTGGTCCCAACCCCCTCTCTCTCTCACTATCCTGCAGAAGATCTGTCAGGATATTCACTCCTTCCAGATCTTCCTCTGATATGCCAAGTTCTAGACATTGTTGTTTATTGTGCAAAGAAAAATTTTTTTTCCACCTCAACCTATCTATATAACCCCCATCCTTGTGCTGGCACATGCCCCCCTGGGCGGCTGTCAGGCACATGCCCCCCTGGTGACTATATGCCGCCATGTACTGCTGGCAGACACATGCCCCCTGGGTCACTATATGCTCCCCTTTGCTGCTGGCAGGCACATGCCCCCCTGGGTCACTATATGCCCCCCTGTGCTGGCAGGCACATGCCCCCCCGGTCACAATATGCCCCCTTGTGCTGGCAGGGACATGCCCCCTGTGCTGCTGGCAGGCACATGCCCCCCCAGTCACAAGATGCCCCCCTGGGCTGCTGACAGGTACAGCCCCCCGGTCACTATATGCCCCCTGTGCAGCTGGCAGACACATTCTCTCCCTGTGCTGCTAGCAGACACATGCCCCCCTGTGCTGCTGGCAGACACATGCCCCCTGTGCTGCTGGCAGACACATGCCCCCTGTGCTGCTGGCAAACACATGCCCCCTGTGCTGCTGGCAGACACATTCCCCCCCTGTGCTGCTGGCAGACACATGACACCCCCCTGCTACTGGCAGACACATGCTTCCCCCCTCTGCTGCTGGCAGGCACATGCCACCCCCCTGCTGCTGGCAGACACATGCCCTCCCTGTGCTGCTGGCAGGCACATGCCCCCCTGTACTGCTGGCAGACAGATGCCCCCCCTGTGCTGCTGGCAGGCACATGCCCCCCATGCTGCTGGCAGGCACATGCCCCTCGCTGTGCTGCTGGCAGGCACATGCTCCCCCTGATGCTGGCAGGCACATGATAAAATAACAAACACTTAATTCACCTTTCCCTGATGGCTCCGTGCTCACAGCTCCTCAGTTGCGCTTCCTGTTTTCCAGGCATCGGATCATGTGACCTGGGCATCACTGTGCTGTGCCGATCACATGATCGGATGTCAGCACAGACACAGGAAGCAACCGAGGAGCTGTGAGCATGGAGCCATCAGGGGAAGGTGAGATAAGTGTTTGTTATTTTATCATGTGCCTGCCAGCAGCACAGGGAGGGGGAAGCATGTGCCTGCCAGCAGCACAGGGGGGGCATATAAGAGTGACCGGAGGCCATATCCATGATGGGAGGGGGGAGATGCAGGCACATGTAATATTCGCTGCTCCCCTGTGAATCAACTCGGCACAGGTTCAGCACCGAGGTGATGGACAGCAGGTGCAGTGAATATTACATGAGGCTAATGAGCGGGAGCATAGAACCCCCTGCTGTCTCAGCAGCCCACAGGCAGGTATATATAATAAAAAAAGGTAGAATAATCTTAAGCAATACAAGTCATAACTGGTACAGGAGGAGAGAGGACCCTGCCCGTGAAGCCTCACAATCTACAAGGGATGGGTGAGAATACAGTAGGCGAGGGTAGAGCTGGTCATGCAGTGGTTTGGTCGATTGGTGGTTACTGCAGGTTATATGTGTTATGATCCCAGTGGCTTAGGATCACAAATCTAACCAGCTAAGTCAGAGACAATAGGACGAGCTCTGGGGATGTGGTAACTGGACTGACCGCAAAGCTGATCCTAACCAAACACACTAAAGGTAGCCGTGGAACGTTTCCTGAAATCCTAGACGTCTCTTCACGGCCTGAGAAACTGACTACCCCTAAAGAGAAAGTAAAGACCTCACTTGCCTCAGAGAAATAACCCCAAAGAAATAGAACAGCCCCCCACAAATAATAACGGTGAGTTAAGAGGAAAAGACAAACGCAGAGATGAAACAGGTTCAGCAAATGAGGCCCGCTAACACTAGATAGCAGAAAATAGCAAGGGATCTGTGCGGTCAGTAAAAAACCCTATACAAAAATATCCACGCAGAGAATGCGAGAACCCCCACACCAACTAACGATGTGGGGGGAGCAACTCAGCACCCCAGAGCTACCAGCAAGCAGAGAAATCACATATTAGCAAGCTGGACAAAACTCATAATATTCTAGGAACATATTGAACACACATATGAGCAAGAATAAGCAAACAGAACTTAGCTTCTCTTGGAGAGACTGGTGTTGTGAAATTGGATTTTGGGCTCCCCCGGTGGCCACTGGTGGAATTGAACTGGTGTGCATCATCCTCTCTGTTCACCTGTTTCCATCAGGATGTGGGAGTCGCTATTTAGCCTTGCTCCTCTGTCACTTCCATGCCGGTCAACATTGTAATCAGAAGCCTTTCTGTGCATGTTCCTGCTGCTAGACAACTCCCAGCTAAGTTGGACTTTAGTCCTTGTTTGTTTTTGCATTTTGTTCCAGTTCACAGCTATAGTTTCGTTTCTGTGTCTGGAAAGCTCTTGTGATCTGAAATTGCCACTCTGATGTTATGAGTTAATACTAGAGTCTTAAAGTAATTTCAGGATGATGTTTTGATAGGGTTTTCAGCTGACCATGAAAGTGCCCTTTCTGTCTTCCTGCTATCTAGTAAGCGGACCTCAATTTTGCTAAACCTATTTTCATACTACGTTTGTCATTTCATCTAAAATCACCGCCAATATTTGTGGGGGCCTCTGTCTGCCTTTCGGGGAAATTTCTCTAGAGGTGAGCCAGGACTATATTTTCCTCTGCCAGGATTAGTTAGTCCTCCGGCCGGCGCTGGGCGTCTAGGGATAAAACGCAGGCTACGCTACCCGGCTACTGTTAGTTGTGCGGCAGGTTTAGTTCATGGTCAGTTTAGTTTCCATCCTTCCAAGAGCTAGTTCTTATGTTTGCTGGGCTATGTTCTCTTGCCATTGAGAACCATAACAGTTTGACCGGACAAAAAGGGTTAAATTAATTGACAGAGAAAGGAGAGAAAATAGAAGTCTGCTGAAGATATTTTTTTTTTTTTTCCCTTCAGTTCTGAGTGTGCTTGTAATTGAATCTCTTGCAAGTCTGCCTATATTGCAGCCTTTCTCTCTCTCTCTCCTTCTAATCCTGGAATGGCTCTGTGTTCACCTGTTTAAAATGGATATTCAGAGTTTAGCTGCAGGTTTGAATAATCTCACCACGAAAGTTCAAAATTTACAAGATTTTGTTGTTCATGTTCCTATATCTGAACCTAGAATTCCTTTGCCTGAATTTTTCTCGGGGAATAGATCTTGCTTTCAAAATTTCAAAAATAACTGCAAGTTGTTTTTGTCCCTGAAATCTCGCTCTGCTGGAGATCCTGCTCAGCAGGTCAGGATTGTGATTTCCTTGCTCCGGGGCGACCCTCAGGATTGGGCTTTTGCATTGGCTCCAGGGGATCCTGCGTTGCTCAATGTGGATGCGTTTTTTCTGGCCTTGGGGTTGCTTTATGAGGAACCTCAGTTAGAACTTCAGGCGGAAAAGGCCTTGATGTCCCTATCTCAGGGGCAAGACGAAGCTGAAATATACTGCCAGAAATTCCGTAAATGGGCTGTGCTTACTCAGTGGAATGAGTGCGCCCTGGCGGCGAATTTCAGAGAGGGTCTCTCTGATGCCATTAAGGATGTTATGGTGGGGTTCCCTGTGCCTGCGGGTCTGAATGAGTCCATGACAATGGCTATCCAGATCGATAGGCGTCTGCGGGAGCGCAAACCTGTGCACCATTTGGCGGTGTCTACTGAGAAGACGCCAGAGAATATGCAATGTGATAGAATTCTGTCCAGAAGTGAACGGCAGAATTTTAGACGAAAAAATGGGTTGTGCTTCTATTGCGGTGATTCAACTCATGTTATATCAGCATGCTCTAAGCGTACTAAGAAGCTTGATAAGTCTGTTTCAATTGGCACTTTACAGTCTAAGTTTATTCTATCTGTGACCCTGATTTGTTCTTTATCATCTATTACCGCGGATGCCTATGTCGACTCTGGCGCCGCTTTGAGTCTTATGGATTGGTCCTTTGCCAAACGCTGTGGGTATGATTTGGAGCCTCTTGAAACTCCTATACCCCTGAAGGGGATTGACTCCACTCCATTGGCTAGCAATAAAACACAATACTGGACACAAGTAACTATGCGAATTAATCCGGATCACCAGGAGATTATTCGCTTTCTTGTGCTGTATAACCTACATGATGTGTTGGTGCTTGGATTGCCATGGCTGCAATCTCATAACCCAGTCCTTGACTGGAAAGCTATGTCTGTGTTAAGCTGGGGATGTAAGGGGACGCATGGGGACGTACCTGTGGTTTCCATTTCATCATCTATTCCCTCTGAGATTCCTGAATTCTTGACTGAATATCGTGACGTTTTTGAAGAACCTAAGCTTGGTTCATTACCTCCGCACCGGGAGTGCGATTGTGCCATAGATTTGATTCCGGGTAGTAAATACCCTAAGGGTCGTTTATTTAATCTGTCTGTGCCTGAACATGCTGCTATGCGAGAATATATAAAGGAGTCCTTGGAAAAGGGACATATTCGTCCTTCGTCATCTCCCTTAGGAGCCGGTTTTTTCTTTGTGGCTAAGAAAGATGGCTCTTTGAGGCCGTGCATTGATTATCGGCTTTTGAATAAGATCACGGTTAAATATCAATATCCGTTGCCACTGCTGACTGATTTGTTTGCTCGCATAAAGGGGGCCAAGTGGTTCTCTAAGATAGATCTCCGTGGGGCGTATAATTTGGTGCGAATTAAGCAGGGGGATGAGTGGAAAACCGCATTTAATATGCCCGAGGGCCACTTTGAGTATTTGGTGATGCCTTTTGGTCTTTCAAATGCCCCTTCAGTCTTTCAGTCCTTTATGCATGACATTTTCCGTGATTATTTGGATAAATTTATGATTGTGTATCTGGATGATATTTTGATTTTTTCGGATGACTGGGACTCTCATGTCCAGCAGGTCAGGAGGGTTTTTCAGGTTTTGCGGTCTAATTCCTTGTGTGTGAAGGGTTCTAAGTGCATTTTTGGGGTTCAAAAGATTTCCTTTTTGGGATATATTTTTTCCCCCTCTTCCATCGAGATGGATCCTGTCAAGGTTCAGGCTATTTGTGATTGGACGCAACCCTCTTCTCTTAAGAGTCTTCAGAAATTTTTGGGCTTTGCTAACTTTTATCGTCGATTTATTGCTGGTTTTTCTGATGTTGTTAAACCATTGACTGATTTGACTAGGAAGGGTGCTGATGTTGCTGATTGGTCCCCTGCTGCTGTGGAGGCCTTTCGGGAGCTTAAGCGCCGCTTTTCTTCCGCCCCTGTGTTGCGTCAGCCTGATGTTGCTCTTCCTTTTCAGGTTGAGGTCGACGCTTCTGAAATCGGAGCTGGGGCGGTTTTGTCGCAGAGAAGTTCCGATTGCTTCGTGATGAGACCTTGTGCTTTTTTCTCACGTAAATTTTCGCCCGCCGAGTGGAATTATGATGTTGGGAATCGGGAGCTTTTGGCCATGAAGTGGGCTTTTGAGGAGTGGCGTCATTGGCTTGAGGGGGCTAGACATCAGGTGGTGGTATTGACTGACCACAAAAATCTAATTTATCTTGAGTCCGCCAGACGCCTGAATCCTAGACAGGCGCGCTGGTCGTTGTTTTTCTCTCGGTTTAATTTTGTGGTGTCCTACCTGCCGGGTTCTAAGAATGTTAAGGCGGATGCCCTTTCTAGGAGTTTTGAGCCTGACTCCCCTGGTAATTCTGAACCTACAGGTATCCTTAAGGATGGAGTGATATTGTCTGCCGTTTCTCCAGACCTGCGGCGGGCCTTGCAGGAGTTTCAGGCGGATAGACCTGATCGTTGCCCACCTGGTAGACTGTTTGTTCCTGATGATTGGACCAGTAAAGTCATTTCTGAGGTTCATTCTTCTGCGTTGGCAGGTCATCCTGGAATCTTTGGTACCAGGGATTTGGTGGCAAGGTCCTTCTGGTGGCCTTCCCTGTCTCGAGATGTGCGAGGCTTCGTGCAGTCTTGTGACGTTTGTGCTCGGGCCAAGCCTTGTTGTTCTCGGGCTAGTGGATTGTTGTTGCCCTTGCCTATCCCGAAGAGGCCCTGGACGCACATCTCGATGGATTTTATTTCGGATCTTCCTGTTTCTCAGAAGATGTCTGTCATCTGGGTGGTGTGTGATCGTTTCTCTAAGATGGTCCATTTGGTTCCCCTGCCTAAGTTGCCTTCTTCTTCCGAGTTGGTTCCTCTGTTTTTTCAAAATGTGGTCTGTTTGCATGGTATTCCGGAGAATATCGTTTCTGACAGAGGTACCCAATTCGTGTCTAGATTTTGGCGAGCATTCTGTGCTAGGATGGGCATAGATTTGTCTTTCTCGTCTGCTTTCCATCCTCAGACTAATGGCCAGACCGAGCGGACGAATCAGACCTTGGAGACATATTTGAGGTGTTTTGTGTCTGCAGATCAGGATGATTGGGTTGCTTTTTTGCCTTTAGCGGAGTTTGCCCTCAATAATCGGGCCAGCTCTGCCACCTTGGTATCTCCCTTTTTCTGTAATTCAGGGTTTCATCCTCGATTTTCTTCTGGTCAGGTGGAATCTTCGGATTGTCCTGGAGTGGATGCTGTGGTGGAGAGGTTGCATCAGATTTGGGGGCAGGTAGTGGACAATTTGAAGTTGTCCCAGGAGAAGACTCAGCTTTTTGCCAACCGCCGGCGTCGGGTTGGTCCTCGGCTTTGTGTTGGGGACTTGGTGTGGTTGTCTTCTCGTTTTGTCCCTATGAGGGTTTCTTCTCCCAAGTTTAAGCCTCGGTTCATCGGCCCGTACAAGATATTGGAGATTCTTAACCCTGTGTCCTTCCGTTTGGACCTCCCTGCATCTTTTTCTATTCATAATGTTTTTCATCGGTCATTATTGCGCAGGTATGAGGTACCGGTTGTGCCTTCCGTTGAGCCTCCTGCTCCGGTGTTGGTTGAGGGCGAGTTGGAGTACGTTGTGGAAAAAATCTTGGACTCCCGTGTTTCCAGACGGAAACTCCAGTATCTGGTCAAATGGAAGGGATACGGTCAGGAGGATAATTCTTGGGTGACTGCCTCTGATGTTCATGCCTCCGATTTGGTCCGTGCCTTTCATAGGGCTCATCCTGATCGCCCTGGTGGTTCTGGTGAGGGTTCGGTGCCCCCTCCTTGAGGGGGGGGTACTGTTGTGAAATTGGATTTTGGGCTCCCCCGGTGGCCACTGGTGGAATTGAACTGGTGTGCATCATCCTCTCTGTTCACCTGTTTCCATCAGGATGTGGGAGTCGCTATTTAGCCTTGCTCCTCTGTCACTTCCATGCCGGTCAACATTGTAATCAGAAGCCTTTCTGTGCATGTTCCTGCTGCTAGACAACTCCCAGCTAAGTTGGACTTTAGTCCTTGTTTGTTTTTGCATTTTGTTCCAGTTCACAGCTATAGTTTCGTTTCTGTGTCTGGAAAGCTCTTGTGATCTGAAATTGCCACTCTGATGTTATGAGTTAATACTAGAGTCTTAAAGTAATTTCAGGATGATGTTTTGATAGGGTTTTCAGCTGACCATGAAAGTGCCCTTTCTGTCTTCCTGCTATCTAGTAAGCGGACCTCAATTTTGCTAAACCTATTTTCATACTACGTTTGTCATTTCATCTAAAATCACCGCCAATATTTGTGGGGGCCTCTGTCTGCCTTTCGGGGAAATTTCTCTAGAGGTGAGCCAGGACTATATTTTCCTCTGCCAGGATTAGTTAGTCCTCCGGCCGGCGCTGGGCGTCTAGGGATAAAACGCAGGCTACGCTACCCGGCTACTGTTAGTTGTGCGGCAGGTTTAGTTCATGGTCAGTTTAGTTTCCATCCTTCCAAGAGCTAGTTCTTATGTTTGCTGGGCTATGTTCTCTTGCCATTGAGAACCATAACAGACTGGTAACGGATGTAGACAGGAGCAAACAGAATAGCACTGAATACAACGACAGCAGGCAACAACTGATAGTCCAGGTGAGCTAAATAGGAACCAGCTAACGAGACAGCTGATCCAACCTCAGACCTGCAGAATGACACAAACAGCCACCAGAGGGAGCCCAAAGACAACACTCACACAGTACCACTTGTGACCACAAGAGGGAGCCCAAAAACAGAGTTCACAATAGTACCCCCCCTTGAGGAGGGGTCACCGAACCCTCATCAAAACCCCCAGGGCGATCAGGATGAGCCACATGGAAGGCACGAACCAAATCGGCCGCATGAACATCAGAGGCGACAACCCAGGAATTATCCTCCTGACCATAGCCCTTCCACTTAAAGGGAACCTGTCACCCCGTTTTTTCGGTATGAGATAAAAATACTGTTAAATAGGGCCTGAGCTGTGCATTACAATAGTGTAGTTTGTGGACCCCGGTTCCCCACCTATGCTGCCGAAATACGTTACCAAAGTAGTCGTTTTCGCCTGTCAATCAGGCTGGTCAGGTCAGATGGGCGTGGTGTCTTCCCCCAGATCTTGCGTAGTTTTCCGTTGGTGGCGTAGTGGTGTGCGCATGTCCAAGGTCCCGAATCCTGCACAGGGGTGTGAAAATAGCAGCGATGTCCGTTATTCCATTGGTGGTCGGTGGGCGCGGCCATCTTGCTTTGGCCGCGCGTGCGCAGAAGCAGCGCTCTGCTGGCCGCGGCGCTCTGCTGGCCGCGGCTTCAGGAAAATGGCCGCGGGCATCCGCGCGTGCGCAGATGGCTATCGCGGCGGCCATTTTCCTGAAGCCGCGGCCAGCAGAGCGCCGCGGCCAGCAGAGCGCCGCTTCTGCGCACGCGCGGCCAAAGCAAGATGGCCGCGCCCACCGACCACCAATGGAATAACGGACATCGCTGCTATTTTCACACCCCTGTGCAGGATTCGGGACCTTGGACATGCGCACACCACTACGCCACCAACGGAAAACTACGCAAGATCTGGGGGAAGACACCACGCCCATCTGACCTGACCAGCCTGATTGACAGGCGAAAACGACTACTTTGGTAACGTATTTCGGCAGCATAGGTGGGGAATTGGGGTCCACAAACTACACTATTGTAATGCACAGCTCAGGCCCTATTTAACAGTATTTTTATCTCATACCGAAAAAACGGGGTGACAGGTTCCCTTTAACCAAATACTGAAGCCTCCGTCTAGAAATACGAGAATCCAAGATCTTCTCCACCACGTACTCCAATTCGCCCTCCACCAGCACCGGGGCAGGGGGCTCAACAGAAGGAACCACAGGCACCACATACCTCCGCAACAAAGACCTATGGAACACGTTATGAATGGCAAACGACGCTGGGAGGTCCAAACGAAATGACACCGGGTTAAGGATTTCCAAAATCTTATAAGGACCGATGAAGCGAGTCTTGAATTTAGGAGAGGAAACCTTCATAGGAACATACCGAGAAGACAGCCATACCAAATCCCCAACACGAAGTCGGGGACCCACACCGCGACGCGGTTGGCAAAGCGCTGAGCCTTCTCCTGTGACAACTTCAAATTGTCCACCACATGGTTCCAAATCTGCTGCAACCTGTCCACCACAGAATCCACCCCAGGAAAGTCAGAAGGTTCAACCTGACCCGAGGAAAAATGAGGATGAAAACCAGAATTGCAGAAAAAAGGCGAAACCAAAGTAGCAGAACTAGCCCAATTATTAAGGGCAAACTCGGCCAATGGCAAAAAAGTCACCCAATCATCCTGATCAGCAGAAACAAAACATCTTAAATAAGTTTCCAAGGTCTGATTAGTTCGCTCGGTTTGGCCATTCGTCTGAGGATGGAAGGCCGACAAAAAAGACAAATCAATGCCCATCTTAGCACAAAAGATCCGCCAAAATCTGGACACAAACTGGGATCCTCTGTCAGACACAATATTTTCAGGGATGCCGTGCAAGCGAACCACATTCTGAAAAAATAGAGGAACCAAATCGGAGGAGGAAGGCAACTTAGGCAAGGGCACCAAATGGACCATTTTGGAAAAACGATCACACACCACCCAGATGACAGACATTCTCTGAGAGACTGGAAGATCCAAAATAAAATCCATGGAAATGTGCGTCCAAGGCCTCTTCGGGACAGGCAAAGGCAAAAGCAAACCGCTGGCACGAGAACAGCAAGGCTTAGCCCGAGCACAAATCCCACAGGACTGCACAAAGGAACGCACATCCCGCGACAAGGAAGGCCACCAGGACCTAGCCACCAAATCCCTGGTACCAAAAATCCCAGGATGGCCCGCCAACACCGAAGAATGAACCTCGGAAATAACTCTGCTGGTCCATCTATCTGGGACAAACAGTCTCTCTGGTGGGCAACGGTCAGGTTTATCCGCCTGAAATTTCTGCAGCACTCGTCGCAAATCTGGGAAAATGGCAGACAAAATCACTCCCTCTCTGAGGGTACCAGCCGGCTCTGAAACTCCCGGAGAATCAGGCACAAAACTCCTAGAAAGAGCATCAGCCTTCACGTTCTTCGAACCAGGCAGGTACGAGACCACGAAATCGAAACGGGAGAAAAACAACGACCAACGAGCCTGTCTAGGATTCAGCCGCTTGGCAGATTCAAGATAAATCAGATTTTTGTGATCAGTCAAGACCACCACACGATGCTTAGCTCCCTCGAGCCAATGTCGCCACTCCTCAAATGCCCACTTCATAGCCAACAACTCCCGATTACCAACATCATAATTCCGCTCGGCAGGCGAAAACTTTCTTGAAAAGAAAGCACAAGGCTTCATCACAGAGCCATCAGAGCTTCTCTGCGACAAAACAGCCCCTGCTCCAATCTCAGAAGCATCAACCTCGACCTGAAAAGGAAGAGAGACATCAGGCTGACACAAAACTGGAGCCGAAGAAAACCGGCGCTTCAGCTCCCGAAAGGCTTCCACGGCCGCAGGAGACCAATTAGTCACATCAGAACCCTTCTTGGTCAAATCCGTCAAGGGTTTAACCACGCCAGAAAAATTAGCAATGAAGCGACGGTAAAAATTAGCAAAACCCAAGAACTTCTGAAGACTCTTAACAGATGTAGGCTGAGTCCAGTCATGAATAGCCTGGACCTTGACTGGGTCCATCTCAATAGTAGAAGGAGAAAAAATAAAACCCAAAAAGGAAACCTTCTGTACTCCGAAGAGACATTTTGAGCCCTTCACAAATAAGGCATTAGCACGCAGGACCTGAAATACCATCCTGACCTGCTTCACATGGGACTCCCCGTCCTCAGAAAAGACCAAAATGTCATCCAGATACACAATCATAAATTTATCCAGATATTCTCGGAAGATGTCATGCATGAAGGACTGGAACACAGAAGGAGCATTAGAGAGTCCTAAAGGCATCACCAAGTACTCAAAATGGCCCTCGGGCGTATTAAATGCTGTTTTCCATTCATCCCCCTGCTTAATACGCACAAGGTTATACGCACCACGAAGATCTATCTTGGTGAACCAACTGGACCCCTTAATCCGAGCAAACAGATCAGATAATAATGGCAAAGGATACTGAAATTTGACCGTGATTTTATTTAGAAGACGATAATCTATACAAGGTCTCAGAGAACCATCCTTCTTGGCCACAAAAAAGAATCCTGCACCAAGAGGGGAGGAGGACGGGCGAATATGTCCCTTCTATAAAGACTCCTTTATATAACTCCGCATTGCGGCATGTTCTGGTACAGACAAATTAAAAAGTCGTCCCTTGGGGAACTTACTACCAGGAATCAAATGTATAGCACAATCACAATCCCTGTGAGGAGGCAGGGCACCGGATCTGGGCTCATCAAATACATCCTGGTAGTCCGACAAAAACTCAGGGACCTCAGAAGGAGTGGAAGAAGCAATTGACACCAAAGGAGCATCGCCATGAATCCCCTGGCAACCCCAACTTGAAACAGACATAGCTTTCCAATCCAGAACTGGATTATGGGCCTGCAGCCATGGCAGACCCAAAACGACAACATCATGCAGATTATGCAGCACAAGAAAGCGAATCACCTCCTGATGTACAGGAGTCACGCACATGGTCACTTGAGTCCAATACTGAGGCTTATTCTCAGCCAAAGGTGTAGCATCAATACCCCTCAGTGGAATAGGGAATTCCAAAGGCTCCAGGACAAAACCACAGCGCCTGGCAAACGACACATCCATCAGGTTCAGGGCAGCACCCGAATCCACAAAAGCCATAACCGAGTAGGATGACAAAGAACAAATTAAAGTAACAGACAAAATGAATTTAGGCTGTATAGTACCAATGGTGACAGATTTAGCGATTTTTTTTACGCGCTTAGAGCATGCTGAGATAACATGAGTTGAATCACCACAATAAAAGCACAACCCATTTTGACGTCTATGATTTTGCCGCTCAATTCTGGTCAGAATTCGGTCACATTGCACAGACTCAGGTCTCTGTTCAGAAAACACCGCCAGATGGTGCGTAGATTTGCGCTCCCGCAAACGCCGATCAATCTGAATGGCCAAAGCCATTGAGTCATTCAGACTTGCAGGCGTAGGGAACCCCACCATAACATTCTTAATGGCTTCAGAAAGACCTTCTCTGAAATTTGCAGCCAGGGCACACTCATTCCATTGATTAAGCACCGACCATTTCCGAAATTTTTGACAATACGCCTCAGCTTCATCCTGGCCCTGAGAGAGAGCCAGCAAGGCCTTTTCTGCCTTGTTCTCAAGATTAGGTTCCTCATAAAGCAGTCCAAGCGCCAGAAAAAACGCATCCACATTCAGCAATGCAGGATCTCCTGGCGCCAGGGAGAAAGCCCAATCTTGAGGGTCGCCACGTAACAAGGAGATAACAATTTTAACTTGCTGAGCGGAATCACCAGAGGAACAAGGTCTCAAAGAAAGAAATAATTTACAATTATTCTTAAAATTCAGAAACCCAGATCTATCTCCAGAAAACAACTCAGGAATAGGTACTTTTGGCTCAGACATAGGACTGTGAACAACAAAATCCTGAATGCTTTTCACCCTTGCAGCAAGATGATCCACACTAGAAGTCAGACTCTGAATATCCATGTCTGCAGCTGAACTCAAAGCCACCCAGAGATTAAGGGGATGAGAGAAGCTGGACAGACTGCAGCAAAGGGAGAGGAAAAAAAATTGTACACAGGACTTCTCTTATCCCACTTCTGTGATGCATTAAACACTTTTCAGGCCTGCTGTACTGTTATGATCCCAGTGGCTTAGGATCACAAATCTAACCAGCTAAGTCAGAGACAATAGGACGAGCGCTGGGGATGTGGTAACTGGACTGACCGCAAAGCTGATCCTAACCAAACACACTAAAGGTAGCCGTGGAACGTTTCCTGAAATCCTAGACGTCTCTTCACGGCCTGAGAAACTGACTACCCCTAAAGAGAAAGTAAAGACCTCACTTGCCTCAGAGAAATAACCCCAAAGAAATAGAACAGCCCCCCACAAATAATAACGGTGAGTTAAGAGGAAAAGACAAACGCAGAGATGAAACAGGTTCAGCAAATGAGGCCCGCTAACACTAGATAGCAGAAAATAGCAAGGGATCTGTGCGGTCAGTAAAAAACCCTATACAAAAATATCCACGCAGAAAATGCGAGAACCCCCACACCAACTAACGATGTGGGGGGAGCAACTCAGCACCCCAGAGCTACCAGCAAGCAGAGAAATCAATCACATATTAGCAAGCTGGACAAAACTCATAATATTCTAGGAACATATTGAACACAGATGAGCAAGAATAAGCAAACAAAACTTAGCTTCTCTTGGAGAGACTGGTAACGGATGTAGACAGGAGCAAACAGAATAGCACTGAATACAACGACAGCAGGCAACAACTGATAGTCCAGGTGAGCTAAATAGGAACCAGCTAACGAGACAGCTGATCCAACCTCAGACCTGCAGAATGACACAAACAGCCACCAGAGGGAGCCCAAAGACAACACTCACACAGTACCACTTGTGACCACAAGAGGGAGCCCAAAAACAGAGTTCACAACATATATGCTTGTCGGAAGAGGTGGGTCTTCAGGCTCTTTTTGAAGCTTTCAATGGTGGGCAAGAGTCTGATGTGTTGTGGTAGAGGGTTCCAGAGTAGGGGTGATACACGAGATAAATCTTGTATACGATTGAGGGAAGAGGAGATAAGAGGGGAGTAGAGAAGGAGATCTTGTGAGGATCGTAGGTTGCGTGTAGGTAATTACCGGGAGACGAGGTCACAGATGTATAATAAACGTATGTTAGAAAATGACTCAACTATTAATTTGGGGTATTCTTTTTATTTTTTTCATACCAGAACACAGTCCAACATCACTGAGAGGGAGACCGGGTCGGACTCGGAGATTGTCATAGATCCGGTTGCTGTTGAAGAAGAGGTGGCAGGCCCATATTTGGCCTCCTCTAGCTCCATCCATCCTGGAGCATCGGCTTCTGCATCACAAGAGACAGCAACAAGTTTCCAAGATGCAGCACCTGATCCTGTAAGCCAGGAAGAGCATGGACACAGCAGCAGCCCTACTGTCCCACTGGTGTCCTCCCCACAGGCATCTGGGCCTTTACGCAGAGGCCACAGAAGGAGAGAGCTGCAAGTCACTAGGAGGGATGTGGACGCTGGGGTCCTCAATTATTTGGCCAGGGCAGCCACGGATGATGGTGAGGAAGCCTTTGCTCGCAGCCTGGCCCCGTACCTTCGTCCCCTTCCCCGTGAGGTGAGGCTACGTGTGAGAGGGTGTATTCAAATCCTGATTGATTTAAGCACCTCCCCAAATGACCCCTATGAGGTTTTTGAATTTATTGAGAGAAGGCAGCTTTCACCACATAACCTCTTGCGCCTTCCACAAACTCAACAGGTGCATGGTCAATCAGGATTTGAAGCACCTCCTCCACGTGTGCCTACACCTCAACCCCTCCCAACTCAAAATCAACCAAGGCCAGCACCGTACCTGTTATGAACTGGTGGCCTAGGAGCAGCATGGACGAGCTCTGGAGTAGGTGGCCTCTATACTGACCGCAGACCCTGAACTTAACACATCAACTAGAAGTAGCCGTGGGATGTTCCTGTCACTCCCTAGACACCTTGTCACGGCCGGAGGACTAATTACACCTAAAGAAAGAAACAGGAATACTATCTTGCCTCAGAGAAAATCCCCAAAGGAAAGGCAGCCCCCCACAAATATTGACTGTGAGAGGAGAGGGAAATTAC
Source organism: Ranitomeya variabilis (assembly GCF_051348905.1). Taxonomy (NCBI): domain Eukaryota; kingdom Metazoa; phylum Chordata; class Amphibia; order Anura; family Dendrobatidae; genus Ranitomeya; species Ranitomeya variabilis. The sequence goes on from NC_135236.1 coordinate 327,295,806, forward strand.
AAACGCAGACTGAAAACAGAATTTAGCAAAGGAGGCCACGCTACCTAGAAAGAAAAGACAGGAAAGAATACTGTGCGGTCGGTATAAAAAATACTACAAAATCCACCACAGAGAATACAAAATCTCCACACCTAACTAAAGGCATGGAGGGTAACTCTGTGACTCCAGAGCTTCCAACTTGGCTGAGTAAATCTTAACACAGACAAAGCTGGACAAGAAAAAACATAGCAATTCACAGAACTATGAAGTCCACCGCATGTGGACTGCAAAAGCAGAGCAAGGACTTATCTTTGATGATTTGGACAATCCAGAATGAGAAACCAAGCAGAGATGTAGATCCCTAGAAAACAATGGACATCTGGCACTCACTAAAGGAAGGAGCCAGGCTAAATAGCCCCGTCCAAAGTGGAAGCAGCTGATGACTGTTGTGAAGGACAAACAGCAGCACTACCAATTATAACCACCGGAGGGAGCCTAAGAGCAGAACCCACAACAGAATTCACAACAGTACCCCCCCTTGAGGAGGGGTCACCGAACCCTCACCAGAGCCCCCAGGCTGATCCGGACGAGCCAAATGGAAGGCACGAACCAAATCATCAGCATGAACATCGGAGGCAACAACCCAAGAATTATCCTCCTGGCCATAACCTTTCCACTTGACAAGATACTGAAGTCTCCGTCTAGAAAAACGAGAATCCAAGATCTTCTCCACAACATACTCCAACTCCCCATCAATCAACACCGGGGCAGGAGGATCAACAGAGGGAACCACGGGCACCACATATTTCCGCAACAAAGATCTATGAAAAACATTATGGATGGAAAAAGAGGCTGGAAGGGCCAAACGAAAAGACACTGGATTGATAATCTCAGAAATCCTATAAGGACCAATAAACCGAGGCTTGAACCTCGGGGAAGAAACCTTCATAGGAACATGACGAGAAGACAACCAGACCAAATCCCCAACCCGAAGCCGGGAACCCACACGCCGACGACGGTTGGCAAAACGCTGAGCCTCCTCCTGAGACAACACCAAATTGTCCACAATATGAGAACAAATCTGCTGCAACCTGTCAACCACAGAGTCCACCCCAGGACAATCAGAAGACTCAACCTGCCCTGAAGAAAAACGAGGATGAAACCCAGAATTACAAAAGAATGGTGACACCAAGGTAGCAGAACTAGCCCGATTATTAAGGGCAAACTCGGCCAATGGCAAGAAAGCCACCCAATCATCCTGATCGGCAGACACAAAGCATCTCAAATAAGTTTCCAAAGTCTGGTTAGTTCGCTCGGTTTGGCCGTTTGTCTGAGGATGAAATGCGGAAGAAAAAGACAAATCAATGCCCAGCTTAGCACAAACGGACCGACAAAACCTAGAAACAAACTGGGAACCTCTATCGGACACAATATTCTCCGGAATGCCATGCAAAGGAACCACATGCTGAAAAAACAACGGAACCAACTCAGAAGAGGAAGGCAACTTAGGCAAAGGTACCAAATGAACCATCTTAGAAAACCGGTCACAGACCACCCAGATAACAGACATCCTCTGGGAAACAGGAAGATCCGAAATAAAATCCATAGAAATATGCATCCAATGCCTCTCAGGGACCTGCAAAGGCAAAAGCAACCCACTGGCGCGGGAGCAGCAAGGTTTGGCCGCGCACAAGTCCCACAGGACTGCACAAAAGAACGCACATCCCGTGAAAAAGAAGGCCACCAAAAGGACCTACTAACCCAATCTCTGGTACCAAAATTCCCAGGATGTCCAGCCAACACAGAACAGTGAACCTCAGAAATCACTTTACTAGTCCATCTGTCAGGAACAAACAGTTTCCCCGCTGGACAGCGATCAGGTTTATCAGCCTGAAACTCCTGAAGAGCCCGTCGCAAATCAGGGGAGATGGCAGAAAGAATCACCCCCTCCTTAAGAATACCAATTTGCTCAAGAATCCCAGGGGAATCAGGCAAGAAACTCCTAGAGAGGGCATCAGCCTTAAAATTCTTAGAACCTGGAAGATACAAGACAACAAAATCAAAACGGGAGAAAAACAGGGACCATCGGGTCTGTCTAGGATTTAGCCGTTTGGCAGACTCGAGGTAAATCAGATTCTTATGATCGGTCAAGACCACAATACGGTGCTTGGCCCCCTCAAGCCAATGTCGCCACTCCTCAAATGCCCACTTCATAGCCAACAACTCACGATTGCCGACATCATAATTGCGTTCCGCAGGCGAAAACTTTCGAGAAAAGAAGGCACACGGTTTCATCAAGGAACCATCATAATTCCTCTGAGACAAAACGGCCCCTGCCCCAATCTCAGAAGCGTCAACCTCAACCTGAAAAGGAAGAGAAACATCCGGCTGACGCAACACAGGGGCAGAAGTAAATCGGCGCTTAAGCTCCTGAAAGGAAGAAACGGCCTCAGAGGACCAATTAGCTACATCAGCGCCCTTCCTCGTCAAATCGGTCAGGGGTTTAACCACACTGGAGAAGTTGGCAATGAAACGGCGATAAAAATTAGCAAAGCCCAAAAATTTCTGAAGGCTCTTCACGGATGTGGGCTGGATCCAATCATGAATGGCCTGAACCTTAGCCGGATCCATTTCTATAGATGATGGAGAAAAAATGAAGCCCAAAAAAGATACCTTCTGTACTCCAAAGAGGCACTTAGACCCCTTCACAAACAAGGCATTGTCACGAAGGACCTGAAATACCATCCTGACTTGTTTCACATGAGACTCCCAATCATCTGAAAAAATCAAAATATCATCCAAATATACAATCATGAATTTATCAAGATAATTCCGAAAAATATAATGCATGAAGGACTGAAACACAGATGGGGCATTAGAGAGTCCGAATGGCATCACAAGATACTCAAAATGGCCCTCGGGCGTATTAAACGCAGTTTTCCATTCGTCACCCTGCTTAATACGAACCAGATTATATGCCCCTCGAAGGTCAATCTTAGTAAACCAACTAGCCCCCTTAATTCAGGCAAACAAATCAGAAAGCAAAGGCAAAGGGTATTGGAATTTGACCGTGATCTTATTCAAGAGGCGATAATCAATACAGGGTCTCAAGGAGCCATCCTTCTTGGCAACAAAAAAGAAACCTGCTCCTAATGGAGAAGAAGATGGCTGAATATGCCCCTTCTCCAAGGACTCCCTTACATAGCTCCGCATGGCGGCATGCTCAGGCACAGACAGGTTGAAAAGTCGGCCCTTAGGAAACTTACAGCCTGGAATCAAATCAATAGCACAATCACAGTCCCTATGCGGTGGAAGGGAACTGGACTTGGGCTCATCGAAAACATCCTGGAAATCTGACAGAAACTCAGGAATTTCAGAAGAGGGGGAAGAGGAAATTGACATCAGAGGAACGTCATCGTGAACCCCCTGACAACCCCAACTAGTCACAGACATAGATTTCCAATCCAGCACCGGATTATGTACCTGTAACCATGGAAACCCCAGCACAACAGCATCATGCAAATTATGTAACACCAGGAAGCGACAATCTTCCTGATGGGCTGGCGCCATGCACATGGTTAACTGTGTCCAAAACTGAGGTTTATTTTTAGCCAATGGTGTAGCATCAATCCCCCTCAAAGGGATAGGACTCCGCAAAGGCTGTAAGGAAAAACCACAACGTCTGGCAAATTCTAAGTCCATTAAATTTAAAGCGGCGCCTGAATCCACAAATGCCATGACAGAGAATGACGATAATGAGCACATCAGGGTCACAGATAACAGAAATTTAGGTTGTACAGTACTGATAGTAATGGAACTAGCAATTCTCTTGGCACGCTTAGGGCAATCAGAAATAACATGAGCAGAATCGCCGCAGTAAAAGCACAACCTATTCTGACGTCTGAATCCTTGGCGTTCCGCTCTAGACACAATCCTATCACACTGCATAGGCTCAGGACTCCGCTCGGAAGACAACGCCATAGTGTGCACAACTCTGCGTTCACGCAAGCGCCGATCAATTTGAATGGCCAGAGACATAGAATCACTCAGACCTGCAGGCGTGGGGAACCCCACCATAACATCTTTAACAGATTCAGAAAGACCCTTTCTGAAAATTGCCGCCAAAGCATCCTCATTCCACTTAGTAAGCACAGACCATTTTCTGAATTTCTGGCAATATGACTCTGCAGCTTCTTGACCCTGACACAGGGCCAAAAGTGTTTTCTCAGCATGCTCTACAGAGTTAGGTTCATCATACAATAACCCAAGCACCTGAAAAAATGTGTCTACATTAAGCAAGGCCGGATTCCCAGATTCCAGGGAAAATGCCCAATCCTGCGGGTCACTGCGCAACAGAGAAATGACAATTTTTACCTGCTGGATGGGATCACCAGAGGAACGGGGCTTAAGAGAAAAAAACAGTTTACAGTTATTTTTAAAGCTCAAACATTTGGACCTGTCCCTGAAGAACAGATCGGGGGTAGGAATTCTAGGCTCTAAAACAGGAGTCTGCACGATATAATCAGAAATACCCTGTACTCTAGCAGCAAGTTGATCCACCCGAGAAGCAAGTCCCTGAACATCCATGTCAACGCCTAACTCCTGAGCCACCCAGAAGTGAAGAGGGAAAAAAAAAAACACAACAGAGTACAGAAAAAAAAATGGCTCAGCACTTTCTTTCCCTTCTTTTGAGATGTGGTTAACTCATTGTTGGCCAGTTGTACTGTTATGAACTGGTGGCCTAGGAGCAGCATGGACGAGCTCTGGAGTAGGTGGCCTCTATACTGACCGCAGACCCTGAACTTAACACATCAACTAGAAGTAGCCGTGGGATGTTCCTGTCACTCCCTAGACACCTCGTCACGGCCGGAGGACTAATTACACCTAAAGAAAGAAACAGGAATACTATCTTGCCTCAGAGAAAATCCCCAAAGGAAAGGCAGCCCCCCACAAATATTGACTGTGAAAGGAGAGGGAAATTACAAACGCAGACTGAAAACAGAATTTAGCAAAGGAGGCCACGCTACCTAGAAAGAAAAGACAGGAAAGAATACTGTGCGGTCGGTATAAAAAATACTACAAAATCCACCACAGAGAATACAAAATCTCCACACCTAACTAAAGGCATGGAGGGTAACTCTGTGACTCCAGAGCTTCCAACTTGGCTGAGTAAATCTTAACACAAACAAAGCTGGACAAGAAAAAACATAGCAATTCACAGAACTATTAAGTCCACCGCATGTGGACTGCAAAAACAGAGCCAGGACTTATCTTTGATGATTTGGACAATCCAGAAGGAGAAACCAACCAGAGATGTAGATCCCTAGAAAACAATGGACAACTAGCACTCACTAAAGGAAGGAGCCAGGCTAAATAGCCCCGTCCAAAGTGGAAGCAGCTGATGACTGTTGTGAAGGAAAAACAGCAGCACTACCACTTATAACTAGGGTTGAGCGACTTTTATTTTTATAGGATCGGGTCGGGTTTCACGAAACCCGACTTTCTCAAAAGTCGGGTCGAGTGAAATCGGCCGATCCTATAAAAAAGTCGGGGTCGGGGTCGGCCGAAACACGAAACCCAATGCAGTGCAATGGGATACTATGGTTCCCAGGGTCTGAAGGAGAGGAAACTCTTCTTCAGGCCCTGGGATCCATATTAATGTGTAAAATAAAGAATTAAAATAAAAATTTTTGATATACTCACCTCTCCGACGCAGCCTGGACCTTACCGCTGGTAACCGGCAGCCTTCTTTGCTTAAAATGAGCGCGTTCAGGGCCTTCCATGACGTCACGGCTTGTGATTGATCGCGGCCGCCCATGTGACCGCCACGCGATCAATCACAAGCCGTGACATAATTCTCAGGTCCTAAATTCCTAATTCTAGGAATTTAGGACCTGAGAATTACGTCACGGCTTGTGATTGGTCACGTGGCGGTCACATGAGCGGCACACGACCAATCAGAAGCCGTGACATCATGGAAGGCCGTAAACGCGCTCATTTTAAGCAAAGAAGGCTGCCGGTTACCAGCGGCGATGTCCAGGGGCCTCCGGAGAGGTGAGTATATCAATATTTTTTATTTTAATTCTTTATTTTACACTTAAATGTGGATTCCGATACCGATTTCCGATATCGCAAACATATCGGAACTCGGTATCAGAATTCCGATACCAGATTCAGAAGATCGCCGACCTCATGGCCGACCCCACACAGGGGTCGGGTCGGGTTTCATGAAACCCGACTTTGCCAAAAGTCGGCGACTTCTGAAAATGGCCGACCCATTTCGCTCAACCCTACTTATAACCACCGGAGGGAGCCTAAGAGCAGAACCCACAACAGAATTCACAACACGTACCATATGGCAGCCTACAACCAACCTTCCCAATATGCCCACTTTTCCAGACCCAGTGCTGTAGGCTGGTCCCAACCTGGGTTTGGACGACATGGCCATTTTGGGGGTGGCTATGAGTCCAGCCAATATGTTCATCAGCATGAGGGCCAGAGACAAATCCCTTATGGCCAATACCCTACTGGCCAATATGATCAAGGCCTGTATTTGGATATGCCACACACAGCATCCACACAGGGTGAAGGACAATTGGCCCAACAAAGGCCAATTAACTTCATTAACCCCTTCCTGACATCGGACGTACTATCCCGTCGAGGTGGGGTGGGCCCCCATGACCACGGACGGGATAGTACGTCCAGCGCGATCGGCGGCGCTCACGGGGGGAGCGCGGCCGATCCCGGCCGGGTGTCAGCTGCATATCGCAGCTGACATCCGGCACTATGTGCCAGGAGCGGTCACGGACCGCTCCCGGCACATTAACCCCCGGCACACCGCGATCAAACATGATCGCGATGTGCCGGCGGTGCAGGGAAGCATCGCGCAGGGAGGGGGGCTCCCTGCGGGCTTCCCTGAGCCCCCCGCAGCAACGCGATGTGATCACGTTGCTGCGAGGGTCTTACCTCCCTCCCTGCCTGCTCCAGACCCGGATCCAAGATGGCCGCGGATCCGGGTCCTGCAGGGAGGGAGGTGGCTTCACAGAAGCCTGCTCAGAGCAGGCACTGTGAAGCAGCCTGCGCACTTCTCTCAGATCGGTGATCTGTCAGAGTGCTATGCAAACTGGCAGATCACCGATCTGTATTGTCCCCCCCTGGGGCAAAGTAAAAAAGTAAAAAAAAATTTTTCCAAATGTGTAAAAAAAAAAAAAAAAAAAAAAAATATTCCAAAATAATGAAAAAAAAAAAATATTATTCCCATAAATACATTTCTTTATCTAAATAAAATAAAAAAAACAATAAAAGTACACGTATTTAGTATCGCCGCGTCCGTAACGACCAGACCTATAAAACTGGCCCACTAGTTAACCCCTTCAGTAAACACCATAAGAAAAAAAAAAAAAACGAGGCAAAAAACAACGCTTTATTATCATACCGCCGAACAAAAAGTGGAATAACACGCGATCAAAAAGACAGATATAAATAACCATGATACCGCTGAAAGCGTCATCTTGTCCCGCAAATAACGAGCCACCATACAGCATGATCAGCAAAAAAATAAAAAAGTTATAGTCCTGAGAATAAAGCGATGCAAAAATAATAATTTTTTTTTCCATAAAATAGTTTTTATCATATAAAAGCGCCAAAACATAAAAAAATAATATAAATGAGGTATCACTGTAATCGTACTGACCCGAAGAATAAAACCGCTTATCAATTTTACCAAACGCGGAGCGGTATAAACGCCTCCCCCAAAAGAAATTCATGAATAGCTGGTTTTTGGTCATTCTGCCTCACAAAAATCGGAATAAAAAGCGATCAAAAACTCTCACATGTCCGAAAATGTTACCAATAAAAACGTCAACTCGTCCCGCAAAAAACAAGACCTCACATGAGTCTGTGGACCAAAATATGGAAAATTTATAGCTCTCAAAATGTGGTAACGCAAAAAATATTTTTTGCAATGAAAAGAGTCTTTCAGTGTGTGACGGCTGCCAATCATAAAAATCCGCTAAAAAACTCGCTATAAAAGTAAATCAAACCCCCCTTCATCACCCCCTTAGTTAGGGAAAAAAAAAAATGTATTTATTTCCATTTTCCCATTAGGGCTAGGGTTGGAGCTAGGGTTAAGGCTACAGTTAGGGTTGGGGCTAAAGTTAGGGTTAGGGTTGGGGCTAAAGTTACAGTTAGGGTTTAGATTACATTTACGGTTGGGAATAGGGTTGGGATTAGGGTTAGGGGTGTGTCAGGGTAGGAGGTGTGGTTAGGGTTACTGTTGGGATTAGGGTTAGGGGTGTGTTTGGATTAGGGTTTCAGTTATAATTGGGGGGTTTCCACTGTTTCGGCACATCAGGGGCTCTCCAAATGCGACATGGCGTCCGATCTCAATTCCAGCCAATTCTGCGTTGAAAAAGTAAAACAGTGCTCCTTCCCTTCCGAGCTTTCCCGTGTGCCCAAACAGGGGTTTACCCCAACATATGGGGTAGCAGCGTACTCGGGACAAATAGGACAACAACCTTTGGGGTCCAATTTCTCCTGTTACCCCTGGGAAAATACAAAACTGGGGGCTAAAAAATAATTTTTGTGGGAAAAAAAAAATATTTTTTATTTTCACGGCTCTGCGTTATAAACTGTAGTGAAACACTTGGGGGTTCAAAGTTCTTACAACACATCTAGATAAGTTCCTTGGGGGGTCTAGTTTCCAAAATGGGGTCACTTGTGCGGGGCTTCTACTGTTTAGGTACATTAGGGGCTCTGCAAACGCAATGTGACGCCTGCAGACCATTCCATCTAAGTCTGCATTCCAAATGGCGCTCCTTCCCTTCCGAGCCCTCCCATGCATCCAAACGGTGGTTCCCCCCACATATGGGGTATCAGCGCACTCAGGACAAATTGGACAACAACTTTTGGGGTCCAATTTCTCCTGTTACCCTCGGGAAAATACAAAACTGGGGGCTGAAAAATAATTTTTGTGGGAAAAAATTTTAGTTTTATTTTTACGGCTCTGCATTATAAACTTCTGTGAAGCTCTTGGTGGGTCAAAGCGCTCACCACACATCTAGATAAGTTCCTTAGGGGGTCTACTTTCCAACATGGTGTCACTTGTGGGGGGTTTCTACTGTTTAGGTACATTAGGGGCTCTGCAAACGCAATGTGACGCCTGCAGACCATTCCATCTAAGCCTGCATTCCAAATGGCACTCCTTCCTTTCCGAGCCCTCCCATGCGCCCAAACAGTGGTTCTCCCCACATATGGTGTATCATCGCACACAGGACAACTTGGACAACAAATTTTGGGGTCCAATTTCTCCTGCTACCCTCGGGAAAATACAAAACTGGGGGCTAAAAAAATAATTTTTGTGGGAAAAAATTTTTGTTTTATTTTTACGGCTCTGCATTATTAACTTCTGTGAAGCCCTTGGTGGGTCAAAGCGCTCAAAACACATCTAGATAAGTTCCTTAGGGGGTCTACTTTACAAAATGGTGTCACTTGTGGGGGGTTTCAATGTTTAGGCACATCAGTGGCTCTCCAAACGCAACATGGCGTCCCATCTCAATTCCTGTCAATTTTGCATTGAAAAGTCAAACGGTGCTACTTCCCTTCCGAGCTCTCCCATGCGCCCAAACAGTGGTTTACCCCCACATATGGGGTATCAGCGTACTCAGGACAAATTGTACAACAACTTTTGGGGTCCAATTTCTTCTCTTACCCTTGGGAAAATAAAAAATTGGGGGTGAAAAGATAATTTTTGTGAAAAAATATGATTTTTTATTTTTACGGTTCTGCATTATAAACTTCTGTGAAGCACTTGGTGGGTCAAAGTGCTCACCACACCTCTAGATAAGTTCCTTAGGGGGTCTACTTCCAAAATAGTGTCACTTGTGGGGGGTTTCAATGTTTAGGCACATCAGTGGCTCTCCAAACGCCACATGACGTCCCATCTCAATTCCTGTCAATTTTGCATTGAAAAGTCAAACGGCGCTCCTTCCCTTCTGAGGTCTCCCATGCACCCAAACAGTGGTTTATCCCCACATATGGGGTATCAGCGTACTCAGGACGAATTGTACACTTCTCTTACCCTTGGGAAATTAAAAAATTGGGGGCGAAAAATAATTTTTGTGAAAAAATGTGATTTTTTGTTTTTACGGTTCTGCATTATAAACTTCTGTGAAGCACTTGGTGGGTCAAAGTGCTCACCACACCTCTAGATAAGTTCCTTAGGGGGTCTACTTTCCAAAATGGTATCACTTGTGGGGGGTTTCAATGTTTAGGCACATCAGGGGCTCCCCAAACGCAACATGGCGTCCCATCTCAATTCCAGTCAATTTTGCATTGAAAAGTCAAATGGCGCTCCTTCGCTTCCGAGCTCGGTCATGCGCACAAACAGTGGTTTACCCCCACATATGGGGTATCGGCGTACTCAGGACAAATTGTACAACAACTTTTGGGGTCCATTTTCTCCTGTTACCCTTGGTAAAATAAAACAAATTGGAGCTGAAGTAAATTTTTTGTGAAAAAAAGTTAAATGTTCATTTTTATTTAAACATTCCAAAAATTCCTGTGAAGCACCAGAAGGGTTAATAAACTTCTTGAATATGGTTTTGAGCACCTTGAGGGGTGCAGTTTTTAGAATGCTGTCACACTTGGGTATTTTCTATCATATAGACCCCTCAAAATGACTTCAAATGAGATGTGGTCCCTAAAAAAAAATGGTGTTGTAAAAATGAGAAATTGCTGGTCAACTTTTAACCCTTATAACTCCCTAACAAAAAAAAATTTTGGTTCCAAAATTGTGCTGATGTAAAGTAGACATGTGGGAAATGTTACCTATTAAGTATTTTGTGTGACATATCTCTGTGATTTAAGGGCATAAAAATTCAAAGTTGGAAAATTGCAAAATTTTCAAAATTTTCGCCAAATTTCCATTTCATTTTTTTTGCAAATAAACGCAGGTAATATCAAAGAAATTTTACCACTATCATGAAGTACAATATGTCACGAGAAAACAATGTCAGAATTGCCAAGATCCGTTGAAGTGTTCCAGAGTTATAACCTCATAAAGGGACAGTGGTCAGAATTGTAAAAATTGGCCCGGTCATTAACGTGCAAACCACCCTTGGGGGTGAAGGGGTTAATAGTAGCCTCACTCAGCTGAATGGCAGACTGGTGGAGATGCCATTTGGCACACAGAATCCCAAAGGCACACTCCACCAGTCTACGCGCCCTGGAAAGCCTCAAATTAAAAACACGCCGTCGGTGATCCAGGTTGCGCCAGGGATAAGGCCTCATGACATTCCTTGTCAATTGGAAGGCCTCATCTCCCACAAGAACATATGTCACTGCTTCAGCATGCGAGCCTGGGAGTTGTTGTGGTGGTGGAAGGTCTAACTGGTTTTCACGTAGCCGCCGACCCATAATGGACGAATTGAAGGCCCTTGAGTCTCCTGTTCGCCCATAGGCCCCAATGTCTACAATTATAAACCTGTAGTTACTGTCAACTACAGCTAACAGAACTACTGAGAAAAACTGCTTATAATTGTAGAATTGGGACCCAGAGTTCGGCGGCTTATGCACCCTAATATGTTTCCCATCCAGTGCTCCAATGCAGTGTGGGAAGTCACAAGTGTCCTTGAACCCACGGGCTATTATTAGCCAATCAGCCATTTTTGGCTCAGGCATGACAAGTTCATGTAGTTTCTCCCATATTTCAATACATGTTGAGCGCACAATGCCAGAAATCGTGGAGCGACCAATGAGAAACTCCAGGTGTAGTCCCGCATAAGACAAGCCAGTTGACAGGGAGCTGAAAGGACACAAAAAACATATTAGTTAGGTAACAATAGTTTAGAGAAAACATGATAAAGCGCAAGTATGTTGTTTACTAAAAAACACAGGAATATCAATGAAATTAATCTATATTTACCTAGTGTACATAAGTAGAACATTAAAAATATATATTTTTCTTGTGGTTGTCTCCTAAGTAACACACATATTTTAAAATAGCTGATAGCAAACAACCCAGAAAAAAAAAACATCATCAACATACAGTATGTGAGGATGTTGAATACATACCGTAAGGTAAGGAGAAGACTCTCCTCTGCGGATATACGTTTTCGCATCCTGGTGTCCTGATACATGAGTTCTGGACGTACTGTCTCCAACAAGATATCAAATGTTGGTATTGTCATTCGACAGTATAGGTAAAACTTATCAGGATGTGCCCGCAGAGCTGTATAGAGCCTCTGAAAATGGCCTTTAGTGAGGCGTTGGGTCAAAAGAGGATGCACCCACATTCTTCTCCTCCTTTGCGGATCTACAATCACAGGGTTTGGCTGCCCAAACCGACGCGACAAGACCGAGTTAAACAAAACCCGCTGAGTTGGGGTGAAGTGCAGTAGGTCAGACATGGTGCAAACATTACCACAACACACCAACAGATACACAACCACAAAATGGTCATATGGGAGGGTGCCACCTGTTGTAGAGGCCTTAAATAGGGTTGCTGATGCTGATTTAAATTAATTTCAGCCTCCAAAACCGTTAAATGTCCATTTTGTCAAGTTGCGTGGAAAAAACGCATTGCGGATGTCATACGGATTACATACGCAACATTACATGCGCAAGATACGCGACCACACCTTGCCAACGGATTACATACGGATCACGATTTCTGGATTTTTTCTGCGTATTACGGCCGTAAAATACGGACCGTATTTCCCTACGCTGAGTGTGACGCCGGCCTTAAGCTATAAAGCTCTGTGGAATATGTTGGCGCTATATAAATAAAGATTATTATTATTATTATTATTATTATTAAAAGGAGTTCCTAAGCCATGTATTATGTTTATTACTCCATGTAGTATTAATTAAGATACATTTAAGGTATTACTAATTTAATGCATAGATTTTCCTAAATTATAAGTGGCAGTGCTCATAGATGACTCAGATGTTTGTTATATAAATGGCTTACTTCTGACACATTAATATTTCTGCTTTATTGTCTCCAAAGTTTTTACACCAGTGCTTCAGGGCAGAAGCTTCTTACACATCCCCAATGACATTGAAATAATTTTTGCCTTACGCACACACAGATATCCTTCAGAAACAGCCAAATAAATATGACAGAAGAAACCTTCCCTGCTGAAGTAATGCTTTTTGGAAGTGTTGCTTGCAACAAGTCATTCATTGGAAACTAAAAAATTGATCTTGTAAAAGTTTAAAATAGTTTACAACAGATTAACTCACGCACCTTGCAACCAAACTAGATTATTAATGTTCCTCGCTGAATACAACAGCTGCAATGCTAGTACAATTCTGCTTCAAAATCAACCTTTATTACCAGTACAAGTCTATAGAGAGCATTTTGTATGATCCTGTGGACAATAAAAAATCACAGAACATAATTCATTGCCTGGCCTGTCAGAATCTGCTAATAATGAAACCTTGTTTTTATACAAAATTCAAAATTTTACACCAAACCAATTTTTTGGGTTAATTTTTATAAGGTTTTACCAATTGTTATTTTCTTAAAAATTGTATTAATAATTCATTGTTAGCAGAGTTACAGTACCATGGATCTTCCTACAGATCATTCATCCATCAAGTCTCCTTGGCTCGAGATCGATCCAAAGATGCTAAAACATTACCAGTACCATTAAGAGTATATTTTCACGGTCCATATCGGCAGCGCTTTGGACGCAGCACTTGTCCGCGCCATCCAAAGCGCTGCCGGCTTTTGTACGTTCGGTGATTCCGCACAATTAGTACAATGTGTGTGCAGCTTACTATACATGTACTTAATTAATAAAAGCTAATTTTTCTGAAAAAAATGGAGTGGGAGGGTTGATGTCATCTTTGTATTGTCAGGTGACATCAAGCCCTGAGGTTAGTAATGGAGAGGCGTCAATTAGACGTCCCCATTACTAACCCCATAGTTACATTGTATGAAAACACAGACATCCAGAATAAAGTCAATTAATTGTAAGTATGACACAGACTCCTTTAATAAATCTTACTTAAACCATACTTACGATTTCGCCCATTCCACCTACGCCCTTGTCATCTGAAAAAGAGTTAAAAATAAAAAACAACAATATTACAATTTTCTTCACAGTTCCATAGAGATGCTGCTAATCCATTTGTCCCACGACGGGTCTAGCCCTGCTACATCTAGGTGGCAGGCTGAATGGTTGCATGATGCAGCCATACAGCCTGTCATCCAGCATAGACACTGAGCACTGTGTCTCCCTGGGAGCTTGCACCGCAAGTGTGTGAAAGTTCTCCTGCTCGTGGTGCCGTCAAACAGGTCCTGTGAGTTCACAGCCAATGAACTCACTTTACCTTTCTCATCTCAATACAAAGGTAACATCAACCCCCCAACTATCACCCCACTTGCCACCACTAAAGGGCAAGTGGGAAGAGTGAGGCTAAGTGTCAGAATTGGCACATCTTAGAGATGCACCTTTTCTGGGGTGGCTGAGAGCTGATGTTTTTAGCCTGGGGGGGCCAGTATCCATGGCCCCTTCCTAGGCTATTAATATCAGCCGCAGCTGTCTGCATAGCTTTTGCTGGTTATTAATTATAGGGGGACTCTACATCATATTTTTTGGGGTCTGCCATTTTATTAGCCAGTAAAGGCTAAGTATACAGTTGTGAGATTATATTATTAGCCTGGGAAGCTCCATGGGTATTACCCCCTTTCCAGGCTATAAACATTGGCCCCAACTGTCGGCGCTTTCGCTCTGCTGGTTACGAAAATTATGCGGGAGCCCATGACATATTTTTCAGAAAAATAATCTTTTATTAAGTAAATACATGTACAGTAAGCTGCACACACAATGTACTAATTGTATTTGTCAATGATATCTGTATATCTGTCTATTCTATATGTATTTACTGTGTGTAATCCATCTCATCTATCCTGTCGGCTCATGGATCGGATGGGTCCCTGACCTGTCTGCCTAGTGTGAACACTTATCTCAGGCTAATATCATGGTAAAGCCTGCATTTATAGGAAGATCGGAACCAACTGTGTTTGGATGTAATTAAAATCACAGCATGGTGAAGGGTGGGGCGTTCAAGTCAGAAAAAAAAGCACATGAGATGCTTAGCACATAGGTAAGTGTTCACACTAGGCAGTCAGGTCAGGGAGCCATCCGATTCATGAGATTACCTTGACGTTTGGTGGATGAGCTCACATTTTTTGGCCAAATTTTGTGCTAAGCATCTCGTGTTTTTTCATAGATTTCACGAGCCATTATGTTATTCACATTTCATGTATCACACATTCCCTTGCAGGGGCGTAACTACCGCGGTCGCAGCGGTCGCCATTGCGACCGGGCCCCGCAGGTCAGGGGCCCCGGGCCGGCAGGTCTGAGCAGGGCCAGGCTGGCCATCGGGCACTTCTGGCAAATGCCAGAAGAGCCGATGCCAGTAGTGGGCCGCTGCACTGTTCCTCCCCCGGAACCCCCCCAGTGCCGCCGCCGCCGCCGCATTTAACTATACCGGCGTCTATGACACCGGTATAGTTCAATGCAATGATGGGAGGAGAGAGCGTCACCTGACGCTTCCTCTCCCATCATTCCCCGCTCTGCCTCTGACAGTACACTGCGGGTGCGCGATGACGTCATATCATCGCGCACCTGCAGTGTCCTGGGCAGACTGCAGCCGCCAGGAGCAGCGCGGGCAAAAGGAAAGGTGAGGAGAGTTTTTTTTTTTTTTCTTTTTAACCGGACTGTGGGGCCATTATCGGGGGGGGGGGGGGATGAGATGAGATGTGGGCTGTGCTCTATATACCCCTGTGCGGGCTGTGCTGTATATACCCCTGTGGGGGCTGTGCTGTATATATCCCTGTGCGGGCTCTGCTGTATATACCCCTGTGGGGGCTGTGCTGTATATATCCCTGTGCGGGCTCTGCTGTATATATCCCTGTGCGGGCTCTGCTGTATATACCACTGTGCGGGCTCTGCTGTATATACCACTGTGCGGGCTCTGCTGTATATACCACTGTGCGGGCTGTGCTGTGTATACCACTGTGCGGGCTGTGCTGTGTATACCACTGTGCGGGCTCTGCTGTATATACCACTGTGCGGGCTCTGCTGTATATAACACTGTGCGGGCTGTGCTGTATATACCACTGTGCGGTCTCTGCTGGATATACCACTGTGCGGTCTGTGCTGGATATACCACTGTGCGGTCTGTGCTGGATATACCACTGTGAGGGCTGTGCTGGATATACCACTGTGCGGTCTGTGCTGGATATACCACTGTGCGGTCTGTGCTGGATATACCACTGTGCGGTCTGTGCTGGATATACCACTGTGCGGTCTGTGCTGGATATACCACTGTGCGGTCTGTGCTGGATAGACCACTGTGAGGGCTGTGCTGGATATACCACTGTGCGGTCTGTGCTGGATATACCACTGTGCGGTCTGTGCTGGATATACCACTGTGCGGGCTGTGCTGGATATACCACTGTGCGGTCTGTGCTGGATATACCACTGTGCGGGCTGTGCTGGATATACCACTGTGCGGGCTGTGCTGGATATACCACTGTGCGGGCTGTGCTGGATATACCACTGTGCGGTCTGTGCTGGATATACCACTGTGAGGGCTGTGCTCTATATACCCCCTGTGCTGGCTGTGCTGTATATACCCCTGTGCGGGCTGTGCTGTATATACCCCTGTGCGGGCTGTGCTGTATATACCCCTGTGCGGGCTGTGCTGGATATACCACTGTGAGGGCTGTGCTGGATATACCACTGTGCGGTCTGTGCTGGATATACCACTGTGCGGTCTGTGCTGGATATACCACTGTGCGGTCTGTGCTGGATATACCACTGTGCGGTCTGTGCTGGATATACCACTGTGCGGTCTGTGCTGGATATACCACTGTGCGGTCTGTGCTGGATATACCACTGTGAGGGCTGTGCTGGATATACCACTGTGCGGTCTGTGCTGGATATACCACTGTGCGGTCTGTGCTGGATATACCACTGTGCGGGCTGTGCTGGATATACCACTGTGCGGTCTGTGCTGGATATACCACTGTGCGGGCTGTGCTGGATATACCACTGTGCGGGCTGTGCTGGATATACCACTGTGCGGGCTGTGCTGGATATACCACTGTGCGGTCTGTGCTGGATATACCACTGTGAGGGCTGTGCTCTATATACCCCCTGTGCTGGCTGTGCTGTATATACCCCTGTGCGGGCTGTGCTGTATATACCCCTGTGCGGGCTGTGCTGTATATACCCCTGTGCGGGCTGTGCTGGATATACCACTGTGAGGGCTGTGCTGGATATACCACTGTGCGGTCTGTGCTGGATATACCACTGTGCGGTCTGTGCTGGATATACCACTGTGCGGGCTGTGCTGGATATACCACTGTGCGGGCTGTGCTGGATATACCACTGTGCGGGCTGTGCTGGATATACCACTGTGCGGGCTGTGCTGGCACCCAACACCATGTTGCAGTGCAGGAGATTCCTGCAACAGTCCGAGGCGTATCTAGGGGAAGCGGGGCGGGGGAAGGTGGGGGGGTTGCGGGGGCGGGGGAAGGTGGGGGGGTAGGGGGGGGCCCCATTTGGAAGTTCGCACCGGGGCCCATAACTTTGTAGTTACGCCACTGTTCCCTTGCTTTAGTACAATTGAGTGCAGCCATTCATCTTATTGCTATGTAAAATCTACTGTCTGTTTCATCCTGAGAAAGAAAGAAAGCACTGGTGAACTCATCAATGCAAAAAGACCTGGGCGCCCACGGAAGACAACAGTGGTGGATGATCGCCGAATAATCTCCATGGTGAAGAGAAACCCCTTCACAACAGCCAACCAAGTGACCGACACTCTCCAGGAGGTCGGCTTATCAATATCCAAATCTACCATAAAGAGAAGACTGCATGAAAGTAAATACAGAGGGTTCACTGCACGGTGCAAGCCACTCATAAGCATAAAGAATAAAAAGGCTAGACTGGACTTAGCTAAAAAACATCTAAAAAAAGCCAGCACAGTTTTGGAATAACATTCTTTAGACAGATGAAACCAAGATCAACCTCTACCAGAAAGATGGAAAGAGTGAAGTATGGTGAAGGCGTGGTGCAGCTCATGATCCAAAGCATACCACATCACCTGTAAAACACGGCGGAGGCAGTGTGATGGCTTGGGCATGCATGGCTGCCAGTGGCACTGGGTCACTAGTGGTTATTGATGATGTGACACAGGACAGAAGCAGCCGAATGAATTCTGAGGTATTCAGAGCCATACTGTGTGCTCGGATCCAGCCTAATGCAGCCAAACTGGTTGGTCGTCGTTTCATACTACAGATGGACAATGACCCAAAACATAAAGCCAAAGCAACCCAGGAGTTTATTAAAGCAAAGAAGTGGAATATTCTTGAATGGCCAAGTCAGTCACCTGATCTCAACCCAACTGAGCATGCATTTCACTTGTTAAAGACTAAACTTCAGACAGAAAGGCCCACAAACAGCAATTGAAAACCACTGCAGTGAAGGCCTAGCCGAGCATCAAAAAGGAGGAAACACAGCGTCTGGTGATGTCCATGAGTTCAAGACTTCAGGCAGTCATTGCCAACAAAGGGTTTTCAACCAAGTACTAGAAATGAACATTTTATTTAAAATTATTGAATCTGTCCAATTACTTTTGGTTCCTTTAAAAACAGGGTGGCTCATGTTAAGGAGCTGAAACCCCTAAACCCTTCATCCAATTTTAATGTGGATACCCTCAAATGAAAGCTGAAAGTCTGAAGTTCAACTGCATCTGGATTGTTTTCTTTAAAATTCATTGTGGTAATGTCTATAACCAAAATTAGAAAAATGTTGTCTCTGTCCAAATATTTATGGACCTAACTGTATATACTGTATATATATGTGTGTGTGTCATTGACATGTATATATGTACTCTATGTGTATACATGTATTCTATCTTTTCTATTATAACGTGTCCGTGTGATTTTACAGTAGCCGGATATATATTGTTGGCTTTTCAAAGGACACTGGTGTGTAAAAATCACACAGCACTAGCAGGGTATGATTGCTGTGCAAGTGATGTGCGACTTTTTCTCACACCCATTGACTTCTATTGCGGGATGTGATCCAATTTTTGACGACAATCGCAGCATGCTGCGATATTTTTCCAGTCCGATCGTGATCCGATCCGAGCTGGAAAAAAAAAACGCAGATGAACACACCATCATAAATTAACATTGGTCCGAATTCAAACCGATTTTTTATCAGATTGAATTTGTCCCATTTCATTGCAAGTGGACATGAGCCCTAAGACCTGACACTCGAACCAAACACTGATTAAGAACTGATCAAATAGTTTGGATTTTATGTATGGGAAAAAACAGAATTCTGAAAAAATCATGTTACGCAGAAAAGATTGTCAATTTTCAATAAAAAAAATACTATGCCTAAAATGCAACAAATTTGTAAAATAAATTTTATAATATACAATCTAAGAAGAAAAGTATTATCTTTTATTTTTCTGTTATGTGTGTAGAACTGGATAATAGCCGATATCATTAATACATTTCCCGGAAAAGGACCGAAGGAAATAGCCTTAGGATGTCCCATGATAATGTTTCTGACATTCCTATTTTGGATGTCACGCCAAAGAAATTGTATATGCAAGCAGACAGTTATCAATTAATGGTTAATAACCTCATCCTTGCCTTTCCCTCTGGCAATCCAGACAGAAGGAAAAAATATGACACTTATAAGAGGCTTGAGAATGTCAGCCTCTATCGTGTTACCTGTGAGTGCAAAAATAGGCAACAAGAATGTGTTGTCAGATTACATTTTCTCATGACCCACAGGCTCTTTGTTCTTGTGGAAATCAGTGTTTTGGAAACCCTATGACAACCTGATAAGCTTTCGTGTTTGTATTCCATTTATGCATCAGGTGGGAGGAAGATTCCAGACCAGCATTTAGGGGCTCTCCTACAAATCCTCATACAAATATGTTTACTGATATTGTAAGCTGAAAATATTTAGTCATTTGGAGTGGGAAAACATTAAATCAAATTGCATTTGTGTTATTCATTTAAACAAACAGGAACCACCAGATGTAATGGTAAGAATATTCTAAATAATTCAAATGCTCCCATGGGCTCCGATGCTTAGCCCAGCATAATATATCAGTGCCGCTACACATTTGATGCAATAGACTTGTCTTGGTGACATCTGCGCATAGGTTTATGCTTACATGTCAATGAGAAAAAAAGACCAGTAATGTCCCACAAATACACCAATACTTTTTTATTTAATAAACCGTCTTTAATATCAAGATTATGGAATGAGTAATAACAATTATACATATTAATGCACTTAACACTACTTGATGTATATATCCGTCATACACACATCACTTTTTGTTCCTTGATGCATATACTGTATATGGTGCAGCTCCTGTACCAGTGTGATTAGCTGCATGTGCCCAGCTGATATACAGAGCCGGGTTCCTGCAGTAAATGCTAGGAATAGGATTGGTATTCTCCCCATCTAACAATGGCATGTGAGAAGTTTGACAAAGAGAGAGCTCCCTCCATCAGCCCATCAGCACCCAAGCAGGGTGATCACGGGGTGCCGATAGTTTGCTGTGTCATTGGTTGGACTAAGAATGGCTTCTGGGTTTGCCATATACTTTAATATATCAGACCCCACTGGAGGCGGGTATGACGGCCTGTCATTCCTAGTGCTCGCTCACACTGGCGAGTAGCATCCGATGATTGTCTCATGTGAGAAACTCGAATGCTAAATGCAAATAACCCTCAGCTCAAACTTTGCTGCATGCATGAGCCATTTTATTGCACTCCAATTCTCTCATGTGAGAGGACAGCACAGCACAAGTGCAGAGGAGATGGAGAAAGTAATTTACCCATCTCCTCAATTGCCATAGTCTGTGGTAATTGAACTGCACTCGGTGACATCAGATGGTATCCGAGTGCAGTCTGATGCTTTACACGTAAAAGAGAAAACACAGTAGTTTGACAATAAATGGCTTCGCCCAACCACTAACCATGAGTGGAGAAAAAGTTTTGGTGTTATCATTCATATTCTCTGAAAAAAGGCCAAGAAAGCAAAAATTCTGCTGAGGTATATAAACTTTTGAGCACAACTGTATAATGGCTCCTGGAATGTAACAATGAAAAATCTGAAAAAGAAAAAAAAGCTCTGTCCTATATGTAGGCCCAAAGTTGCCCCATCCCTTTAAAGTTAAAAGAGCAATGCATCTTGGTAATGGAGAGCAGAGTATGTGATTGGATTCTATTCTCAATACACCTACAGTGGGAAAAAAAAGTATTTAGTCAGCGACCAAATGTGCAAGTTCTCCTACTTAAAAACAAGCTAGAGAGGCCTGTAATTGACATCATAGGTAGACCACAACTATGAGAGTCAACATGAGAAAACAAATCCAGAAAATCACCTTGTCTGATTTTCCAAAATTTATTTTGCAAAATATGGTGGAGAATAACTATTTGGTCATTAACAAAAGTTCATCTCAATATTTTGTTATATATCCTTTGTTGGCAGTGACAGAGGTCAAACATTTTCTGTAAGTCTTCACAAGCTTGGCACACACTGTTGGTGGTGTGTTGTTGGCCCATTCCTCCATGCAGATCTCCTCTAGCCCAGTGATGTTTTCTTGGCAACATGGACTTTCAACTCCCTCCAAAGGTTTTCTATGGGGTTGAAATATAGAGACTGGCTAGGCCACTCCAGGATCTTCATATGCTTCTTACAAAGCCACTCCTTCATTGCTCTGGTGTTGTACTTGGGATCGTTATCATGCTGAAAGACATATCCATGTTTCATCTTCAATGCCCTTGCTGAGGGAAGGAGGTTTGCACTCAAAATCTCACAATACATGTCCCCATTCATTCTTTCATGTACATGGATCAGTTGTCCTGGTCCCTTTGCAGCAAAACAGCCCCAATGCATGATGTTACCACCCCCATGCTTCACAGTAGGTATGGTGTTCTTTGGATGCAACTCAGCATTCTGTCTACTCCAAACAAGACAAGGTTTTATCTACCAAACAGTTCTACTTTGGTTTCATCAGACCATATGACATTCTCCCAATACTGTTCTGGATAATCCAAATGCTCTCTAGCAGACTTCAGATGGGCCCGGGCATGTACTGGCTTAAGCAGGGGGACACGTCTGGCACTGCAGGATCTAAGTCCCTGGTGGCATAATGTGTTACTGATGTAACCTTTGTTAGGGTGGTCCCAGCTCTATGCAGGTCATTCACTAGGTCCCCCCTTGTGGTTCCGGGATTTTTGCTCTCCATTCTTGTGATCATTTTGACCCCACGGGGTAAGATCTTGCGTGGAGCCCCAGATCGAGGGAGATTATCAGTGGTCTTGTATGTCTTCCATTTTCTTACTATTCCTCCCACACTTGATTTCAGCACACCAAACTGCTTGTCTATTGCAGATTCAATCTTCCCAGCCTGGTGCAGGCAATTTTGTTTCTAGTGTCCTTCGACAGCTCTTTGGTCTTCACCATAATGGAGTTTGGAGTGTGACTGATTGAGGTTGTGGACAGGTGTCTTTTATACTGATAACAAGTTCAAACAGGTGCCATTACTACAGGTAATGAGTGGAGGACAGAGGAGCCTCTTAAAGAAGAAGTTACAGGTCTGTGAGAGCCAGAAATCTTGCATGTTTTTAGGTGAACGCATACTTATTTTCCACCAGAATTTGCAAAATAAATCTTGCCAAATCAGACAAGGTGATTTTCTGGATTTGTTTTCTCATTTTGGCTCTTATAGTTGTGGTCTAACTATGATTTCAATTAAATGCCTCTCTCATCTTTTTAAATGGGAGAACTTGTGCAATTGTTCGCTGACTAAATACTTTTTTTACCCACTGTATTTATATCTGAAACTTCTAAACTTATTTACATATTCTAAAAAGTTAGCAGTTAGAATGCGCCCTATATGATGAATGCAGATGGCGATGAACGAAATTCAATAGTAAATAATTACTATGTTAATTATTTTTTTCAGATGTCATTGCCCTGTAAGGCAAGAAGGAGGCTGCCTGTAAGGTATCAGGAGCAAGCTATCAGAAAACCATTGGAATTCTCTGTAGATTTTCAGTTTTGTTATCAGAGTCCTCTTACTAACAAACAATTTTAGGGAATTGATTTCTATGCAGTTCTTTAGTTTGTGAAGAAACATTAACTCCCCAATTCATCAAAACTGGTGTTTTTCATGCCTTTCTTGGTGATGGGGATAGGTGGAGTGTGAGGTATCTGATTAATTAAGTGGTGCAAACCTCTTAAAGGGAATCTGTCACCAGGTTTCTGCTACCCCATCTGGGAGCAGCATGTAGGGGCAGAGTCCCTGATTCCAGCAAAGTGTCACTTACTGGGCTGCTTTCTGTCATTTTAATACAATCACTGTTTTCTCTGCTGCAGATCTAGCAGTCCTCTGAATGCTGAGCTCTGTATATCCCCACCCATACCACTGATTGGCAGCTTTATGCCCATGCACAGAGCACTCAGAAAGCTGTCAATCAGTGGTGGGGGCGGGATTATACAGATTTCATGAATATGGAGGACTAAGTGGCAGGAGGTTTACTAGTTCTCTAGTCATAATCCGATGCTGATGAAACAGTGATTTTATCAAAAACTACAGCAAGCAGCCCAGTAAGTGAAAAATCTATGACATCAGGGTTTCTGTCTCTACATAAAGCTGCTCTCAGATTGGGCGGATACCAGGCACGTACAGATAAAAGTGGTGCACGGTCTGGTAAAAGCAACCAGCACTGTGCCAAACATAACAGTGCCTTTATAATCATGATTGTAAAAGTGCCAGCTATAACTGAATCGGGGCATATCTTCGTGCAATTACCTCTACAACTATGTGGAAAAACAAACAAATCAGATTAAACACCGGATCACAAACTTGATTTTTGCAAACCAATATTTCAATGAATGAATTCCATTGTTTGATAAGTATTGTCAGTGGTAATGTTAGCGTAACATTACCTGCTGGCTGCAAAACTGGCACAGTTACATTCCTTAGCTGTAATGGAAAACACTATGATTAGATTCACCAAGTTTTAATCTCTATTAAAGGGACACTGTCACCCCCCCCAGCCGTTATAAACTAAAAGAGCCACCTTGTGCAGCAGTAATGCTGCAGTCTAACAAGGTGGCTCTTTTACTTTTTGATTCATTTATTACCTCAATAAAGCGTTTTAAAAATTGGCCACACATACCAGATATTGTACCAGGAGGCGGTCCGAATCGTCCTCTATCAATCTCCCAACTGCCGTCACTCTTCTCTTCAGGGCCGATGGTACCCGCCCCCTTCGCGTTGTTGCTTCTTAAATCCGGCGCCTGCGCTGTGCGTGCCTGCCTGGGGCCGGCGCAGTGTTCTTTGTCAGTCACATCTCAGATGCCGGGTGCCTGACTGCACCCTGTTACTGAATCCCCGCCCGGCACTGTGTTATTCATTATGCACAGTGCGGGGCTGGGGTTCCTGGGAAGGCGGGGGAGCGTCAGAGATGGGAGAGCGTCCGAGATGGGGGAGCGCCTGAACAGCGCAGTGCGCATGCCCAGGAATGCCAGCCCCGCACTGTGCATAATGAATAACACAGTGCGGGGTGGGGATTCAGTAACAGGGCGGCCGCACTGCCCGCACAGGCGCAGTCAGGCACCCGGCATCTGAGATGTGACTGACAAAGAACACTGCGCAGGCCCCAGGCAGGCACGCACAGCGCAGGCCCCGGATTTAAGAAGCAACAACGCGAAGGGGGCGGGTACCATCAGCCCTGAAGAGAAGAGTGACGGCAGTTGGGGGATTCATACAGGACGCTTCGGACCGCCTCCTGGTACAATATCTGGTATGTGTGGCCAATTTTTAAAACGCTTTATTGAGGTAATAAATGAATCAAAAACTAAAAGAGCCACCTTGTTAGACTGCAGCATTACTGCTGCACAAGGTGGCTCTTTTAGTTTATAACGGCTGGGGGGGGGGGTGACAGTGGCCCTTTAAGACATCAGTATGTACCCTGAGACTTGTTGTGTATGTCTCCAATAAAGCTAATATTGTATTACATGCCCCGATAAGTTAAATTAATATTGATCTAGATATCAAAGTCTGAGTTTTGTGAATCAGTTAAGATGATGAGCCAAGAATACATTCATTAGAGGTTCGGGAAGCACATAACTACTCTTCATCTCACTGACATATTCAGGATAGAATCAGGAAGATATTGAACATAATGGAAGGACTCTGCTGACAGGATATCTGGAGGAGATTGAAAAAGTATCTGGTGTGAGGGAAATGCTGAGGTGACATTTCTTGTCATAAAACATATCTTTAGTTCTTAATTTTACTGAAGCCCCCCATATACATTAGAATAATGCAGCCAGACCAGCAGATCAACAGATTCGGCCAACTGTCTAATGTGTATGGCAGCACGGACAATTTATTGTTGTCGCAACATAGATGTTTGATTTCGTGCTGTTAATGTTATTGTCTCCCAGAGATAACCCACGGTGAAATGTGTATAATCTGTCATGGAGAACACAGGAGTGCTCGACTGCATGGGAGAACTTACCAACGTGGCTACCGGCTGAGCAATTCATCGAACCATCATTAGGCTATTAGCTATCTAATGTGTATGGCAGGCTTAAAACTGTGTTCACATGCTACACCTGAGGTGTGGCTTTTGTGGGAAAATATAAATACTGTGGCTGCAACATGTGAACACAGCCTTAAAGTCTCTAATAATTGTTATAAATGACCACAAACATGTGTTAAAGGGAACTTGTCGGCAGAAAAAAAACACTATTAACCTGCAGATATGGGGTTAGTCTGCTGGTTAACAGCGTTATTATGCTGGCCGGCGTCTGCACTTAGCCTAACGGTGTGGGGAGAGAATTAACTTTATTCTCCCAGCAGTCTTCTTGTTTCAAACAACAAAAAACTGACTGGCACATCCAAACTAGTCTGAATAGGTGCATACCAGGAGCAGCTACCTCCATATACAAAATACAAAAAAAAGGTTGCACTCTATCGTGCTAAAGCATGTAAATGTGAAATATATGAAATATGAATAGCAATACAGCTTTTGAATATTAGGAAAAAATGAATGAGACATATTGCACAAAATTTAGCCAAATAATGTCTGCCCATCAACCAACATCAAGGTGGTCTCGTAAGACTGATGGGTCCCTAACCAGTGTGAATACCTCTCTTAAGGTACCGTCACACTAGGCGATATCGCCAGCGATCCGTGACGTTGCAGCGACCTGGATAGCGATATCGCTGTATTTGACACGCAGCAGCGATCAGAATCCCGCTGTGAAATTGCTGGTCGCTGCTAGAAGGTCTGCACATTATTTGGTCGCTAGGTCGCCGTGTATCGCCGTGTTTGACAGCAAAAGCAAGGATACCAGCGATATTTTACACTGGTAACCAGGGTAAACATCGGGTTACTAAGCGCAGGGCCGCGCTTAGTAACCCGATGTTTACCCTGGTTACCAGCGTAAAAGTTAAAAAAACAAACAGTACATGCTCACCTGCGCGTCCCCCAGCCTCTGCTTCCTGACACTGACTGAGCGCCGGCCCTAAACTGAAAGTGAAAGCACAGCGGTGACGTCACCGCTGTGCTGTTAGGGCCGGAGCTCAGTCAGTGTCAGGAAGCAGACGCTGGGGGACGCGCAGGTGAGCATGTACTGTTTGTTTTTTTAACTTTTACGCTGGTAACCAGGGTAAACATCGGGTAACTAAGCGCGGCCGTGCGCTTAGCAACCCGATGCTTACCCTGGTTACCCGGGGACCTCGGCATTGTTGGTCGCTGGAGAGCGGTCTGTGTGACAGCTCTCCAGCGATCAAACAGCGACGCTGCAGCGATCGGCATCGCTGTCGCTATCGCTGCAGCGTCGCTTAATGTGACGGTACCTTTAGGCTGTTGTATGAATTCCTGGGTGAATGTGGACACCTCTCTCAGCAATGCCTGCAGTGTTCTTGTTTCAGTCACGGGGTGGTGAGGGCACGAGTTCAGTCACCGCTCTGAGAATACAGAGCAGCAGCTGTAACTGCGCCCCTGGTCCTGACTGCCAGGCGACCTTAATGCAGGGGTCGTGGTTACAGCTGCCATTGTGTATTCTCAGGGCAGTGACTGAACAAGGGCTAGGGGTGCGGTTTCAGTAATGGTAGTGACCCTTGCGCTGGTTCAGTCACCACTCTAAATATACAGAGCAGCAGCTGTAACCGCACCCATCTGCACACTGGCTCTGCATTGGAGCCTGCTGCCAGTCAGGGCCGGGAGCGCGGATACTCTGTATACACAGAACAGTGACTAAATCAGCGGCGGGGCCACCCCATGACTGACATGACATTTCTGCTTGGGAGAATAAAGTTAATTTGTGTTAGGCTACGTGCAGGCGTTGGCCAGCATAATAATGCTATTAACCTGCAGGTTAACCCCATATCTGCAGGTTAAGAGTGTTTTTTTCTAGTGATAGGTTCCCTTTAAATAGCATCTATTCATAGTTTAATGCATGGTATAAATCTACAAATAATCATCCAAATAAGAAAGAATGCTAAACAATGTACAATAGAAGCAATGACTTGAAAAGCACCTCCACACCCTCTTATAGAATAATGCACATACCGTAATTAGTTTGGCTCACGTAATTTGTGTTCTGACATGTTATATTGAAGTTCAGGATTTCCTACATGCAGAAAAGAAATGTGGGCATTTGTCCTATCAGGGGCACCTTGCATAAAATGACATCGTTATGCAGCCCTTATGCATATAGTGAGCCAGGAATACTACCCATTATCCCGTCTTTTCTTTCCATTATACGGGATGTATGCCAATGCATGTGATGTTTACCAACTTTAATGTTTACTATTTGTGGTGGGTATATTGGCTTTCTGAGACCAGCGGTCATCTGAGTGATTGTCAGAGCATAGTGCCGCAATACTCCATTCTAGGTGGGTCCAGAGCATTATTCAGGGGAAGGACTGTGACTCTTTGTTAAAGGCAGAAAACTGTACTTCAAGAAGCATTCCCACCAAAGATTTTATTCTCTTAATATATTAAAGTCATCCTAAGGCTACGTTCACATTTGCGTTGTGCGCCGCAGCGTCGGCGCCGCAGCGCACAACGCAAACGAAAACGCGGCAAAACGCACGCTAAAACGCTGCGTTTTGCGCCGCATGCGTCGTTTTTGGCCGCAAGTTGGACGCAAAAAAAATGCAACTTGAAGCGTTTCTTGCGTCCAACGCTTGCGGCCATGCGGCGCAAAACGCAGCACAACGCATGTCCATGCGCCCCCATGTTAAATATAGGGGCGCATGACGCATGCGGCGCCGCTGCGGCGCCCGACGCTGCGGCGCTGACCGCAAATGTGAACGTAGCCTTATACATATAACAATATGTGAGGTATTAGTCAATAATTTGGCCAAGATATGCAAGCTCGCAACCCGCATCAAGGGTCCTCACACAAAAAACTGCAAAACCACAAAAAAAGGACTTAAAAATCCTCCAAAAATTCAAAAACAGCAGAAAAAAGGAAGCAATGTTTACCTGCCCAGGCCTCCAAACAGAAGGAGGATGCAGTGGACCTATGTAGTTAAGCTGGCGGCAACACAGGTGCAAAAATGCCAATGAGACAACCACTGTCGACCTACCAATCCATGGAGGGGGTGGTTGCTTGCTATATTAATGCACAATAGAGGCTTGTATGCGGCGCTGTTCACATACAGGTAATCCAGCATCCAGGCTAACAGCCTATTAGTGAAACCCATACTAGTCGATCAGGCGGGCTGCCCAGTGCTATCCAAAGGCATCCCATGTAAACAGACACCTCAGGCTTGTAAACTACTTTTTAAGAGTGTACACCTTCCCCCATTAGATAAGTCAAGGTTCAATTAACACATGTTAGGGGGACCTTAGTTTACATTATAAAAGTCTAATCTGGAAATCTAATATATAAAGCTGAATGTGTGTATGTGTGTATGTGTGTATGTCCGGGATTGGCATCTGCACCGTCGCAGCTACAGCCACAAAATTTTGCACAGTCACACGTCTGGACTCCGAGAGCGTCAAAGCTATGTTGTGAGGTGAAATTTTAACCCCGCGCTTTCCAATTCACCAAACAATTTTGCCCCTATCTACATAATGGGGAAAAAATGAAAGGAAAAGTGTTGGAGGCAAATTAACAGCTGCCAGATGTGAACAAGGGGGACTTAAAGAATGAGAGCGATGGCGCCAAAGAGTATATACTGTACAGTTGCTAAGGTGGGGCCCCAACATGGGATAATCACCACACCACTACGGGGATATGAACACACACACAAAATGCGCCACACACTACCACGTGCTCGAACACATATACCACCGTCAGCGCACATTTCCCCACACATACACCAACCTCGCCACATCAAAGTCGAAACACAAAAGTCGCCGCTCAAAACTCACCACGCGCAAAACTCTCCACATGCAAAACTCGCCACATGGAAAACTCGCCACACGCAAAACTTGCACACGCGGAAAAATTGCCACATGCACAAAAGTTGCAACACATGCAAAAGTTGCCTCACACAAAACTTGCACATACTCAAAAGGCACCACACATAAAACTCGCCACGCGCAAAACTCGCCATGCGCAAAACTTGCTGCACACAACTTGCTACACTAACCTGTCACATGCAACTCGACACACAAAAAGTTGCTACACGCATGTCGCCACACAAAACTCATCTCACAAAAGTCGCTACATGCATGTCGCCACACGCAACTCAACACACACAACTTGACACACGAAACTCGCCCTAAAACACACACAAGTCTGGTATTATCCTTCAAAAATAAAAATCTGATTAATAAGCAGACAAACTACAAGAGCAACAAATGTACCATATAGGAATCCGGCAGCTGTCAGTCACATGACCAGTCTATTATGTGTATGTGTGAGCTAATATATACTGCCAGGGGGTGGGCTTCCTGTAGGCTGGGGATTTATCAGGCTGCCAATTTAGCTTACAAATACTGAGGTAAAAATACTGACCAAATAACGTGTGAATGAGGTCTAATACAGGAGGAGATGACATACAGATATATACTATATACAGGAGGAGATGACATACAGGTATATACTATATACAGGAGGAGATGACACACAGGTATATACTATACACAGGAGGAGATGACACACAGATATATACTATATACAGGAGAGATGACACACAGGTATATACTGTATACAGGGGAGATGACACACAGGCATATACTATATACAGGAGAGATGACACACAGGTATAAAGTATATACAGGAGGAGATGACATACAGGTATATACTATATATAGGAGGATATGACACACAGGTATATACTATTTACAGGGGAGATGACACACAGGTATATACTATATACAGGAGGAGATGACACACAGATATATACTATATACAGGAGAGATGACACACAGGTATATACTATATAGAGGAGGAGATGACATACAGGTACATACTACATACAGGAGGAGATTACATACAGGTATATACTATATACAGGAGGAGATGACACACAGGTATATACTATATACAGGAACAGATTACCTACAGGTATATAGTATATACAGGAGGAGAGGACATACAGGTATATGCTATGTATAGGAGGAGATGACATACAGGTATATACTATATACAGGAGGAGATGACACACAGATATATACTATATACAGGTGAGATGACACACAGGTATATACTATATACAGGAGATTACATACAGGTATATCTAATATATAAAGCTAAATGTGTGTATGTATGTATGTGTGTATGTCCGGGATTGGCATCTGCACCGTCGCAGCTACAGCCACAAAATTTTGCACAGTCACACGTCTGGACCCCGAGAGCGTCATAGGCTATGTTGTGAGGTGAAATTTTAACCCCGCGTGTTCCAATTCACCAAACAATTTTGCCCCTATCTACATAATGGGGAAAAAGTGAAGGGAAAAGTGTTGGAGGAAAATTGACAGCTGCCAGATGTGAACAATGGGGACTTAAAGAATGAGAGCGATGGCGCCAAAGAGTATATACCGTACAGTTGCTAAGGTGGGGCCCCGACATGGGATACTCACCACACACGGGGATATGAACACACACACAAAATGCGCCACACACTACCACGTGCTTGAACACATATACCACCCTCAGCACACATTTCACCACACACACACCAACCTTGCCACATAAAAGTCGAAACACAAAAGTCACCACTCAAAACTCGCCACGTGCAAAACTCGCTACATGCAAAACTCGCTATATGCAAAACTAGGCTCACGCAAAACTCGCCACACGTGCAAAACTCACCTCATGGAAAACTCACCTCATGCAAAACTTGCACACACAGAAAAATTGCCACATGTACAAAAGTTGCACCACATGCAAAAGTTGCCTCACACAAAACTTGCACATACTCAAAACGCACCACACATAAAACTCGCCACGCGCAAAACTCGCCATGCACAAATCTTGCTGCACACAACTTGCTACACTAACCTGTCACATGTAACTCGACACACAAAAAGTTGCTACACGCATGTCACCACACAAAACTCATCTCACAAAAGTCGCTACACGCATGTCGCCACACGCAACTCAACACACACAACTTGACACATGAAACTCGCCCTAAAACACACAGAAGTCTGGTATTATCCTTCAAAAATAAAAATCTGATTAATAAGCAGACAAACTACAAGAGCAACAATTGTACCATATAGGAAATACGGCAGCTGTCAGTCACATGACCTGTCTATTATGTGTATGTGTGAGCTAATATATACTGCCAGGGGGTGGGCTTCCTGTTGGCTGGGGATTTATCAGGTTGCCAATAGCAACCAATCACAGCTCAGCTTCTATTTTGCTACAGTTAATTAATCTGAGCTCTGATTGGTTAATATAGGCAACAAAGACATTCTCAGTATAACAAAGCTAATATATGTTAAGAAATGCTTCTATTAGCTTAGTTTTTGCCTTTTAATAATTACATTTCTATCTATTTGTTTTGTGGTTTTTGTGTGCAGAATAAATTTTTGTTAACACATTCTATTTTGCTAACAGCAGTCATTAACCCGGGCGAAGCCGGGTAGTACAGCTAGTAATTAAATAATTATTAAAGGAAATCTTTTGGATTATCTTTCTACACAAAGGGAAACATTTATGTGAATGCATATTTTGATTTTTTTTCTTGAGCATTGTTCAGGTCATAGTTCAGGTTTTTGTGCCTGAGCATAGTTCAGGTCAAATGTGATGTGTATAGAGAGATAACTTTCAAGAAAGTTTTCAAAATATGCTCCAAATTAAGATTTTATTCCAAGAAACACATTCCCAGTTCATAGAGAACTATTATGAATTGTACAGGTACAATTGTACAGGTGTACAGGTAAGGATATTCTGATATCAGCACTATAGAAGTTATTAAAATCAGGGTCATTAATAACTTCATTCCTTAACATTTATAATCAGAATTTCTATTCTAGCCCAAGTATGCCAGATCATAATTTAACCCAGTATAGAAATATAAAAAGCTGATAACACAGGTCAACAAAAAAAAATTTTTTTTCTGGTGTCCAAAATATTTTAATGAATTTGGGGTATTTTTGGGGTGCTGATTCTGAATATGCTATCAGTTTTGCCAGATTGGCTCAAGTTTTTGACATTTTTGGTATCTTATTTATAGCACTTGTTGGTAAATGCGACGCATCATCTCATTAATTTCTTTGGATTAGTACTTGAACTGAGCAGTTCTCAATATAGTTTTGTGTTAATTAGTGTTCTAAAAGTTTGTTCATAGCTTGATTTTTGCACTAACTTTATGTTGTTGTCTGTTTTCCAGTGAAAAGCATGAACTCATCAAGAAGAAGTTGTCTTAACGATCCAGACTCATTCTGTTACATTTGTGGTGAATACACACTGCCAAAACATAGAAGAAACATAACAGACTTCGTAAAAACAGTGTATTTTGCCTATTTTGGGGTTATGCTTGGGGACCAAGACAAGTTTTGGGCACCACACATAGTGTGCAAAGCATGTATCGAATTATTACGAAAATGGAGCAAAGGACAAAGAAAAAGCTTCAAATTTGGTGTTCCAATGGTGTGGAGAGAGCCAAAAAATCATCATGATGACTGTTATTTCTGTGCAGTGCAAGTGCAAGGATTCAATAAGCATAAGAAACGAAAATGGGAGTAACATGGAATCTGCAAGAAGGCCTGTCCCTCATTGTGAAGATGTGCCTGTACCTGTGTTTACCATAAATAACAGTCATCATGATGATTTTTTGGCTCTCTCCACACCATTGGAACACCAAATTTGAAGCTTTTTCTTTGTCCTTTGCTCCATTTTCGTAATAATTTGATACATGCTTTGCACACTATGTGTGGTGCCCAAAACATGTCTTGGTCCCCAAGCATAACCCCAAAATAGGCAAAATACACTTTTTTTACGAAGTCTGTTATGTTTCTTCTATGTTTTGGCAGTGTGTATTCACCACAAATGTAACAGAATGAGTCTGGATCGTTAAGACAACTTCTTCTTGATGAGTTCATGCTTTTCACTGGAAAACAGACAACAACATAAAGTTAGTGCAAAAATCAAGCTATGAACAAACTTTTAGAACACTAATTAACACAAAACTATATTGAGAACTGCTCAGTTCAAGTACTAATCCAAAGAAATTAATGAGATGATGCGTCGCATTTATCAACAAGTGCTATAAATAAGATACCAAAAATCTCAAAAACTTGAGCCAATCTGGCAAAACTGATGACATATTCAGAATCAGCACCCCAAAAATACCCTAAATTCGATGAAATATCTTTGGCACCAAAAATGCTGTTGACCAGTGTAATCATTATTGTAATTGGAAGGAGTGCAGTTTTCCAAACATGATTTTAACAGATTTGATCAAAATATTTAATTTACATTAACCCATTTATTGACATATAATGTACTGGTCACATTCTGGCTCCCTGACTTTAATGTGGGCTTGTAAGCTCAGCCTGCATCTTTCCGGAAGATGATAGCTAAATTATTCAGCCACCAAGTGCCTCTAACAGCTGCAGGTGGAGCGGACTGCTAACTTGTGAAATGCCACTGTCAATCTGTGACAGTGGCATTTAATGCAGAAGGCATGCTATGAACCAATTTGTGTGCCTATGACGTAATTGCATGGCACAGATGGGTTATCATGATGGTCATGGGTTTGCTGAAGACTCTAATGCCTGTCATGACAGTACTCTTGTGAAAGCCAGGCAGCTGGCATTCATAGCTGACTATAGTAGATTCAGAGAGAATCACAGACGTCCTCCAAATACCAGAGAGGAAGATAGCCAACTGCTATAACTCCAAGCCTCAACAGGGAACTGGAAATGGAAATATCACAGGCAACTCCCAGCAGCAAGCTGGGATACACACCCCGGTCCAGGTGTGTCAACTAGAGCCGTTGGAAGGCTGCCACTGGCTCCTAGATTCAGAAGGTCCAGGCAGAAGTCTGCAAAGCAAACTGCTGAGACCTTCTGCAGCCAGATGCAGATCGGTGGTCTGCAGCCTCTGACACGCCCATGACACCCAGGTTCTGACCTCCACTGTACAAGGTATGATAATCCATAAGATGTTATAGCTGCAGGATAATATTGAGTGCCCATGAAGCCATGCAAAAAGGTATTAACCCGCTCTCTGATGCTTCTGTTGTGTGGTAAATGATGTCAAGCAAAGTTTCATTGCAAACTGTGAATAGAATCTCAAAGTATTTGAATTCCCATGAAACCAGGAATTTTAGGTAATCTGACTCAAACTCAATCCTCCATGGATCAATTTACTCATCTCTAATGGTTACCATTCTAACTTTGCTCTTTCACTGAACTGCAACTCACTGTTACCCCTGGTTCAAGTAGGAATAAAACACAATGTTTTTTTTGGACATAGACTTGAATTTGTTATTGCTTATACTTGCAAGCAAGACAAGAAAAGGTACAGTTAACTTAATAGTGGGAATTATTTGATCCTTTATAGTTACACATAAAACATATACAGGAACCAACTGGGTCACAAAGCAATCATCCAATGATTCAATAAGCAAGACAAGGTCAAAAACAGGGCCTGGTCATACACAGAAGTCAGGCAGGTGGAGGACAAAACAGGGAAGGAGACAGAAAGCAGACTAGGAGGAAGCCAGGGTTAAACAATGCTCAGAACAGTGGGAAAAAGAGAAGTCCTACAGTCCAGATGTCAGCAACAAGTATTCAGAAAGACAGCTGTTGTCATAACAGTATGCCAGGCCCAAAAGAAAATGTTTATTGCATCGCAGAAGCGGGATTAAAAAGAAGTTCTGAGTGTTTTTTTTTTTTTTGTGTTGCTGCAGTTTGCCTAGCTTCTTCCATCCCCTTTTTTCTCTGAGTGGCTGGAGCTCTGCTGCAGATATGAATGTCCAGACTCTGACTTCTAGTGTGGATCAGCTTGCTGCTAGGGTGCAAAGCATTCAGGATTTTGTTATCCATAACCCTATGTCTGAACCAAAAATATCTATTCCTGAGCCGTTTTTTGGAGATAGATCTAAGTTCCTGAATTTTAGGAATAATTGCAAATTGTTTCTGTCTCTGAAACCTCGTTCCTCTGGTGATTCCGCTCAGCAAGTTAAGATTGTTATTTCCTTCTTGCGCGGCGACCCTCAAGATTGGGCCTTCTCTCTGGCGCCAGGAGATCCTGCATTGGTGAATGTTGATGTGTTTTTCCTGGCACTTGGTTTGCTTTATGAGGAGCCTAATCTTGAAAATCAGGCTGAAAAGATGTTGCTGGCTATCTCTCAGGGTCAGGACGAAGCTGAGGTATATTGTCAAAAATTTCGGAAATGGTCCGTGCTTACTCAATGGAATGAGTGTGCACTGGCCACAAATTTCAGAAATGGTCTTTCTGAAGCCATTAAAGATGTGATGGTGGGGTTTCCTATCCCTACAGGTCTGAATGATTCAATGGCTCTGGCCATTCAAATTGATCGACGTTTGCGGGAGCGCAAATCTGTTAATCCTTTGGTGGTGCTGTCTGAACGGTCACCTGATTCTATGCAATGTGACAGAATTCTGACCAGAGCCGAGCGACAAAATCATAGACGTCAAAATGGGTTGTGTTTCTACTGTGGTGATTCAACACATGTTATCTCAGCATGCTCTAAACGCTTAAAAAAAATGTTAATCCTGTCGCCATTGGTACTTTTCAGCCTAAGTTTATTTTGTCCGTGACTTTAATTTGTTCATTATCTTCTTACTCAGTTATGGCTTTTGTGGATTCTGGTGCTGCTTTAAGTCTGATGGATTTGTCATTTGCCAAGCGCTGCGGTTTTGTCCTGGAGCCTTTGGAAAATCCTATTCCTCTTAGAGGAATTGATTCTACGCCATTGGCAGAGAATAAACCTCAGTATTGGACGCAAGTGACCATGTGCATGACTCCTGTACATCAGGAGGTGAATCGTTTTCTGGTACTGCATAAAATGCATGATGTTGTCGTTTTGGGTCTGCCATGGTTACAGGCCCATAATCCAGTTTTAGATTGGAAAGCTATGACTGTGTCTAGTTGGGGGTGTCAGGGGATTCATGGCGATTCTCCATTAGTGTCTATTGCTTCTTCTACTCCTTCTGAGATCCCTGAGTTTTTGTCAGACTTTCAGGATGTATTTAATGAGGCCAGGTCCAGTGCCCTTCCTCCTCATAGGGACTGTGATTGTGCTATAGATTTGATTCCTGGTAGTAAATTTCCTAAGGGATGACTCTTTAATTTATCTGTGCCAGAGCATGCCACGATGCGGAGTTATATAAAGTCTTTGGAGAAGGGACATATTCGCCCATCCTCTTCTCCTCTTGGTGCAGGATTCTTTTTTGTGGGCAAGAAAGACGGGTCTTTGAGACCTTGTATAGATTATCGTCTTCTGAATAAGATCACGGTTAAATTTCAGTATCCTTTGCCATTGTTGTTTGATTTGTTTGCTCGGATTAAGGGATCCAGTTGGTTCACCAAGATAGATCTTCGTGGTGCGTATAACCTTGTGCGCATAAAGCAGGGAGATGAATGGAAAACGGCATTTAATACGCCCGAGGGTCATTTTGAGTACCTGGTGATGCCTTTTGGATTATCTAATGCCCCTTCTGTGTTTCAGTCCTTCATGCATGACATCTTCCGGAAATATCTGGATAAATTTATGATTATTTATCTGGATGATATTTTGGTTTTTTCTGATGATTGGGAGTCCCATGTGAACCAGGTCAGGATGGTGTTTCAGGTTCTGCGGGAGAATGCTCTATTTGTGAAGGGCTCAAAATGTATCTTTGGGGTACAGAAGGTTTCTTTTTTGGGTTTTATTTTTTCCCCTTCTACTGTGGAGATGGACCCAGTCAAGGTCCGTGCCATTCATGACTGGACTCAGCCCACGTCTGTTAAGAGCCTGCAGAAGTTCTTGGGCTTTGCTAATTTTCACCGTTGGTTTATCGCTAATTTTTCCAGCGTGGTTAAACCCTTGACGGATATGACCAAGAAGGGTTCTGATGTTGCTAATTGGTCTCCTGCGGCCGTGGAGGCCTTTCGGGAGCTGAAGCGTCGGTTTACTTCAGCGCCAGTCTTGTGCCAGCCGGATGTCTCTCTTCCCTTCCAGGTTGAAGTTGATGCTTCTGAGATTGGTGCAGGGGCCGTTTTGTCGCAAAAAGTTCTGATGGCTCCGTGATGAAGCCATGCGCCTTCTTTTCTAGAAAATTTTCGCCTGCTGAGCGGAACTATGATGTTGGTAATCGGGAGTTGTTGGCTATGAAGTGGGCATTTGAGGAGTGGCGACATTGGCTCGAGGGAGCTAGACATCGTGTGGTGGTCTTGACTGATCATAAAAATCTGATTTACCTCGAGTCTGCCAAGCGCCTGAATCCTAGACAGGCTCGTTGGTCGTTGTTTTTCTCCCGTTTTGACTTTGTGGTCTCGTACCTGCCTGGTTCGAAGAACGTGAAGGCTGATGCACTTTCTAGGAGTTTTGTGCCTGACTCTCCGAGAGTCTCGGAGCCGGCTGGTATTCTCAGAGAGGGAGTGATTTTGTCTGCCATTTCCCCAGATTTGCGACGAGTGCTGCAGAAATTTCAGGCTGATAGGCCTGATCGTTGCCCACCAGAGAGACTGTTTGTCCCTGACAGATGGACCAGCAGAGTTATTTCTGAGGTTCATTCTTCGGTGTTGGCGGGACATCCTGGGATTTTCGGTACTAGAGATTTGGTGGCTAGGTCCTTTTGGTGGCCTTCCTTGTCGTGGGATGTGCGTTCTTTTGTGCAGTCCTGTGGGATTTGTGCTCAGGCTAAGCCTTGCTGTTCTCGTGCCTGCGGGTTGCTTTTGCCCTTGCCTATCCCGAAGAGGCCTTGGACGCACATTTCCATGGATTTCATTTCAGATCTTCCGGTATCTCGGAAGATGTCTGTCATCTGGGTGGTGTGCGATCGTTTTTCTAAAATGGTCCATTTGGTGTCCTTGCCTAAGTTGCCTTCCTCCTCTGATTTGGTTCCTTTGTTCTTTCAGAATGTGGTTCGTTTGCACGGCATCCCTGAGAATATTGTGTCTGACAGAGGATCCCAGTTTGTGTCCAGATTCTGGCGATCCTTTTGTGCTAAGATGGGTATTGATTTGTCTTTTTCGTCGGCTTTTCATCCTCAGACTAATGGCCAGACCGAGCGAACTAATCAGACGTTGGAGACTTATTTGAGATGTTTTGTTTCTGCTGATCAGGACGACTGGGTTACCTTTTTGCCACTGGCCGAGTTTGCCCTTAATAATCGGGCTAGTTCTGCCACTTTGGTTTCACCCTTTTTCTGCAACTCTGGTTTTCATCCTCGTTTCTCCTCGGGCCAGGTTGAACCTTCTGACTGTCCTGGGGTTGATTCTGTGGTGGATAGGTTGCAGCGGATTTGGAACCATGTGGTGGACAATTTGAAATTGTCACAAGACAAGGCCCAGCGTTTTGCCAACCGCCGCCGCGGTGTGGGTCCCCGACTTCGTGTTGGGGATTTGGTTTGGTTGTCTTCTCGGCATGTTCCTTTGAAAGTCTCCTCTCCTAAGTTCAAGCCTCGCTTTATCGGTCCTTATAAGATTTTGGAAATCCTTAACCTGGTGTCTTTTCGCTTGGACCTTCCAGCGTCATTTGCTATTCATAATGTGTTCCATAGGTCCTTGTTGCGGGGGTACGTGGTGCCTATGGTTCCTGCTGTTGAGCCTCCTGCCCCGGTTTTGGTTGAGGGCGAGTTGGAGTACGTGGTGGAGAAGATTCTGGATTCTCGTATCTCTAGACGGAGACTCCAGTATTTAGTTAAGTGGAAAGGCTATGGTCAGGAGGATAATTCCTGGGTTGTCGCCTCTGATGTTCTTGCGGCTGATTTGGTTCATGCCTTTCACGCTGCTCATCCTGATCGCCCTGGGGGTCTTGGTGAGGGTTCGGTGACCCCTCCTCAAGGGGGGGTACTGTTTTGAACTGTGTTTCTGGGCTCCCTCTGGTGGTCACTAACGGTATTGTGTTAGGCATGTCTTGTTGCAGGCCTGAGCTCCAGCTGTGTCGTTAAGCAGCGGGTGTTCCCTATTTAAGTCTCCTCTGGACTCAGTCTCTTGCCTGGCATCGTTGTATCCAGACCTATATGGTCTCCTCCGGATTCCTTTCAGTCTGTCTCATGCAAGAAAAGCTAAGTCCGTTTTGAATAATTTGGATCGTTTGCATTTTTCTGTGTTTTTGTCCAGCTTGCTTAATATTGGATTTTCTGGCTCGCTGGAAGCTCTAGGGGGCTGATATTCTCCCTCCGCACCGTCAGTCGGTGTGGGGGTTCTTGAATGTTCAGCGTGGATGTTTTTGTAGGGTTTTCTGCTGACCGCATAGTCCACTATCTATTTTCTGCCTATCTAGACTAGTGGGCCTCACTTTGCTGTATCTAGTTCATCTCTACGTTTGTGTTTTCCTCTTGCCTCACCGTTATTATTTGTTGGGGGCTTTCTTTATCTTTGGGGTTCAATTTCTCTGGAGGCAAGTGAGGTCTTATTTTCCCTCTAGGGGTAGTCAGTTCTCCGGCTGGCTCGAGACGTCTAGAACCAACGTAGGCATGTTCACCGGCTGCTTCTAGTTGTGTGTGTTAGGATCAGGTATGCGGTTAGCCCAGTTTCCACCTCCCTAGAGCAGTATTTATGTTTTTGCTATCTTGCCGGAATATCAGAGATCCTCTACCACTGGGATCATAACAGACAGCTTGCTTCAATTTACCATCCAGAAGCATGGTAACCAGTCAGGAGAGAAGGAAGAATCATTGTCACTATCACAAAATAGAACTTAGTAGCCTATAGAAATAACTGGTACAGGCTAAGAGGTTAATTTAGAGCTCTCAGACAATCAGACCTACTGATTAGCCCACCAGCTGAGCACTCTGATGTCTCATTACAGCTTATCCACCAGCCCCACAATGGACTCTATTGCGGGGGCCAAGTTGTAGGACCTTGCTACTATTAAGGTACCATCACACTAAGCGACTTTGCAGCGAGAATGACGACGATCTGTGACGTTGCAGCGTCCTGGATAGCGATCTCATTGTGTTTGACATGCAGCAGCGATCTGGATCCCGCTGTGATATCGCTAGTCGGAGCTAGAAGTCCAGAACTTTATTTCGTCGCTGATCACCCGCTGTCATCGCTGGATCGGTGTGTGTGACACCGATCCAGCGATGTGTTCACTTGTAACCAGGGTAAATATCGGGTATCGGGTTACCATTGTAAAAGTAAAAAAAAAACACTACATACTCACCTTCTGATGTCTGTCACGTCCCCCGCCGGCGGCTTCCCTGCACTGAATGTGTCAGCGCCGGCCGGCCGTAAAGCAGAGCACAGCGGTGATGTCACCGCTGATGCCGGCGCTGACACATTCAGTCAGTGCAGGAAGCTCTCGGCAGCAGCGCGTAACCCTGTGGACGCCGGGGGACGTGACAGACATCAGAAGGTGAGTATGTAGTGTTTTTTTTTTACTTTTACAATGGTAACCAGGGTAAATATCGGGTTACTAAGCGCGGCCCTGCGCTTAGTAACCCGATGTTTACCCTGGTTACCCGGGTGCTGCAGGGGGACTTCGGCATCGTTGAAGACAGTTTCAATGATGCCGAAGTCATTCCCCTGATCGTTGGTCGCTGGAGAGAGCTGTCTGTGTGACAGCTCCCCAGCGACCACACAACGACTTACCAACGATCGCATCGCTGGTCGTGATCGTTGGTAAGTCGTTTAGTGTAACGGTACCCTTAGACTGCCCCGTTCATGTAAATTTGTAATGTCAACATTTTCCATCCAGGTCATTAACCCCTTTTATAGATAATGTAGACCTCTCCTCAGGGTAATATTAGCAGTTTTGCACACAGTGGACTTTTAAGATAATAGATTTTTTAAGGTCTTGAACCGTAATCACTTAAATCTCCATCTTCTTTCAATTTTATGAATATGAGATTAATCTACAGTATATACACAGTTTTAGCAACTATGCAAATCACACAGATTTCACAAAGATCAAGGTACTTTTTGTAGCATTTATGTTTTTTTAACACATTTAAGTGATTTTGTTTGTTAAAAATAACAACATAATGCAAAATACATTTCTTATCCATGCAGAAACACCAAAACTGCCACCATATGTTAAAAATGGAAAGAATTTAGCTAGAATTATTTCAAACTGTATATATTTTCAACTTCTATTAAATTAAACAATAAGATTTTTAATACATTTGACATTTGCAGATCCTTTGTATTTGTATTATCATCCTCGATAATGTCTCACTGTGTAAACAAATAACATTTTGTTTCTCCATACCCCCTGGCTTTATGGACCATTTAAATGATTCAACTATCAGCAAATGAGCTTTCATAAGAATTCTCCTTCCCAATAATATGCCTGCTAATTCATTGGGCAATTGGATCATTCATGTGGGCCATTAAATTGTCATTGGTAACAAATACATGAAGTGTGGAGCATTTAACTCTAGTTAATATTTCAAAAACTTCTGTGCTGTGTAATATATCATCAATGCTTATTTAAGCTGCACAAATCGGCTGTGGACTCAGGTCATGTGAACATGATAATATTATTACAGGTTATTCTGCACTTCTATTTTGCTTCCAGCTTATGATTGGTCAGTGTCATAAAGGTGCAGAAGTATACTCCCCCTGTAATAAATATCCAATAAGATCCACTTGGCTTAACTAAAGTTAATACATTAGGTGCCAAACATTTGATTACTAATATATCTGCGGCAGTGAAGCAAAAAAATGTTTTATTCTGCTCTGCAGCCACTATTACATTATGTGTTCAATTCAATATGAAAAATTTGGTGGAAGGCCCTAGCCAGCAGTGTCTGAATTCCATGACTATATGTTGAAATCAGAATTGGGGCAATGAAGCTGTGCAGCTCTCCAGATTACCAGTTTTATTGTACCATATAAAAGTAATTTATTTGGATTTTGCTTTCTTGTACAATCAAGATACTAAAATATTACATATTAGGAGATAGAAACTGGATAAGAAACCCAACTTTATGTGTGCATTTATGTTAAAGCTGGCAGACATTAGTGTCTCCTGTATCTATTATATGCAATAGAGTAATTTAACCTTATGGAACTGATATCAATTTAGAAGGCAAGATAAATCATTTGTCTCTTATTTAATACTTTATTAATAGTCAGCAAATCATGTAATGTGAATGGAACTACACAGTGATTACGCATTTTGGCATAATTTCCAAACTGCCATTTTGAATATATTTGAGAAAAGCTGATATACTGCAGCAAAGCTTGTAATCAAAGGAAGGTGAATCTTTCACTTTCTGGGATGGCAATGTCAGATTCATGATGGGAAATCTCACTGCAGAAGAACACATATGTTCCACGGCTCTAGAGGATTAAATGAAGTTAGAATACAAATGTTATAAAGATTTAAAAGATGTGACATAAGAAAAATAATTGCGACATCCATCTTTGATATGACCATTTGGACATTAAATACAATTTAATGGTGAAATTGTGACAAGTTGCTTTTGATTAATGAATGCAGGCAAGATTTAGATAAATGTGGAAATCTGAATCATTTTGTTTAGGTAAAGACGA
Organism: Ranitomeya variabilis; assembly: GCF_051348905.1. NCBI lineage: Eukaryota > Metazoa > Chordata > Amphibia > Anura > Dendrobatidae > Ranitomeya > Ranitomeya variabilis. The sequence continues at coordinate 327,338,966 of NC_135236.1, forward strand.
TAAAGTATGCTCATTTATTTCAACACAGGGGTCCCCAACCTGTAGGTCAGGAGCCACATGTGTTACACGAATCCATAGTGTGTGGTGCGTGACTGCCTGACAGCTTTTTGCATTAGTACCATGTCTAGAAAACAGGTATGAAGGGCAGGCCTCCAAATGGTGAGTTTTGTGAGTACACCATTACAAAAGGGCAGATCTGGATACGCATACTGTATGTAAGATGTCCAAGCAAGGTAGTAGTGGGCGAGCTTCTGTTCCAACTCTCTTTAGCATCCTATAGACAACATGTGTCCCAATCTCGGTGTACTGCTGCGTGTGGGGTGCATCTCAATTACTACAGAGCTGCAGGCCTCTTCTGACTACAGGAATCCCTCTTCAGTAACCATTGCATCAATTGATCCAGGAGGCAGAAGGTTCATAAAAAATACCACTCAAATATGAATCCCACTTGCCACTGCCTTAGGACAAGTGGAACAAGCCGGGCAAAGTGCCAGAATTGGCGCATTTAATAGATGTGCCTTTTCTGGGGTGGCTGGGGGCTGCTATTTTTAGGCTGAGAGAGGCAATATCCATGACTCCTTACCTGTCATGAATCCCCAATGGCTAGGGATAGCACAGGATAAGCAAAGTATAATAAATATCGGACGAGCTCTAGGGTGATGGAACCTGGGCTGACCGCTGCCCTACGCCTGACAAACGCAACAAGAGATAGCCAGGGAGCGTGCCTACGTTGGTTCTAGACGCCACGCACCAGCCTAAGAGCTAACTAGTACTGCAGAGAAAACAAAGACCTCACTTGCCTCCAGAGGAATTAACCCCAAAGATATAGTTGCCCCCCACATGTATTGACGGTGAAATGAGAGGAAGGCACACACATAGAGATGATGTATATAGCTTTAGCAAATAGAGGCCCGCTGAAAACTAGAAAGCAGAATGACACAAAAGGGGACTGAGCGGTCAGCAAAAAACCCTAATCAAAAAAACCATCCTGAGATTACAAGAACCCATGTGCCAACTCATGGCACATGGGGAGAACCTCAGTCCACTAGAGCAACCAGCTAACAAAGAGACATTCTAAGCAAGCTGGACAAAAAACCAAACAACTGAAAATCAGCACTTAGCTTATCCTGAAAGATCTGGGAGCAGGTAGGCAGGAACCAAACAGAGCACATCTGAACACATTGATAGCCAGCAAGGGAAATGACAGAAAGGCCAGGTAAAATAGGAAACACCCAGCCTCTGATGGACAGATGGAAACCAAAGGCCGCAACCCACCAAAGTCACCCAGTACCAGCAGTAACCACCAGAGGGAGCCCGCAAACAGAATCCACAACAGTACCCCCCCCTTGAGGAGGGGTCACCGAACCCTCACGAGAACCCCCAGGGCGATCAGGGTGAGCTCTATGGAAGGCGCGGACCAAATCAGTCGCATGAACATCGGAGGCGACCACCCAGGAATTGTCCTCCTGACCATAACCCTTCCACTTAACCAAATACTGGAGTTTGCGTCTGGAAACACGAGAATCCAAGATCTTTTCAACAACATACTCCAATTCTCCCTCCACCAGCACCGGAGCAGGAGGCTCGACCGAAGGAACAACAGGCACCTCATACCTCCGCAACAACGACCGATGGAACACATTATGAATAGCGAACGATGCTGGGAGATCCAAACGGAAAGATACAGGGTTAAGAATCTCCGAGATCCTATAAGGACCGATGAACCGAGGCTTGAACTTAGGAGAAGAGACCTTCATAGGGACAAAACGAGAAGACAACCACACCAAGTCCCCAACAAGAAGTCGGGGACCCACGCGGCGACGGCGATTAGCAAACTGCTGAGTCTTCTCCTGAGATAACTTCAAATTGTCCACCACCTGATTCCAAATGTGATGTAGCCTGTCCACCACCACGTCCACTCCAGGACAATCCGAAGACTCCACCTGACCAGAGGAAAAACGAGGATGAAACCCCGAATTACAAAAAAAAGGAGAGACCAACGTGGCCGAACTAGCCCGATTATTAAGAGCAAATTCGGCCAGTGGCAAAAAAGCAACCCAGTCATCCTGATCAGCAGAAACAAAACACCTCAAATAAGTTTCCAAGGTCTGATTAGTTCGCTCCGTCTAGCCATTCGTCTGAGGATGGAATGCAGACGAGAAAGACAAATCAATGCCCATCTTGGCACAAAACGTCCGCCAAAATCTAGACACAAACTGGGATCCCCTGTCAGAAACGATATTCTCCGGAATCCCATGCAAACGAACCACGTTCTGAAAAAACAAAGGAACCAACTCAGAGGAGGAGGGCAACTTAGGCAAGGGCACCAAATGAACCATCTTAGAAAAGCGGTCACACACAACCCAGATAACGGACATTTTCTGTGAAACCGGGAGATCAGAAATAAAATCCATGGAAATGTGCGTCCAAGGCCTCTTCGGGATGGGCAAGGATAACAACAACCCACTAGCCCGTGAACAGCAAGGCTTAGCTCGAGCACACACTTCACAAGACTGCACAAAGGTACGCACATCCCTAGACAAGGAAGGCCACCAAAAAGACCTGGCCACCAAGTCTCTTGTACCAAATATTCCAGGATGACCAGCCAACACAGAAGAATGGACCTCGGAGATGACTCTACTGGTCCAATCATCCGGAACAAACAGTCTTTCTGGTGGACATCGATCCGGTTTATCCACCTGAAACTCCTGCAATGCGCGTCGCAAGTCTGGGGATACGGCGGACAATATTACCCCATCCCTAAGGATACCAGCAGGCCCAGTGTCTCCATGAGAGTCAGGCACAAAACACCTGGAAAGAGCATCTGCCTTCACATTCTTTGAACCTGGCAGGTATGAAACCACGAAATTGAAACGAGAAAAAAATAACGACCAACGAGCCTGTCTAGGATTCAAACGCCTGGCAGACTCAAGGTAAATGAGATTCTTGTGATCAGTCAAGACCACCACGCGATGTTTAGCACCCTCAAGCCAATGACGCCACTCCTCAAATGCCCACTTCATGGCCAAAAGCTCCCGATTACCCACATCATAATTGCGCTCGGCGGGTGAGAATTTTCTAGAGAAGAAAGCACATGGCTTCATCACCGAGCCATTAGAACTTCTCTGTGACAAAACCGCCCCCGCTCCAATCTCGGAAGCATCAACCTCCACCTGGAAAGGAAGTGAAACATCTGGTTGACACAACACAGGAGCAGAAGAAAACTGGCGCTTAAGTTCCCGAAAGGCCTCCACGGCCGCAGGAGACCAATCAGCAACATCAGCACCCTTTTTAGTCAAATCAGTCAAAGGTTTAACAATACTGGAAAAATTAGCAATGAACCGACGATAAAAATTAGCAAACCCCAAGAACTTCTGAAGGCTCTTAACAGATGTAGGTTGTGTCCAGTCACAAATAGCCTGAACCTTAACGGGATCCATCTCAATAGTAGAAGGAGAAAAAATGTACCCCAAAAAAGAAATCTTCTGGACTCCGAAGAGACACTTTGAGCCCTTCACAAACAGAGAATTGGCCCGCAAAACCTGAAACACCTTCCTGACCTGTAGAACATGAGACTCCCAGTCATCAGAAAACACCAAAATATCATCCAAATACACAATCATAAATTATCCAGATATTCACGGAAAATATTGTGCATAAAGGACTGAAAGACTGACGGAGCATTGGAGAGTCCAAAAGGCATTACCAAATACTCAAAATGGCCCTCAGGCGTATTAAATGCGGTTTTCCACTCATCACCCTGTTTTATCCGCACCAGATTATACGCACCACGAAGATCTATTTTAGTGAACCACCTAGCCCCCTTAATGCGAGCAAACAAATCAGTAAATAATGGCAATGGATACTGGTATTTGACTGTAATCTTATTCAGAAGGCGATAATCTATACAAGGCCTCAGGGAACCATCTTTTTTTGCCACGAAAAAAAAACCTGCTCCCAGAGGGGACGAAGATGGACGAATATGTCCCTTTTCCAAGGACTCCTTAATATAATTCCGCATAGCAGTATGCTCTGGCAGTGACAGATTAAATAAACGACCCTTAGGGAACTTACTGCCAGGAATCAATTCTATAGCACAGTCACACTCTCTATGGGGAGGGAGCGAATTGAGCTTAGGCTCCTCAAAAACATCCCTATAATCCGACAAAAACGCAGGGATCTCCGAAGGAGTAGATGAAGCGATAGAAATCGGAGGTGCCTCATCATGAACCCCCTGACATCCCCAGCTTAGCACAGACATTGTTTTCCAGTCCAGGACAGGATTATGAGTTTGTAACCATGGCAGACCAAGCACTAGTACATCATGTAAATTATACAGTACAAGGAAGCGAATCACCTCCTGATGAACGGGAGTCATGCGCATGGTCACTTGTGTCCAATACTGCGGTTTATTCATAGCCAATGGTGTAGAATCAATTCCTTTCAGAGGAATAGGAACTTCCAGAGGCTCTAGACTAAAACCGCAGCGTTTAGCAAATGACCAATCCATAAGACTCAGGGCAGCGCCTGAATCCACATAGGCATCGACGGAAATGGAAGACAGTGAAAAAATCAGAGTCACAGACAAAATGAACTTAGACTGCAGAGTATCAATGGCAAAAGATTTATCAACCCTTTTTGTGCGTTTAGAGCATGCTGATATAACATGAGCTGAATCACCACAATAAAAACACAAACCATTTTTCCGCCTATAATTTTGCCGTTCACTTCTGGACTGAATTCTATCACATTGCATAGTCTCAGGTGCCTGTTCAGAAGACACCGCCAACTGGTGCACGGGTTTGCGCTCCCGTAAACGCCGATCAATCTGAATGGCCATAGCCATAGACTCATTCAGACCTGTAGGCGCAGGGAACCCCACCATAATATCCTTAATGGCCTCAGAAAGACCATTTCTGAAGTTTGCAGCCAGGGCGCACTCATTCCACTGAGTAAGCACCGACCATTTCCGAAATTTCTGACAATATATTTCCGCTTCATCATGCCCCTGAGAGAGGGCTAATAAAGCCTTTTCAGCCTGAATCTCTAGGTTAGGTTCCTCATAGAGCAATCCCAATGCCAGAAAAAATGCATCCACACTGAGCAATGCAGGATCCCCTGGTGCCAATGCAAATGCCCAATTCTGAGGGTCGCCCCGTAGGAACGATATAACAATCCTGACCTGTTGAGCAGGGTCTCCAGAGGAGCGAGATTTCAAAGAGAGAAACAATTTACAATTGTTCCTGAAATTCAGGAAGGTAGATCTATCTCCAGAAAAAAACTCTGGAATAGGAATTCTAGGTTCAGACATGGGAGTGTGAACAACGAAATCCTGTATGTTTTGAACCTTTGCCGCGAGATTACTCAGGCTGGAAGCCAAACTCTGGACATCCATGATAAACAGCTAAGATCAGAGCCATTCAAGGGTTAAGAGGAGGTAAGAAGCAGCTAGACAGCAATTAAGGGCTAGGCAGCAAAACTCTGAAGGAAAAAAAAAAAATTTTCCCTTGAACACTTCTTTTTCTCCTGCTTCAGCCCAAACAATTAACACTTTGTGGGCCGGCTATACTGTCATGAATCCCCAATGGCTAGGGATAGCACAGGATAAGCAAAGTATAATAAATATCGGACGAGCTCTAGGGTGATGGAACCTGGGCTGACCGCTGCCCTACGCCTGACAAACGCAACTAGAGATAGCCAGGGAGCGTGCCTACGTTGGTTCTAGATGCCACGCACCAGCCTAAGAGCTAACTAGTACTGCAGAGAAAACAAAGACCTCACTTGCCTCCAGAGGAATTAACCCCAAAGATATAGTTGCCCCCCACATGTATTGACGGTGAAATGAGAGGAAGGCACACACATAGAGATGATGTATATAGCTTTAGCAAATAGAGGCCCGCTGAAAACTAGAAAGCAGAATGACACAAAAGGGGACTGAGCGGTCAGCAAAAAACCCTAATCAAAAAAACCATCCTGAGATTACAAGAACCCATGTGCCAACTCATGGCACATGGGGAGAACCTCAGTCCACTAGAGCAACCAGCTAACAAAGAGACATTCTAAGCAAGCTGGACAAAAAACCAAACAACTGAAAATCAGCACTTAGCTTATCCTGAAAGATCTGGGAGCAGGTAGGCAGGAACCAAACAGAGCACATCTGAACACATTGATAGCCGGCAAGGGAAATGACAGAAAGGCCAGGTAAAATAGGAAACACCCAGCCTCTGATGGACAGATGGAAACCAAAGGCCGCAACCCACCAAAGTCACCCAGTACCAGCAGTAACCACCAGAGGGAGCCCGCAAACAGAATCCACAACACTTACCTGCCGGAGAATACCAGCCCCCAGCTGCCTGATTTAGCTTGACTGGTTGTCAAAAATGGAGGGGACCCATGCTGTTTTTTTAGTTATTTAGACCCCTCTTTTCTTGATAACCAGCCATGATAAATCTGACAACTTATGATTGCAGCCCTCAGCTGTCACTTTGCAATGCTATTTATCAAACATAGAAAGACCCCACGTCAATTTTTTTATTTTTTTTTATTTATAGTGCAGGCGCCGACTAATGAATACTCCCATCAGCTGTGCCTGCTCTCACTGTTCCTAGTGGCAGCAGGCATATGCTGATGGAAGTAGTACTCTTCATCAGCCCATGTTTTTGTGACCGTTGGTAAATTTTTTACCGCTGTTCACATCTGCTGGCTCATGCTATCATGTGACACGTGGGAACCGCAGCTCTCCAATTGCCAGTAATAATCTTACCACCAATCAGAGGCAGTGTTTGCCATGCTGTCATGCAGATGACAGCATGGCAAACAACGGATGTTCAGGGCCCCCAATCATCTGAATGGGGTTCGGGTATGGGTTGGGTACTGTTCTAGCATCCAAACCAAACTTTTTTTAACTCTTGAGCCAAACTCGTCAGACCTGAACCTCCAGGGGTATGCCCATCACTGTTCATGAGTACCAGTTTAATGTGTAAAGATGGAAATATAATGTTTTTCTGTCAACAAATGGCTTATGTAGAATGTCTTGATTACCAGCTTTGAGGTCTGACCTTAAAACCCAATTCCTCTCCACACAATGCTTCTCACGAGTTCTACTGTTCCACATGCACAGAAAACAAGGATACTTGCTGACCAAGAAGCATACCATTTTAACGTCAACACTGATGATCCAATTCTGTTTGTGATATTGCGACAACTCAATGATTCTTTTGATTTCTCCATGTTCTTCACAAAGAGAAACTGAATAGCCAGTTTCGACTGCACCAAATAAATTGCCATTGTGGTACACACAGTTTAAGCTCTGCTCTGAGCTGTTGAACAGTAGCCATTCATTTGATTTACAGACTGAAATTCTAAATTCCTCAATTAAGCCTTGTATGCTATGGCAATACACAAAGCCACTGTCACTTATAAAGTATTAACTTCTGTTGGAAAGCACTGCAGGCATACTGACCTGTGCAACGGTCATTGTGCAAGGGGTAGATGAAGGAGGTGAGCTGTGTAATCTTGTTATACAAAGGTGTTACCTTTCATTGTAATTCTGCATGTGATGATAATGAGATGACTGCCATTGAAGAGACGTGTCAATTTATTATGAGACTGAGTAATTGGTGTGAAAGCTACAAAATATCAGTATAATTTTAAAATATAGATATCATAAAAGGAAAACATAAAAAAATGTACAATAATATAATTAACACTAGAGAATTTGATTTAAAGAACATACCATTTTTTTTATTACACATTCCCTTTATAGCTGTGCCATATTAAACAAAACACACAAATCATAATTTCTCATTAAGCAACAAATATGTTTGTGGCTTGTGTTAGGCTAGAACCTATTTTTTGATTAGTGCTCTGTTCCTGTGGCCAACGAACTGGATATGGACAACGTATTTACCAATGTTAGTAAATGTGCAGGAGTACAAAATCTAGTCTCAAACTTTTTTATGGACGACATAGTGCTTTTTACATGGCAAGCAGCTCCTGCTGCCATTGTGGCTGCAGAGGACAGATCTGCACATGAACCCAATCACATTACAAATTCTTATTTACATAAACTGTATGTGGAATTATCTGCCAAGTGAGTATGTTGACCATGTAAGGGCCATAGTCATGGTTGAGCTTTTCGGGCTTTGCGTGCCCTGGCCTCCCTCCACATAAAAATAACATCTGCCTGGCAACTTACTTGTCTCTCCATTTTCTGCACTGGCAGGGCCCCTCTTAGGGTCTCCTCCAGTCACTTGTGAATAAACAGACAAGCAAATAAGGCAGCACACTGTAGCGCTGAAACATGCAAACATGAAAAATTAAAATTTAACTGCATTACTGCACTAGAAATATGAAAAATGAGAGCGTTTAGCGCATAAAAAAGGCCAATTTTATGTGTACCTGGTAGCCACTTTACGGCATCTCTCTTATACCAGGTCCTACGATTTCCTTCCTCACTGAGAATAAACGTCTCCATCTGAATGGGTGCCTATGAAAACCTCTTGTGAGACTACCATTCTCTCTCTCTGTGGAGGGGTAATGAACCTGCTGCAATTCAAACACCTGTGACTAGGAGGTGGAGTGCTCGGCCAGAAGGCTAAATAATACATTTGAAAAAACTGACCGTCACATCCATACACAGACCAAGTGTGAACAGGTGCTAAACCTAGAGTCGCCAACTCCTATACATTCAAGCAAATAAGGTAGCACACTGTAGCGCTGAAACATGCAAACATGAAACATGAAAATTTAACTGCATTACTGCACTAGAAATATGAAAAATGAGAGCGTTTAGCGCATAAAAAAGGCCAATTTTATGTGTACCTGGTAGCCACTTTACGGCATCTCTCTTATACCAGGTCCTACGACTTCCTTCCTCACTGAGAATAAACGTCTCCATCTGAATGGGTGCCTATGAAAACCACACAGACCAGGTAAAACTCAAAATGCAAAACTTTACTCTCAATTCTTCGCAGCACATCCAGATCCGTTACAGCGTTAACATCAGATTTCACATTATACGTCACTTCAGCTTTCCCTTCATTCCTCTCCCTGTCGCACGGCTCGAGATCAGGTCCTACCATATCACACAGTATTATGTAATACCAGCCATATTTTTTACCTTTGTTAAACTTGGGCCCCTATTCATTGCTGTTAGTCCAGGACTCTGTGTTGCAAAAGACGCTTTCTCTACTTTAGGCTATGTTCACATGTTGCGTTTTTGCGGCATTTGTTGCTGTGTTATGTTATGCAAATTATAAGCTGTATTTTACAGCACCAGTCAAAGCTATGAGATTTCAGAAATTTTAAGCATTTGTGTACAGTATAAAAACTTATTTTCTTAGTTTTCATAATCACATAACAGAAAGTGGGATATATAGACAATACTTTCCTATCTCACAAATAAAATCAGACAATGTAAGCAGCTTTCACTAAAGTTCCTCACTCATGTTTAACTGTGGAGATATAAGCTATTTTGCAGATTTGAAAGGTTATACTTTATTACTGCTCCAGTATTAAATGCGCTTGCAAATAACCACATCACAAATTTCTAATTCTTTATTGCCTTCTGGAAATTGATATCCATATTTAGTTCCAGAGTTTGTGTTTCACTCTTACCGTATTTTTCCGGCTGTGTCTTTTAAAATTGCTTGTGTGCCCTGATGAGCTGTAAGTTGAACAACTGCAGCATTCCCCGATGCAATTCTCTGCCAAGAAGCTGCTGACATTAGCAGGTGTTCCACTTTTAAGACTTAAGTCGGTTTAGGATTTCTGCAGCCCTAGACGCAACTGATGCCTTAACCAAACAGATATCAGTCAGCTATAGAATACAGAAAATATATGAATACCAGGATATTTCTTTCAAAGTTTTCTGCAAACGAAAGGGAAATTTTGCTGCATGAAATAAATTCAATAGAACATTGGAGCGATCTTTAGAATGTGCATCTTTAAACGGGTGGTCAGGGCTTTAACCCCTTAACGACCGCCGATACGCCTTTTAACGGCGGCCGCTAAAGGTACTTAAACCACAGCGCCGTTAATTAACGGCGCTGTGGAAAAAGTGAATAGCGCCCCCCAGAGTCGGATTTTCTCTGGGGTCTCGGTTGCCGAGGGTAGCCGAGACCCCAGAGAACATGATTTGGGGGGTTTTTACCCGAGTTGCGATCGCCGGTAATTAACCGTTTACCGGCGGTCGCAACAAAAAAAAAAAAAACTCGATTTGCCATTTAATTTCTCTGTCCTCCGATGTGATCGCACATCGGAGGACAGAGAAATAGGGTCCCCGATGGCCCCCGATAGCCCCCCAATACTCACCTACCTCCCCCGGTGCTCCTCGTGGCTCCCGATGGGCGCCGCCATCTTTTTTCCGGGGAAAAGATGGCGGGCGCATGCGCAGTACGCCCGCCGCCCGGCACCCCGAAGATCTTTGGGGTCTCGGCTGCCGGGGGTAGCCGAGACCCCAAAGAACATTATCGGGGTCGGTTTGCACCGACCCCTGTTTTGCGATCGCCGGTAATTAACAGTTTACCGGCGACCACAAAAAAAAAAAAGCGATCTGTAATTCTCTGTCCTCTGATGTGATCACACATCAGAGGACAGAGAAATAGGGGGATTCGGGGACCCTAACATACTCACCCGGTGTCCCTGGGTCCTCTTCTGTCTTCTCCTGCCGGCCGGCTTTTTCATCATGGCGGGCGCATGCGCAGTGCGCCCGCCATCTGCTGCCATCTGCCGGCCGACAGGAGAGACGAGTTGGGGCTAAAATTAGGGTTAGGGTTAGGGTTGGGGCTAAATTTAGGGTTAGGGTTAGGGATGGGGCTAAATTTAGGGTTAGGGTTAGGGTTGGGGCTAAATTTAGGGTTAGGGTTAGGGTTAGGGTTGGGGCTAAATTTAGGGTTAGGGTTAGGGTTGGGGCTAAATTTAGGGTTAGGGTTAGGGCTAGGGTTAGGGTTAGGCTACTTTCACACTAGCGTTTTTTGGCTTCCGCCGCAATGCGTCGTTGGAGAAAAAACGCATCCTGCAAAAGTGCTTGCAGGATGCGTTTTTTCTCCATTGGCTTGCATTAGTCATGCGACGGATGCGTCGTGCTTTGGCGGACCGTCGGCACAAAAAAGCTACATGTAACTTTTTTGTGCGACGTGTCCGCCATTTCCGACCGCGCATGCGCGGCCGGAACTCCGCCCCCACCTCCCCGCACCTCACAATGGGGCAGCGGATGCGTTGAAAAAACAGCATCCGCTGCACCCGTTGTGCGGCGCTTACAACGCTAGCGTCGGTACATCGGCCCGACACACTGCGATGGGCCGAGTACGACGCTAGTGTGAAAGTAGCCTTAGGCTTCTTTCACACTTGCGTCGGTACGAGGCGGTCGCAATGCGTCGGCCCGACGTACATTGTGAAAAATGTGCACAACGTGGGCAGCGGATGCAGATTTTCAACGCTTCCGCTGCCCAGTCTATGTCCTGGGAGGAGGGGGCAGAGTTACGGCCACGCATGCGCGGAAATGGCGGACGCGACGTACAAAAAAAAGGTTACATTGAACTTTTTTTGTGACGACGGGGCTAAAGTTATGGTTAGGGTTGGGGCTAAAGTTAGGGTTAGGGTTGGGGCTAAAGTTACGGTTAGAGTTGGGATTAGGGTTAGGGTTTGGAGTAGGGTTGGGATTAGGGTTACGTTTGGGATTAGGGTTGGGATTAGGGTTAGGGTTGGGATTAGGGTTAGGGGTGTGTTGGATTTAGGGTTTTGATTAGGGTTGTGGTTAGGGTTGAGATTAGGGCTGTTTTGGGGTTAGGGTTGTGATTATCGTTAGGGTTGTGATTAGGATTATGGATCGGGTTGAGATTAGGGTTAGGGGTGTGTTGGAGTTAGGGTTGGAGTTATAATTTGGGGGTTTCCACTGTTTAGGTACATAAGGGGGTCTCCAAACACGACAGCCAATTTTGCGCTAAAAAAGTCAAATGGTGCTCCCTCCCTTCTGAGCTCTGCCGTGCGCCCAAACAGTGGTTTACCCCCACATATGGGGCATCAGCGTACTCGGGATAAATTGGACAACAACTTTTGGGGTCCAATTTCTCCTGTTACCCTTGTGAAAATAAAAACTTGGGGGCTAAAAATCTTTTTTGTGGAAAAAAAAATATTTTTTTATTTTCATTACTCTGCATTATAAACTTCTGTGAAGCACTTGAGCATTCAAAGTTCTCACCACATATCTTGGTAAGTTCCTTAGGGGGTCTAGTTTCCAAAATTTGGTCACTTGTGGGGGGTTTCTACTGTTTAGGTACATCAGTGGCTCTGCAAACGCAACATAACGCCCGCAGACCATTCTATCAAAGCCTGCATTTCAAAATGGCGCTCCTTCCCTTCCGAGCTCTGCCGTGCGCCCAAACAGTGGTTTACCCCCACATATTGGGTACCAGCATACTCAGGACAAATTGGACAACACCTTTTGGGGTCCAATTTCTCTTGTTACCCTTGTGAAAATAAAAATTTTGGGGCTAAAAAAATCTTTATTGTGGGAAAAAAAAATTTTTTTTATTTTCACTACTCTGCATTATAAACTTCTGTGAAGCACTTGGGCATTCAAAGTTCTCACCACATATCTAGATAAGTTCCTTGGGGGGTCGATTTTCCAAAATGGGGTCACTTGTTGGGGGTTTCTACTGTTTAGGTACATTAGGGGTCTGCAAACGCAACATAACGCCCGCAGACAATTCTATCAAAGTCTGCATTCCAAAATGGCGCTCCTTCCCTTCCGAGCTCTGCCGTGCGCCCAAACAGTGGTTTACCTCCACATATGGGGTACCAGCATACTCAGGACAAATTGGACAACAACTTTTGTGGTCCAATTTCTCTTGTTACCCTTGTGAAAATAAAAACTTGGGGGCTAAAAAATCTTTATTGTTAAAAAAAAAATATTTTTTATTTTCACGACTCTGCATTATAAACTTCTGTGATGCACTTGGGCATTCAAAGTTCTCACTACACATCTAGATAAGTTCCATGGGGCGTCTAGTTTCCAAAATGGGGTCACTTTTGGGGGGTTTCTAATGTTTAGGCACATCAGGGGCTCTCCAAACGCGACATGGCGTCCGATCTCAATTCCAGTCAATTTTGCATTGAAAAGTCAAATGGCGCTCCTTTGCTTCCAAGCTCAGCCATGCGCCCAAACAGTGGTTTACCCCCACATATGGGGTGTCAGCGTACTCAAGGCAAATTGTACAACAACTTCTGGGGTCCATTTTCTCCTGTTACCCTTGGTAAAATAAAAATTTGGAGGCAAAAAGATCATTTTTGTAGAAAAAATGCGATTTTTTTATTTTCACGGCTCTACGTTATAAACTTCTGTGAAGCACCTGGGGGATTAAAGTGCTCACCACACATCTAGATAAGTTCCTTAAGGGGTCTAGTTTCCAAAATGGTGTCATTTGTGGGGGGTCTCCACTGTTTAGGCACATCAGCGGCTCTCCAAACGTGACATGGCGTCCGATCTCAATTCCAGCCAATTCTACATTGAAAAAGTAAAACGACACTCCTTCTCTTCCAAGCTCTGCGGTGCGCCCAAACAGTGGTTTACCCCCACATATGGGGTATCGACGTACTCAGGAGAAATTGCACAACAACTTTTATGGTCTAATTTCTCCTGTTACCCTTGTGAAAATAAAAATTTGGGGGCAAAAAGATCATTTTTGTAGAAAAAATGCGATTTTTTATTTTCACGGCTCTACGTTATAAACTTCTGTGAAGCACTTGGGGGTTCAAAGTGCTCACCACACATCTAGATAAGTTCCTTAAGGGGTCTAGTTTCCAAAATGGTGTCACTTGTGGGGGGTTTCCACTGTTTAGGCACATTAGGGGTTCTCCAAACGCGACATGGCGTCTGATCTCAATTCCAGCCAATTCTGCATTGAAACAGTCAAACGGTGCTCCTTCACTTCCAAGCTCTGCGGTGCGCCCAAACAGTGGTTTACCTCCACATATGGGGTATCGGCGTACTCAGGAAAAATTGCACAACAAAACTTGTGGTTAAATTTCTGTTTTTACACTTGTAAAAATTTAAAAAAATGGTTCTGAAGTAAAATGTTTGCAAAAAAAAGTTAAATGTTCATTTTTTTCTTCCACAGTGTTTCAGTTCCTGTGAAGTACGTAAAGGGTTAATAAACTTCTTGAATGTGGTTTTGAGCAGCTTGAGGGGTGCAATTTTTAGAATGGTGTCACACTTGGTTATTTTCTATCATATAGACCCCTCAAAATGCCTTCAAAGGTGATGTGGTCCCTAAAAAAAACATGGTGTTGTAAAAATGAGAAATTGCTGGTCAACTTTTCACCCTTATAACTCCCTAACAAAAAAAAAATTGTTTCCAAAATTGTGCTGATGTAAAGTAGACATGTGGGAAATGTTATTTATTAACTATTTTTTGTGACATATCTTTCTGATTTAAGGGCATAAAAATACAAAGTTTGAAAATTGCTAAATTTTAAAAATTTTCGCCATATTTCCATTTTTTTCATAAATAATCGCAAGTAATATCAAAGAAATGTTACCACTAACTTGAATTACAATATGTCACGAAAAAACAATCTCAGAATCAGCGGGATCCGATAAAGTGTTCCAGAGTTATAACCTCTTAAAGTGACAGTGGTCAGAATTGTAAAAATTGGCTCGGTCATTAAGTACCAAATTGGCTCTGTCACTAAGGGGTTAAAAAAAAGGAAAATGTGTTAAAATTATAAAACCATTCTTCTCCCAATGAAAAAGCAGCCTACGAAATATGTTTATTTTAATAAATACTTGTAACAGAAGAATTTAGCTTCATCATTTCTTAGAAGTTGGCACTGTTCTATTCCTGTTGACAGTCTGATACTATCCAATCACAGCTGCCATTGTTAGGCTGTGCAGGTATACAGGTCCTTCTCTAAAAATTAGCATATAGTGTTAAATTTCATTATTTACCATAATGTAATGATTACAATTAAACTTTCATATATTATAGATTCATTATCCACCAACTGAAATTTGGCAGGTCTTTTATTGTTTTAATACTGATGATTTTGGCATACAACTCCTGATAACCCAAAAAACCTGTCTCAATAAATTAGCATATCAAGAAAAGGTTCTCTAAATGACCTATTACCCTAATCTTCTGAATCAACTAATTAACTCTAAACACATGCAAAAGATACCTGAGGCTTTTAAAAACTCCCTGCCTGGTTCATTACTCAAAACCCCCATCATGGGTAAGACTAGCGACCTGACAGATGTCAAGAAGGCCATCATTGACACCCTCAAGCAAGAGGGTAAGACCCAGAAAGAAATTTCTCAACAAATAGGCTGTTCCCAGAGTGCTGTATCAAGGCACCTCAATGGTAAGTCTGTTGGAAGGAAACAATGTGGCAGAAAACGCTGTACAACGAGAAGAGGTGACCGGACCCTGAGGAAGATTGTGGAGAAGGACCGATTCCAGACCTTGGGGAACCTGAGGAAGCAGTGGACTGAGTCTGGTGTGGAAACATCCAGAGCCACCGTGCACAGGCGTGTGCAGGAAATGGGCTACAGGTGCTGCATTCCCCAGGTAAAGCCACTTTTGAACCATAAACAGCGGCAGAAGCGCCTGACCTGGGCTACAGAGAAGCAGCACTGGACTGTTGCTAAGTGGTCCCAAGTACTTTTTTCTGATGAAAGCAAATTTTGCATGTCATTCGGAAATCAAGGTGCCAGAGTCTGGAGGAAGACTGGGGAGAAGGAAATGCCAAAATGCCTGAAGTCCAGTGTCAAGTACCCACAGTCAGTGATGGTGTGGCGTGCCATGTCAGCTGCTGGTGTTGGTCCACTGTGTTTCATCAAGGGCAGGGTCAATGCAGCTAGCTATCAGGAGATTTTGGAGCACTTCATGCTTCCCTCGGCTGAAATGCTTTATGGAGATGAAGATTTCATTTTTCAGCACGACCTGGCACCTGCTCACAGTGCCAAAACCACTGGTAAATGGTTTACTGACCATGGTATTACTGTGCTCAATTGGCCTGCCAACTCTCCTGACCTGAACCCCATAGAGAATCTGTGGGATATTGTGAAGAGAAAGTTGAGAGACGCAAGACCCAACACTCTGGATGAGCTTAAGGCCGCTATTGAAGCATCCTGGGCCTCCATAACATCTCAGCAGTGTCACAGGCTGTTTGCCTCCATGCCACCCCGCATTGAAGCAGTCATTTCTGCCAAAGGATTCCCGACCAAGTATTGAGTGCATAACTGAACATTATTATTTGATGGTTTTTTTGTTTGGTATTAAAAAACACTTTTATTTGATTGGTCGGGTGAAATATGCTAATTTATTGAGACAGGTTTTTTGGGTTATCAGGAGTTGTATGCCAAAATCATCAGTATTAAAACAATAAAAGACCTGACAAATTTCAGTTGGTGGATAATGAATCTATAATATATGAAAGTTTAATTGTAATCATTACATTATGGTAAATAATGAAATTTAACACTATATGCTAATTTTTTGAGAAGGACCTGTACACCCCTTTGCAAGTCAAGCACTCAGTTGTCAATGTAGTCATAATGTCTAGGAGAAATAACAAAGGAACAGCACAACAAAGAACTCCAAAAAAATACTCAAGAATTGTTTTTATGGGGAATGCAAATACAAGCGTGTCCTCTTCGGAAAATAATATGTAAAAGTATATAGATATACAAATAGTATTTAAAAAAGTACAAATAGTTTAAAACGAAAAAAAAATACATGCCTTACTTAGACCAACTGTTGTCATAGCCACTATGATCACCACATTGGTCAATGTCTGTAAAACGCTGTGGAAATTAATGGCGCTCTGTAAGCAAGTAAAATAAATAAGAATAAGTTATTATTAGTATTATTATTATTATTATTATTATTATATTACTAGCAAAATACCCGTGGCTTCATTCACAGAAAGTGATATGTTAAATTGTTACACTTGCTAAGGTTACATTTTCATTTTCACCCTTATGGAGACATCTTCAGGGTTTAAAATTGGTCTTTTAAACTCTTCTTTTTTGTTAGTTTGGCATTAACAGTTGTTTAGTTTTACAGATTGTCGTAACACTGAGGTGAACAACAACTACTTTTTTCAACAAATTTTTGAGTATTAAAATTTACTTTCCTTTCAAAAACACATAAAAAAATTAAGAGGGGTACAGCATAGTGCAACCCTTCACCCCCTCCCCACAATGTAACCTATCAGTTGTTAAAGGACAAAGGAGTAAGATTGATTTACAGATACACTGCTTCTATTTTAGTACTTTTTGGTAAACAACATTTTTCGTTTTACCTTCAGGTGCATAAATGAAAAGATTGTTGGTGTTACCCACCCTAGGACAAGGTAGAGCTGACCATTTGAAAATCACGGGCTCTCCAAATTAATGCCGACTACTTTAAGTGTTTGGCCTTGTCCTTTTTATAATCATAGCAAATTACTATAATTACAGACTTTAGAGTGACTTATTTGCAAATTTGCCTCTAACACTTGCTAATAAAATGCTGCATTCACTTTTCCTTCAACTTTGACCAAGTTTCCTGTGCCTTTGTAGCTCACACATCCTCCAAACATCAACTATCCACCTCCGTGCTTTACACTAGGAATGGTGTTAATTCATCATAGACCTTGTTGACGTCTTTCCAAATGTAATGTTTATGGTTTGGGCAAAAAAGTTAAATTTTGGTCTCATCACTCCAAAGTACCTTGTTCTAGAAGTTTTGAGGCTTGTCTCTGTGCTGTCTTGCGTATTGCAGGTGAGATAATTTGTGCCATTTGCGCAGTGATGGCTTTCTTCTGGCGACTCGACCATGCAGCCCATTTTTCTTCAAGTGCCTCCTTATTTTGCATCTTGAAACAGCCACACTGCTAGTTTTCAGAGGATCCTGCATTTCAGCTGATGTTATTTGTGGGTTTTTCTTTGCATCCTGAACAATTTCAGTAGTTTGACAATAAATGGCTTCAACCAACCATTAACCATGAGTGGAGAAAACGTTTTGGTGTTATCATTCATATTCTCTGAAAAAAGGCCAATAAAGCAAAAATTCTGCCTGGGTATGTAAACTTTTGAGCACAATTGTATATGGTTGATTTCTGGTGATGATGAGCGAAAGTGCTCGGATAAGGTGTTATCAGAGCACTCTCGAGTGTTATCAGAGTATCTTGGGCGTGCACAGATAATATGTTTGCTTCCCTGTAGCTGCATGATTTGGGGATGTTAGACAGCCTGAACACATGCAAGGATTGCCTGCTTGTTTGTTTGTTAGGGAATCCCGACATGGGTTAAGGCTGTCTAACAGACGCAAATCATGCTGCCACATGGATGTGAGCATAATAAATGAACACTCCCAAGATACTGGGATAACACCTGAGCATGCATGGATAAGATGCTATCTGAGCACATTTTATCATCACTATTGGTGTCCCTTTAAGAGCGACTATTTGGGTGATTTTTCTTTTATCTTCAGGGTAATGAGGAGGTAGACATTAGAATGGGGGTACTAGTGAAGTGGCAGTAATTTAATTTAATTATAGATTTTCATTAACACATTTTTTTACTAGAGTTGTCATAGGCCAAAGGTATAGGTGTAGAAAAGTAGGTTCCCAGGACCGGGCCAACAGAGCATGAGCGAGATGAGGAGGAAGAATGGCAGTAGGAGACACTAAAAGTATAGTTAGTGAGGTATGAATAGATTCAGTAGAGGTCAAGATCTTTGATTTCAAAGGAAGAGAAGATGTGTAATAGGAAGGCGTGATCGAATGTGTCGAATGATAGGACAGGTCTAGAAGGAAGATAATAGAATTGTTATGATAGTGTAGCAACTTGCTCTGAAAAATAGGTAACACACTAAAAAACTGCAACTGAGCCTGCTAGTTCCTGTACAGACTAGAGATCATGACCATGCAGTCCCTAGCAGTTCCTGCATGAGCTGAGATAGCCTTAATCACAGACTAGATGATGGCAACTCGGATCTATATTGCCTGAAAGGTTGTTGAGCTCTTCACGTTCCTCTTAAAGAATCAGAGGACAGAGCAGAGTGCAAATTACCTACAGAAGGGAAGTGTGATGAAATAGAAAAAGATCACAGATTGAGTAAAACCAAGGAATACAACATAAAGCAATAAGTACGTACTATTAGAGAATATGCCGCCAACTTCCTAAAAAGAGACAGATAGGTGCAGGGTAAAGATCAAAAACAGCAGAGAGATAAACCCTAGCTGGTCTTTCACTAATTGGTTTAAACTACAGCAGTATGGCTGGATAATCAATTGAGACTATCACTAGCAGGAAATACCAGCGGGGGGAAGTATATAAATCTGCACCCGAAAGATGAAAGGGCAGAAAAATGAGTAAATGAAAACACCTGTTACTCTAAAAAGACTGAAGCAGGGATAACAGAAACTAAACACCTGGATAAAAGGTGCATCTGATGTGTCTGTGTTGTGGCATGAAAAAATGGTGCACAGCGGTAGTAGAGAGCTAGAGAGTATGTGAATGTCTAGACTAAAGAGGGCTCTGCTGGGGAGTTCTAACTGCTGGATGTGGGAGGTAGTCAAAGAGGACAGATGAGAATGTGAAAAGATGGCAGTTAAATGGGGTGGAGAGATGAGGTTGTGCGGTTAGAACAACATAGACGGGTGAAGATGAGGTCTAGTCTAGTATGTCTGTCTTTATGGGGGTTTGTATATTATTTATCAAAGCAAGTGGAACAAAAAAGAGAACATATTCTTAGTCTTTACTTTAGGCTCAGTTCAGACAGCCTGTATTTCATGGTCCATGTAATGCAATGTCCGTACTTTTCACAGTTTTCCTGACCTGATCTTACAGCCTCAGATATGCCTATGAGGCTGTCAGTTGAGTTCAGGAGATCTGCTGCTGGACTTGGCATTGTAGTCTTTATATGCATCATGAAGTATAGGCTGTCTGAACCTTACTCACTGAGCATTGTGGTTTTGTGTGAATTTTCATGTTTAAACAAAAAATAAAAAGCTAAAATTAAAGCTCTTATTGTGTTATTTATCCTTCACAAGACTAAAAAGAAATTATTATTATTATAAAGAGAGGAATGAGAAAAACAGTCCTAACGAAAAATGTTGCTACTGCATTAAAAATAATTACAAAAAAATGATGTGACATTCAGAATCAAAACATTGATCATTAGGGGTTAAAATAGCACAGACTCAGTAATTAAAAATACATCATTGAACTTTTAGCTTTGTTCTTATCAAAATGTAGCATTCTGTGCTGACATATGTTGAATGAGTTTCTAGTTTAGGGCTGTCAATATTTATGGTCTTGGGAATTCATAAAATTGCTGTAGGACATTTGGCTTTTTCATAGGAGCATATGGTGGCATCTTTTTTCCTATCAAGCTAATCATCCTATAGGAACACATTTGAAGTGTTTAGCTTTTTGCAAGCTAAGTTTTTGTAGCTTTTAACACTAGAACTACCGATGGAGTCATTTTGACTCTTCAAAATTTTTATTTATCTTCTGTAACTACATTTTTCTGAATTCCGGATTGAGACTGGGTGACTTCTACTCATTTAGGAAGCAAAAAAAAAGATTTTGTGACAATAAATAATTTTTTGGAAAAAAAAAGAGTACCTTTTCTTCAAAATGTACCTTTAATTACCAAACCGAGTCATTTTGACTCCCTACTATATTATGTAAGTCTTTGTCGCTGAATTATTTCTTTTAGTTTTCATTTACTTGTATGTTAAGAATAAATGTTGGCTTTGACTTAGAATAATTAGCATTTTTGCAAATATGATTGACATACACAGGACATATACAGGACATCCGTCAGTGAACCAGTGAACTCCCGAGTGGACTACATCATTTCTGTAGAATATGGAATGCAGTTTTTCTAATTGCTCATATGGCTAGAAGAAGTGCGCTAAAGCCTGATAATATTCTTGCTATTTTGCATTCTATACATTCTATATACATTCTAGACGTTCTATAAATTAAAGTTACAACAATACCAGGGGCAAGAATTTCTAAAAATAAACTAAAACAAGTCAGGAGTCAAAATGACTCCATTCGGTAGTTCTAGGGGGGGGGGGGGCTGACCTGTCCGATAGTCCTAGTGTTAATAGGTGTTTTTAAATTTAAAAACTACAAAAAATACCTTGGAAAACAGTACTACCAAACTTTCTTATCTGTAAAATTGCAGTTATCTCTTTAGATTACTGTTCAATATCTGCACTCCACAATACGCTAAGCTACACTTCCTAGAATTAAAATTGGACCAATTTATGTGGAAACTGAGAAAGCAAGGAATGCTATAAAACATAAGCTCTTAAATCATCAGCTCTGAGAAATTAATGTAATCTAATTATATCACTGTGTGCATTTTTTCAATTTTTTATGTAGAATATTTTTTTTATTTGTACAAAAAAGTTTTCAAAGGTGGAAATATTGCAGATGAGCAATTTGATTATTATTATTATTATTATTTATTATTATAGCGCCATTTATTCCATGGCGCTTTACATGTGAGGAGGGGTATACATAATAAAAACAGGTACAATAATCTTCAACAATACAAGTCACAACTGGTACAGGAGGAGAGAGGACCCTGCCCGCGAGGGCTCACTATCTACAAGGGATCACTCTACCTTGGTCTAGTCCCGCATGAAAGCCACTCCTCACTTCCACACACAGCATCCTTGTCCAGACATACTTGCGCCTCTTGCAATTATTAGACCCCCTTGACGTCATGATATTACATAAGGGCTAGTCACTAGAACTCAGGTAATGTCATGACATTCTTTGTACCACTACGTCATGATATCAAGAGACCGCCACGCCAAACTTGAATAGTTTATACAGACATCATTATTCATGGCTAACATGGAAAGGTATAAAAAAAGACTCTTCAAACCCCTAGAGAAAGTTATAGTTGTGGACAAAAGTTTTGAGATTGATACAATCTTTTTTTT
This sequence comes from Ranitomeya variabilis, assembly GCF_051348905.1. NCBI lineage: Eukaryota > Metazoa > Chordata > Amphibia > Anura > Dendrobatidae > Ranitomeya > Ranitomeya variabilis. Next base: position 327,360,926 of record NC_135236.1, read on the forward strand.
TTACAGTATATTGCTTCTATGTTTTTAGATCTTTTAGTAAGATGTTTCTATGCCTACTTAAGTACAATTATCAGCATTTCATAAGTTTTAAAACTTTTATAGATGAATACAGTATATCAAGTTTATGCAAAGATTTTGACACTTTGCCCTGGCATCCTGGATGTGAGCTTCTGGGCAATATTCTGACTGATTGCAACTGTCTCTTGCCTAATCACCTCTTGGAGTTAATCTAATTTTCTGTGTTTTTGTTAATCCATCCACTTTTTGAGAATTGACCACAGATTCGCAATGTGATTGAGATCTGGAGAATTTTCTGGCCATGGACCCAAAAGTTCAGTGTTTTATTCAAGAGCAGGGTTGGACTGGGCCACTGGAGAACCGGAGGATTCTCCAGTGGGCCCAGGCATTGACACGAGCTGGCATACAGGGCCAGCAGCTGCCTAGGGCCCCCGCTGCTCCAGGGGGCCCCCATCCAGTGGCGTGTCGCTAATAGCAGCGCACTACGCAGCTGGTATGGGGGGCCCCAGTGCCAGCGGAGCAGCGGTGGGTGACAGGAAGCCAAAGCCTGTTCCCACTGCTAAAGTGAAATGAATATTCACACTTCCCCATGCCCCCATTTCACTTAGCGGGCTGCAGCTAACTCTGCCCGCTATCAGGGCTGGCAGACAAGGGCTCCATCAGGGGCCCCCGGCTCACGTGGCTGCTATAAGGCCATAAGTCAGGGGGTCCCAGCATCAGCGCCGCCCCCAGTACGCATCAAATGACTCTCCCTCTGCCTCTGCCACACAGCGGGTGCGCAATGACGTCACTTCATCTTGTACCTGCTGTGTGCCATGCCAACTGCAGCATAACTCCTGACATTGAAGCAAAGTGTGGGAGCAAGGAGGAGAGGTGAGTATTGTGTTTTATATATATATATATATATATATATATATATATATATCAGTGAGTCCTGGGGCAGCATTATTCCCTATGGGGAAGCTACATTATACCCTATGAGGGGGCAGCATGATACCCTATGAGTAAGGGCAGCATGATACCTTATGAGGGGGCAGCATGATACCCTATGAGGGGGCAGCATGACACCCTATGAGGCGGCTACATTATATTCTGCGTGGGGGCTGTATTACACTATATGAAGGGGGCTGCATTATACCCTATGAGGGGGCTACATTATATTCTATGGGGGCTGCATTATACCTTATCAGGAGTTTGCCTTATACTCTGAGGCTGGTTGTATTATATTCTATGGGTGGCTACATTATATTCTATGGGGGAGCTGCATTATACTGTATGAGGGCTGCATTATACTTTATGAGGGGGCTACTTTATATACTATGAGGGGGCTGCATTGTACCCTATGAGGGGGATACTTTATATTCTATGGGGGCTGCATTATATTCTATGAGGGGGCTACATTATATTCTATGAGGGGGCTGCATTATACTATATGATGGCTGCATTATATTCTGTGAGGGGGCTACATTGTGCTATCTAAGGGGGCTACTTTATATTCTATGAGTTGGCTACTTTATATTCTATGAGGGGGCTACTTTATATTCTATGAGAGGGTTACTCCAGCCCCTGCTACACAATTAAGACGTGTACTACTTTATATTATACCCTGATATTAGCGCATTTTACGGCACAATTGGTGATCTTGTATTTATTTCTATGTAGCTACATAGTGGGCCCCAAGAATGATTTTCACTGGTGGGCCCAAGGTGCTCCAGTCCGACGCTGTTTATGAGCCACTTAGTTGCAACTTTTGCCTTATGACTTGGTGCTCCATCAAACTTGAAAAACATCACAAAATTGTTCCTGGATCGTTTGGAGAAGCAGCCTTTAGAGGATGTTTAGATCCTATTCTTTCTTCATGGCAGTCTTAATAGGCAAAGTTGTGAGTGAGCCCTCTCCATTGGATGAAAAGCAGCTCCACACATGAAAGGTGTCAGGATGCTTTTGATTGCATGACACTGGACTCATGGTAGTGCCACTGGGGGACCAACTTCATCTTAAAGCACTACTCTGGTGTTTTTATTTTATTTGAGCAGGAGAGTGGTGCCACTACTGTAAGTTCCCTGCCGTTAGTATTGTAAGCACCAGCCACCCTCATCATCTGTTATCAGAACTGCTGCTGTCATCTTCTGCAGTTTGTGGTGAGTACAGTACATTGATAGTTTGTGACCGTTACCTCTGACTTCTGGTCAGTCAGAAGTTGTGTTCACAAGATTGTTGATTTGGACTTGGGCAGAAGACAGTGACTAGTAAGCATTCTTCTAGGGCAGGAAAGGGCTTACATTAGTGGCACCACTTCAGTGCTGAAATTAATAAACAAAAAGTGGTACTTTAATGACTATGGATTTTAATGTGGATGTCATAAAAACAAGTAGCATGTGAAATGTGTAAGTGTCTCAATATAGTGGACAAAACCACTAAAAAGCTGGATTCATTGATTAAGAGGCGTGTTCTAGAACTTTTGTCCGTATAGTAAAATTAAAAAAAAGTTTCAATTCACTCTTAACAGAAATCTACATTACAGGTTTCCTAATGTAAATGCTGCACGGGATAAAGCTCTATGTTGGCAACAAGCATGAGATATTTAATTTGTACACAGGTTTCCAGCATCACATCCAAAAAATAATATTTAATTAAAACTAAAATAATTTATGTCACTGTAATGATAAAAGCTACAGTATTTCCTGGGCACTGGCCTATGCGTTTTCGAACCAAAAGATTCTTAGTCAAAGCACTATCCCCAAGTTATAGACTCCATATTATAAGGCTTGCCAATGTAACGATATTTAACAACAGTGATATATAAATATTGCCTATGGTATGTTCATGATCAACATAACTAAATAACATAAACTAAGATTAATAATTAGATTTAAGATTCATACAAGTTGGCAGTGGGGCACGTTTCTATTATAGATATCGACATTGGTTCCCGATTCTAAAGAATACCATATCTGTTCCCTTCTCTTTTGCATGGTTTCTTTTTCAATAGCTTTAATGCTTAACTACTAACATCACCAGCATAAAAATTTAAAAAATGCTGCAATGCACCTGCTGATACACTACAAATATATAAATGAAGGAAAGTTACTTTTATACAGTACCTTGTATCAAGTTTAGTAAAATAAATTGGTATGAGGATGGTTTGGTGCTGTAAAGGTGAGAGATTCATACCAAGTAGAGTTGGAGGTTGATTAGGCTACTTTCACACTAGCGTCGGGCCGTGGTTCCCGACGCTAGCGTTGTCTCCGCCGCACAACGGGGGCAGCGGATGCATTTTTCCAGCGCATCCGCTGCCCCATTGTGAGGTGCGGGGAAGTGCGGGGAAGTGCGGGGAGGTGGGGGTGGAGTTCCGGCCGCGCATGCGCGGTTGGAAAAAGCGGACCGTCGTGAGCAAAAAACGTTACATGTAGCGTTTTTTGGTCCCGACGGTCCGCCACAACACGGCGCAACCATCGCACGATGGTTGCGACGTGTGTCAATCCGTCGCAATACGTCGCTTAATGTAAGTCTATGGGGAAAAAACGCATCCTGCAAGCACTTTTGCAGGATGCGTTTTTTCGGCAAAACGACGCATTGTGGCGGATTGCAGTTAACGCTAGTGTGAAAGTAGCCTTAGTCAAACCTACTTAATGAAAAATGAAACTGATCCAAAGTACCCTACTAAAATAAAACCAAAATTATTTGATACAGAAAGAGCAAAGTCATTAAAAGTCTATGATATTCTGGCCTCAGAATTGCAAAATAAGGATCCGAAGATAAGAAGAAATAATACAATTCTTAATTTACAAATAAAATCTAGTAATTTTTACGTACTTATAAATATATTTGTTGAGCCAGAAAAAGTATCGTTGTGCTGTACTGTATACATCTAAATAGCTGAATAAAATGAGAAGATATTGGATTCCTTGGTTGTACTACTTGGCTTATTGTTGTTCTATGTTATTAGCCAGGATTTCTTATTTATCCTCAAATATAACTCCAAGTAAAAGAATTTTCTCTAAATTTAATTTACTATGAGTGCTATGTAACCGGAGAAAGAAACCTATTATAAGTATTGATATAACTCTCTCTAATCTTTTACAATTATCAAAAACTTACCAATGAGTACTGGAAAGGTATCTGGAAGAGATGCCATTGATATGTTCCATAGCTTTAGGACATTGCACAACCAAATATCAATCTAACACTACAAAACAAATGTAAAAGCAGAATAGAACAGTAAGCATATTTCAGTCTGTTATATTTCTGATTCAAGTATAACTTGTTACCGCTTATCTAGTCTTTCGTACATTATGTAATAAAATAAGTACAATTAGCAGATTCTACTTCTTCTATTAGGAAAGGAAAGTAATTAGAAATGATTGCTTAACACTACTTGTAGGCTGTACTACAGAAGCTTGTGCACAGTAGTTCAATGGTTAGCACTAGTGATGAGCGAGTGTGCTCCGAGTATCTTGGGCATGCTCTTAGATTATGTTTGAGTCCCCGCAGCTGCATGATTTGTGGCTGTTAGACTGCCTGAATACATGTGGGGATTCCCTAACAAACAGGCAATCCCTGCATGTGTTCAGGTTGCCTAATAGCCGCAAATCATGCTGCTGCAGGAACACAAACATAATCTACTAGCATGCCCAAGATACTTGGAGACCACCCGAGCATTCTCGGAAAACGCAAGTAACGAGCACACTCGCTCATCACTAGTCAGCACTGTTGCCTTGTGGTCCAAAATTCACATCTAACAAAGGGTAATATCTACATAAAGATTTTATATTCTCCCAATTTCCCCAAGGTTTACAGTTTTCCACCCATCTGCCAAAAATATATTAATATTTAATTGGGCAAACGTCTTTGTACAAAGTTGGCCATAGTATGTGTTTGTGTGAGTTAAAGATTTTAGATTGAATAAAAACTGGACAAAGAAGCACAAAATAGGGCGTTATTCAGACAACAGGAGTTTAAATATGTGCAAAATGCTCACCTGGTGGTGTTGCGAGGAAGCACAACGCTTAGAAGGGCTCAGAAGTAATGGGTACAGCTGCTGCTCCACAGGTTGGTAGATGTAACTTAGAAATGAAGAAATGTGGAGAAGCTCTTATGCTGCTGCCGTCTCAACAGATAGAGATGTCAGAAAACACTTTGAGATGGTGGAGTACATAATGCAGTTTTATTCTCAATACGTTTCAAAGTGTACTCACTTCTTTATCAGGAGAACGAAAAGTCAACTGATGAAGAAGCACAAGACTTGTGAGTCTCCTGATGAAGAGGTACACTTCAAAACGCATTGAGATAAAACCGCATTATCTACTCCACTATCTCAAGAGTTTTCTGACATCTCTGTCTAGTCAGACGCCAGCAGCGCAGCATATCCGCTTCCCCTCATCTCTTAACATAAATTAGATTGGGAGCCTGATTTGGAGCAGGAATGAAAGTAAATGATGATTATTTCTATACAGCTTCACATTTTATTGCATCTATTAAATCTTCTTTATGATGTAGTGAGAGTCTAAGAATTTCCCACAAATTTCCAAAAACCTATTGTGAAAATCTTTTAAATTAAAAAATAAAAATATCTGGACTCATGAAATGCACATTTTAATTTCGGCATGAAACAGTCATTAGATATTTATCTTCAAAGTAAGTATACTAGCCTCATCAGGTCCAAGACATTTATTTAATAATGTATGGAGCTTGTACTGTGAAATCTATATATATAATTGTCTAAGGGGTACTTCCGTCTTTCTGTCGGCAACTTCCGTCACGGAAATCCCGCGTCGCTGATTGGTCGTGCCAGCCTGTCATGGCTGCCGCAACCAATCAGCGACGGCCACAGTCTGATTAGTTCCTCCCTACTCCCCTGCAGTCAGTGCCCGGCGCCTGCTCCATACTCCCCGCAGTCACCGCTCACACAGGGTTAATGCCAGTGGTAACGGACCGCGTTATGCCACAGGAAACTCACTCCGTTACCGCCGCTATTAACCCTGTGTGACCAAGTTTTTACTATTGATGCTCCCTATGCGGCGTCAAAAGTAAAAACTTCTAATGTTAAAAATAATTGAAAAAAAAAAATCATTATATACACACCTTCTGCTGCCTTTCCCGCTCCTCGCGACATTCCGGTGCCAAGGATGGTATGCCAGAAGGACCTTCCATGACGTCACGGTCATGTGACCGCGACGTCATCACAGGCCCTGCGCGCCTGCGCGAGAAGGACCTGCCGTGATGTCACGGTCATGTGACCGCGACATCATCGCAGGCCCTGCGCGGGAAGGACCTGCTGTGACGTCACGGTCATGTGACCGCGACGTCATCACACCCTGGGACCGGAAGCTGCCACCTGCACCGAACACAGGCGGCAGAACTACAAGGGGCCCCTCGGAAGGTGAGTATATGTTTATTTTTTTATTTTTTAACCTGTGACATAAGGTACATGGCTGGGCAATATACTACGTAGCTGGGCAATATACTATGTGGCTCTGTGCTGTATACTACGTGGCTGGGCAATATACTACATGGCTCTGTTCTGTATACTACGTCGCTGGGCAATATACTACGTGACTGGCCAATATACTACGTGGCTGGGCAATATATCACGTCACTGGGCAATATACTACGTGACTGGCCAATATACTATGTGGCTGGGCAATATACTATGTGGTTCTGTGCTATATACTACGTCACTGCAATATACTACATGGCTCTGTGCTGTATACTACGTCGATGTGCAATATACTACGTGGCTCTGTGCTGTATACTACGTAACTGGGCAATATACTACGTAACTGGGCAATATACTACGTCACTGGGCAATATACTACGTGGCTGTGCAATATACTACGTGGACATGCATATTCTAGAATACCCGATGCATTAGAATTGGGCCACCATCTAGTTTTTTAAATAATCCTGTGAAATATCGGCAGCATAGTTTACAATTTTATATTAACTGCTGATTGAAATGTTATATTATCTGATAATTATAAATCCGTTAATTTAAATGCTATATATTTTTTATGTCCCTTGTTGACAATATAAATGAAGACTAAATCAGCAAATTTTAATACCATTTTTGTGCTTCACCCATGTAAATTTCAATGACTTATTCGCTCAGCATACTATAAGGGTTAACAGTGTATAACTGGATAGTTGCTCATGAGTTGAAATTAGAGTATCCTGACTGTTAATGATCTGTTCACTTAATATCTGCTGACTAGGTATAGTCCTTAATATAAAGATAAGCCTGCAGTGCATTTAATGGGAATAGTTTCCAAGCCCTGATACAGCAGAATCTGTAATTATTAACTGGTATAATGTAATGTGTTTCCGCTGCACTTCTTTGTGATGTGCTGATGCAAACCTCACTGTGCTTTTTTCAATCTATTGTTAACATTAGTATATTTTAATATTCTATGTAAAGTGAGGTTTAGAAACAGAAAATATAATAGTATCTGTAGCCTTGAGGCACATTCAATAATTTAACATAGGCATTGTTTTTCATAAAATTATAAATCACAAAAATATCTAGGAGCCTGTGGATAGTCTATACACAGAGAAATTAGTCAGCAACAGATGTCAATTCTAGCTTTTCTGCTGCCTGACGCGAATAGTGAAATAGCGCCCCCATCCCAAAAAATAAGAAACCATATAGATAAGTATATACCAACATCAAGCAATGAATAAACCGTAAAAATACAGTATATCAGTGGTGAAGAATCTGTATACATAAATTTATACAAACATCCAGCAATGAATAATCTATACATGTAAATACAATGTACAGAACCCATCAACATATTTACAGTTAGGTCCAGAAATATTTGGACAGTAACAGATATTTTGGCATTTTAGAAGTTTACTGAATCATATTTAATATACAGTTATAATCAACTAGACTGTGGCCCGATTCTAATGCATCGGGTATTCTAGAATATGCATGTCCCCGTAGTATATGGACAATGATGATTCCAGAATTCGGGCCAGACTGTGCCCGTCGCTGATTGGTCGAGGCAACCTTTATGACATCATTGTCGCCATGGCAACCATTATGACATCTACGTTGATACTGTGCCCGTCGCTGATTGGTCGAGGCGAATTCGCGGCAGACTGTGCCCGTCGCTGATTGGTCGAGGCAACCATTATGACATCTACGTCGATACTGTGCCCGTCGCTGATTGGTCGAGGCCTGGCGGCCTCGACCAATCATAGACGCGGGATTTCCATTATGACATCATCGTCGCCATGCGATGCCCGTTTAAACAGCGAATGAATAAACGGGGACAGACAGACAGAAAAACCCTTAGACAGTTATATATATAGATGTGGGCTTAAAGTGCAGACTTTAGGCCAGGGTCACACTTGCGAGTGCAATGCGAGAAACTCGCAGGAGTCTCTCGTCTCAATACTCGACACAGCCTCCGGCACTCGGGACTGGAGCGTGAGGCTGCATGTATTTCTATGCAGCTGAACGCTCCATTCCCGAGAGCCGGTGTGTTATTGACTGGTAATTTAGGAGCGACATGCGACTAGCTCTGAGCAGGTGGTAACTATACAGACCGCAGTTCCTGATCTTAACACAACACTAGAAGTAGCCGTGGGATGTTCCTGTCACTCCCTGGACACCTCGTCACAGCCGGAGAACTAGCTACCCCTAAAGGTAGAAACAGGAAAGCTATCTTGCCTCAGAGAAAATCCCCAAAGGATAGGATAGCCCCCCACAAATATTGACTGTGAGAGGAGAAGGAAATGACATACGTAGTATGAAACAAGATTTAGCAAAGGAGACCACTTCTAGCTATATACATAGTAAGGAAAGAACACTGTGCGGTCAGTAATAAAAACTAGAAAAAGTCCACCGCAGAGATATGCAAAAATCTCCACACCTGACTAAAGGTGTGGAGGGCAAAATCTGCAGCCCAGAGCTTCCAGCTTAGCTAAATAGATCCATACTGATAAGCTGGACAAATGAGCAAAACATAGAACGTGCTGAACAATAAAGTCCACAACAAATGGACTGTAAAAGGACAAGCAAGGATTTATCTTTGCTGAACTGGACAGAGTGTCAGGGAAATCCAAAAGAGCAGTGGCTCCAGGCAAGAACAATTGACAACTGGCATTGATTGAGGGCTGAGGCCAGACTAAAATAGCCGAGCCAGAAAGACGATCAGTGGAAGCAGCTGCTAATGCTAAATCCAAGAAGCAGCTATACCACTCAAAACCACAGGAGGGAGCCCAAGAGCAGAACTCACAAAAGTGCTACTCACAACCACCAGCGGGAGCCCAAGAGCGGAATTCACAACACCGGTGGCTGTGCCAGGCATTGATGCGAGAGACTCATGCGAGTTTCTCGGATTGCACTTGAAAGTGTGACCCTTGCCTTAATTTAAGGGTATTCAAATCTTAGGAATTACAACTATTTTAATATGTAGCTATAGCTATAGGACCAAAGGCTATTGGACAATTATCTCAAAAGCTCTTTAATGGGCTGCATGGGCTATTCTCTTGTTAATAAATCAATTAAGTAGGTAAAAGGCCTGGAGCTGATTCCAGTTGTGGCATTTGAATTTGGAAGCTATTGCTTTTGCTGTGAACTCACAACATGCAGTCAAATGAGCTCTCAATGGAAGAAAATCAGACCATCATTAGGCTGAAAAAAGGAGAAAGGCGAAAGAGTGTATTAGTGAGCTTGGGAATTCAAAAAGGCCTGAACGTCCATGAAAGACTACAGTGTTAGATGATCAAGTTTAGCCAGTGGTGAAATCCAAGCAGTATTTAGTATTTAGCATTTTTGGATTAAGATATAACCTTTAATTACATTTTTTTAAAATATTCCCAAGGCAATCGAAAATACAAAACAATCCCCATGCCGTGGTCATGCCCAATCAGTGCATCCTCCATACACTTCAGATAGTCAGAACACCCACTCCAAAGTTCATCAAAACACAGATATTTTATATCCAGAACATCATGTCATTATGGTGGGTGTGACTATTTGCCAGGACCTCATTAACTTTGCCACACATAAGACCCTCTTCTGAAACCATATGTCCAAAAGGAGCACTATGTAGCAGACTATGAGGTCAACAATGTCAGCAATGTCAATCCTCAGGTGGTATTGCCTATTAATGCAGCCTCTCCTTCTGCATGACCACAGCATTGGGATTGTCCAATAAGTCTGATCCATAGAGAATAGATACACAAACCCACACCAACAAAATAAAGGGCTGTGAGTTATGTGGTAATAAGTTAAGGAAAAGACTACTTCATTTATATGGGTTTTATGCAATGACAACCCTACGTGGTCATGTGCGCTCCATAAGTTTTTAGTGTTGTTTGTCCTATGCACCTTTCACTTTTGTTTTGTATTGTCGATTGCCTTGGGAATATTTAAAAGAAATTTAACTAGAGGTTATATCTTAATCCAAAAGTGTTAGATGATCGTTGAATCCTTTCCATGATAAAGACAAACCCCTTCACAACATCCACTCAAGTGAAGAACACTCTCCAGTAAGTAGGTGTTTCATTATCTAAGTCTAAACTAAATAGCAAAGCCACAAAGAGGACTAAAATCCTCCAAAAATTCAAGAATACAGCAAAAATGGGGAATCAGTATTTACCTGGCCAGGTTTCAGAACTTATGCACTCTCAGGATGCAGCAGGAGAACTTTTAAAGAACTTACAACAACATGGTCATGTTGATCTAATACTGTGTAATAGAGTGCAGGGTTGATTATGTCACCACGGAACAGACAGACCAACTGTTGAGGGGAATTTATTAACAGGAGTAAGATTCTCCTTGCAGGGAGTGAACAGGGGGTTAATAGAGATAAAGCAAACAGTAAACAGTTAAGTGGAATCGAAACAGTTAACGAATGTTCTTGTAACTTATCAGTCCATGGCCGTCGTGCCTGGAGGATCCTTATTCCTATGTGGGTACAGTCACCAGCAGCGCTTGAAGATCCTGAAGTCTCTCCTCTGTCTCCTGGGAACTGGAGACTCCGGGGTTAAGTCTTTGCAGTCTTTTCTCCCAGTGAAGCTGGAAGCAGGAAGTAACACAGCCACCCTGCTGCATGAGTCTCTGTATATTAGGCTCGGCAGGCAGTCTCTCTCTGCAGCAGCAATGCTACACACACACTGAGCAGTTTACTTGTCACACTCAGGGGTCCTGGTTTGTCAGTGCGGTCACCGGGGCTGCGCGCTCAGGTCACTGTAAGGGGATACGTCTTCTCTGATTACGGAGGCTTCCAAGTCCACACACTCACATCCAGCCTTCACTATGGCTGGTATCTCAGCCTCAGTGCCCTCACAGGGAGCACTCTCTTTCGGGGAGCGCGGCGCTGCAGCCTGCTCTCTCTGACGCGCTGTACCCGCTGTCCCGCGCGATCTGCTCTCCCGCTCTTTTCTGACCACACCCCTTTCTCTTCCTCTCTGCCCCCAGCAGTCACATGGTCCCCTCTGTCCAGGGCAGCAAGTCTTCCCCCCAACAACCCAGCTGTACGACTAAGTGGTTCCTGGTAAGGAGCAGGGAAAGCAACCTCCTTACAACTGCATACATTGCACCTTTTTATCATTATTGCAATTTTTGTAAATTAAAAATTAGGCTCACTAAAAAGATTGTGGTTTTAAAAAATCCACAGACTGTTGCAAGTATGTACCACTGGAATATACAATGCTGGTTTAAAGTGGATGCTATACCTGGGCCAGATGAGGCGTAATTGGATGGGAAAAAGCTGTAGCCCAGTCTGTATATCTTCACACTTATTTATCTTCTCTTCTCATAATAAAAAAAATAAGAGAATTTACAGTATACCCAAAAAGACATAAATTGAGATTTTGAACATACAGTAGTACAGTTTTATGCTTTATACATAATATTACATTATTTTTGGCCTCTGTGCACAAAAGATTAGAAAGGTATGTATGCAATGTATGCATTTATGCATGAAAGTATGTATGCATTTATTTTCACATGCTAGAAAACGGATGACACACTAATAATAAAAAAGGATTAAGAGATCAAAACTGGATGAAAACTGGAACAAGAAAACTGCTGAAAATACCTTTTTATCTCATACACAAAACAAAAAAACAGACATCTGAATAACCTTACATCTTTACCTTGGGTATGGCAACAATGTGATCATTGCATGACTTGTAGAGAGTTTTCATCTTAAATGATTAATCTAACATTTGAAGCTAAAATTGGAGAGTAGACCATAATCTTCAGATATCCCAGTAGATTTTTTTTTTTTAAATCACAACGTCTGCATAGAGATTAACCTCCTGCTCCAAACCAGTTTTGATAACTGTGTGGTGAGGGTTAACTTTTAAAGAGAATTATTTTTCAATATTTCTTCAATATTTATTTTTCTGTAAGAATGTTCTTGGTATTATTATTTACTTTTCAGATACCTTTACCTTATGTGTTTCAAGTTAAAAATATTCAGGTCTAGAAATTTGACTCTTTGACGTTACAGATTATATAAACTCCCAGAACAAAAACAATATTTGTAAATGTATTATTGTAATCCCGGTTACATCAGTCACATTGGATTACCTTTGTCATAAAGGAGGATTATGCTGCTAATAACATACTTTATCCTATATCCATACAATGTCAAATAGTTGCTTTTATAGTTAACTTCACATTTATTTGTAACTATAACTATGTTTAGCAGAAATAGTTTTAACCCCTTAGTGACGGAGCCAAATTTTTTAAATCTGACTAGTGTCACTATATGTGGTAATAACTCTGGAACGCTTCAACAAATCCCAGTGATTTTGAGACTGTTTTTTCGTGACAAATTATACTTTATGATAATGATAAATGTAGGTCAATATGTTTTGTGTTTATTTATAAAAAATATCAGAAATTTGAGAAAAAATTTAAAAAATTAGCAATTTTCAAACTTTGAATGATTATCCCTTTAATCCAGATAGTCATACCATAGGAAAACATTAATAAATAACATTTCAAACATGTCTGCCTTACATCAGCACCATTTGTAAAATGTCATTTTATTTTGTTAGCATTTTAGGAGGTTTAAAAATGTAGCAGTAATTTTTCATTTTTTCAAAGAAATTTACAAAATTTATTTTTTTAGGGACTGTGATGCAGTGGTAGGATCATACACAGTGAAACGGCAGTGACCCAAGCAAGTTCAAACAAAACGTTCTTTTATTGTGTTACTTCACACAGTTAATATACAGGTCCTTCTCAAAAAATTAGCATATAGTGTTAAGTTTCATTATTTACCATAATGTAATGATTACAATTAAACTTTCATATATTAGAGATTCATTATCCACCAACTGAAATTTGTCAGGTCTTTTATTGTTTTAATACTGATGATTTTGGCATACAACTCCTGATAACCCAAAAAACCTGTCTCAATAAATTAGCATATCAAGAAAAGGTTCTCTAAATGACCTATTACCCTAATCTTCTGAATCAACTAATTAACTCTAAACACATGCAAAAGATACCTGAGGCTTATAAAAACTCCCTGCCTGGTTCATTACTCAAAACCCCCATCATGGGTAAGACTAGCGACCTGACAGATGTCAAGAAGGCCATCATTGACACCCTCAAGCAAGAGGGTAAGACCCAGAAAGAAATTTCTCAACAAATAGGCTGTTCCCAGAGTGCTGTATCAAGGCACCTCAATGGTAAGTCTGTTGGAAGGAAACAATGTGGCAGAAAACGCTGTACAACGAGAAGAGGTGACCGGACCCTGAGGAAGATTGTGGAGAAGGACCGATTCCAGACCTTGGGGAACCTGAGGAAGCAGTGGACTGAGTCTGGTGTGGAAACATCCAGAGCCACCGTGCACAGGCGTGTGCAGGAAATGGGCTACAGGTGCCGCATTCCCCAGGTAAAGCCACTTTTGAACCATAAACAGCTGCAGAAGCGCCTGACCTGGGCTACAGAGAAGCAGCACTGGACTGTTGCTAAGTGGTCCCAAGTACTTTTTTCTGATGAAAGCAAATTTTGCATGTCATTCGGAAATCAAGGTGCCAGAGTCTGGAGGAAGACTGGGGAGAAGGAAATGCCAAAATGCCTGAAGTCCAGTGTCAAGTACCCACAGTCAGTGATGGTGTGGGGTGCCATGTCAGCTGCTGGTGTTGGTACACTGTGTTTCATCAAGGGCAGGGTCAATGCAGCTAGCTATCAGGAGATTTTGGAGCACTTCATGCTTCCATCGGCTGAAATGCTTTATGGAGATGAAGATTTCATTTTTCAGCACGACCTGGCACCTCCTCACAATGCCAAAACCACTGGTAAATGGTTTACTGACCATGGTATTACTGTGCTCAATTGGCCTGCCAACTCTCCTGACCTGAACCCCATAGAGAATCTGTGGGATATTGTGAAGAGAAAGTTGAGAGACGCAAGACCCAACACTCTGGATGAGCTTAAGGCCGCTATTGAAACATCCTGGGCCTCCATAACATCTCAGCAGTGTCACAGGCTGATTGCCTCCATGCCACGCCGCATTGAAGCAGTCATTTCTGCCAAAGGATTCCCGACCAAGTATTGAGTGCATAACTGAACATTATTATTTGATGGTTTTTTTGTTTGTTATTAAAAAACACTTTTATTTGATTGGACGGGTGAAATATGCTAATTTATTGAGACAGGTTTTTTGGGTTATCAGGAGTTGTATGCCAAAATCATCAGTATTAAAACAATAAAAGACCTGACAAATTTCAGTTGGTGAATAATGAATCTATAATATATGAAAGTTTAATTGTAATCATTACATTATGGTAAATAATGAAATTTAACACTATATGCTAATTTTTTGAGAAGGACCTGTAGTATACTGCTTCTTCAAACAGTCCATTAATAATGCATGGCTATATGATGCAGTCAATACACAGGCCAAACTTCCCTCTGTCCAGTTTCCCTGGGTGATCGCACGCCGGTAACAAGTCTCTGTACTCACTCAGCGCACTGCACTCTTTATCCTCTGGAGTGCAGCCAGGTGAAGTGCCCTTAGGGGTCCCATATATTGGGAAACCCCCAAAAGTTAAACCATTTTAAAAACAGAACCCCCTGACATACTGAAAACTGCAGGCAGGTAGTTTATTAACCCTTCAGGTGCTTTGCAGGAATTAATGCAAAGTGGCATGACAGAAATGAAAATGTGTATTTTACCACCTAAATATCTCTAACTGCTGAACAGGTTACTACAGCCGACAGACTCTTAAGGCCCCGTCTCACTTAGCGACGCTAAAGCGATCCCGACAACGATACGACCTGTCAGGGATCGTTGCTGCGTCGCTATGTGGTCGCTGGTGAGATGTCAAACAGTGAGATCTACCCAACGATCGCTGCTGTGATCTCGCTGTTTGACATCTCACCAGCGACCTGTAGCGACCTGTACAACGATGTCACATGGGAGCTATTATGACGATTCAGTGTCTGAGTTGTCAACGAGGTCGTTGGTAAGGTGTCAAACACAGCGATGTGTGCTACCCAGCGGGACCTCAATGATCATAAAAGGTCCAGGCCATTCCGACACGACCAGCGATCTCACAGCAGGGGCCGGGTCGCTGCTACGTGTCACACATAGCGAGATCGCTACTGAGGTCGCTGTTGCGTCACAAAACTTGTGACTCAGCAGCGATCTCGCTAGCGATCTCGATTAGTGAGACAGGGGCTTTAGGCCGCTATTTGGTCATGAATTGCCATGGCAAACATCAGGACCACACAATCATGATCTCATGGTGCCAAGTGGGATAAAGAGGAAGCGCCCACACTCTGTTAACCATTTATAATGATGTAGTCACTATTGACAGCAGCATCTAAGGGGTTAAACAGATTTGGACGGTGCCAACATGGATCGTGGCTGATGCAGCAAGTTGTGAGCTATAGTGTACAGCCGACAGCTGCTGGATTGTCACCTGTATGGGGGGGCTATTCTCTCATATCTCAGGTCAGTTAAAAGACGTATTGGCTGTCATTAAGGGGTTAAAGTATTTATTTCCCCTCTGGATCTTTTACAGTTCTTACCTTAGATTTTTTTACTGGTGATAGTATGTAGTGACTTCAGTGGTAACATGTTTATCATCACTGCTTACACCAAAACTTTTATTCCATTGTCAACTATAAAAATAAAGACGCCATCAATTTTCTGAAAGTAGAATAAATAGCCATTGGTTCTATATTTATATTACTATTTAGCTTAATACTTTATCTATGTTTATTTAACTTTTATTTTGCCTTCCAGATTACTATCTGACAAATCATTACAGCTGATTACTGGAATGTATCATGTTCTTCTAGCTGAATAAACAGTTAAAATAACATTAAAGGGCTATTCCCATCTCAGTAAGTGATGATATATCTCTAGGTTATGCCATAATTTATTGATTACTGTGGGTCCCAATGCTACGACCCTCACTGATCCTGTGGATGAAGGGCCCCACCATGTGGCATCCCTTTCCCAGTGTTCCCTTGTAGAGGTTCATTCCTGGCCACACCATTGCAGTGCAGCTATATTTATGTGATTGGGGCCATTTGCAGTTTCCTGCATAGTTGGGTGGCTGGGAGCACTCCTGTGCAGGGAAAACTGTGAGAGGGGCTGAATTTCTGTTGTGACACATTCATTCTCAAGATTATAGAGATTTGACCCTCTGCAATTATTAAATAGTGACATATCCCAGCTATATGCCATCAGTCACTGATATACGAATACCACTTTCCTATAGTTCACATCCATAGCTATTAGAGACTAGTAAATCAAATTGAAACAAATCGAAATTCACTTTAAATATCAAAGAAAAAATGTTGGCTTCTCCAAAATATACATTTTTGTGACCATCATTTTGCTTGATTCTTTTCAGAAGGAGGGTGGTTAAAAAAAGAAAATGCCAATTATTGACCTCACCCTTCACTTGACCTGTACTGTAGTTCCCAGCCCAGTCCTATGCTGGCTTGCTTGCTACCTCTAGCTCTGGTCTTCACTCTCATCTTCCAATTTCATGGCCCACAAGGCTTCAAGTAACATCACAAACTTGCTGGGTGACTCATGCCATGATGTCATGCAGATAAAGTGAGCAAGTGCTGCACCCAAGAGAGTAGAAGACTCCGAAATGAAGAGAAGAGTGGATATGGAAGGAGGAAGCCAGCAGGCAGAGAATCGGACAGGGAACTGTAGAGCCTGGACAGGAGATGGGCAAGATAAGTGTAATATTTTTTTACTTTTCCATATATCATGCTCCAGGATCTAAAGAGACCTCTGAGCATAGTAACCCCTTCATGACCGGAGCTTTTTTCGTTTTTTTGTTTTCGTTTTTAGCTCACCTCCTTTCCAAAGCCATAACTTTTTATATTCCGGTCAATATGACCATGTCAGGGCTTATTTTTTGTGAGATGAGCTCTTTTGAACGACACCATTGATTTTACCATCTTGTGTACTAGAAAACAGGAAAAAAAATTCCAAGTGCGGTGAAATTGCAAAAAAAGTGCAATCCCACACTTGTTTTTTGTTTGGCTTTTTTGCTAGGTTATCTAAATGCTAAAATTGACCTGCGATTATGATTGTCAATGTCATTGCAAGTTCATAGACACCAAACATGTCTAGGTTCTTTTTTATATGTGGTGAAAAAAAATTCAAAACTTTGCTAAAAAAAAAAAATTGCACCATTTTCCGATACCCATAACGTCTCCATTTTTCGTGATCTGGGGTTGGGTGAGGGCTTATTTTGTCTACTTATCTGACATTTTTAATTATACCATATTGGTGCCGATATGAGCTTTTGATCGCACGCTATTACATTTTAATGCAATGTTGGGGCGACCAAAAAAACAAAATTCTGGCACTTTGACTTTTTTTCTTTACCGTTTAGCGATCAGTTTAATCCTTTTTTATTGATAGATGGGGCAATTCTGAACACGACAATAACAAATATGTACCACCAGGAGATTCAGAACAACCAGCGGCACTAGGTGAATGTCTCTTCACAGGTTAATTCATTAAGCGGAACTAGGCAGATTTCCACACTTCCAAAACTCAGCAATTGAGGGTGGTGCACGGATAAACAGTAAAACAAGACTTCGTGTATAGCAATCCAAATGACAGATCTGGCACTCACCCAACGATGCTGTGATTAACGTCCTTTATTCGCTGAACTCAGCGTTTAGACTTACATGGAGAGGCGGCAGGAGAAGGAACAACAGAGGGTGCGGGGAAACAGGTGAGGACGACGGCCGTTTCACGAGAATGCGCTTCCACGGGTCCAAGTGCAAACAACACACATGTCACTTCCTTTTAAGGGGATGGACAATAACGTGAAAAAATTTACAAATGTGCAACAATTAATAAAATGTACAATTTGCAATAGAAATGCGTACAAAGACATGATACAATCATAATTAAGCAACCTATAGACAGTTAATCTAAGATATTTGTAGCCACAAAAATATCGTTTATTTTCTATAAAAATACCGCCATATCAAGCTTGTCATTCAGGCCAATTGGACCCTGAGCATTGGTGTTTAAAATCCACCTCGCTTCATGTTGAAGCAGCATTTTATTCCGATCACCTCCTTGAGGTGGGGTTTTAACCATTTCCAAACCTGCGAATCGCAAGACCTCAGGATTTGCACTATGTTGGTTTTTTATATGCTCAATTAGTCGCAGAGAGCCTTTCCCTGTGGAAATTGATTTGTAATGTTCCCTAAATCTAGTGATCAGGGGGCGGATAGTTTTACCGATATAAAAGAATTGACATGGACAATAAATTATATATACCACATATTTACTTTTACATAAAAATAAAATCCCGAACAGTGTGTATTATAGAGCCTATACGTAGAGGATTTTGCGTTAGGTGAAGGTGGCA
This sequence comes from Ranitomeya variabilis, assembly GCF_051348905.1. Lineage (NCBI taxonomy): Eukaryota > Metazoa > Chordata > Amphibia > Anura > Dendrobatidae > Ranitomeya > Ranitomeya variabilis. Next base: position 327,379,793 of record NC_135236.1, read on the forward strand.
GTAATTGCAATTTCCACATTTGTGGTTTCCCTGCGGCAACGATTTTTCTAACCAGTTACGGTTTTCAGATAGAAGGCGATTACGGACAAGAAGATCCCCAAGATTTTTAGTGCGTTTGTAAGCAAATTGTGGTTCAAGGGAGGTAATTTTAGACAGATCTCTGTCACTTTGCAAGACATGCCAATTTTTTCTTATCGCAGAGTATATTTCCCTGTCCATTTGACTGTGAGTAAAAGCAAAGGTGAATCTTTGTTGTTTTTGTATCCGTTGTTTAGTTTTTTTACGATTTTTTAACAACGCATTTTGTGACAATTTTACTACTCTGCGTTCAGCACCTGTTAATATAATAGCAGGATAGTTTCTTTTTAGGAACCCTGTTTTAAGCTCTGCAATTTGCTCCTTAAAAATTGAATCGTTATTATTTATTTTTCTATAACGAACCATTTGGCTATATGGGATGCTTTTTCTTGTTCTCAACGGGTGTGCACTATTAAAATGAAGTAGATTATTTGTGGCCGTAGGTTTTTTGTGTACCTTCGTCACAAGATCACTGTTGATAACATTGATTTTTACATCAAGAAATTCTAATTGGCTATCACCAAAAGTAGAGGTAAATCGCATATTATCCTTATTTACACAGTTCAGATGTTCAACGAAACTATCAGAAGCATTTTTTGAACCGTCCCAAATAATAAAAATGTTGTCTGCAAACCTTAAGTACAGTTTCATATGTTTGAGAAACGGATTCGAAATAGATGTAATATATTCCTCTTCAAAGGCAGCCAGGAATAAGTTCACAAAAACGCATGTGACAGGCGTGCCCATGGCCGTGCCTGTGCATTGCAAGTACCACTTGTCGATGAATTTAAAGGCGTTGTGCGATAAAACGAATTCCAGACTTTCCAAAATAAAGGTAATGAAATTCGTGTCTTTTTCAGTATTAAGTAGAATTTTTTTGATAGCTTCCAAACCATTTTTTTGCGGAATCCGTGTGTACATCGTGAGCTTGTACACACAGATTCCGCAAAAAAATGGTTTGGAAGCTATCAAAAAAATTCTACTTAATACTGAAAAAGACACGAATTTCATTACCTTCATTTGGAAAGATGCTGGCAAAACTCGATCAGCTCTGTTCAAAACAGCTGACATGTCCTGGGAAAGATGTGGTTCACCGCCGGAGCCCACATCAAAGGGAGGGTATCCCACATCGGCGTACTATTATGCCCGATGTCGGAAAGGGGTTTAACGTTTTTTATCAGCAATTCAACATGCATCAAATGAATCTGATGCAACTAAAGAATTGATTTTCATCAAATTCGCTAATTTCTACTATTTACCAAGAAAATGCTTCTGCTTCTGCACTCAATTGTTTAGTGACTGGAGTCAACCAAGTCATGCTTAATTTGTAGTAATGTTATAAGGTCATTCCAGTTAGAGAACCATTCTCTATATGCCTTAATAGGTTATATGAACACCATAGTGGTGGGTTGCTCATAAAGGACCCCCTCCACAAGCTAGAGCCCAGATAGTGCTGGTGCAACAATGTGAGCCTGTCTTCTGAGCTGAACTAATTAGCAAAATTCTGCAAAACTCAATGACCCATCACTCACTTCTAAAACTCAGATGATGGGCTATCAGAAGTGACTTTATTTTCAAATGTATTACTATTAAGTAGTACTCCTAGAGTTACAAAAAGTTTGGGTTTGGGTATCAGAACAGTACCCAGACCCCATTCACTTTAATGGGGGGCACAAACATTCAGTGTTTGCCACGCTGTCATGCGCATGACAGCGTGGCAAACACCGCTTCTGATCGGCGGTAAAATCATCACTGCCGGTCATACAACCATGGTTCCCATGCTGTCAAAAGACAGCGTGAGTGCGCAGCTGTGATCAGAGGTATTAAGTTTACCTTTGGTCGCTGGGTCAGCTGATGGGACTACTGCTCCCATCAGCCGATGCCTGCTGACGCTAATAACAGTGAGAGCAGGAGCAACTGATGGTAGTATTCATTAGCTGGCGCCTGCACTGTAAATAAATATTTTTTTTTTTAAAATGGCATGGGTACCCCTTTATTTTGAATAACCAGCCAGGCTAACCTCACAGCTGAGGGCTGCAACCCTCAGCTGTCAGCAATAGACAGGCTGGTTATGAAGAATAGAGGGGTCCCATGCCGTTTTTTTAATTATTTAAATAAATAATTTTAAAAAATGACATGGGTTCCCCCACTTTTGACAACCAACCAAGCTAAAGAAGACAGCCAGGGGCTGATATTCTCAGTTTGGTAAGGGGCCATGGATATTGGCCCCCCAGCCTAAAAATAGCAGCTCGCAGCAACCAAGAAAAAGCCCATGTATTAGATGCACCAATTCTGGCTCTTCCCACTTACCCTGTAGTGGTGGTGAGTAGGGTAATATTTGTGGGGTTGATGTCACTTTTGTATTTTCAGTTGACATCAAGCCCATGGATTAGTAATGGGGAAGCGTCTATAAGATGCCTATCCATTATTAATCCTATACAGTTATATTGTAAATAAACACACAGCAAGAATATAAAGTCTTTTAATTGAAAGAATAACAGACTCCTTTAATGATTTTAAATTAAGCCATACTCACGTCATTGCCTATCCCATTGAATCCCTCGTCTCCTCTAATAAAACAAAAATAAAAAAACAGTAATATCCCTCACTTGTCCGTTGTTCTGTCCCATACCATAATTTATGTCTGGGGGATAAACAGTTTTCTACCTGGACGGTGTCAAGATGTGACTGAGAACCACTGATGAATGAGCTGCTGTGAGCACAGCATCAGTGACTAGCAGTGATGTCATCAAAGTTACTGTCGGTCACTGAGGCTGCGTTTCCAATTTGCTGAGCTTGCAGCAGCTCATTCACCAGTGGTTCTCAGCCTTGACAGTCGCATCTTGACACCGTCCAGGTTGAAAACTGTTTATCCCAAGACATGGATTACGGTGTGGGACGGAACAATGGATAGGTGAGGGATATTGTCTTTTTTTATTTTTGTTTTATTATAGGAGAAGAGGGATTCAATGCAATGGGCGTTAGGCGAGTATAACTGTGTTTGTTATTTTTAAATAAAAAAGTAAAAGTTTGTGTTGTTTTATTTAAAATAAAAGACTTTACCCTGGCTGTGTCTTTATTTACCTTACAACTATAGGATTAGTAATGGATATGTGTCTTATATATGCCTCTCCATTACTAACCTGTGGGCTTGACGTCAGTGGACAATACAAAGGTGACATCAATTCCACAAATATGATCCCCACTTGCCACTGCTACAGGGCAAGTCAGAAGAGCCAAGCAAAGTGCCAGAATTGGCACCTCTAATAGAGGAACCTTTTCTGAGCAGCTGAGGGCTGCTATTTTTTTACCTGCAGGGGCCAATATCCATGGCCCCTTTCCAGCCTGAGAATTCCAGTCTCCACCTGTCTGCTTTAGAAATGCTAGTTGTCAATAACAGTGGGACCCCATGCCGTCTTTTTAAATTTTTAAAAAATAATTGATATCCAGCCTTGCTGAAGCTGACAGCAGAGGGTTGCAGCCCCTAGCTGTTAGTTTTGCCTGGCTGGTTATCAATAATACAGGGGAACCCACGCTGTTTCTTTTTGTTAATTATTTACTTACAGCGAAAGTGCCGGCCGATGAATACTCCCATCAGCGCCTCCTGCTCTCACTGTTATTAGCGGCAGCAGGAGTCAGCTGATGGGAATAGTAGTCCCATCAGCTGACTACTACTCCGTGTTCGGTGTCCGTGCCTGAACAGTAGGTGTTCGGTACAGACTGCCCATCTCTAGACTTGTCATATTTACAGAATATACAACTGTACTTAGCTATGACTTTCATGTTATGGACTCCATCTTAACATGTGTAATGTTAGAAAATGTGAATGGGATCATGCGCTTTTCGAGAGGAAATAGACAATATTTATTGGCAGGTTGCCTAAGGAGGAGTAATCCAGATAATAGATGGACATAAATTACAATTATTAAGCCTGATTTCACTAGATCATTAAACTCAGAATTAACATGATGAGGTTTTTCCACGTAATACAATATCTTGTTGTAATCATATTGAAACTCCATTTCATGCATATGTTTATTCAAAATATATTATTTCTTGCGAGCCTATAACTGTGGGATAATTTTAATTATTACCTAGGCAATTGGCCATGTTTTGAAACATTGGTTTATAACAAAGTGCTTCAATTAATATTAATTTTTAAAACGGAAATGTACTAATTTGTTAACCATGTTGCTTTTTGCCACATTTGGTTAAATAAATGTCTGTTTTTTATGTCTTTTGTTATAGTATGTTTTTTAATATTTAGTATATAGCATATTACTTATACATATTGACTAGAGATACATAACACAATATACATATGAGCACTAAATTGTGTGAATTAAAGAGCATCTGTCAATAGAACCAACCCTCCTAAGTAGTATATATGGATATGCAGGTCATAGAAGGTTGAATAAAATGGTAGGTTATCTGCAATCCAATGTCTTATTTCAGAGAAACTGAACATTTTTTTAATATGTAAATGTGCTGCTAAGATCTACAGACAGAACAGAACTCTTCCTGAGAATCTGATTCCAGGGCATATTTTAAATGAAAGGTGGGGTTACCAGTGTGAGACATGTAAGGACTGTCTGGTCTCCAGACCTACATTTCTTACATGGGTTCAACCAACACTCTAATGCTTATGGGAGTCTTAGACAACTTATTGTTCGACTAAATAACGATCTGGCATGGCCGATTTTGGACTGATGATCTCTTTGATCTTCAGGAGATAAGTCAATGCGGTCTGGAGTCAGCTCTCGCACAACAGAGTGCAAACCACTGCAATTCAGTGTCTCTAAAAGGGTAGTCACGGGCAATGAAGATGAGACAATTGTATTAATCACCATGTTGTTTATTCTTTTTCAGTTTTATGATGCTAGACATGATAAAACTACCATTTAACACCTTCCAACCAATGACATTTTACCTCTAAATTATATATCCTAGCATATTATACAGTATATGCCATCTTGAAACAAGTTATTCAATTTGACATAGCCTGTAGGTCATTAATTTGAGTTCCTCTCTCCATTTTCTAAGCAATGTAATATAAATTACATACAGTACACTTAAATGTATCAGTTTGGAATATACCTGCCTTCACACTTTCATTTTAAGCAAAATAAAAACATTATATTAACTTAGCTTCCTTTATTATTGTCTGATCTGTATTGCTTTACATGTTAACACTTACATTTTAGCCTAATTAATAGTCCCCATGCCATGTGTTAATTAGCTGCTGGGTCAATTCACCCTTTAAGGTAGTAATGTATTCCATGTACTTCAAAAGTAGCAGAATTTTAATATCACCATTCCCGCTGTGTACAGTGTGTGCCTTACAATGAAGTATTAAAATATGACCAGGAAGCTTATAAAAGTGTCTAGACAGCCAAGCATCACATCTAACTAAACAAAGGCATCTAAAAATTCAGTGTTATGGTTTAGCATAAAGCAATCCACATAAGAGACACTTGAAGCAGCCACCTTTGGTCAATGCATTCCTTATGTTTAACTAAGTGTTGTGGCATTTAATAAACAAAAGGCATTCTGAAAGCAAACGAAGCAATCGATCACGGCTTTATATTTGTGAGGCGCAAGATTGACAGGTCTGTTCATGTTAAAATCCGTAAAAGGATTAACAGAGATTATGAATATCTCTCCTTACACATGTAGTTGTCTCAAAAGCCGATTTCTTTGAGTTTTCTTATGTGAATTATTTTGTGCAAAATTGTCTACATTTTTTACACAGTTAATTAACTATATTCTTCTTTTATCACTTACTTAAGATGGCCAAGTGCCTAGAACACAGCTTATCATTATTATTCAAGTACTCACAAGACTGTGCCTTGTGGATTGCCTTGTAAAGGAAAATCTCTAATCTGTGTTTGTAGAGAAAAGAGAAACTTAAGAGACAATGTTAAACATTTTCCATCTAGAAGTGTCCCCTATATGAGGAATTCAATCTACCGAGACACAGAGTCCTCCATATTGTTAGGTTCTGGTGGTCTATTAGCATTTAGGCTCGTGCAGAAGACCATATTTTCTGTCTGCATGTGAGCCGACAAAACCATATTATTCTATGGGGCCGTGCTTACGTCCAATTATTTCCTTGGACCGAGTCCGATTAAAAAAATCGTAGCATGCTCGATTTTCATCTGTAAATCAGATCGCATTCGGCCATGCAAGTCAATGGTTCTGTCAAAAAAATCGGACAGCACTGGGGGCGCAATGTGATTTTCATGGACTGACAGAATGCAGAAGATGGAGACATTTTTTCCATCTTTTCCACATTCAAGAAAATCAGATTACATTGTAATCAATTTCTAATCAAACTCTGATTAGAGTTTGATCAGTGTGATTGGCATGATCGGCTGAATTCTCTTGGATAGGAGAAAATAATGGTGGTGCAACCCTAGCCTTACAAGGAGTCTCCTGATTAACCTAATCTTACTAATGAGAACACAATGAGTCTTAAAACAGAGTGTGTTTGGCCAGCGATGCAGCTGAAAACTTTTATTTGTTTGTTAGATAATTGCTTAATTTCGCATGAGAACAGCTGATTCTCCTGAAAATTTGTGCATCTATTTCAATCAGATGCAGTTTTGTGGGTATGTCAAATGTTCCTCCATTAAAGGGAACCTGTCACCTGAATTTGGCGGGACCAGTTTTGTTTCATATGGGCGGGGTTTTTGGGTGTTTGATTCACCCTTTCCTTACCCGCTGGCTGCATGTTGGCCGCAATATTGGATTGAAGTTCATTCTCTGTCCTCCGGAGTACACGCCTGCGCATGGCAAGATTGCCTTGCACTGGCGTGTACTATGGAGGACAGAGAATGAACTTCAATCCAATATTGCAGCCAGCATGCAGCCAGTGGGTAAGGAAAGGGTGAATCAAACACCCAAAAACCCCGCCCATATGAAACAAAACTGGTCCCGCCAAATTCAGGTGACAGGTTCCCTTTAAAACAAACAATTGATTGTTAAACAATCGAAAGCAGCATCACTTCAGCTCTGTCTGAATTATCTCTGAGCTAGCTATGTTTGTGAAAGCCTTCCTTATAAGATACAACAGAATTAGTTTGGGAGGCACCATTTTAAGGCAATATCTCCACTATTACTTAGGAACATCTAAAAAGAACATTTAGAAATGATAGATAATTTATATAGATTTGTCCCTCTGTTATTATGACGTCTGACTTCACATTTACAATGTGATTCTACAATTGTTGGCATTGTTTTTAAGATGAAAAAAGCAATTTATAATTTTAAACGTGTCAAAATGATCCTACCAAAGGTTTGGGAACATATCATAAGCAGGAACTTTTAAAATATAACTTTTAATATATATTGAAAATAAAAAAAGAGTTCAAAGTGATGTCACCAAAAAGAATTTTATAAAAAGGTACTACATAGTGTGACCTGTTAAGGAATACACCATATCTAAGTTAGTACTCCTACGGGTTAGTGAGAACCACACTCGCAATGGCCCAGTGTGCTGTCACTCAACCCAAGGTACCTAATTTATTAATAGTGATGCGCACACGCAGCAGCACTCATAGTGCAAAAAACAAATAAATAGGTAACCTTGGTTGCATAAATATGAGCAGGTATCACAACAAATGAAAAAAGGGGTAAGGTCAAATGGTAAGATAACAAATGTATCATAAATATATCAATATTGGAACAATCTCACCAATTGCCAAGGACAGGTAAGGTGGAGCAAAAACTTGCTGGAGTGGAAGAGTCCATTGTACAACAGCGTCGGGAGACAATGCCCTGTCAATCCCTAAGGGGCTATCAATAAAGCTGAATCCCCAAGCTTCCGCCCTTACAAGGGCAGTACACAGCTACCCCTAAAATATAACATACCCTGCACTCTCTATTTGGATGTCCCAACGCGTTTCTTTCAAGCTGGATCATCAGGGGACTAGCTTGCGTGGGAGATAAAGTGCATAAGTGCTATGTAGAAAGACATAGAGACCTGCCACCCTCTATGCTATCCTGTAATTCTGAAGTTGTTTTTTTGTACTTTATGTTAGAGATTAATTTTGGTTGACATGATTCACTTTTATTTACGAAAATGCTGAAAATTTTTTAAAAAAATGAAAATATAGCATTTTTCAAACTTTTAATTGTTGTGCCCTTACACCAGATATTTATACCACACAAAATAATACATAATATTTATCACATGTCTACTTCAGATTAGCATAATTTTTAAAACTGAAATTAAAGCAAAGTGGAAGGAAAAATTGAACATTTTATTTATTCTCACAAAAATATAGCTTTATCCCCAAATTTTGCATTTTAAAAAGGGTAACAGTTAAAAATGGACCATACAATTTATTGTGCAGTTTCTCCTGAGTGCAACGATATTTCATATATGGTGGAAAACTACCGTTTGGGTGCATGGCATGGTTCGGAAGGAAAGGAGCACCATTTGACTTTTGAAAAACAATTTTAAGGAAAAAATAATTATTTTTGCATCACTATATTCTTTTTTATTTCTTGACTGATGGAGCTATATCATGGCTTGCTTTTTGTGGGACAGAATGAAGTTTTCAGCTATGCCATTTTTTTCTATGTGACTTTTTGATTGCGTTTTATTGCACATTTTGTTCATTATTATGATGAAAATGATTATTTTTTTATCCACTTTTTGGTGTTCAGTGAAGGGTTAACTACTGTGACATTTTTATAGGGTTGGGCGTTAAATAAATATATCTATTTATTAGTATAATATGACAGAAATAAAGACGCCAAATATTACAATTTAAATTCTGAAATGTCCAAACTTTTAGTTTCCAAAGCTATAGATGATTAGTAATGATTTGCTCCACATTCCCTACTGAGAAAACATGCATATTCAGTCAAGGATGCATTAATAAGGAGACATTTTGGGCAATATCTTTAATCCAAACACTAATTCTGCTATTGGAAGTGTACAGCTAGTACCTGTACCTTATTATTCCACAATGTAATTACTTAAAGCATCCCTCTACCTAACAACAAAAATGTCACAAGAAATTAGAGATGAGTGAATCTGAATTCTAAAATTTTACAAGGGTTGTCCACTACTCAGACAACCCGTTCTGAATCCCTATGTTCCCCCCAGTAAAATAATAACACTTACACACACCTCCAATATTGGCGTTGTTGCAGCAGTGTCGTCACAGGCTCTCCCGGGGATCCCTGCAGCCAATCAGTGCTGGTTTCATTCTCCTCCAAATGGAATTGACATCAAGAGGAATTGTAAACTGTATCTAATCCTCTTCTTCCGGATGTCTTGATTTGTCCAAAGGATGGAGGAGCGAAGCCAGCACTAATTGAACCCAGGTATCATGTGACATAACAATGGTGACTGAGACATAACAATGTCACACAATGCCCTTGAGAGCTAGTGCTCACATTGCTGGAATGGCACCGGAGGTGAGTATAACTGTTATTACTTTACTTGGGGGAAACATAGGAATTCAGAAGGGGATGTCTGAGTAAGGGAGAACCTGAATTTTTAAAACTAAAATGAAAAGTTTCTCACCCATGATAGGCAACATTTGACTCAGCTTAACTACCATTTAAAGTATAATATTTTACAAGAAGAAAGCATAAACTTTTGCAATCTTTCTATTATTCTACTGTTTGGAATCACCACCACATCCTAACTTATCAAACGTCTGATGAACTCTGGTCAGGGGGTGGATATTACAATGGAAAGCACATATTCAGCAATAAGTCTGCCACTGGAAAAATACCACCATAACAATGGTAAACATAATGACCTTAGTTGTGGTAATATCATTTTCAAATGTTCAACCATCTTCCATTTAGAAAGTATGCAAGCCTCAAAAGCTGAGTTATCTGTGCTGCAAGCCAAAGAATGCTCTTACCCAGATCTGACTCACATCATAATTTGCTATCACAACTACAGAATGTCAGTGCATTGGGGAGGAATAATCTGGAGCATATACTGTAAACTGACCTCAGTATACAAATTAAGTGGTATTTTCACTCCACTACAATAGTCTAGAATATTTATATTAATAAAGCCACATCATTATAATTGTAGACTAAAATTTCAGATTGGATAGAAAGCAGTTCATTCCTGCCCAGTTTTCTATAAATGTTTCTGTCTGAAAGCCGGCTTAAAAATGAAAACATACACTGGCCGCTATTCTCAGGGCATTGGCTCATCGACAGTATTCTAGATTATACAGGATAGTTTTCCTTGCCACATTTTCTGCTAAGAATCACAGCCAACTTTTGCATAAACAAAATCTGTGAGTTGTAAGATATTTTTGTTAGAAATGGTGTTGCAGTTGCCAGACCACTCACTACTTTCATTGGTTGTTAATATTCACTATTTTCCATTTTGTAGACATGAAAAAAATATAATACAAGAAACATGTACTCTCCAAATACAAATACCATCACTTCTGAGAATGTTCCAATTATCAAAGGAAATCCTAATTCATCTTTGCACTGTATAGCATAAGTTACACAAACTTATGTATATATATATAAATTGTACATTCACACTGAAGGCATCAAAAGTATGAATTAACACATGTGGAATTATATACTTAACAAAAAAGTGTGAAACAACTGAAATTATCTTATGTTCTAGGTTCTTCAAAGTAGCCACCTTTTGCTTTGTGACTGCTTTGCACACTCTTGGCATTCTCTTGATGAGCTTCAAGAGGTAGTCACCGGGAATGTTCTTCCAACAATCTTGAAGGAGTTCCCAGAGATGCTTAGCACTTGTTGGCTCTTTTGCCTTCACTCTGCAGTCCAGCTCACCCCAAACCATCTCGATTGGGTTCAGGTCTGGTGACTGTGGAGGCCAGGTCATCTGGCGTAGCACCCCATCCCTCTCCTTCTTGGTCAAATATCACTTACACAGCCTGGAGGTGTGTTTGGGGTCATTGTCCTGTTGAAAAATAAATGATGGTCCAACTAAACACAAACCGGATGGAATAGCATGCCGCTGCAAGATGCTGTGGTAGCCATGCTGGTTCAGTATGCCTTCCATTTTGAATAAATCCCCAATAGTGTCACCAGCAAAGCACCCCCACACCATCACACCTCCTCCTCCATGCTTCACGGTGGGAACCAGGCATGTAGAGTCCATCCGTTCACTACACGGTTGTCATAGAGTGCTATGTAGCTTAGAAATGAAAAGACAAAAGCATTTCTTCTTCTTTTGTTTAGATTGAATATAGTTATTTAAAAAGATGTAGCTGCCGATTTAGAAACACACGCCTGTTGACAAAAAATGAACTTTTTTCTATGACATTTTCCAATGTTGCCAAGGTGGAGGGACCTTTAGAAAATGAAGAAATAAGTGTTACTTACCACTCTAAATGCCCCTGCCCTCATCCATTTAGTCACCAGCTATGCTGAAGCTGCTGAGTTCAGAGTAGGAAGTAACACATTTATTTTATTGTTAAAAGAGCCACTGACAATTACTTCTGACAGCAGTATATCTCCTGGCACAAGAAGGATGAGAAAATCCATCATGTCTAATTCCTATTTTACTCAGGGGACAGTCATCAAATCCTTTTAATATTAGCATAATCCTCTGGGCATGCATGATGCTTTGTCAGAGATGTGCATTTCAACAATGTGGATTGTGTTTTCTTTCACACAGGTAGGTTGGAATTTGGGTGATACTGCAGATGCCAATAAAAATTCCTAGGGTTTGACAATTTATTACAAAGGGTTTTTTTCATCATGTTATATCATCAATGTGTCATCCGTTCTTCACATATTTGAAAAGCCCTGAGAGGTTTCCAAAGTATTTCTAGCCATCTGTGTGCTATTCATTTTTGGCCAGACCCATTCGCTTGAATGGCTGAGTTTGAATGACAAAGTGGACTAGAGTAGGACATGTATTTGTTTTTTTATGTGGATAACAATTCTGCAAAATAAAAAGGCTTTTGAAGAGCCCTGCATAATATAATGTGCCTTTGTACTGTCCATAGAAAAAAAGCCTCACACAACCAGATATAAGTATAGCATTTCATTTCATTTGTAAGTTTATAGTCACCTGCATGTACTTGACTACTGAGTGCAACCTCTTGTCTTTTCTTTATGCTTTTAAAGAGGACCTTTCACCAAATTATTCCCGTTAAACTAGTCACACAATGGATTAGTGGCTGCAAAGCTGAATAAAATGTTTTGGGTTTTTTTTGGCTCTCCATTGGAGATATATTAGGAATCAAAGTATTTGGCACTTAAGAAGTTTAACTTTTTGTTAAGTCAAAGTGGGTGCTTTCAGATAGTTTTCAGTGATGATGTGCACTTCTTCTACCTGTATGATACTAGCCAATCATCAGCAAGCAGCAACACACTGGAGAAAAACAATATGCCTTCACCATAGTTTAGAGCAAGTTTCTCAGTATGTGACATGTATGACACACAACCCTAATCTCCTGCATGATTAGAAAGTGCTGGAGTAAAGCACAGATGACTAACACTTTTCAGATAAGGTACATGTGGAAGAGGAGCAGTGTAGAGGTGTTTAGTTGAGTCACATTACAAACCCTTCTAACAGCTCTCTTCCTCTCATAGCATGGTCAGCTCTAGTGTACTGCCCCTTCCTCCCAGACTGCTTGTCCAGAAATGAAACAAAGCTGTCAGTAATCACATTTGTCTGTTGTGCTCAAACATGTAACCTTTCTACAATGAGATCAGGTCAAGGAGTCATTAGATCTCACACAGGAGCAACCCAGACTGTAGAGAGATTACAAATTGCCCTGAGCATCACTAACATAAATATGATTACATGTCACACACTGAGAAACCTCTTCTAAGCTATTGTCGGGTGTGTTTTCTCTTCTGTGTGTTTCTGCCTGCTTATGATTGGGCAACGTAGATAATGAAAAATATGCACGGCACTCAAGGTTCCTGTGTGGTGCTCAAGTCGGGTTTCCAGCCCCTCAATCCAATACTCAAAAATACTTGGCACTCAGAAGAATGTTTTGCAAGTTGATTATTCCATTTATTTGTACACCCAGTTTAGAAAATGAACGTTTTCGGTCCAAACATCAGACCTTCATCAGAAATGTCTTTTTTAACAAACTGGTAGATATAACGTGGAAGGGTATATCAAGGCCTAGATAGGCCAGAGCTGGGTGGCCCGGGATAAGGCAGGGAGGCTAACAGCCAGGTTGCTGGACGATGCCTGGATAGGTGCTGCTGTGAGAAAAAGCGCCGGTCCACTGCTACAAGTGGCGCTTGAAACGCCAGCTACGTGGCGTGAGAACTGGAGGTCCCGGGTCCCAGCGGTACCCGGGACCTCCAGTTCTCACGCCACGTAGCTGGCGTTTCAAGCGCCACTTGTAGCAGTGGACCGGCGCTTTTTCTCACAGCAGCACCTATCCAGGCATCGTCCAGCAACCTGGCTGTTAGCCTCCCTGCCTTATCCCGGGCCACCCAGCTCTGGCCTATCTAGGCCTTGATATACCCTTCCACGTTATATCTACCAGTTTGTTAAAAAAGACATTTCTGATGAAGGTCTGATGTTTGGACCGAAAACGTTCATTTTCTAAACTGGGTGTACAAATAAATGGAATAATCAACTTGCAAAACATTCTTCTGAGTGCCAAGTATTTTTGAGTATATGATTGGGCAACATCATATAGGGAGAAGAAGTCCATCCCCCCCAGTGAAAACTATCTGATAATACTCACTTGAACTTAGCAAACGTTAACTAATTAGGTGCCAAATACTCTGATTGCTACAATCTATTTACAGGGAGGCCAAATTAAAAAGAGAAAAAAAAAATCTACTGTGCAGCCATATTATGTGCCAGTTCAACATGAAAAATCTGGTCAAAAGTCAAATGGATATGCAAAAAAATGCAATAACTAGTGTTGCGCGATACCTTCCGATATTCAAAAGTATCAGTATCGGATTGGATCGGCCGATATCCAAAAAATATCGGATATCACCGATACCGATACCCTATAGCAATACAAGTCAATGGGACACAAATATCGGAAGCGATCCTGGATGGTTCCCAGGGTCTGAAGGAGAGGAAACTCTCCTTCAGGCCCTGGGATCCATAATCATGTAAAAAATAAAGAATAAAAAATAAAATATGGATATACTCACCCCTCCGACGGACCCTGGACCTCAGCGGTGCAACCGGCTGCCTCCGTTCCTAAGAATGCAGTGAGTGTAGGACCTGCGATGACGTCGCGGTCACGCGACCAGTCACAAGACCGCGACGTCATCACAGGTCCTACACTCACTGCATTCTTAGGAACGGAGGCTGCCGGTTGCACCGCTGAGAGCCAGTGCCGTCGGAGGGGTGAGTATATCCATATTTTTTATTTTTATTCTTTATTTTTTACATGAATATGGATCCCAGGGCCTGAAGGAGAGTCTCCTCTCCTCCAGACCCTGGGAACCATACGCACCGCACACGCTGAAGATGACTGGGAACTTATATGAACTTCCAATTCCGATTTCCGATATCACAAAAATATCGGAACTCGGTATCGAAATTCCAATACAGCGAATATCGGATGATACCCGATATTTGCAGTATCGGAATGCTCAACACTAGCAATAACATTCTATTTATTTTTCTTCATTTAAGAAAGTCTGCTCAATTATTTATTTTTCTGATATACAAGTACATTGTAACATATCTATTACAAAAATACTTTTTTTTAAGTCCCCTTATACACTGGCGATCCAAAGGCCAGTAACTATAAATTGCTGTATTTAGTTTGATGCAGTTAGCAATTGGCAGGTACTTACAGGTTACTCCTGTTTGCAAGAACAGATGAAAACATGCTGACATAGGCATGAGAGCAAAATCAAGCTTTATGTGGCCAATTCCTCTTCCTGTGCTGCTATTAATACTGAGCAGCAGAGACAATGATGGGACTTAAAAAATGAAGGCATTTAAATCCTAAATTTAACCAAACATGCAAATTTGTAACAGTACAGTGATATCTCTGCAGACTGATAATATAAAAAGATAGGCATGTCACATTACAAAATCACCTAAGTATAAGTGACAGTGAGGTCACAGGAGTGATATACAGAGTGTATAACTACACATAAATAATTCTTACAAAACAAGAATAATAAAACACAGACAGGTCATAATACTTTAAGTCATTCACAACCTTAGATGTATCCATACTTCCAGGTTGGGAAGTACTTCCTGACCTTGGACGTAGGTGGCGCTATAGAGTCAAGTCCTCTTTTTCTCAGAAGAGGCAATTTGCATGGATACATCCTGGTGATTTAGCATGCACAAGAGCACCACTCCCAGCAGTTTAAACCCTAAATGCTGCGATTGATATCAATTGTAGCATTTAGAAGGCAGAGAGAGGGAGGGGGCTCTCTCTTCCCTCCGATTGGTGCTCCAGTGACATCACCGCAAGGTTTGGATCATTGCCAAGGTGATCCGATGTCAACATGACAACATCCCAGTAACCAGGACTAGCAAGCTAGTTAGATCATGCACAGTGCATGGTCTAACTAGCTTGTGTCAGTGAAGCACTGGCAATTACTGTATAGAGCATAGCAATGCTCCTGTATTGCCATGCTTTATAACTGTGATCAGAGCTGTGACAGTGAAAATCCCCTATAGGAACTAAGTAAAAAAGTAAAAGAAAATTGCAGTTATTTAAAAAAATTCACAAAATAATAATCAAAATTTTTTTTACCCTTTAGATAACTATTTTTCTGAAAAACAAAATAAAATAAACAAAAAAGTGCACATATTTGGTATCATCGCATCTGGAATGACCCGACCTATACAATTGTCCCACTAGTTCAGTGAACACTGTAAAAAAAAAAAAAAAAAAGGGACAAAAAACGATGGTTTTTATCATATTTTTATTTACCATATGGTGAACGACATTAAAAAAAATAAAATTCCTGAATTACTGTTTTTTGTTCTATCTGCTTCTCAAAAATTGGAATAGAAAGTGATTAAAAAAATGGCATGTGCCTGAAAATGGTACCAATAAAAATGGCAACTTGTCCAGCAAAATTAATCCCTCACATGGCTCTGCTGGCAGACACGTGGGAAAATTATAGCTCTAAAAAAAAAACCTGTATTCTAGTGTGTGACAGCAGCCAAACATAAAAACCTATAGAAATCTGGTATCACTGTAATCGCGCCAACCCAAAGAAAAAAGTCATCTAATCACTAATATAGCATGAGGAATAAATAAAATCAATTCTTGACCTGCTGTTCATTTGTTTATTCTGTCTCTCAAAGATCGCAGTAAGACTTGGCGCATTTATCCTGTGCTCTGTGCTGGGTGCTTACACCGGGGATTCCATGTAAATTTCCGGAATATGTAATTCAGATGGAACCTCAGAGGTAAGATTTCCTTTAAGGAGGCAGATGGGGACACTTTGGACATTGTCTGACCAATAATCCAGAGGTGTCTATCTTTTTAGTCACGCATAAAAGGGTAGTTTACCACAATTTTGTGCACCTCTGAAAAGGATACTGCTGATTAGAGGCCAGACAAGAGTCGAGAGTAACTCTGCTGCCTCATTATAGTGAATGGATCCCTTGAGTGTTTTATCTGAATCATATCACTCAGAGATTTAAATGGAAACCCCGAGATATGTGCCCTGTGTAGAGAGCTGGATAAATGTGATCCAAATAAAATGCTCTCAATAAAAGCTTCAACTCAATCCACAAAAAAAGGAAGTCCCCACTCAGGTCTATCATCTGTTAATGGAAATATAAGGGCTTCCACGTTACTGGTAGTACAAAAGGTCTGAAAAAGCTCTATGGCTCCTCACCCCCCAAAAGAAATCCAGCAAATTCTGCACTCCCAAATCCAATTGCCTCATGCCTTCTGAGCCCCACAGTGTACCTAAACCACATTTAGCATCCATATGTTTGAAATTCCTGTTGAGAGCCCGCATAATTTATGGGTGCATGTCTCCAGAAGCATGAGCTGGGCATAATGTACTGGGCACTACAACATACTGGGAACTACAATGCATGGGCACTACAATTGTAGATTTGCAATTTTCACTCAGCAATATTCACTGTTTGTTTCTAGAAAACACTCATGGAATCAAATCATCACTACATCTGTAGATAAATTCCCAAAGGGGTGTAATTTCCAAAATGGGGTCACTTGAAGGGGGATTCTGCTCATCTAGCACTTAGAGGCTCTGTATATGGAGTCCAAAAATTAATCTAAGAAAATCTGCACTCCAGGAGGCAAACAGCGCTCTGTCCCTCCCGAGTCTCTCCGTATGGCTAAGTAGTACTGTACAGCCACATATGGGGTATTTCCTTGTTCAGCAGGAATTGTGTGCCATTTTTACCCATGTTCCCTTGTGAAAGTGTAAAATCTTGGGCCAAAACAAAATTTATGCAGTAAAAATGTAATTATTTTTTCTTCACTGGCACTGCCCAAAGATATAAAATTCTCTGACCCACCTGTGGTGTCAATATGATTACTGCATCCTTAGATGATTTCATTGAGAGGTGTTGTTCTGGCACCTAAGGGGCTCTCCCAGTGGGTCATGGCATCCACAAACCATAACAGTAAGGGTATGTTTCCACGCTCAGGAAATGCTGCGTGTTTGACGCTGCGTAGAGCCGCAGCGTCAAGCACGCAGCGTCCAGATGTTACAGCATAGTGGAGGGGATTTCATGAAATCCTGTCTCCACTATGCGGTAAAACACGCAGGCAGCAGACCCGCATAAACGGACATGCGGCGCGTCTTTTCAGAACGCAGCATGTCTGTTTACAAAGCGGCGACGCTCCGTCGCTACACCATAAATTTACCATAGACTATCATTAGATGCGATAAAATCTAATGATTAGTCACATGCTTAGAAACTGAGTATACAGCTCACCTGTCCCGCCGCCGGAAGTCCCTCATCCTCTGCAGTTCTCGCGATAACTTATGTTATCACGAGAACTGCCGTGTCCGTGACCGGGGGTTATCTCCAGTCACTAGTCTGGTTCTCGCAAACAGCTGATCAGCTATTTGTGAGAACGCTGTAGTGTAGGTGATCACTGGAGAGTTATCTCTGGCGATCATCTACCGGCTCTGTTACATCTGGATGTCAGGCATCCAGATGTAGCAGAGCCGGACTCGTCTAGACTGTGAGCACATACAACACACAACATACACCATGCAACAACATGCAACATGCGACGACATGCAACATTCAACAGCATGCAACATGCAACATGCGATGACATGCTACATGCAACATGCAACATGCGACAACATGCGACATGCAACATGCGACAACATGCGACATGCAACATGCATCATACAACATGCTACGACATGCAACATGCGACAACATGCAACATGTGACGACATGCAACATGTGACGACATGCGACATGCAACATGTGACAACATGCAACATGCAAGATGCGACAACACACAACATGCGACATGCAGCATGTGACATACAATGTGCGACATGCAATATGCGGCATGCAGCATGTGACATACAACATGTGACATGCAACATGCGACATTCAACATGCAACATGTGACATGCAACAACATGCAACATGCAGCATGCAACATGCAACAACATGCGACATGCAACATGCGACAACATGCAACATTCAACATACACCATACAACACATACAGTACATACATATAGACATACAGTACATTAACATAGAGTACATACTTACCATCACTTGTCACTTTGATCCCCGAAGCCAGTGTCACCTGTAAAAAATATTAAAATAATAAACAAACACTATACTCCCTGATCCGCAGAAATCCAATTAAAACGAGTGTCCCACGATGATCTCCCGTGGAGAGCAGCAGCATCAGCTGATGCGACCACTCGCCAGGAGCTCCAGGAATACAATGAAGGAAGGTATCCTTCCGCACTGTATTCCTCCGCCACTGTAAAAAATAGTCCCTCATCTCACTTGTGGCACTGCTGTGTGAGAAAGTTCCCACGCCGCAATGCCATAAAGTGAGACCCTGAACTGAGGTAACCTCAGTGATACACAGCAGGAGCCATTGTCTCCTGTCAGTGTGTCACTGGAGGCCTATAGAGAAGTGACATCTCCCGATGTCACTGTTCTATAGGGGAGATCATCGTGGGACACTCGTTATTAATTGGACTATGGTGGACAGGTAGTATACGGTTTATTATTTTTAATTTTTTGCAGGTGATCGAGTATGGTAAGTATGGTTAAATTAAGAATATTAAAATACTTTTTTCTGGCTGTGTCTTTATTTTGTTTTTTAACTCTTTCACTACTCTAGGATTAATAATGGATAGGCGTCTTATTGACGCCTCTCCATTATTAACCTGGCTTAATGTCGCCTTACAATAGCAAGGTGACATTAACTCCTTATTACCCCATATCCCACCACTACACGGGAGTAGGAAGAGAGGGGCTAACTGCCAGAATTGGCGCATCTTACAGATTCGCCATTTCTGGGGTGGCTGGGGGCTAGTATTTGTAGCCAGGGGGGCCAATAACCATGGCCCCTATCTAGGCTATGAATATCAGCCCGCAGCTGTCTGCGTAGCCTTTCTGGCTATAAAATATAGGGGGACCCCATGTCTTTTTTTTGGGGGGCCCCCTATCTTTATAACCAGTAAAGGCTATGCAGACAGCTATGGGCTGATATTCATAGCCTAGAGAGGGGCCATGGGTATCACCCCCTTCCCAGGCTACAAATATTGGCCCCCGGCCGTCAGCTTTCCCCCTCTGGTGCAGAAAATTTCACGGGAGCCCACGCCATTTTTTTCCCATTTTTTTTAAATTAAACGTTCATTCATAAGCATCGGCCTTGCTATTACATATCTACTAGATGGTGGCCTGATTTTAACGCATCGGGTATTCTAGAATATGTATGTAGTTTCTTTACGAAGTGGTGTTTAAATCCTGCTGCAATATCGCTGATTGGTCGCGGCCAGTCAATTCACGGCTGGACTGCACCTGTCGCTGATTGGTCGTGCCAGCCGCCAGCGACCAATTAGTGATGCGGGATTTCCGATACAGACAAACAGACCCTTAGATGATTATATATATATACTAGATGGTGGCTCAATTCTAACGCATTGGGTATTCTAGAATATGTATGTATGTATGTACATCACGCTGTGAGTGGGGGTTAAATTCCACGCCAATATCGCTGATTGGTCGCGGCCGGCCGCACAGTACACTGTGTTCCAAATTATTATGCAAAAAGAGTTTAGGAGTAGTGTTGAGCGATACCGTCCGATACTTGAAAGTATCGGTATCGGAAAGTATCGGCCGATACCGGCAAAGTATCGGATCCAATCCGATACCCGATACCAATACAAGTCAATGGGACTCAAGTATCGGACGGTATCCTGATGGTTCCCAGGGTCTGAAGGAGAGGAAACTCTCCTTCAGACCCTGGGATCCATATAAATGTGTAAAATAAAGAATTAAAATAAAAAATATTGCTATACTCACCTGTCCGATGCAGCCTGGACCTCAGCGAGGGAACCGGCAGCGTTGTTTGTTTAAAATTCGCGCTTTTACTTGGTTACGTGAAGTCCCGGCTTGTGATTGGTCAGGGCGGCCATGTTGCCGGGACGCGGACCAATCACAGCAAGCCGTGACGAAATTACGTCACGGCTTGCTGTGATTGGTCCGCGTCCCGGCAACATGGCCGCCATTAACCAATCACAAGCCGTGACGTCACAGGAGGCTGGACACGCGCGCTTTTTAAAATACGCGCATGTCCAGCCTCCCGTGACGTCACGGCTTGTGATTGGTTAATGGCGGCCATGTTGCCGGGACGCGGACCAATCACAGCAAGCCGTGACATAATTTCGTCACGGCTTGCTGTGATTGGTCCGCGTCCCGGCAACATGGCGCCGTGACCAATCATAAGCCGGGACGTCACTGGAGGCTGGACACGCGCGCTTTTTAAAATACGCGCATGTCCAGCCTCCCGTGACGTCACGGCTTGTGATTGGTTAATGGCGGCCATGTTGCCGGGACGCGGACCAATCACAGCAAGCCGTGACGTAATTTCGTCACGGCTTGCTGTGATTGGTCCGCGTCCCGGCAACATGGCCGCCCTGACCAATCACAAGCCGGGACTTCACGTAACCAAGTAAAAGCGCAAAATTTAAACAAACAACGCTGCCGGTTCCCTCGCTGAGGTCCAGGATGCGTCGGAGAGGTGAGTATAGCAATATTTTTTATTTTAATTCTCTCTTTTACACATTATTACATTAATGTTGTTGCGATACCCGATACCCGATACCACAAAAGTATCGGATCTCGGTATCGGAAATTCCGATACAGCAAATATCGGCCGATACCCGATACTTGCAGTATCGGAATGCTCAACACTATTTAGGAGTGATAAGGTTAGAATTTTTTTGTTTGTCATTTAAACTCATTGATGGTGATGTGTGTCAGGGCTCTTTATATCACTGAAAGCAATTGCAGATACCTGTGCAAATTAGTTTGGCAGGTGTGTCCAAATAAAGGCAAGACTACTTAAGAAGGCTGTTCCACATTATTAAGCAGCCTACATTTTTGGCCAAAATGGGGAAGAAAAAGGATGTGTTGGCTGCTGAGAAGCAACAAATTGTGGAGTATTTAGGTCAAGGCATGACTACAATCAACATTGCCAAGACACTTCATCATGATCATCGCACAATCAAGAAGTATGTAGCTGATTCCCAGCACACACGTGTGCGTGCTGATAAGGAAAAATTGAGGACTCTTTCCAACAGGCAATCGCGTAAGGTTAAAAGAGCAGCTGCAAAAATGCCTTGTCATAGCAGCAGACAAGTTTTTGAAGCTGCTGGTGCCTCCAACGTCCCCAGAACAACAAGATGCAGGGTCCTTCAGAGGTGCGTGAGCCATCCTGTCGACCACCTCTATCCACTGCACACAAGCAGAATCAGCTCCAGTGGGCCAAACGATACATGAAGACTGATTTCCAAACTGTTTTGTTCACCGATGAGTGCCGTGCAACGCTCGATGGTCCAGATGGATGGAGTGGAGGATGGCTGGTTGATGGACACCCCATGAAAACACGGCTAAGGCACCAACAAGGAGGAGGTGGAGTACTGTTTTGGGCTGGAATCATGGGGAGAGAGATTGTCGGCCCCTTTATGATCCCTGAAGGGGTAAAGATGAACTCCATAATCTATGTGGAGTTTCTAAAAACACTTCCTGCCATGGTTCAAGAGGAAGAACCGTGCTTTCCGCAGCAAGATCATTTTCATGCATGATAATGCACCGTCTCATGCTGCAAAAAACACATCTGCATCTCTGGCTGCTATGGGCATAAAAGAGGACAAACTTATGGTGTGGCCACCATCTTTCCCTGGCCTCAACCCCATTGAGAACCTCTGGAGCATCATCAAAAGGAGTGTCTATGATGGCGGGAGGCAGTTCACATCTAAGCAACAGCTCTGGGAGGGTGTTCTGTCCACATGCAAAACAATTGAAGCAGAAACCATCCAAAAACTGACAAATTCAATGGACGAGAGAGTTCAGAAGCTTCTTTTGAACAAGGGGTCCTATGTGCAAATGTAACATCACCTAAAATAAAGTTTTCACTTGAAAACTGTTTGATTTCATTTTGTAATAAGCTGATAATGCTTATAACTTCACAATTGACCATTTTTTTGTTCAAAATAAAATAAAAAAGGTTGAAAACTCTGCTGTGCATAATAATTTGGAACATGCATTTTGAGTGTTTATTTTTTTAAAAAAGGTACTGTTTTCATAGGCAGTTTGTTCCAAAACATTGCAATTATACTAGAATAGTAGATGACTGGAAAATAACAATGACTGCAATTCAGATAGGTAATTTAGAGAAAATATGAGAAAATATTATTTGCATAATAATTTGGAACACAGTGTATATAGCACAGCCATGTATTATATAGCACAGCCACATAGTATATAGCACTGTGATGTAGTATATAGCACAGCCCATGTAGTATATAACACAGCCACATAGTACATAGCACAGCCAACACAGTAGATAGCGCAGCCACACAGTATATAGCAGCCACGTAGTATAAAGCACAGCATGTAGTACATAGCACAGCCACATAGTATATAGCACAGCGATGTAGTATAACACAGCCCACATAGTATATAACACAGCCCACGCAGTAGATAGCACAGCCATGTAGTATATAGCAGCCACGTATTATATAGCACAGCCACGTAGTATATAGCACAGCCCACGTAGTATATAGCACTGCGATGTAGTATATAACACAGCCCACATAGTATATAGCACAGCCCACACAGTAGATAGCACAGCCACATAGTATATAGCACAGCCTACGTAGTATATAACACAGCCACGTAGTATATAGCACAGCCAATGCAGTAGATAGCGCAGCCACGTAGTATATAGCAGCCACGTAGTATATAGCAGCCACATAGTAAATAACACAGCCCACAAAAAGAATTAAAATAAAAAATAGTTATATACTCAACTTCCCTCGTCCACCAAAGCTGTCCCGCTCCTAGCGATGCGGCCGGCAGCTTCCATTCCCAGAGATGCATTGCGAAATTACCCAGATGACTTAACAGTCTTTGCCAGGGACCGCTAAGTCATCTGTGTAATTTCGCAATGCATCTCTGGGACCGGAAGCTGCCGAGAGCATCGGAAGGAGCGGGAAAGCTGCGGAGGCGACGGAAGGTCAGAATAGCATGATTTTTTATTTTTTTTATTACTTTTACCATTATATCTTTTTACTATTGAGGCTGCATAGCCAGCATCAATAGTAAAAAAGTTGCTCCGGGATGGGGAGTAGGGAGGGGCCAATTCGCTACAGGACTGCCGGCCGCGACCAATCAGCGACTCGGGATTTCCGTTACAGACAGAAAGACAGACAAACAGATGAAAGAACCCCTTTGATGCTTATATAGATAGATGGATAATCTATCTATAGATATATTTATAGATATATCTATAGATACATAGATATACTACACATCGGGCTTGGTATTATCTATCTATCTATCTATCTATTATCTATCTATCATCTATTATCTATCTATCGATATATCTATCTAGCTATCTATAGATATATCTATCGATAGAAATATTTATAGATAGATAATAGATACGATAGATACGATAGATAGATACGATAGATAGATACGATAGATAGATAGATACGATTGATAGATATGATAGATACGATAGATCTATCTATTATCTTTCTATTATCTATCTATCCATCCCATATCTATCAGCTATCTATCGATCTATCTGTTATCTATCATCTATCTGTCTGTGTAAACATTATTCTTCAATGGAGTATGTAAATGAAGAGGTTGGACAAGAAATGACATTACCTTTTTTTTTGGTATATCTTTATTGAGCTTACAAAAACACACACAAATCCGCATGAAAAAAATGCATAAAAAAACACATGAAAAACGCAGGTGACCTGCCAGTGACCTCAGGTGAAGATTTGGTGCAGATTTTACCTGCGTCAAATCCTGATCAAATCCTGATGCAATCCTGAACGTGGACACATATCCTAAGGCTATGTGCACACGTCAGGATGTTCTGCAGAATTTTCCTGAACAAAACCGGACTTTTTCTGCAGGAAATCCGCATGCGTTTTTCGCGCGTTTTTTACGTGTTTTTTGTGCGTTTTTTTCCAGAGCTTCCCAATGCATTAAATAGCGGGAAAAATGCGAAAAATCCGCAAAATTTATGAACATGCTGCGTTTTTTACCGTGATGCGTTTTTTTGCGGAAAAAAACGCATCATGTGCACAAAAATTGCAGAATGCATTATTTATAATTGATGGGATGCATATGTATGCGTTTTATATGCGTTTTTATTGGAAAAAAAACACCAAAAATCCTGAACGTGTGCACACAGCCTAAAATCTACACTAAATTATGGCACTTTTTCCCTTCTGAATTTTGCACTGTGCCTCAAAAGAATTTCCCGATTACATGTAGGTTATTGGTGCACTCAGGAGAAATTGCACAACAAATTGAGACTTCCATTTTTTCCTATTAGCCCTTATAAAAATTAAAAAATTGGGGTTAAAACAATATTTTAGCGGTAAAAATTGAATTATTTTTTTCTGCACTGACCAAATGTATAAAATTCTGTGACACACCTGTGGTGTCAATATGATCACTGCATCCCTATATGATTTAATTGAGAGGTGAAGTTTGTAAAATGGGGTTACTTATGGAGAGGTTCTGCTGTTTAAGCACTTCAGGGGCTCTGCCAATGTGACATGGCACCCTCAAACCATTCCAGCAAATTCTTCCCTTCTGAGCTTTTGCACTGTGCTCCAAAAGCAGTTTTTGACCACATGTGGAGAAATTGTTCAACAAATTGTATGGTGCAATTTCTCCTGTTACCCTTGTGAAAGTAAAAAAAAAATGGGACTAAAAGAATATTTTTGTGGGAAAAAATTGATTTTTTTTTTTACATTTTCCCAAGTCAACTTCATAAACTTCTGTGAAGCAGCTGGGGATTCGAGGTGCTCTTCATTACAACTAGATACATTCCTTGACGGGTTTAGTTTCCAAGATGGGGGCACTTGTGGTTTTTTTTCACTGTTTATGCACATCCGGAGCTTTCCAAACACAATATGGTGCCCAGTAATGATTTCAGCAAATTATGCACTCAAAAAGTTAAACGTTGCTCCTTCCCTTCCGAGCCCTGCCATGCACCCAAACAGTAGTTTTCCTACACATATGGAGTATCGGTGAACTCAGAATAAATTTAACAACAAATTTTTGGGTCCACTTTCTCCTGTTACCCATGTGAAAATAAAAAAAATAAGGGCTATTTTGTGAGAAAAAGTAAAATGTTGCTTGCTGTAGTTTTGATATAATCATTGTTTTATTAGCAGGAGATTATAAATATTGGTAAACATACTGCCATGTAGTCCTCCATATTCATGAGCTCGCTATAATCCTAACGCCTCCAATGATTTGTACCTTTCTGCCTATTCACAGTGTACATAAAAGATGAAACAGTGATTTTATCAAAACAACAGCAACCAGCCCAGTAAGTGACACACTGCTGGAATCAAGGTCTCTGCCTCTACATGATGCTCCTCAGATGAAAAAAACTGCTGACAGATTCCTTTTAATACAGTGATGTCAAACATGGATACAATAAAAAAAAGGTGAAATTGTGTTACCTAAACAGTGATGTGAGATCACAGAAAGTAAACACTGGCATTTCCCTGTATGATCCTCCAGTCCAGTGGAGAATGCATCCTCTAAACCCTCTGCAGTTATCACCTTTATTCAATGCATGACCAAAATATTCAGTCATTCAAGGCTCATTGAAGACATCCAACGATCCCTAAAAATGTCAGGCTTTACAGTGAGTTTCATTTACAAAAGTGTTTCAAGAATAATATTGTATAAATGCTCTTATGCCATGACACATCAAGGCTTAGCTCTGGTATATGCTGTGTTTCTGGGAGAAATCTGACAGAACTGATATCCTAGGACATTTCTCTTGGTCTGTGAAATGATAGGTGACAAATATTACCGAAGACTTTCTCCACGTTTTTATAAAGTAGCACAACTATACTGACTCTTGAGTTATAACTTGCGCTACTGTTCTGCTATACCGTGTGCTCACAGCATTTCTGTAGGCTGATTATATGACCACTATAGCACAGGATAATTCCACGATGGCATGGTAATATAATTGAACTAATTTTCCCAGAAATAATTGACATGAACAAAAATGCCCACAGCTGTGTGTCTATATACTGATTTGGTAATTCAAAAAACACAACCAACTATAAATGTCAGCTTGACTTTTGGAAATGGCAAAGTATGGGTGTAGAAGATTTCCCAAAGCCATGGGTTCATTGGGGAGCTTCAAATAGTGGGGAATGCACACCAACAGGAAATGTACAATTAACTCTTTGACTATACTAGAAATTGTAGTGGGGACCTATTTTGCTTGCTGACTGTTGCCCTGGATCTGTTTCATTGTAAACACCAATATTCCCATTTACTGACTGCTGTGTTACTAGTCACTGCTCAGTGTGATGCTAGCCACTACTCACAGACTTACCATGGGCAGCATAGTCAAGAAGCCCTGGGTCAGTACCAAGTTGGTTCCTAATAGACAGAGCAAAAAGACAAAAGCATTGTCAGGTCACTGTCCAAGGTCAAAGTACCAGGAAGATAGCAGATCAAGATAAAGGGGTAAGCCAAACGGATGATCAAAAGATAAATCCAAGTTCGTCAATGGAGAGCAGGATATAACTCAGAACACAAAGCAACTGCACACTACTTGAGCAAAGTTACAATTGTCAATGGTCTGACAACTGTCAGAGTGCTAAATAGCTCTGTAATCCTTCAGAACAGTTGCAGGAGATTCCACAAACTTAGCCAGGTAGGACGGCTGAGCTGCCAATCACAAAACTTACACCTCAGATTGAGCGGTAGAGCTGTCACTCACAATTCTAACAGTTCAGCTAGCCCTCAATCCCATACAAAGGCAAAGCTGTCATTCACAGAGGCCCTAGGACACCGTAAGTGGTGAAATCGTGACAACAGCAAGATAAATTATTGAAATTAGGAGGCAATACATAAGAGTGTCTACACACAAAAACTGATGTAAAACCTTTGAGCACTTACAAACTTTTTGTACAACACAGCGTTGCTCAAAAATTTAACAACTATTGACATTTTCACCTGGTTGAAAGCAGGCCCGCCAAAAAAAGGGGGAAACTGTAAAGGGGCAGGAATTCAATAAAAGTGATGACGTTTCTTATGTCAGAAATGTTACCTCAGAACAGTACAATTCATGGCCAGGTGTAAGTATGTGCCTGTCAATGATAAAATGCACATTTTTTAAGTTGTGTGTGCCTTCTAATGAATTTGGCACATGCTACTCCAAAATGTATAATCATAGAATCATAGAATGTTAGAGCTGGAAGGGACCTCCAGGGTCATCATGTCCAACCCCCTGCTCAATGCAGGATTCACTAAACCATCTCAGACAGATGTCTGTCCAGCCTAATGACAGTCTTAATGAAACTGTTGGTGCCGAGGTCTATTAGAAAGGTGCAGAACTTTATTTATAAAAGAGATTAACATTGCCTGACTACACTAGTTCAGCACCGCCCCTCCTGTGATAGGGACCTCACTGTCTATGGAGTTTGTACATGGAGAGCCTGGTGTGGACCGGGTTTGCTTTCTCAGCTCTGCTTAATTCTAAATCTAAAAGCACTGATTGTGTCAGAATGCCTGCATCCAGTAATCTAAATGATACATCATTGGATTCAGCATCTCTTTGCCTACTTTACGCTGATCTCAGATGAAGTAGCTAAAACATGTTGACAGATTCCCTTTAATCCGGGCCAAAGTAACTTTGTGATACATGTGGCAGATATACCAATCAATCCCATATGTATGTATGCAGAAATATCTACCGAATGGTCTGCATTTTAAAAAAAAAGTTAAATTATAGCTGACAGTTTCTTATGTTTCATACTTGTAAATCAGGGTTAAATGTCATTGGCAATATGAATAAAAGAAGAGCAGAAAGGAATGTAAAGACAATAGTAAACATCGCAAATCTTGAGATCTGGAATGAGTATAGTCCTGTTCCTTAAGGGATATGAATTAGTCATAGAAAACATCCTAAAGGAAGCTAGAAAAAAAGCAATACAAGGCACTAAGTATCGCTCTGAGGATGGGCATTTTCTTTGTCCTGTTATTTTAACTTTTTTAAGGAAACCTCTTTTTCAAGTGGCTTGTACTGAATGACACATCCATTCATTAAATGATGAAATTATCCTGGGAGCGCATGTCATGCATGACTGAGTCTGTGTTCAATAGAGCAGTTAGGTTTAAAGCCATGTAAATCCATTCACTGGCCACCTTTCATTGTTTAGTTGTAAAATAGCTTCAGGGGGAATGTCAGTGGGAGAACAATGCGTTTATGGAGAGACCTATTGATTTAGGAGTAAAAAAGCCATATACACAGCAAATGAGTTTAGCAGGATTTTGACTTGTCTTTACACTTGACTAGCTTTTTCGGTTTAGCTATAAGTTATATGTCACAGTGTTTTCACTGGAAGTTTATTTCTTGGCAAAATGCAGCATACGATTTGGATTTTAGGCTACCCAGCAGTTTACTAATCAGGTGAAACCAATATGAAAACATAAATATGAGCATTTAAAAGGGGCTAAACCTTTCATATTCATTGGGTGCAGTTGTATTGGAAGCAAACGGCTACTTACTTGTTCTTTTCCTGGCCTTGCTAAAGCATGGCAGTGATGTTTCACTTCATTGTAATATTCTGCATAACGTGTTACATGGGAAGATGGGGATAGTTTAGAGATTCTGGAAGCTAGCTATATTCAGTCACGGCATTCTTTTTTTACTAGGGACATGCTTGCGGCTGTTTGTTGCAAACAGAATTCCACTAGTCATGGCAATTAATGTCATTGTGATTTTTATACCACTGCTTCCTATGGTTCTTCAAAGACTTGGGGGAAGTATGTTCCTTTCCACTACCCTAGCATGTCACAAGCGAGTCTACAGTGGGGCAAAAAAGTATTTAGTCAGTCAGCAATAGTGCAAGTTCCACCACTTAAAAAGATGAGAGGCGTCTGTAATTTACATCATAGGTAGACCTCAACTACGGGAGACAAACTTTTTTTATCATTTTATTTGCATATTATGGTGGAAAATAAGTATTTGGTCAGAAACAAAATTTCATCTCAATACTTTGTAATACATCCTTTGTTGGCAATGACAGAGGTCAAACGTTTTCTGTAAGTCTTCACAAGGTTGCCACACACTGTTGTTGGTATGTTGGCCCATTCCTCCATGCAGATCTCCTCTAGAGCAGTGATGTTTTTGGCTTTTCCCTTGACAACACGGACTTTCAACTCCCTCCAAAGGTTTTCTATAGGGTTGAGATCTGGAGACTGGCTAGGCCACTCCATGACTTTGAAATGCTTCTTACGAAGCCACTCCTTCGTTGCCCTGGCGGTGTGCTTTGGATCATTGTCATGTTGAAAGACCCAGCCACGTTTCATCTTCAATGCCCTTGCTGATGGAAGGAGGTTTGCACTCAAAATCTCACAATACATGGCCCCATTCATTCTTTCATGTACCCGGATCAGTCGTCCTGGCCCCTTTGCAGAGAAACAGCCCCAAAGCATGATGTTTCCACCACCATGCTTTACAGTAGGTATGGTGTTTGATGGATGCAACTCAGTATTCTTTTTCCTCCAAACACGACAAGTTGTGTTTCTACCAAACAGTTCCAGTTTGGTTTCATCAGACCATAGGACATTCTCCCAAAACTCCTCTGGATCATCCAAATGCTCTCTAGCAAACTTCAGACGGGCCCGGACATGTACTGGCTTAAGCAGTGGGACACGTCTGGCACTGCAGGATCTGAGTCCATGGTGGCGTAGTGTGTTACTTATGGTAGGCCTTGTTACATTGGTCCCAGCTCTCTGCAGTTCATTCACTAGGTCCCCCCGCGTGGTTCTGGGATTTTTGCTCACCGTTCTTGTGATCATTCTGACCCCACGGGGTGGGATTTTGCGTGGAGCCCCAGATCGAGGGAGATTATCAGTGGTCTTGAATGTCTTCCATTTTCTAATTATTGCTCCCACTGTTGATTTCTTCACTCCAAGCTGGTTGGCTATTGCAGATTCAGTCTTCCCAGCCTGGTGCAGGGCTACAATTTTGTTTCTGGTATCCTTTGACAGCTCTTTGGTCTTCACCATAGTGGAGTTTGGAGTCAGACTGTTTGAGGGTGTGCACAGGTGTCTTTTTATACTGATAACAAGTTTAAACAGGTGCCATTACTACAGGTAATGAGTGGAGGAAAGAGGAGACTCTTAAAGAGGAAGTTACAGGTCTGTGAGAGCCAGAAATCTTGATTGTTTGTTTCTGACCAAATACTTATTTTCCACCATAATATGCAAATAAAATGATAAAAAAAACAGACAATGTGATTTTCTGGATTTTTTTTTCTCAGTTTGTTTCCCATAGTTGAGGTCTACCTATGATGTAAATTACAGACGCCTCTCATCTTTTTAAGTGGTGGAACTTGCACTATTGCTGACTGACTAAATACTTTTTTGCCCCACTGTATATCTGAAAGGACTATTTGCTATTTAATACCATTTCTCTTATTGTACTGATGTTTGGGATTTGTTTCAAATTATATTTTTATGTTATGCATTTACCCTATATATGTCCATTTATTTCATGTGTCTTTTTGATGATGTGGTGAAAATACAAAATTAGCCCATAATTATTCTATTGGTCTTTTTCAACATTTACAGTGGGGCAAAAAAGTATTCAGTTATTCAGCAATAGTGCAAGTTCCACCACTTAAAAAGATGAGAGCCGTCTGTAATTTACATCATAGGTAGACCTCAACTATGGGAGACAAACTGAGAAAAAAAAATCCAGAAAATCACATTGTCTGTTTTTTTATCATTTTATTTGCATATTATGGTGGAAAATAAGTATTTGGTCAGAAACAAAATTTCATCTCAATACTTTGTAATATATCCTTTGTTGGCAATGACAGAGGTCAAACGTTTTCTGTAAGTCTTCACAAGGTTGCCACACACTGTTGTTGGTATGTTGGCCCATTCCTCCATGCAGATCTCCTCTAGAGCAGTGATGTTTTTGGCTTTTCGCTTGGCAACACGGACTTTCAACTCCCTCCAAAGGTTTTCTATAGGGTTGAGATCTGGAGACTGGCTAGGCCACTCAAGGACCTTGAAATGCTTCTTACGAAGCCACTCCTTCGTTGCCCTGGCGGTGTGCTTTGGATCATTGTCATGTTGAAAGACCCAGCCACGTTTCATCTTCAATGCCCTTGCTGATGGAAGGAGGTTTGCACTCAAAATCTCACGATACATAGCCCCATTCATTCTTTCATGTACCCGGATCAGTCGTCCTGGCCCCTTTGCAGAGAAACAGCCCCAAAGCATGATGTTTCCACCACTATGCTTTACAGTAGGTATGGTGTTTGATGGATGCAACTCAGTATTCTTTTTCCTCCAAACACGACAAGTTGTGTTTCTACCAAACAGTTCCAGTTTGGTTTCATCAGACCATAGGACATTCTCCCAAAACTCCTCTGGATCTTCCAAATGCTCTCTAGCAAACTTCAGACGGGCCCGGACATGTACTGGCTTAAGCAGTGGGACACGTCTGGCACTGCAGGATCTGAGTCCATGGTGGCGTAGTGTGTTACTTATGGTAGGCCTTGTTACATTGGTCCCAGCTCTCTGCAGTTCATTCACTAGGTCCCCCCGCGTGGTTCTGGGATTTTTGCTCACCGTTCTTGTGATCATTCTGACCCCATGGGGTGGGATTTTGCGTGGAGCCCCAGATCGAGGAAGATTATCAGTGGTCTTGAATGTCTTCCATTTTCTAATTATTGCTCCCACTGTTGATTTCTTCACTCCAAGCTGGTTGGCTATTGCAGATTCAGTCTTCCCAGCCTGGTGCAGGGCTACAATTTTGTTTCTGGTGTCCTTTGACAGCTCTTTGGTCTTCACCATAGTGGAGTTTGGAGTCAGACTGTTTGAGGGTGTGCACAGGTGTCTTTTTATACTGATAACAAGTTTAAACAGGTGCCATTACTACAAGTAATGAGTGGAGGAAAGAGGAGACTCTTAAAGAAGAAGTTACAGGTCTGTGAGAGCCAGAAATCTTGATTGTTTGTTTCTGACCAAATACTTATTTTCCACCATAATATGCAAATAAAATGATAAAAAAACAGACAATGTGATTTTCTGGATTTTTTTTTCTCAGTTTATCTCCAATAGTTGAGGTCTACCTATGATGTAAATTACAGACGCCTCTCCTCTTTTTAAGTGGTGGAACTTGCACTATTGCTGACTGACTAAATACTTTTTTGCCCCACTCTATGTGGATGTTTCTGTAATTGTCTATTATACTATATTATAGTATTTTATGGTGTCTGGGGATATTACAGGTACTACAGTTACTGTATATAGTTTGTAGAAGATATAAGCTGGGAGATCATGCAGATCCCACCAATGTCACCAATTTGTCAAGGATAGCAAGGGAGATCACGCAGATCCCACCATGTTAGCGCCAGCGGAACGCACCAATTAATATAAAGGTAGTAATAAGGTGCGTTCGCAGCCCGGGGTCCTCCGTGCAGAGATGTTACCTGCTGCTCGGTAATGGCGGACACTATATGGCGGTATTATAGACAAACATATCTGGGTTAACGTCACCTGGTATGTATTGAGGCGAACTCTGTTGAATCACAGAGCCGCTATACCACAGAATGTGCGCTAGTGTTTGGTCACAGGACTCTGCCCCAAGGACACGGGGTTAGAGTCCCTCTATACCCACTAATGCACGGCGCTGCACCTGCGGTGCCAGGACAAAGCTAAATAAGAATTTAGTGCACAGAGTGCCTGCAGCGTCACACTGGCGAATGCCACTAACCACCCTAACTAGGGAGAGGAAAGCGCACTATATGCGCACGGCGCCACACTGTCAAACGCTGCTATATTGATGCTGGTGAAATGTGCACAGTGCTGGATGGCACTAACTGGCACTAGTCTGCTCCAATCACCCACACTCAAACAGCAACGCTGGGGAAGGGCATCAATTAGGAGCTTTCACCAGAACATACATGCATCCACACACACCATGATTTCATGTTATACTAGTGCATGGCCGAGCAGCCATGCGAACGTTTTATAGTTGCAGCCTTCTGGGACCTTGCCAGTGGTCCAATCAGAGCTACTTGAGGACCTGAGCATGCAACCTCTGATCTCCAATGAGTGGTCATCCCACGGGCATGCTTAGTAGGGAAAAAGCAGGACTTAGTCCCAGGAACGTCTGATTGCCACTAATTATTATTATTCATTATTATAGCGCCAGTTATTCCATGGCGGTTTACATGTGAGGAGGGGTGTACATAATAAAAACAAGTACAATAATCTTAAACAATACAAGTCACAACTGGTACAGGAGGAGAGCGGACCATGCCCGCGAGGGCTCACAATCTACAAGTAATGCTGGTTACAATAGCTGGACCTGAGATGGCAGCAGTAACCAGGCATACAGCATCAGCTTGAGCAAGACGCTGGGACCGATGTCTCTGCTGAGCACGCTCCTCTGTGGCTGAGGAAAAATGGGAGATCGCAGGGACATGGTTCTAGATTCCCCCTGTGCAGCGGCGGGAACTTGACACCTAACACACCGCTGATACCAATTTGTCAAGGATAACAACAAGGGAGATCACGTAGATCGCACCGATGTCACCAATTTGCAAGGATAACAACATGGGAGATCATGCAGATCCTACCGCTGATACCAATATGTCATGGATCAACACTTCGCTGCATCCAATCATTAGGACGATTACGATTGACGATGATGATTATGCAATGACTGACACAAGGTGGAGGCATCTGTGTTGCAGCAAGATAGAATAAGATCCTGAAGTATCAGATGTAAAGGAGAAAAGGAGGTAGAAGAAGTCTCAAGAATCCAGGGAAATATGGCTGATAAAGCAGAGAATAGTACTGGTAAAAATGAAAAAGAAAAGAATATATAGAATTATTTTGGGAAAAGATTAGCAGAAACAAATAAAGCAGTAGAGCCTTTTTGGACCCAAAAAAACAAGGTGACCAGCAAAAACCGTCATATTTATATACTTTAAAATATGACTAAAACATTACTGCTAAATGTTAGTTGTGAGTCAATGATAAAATATCAAAGAAGGTTTACCACTACATTAATATTCATGACCTTTCCTTAGAACAGGTCAACAATATAAGATAGGTGGGGGTCAGACACCAGCCAACCTCACCGCTTCGCTGTCATTACTTCGTGTTGTCTGGTTTAAAAAGTTCACTGTGCGGAGCAGGGAACTTCATACACTATTTAGTGTCTGGTACCGGCTATGACAGATCAGCTCCTACTGTCTTCAACACGGCTATTCTGCAGTGCTCGGCATAGGCTCCGCTTCCTACACTGTTGACATCCAGCTGCCGGAACTGATCCAACACCTTTAAATGTTTCTGTATGCCTTTCTATTGGAAAAAAATGCAGGAAAAAAACATGTGTAACTAAACAAAAGCCTCAAAAGGCTTTTAAAATAAAGAAAAACTTATGTAATTCATATAGTTTTTCCAATCCAGAAAAAAAATAACACTGCAAAAAACTGTTTAGGAAAGCCTCTCTATATATAATAACATAGAAGAAAGGATGGACTTTAAATCCATATATTTGCTAATAATGGAATAGTTCTAAATAAACTTTCTGTGTGACCATATTAATTATTAGTTTTTTAATTATTGTCCACCCCTTTCCACCACAACAAACTCAACCACAATTTGGTCCTTGAAAACAACTTGAAATTGGACCTTGTATACATAACATAGGAAGACAATATTTACACGCCACTAGTACATCCTAGGGCCCCTATGCACAGAATATTTTGTACACATAGTTGTTGTATCTGCATTTTCATCTGCTAGACACGGTAATCAGACATAACCTGCACATCTGTAAAGCATCTATTCCAGACAAGGAGTTCTGACATACAAGAAAAACTATATACAGTCACTATATTCTACTACTAATATAATCTGCTCTCAATGAATCAGGCTGTGTTCACACAGACTGTTTTGGACCAGCATTTTTTAAGTGTTTTCAGCAATTTTTGGGCCAAGAGTATACATTGTGGCCTACAAGAATGTGACCAATACATGCATTTATAAAAGTCAGAAAAATGTTAAGGTAAAGTGGATGAATAGAAAATGTGGCCCTCATTCATCAAGACTGGCGATCTTCATAACGATCTTGATGAAAGGGTGTGGTGGAGTGCGTGGCTCCTGATTCAATGAATCAAGAATATCTGATGAGTAGTGTTGAGCATTCCGATACCGCAAGTATCGGGTATCGGCCGATACTTGCGGGTATCGGAATTTCGATACCGAGATCCGATACTTTTGTGGTATCGGGTATCGGTATCGAAACAACATTAATGTAAAAATGTGTAAAAGAGAGAATTAAAATAAAAAATATTGCTATACTCACCTCTCCGACGCAGCCTGCACCTTACCGAGGGAAGCGGCAGCGTTCTTTGTTTAAAATTCGCGCTTTTCTTTCCTTATGTGAAGTCCCGGCTTGTGATTGGTCGCGTGCCGCCCATGTGGCGGCGACGCAACCAATCACAGCAAGCCGTGACGTAATTTCAGGTCATTCAGTATTTTAAAATTACGCTCCGGCTTTGTGATTGGTTGCGTCGCAGTCACATGGGCGACGCAACCAATCACAGCAAGCCGTGACGTAATTTCAGGTCCTTAAGGATTTTAAAATTACGTCCCGGCTTTGTGATTGGTTGCGTCGCAGTCACATGGGCGACGCAACCAATCACAAGCCGTGACGTCACGGGAGGCTGGACACGCGCGCATTTTAAAATGCCCGCGAGTCCAGCCTCCCGTGACGTCCCGGCTTGTGATTGGTTGCGGCGCGGTCAACCAATCACAAGCCGGGAGGCTGGACACGCGCGCATTTTAAAATGCCCGCGAGTCCAGCCTCCCGTGACGTCCCGGCTTGTGATTGGTTGCGGCGCGGTCAACCAATCACAAGCCGGGAGGCTGGACACGCGCGCATTTTAAAATGCCCGCGAGTCCAGCCTCCCGTGACGTCCCGGCTTGTGATTGGTTGACCGCGCCGCAACCAATCACAAGCCGGGACGTCACGGGAGGCTGGACTCGCGGGCATTTTAAAATGCGCGCGTGTCCAGCCTCCCGGCTTGTGATTGGTTGACCGCGCCGCAACCAATCACAAGCCGGGACGTCACGGGAGGCTGGACTCGCGGGCATTTTAAAATGCGCGCGTGTCCAGCCTAACGTGACGTCACGGCTTGTGATTGGTTGCGTCGCCCATGTGACTGCGACGCAACCAATCACAAAGCCGGGACGTAATTTTAAAATCCTTAAGGACCTGAAATTACGTCACGGCTTGCTGTGATTGGTTGCGTCGCCCATGTGACTGCGACGCAACCAATCACAAAGCCGGAGCGTAATTTTAAAATACTGAATGACCTGAAATTACGTCACGGCTTGCTGTGATTGGTTGCGTCGCCGCCACATGGGCGGCACGCGACCAATCACAAGCCGGGACTTCACGTAAGGAAAGAAAAGCGCGAATTTTAAACAAAGAACGCTGCCGCTTCCCGCGCTGAGGTTCAGGCTGCGTCGGAGAGGTGTATAGCAATATTTTTTATTTTAATTCTTTCTTTTACACATTAATATGGATCCCAGGGCCTGAAGGAGAGTTTCCTCTCCTTCAGACCCTGAGAACCATCAGGAATACCGTCCGATACTTGAGTCCCATTGACTTGTATTGGTATCGGGTATCGGTATCGGATTGGATCCGATACTTTGCCAGTATCGGCCGATACTTTCCGATACCGATACTTTCAAGTATCGGACGGTATCGCTCAACACTACTGATGAGTGGTGTGTGCCTCGCCACAAATCTTACTTGTGTCCATACTTGAGAAAGATTTGTGGCACAATGAATGCCACCACTCATCAAGAATTTATCCTGCCACCATCCCTCCCCAGCCTCTCCCACTTTAGTGGAGCTAGGCAAAATTGGGGTGAGAATGCTAAAAGTCACAACATTTTAGCGCAGCATCCAGTTGCCTCGAAAATTTGCAACTTTATAAAGCTTTTTACTCCTGAATTCTGGCATAAAAGCTTTGATTTATTGGGCACTGTGTATACAATATATTTATTGGCCCTTGAAATGTTAATCTTGATGACTGATGACATCATAACAAAATATTTGGAGACAGTTTCTTTCAATTTGACATTCTAACGGCAATTGCTTATACATGGGTTTCATCAATACAAAGATCTTCAGTGCTCCCGAGGGAAACATAGCAGCAAACAATTAAATGAAAGCTATTGATCCAGGGCAGGTGTAATTTGAAATAATATTCTGGATTATTTTAACTTCCTACTAATAATACTACTACTACTAGTAAATAAAACCATCTTGATATAATGTCAAATGTACCTGATGTATTTGCGGTATGAAGGTTTGCTGTAAATGTACATCCTGGTACACAAACTTTTCTAAAGAGCTAAAACTTATGATGATGAATTGATACATTGAATGTATAGAATGTCTTTTCATGTGCATCTAAGGACAACTTGAAACATGGCTGTAAATATATTTTTAAAAGGTCTGCCTTCATATTGATTTTAGAATTAAAATGCCCTTTTGACAACTCCTCTAGATACATTAATGGCATACATATATTGACCTTAGGATTACAAGGTCAAACAATCAGGTTTATAGCTGCTCTCTTCTTTTACCACTCAGTGAATCTGTATAAGAGACTTTTTTTATGGATTTATTTTCGCTTCATAAAAACACAGGACCCAACAATACTTTACAGGATATTTGCCTTTAAAATAGATCTAATTGTAAATGAATGAAAAACTGAGGGCGCATCTCACATCAAAAATAGTTTGTCCCCAATCTGTGGCTTTTCAAATGTTACAAAACTACAACTCCAAGCATGCTCTGATAGCTTTGTGGAAATATGGTTTCATACCAGCTGGTGAGCCACAGGTTGGGGAACACTAATCCAAACTATGCTTGAAATGGGATTATGTTAACAATTCAAAGTGCAAGGCAGTAGAGCAAATTGATGAGTAAATGTAGCGCCACATCTGCCTTTTTATGGTTCTATATCGGAAAAAGTAACAAGAAAAACAGCGCTCACCCAATCCTCATTTCAAGATGTGGTTTTAAACCATAAGATTGGTTACATTGATATTTGCGGAGGTGCAGGTGTCAGGGGAGGTTTTTATGAATAGTGAGACCTGCCGCACTACGGCCGTTTCACGCCTTGCTGGCGCTTCTACAGGTCTATATAAGGTTAGCGCCATTACAATACTTCTCTTTGTGCAGAGTGAAATAAAGGGTGTGATTAAACAAGTGAAAACAATTAACATGCAATTAATACGTCAAACTAAGCAACATGTTATAATAAAACTGACATATCTGTTTTGTCGTTCAAACCGAGCGGTCCCTGAGCATCAGTTCTTATAATCCATCTAGCTTCTCTTTTTAGTAATAATTCATTGTTGCTTAGTTTGTCGTATTTTTTAATTGTATGTTAATTGTTTTCACTTGTTTAACCCCTTTCCGACATTGGGCGTAATAGTACGCCGATGTCGGACACCCTCCCTTTGATGTGGGCTCCGGCGCTGAGCCCACATCTTTCCCAGGAAGTCAGCGGTTTTGATAACCCTCCTTTTCTAGAAATAAGTAACTTTTTATGGGTCTGAATATTCTATTCTCAAATGATATTTTAACTTTGAACTGAATGTCAAACTACTCTTCACAACATTTTTTTTTTCTAAACAGGCTCAAATCGTTATCTTGATGAATTTCTAGAAGTTCTGAATTTCTGAAATAGAACTCCATATCCCTGCAAAGAAATTGCTAAATTATAAAATTCTGGTAGCCTGCCACCACCACTAGAGGGTGCAAGGTAGCTTACTCCATGCAAGTATGTACGCAATAATGTCCAGTAATCTTCTAAGCTCCACCTAGTGGTGGCTGAAGTCAGCCAGAATTCTCACAGTTCACACTTTATATCAATACCAGATAATTGAAGCTCTCTTTCAGAAAAAATGAAGCTACAACCACTAAAATGTTAAATAAAAAAATAAATTAAAGGGCCACTGTCACCCCCCCCAGCCGTTATAAACTAAAAGAGCCACCTTGTGCAGCAGTAATGCTGCAGTCTAACAAGGTGGCTCTTTTAGTTTTTGATTCATTTATTACCTCAATAAAGCGTTTTAAAAATTGGCCACAAATACCAGATATTGTACCTGGAGGCGGTCCGAATCGTCCTCTATCAATCTCCCAACTGCCGTCACTCTTCTCTTCAGGGGCAATGGTCGCCGCCCCCTGAGCGCTGTTGCTTCTTAAATCCGGCGCTGTGCGTGCCTGCCTGGGGCAGGTGCAGTCTTCATTGTCAGTCACAGCTCAGACGCAGGGTGCCTGACTGCGCCTGTGCGGGCAGTGCGGCCACCCTGTTCCTGAATCCCCGCCCCGCACTGTGTTATTCATTATGCACAGTGCGGGGCTGGGGTTCCTGGGCATGCGCACTGCGCTTCTCAGATGCTCCCTCGGTCCCCCGCCTTCCAGCGTTGTTCTTTGTGGCTGTTCAAAACGTCGGCAATGAAACCTGTATATTCCGGCAATGCTGGAAGGCGGGGGACCGGGGGAGCGTCTGACAAGCGCAGTGCGCATGCCCAGGAACTCCAGCCCCGCACTGTGCATAATGAATAACACAGTGCAGGCCCCAGGCAGGCACGCACAGCGCAGGCGCCGGATTTAAGAAGCAACAGCGCTCAGGGGGCGGCAACCATCGCCCCTGAAGAGAAGAGTGACAGCAGTTGGGAGATTGATAGAGGACGATTCGGACCGCCTCCAGGTACAATATCTGGTATTTGTGGTATTTGTGGCCAATTTTTAAAACGCTTTATTGAGGTAATAAATGAATCAAAAACTAAAAGAGCCACCTTGTTAGACTGCAGCATTACTGCTGCACAAGGTGGCTCTTTTAGTTTATAACGGCTGGGGGGGGGGGTGACAGTGGCCCTTTAATGCTGAATGTTGGATCTAAAACTGACTTGGGGGTAAATTGACATTCACTTATATGCAAATCGATACTTTCACATACAATATGTTCCAAAATTCTGGGGTGTCTGTTGTTTGTCAACTTAGGTTGGTTTAAGCTACCCTTATACCTGTAAAGAAATACTCCATGTGTTAGATAATTAATCTATACAAGAGGGAGGATTTATCTGTGTAGCTGTCTAAATGGTTTATAAAATCACTAAGTGCAAGAGCTGATGGTTTTATCTATTGCCCAAAGCTGCCAAAAATATGGATACCTTTGTACTGCAGGACAACTAGAAAAGTCATATTTGGGGGAGTTCAGGAGATTGGTCTATCTCTGAGCAAAGCTGCAATTAACATACATAGTTCTGCAAGTCTTCTGCTAGGTATGAAATGATAAATAGCTTCAGTAGTTGTATTTAGAAAATACGGTAATACGTTAATACCTGAATGCAACATTTAAAAAAATTGCAAAAGAATGGATCCAGTACATAACAGATTCACACCATAGTTACGTATTCTAATTATATTCTCTGCTAGTAATGTACAAGACTTTCCTAAACTTTACAAAGACAATGCTGAATTAATTGAGAATTCAGAGGCGACAGTCTGGTGTCTGGAGGTAATATAAAACTACGTGACATTAGATATGTTATATTACACTGTGAGAAAAATAATTCAACATCAAAGAAGTATGCGGAAGAGAATACCTGCAACGTGCTTATCAAGGGAACATTTTTTTAGACTTGCAGCTATACAGAATAAGCAAAAGCCCAGCAGTATAGTAAAAAGACTTACCGTATTTTTCGAACTACAAGACGCACTGGACGCACCCCAAATTTGGGGGTGAAAATAGCAGAAAAAAATGATTTTTATAAGATGGGGGTCAGTCTTATTGTCCAAATTTAAGGTATCTTACCTGAGGGCTGGCGGTGGTACAGCAGGGTCACAGGAGGCATGGTCCCTTCCTCAGGATAAGTTTGGTCTGGCGTTCGGTTTGGGCTGTGGGGAGTGCAACTTAGCAGGGTCCCTTCCTGCTAAGGTGGGCGACGCCATGACCTCGTGTCCACAGGGGTTGTGGCAATGATGTGGTGGCGGCAGAGGTGAGGTGATGCTGAGACGCGGTGGGCGGTATGGCGTGTACCTGAGCATGGTCCCTGGTGTGGTGATGCCGTGGCCTAGGCAAGCAGCAGAGCAGGGTTTCTCGGTGGCGGCGGCCATGTTA
The DNA here is from genome assembly GCF_051348905.1 of Ranitomeya variabilis. Classification (NCBI taxonomy): domain Eukaryota; kingdom Metazoa; phylum Chordata; class Amphibia; order Anura; family Dendrobatidae; genus Ranitomeya; species Ranitomeya variabilis. The sequence goes on from NC_135236.1 coordinate 327,421,786, forward strand.
ATGAGGCTGCGCGTGCACAGATTGAGTTCTCTGCTTCCCAGGGCTTCAGGAAAATGGCTGCGGGAGGCAACACATGCGCAGCTGGAGATCGAGGCGGCCATTTTCCTGAAGCCGAGTGAAGCCGATATCTCAATCTGCGAACTCGGCTTCAGGAAAATGGCTGCTGCGATCTCAATCTGCGCACGCTTGGCCTCCCGGGGCCATTTTCCTGAAGCCCCGGGAAGCAGAGAACTCAATCGGCGCACGCGTGGCCTCAGGAAGAAGGCCGCCGCCACCGAGAAACCCGTGATTCACCTGGCACTGGGCCACAGTGTCGCCTCACCTGAGGAAGGGACCCTGCTCAGGTGCATGCCGTAACGCCAACCGTGCCTCAGCATCGCCGCAGCTCTGCCGCCGCCACACACCACTGCAGCAACCAACCAGTAAGACTGCGTTCGCACTATAAGACGCACCCCCCACTTTCCTCACAATTTTTTTTGGGAAAAAGTGCATTTTATAGTCCGAAAAATACGGTGTTAAGACTGCCGGAATGCACCAAATAATATTTAGAGAGGATATGAGGTGCTTTCGCAGTCCGGGGTCCACCATGCAGAAAGGACACCTGCTGCTCAGTAATGGCGGACTAGATGGCGGTATAATGTGAATACACACACGGGTTAGCTTCTTCCGGTATGAAGGAAGCGAACCCTGTTGCATCACAGGGCCGCGATACCGCACAGAGAGCGCAAATAAAGGGTCACAGAACTCTGTCCCAAGACACGGGGAAAGAGTTCCTCTAGACCTCTTACGCTTGACACCGGTACTGTGGTGTCAGGGGTAGAACTGAATTAATAATAATAGTGTGCGTACAACGCCGCTCTGGCGGACGCCACTAACCACCCTAACCAGGGCCTGGAAAGCGCACAAAGCGCATGGCGCCGCACTGGCAGTCGCTGCTGAGAGATGCTGAATTGTGTGCTGGATGTGCAGAGTAGCACTGTCTGGCGCTAGGTAGCTTCCACCATTCGCGAGCAGGCAACAACACTAGGGATGGAAATGATTCGGAGCTTTCATCCATCAACAGGCATTCATCTACACACACACAAATAAATCAGTTTACACTAGCGCATGACCGAGTGGCCATGCAAACCTTTTATAGCAATAGCGCTCCAGGACCTTCCTGATGGTCCAATAGGAGCCGCAACAGGACCTGAGCATGTGACCCCTGACCTCCAATGGGAGTTCATCCCGTGGGCATGCTCAGTATGGGAAAAACAGGACTTAGTCCCAGAAGGACCTGCTTGCTGCTGATCAGTACTGGCTACAAGGGCAGAGCCTGGAAAAGCAGCAGTAACCATTCACACGGTATCCGCTTGAGCCAGATGCTGGGACCAGATGCTCTGGCGGACGCCACTAACCACCCTAACCAGGGCCTGGAAAGCGCACAAAGCGCATGGCGCCGCACTGGCAGTCGCTGCTGAGAGATGCTGAATTGTGTGCTGGATGTGCAGAGTAGCACTGTCTGGCGCTAGGTAGCTTCCACCATTCGCGAGCAGGCAACAACACTAGGGATGGAAATGATTCGGAGCTTTCATCCATCAACAGGCATTCATCTACACACACACAAATAAATCAGTTTACACTAGCGCATGACCGAGTGGCCATGCAAACCTTTTATAGCAATAGCGCTCCAGGACCTTCCTGATGGTCCAATAGGAGCCGCAACAGGACCTGAGCATGTGACCCCTGACCTCCAATGGGAGTTCATCCCGTGGGCATGCTCAGTATGGGAAAAACAGGACTTAGTCCCAGAAGGACCTGCTTGCTGCTGATCAGTACTGGCTACAAGGGCAGAGCCTGGAAAAGCAGCAGTAACCATTCACACGGTATCCGCTTGAGCCAGATGCTGGGACCGACATCTCTGCTGAGCATGTTCCACTGTGGCTGGAGGAGAATGGGAGACTGCAGCAGACATGGTTTGAGATTCCCCCTGTGCAGTGGTGGGAACTTGACACCTAACATTACCACTCCTCCTTGGGCCTCGCTACGTTCAAAGGCTGCAATGAGCAGCGGAGCCTGAATGTGCTCCACAGGTTCCCAAGTTCTGTCCTTTGGGCTGTGACCCTTCCAATCCACCAGATATTTTTTGCCATGTACCACCTTGCACCTCAAGATAGACTTCACCTCGTACTCGTCCGTGGACGAACCCGATGTCCCGGCAGATGACTCGGAAAACCGAGACATATAGAAGGGCTTTAAGAGGGATACATGGAAAGTGTCGGTGATACCTAGGCGTGGAGCAAGAGTCAAACGGTAGACCACAGGGTTAACCTGTTCCAGAACCTTGAAAGGGCCTATGTAGCGAAGTGCAAACTTAGTGGACTCAACTCGCAGCCTGATATTATGGGTGGAAAGCCACACTAAGTCGCCAGGAGCAAAGGTCGGAGCGGGGCGCCGGTGTGCATCAGTAGAATTTTTACAATTCTGGCCACTGTCACTTTATAAGGTCATAACTCTGGAACGCTTCAATGGATCCCACTGATTCTGTTTTCTCGTGACATATTGTACTTCATGATAGCGGTAACATTTATTTGATATGACTTGCATTTATTTGTGAGAAAAAAATGGAAATTTGGCGAAAATATTGAAAATTTTGCAATTTTCAAACTTTTAATTTTTATGCCCTGAAATCAGACAGTCATATTGCACAAAAAAGTTAACAAATAACATTTCCCACATGTCTACTTTACATCAGCACAATTTTTGAAACATAATTTTTTTTAGGAAGTTATAAGAGTTAAAAATTGACCAGCAATTTCTCATTTTTACAGCAAAATTTAAAAAAACATTTTTTTTAAGGACCACTTCACATTTGAAGTGACTTTGAGGGGCCTATATGACAGAAAATACCCAAAAGTGACACCATTCTAAACACTGCACCCCTCAAGGTACTCAAAACCACATTCAAGAAGTTTATTAACCCTTCAGGTGCTTCACAGGAATTTTTGGAACGTGGAAGTAAAAAATAAACATTCACTTTTCTTTCACAAAAATTGTCCTTTAGACCTATTTTTTTTTAGTTTTGCAAGGGTAACAGGAGAAAATGGACCATACAATTGGTTGTGCAATTTCTCCTTAGCATGCCGATACCCCATATGTGGGGGAAATTTACTGTTTGGGTGCACGGCAGGGCTCGGAAGGGAAGGTGCGCCATTTCACTTTTTGAATGTAAAATTTGCTGGCATAATTATCAGATGCCACGTCATGTTTGGAGAGTCCTTGATGTGCCTAAATAGTGGAAACCCCCCACGAGTGACACCATTTTGGAAACTAGACCCCTTTGGGAACTTATCTAGATGTGTATTGAACACCTTTATCCAGGGCCGGCGTTAGGGGCAGGCAGACTAGGCAGCTGCCTAGGGCCCCCGCTGCCCTAGGGGCCCCCAGCCAGTGGTGGACATACTGCTGATGGCACTGCTTTGGGGCCCAGAGGTGGAGGGGGGCTCCTGCAGGCAGGCCCGGTATCATGCAGGATCGGGCCCCTCTCACTCCCTCCTGTAATCATGGAACACCGAGTGCCGGGGAGAAAGCGGGCACAAAATGCAGGCGATCAAAAAGGGGGCGTGTCATACAGGGAGAGACGCTGGCCAATGAACGCTTTCCTCACTAGACTGAGGAGAGCGCTCACTGGCTGCCATCTGTTCCCCTGCATGGCGCATCCCAATGGTGAGTGCTCACCTCACCTACAGTCAGGGGCCCCGGCTGCACAGCAAATAGACATCAGTGGAGGAAGAGCAGGACTTACAGGGGGTCTTCTGCTCCCTCCACTGTTCTATTCAGAGCAGGCTGCAGCGTCTCCTCACAGAGAAGAGATGGGGGAGGAGGCTCACTGCACAGGACAGCACGGCAGCACCAGGAGCTGATATCAGTCCTGCCTGCTCTGTGCCCCATTCCCCACAGTAGTGGGTTCTGCAGCCCTCTCCTGCTGAACTATGTGACCTCATCCAGGGCTCCTCTGATTGCTGTGAGCTGATATCACAGATTAGTATGTGTGTATGTATATGCTTGTATGTGTGTATGTATGTATGTGTGCATCTGTGTATGTGTGTGTATCTATGTGTATGTTTCTATCTGTGTGTGTATCTGTGTATGTATGTACGGTATATGTGTGTATGTATGGTATATTTGTATGGCTGTGTGTATGCATGTACAGTATGTGTATGTATGTACAGTATATGTGTATCTGTATGTGCAATAAATTTGTATGTATATATGGTATATATGTATGTTTATGTGCATGTACATACAGTATGTGCATGTATACGTGTGTGCGGTATGTTTATACTATATGTGTATATACTGTGTGTATGTACGGTACATGTATGTGTATCTGTATGTACGGTATATGTGTGTATCTGTGTGTATGCACGGTATATCTATGTACGTTATGTGTATGTATGTACGGTATACTGTATTTATGTGTATTTGTGTGTATGTATGGTATATGTATGTACGGTATGTGTATACAATATGTGTATATAACTGTATGTGTGTATGTACAGTATGTGTGTGTATGTACAGTACATGTATGTGTATATGTATGTACAGTATGTGTGTATGCATATAAGGTATATGCATGTATATGTATGTACGGTATATGTATGTGTATCTGTGTGTATGTATGGTATATGTATGTACGGTATGTGTGTGAATGTACGTTATATGCATGTGTGTATGTACGGTATGTGTATGTATGATGGTATATGTATGTGTATCTGTGTGTATGTATGGTATATGTGTTTGCATATACTGTATTTATATGTGTATCTGTATGTATGTACGGTATATGTGTGTATGTTTGTACAGTATAGGTAGAGCAGATACCAGACATATCGTGGTTATGTAATCTACTAGATGGTGGCCCGATTCTAATGCATCGGGTATTCTAGAATATGTATGTATGTGTGTATATAGCAGCCACATAGTATACAGCACAGGCCACGTAGTATATAGCAGACACGCAGTATATAACACAGCCACGTAGTATATAACTCAGCCCATGTAATGTATAGCACAGCCTATACAGTATATAACAGGACACGCAGTATATAACAGGCCACGGAGTATATAACACAGCCCACATAATATATAGCACAGCCCACGCAGTATATAACACAGGCCACGCAGTATATAACACAGCCCACGCAGTATATAACACAGCCCACGCAGTATATAACACAGCCCACGCAGTATATAATACAGGCCACGCAGTATATAAAAGTGGCCACGCAGTATATAACACAGCCCTCACAGTATATAACACTGTTCACGTAGTATATAACACTGCCCACGTAGTATACAGCAGCCACGCAGTATATAACACAGCCCATGTAATATATAGCACAGCCCATGCAGTATATAACACAGGCCACGCAGTATATAACAGTGGCCATGCAGTATATAACAGTGGCCAGGCAGTATATAACATAGCCCACATAGTATATAACACAGCCCACGCAGTATATAACACTGGCCATGTAGTATATAGCAGCCACACAGTATATAACATAGCCCACGTAGTATATAGCAGTGTGGGCACCATATCCATGTTAAAAAAATAATTAAAATAAAAAATAGTTATATACTCACCTCCGGTGTCCAGCGAAGCTGTCCCAATGCGTGCGCTGCTGCCGTCAGCTTCCGTTCCCAGAGACGCATTGCAAAATTACCCAGATGACTTAGCGGTCTTGCGAGACCGCTAAGTCTTCTGGGTAATTTCGCAATGCATCTCTGGGAACGGAAGCTGGCGGCAGCCACGTGCGCATTGGCGGACGACGGAAGGTGAGAATAGCAGGTTTTTTGTTTTCTTATTATTTTTAACATTAGATCTTTTTACTATTTCTGTGTGATGTGCAATATGTTAGTATTTGGGGCCCCATTTTAAACTTTTGCCTAGGGCCCCACTTTGCCTAAAACCGGCCCTGCCTTGATCCCCCAGGTGCTTCACAGAAGTTTATAACATAGAGCTGTGAAAATAATAAAATATCACATTTTTCCCACAAAAATCTTTTTTAGCTCCAAATTTTGTATTTTCACAAGGATAACAGAAGAAATGGACTCCAAAAATTGTTTCACAATTTCTCCTGATTTCACCCATAACCCATATGTGGTCGAAAACTACTTTTTGAGGCACAGTGCAAAGCTCAGAAGGGAAGTAGTACCATATTACAGTGCAGATTTTGCTGCACCGGTTTGAGGGTGCCATGTCACATTGGCAGAGCCCCTGAGATGCCAGAACAGCAGAAACCCCAATAAGTGAATACATTTTACAAACTAAACTTCTCAATGAATTTCTAGGGATGCAGTGATTATATTGACACCACAGGTGTGTGACAGAATTTTATACCATTGGGCAGTGAAGAAAAAATAATTTACATTTTTACACAAAAATTATGTTAGTCCAAATTTTACATTTTCACACTGGGAAAAGGGTAAAAATGACACCAAAATTTGTCCCACAATTTCTGCTGAATGTAGAAATATCCCATATGTGGCTGTACAGTACTACTTTGCCATACGGAGAGACTCGGGAGGGACAGAGAGCTATTTGCCTCCTGGAGCACAGATTTTCCTAGAATAGTTTGTGGACTCCATATACAGAGCCCCTAAGTGCTAGAAAAACAGAATACCCCCTCAAGTGACCCCATTTTGGAAATTATACCCCTTTGGGAATTTATCTACAGGTGTAGTGACAATTTCGACTCCATGGGTGTTTTCAGAAATAAGCAGCAGTGGATGTTGCTGAGTGGAAATTGCCATTGTAGTGACCAGTACGTTCCAGTCACCAGTACGTTATGCCCAGCCTATGCTTCTAGAAGCATGCACCTGTAATTTAGGCGGGCTCTCATCGCTTCAAAAATGCCAAACATGGACGCAATATTTGGTGTAGGCACACTGTTGGGCTCAGAAGGGAGGGGGACATTTGGATATTGGAAATTTGCTGAATTTCTTTTGGTGGCGAGGAGCCATTTCACTTTTCCAGAGCCTTTGGGCTATTAGTAATGTGGATATCTTATCTAAGTTCGAGATGAAACGTCGATAATATTCTGTGAGTCTTAGGGTATGTGCACAAGTCAGGATTTCTTGCAGAAATTTCCTGAAGAAAACCGAAAATTTTCTGCAAGAAATCCTCATTTTTTTTTGCGTTTTTTTCCCGTTTTTTTTAGCATTTTGCAAGCGAAATTAGCTTGCAGAATGCTAAAGTTTTCCAAGCGATCTGTAGCATCGCTTGGAAAACTGACTGACAGGTTGGTCACACTAGTCAAACATACTGTTTGACAAGTGTGACCAACTTTTTACTATAGATGCTGCTTATGCAGCATCAATAGTAAAAAGATATCATGTTAAAAATAAAAAAATAAAAAAATGGTTATACTCACCCTCTGCAGACAGCCGATCTCCTCAGCGGCGTCCGTTCCTATAGATGGTGTGTGCAGGAACTTCGATGACGTCGCGGTCACGTGACCGCGACGTCATCGCGGTCATCTGACCGCGACGTCATCGCAGGTCCTTCACACACACCATCTATAGGAACGGAAGCGGCAGCGTGCACCTGAGAGGGGGGAAGATTCCGGGGGCCATCGAAGGTGAGTATATGACTATTTTTTATTTTAATTCTTTTTTTTACCAATTATATGGTGCCCAGTCCGTGGAGGAGAGTCTCCTCTCCTCCACCCTGGGTACCAACCGCACATGATCTGCTTACTTCCCGCATGGTGGGCACAGCCCCATGCGGGAAGTAAGCAGATCAATGCATTCCTAGGTGTGCAGAATCCCCGCAATTCCGCAAATTTAATGAACATGTTGCTGTTTTTTCCGCGATGCGATTTTTTCGCAGAAAAAAATGCAACATTTGCACAAGAAATGCGGAATACACTTAAAATAATGGGAGGCATATGTAAGCGGTTTTTTCGTGTTTTTTTCGCATTTTTATCACGTTTTTATAGCGAAAAAACGCGAAAAATACTGAACGTGTGCACATGGCCTTAGGAAAGCTTGCAGCTTCGTTACAGCTTCCACTTTGCTTACAGCCGGGCTGACCCCACCCGAAGACACCACATGCCTTAGGGTATGTGTCCACGTTCAGGATTGCATCAGGATTTGGTCAGGATTTTTCATCAGTATTTGTAAGCCAAAACCAGGAGTGGAACAATTAGAGGAAAAGTATAACAGAAACATATGCACCACTTCTGTATTTATCACCCACTCCTGGTTTTGGCTTACAAATACTGATGAAAAATCCTGACCAAATCCTGATGCAATCCTGAACGTGGACACATACCCTTACTGTAGATATTCAATTTCTGTCTGAAACAAATGACACTTTCGGGGCTTCAATTTCAGATCGTGGGCCTGTAGACGGGTCAGCACTTGTTGTAGTCTTCGTAGATGTTGGTCAAAGGTGGGTGCATGAATGATGACGATGTCCAGATGGATTCACAATTCAGCTCTCCAAAACAGTGCTTCATTAGTTGCTGAAATATCCCATAGCCCAGGTGCATGGGTGAGTTTGAAAGGCATTCTATTGAACTCCGGTCCATTGGTAAAATGAAAGATGTTTTTGTCTTGTCTCTTTCAGCCACTGCAACCTGCCAGTACCCACTTGCTATATCTAAGATGGATAAGATGATATATCTTTGTGTGGAAACTTCCTGAAGAAGAAGCCGTGTGCTTCGAAACGCGTTGAATAAACCACCTGAACACCTTACAACTATATCTGGATTCAGTATTTGTCACAGCAGCGCAGATTTTATCCACATTCATCTATTATAACATATCTAAGATGGAGAAATACATGCATGTCGAAATGCCGTTTGGGACTCTTCCTCTCTTGGTAAAGGGGAAGCGTCATGTATGGTGACACTATTCAACTTGCGATAGTCGACACTGAATCTCAAGGTTTTCTCCTTTTTCATTTCATTTTAAAATGCGCGCGTGTCCAGCCTCCCGTGACGTCACGGCTTGTGATTGGTCGCGTCGCCCATGTGACCGCGACGCGACCAATCACAAGCCAGAACGTAATTTTAAAATCCTGAAGGACCTGAAATTACGTCACGGCTTGCTGTGATTGGTCGCGTCGCGGCCACATGGGCGGCACGCGACCAATCACAAGCCGGGACTTCACGTAAGGAAGTAAACGCGCAAATTTTAAGCAAACAACGCTGCCGGTTCCCTCGGTGAGGTGAGTATAGCAATATTTTTTATTTTAATTCTTTCTTTTACACATTAATATGGATCCCAGGGCCTGAAGGAGAGTTTCCTCTCCTTCAGACCCTGGGAACCATCAGGAATACCGTCCGATACTTGAGTCCCATTGACTTGTATTGGTATCGGGTATCGGTATCGGATTGGATCTGATACTTTGCCGGTATCGGCCGATACTTTGCGATACCGATACTTTCAAGTATCGGACGGTATCGCTCAACACTAATCACCTCTATTCCATTGAGTCTGAAAAATCTGCTCCTAACAAGGTGAGATAATATTTTGACATGCTGGTGGGACATTCACAATCCCCACCACTTCATATTGGGAAACACTGTAGCAAATCCCACACACCCGGCTCAGTCTCTGAAAAGCCTTCTGTGTAGGCCAATGTTTGGAGACTCTTTTCCAGGCCATCTTTGTGGAACATCAAGCGGTCTAGATCATGAAGGATATTCATTCCTAATATAGTCCTCACCATGAATCCCCGTCCACCAGCACAATCCCTTTTTGACCCAGATCCAGGTCTCCAATTTTCACGTGCATCCACGCTATCCTGCGGACTGAAATTTGGTCAATGGCCGTCAGATTAATCAGTTTTCTTCGCTTGGCTTTGATAAAGTGACCAAAAATGGGTTTTGAAGTACTCCAGTGGCATTATGGACACTTCAGCTCCTGTATCCAATAGGCCATGCACAGTCTTGTCTTCAGTATGTTCTTACTGGACCTCGGGACAGCAGGTAGGGACCTCTCTGTTTCAGTTTTCATAAATGATGCAACAGATCACTTGTTTTCGTTTGTGTGTGAGTAAACAGAACAGGTAAAACAGTATGTCTGAGCGGACATGTGAACAGAGACGTAGTTTTAGGACCTACCTGACATCTGGCTGACTACCCCTGATGAAGCTACACTAGGAAGTGACAAAAGTTGCGTTCCTTTCATCAGGCATTTTTGAGCATTCCTGTATGTTCCCCTTATTTCATTTTCTGGCATTGATGCATTGATGCTCCACCTGCAGGTTGAATTTTGCATTTTTGCATTTTTTTAGTCTTTGCTTCATTTAGAATTGTATTGGATTTAATTATTTTTTATTTATTTATCTTTTCATTTGACTCATATTCCAGTTATATTTATCACATGATCTGTGAGTGTTTTATATTTGTGGACATTATTTATTATATTTTTACATGCCTGTTGTTTGGGGAATACTTTGGATTATCTTGTCCATCCCCTGCATGTTACTTATATATTGTATATTTTTTCAGTGTTTTGCCCCTTGCTTTTTGACTGTCAGTATTATTTTTATCTCAAATAAACTACAGGTGCATGTTACAAAATTAGAATATCATCAAAAAGTTCATTTACTTCAGTTCTTCAACACAAAAAGTGAAACTCCTATATTAGATAGAGTCATTACAAACAGAGTGATCAATTTCAAGTGTTTATTTCTGTTAATGTTGATGATTATGGTTTACAGCCAATGAAAACCCCAAACTTATTATCTCAGTAAATTACAATACTTTACAACAACAGCTTTAAAAAATGATTTTAAAATCTGAAATATTGGCCTACAGAAATGTATGTTCAGTAAATGCACTCAATACTTGGTTGGGACTCCTTTGGCATCAATTAATGCATCAATGTGGCATGGCATGGAGGCGATCAGTCTGTGCACTGCTGAGTTGCTATGGAAGCCCAGGTTGCTTTGATAGCAGCCTTCAGCTCATCTGCATTGTTGGGTCTGATGTCTCTCATCTTCTTCTTGACAATATCCCATAGATTCTCTATGGGGTTAAGGTCAGGCGAGTTTGCTGGCCAATCAAGCACAGTAACACTGTTGTTTTTAAACCAGGAATTGGTACTTCTGGCAGTGTGGACAGTTGCCAAGTCCTGCTGGAGAATGAAATTTCCAAATTTCCAGCTCCAAAAAGCTTGTCAGCAGAGGGAAGCATGCTCTAAAATTTCCTGGTAGACGGCCGCGGTGATTTTGGTCTTGATAAAACACAGTGTACCTATACCTGCAGACGACATAGCTCCCCAAAACATCAATGATTATATATTTCAGTCGACTAACATTTCAGATTTTAAAACCATTTTTTCAAGCTGGTGTTATAAAGTATTCTAATTTACTGAGATAAAGACGTTTAAGTTTTAATTGGCTGCAAGCCATAATCATCAACATTAACAGAAATAAACACTTGAAATGCATCACTCCGTTTGTAATGAAATATATGAGTTTCACTTTTTGTATTGAAGAACTGAAATAAATTAGCTTTTTTGATGACATTCAAATTTTGAGAGTAGTGCCTGTATGTCTATTTATTCATATATTATTTAGGTGTGCACTTTTATTTACTTTGCAGCTATTCTCCCTCGGTTTCCATTTTTGAATAACTATAGGTAGAACCCCTTTTTCACTTATTCATTTTAACTTATGTTTGTGATGCCCACTATATTAATTTTTGTTCTTACTAATATTACCTTACCTTGAGGAAATCTAGATTTATTATTACCTATATTTCCAGTAATACTGCTACGTAAGATTTAATAATAATAATAATAATAATAATAATATACTAAAAATATTGCAGACCAAATATGTGTGTGCAGTACAGGTTGTCACTAGTGACATTTTTAATAATCGTCTATTCATTTTGATTTTTATTTTCTATTCAGACCAGACTGCCATGATTACGTCTTTCAACCAAAACTCATCCCTGCAAAATGTAACCCAGAGACATTGTCATTTTACTGCTGTACAGCACTTTACTCACATTCTCCACCTCTACAAACCATATACAGGTAGTCCTCGACTTACGACGTTGATCCGTTCTTACGCGTCGTCGTAAACCGAATTTCGACGTAAGTCGAACCATACGTTCATACAGTACTGTACCATAATAACAGTACAGTGCTGCAAACACTTAGCCTATCCAAACACCTATCCTAACACAGTACCCGACATAATTATCAATAAAGATAGGTACAGTAAAATATTGTGCAGTACACAATGAAGTACAGTACTACTGTACTGTAAGTGCTGTAACAGGTAATAAACAATGTACTGTACAGTACTGTAATAAACAAAGATAATTCCAAAGAGAGAACAGGCTTATTGGGAGGAATCAGCAGAAGGTGCTGGAGATACTGGGGCAGGGGAGTCAAGAGGGGCAGGTGAGTCAAGAGGGGCAGGAGAGGTAGAGGGTACAGGTACAGGATCTGTTGCAGGATCTGTTGCAGGCCTCTCTACCTTCTTGAAGTACTGCTGCAGGTTAGTTTGGAAGGAGACCATCTTCTTCTCCTTCAAGATCTCCTTGTAACACCTAAGGGAATCCATGACTCCTCTGGCAACCCTAGTGTACCTTTCCATGTTGGGATCCTCAGCCTCAAACCTTGACAATCCTTCCTGTATCAGGGCAAAACCTCCTGCCAAGCACTGCCTTGTAAATCTCTTACGTTCTGGGGTTGGTATGTCTTCCTCTTCCTCTATCATCTGCTTCTCCAGTTGAATAAGGTCCTCAGCAGATAACTCCTCTCCATGAGATGCCAGTAGCTCTGTGACATCATCCTCCTCCACCTCCAGATTCATTGTCTTACTCATATCAACAACATTCTTTATGACACTAGTCACTGACTCTTGGACCTCTGTGACGTCATTCACAAACTGGGGACACAGTTTTTTCCACACACCATTCATACTGGTCTGCTTAACCTCATCCCAGGAATTAGCAATGTTATTCACAGCATCAAGGATGTTGTATGTTTTCCAAAAGGCCTTTAGAGTCAAGTCCTTATTCTTTTCAGTTGCTGCTAAAGCATTACCAATGACCCTTCGGAGGTAGTAGGCCTTGAATGTAGCAATAACTCCTTGGTCCATAGGCTGTATTAGGGCAGTGGTATTAGGTGGAAGGTAAACCACCTTGACATTATGGTTAAAGTCATCCAGACGGGCAGGGTGTCCAGGGGCATTGTCCAGAATTAGCAACACCTTAAAGGGGATATCCTTGGAGGTACAATACCGCTATACGCCTGGCACAAAATGGTTGGTGAACCAGTCATCAAACACTGCAAGTGTCACCCATGCCTTCCTATTAGACTTCCAGATGACTGGTAGTTGACTCTTTGAAATGCCCTTGAGTGCCCTTGGATTCTCAGCCTGATACACCAGCATGGGCTTCAGTTTGTAGTCGCCAGCAGCATTGCCCCCAAGAAGCAAAGTCAGTCTCTCTTTGCCGACTTTATGACCTGGTGCTGACTTCTCCTCCTTGGCGATGTACGTACGGTTAGGCAAACGTTTCCAAAACAAGCCTGTCTCATCCACGTTGAACACTTGTTGAGCACAGTAACCACCCTCCTCAATTATCTCAGCCAATGCTTTAGGAAACTCAGTTGCTGCTTTCTCATCAGCACTAGCAGCTTCACCTTGCACTTTAATGTTATGGAAATTGGCACGATCCTTAAACCTCATAAACCAACCCCTACTCGCCACAAATTCTTCACTTTCACTTCCTTCCCCCTTTTCTCTTTTCAACACCTCAAACAGTCGCCTAGCCTTCTCCTGAATAACCATAAGGCTCACAGGGATACGGCGTTGATTTTGGTCTTCCAACCAAAGCACCAATAATCTTTCCATCTCAATAATAAGCCCACTCCGCTGCTTTGTTATCACTGTCGCTTTCATAGGAGCAGATCCTTTCACATGTTCAAGGATACGATCTTTATCCTTGATAATCGTAGCGACAGTCAAACGACTTAAGGTACCTTCACACGAAACGACTTTGTAACGATATCGCTAGCGATCCGTGACGTTGCAGCGTCCTGGCTAGAGATATCGTTTAGTTTGACACGCAGCAGCGATCAGGATCCTGCTGTGATGTCGCTGGTCGCTGAATAAAGTTCAGAACTTTATTTGGTCGTCCGATCGCCGTGTATCGTTGTGTTTGACAGCAAAAGCAACAATATCAGCGATATTTTACACTGGTAACCAGGGTAAACATCGGGTTACTAAGCGCAGGGCCGCGCTTAGTAACCCAATGTTTACCCTGGTTACCAGTGTAAAATGTAAAAAAAACAAACAGTACATACTCACATTCGTGTCCCCCGCCGTCTGCTTCCCACACTGACTGAGCGCCACAAAGTGAAAGTGAAAGCACAGCACAGCGGTGACGTCACCGCTGTGCCCTGCTACTGCCGGCGCTCAGTCAGTCAGTCAGTGCAGGAAGCGGACGCCGGGGGACGCGAATGTAAGTATGTACTGTTTGTTTTTTTTACATTTTACGCTGGTAACCAGGGTAAACATCGGGTTACTAAGCGCGGCCCTGCGCTTAGCAACCCGATGTTTACCCTGGTTACCCGGGGACCTCGGCATCGTTGGTCGCTGGAGAGCGGTCTGTGTGACAGCTCTCCAGCGATCAAACAGCGACGCTGCAGCGATCGGCATCGTTGTCGCTATCGCTGCAGCGTCGTTTCGTGTGAAGGTACCTTAAGTCCTAATGACCTGCCAATTTCTGTTGGTGTTTCCCCCTTATCAGATCGCCTTATGATATCCACTTTCACCTCCATGGTGATGGCCTTCCTTTTCTTTGATTCACTGCTGGTGTCAGATGAGTCTACCTTGCGTTTGGGAGCCATAATGAAGGGTGTTATGGTGTGCAGGAGGCTCAGTTTCCTCTGTAACCGGATACAGTGTACAGTACTGGACTCTATAGTTACGCCCCTGCACGTAGTTCGACTTACGACGCAAAACGTCGTAAGTCGGAATGAGGCGTCGTATAAAGCGTCGTAAACACGAAACGACGTAACCCGAGACCGTCATAAACCGAGGACTAACTGTAATGCTATAACCAGTTCCAGACAGTAATAATGCCTCTGTGCCTTGCACAGTAATAGCACCCTCCTTTTGTGTACCCTACAATAACAGTGCTCCCTCTCTGCCCCTACACAGTAATAATGTTCCCTCTGTACTTCTTTGCAGTAATAATGCTCCTATGCGTCCTTAGACGTATATGGCACCCTATAACAATAATGTCTCCTGCGCCTCCTTATAACAGTAATCCCCATGTTCTTCCTTTAATAATAATCCTGCTTGATCCCTTATAATAATAATAATGATCCCATACCTCCTTATAAAAATCCCCCTCTGTGCACTCTTATAATAATTCTGTCTCCTGCGCTTGCCCTATAATATAAACGATCTCAGTGCAACTTTATTGTAATAATGCTACTGAGCAGGCAAAACCTACAAATAATGGGGCCCCATAGCAAAAATCTTATCACATCACATAGGTGCAGTCACAGAAGGACATAGCTCCCAACTTTTCAAGATATGAAGAGGAATATGTATTGCTGCACTTGCACAGTTATTTTGCCCCTATTAAAACTCCTTAGTTTTCTCACTTCCTTCCATGGTCCCCATAAAGTATGATGCTCCTAAAAGTACCCCCACAAAGTATTATGTCCCCACATTTCTACACCTTATACTGTCCCCACAAATCCAAATGCCCCACAGTGTCTCTTACACTGAGATGGTCCCCACAAAGCCCCCACACAGTATGGTGGCCCTATAGCCTCCATAAACAATATGATGGCCCCCATAGACCCCACATATGATGGTTACCAAAGTCCACCATATGGAACATATATATGATGGGCACCACAGCCCCTCGCAGTTTGTTGGTCACTACAGATCCCAATATATTGTTATGCCCACCATAGCCCTCCATAGAGTATGATGGCCCCCATAGAATATGATGGCTCTCCACACAGCCCACATAAAATATAATGGTCCCCACACAACCTCCAATAGAAAGATGGTCCCCTTACATCGCCAATAGAGTATGATGGCCTCCACATAGCCTTCCGGAGTATGATGGTCCCCACAAAGCCCCCCATAGAGTATGATGATCCCTACACAGTACCCCATAGAGTATGATCATCATCACAGCCCTTAAACAAATGAAAAAAATATATACTCAACTATTCCGGTGTCCTGGCCACCAGCCGCAATCCCATTTCTTGTCTCACAATGAATGCGGCTGGCAAGATCCAGCAAGATGACATCATCACACTGCCCGATATCCCTTGTGGTGGCAATGGCCTCCAGTAGGACGAAAACCGAAAGTAGCCAGAGCGAGTAAGTGAGGAAGCACAGAGCTGGTGCTAACAGTGTTGCAATCAATGATGCCTATGCCCGGCCCCCCATGCATTTGTCAGATTTGCCAGTCCAACATTGGCTGGGTTTAAACCTATGCAATGCAGAAAGCATCTTCAGTACAAGAAGAACACATCTCCAGTACATGAAGAATACATTTCAAATACGTGAAATACACATCGTGAAACACACATCTTCAGTACATGGAGCACACATCACCAATACATGAAGCACACATCTCCAGTACATGGAGCAGACATCACCAGTACATGGAGCAGACATCACCAGTACATGGAGCACACATCTCCAGTACATGGAGTACAGATCTCCAAAATATGAAGCACACATCTGCTGTACATGGAGCACACATCTCCAGTACATGGGGCACACATCTCTAGTACATGGAGCACACATATTCTGTCCATGAGGAACACACATCTCCTGTACATGGATACAGAAAAGGATCCTTGTGCAAGAACAGCATTTGGGCCCCTTGCAGTCCAATAGCTCATCGTATTGTACAATTCTACCTGCTGTGGTGTGATAGTGGGCCCCCTTAACTCTTGAGCCCCTGTGAGACCGCACAGGTTGCACCAATGGTATGTCCACCACTGCATGGAGCACACATCTCCAGTACATAGAGCACACATCAACAATACATGGAGCACACATATCCACATTTCCTGTACATAGAGCACACATCTCTTGTACATTGAGAAGACATCTACAGTACATGTACAACACACCTCCATCTCTCCTGTACTTGGACCACACATCTTGAGGATCAAGAGCACAAATGTCCAGTACATGGAGCACATACTGTATCTTGACATCTCCTGTAGATGGAGCACACATCTCCAGTACATGGGGCACATATCTCTAGTACATGGAGCACACATATTCACATCTCCTATACATGCAGCACTAATATCTAGTACAGGTAGCACATATCTCTACATCTCCTATACATGGAGCACACATCACCAGTACATGGAACACAGGTCTCTACATCTCCTATACATGTAGTACACACCTCCAGTACATGGAGCACACATCTGGAGTAGACAGAGCACACATCTCCAGTGTATGGAGCACACATCTCCTGTACATGGAGCACTCATCTCGAGGCTATGGAGCACACATATCCACATCTCATATACATGGAGCACATATATCCTCATCTGATGTACATGGAGCACACATACAGTATCCACATCTACTGAACATGGAGCAAACACATCCACATATGATGTACATGGAGCACACATAGCCACATCTGATGTACATGGAGTACACATAGCCACATCTGATGTACATGGAGCAAACATTTCTATATTTCCTGTACATGGGGCACACATATCCACATCTGATGTACATGGAGCACACATAGCCACATCTGATGCACATGGAGCACACATATCCAGTACATGGTGAACACATATCCACATCTTCTTCTGTACATGAAGCACATAGCTGCATCTGATGTATATGGAGCACACATATCCACATCTCCAGTACATGGAGCACACATATCCACATCTCCTTTACATGGAGCACATACACTCACCGGCCACTTTATTAGGTACACCATGCTAGTAACGGGTTGGACCCCCTTTTGCCTTCAGAACTGCCTCAATTCTTCGTGGCATAGATTCAACAAGGTGCTGGAAGCATTCCTCAGAGATTTTGGTCCATATTGACATGATGGCATCACACAGTTGCCGCAGATTTGTCGGCTGCACATCCCAAAGATGCTCCATACAAGGCAGGATGGATCCATGCTTTCATGTTGTTTACGCCAAATTCTGACCCTACCATCCGAATGTCGCAGCAGAAATCGAGACTCATCAGACCAAGCAATGTTTTTCCAATCTTCTACTGTCCAATTTCGATGAGCTTGTGCAAATTGTAGCCTCAGTTTCCTGTTCTTAGCTGAAAGGAGTGGTACCCGGTGTGGTCTTCTGCTGCTGTAGCCCATCTGCCTCAAAGTTCGACGCACTGTGCGTTCAGAGATGCTCTTAGGCCTACCTTGGTTGTAACGGGTGGCGATTTGAGTCACTGTTGCCTTTCTATCAGCTCGAACCAGTCTGCCCATTCTCCTCTGACCTCTGGCATCAACAAGGCATTTCCGCCCACAGAACTGCCTCTCACTGGATTTTTTTTCTTTTTCGGGCCATTCTCTGTAAACCCTAGAGATGGTTGTGCGTGAAAATCCCAGTAGATCAGCAGTTTCTGAAATACTCAGACCAGCCCTTCTGGCACCAACAACCATGCCACGTTCAAAGGCACTCAAATCACCTTTCTTCCCCATACTGATGCTCGGTTTGAACTGCAGGAGATTGTCTTGACCATGTCTACATGCCTAAATGCACTGAGTTGCCGCCATGTGATTGGCTGATTAGAAATTAAGTGTTAACAAGAAGTTGGACAGGTGTACCTAATAAAGTGGCCAGTGAGTGTATATCCAGTACATAGAGCACACATAACCACATCTCCTGTACATGGAGCACACATAGCTACATCTGATGTACATAGAGCACACATCTCACTCCACATCTCCTGTACATGGAGCACACATATCCACATCTCCTGTACATGGAGGACACATATACACATCTGATGTCCATGGGGCACACATATCCACATCTTCTGTACATGGAGGACACATATCCACATCTCCTGTACATGGTGGACACATACTACATCTGATGTGCATGGAGGACACATATCCACATCTCCTGTACATGGAGCACACCTATCCACATCTCCTGTCCATGGGGCACACATAGCCAGTACATGGGTCACACCTTTCCACATCTCCTGTACATGGAGCACACATAGCCAGTACATGGGTCACACCTTTCCACATCTCCTGTACATGGGGCACACCTATCTACATCTCCTGTACATGGAGTACACCTATCCACATCTCCTGTACATGGAGTACACCTATCCACATCTCCTGTACATGGAGCAAATCTATCCAGTACATGGGGCACACATATCCACATCTCCTGTACATGGAGGACACATATCCACATCTGATGTCCATGGGGCACACATAGCTACATCTGATGTACATGGAGCACACCTATCCACAGTCCCTGTACATGGAGCACACATATCCACATCTCCTGTACATGGGGCACACCTATCCACATCTCCTGTACATGGAGCAAATCTATCCAGTACATGGGGCACACATATCCACATCTCCTGTACATGGGGCACACCTATCCACATCTCCTGTACATGGAGCACACCTATCCACATCACCTGTACATGGAGCAAATCTATCCAGTACATGGGGCACACATATCCACATCTCCTGTACATGTAGCACACCTATCCACATCTCCTGTCCATGGGGCACACATAGCCAGTACATGGGTCACACCTTTCCACATCTCCTGTACATGGAGCACACATAGCCAGTACATGGGTCACACCTTTCCACATCTCCTGTACATGGAGCACACATATCCAGTACATGGAGCACACCTATCCACATCTCCTGTCCATGGGGCACACATATCCACATCTCCTGTCCATGAAGGACACATATCCACATCTGATGTCCATGGGGCACTCTTCTCTTCAGCTCCAACAGCTGCTTTTGACACACTTACACCATGAAACAGAAAAGAATGAGGTGACAACCCCATGGCTGTCCTGCAGCTGCACATTCTGGAGCCATGTGTGTGATAACCCTCCAGGTTCTGCAGCCACCAGAGTCCAGCATCTGCCATGGAGGGAGGGCAGCAGTGGTCCAGCAGCAGGTCCTCCTCCGGGTGTCACCAGTGCTGGGTGTGGCTGACTCCTCAGCAGAGTGCAGCACTGAGCAGGCAGATGGCAGCACGCTCCCCCTCGCTGACTGACACCACTCGGCTACTTTCCATGCACCGTGCGCTCAGCAGACATTGCTGACTGAATAGTCTCGTCCTGGGAGCCGGGATCAGCGCTCACAGCGGAGCAGAGAGCGGACTGCTAATGGGAAGGAGCAGCGCCCGGAGCCCACGAGCAGCGGAGGCACAAAGCCTGGGGTTCCCTCCAGAGTTGGGTAAGTTACTGTCCATGTGCAGCAGTGACAGCTGTGGAGCCGAACTTCTGCCAGGAGGGAGCGGACACCTGCCCTGTCCCACCCAGGCTGGGCTGCTACACAGCGGTCCTTATCATATACATGTGGCTACTTCTCACTCAGGCTGGGCTAGTGTACAGCAGTGCTTATACATGTGGCTAATTCCCCTCCTGTATGGGCTAGTATACAGCAGTGCTTATACATGTGGCTAATTCCCCTCCTGTATGGGCTAGTATACAGCAGTCCTTATCTTATACATGTGGCTAATTCCCCTCTTGTATGGGCTAGTATACAGCAGTCCTTATCTTATACATGTGGCTAATTCCCCTCCTGTATGGGCTAGTACACAGCAGTCCTTATCTTATACATGTGGCTAATTCCTCTCCTGCATGGGCTAGTATACAGCAGTCCTTATCTTATACATGTGGCTTAAGGTACCTTCACACGAAGCGACGCTGCAGCGATAGCGACAACTATGTCGATCGCTGCAGCGTCGCTGTTTGGTCGCTGGAGAGCTGTCACACAGACCGCTCTCCAGCGATCAACTATGCCGAGGTCCCCTGGTAACCAGGGTAAACATCGGGTAACTAAGCGCAGGGCCGCGCTTAGTAACCCGATGTTTACCCTGGTTACCAGCGTAAAATGTAAAAAAAACAAACAGCACATACTTACATTCACGTCCCCCTGCGTCCACTTCCTGACTGACTGAGCGCCGTACAGTGAGAGCAGAGCGGTGACGTCACCGCTGTGCTGCTTTCACTTTCACTTTGCGGCGCTGAGTCAGAGGAGGAAGCAGACTGCAGGGGACGCAATGTGAGTATGTGCTGTTTGTTTTTTTTACATTTTACGCTAGTAACCAGGGTAAACATCGGGTAACTAAGCGCGGCCCTGCGCTTAGTAACCCGATGTTTACCCTGGTTACCAGTGTAAAATATCGCTGGTATCGTTGCTTTTGCTTTCAAACACAACGATACACAGCGATCGGACGACCAAATAAAGTTCTGGACTTTATTCAGCGACCAGCGACATCACAGCAGGATCCTGATCGCTGCTGCGTGTCAAACGAAACGATATCGCTAGCGAGGACGCTGCAACGTCACGGATTGCTAGCGATATCGTTATAATGTCGTTTCGTGTGAAGGTACCTTTATACATGTGGCTAATTCCTCTCCTGCATGGGCTAGTATACAGCAGTGCTTATACATGTGGCTAATTCCCCTCCTGTATGGGCTAGTATACAGCCGTGCTTATACATGTGGCTAATTCCCCTCCTGTATGGGCTAGTATACAGCAGTCCTTATCTTATACATGTGGCTAATTCCCCTCCTGTATGGGCTAGTATACAGCAGTCCTTATCTTATACATGTGGCTAATTCCCCTCTTGTATGGGATAGTATACAGCAGTCCTTATCTTATACATGTGGCTAATTCCCCTCCTGTATGGGCTAGTATACAGCAGTCCTTATACATGTGGCTAATTCCCCTTCTGTACGGGCTAGTACACAGCAGTCCTTATCTTATACATGTGGCTAATTCCCCTCCTGTATTGGCTAGTATACAGCAGTGCTTATACATGTGGCTAATTCCCCTCCTGTATGGGCTAGTATACAGCAGTCCTTATCTTATACATGTGGCTAATTCTCCTCTTGTATGGGCTATTATACAGCAGTCCTTATCTTATACATGTGGCTAATTCCCCTCCTGTATGGGCTAGTATACAGCAGTCCTTATCTTATACATGTGACTAATTCCCCTCTTGTATGGGATAGTATACAGCAGTCCTTATCTTATACATGTGGCTAATTCCCCTCCTGTATGGGCTAGTATACAGCAGTCCTTATACATGTGGCTAATTCCCCTTCTGTACGGGCTAGTACACAGCAGTCCTTATCTTATACATGTGGCTAATTCCTCTCCTGCATGGGCTAGTACACAGCAGTCCTTATCTTATACATGTGGCTAATTCCCCTCCTGTATGGGCTAGTATACAGCAGTCCTTATCTTATACATGTGGCTAATTCCCCTCCTGTATGGGCTAGTATACAGCAGTCCTTATCCTGTACGTGTGGCTAATTCCCCTCCTGTGTGGGCTAGTATACAGCAGTCCTTATCTTATACATGTGGCTAATTCCCCTCCAGCCTGGGTAAGTATACAGCAGTCATTATACATGTGGCTAATTCCCGTTCTGCATGGGCTAGTATACAGCAGTCCTTATATTATACATGCGGCTAATTCCTCTCCTGCATGGTCTAGTATACAGCAGTCCTTGTACATGTGACTAATTCCCCTCCTGCATTGGCTAGTATACAGCAGTGCTTATATTATACATGTGGCTAATTCCCCTCCTGTACGGGCTAGTATACAGCAGTCCTTATACATATGGCTAATTCATCTCCTGCATGGGCTAGTATACAGCAGTGCTTTCTGTATCTTATGCATGAGCTCCATCTCTAGCCTGGGCTATTATGTGTCTAATTAATCCTTATCTTATACAGACCCTTATGTGGCTCACACCCCTCTTTTTTGGGCTAGCATAAGGCAGTCCTTATACAATGTTGTATTATATAGACCGTCATGTGGCTCTTTCCGCTCCAGCCTTGGCTATTATGTAGCAGTTCTTGTCTTATACAGACCCTCATGTGGCTCTTTCCCCTCCAGTTTGGGCTAGTACATAGCAGTCCTTATACAACATTGTATTATATTGACCCTTATGTGGCTCTTTCACCTCTTGCCTTGGATAATATATAGCTGTCTTTATCTTATATTGACCCTTATGTGGCTCTTTCCCCTCCATATTGTGCAATGACCAGCACCATATTGCTTCTTTCATTTCGAGTTGCAGAGCATTGCTCACTAATTTATTATAATTTTTTTTTTACAGTGATATACAGCAATTACTAATTGTATTAATTGTAGGGTCAGATGATGATACCAATGACTTTTATATTTTATATGTAACATAAATGATAACAGGGATGCAAACCAGCATACATGGGGTTAGGCTGGCTCCACGAGTGGCAGATTTGGGGTTAAATATCTATATTGATAAGCATAGTGAGCAGTGACTGTACACAGATTTTATGGGGTCACGATTGGCGTTGCTCCAGGCTCTGGTACTTACAGTGACACCAGTCATCAGAAGCATGATATTACTCATGGCTCCACTGTGACATCATCTGTAACACCTCTCATCATTTTCGGTGACTCGGGAGCGTTTGTGTCCCTGACACTGATCATAAAGCTCGGGGCTATAGGGCAGACGGCAGTGACTGCTTGTATTACACGGCCTTTGTTCTTACAGACAGTAATATCTCAGCACTAAGATCACTTAAAGGGAACCTGTCACCCCCAAAATCGAAGGTGAGCTAAGCCCACCAGCGTCAGGGGCTTATCTACAACATTCTGTAATGCTGTAGATAAGCCCCCGATATAACCTGAAAGATGAGAAAAAGAGGTTAGATTATACTCACCCAGGGGCGGTCCCAGTCCGATCCGATGAGCGTCGCGGTCCGGTCCGGGGCATCCCATCTTTTTGCGATGACGTCCTCTTCTTGTCTTCACTCTGCGGCTCTGGCTCTGGTGTACTTTGTCTGCCAAGTTGAGGGCAGAGCAAAGTACTGCAGTGCGCAGGCGCCGGGAAAGGTCAGAGAGGCCCAGCACTTGCGCACTGCAGTACTTTGCCCTCAACAGAGCAGACAAAGTACGCCTGCGCCGGAGCCGCAACATGAATACAAGAAGAGGACGTCATCGTAAGAAGATGGGAGGCCCCGGACCGGACAGCGACATCCATCAGACCAGAGCCGGACCGGGACCTCCCCTGGGTGAGTATAATCTAAACTCTCCTTTCAGGATACATCGGGGGCTTATCTACAGCATTACAGAATTCTGTAGATAAGCCCCTGATGCCGGTGGGCTTAGCTCATCTTCGATTTTGGGGGTGACAGGTTCCCTTTAAAGTTTGTATTTGCTGAGAATTCATCATCTTCCCCTTGGTTTAGTGGCCACACGAGTCACCGCCGGAGATAATATGTCCCCTTCATACGGTGCTGGAGCTGTATGCCAAATTACTGAGCTTTCTGGACAGGAATTGTATTCTGTATTCGAGAAGACTCTTGAAAAATGGTCCCTAAAATAAATGTGTCAAATTTGTATTAAAGATGTACTAACATATTTGCTTGATAGATAATGGATGAAAATGTGCTTATTTGTTGTATTTGCCATTGTTAGGATTCTATTACAGACCATCCGGATGCATTGTAAAGTACAGTCCTTACACCGTGCCTCATACAGTATGTGTGTATATAGGTCTATGTGTCCTCATAGCCCCTAATTACATCCGTCCTGGAGACTCCTCATACAAAGCAAGCTTACAGGAGATCTGGAACTCTTAGCATCACTTATGATCCAGTGTCATAGTGTTCAGAGCGTAGTATGAGAAGTGGGGCATTTTTACACTTAGCTGGTATAGAGAACCCGATCAATCTCCCCCAGACTGCATACCTTATACAGTGTGGAAAATAAGTAATTGATACTGACGATTTTGCTAATTTTCTCACCTACAAAGTATGGAGAGATCTGTAATTTTTATCATAGGTACACTTTAACTGTGAGAGACAAAATCTAAAAAAAAAATGCAGAAAATCACATTGTATGATTTTACAGAATTAGTTTTCAATTTATTGAAAAAAAAAATTAGTATTTGAATCAATAAAAAAACAGAACTTAATATTTGGTACATAAGTTTCCTGTAGTTCTTGACCAAGTTTGCACACACTGCAGCAGGGATTTTGGCACACTCATCCATGCAGATCTTCTTTAGATTTCAGGGATGTCTCTGGGCAACATTAAGTTTCAGCTCCCTCCAAAGATTTTCTATTGGTTTCACGTCTGGAGACTGGCTATGCCACACCAGAACTTTGAAATGCTTCTTACAGAGCCATTCCTTAGTTGCCCTGGCTGTGTGTGTCCGGTCATTGTCATGGTGGAAGACCCAGCCACTACCCATCTTCAAAGCTTTTACTAAGAGAAGGATATTGTTGGCCAAAATCTCGCAATACATGACCCCATCCATCCTCCTTTCAATACGATGCAGTCGTCTTGTTCCCTTTACAGACGAGCACCCCCAAAGTATAATGTTTCCCCCACCATGCTTTACGTTCGAGATGGTGTTCTTGGGTTTGTACTCATCCTTCTTATTCCTTCAAACATGGCAAGTGGAATTGATACCTAAAAGTTTTATTTTGATCTCATCTGTCCTCATGACCTTATTTCATGCCTCCTCTGGATCATCCAGATGGTCATTGGTGTACTTCAATTGTGCCTGAACATGGGCTGGTGTGACCCGGGGGACCTTGCATGCCCAGCAGGATATTTATCCATGACGGTGTAGTGTGCTACGAACGGTAATGTTTGAGACTGTGGTTCTAGCTCTCTTCAGGTCATTGACCAGGTCCTCCCATGTAGCTATGGGATGATTCCTGACTTTTCTCAGAATCGTCCCCACGAGACAAGATCTTGCATGGAGCCCCCAGACCGAGGAAGATTGGCAGTCATCTTGTGTTTCTTCCATTTTCTAGTAATTGTGCCAACAGTTGTTGCCTTCTCACCAAGCTGCTTGCCAACTGTCCTTTAGCCCATCCCAGCCTTGTGCAGGTCTTCAATTATGTCCCTGGTGTCCTTAGACAGCTCTTTGGTCTTGGAGAGGTTGGAGTGTGATTGATTGTGTGGACAGATCTTTTATATACAGGTAACGAGTTCAAACAGGTGCAATTAATACAGGTAATGAGTACAGAGTAGGAAGGCTTCTTAAAGAAAATCAAAAAGGTTTCTGAGAGACAGAATTCTTGCTGGTTAGTAGGTGATCAAATACTTATTTCATACAATAAAATAAAATTTAATTATTTAAAAATCACACAATGTGATTTACTGGTTTTTATTTTTAGATTCTGTCTCTCGCAGATGAGGTGTACCTATGATTACAGACCTCTCCATTCTTTGTAGGTTGGAAAATTTGCAAAATCAGCAGTGTATCAAATACATATTTTCCCCAGTTTATTTGCTGACTTGTTAGGCTTCGGCACATATGACTCTTTCTGCATTTGCATCTTGTGCATCTATTACAGGTGACGTACTGACCGGACAGGGAGGATCAGCATATCTCCATGTGTTTTGCTGCTGATTGCTGTCCCTTCACATGTTTGCCTTATATTGGGTTTGCTTTGGGGTTTGCCCCGCTGTAGCACCAGGTGAATGTTAATAACCTGTTTGAAGAGAGCTGATGTTTGCTTTGCTTTAGATTATGTGCCTTATGGATGATGAGACTTTAATGTGTCCTTTCTGTTTGAAGAGAAGTCCACAAGATGTTATCACAGCTGAGAAAATGTGGGAGAAGCTTATGGTGTTTATTCAGCTTATTATTCCATTCCAGGCAGTAGAAAGCCTGCTCTGACTACAAGTGGGATAGGTCTGCTGTGAGTACCTGCTCACTTAAAGACGTCTATTATTTGCTTACTATGAGCTGACGTGGTGGAATGCAGGGGCAGGGGGCATCGCCTTCACATTTTACATTTTGGCTGGTTCTCCATCCCGCAGGTTAAGTTACTGTTCACATGACACAACTCTTCAATGTTTCCTACCTTGAAATATCCTTTTGCATTGGTTGAAGGGTGTAATGACTTCACCTTCTTCTATTACAGGTTGGACGGCCGGGATTTAAATATAGAAATAAATACCATCCTACCACCATGGCATCTGTGGCACTCAAGGTTATACTAGGGCTAGCTGTATACATCGGATGTACCACGGGATCGTCACAGCCGCAGGCAAGGGTCTCGCTGACATTCGAAGGTAAGAAATATACCCTTTATCTTCTGGGCGTAATAGCAGCAGTCATTATCTGGCATGGTTTATGCACATGTCAGTGTTGGAGAGGAATCTGTGAAGAATGAGATATGGAGCTGAGAGCTATATATTTCTATATAAACCAGTCTGAGGGTAAAAGTGCAGAGCGGCATGCCAGCACCACAGGCTTAGTCATTGTACTGTCTGGGCCTGATTGATTCATCTGCTACTGCATGCTGGACTGCAGTCAAGGTTAGATCTGGCGGTATACTTTACATACTATGGAAGGCATATGAGAACCTAGTGCAGACTTGGCAGCGCTTTGTCTTATTAAAACCAAATTTTTTTTTCCTGAATGATCCAAAATTCCTTACAGAATGAATACATAATGGAAATAGCATGATGTGTAAGCCTGAGGAATAGCCATCTTGTAAATACGGAATGGAAAATACTATATATTCCTGCTTGTGTCTGAAAACACCTACTAAAATTCGAAAGGGGTTGTGCACTTTCCTAAAACGGGAGCCATGTGCAGAAATCTGAGTGTGGCGTCTGACGTCACAGTTTTCTGTTTGTTTGATGTCCTTGTGTTTTGTTGTTTTATGTATAAGAATACTTGGAGGTGTTTATTGGAGGATTAGGATTACTGTTTTGTCCATGTACTATTTTATATTTTGTGATTGATATTCGTTTCAATCAATACAATTTTTCTGTTGTAAATGAATTACCCAACGTGTGATGAATTATAGGGGCTTTCCAGCTCCGTATAAAACCTTTTGCCCTATGTGTCCTTGTGCATGTTTTCCTATTTCTCCAAAATCTGGCTTGACAAACATGCACTAATCCACACGTGATGAAGATTATTGGAAAAATTTATCAATCATCTAATAACTGAAAGATTTGCAGGCATAATCATTTTCAGTGGAAGTTTCTGCTAATGCTGCTGAGTCATCTCACCTTATGGCTTACTGTAAAATATCAATGTGTAATTTACCATTTATTGCTATGATATGTTCACATGAAACCAGTGAGGGACTGAAGCCAATATCAGAGAGACGGCCAAAAAGCAGAATTCATTGTACCTGTTTATTAGCAAATGGAGCCATGCACAGCAAGATAGGTGATTGATACATACAGTCGTGGCCGAAAGTGTTGGCTCCCTTGAAATTATTCCAAAAAAAGTATTTTTCCCAGAAAATTATTGCAATTACACATGTTTTGTTATACACATGTTTATTTCCTTTGTGTGTATTGGAACAACAACAACAACAACAAAAAATAATTAAGAAAGGCAAATTAGACATAATTTCACACAACACCCCCAAATGGGCCGGACAGCTTAATATTTGGATGCACACCCTTTGGAATAAATAACTGCAATTGATCGCTTCCTATAACCATCAAAGAGCTTCTTGCACTCAACTGGAATTTTGGATCACTCTTCTTTTGCAAACTGCTCCAGGTGTCTCATATTTGAAGGATACCTTCTCCTAACAGAAATTTTAAGATCTCTCCATAGGTGTTCAATGGGATTTAGATCCAGACTCATTTCTGGGTACTTTAGAACTCTCCAGAGCCTTGTTTCCATTCATTTCTGGGGGCTTCTTGAGGTATGTTTGGGGTTATTGTCTTGCTGGATGACCCATGATCTAGGGCGCAAACCCAGCTTTCTGACACTGGGCACTTCATTGTAATCCAAAATCCTTTTGTAATCTTCAGATTTCATGATGCTTTTCACACAGTCAAGGCACCCAGTGCCAGAGACAGCAAAACAACAACCCCATAACATCTTTGAACCTCCACCATATTTGACCTTAGTTACTTTGTTCTTTACTTTGTAGGCCTTATTCCATTTTTGGTAAATAGTTGAATGATGTGCTTTACCCAAAAGCTCTATCTTGGTCTCATCTTCTTTTCCGGAAGGATTTTTACTTACCGTACATATATTTTGGCAAACTGCAATCTAGATTTGTTATGTTGCTGTGTCAGCAGTGGGGTCCTCCTGGATCAACTGCCATAGTCTTTCATTTCATTGAAATATTGACGAAGAGTTCGTTCCAACACTAATGCACTCTGATCATGCAAGACGGCTTGAATTTCTTTGGAACTTGAATGGGGCTGCTTCTCCACCATCCAGACTATCCTGCATTGCAAACTTGTAATTAATTTTACTCTCTTATCCACGTCCAGGAAGATTAGCTACAGTGCCATGGGTTGTAAATTTCTTGATTATGTTGCGCACCATGGACAAATGATCATCAAGATCTCTGGAGATGGAATTGAAACCTTGAGATTGTTGCTGTTGTTCAAGAATTTTGATTCTCAAGTCCTCAGACAGTTCTCTTCTCTTTCTTTTCACCATTCCTAGTGTGGCACACACAGACACACAATGCAATTTTATCTGATTTCAGGTATGATTTTCATATTTTCCACACCTGTTACTTGCCACATATGGGTTTTATCACATTTTTTAAACAAAGTTGTTTACCCACAATTTTGTCCATCCCATTTTGGGGGTTTTGTGTGAAATGATGTCCAATTTGCTTTTTTTTTCCTCCATTTCTTTGTGTTGTTCCAATACACACAAAGGAAATACACATCTATATAGCAAAATATGTGTTATTGTAATATTTTTTTTTAGGAGAAATACGGTAGTTCTGAAAAAATTTCAAGGGTGCCAACACTTTCAGCCATGACTGTATATACATACTATCATAGTGCCCACCCTACAATGCCTAATAAGTAATTGTCATATAGGGCTATATATTTCATGAAAGCCCTCATGGGCAGCAGAACAGGTGACTGGTATATGTGACTATATATTTAAGATGCCTTCCATGTACAGAAGCGTTGTCATAGGACTATATATGTACCGTATATATAGGACCATATATTTAATGGTAGACCCCATGCACAGTAGCATATTTGTTTGCTATAAAACACATACTGTATGTTTTCTGTTGTAACCAGCCAAATCATATCTTTCCAATAATTCCAATGTCTTGGTTGCTCTTTGTGGCTGTGAATGAGAAGCTGGCATCGATTGTGTAACATTAGAGTTGTGTAGTATTGATAGATGGATATATCGGGTTTTACTATTGTAACATAGGAATTCACTGGTAATTTTGAATGACATAGAATATATTTTCTGTTTACTTTGCTGCAATTGTAATTTGATCAAATGATTGTAATTAAAGGGGTCATGTCAGAAAATGCCCCTCTGCTCTAGTTGTCCCTGTGGTCCTTACTTGCTAGGCTAAAGTGATGATGCCCATCGGTGACTGCTCTGGTCTTAACAGTCTCTTGCTGTACACCTGTGGTGCCAATGATTGATTGCAGCGGTCATGTGTAAGGACAGCATGTAATGGCTGCAGCCACGTAAACAAAGACTTGTGGGGAGAACCCGAGCAGTAGATTTGGATCAGCGGGGGACACAGCAGGTGAGTATAGTTTATCCCTTATGTTATTCTTTTACATTGCCGGCCAAATCACTTTGTTATTGCTCCATTTCGTGAATGTTCTAAATGGCTTGTATCTTCTCTGCCAGTTAAACTTATTGATTTCTGCTACCTATATTTTCCATTCATCCTATTCCTACCACGCAGCTTCAGAGCTTCTATAAAATTGTGTTTTAAAATTGAGTGTGTTTTGCATGAAAATAAGCTTCGTGGCGTCCCTCTTGTGTGAAATCTGCTACCAAAGGAGGTGAGGTGAGAATAGTAACACTGATTATTAGCGGGATTCATTCTTTCTCTTACTTACAGCTTTCTGCATGCTAAATTTGGAACATAAATTGCTATGTTCCAAAGCAATTAGGTTATGAAAAAGAACATAATTGGGGAAAAATCAGCTTATATTTGCTCCTTCATCATCATCCTGAATCACTGTCCCAGAAGCTACTGCCTTTGTCATGTGGACTTTTCTCTTGGTCTTTAATGCCCATCATATGGATAAAATCTGGGCAGATAGGGGCCTGTTGGTCCCTTCTGGCCCATTGGCGGTCTCTGTCCTACCCACGTACAGCCAAATGGAATGAAATCCAATGCTGCAGCAGTGCTATGGCGGTTCTATGGCACAGAGTGCACCTGATCTGTGTAGACTGGTAGAGACGTAGGTCAGGTGCACATGCTACACTACTCCGACTGTAGGCGCTCCGCACAGTGGGTGCTCCTATCTACTGGTGCCAGTGTGGGTGCTTGACAGCTTCTCCCTGTCGCGACACCTGAGCAGCACACCAAGAACATGCTTGGTCTTGGTATGAGTCTGTGCAACCTGTTAATAAAGGTCCGTCCATGTTGATCACCCTTGTGAACATGTTAATTTCTCATTGAGTGGCCCAAATATTTTTTCACCCAGCCCATACACTGGGCTCAGACCAGGGGAGCAAGCCAGGAGAAGTAGGAAGGTATACTATATTTTTTAAAGTGGGTTCCTGGCCTCAACAATTCCAATGCTGTCCCTCCACAGCTGCTCCTTTCTCTGTTGATTATTTGCAGCTTTAAAATCATGACCACAGCGCGCGTCGGCTCTGCAACCAATCACTGAGCTCAGTGGCAGTGCCGCTGTAGAAAGCATCGGTGGCCACTGCTACTCTATTATTTTAACCCAGGCCAGACAATTTAAGGCCAAAAACCTATAAACGGAAAACACTTATGCTGCAGTCTGGGGTCATTTAGAAGAGGTTGTGCAGCAGTGGACAACCCCTTTAAAAGGGTTTTCTGTGAATATTTGTTTTTTTGTCCATTGGATTGTGCTGCATGAAAATAACATACACGTTCCTGCTGTTTCCAGTGTCTGTTTATTGGCTGCAGCAGAAATGTAGCATCTACGACTAGTAGTTCGACCTATTGGTTTCTCAGTCTGCGACAGTCCCAGTTTCCCATTTGACTATGTATAAGTACAAAACCTTCTTGGGAAATATTTAGATAATCCAAATCAACTAAAACATGTTTTGTATTTTTTTTGCTGACAATTCTTATTGAATAGTCAAGAGACCAGTGTTTATTACGACGTACCCTTGAAATGCAATGATTTATTCGCCACTTATTTCATTTTCCGACTTTCTTAGCACTGGTACTTTCAGGTGCTTATTAAACCATATCGGGATGGGCAATTCATTTTCTCAAGAGGATGGGACTGAGTAGAGGATAGGACGGACAACAGGATGGGATTGAGGACAGGATGGGATTGAGGACAGAATGGGACTGAGTAGAGGATGGGACTGAGTAGAGGATGGGACTGAGTAGAGGATGGGACTGAGTAGAGGATGGGACTGAGTAGAGGATTGGACGGATGACAGGATGGGACTAAGGACAGGATGGGATTGAGGACATAATGGGACTGAGTAGAGGATGGGACTGAGTAGAGGAGTGGCCGAGGACAGGTTGGGACTGAGGACAGGAAGGGACTGAGGACAGAATGAGACTGAGTAGAGGATGGGACTGAGTAGAGGATGGGACTGAGTAGAGGATGGTTCTGAATAGAGGATGGTTCTGAGTAGAGGGTGGGACTGAGGACAGGATGGGACTGAGTAG
This sequence comes from Ranitomeya variabilis, assembly GCF_051348905.1. Taxonomy (NCBI): domain Eukaryota; kingdom Metazoa; phylum Chordata; class Amphibia; order Anura; family Dendrobatidae; genus Ranitomeya; species Ranitomeya variabilis. The sequence continues at coordinate 327,454,632 of NC_135236.1, forward strand.
AGGATAGGATGGAGAACAGGATGGGACTGAGTAGAGGATGGGACTGAGGACAGGATGGGACTGAGGACAGGATGGGTCTGTGGACAGGATAGCACTGAGTAGAGGATAGGACTGAGGACAGGATGTAGAGACATTGTAGTTTTTTTTAGATATTATTGCACATGTACTATAACGAACAAACTAAAAATATAAAGTAAATAGAAGTGGTAAAATGTATAAATATAAGTCAATTCTGCATTTTAAAATGAGTAATATCTAATGACGTACTATATATACAATGCTGTGGATGCACAATATAACTATTAGGGAACACAAGTATCAGAGCTTTGTGTCCCAAACAAGTGGAACTTGAGATCCTAGTGGTAAATTGGATTATGGCTTTGAACAATTCTTGGGCTTTAGCACCATTAGAGACCATTGAAAAGGAAATCCAGGATACTGCTTTTCTGAATAAGAGAAAAGAACATGCTTTTAATCGGGAATTTGCTTTAATGTCAGCATGATAGGTCTAATTATAATTCAATATGACATCGGGAAGTGCCGATTTTGTAAGAATAGGCCTTGAATATTTCTTAAATCATTTCGATCCTTTCGGTTCAAGGTCTATTGGCACCAGAATGTGACATTTCTAATAGGAGTCAGCTGCCCCATAAGTGTTGTGTGTGTTCTGTCGCTGCAGTGAAGGAGAGATGGGGGAAAGGTCAGCCATATCTGGTACTGCTATTATGCAGAGTAAGTTGGCCATTACTAATTCAGGCAGGAACTGTCTTCCTTTCTTCTTGTTTCCAGGCTTTTTGTGATCAGAGTTATCTCGGGGTCTATTCATCATTGTCATCTATGCATAAAAGTGGTGCTTTGGTTTCAGTTAAAGAATCAGAGCGACATTTTCTTGGTTAATTGCCTGAACTATACGTTTCAAGTGCACTTTTCAGTAGGTTGCTGCATATTATCCCCTTATCCTGCTGTTCTGGAAATCTCTATTTAAAGAATCCTTCACTAAAGAAAATGTCAGTTCCCGCTGTAAGTTTAATGTAAAGTAGTCTGAGTGATCGCTAACTATTCTCACCATGCTGTGTGGTAAATTACACAATCTTGTATTTATCTGATGAAAACGAATGTATTCCGAATGTTATTTGCCACATGCAGTTGTGGGGGAGGTGTGCGGAATAATTGGGCTTATAATCGTCGTGTCTTGGGTTTGTACCCATGGTACATTTTGAATTAACTGAGAATTCTGCATTTAATTACATTAATTTGCCCAAGTCTTGTTGATCTTTCCCACATAAGTATAATTAAAGGAATTAGAACCTGCATATTTTCACATTGAAAAATTTGATTACATTTTTCTCAGCCCAGGGAGAATACACTTGACCTGTGGCCTTTCCTAAGCCTGGGTGTGTGAGCAGTGTGTGGAATCAGCAACTGGATGGGTGTCCTGGCCCACATGCCTCTAAGTAGTATTTGCTTTCTGTATTAAATGTGTCATGGATTTGGATGAGTGCCATAACATCCTGAATGTATGCCTGTCTGCGAGCCATAATGTTGTTATGTCACATTCACTTCATATCAAAACCTATAAGAGATTACCTCTGAAGATACATTAGTAGTAGGAGGAAAAGGTGCACAGCATGGTAATGGGCTTGAATTAAGGAGTCGATGCGGCTTCTAATCGTTGGCATTATACTGAATGAGAAACAGAGAAAGATAAAAGAAGGCAAGGCAGATTATCGGGAGGGCACCTAGAGCATCCACCATCTTGGATAACATAAGCATCCACCATTGACCCTCCTTCATAGCCACTCATCCATCCTCATTGGCAAAAATCGAGCTAGAAAGGACTTCACGCATGTGTGTGGGTCTATTTTTTGACAGCTCACCACACTTACTGTTCATTCCTTTTTCTTTGTGGTACATGGATCAAATATGTGAGTATGCAAGGAATCCAAATTATTAATGTCAATCCAGCACATAGCCCACATGAATTAAGAATTTACAATTTTATTGTGTATATCGATAAAACATCATGTTCATGCAAATGGTCAACATGTTTGAAACGACACTTATTCATGACTTCTAATTTTTTTGAATAAATACAAAGCAGCAGCTGACAGCTCTTCCAAGATAGGAATGCACGTTCAGAGTCCAATGAACCCCATTGGAAAATACATACCAAAAATGAAAGGGAACAGCATCCAGTCCAGTTGAAAAAAATAAAAGTTGATCTTTATTTTGCCATATTGCAACGTTTCGACCATTAAGGTCTTTGTCAAGCATACAACAACATGACACATCGCAGCCTCATATTGTGATATTATTTTTGTACCTAGATGTGCTATGTGTCACTACTATTATATATATATATATATATATATATATATATATATATATATATATATATATATATATATAATGATAATGTAAAATGATTGAACCTTTTTAATCGTGTTATATGTATTATGTTAGTGGTTGGAACCTTGTTGGTGATTGGAGCACACATGTCTCCACGATATATAAGGCTGCCATGTTTCATATTGTTGTATGCTTGACAAAAACCTTAGTGGTCAAAATGTTGCAGTATGGCAAAATAAAGATCAACTTTATTTTTTTTCACCTGGACTGGATGCTGTTGCTTTTCATTTTTTCTAATTTTGTTAAGTCAGTGAGTCACTATCTCCATACGTTTCATAATTCAATACTGACCTGGAGAATCATATTGGCAGGTCAGTTTTAGCATTTAGTGAGCATAGTAAATAAAAAGCCCAAAAAAACAATTGTGGAATTGCTCTTTTTTTGCAATTTTACAGCACTTGTAATGTTTTTCCTGTTTTCCAGTACACTATATGGTAAAATCAAATCAATGGTGTCATTCAAAATTGTAACTCGTCCCACAAAAAAACAAGCTCTCAAATGACCATATTGATGGAAAAATAAAAAAATTATGGCTCTGTGAAGAAGGGGAGTAAAAATCTAAAATGAAATGCGGAAATTCGCCCGGGGGTGGAGAAGTTAACAGATAGCACTTGTACCTATAATAGTTAATGAGGCGTTCACAAGTCCACATGTTGGATCAGAATCGTGAATACAAGTCTGTGGGTCCATGATGCCATCTGAGAGTGGTCCGATATTCACAGACTGATAAGAGAGGGTTTTTTGCAATGAAGAAAAATTGAAGAAAATCAGACCAAATGGTGATGAAACTTGCATGAAAAGCTTGACATTAGGTATTCATGATGCCTGTGAGTTTCGCTTAAATTGACCAATAACCTTAGTTACTAATATCTAATTACTACCCGCCCTGTCGTGGCCCCTGCCCCAATAATTACACATAAAACATTCGTTTGGATAAATTTGGCCACAGCAGCCATCTTTTATTAACATTTAAACATAACAGTTTGTTAACATTGAAACCCCAGGGAAGGCGGTCCTCGAAGCCCCAAGAGCCAACCAACTCGTATCAAATCTTTCCAATTTGGCCTCCAGGTCGTGTCCCTGCCCCCAGCCGCTAGGCACCAGCTCAGAGACGCTTAAAGACTCGCCCGGCCAATATCCGCCAAAATCCCACGTCCCCAGTCCTCTCGACTGTATTACCCTTAATTCTCTAAGCCACACCAGGGGGAGTCCAGGATCTCACACATCCCCCCCCCCTCCAAGCCGCCATTTCTTAGCACCACCAACTTCGAGGACCTCTTTCCCCCCCCCCGCCTTGCTGCCGCGACGAAAACATAACTAATACACTTTTAGCGCCACAAATCTGACCCTCGCTACTTCCACTGAAATAACCTTATAATTCTTAAACTGTGAACCAAACCAGCAAGTACCCTATTTAAAAAAGGGGAGGGTGGGTGGGAGCTTGCTATCTAATCAGAGGGGCACCAAAATGGTTGCTCCTCTAAGATGGGTGCCCCCTCTTATAGTCAATCCCCCTTTGTCGCCCCCACCTTCTTGCTTACCTTGCCCTCAGCCAATCCGTAATCCCCAATTCAAATAATTCCCTCAGCTCACTCCATACTATGGCCCCCACCTTTCCGCTCACCCCCTATAGGCCCATTCAACCCTGTCATGTCGTCCTCCCTCAAAGGCCTGCGGCCTAGTCCGTCCTCACTTGACATTAGGTATTCATGATGCCTGTGAGTTTCACTTAAATTGACCAATAACCTTAGTTACTAATATCTAATTACTACCCGCCCTGTCGTGGCCCCTGCCCCAATAATTACACATAAAACATTCGTTTGGATAAATTTGGCCACAGCAGCCATCTTTTATTAACATTTAAACATAACAGTTTGTTAACATTGAAACCCCAGGGAAGGCGGTCCTCGAAGCCCCAAGAGCCAACCAACTCGTATCAAATCTTTCCAATTTGGCCTCCAGGTCGTGTCCCTGCCCCCAGCCGCTAGGCACCAGCTCAGAGACGCTTAAAGACTCGCCCGGCCAATATCCGCCAAAATCCCACGTCCCCAGTCCTCTCGACTGTATTACCCTTAATTCTCTAAGCCACACCAGGGGGAGTCCAGGATCTCACACATCCCCCCCCCCTCCAAGCCGCCATTTCTTAGCACCACCAACTTCGAGGACCTCTTCCCCCCCCCCCGCCACCAACACCAATGTCCTGACACCTCAGACATTTGTGTCCCGCCACACCGACAGCCCTTTTTCAATACCCTCCTGCACCGCAAGACACCATAGGTCCAAACCGATAGCATTCAAGTGCACTCCATCTTTTCTCCAATATTCGCCCGTCCCTGACTCCAGATCCAAATGACGAATCACAAGAGCCCCATTCCGTACCATGAAACGTGAAATTGCTCTATTCACCTTTATCCTGGCCCTGTTAATACCCTGCACTGACCGAGCTCCGAACCAAACTTTCCTAGGAACAATATCCGACCAGATTATTAATAAACGCGGGAACATGGCCCACAATCTTAAAACATCAAATTTGATGTCGTTGATCAGTTCTCTACAAGGGCGTTTACCGAGATCGTTGCCCCCCAAATGAATTACCAATAAATCCGGCACCCTGTCCAAACGCACAAACTTATGAAATTCCGGCAAGAGCTGCTTCCAATACATTCCCCGCTTTCCAATCCAACGTATGGTCGCTGATGACTTCTCCACTCCGAGCTGTCTCCCTTGAGGGCGAACATCTGCTCGCACCGCTGCCCAAAACACAAACGAGTGGCCCACAATCCATGCCAGTAACGGCCTTCTTTCTGCAAAGAAAATAACAAACCAAAACATAGTAATCGTAAAGCACAACCCTAATAAATCTTTATCCAACTCTAAAAATCCCCCTTTAGACCAAGGACGGACGAATATAAGACTTGAACCTCACGGATTCCCAACGGCCGATCCTCCGCACCACATCCTCTCTCAAACCTCTTCTTGCTGCTTCCGTAGCTGCCCCTATCCTAAATGAGTGACCCGAAAACTTCTCTGCTGAAATACGTCCTTGCATCAAACAGCGCTTAAATATAGTGACAAACTGATACCGAGATAAAAACGATCCATCTTCATGCAACAACAGTGGCTCATCAACCCAAACCTTCCCCTCTGAAAATTCCCGAAAACATAATACCGGGCACAATGGGGAACCCGGTACTTCAAATAGCTCAATTTTACACCCTTTTCCAGCCAAATCAGTTTTTGATTGACGCAGCCAAATAACCAACTTATCCCCGTGTAAGACTACATCGTGACCTTGCAGCCCCCCTTTTTTATTCTTAGCTGGGCTGACCAACTCACCCAAACGAAACGCCCCAAAGAATGCCAAAGCAAGTGCCAACTTAAACAAAACCACCTCCGGCTGATTAGCGCATACCCTTGGTAATTGTTCGCCTAACTGCAATAAAATCTCGTAGGATACAGGGCGTCGACCATCTAAGGATTTCCAACCTTTACGCCAACCCTTCATCACCTGTAGGACCATAAATGATTTAGTTACGTCATGAAGCCCCCTGAATCTAAATCCAAATGCTAAACCAGCCAAAAATTGATTAACTTTTGATACTGACCAACCGCAATCCCATTTTTGACCTAAAAGCAACAGCAATTTCTCGTCGTCATGCATATCTGGTCCCAGTGACAAACCCCAATCCACCCAAGTATCCCAGGCCTTAACATAGTGCGACCAAGTTCCCGGCGCCAACGACCTAGACAGTAACTCTCCTACTGCCCCAACGGAATCTTCCATAGTTCCTCCGGGCAGAAAACCCGCACGAGATCCACTTGAGACATGCCATCGGGAACCCGATCCCACTGTGAATAAAAAATAGAGTCACCAATCAATGATTCATTAGACGATCGAAATTCCGCAGTGACCCATAAATTAAACCTTAGACCCAGCCAAACCATATGTTGCAAAACTCTTAGCAACGCTGAATCTGCGGACGATAGTGAATTTAGCGCTCTCACAGCGCCTTCCGATTCACAACCGAAACAAATCTTCATATTACAGACCTCTGATCCCCATAAGGATAAAGCAACAGCAATTGGAAAAACCGCACACAGCAAACGATTTGCAGATAAACCGTTATCCTCCCATGAAGGCGGCCACCGACACGCTAGCCAATTCTCTCGAAAGACCAAACGAAAACCTTGCTCGTCCACCGGGCCGATCGTAAAACCCAAATCTTCCGCAGGCACTACAGGTGCAATCCACAGTGACTTCCCATTATATGAATCCAGAAAAAGCATCCATACTTTCAAATCATCCTTTAAGGCCTTTCGAAGCCTGATAAAATGAGAAGGAGACCAAACTCCTACAGTAGCCAAAGACATTCTGCGACAAAACGCCCTACCCATTGGCATGATACGGCATGCAAAATTCAACTTCCCCAACAATGATTGCACCACATGCAACGTCACCTTTTTTGACTCATACACTCTCCTCACGTCTAATCTCATGCTCACGAGTTTGTCCATAGGTAAGCGACACTCCATTGCCACCATATCTATCTCGATGCCTAAAAAACTCAAAGATGTCACCGGACCTACCGTCTTGTCAGCGGCTAACGGAACACCGAACCTGCTTGACACACTCTCCATAGAGTGGAGCAAAATTGAACAATCAGCGGAATGCGCTGGGCCCACAAACAGAAAATCATCCAGATAATGGATGCAAGATCGGAGCCCGGATACATCTTTTACTACCCACTCTAAGAACGTACTGAACAATTCAAAATATGCACACGATAGGGAACAACCCATCGGCAAACAACGATCCACGTAAAAAACCCCATTCCAAAAACACCCCAACAAATGTAGACTATTCGGATTAACTGGAAGCAAACGAAACGCGGCCTCAATATCGGTTTTTGCCAATAAAGCCCCCTGTCCACAACGTCTAACCCATTCCATAGCTGTGTCAAACGACGTGTAAAGAACCGAGCACAACTGTGGATCAATGCCGTCGTTCACTGACAAACCTTTTGGGAACGAAAGATGATGGATTAACCTAAATTTATTAACCTCCTTTTTAGGGACCACCCCCAAAGGAGAAACTCTCAGTTCCTCCATAGGGAGAGACTGAAAAGGGCCGGCCATTCTACCAAGTGACACCTCCTTATTCAATTTTTCCGTGACCACTTCGGGAAAATCATAGGCCGACTTCAAATTCTTTTTGGACCACTGCACCTTAACGTCCACAAAAGGTATGGAAAAACCAGTCTTAAAACCATCTCTCAAAGTGGACGCTGCCTTTGTATCAGGATATCTACTTAGGAACGGCTCCATCTCTGCCAGCCGCACTGGAGTCACCCCTTTTTTCAAATCCATCTGACCCCTTTTGCTTCCCTCCCCTGAAACATCTCGCTGCCCCATGATTTCCTCCGCATGAAGAACACTCGTGCTTAAACTTACACTTTGCCCCGAACCTGCATGTCCCCTCGTTAAAGGCAAAACACAGTCCCTTTTGCATAACCACCGAGTGCCCTGACTGTCCTGAACCCCCGGTGCCTCCAAGAAATGACTGCGAACCCTGATTCGGCCTGACCGGTGCTGTCACTCTCATCCACAAAGAAATATCCTTGTGATCCCACCTAATATTTTGACGCACGGCTTTACGTTGACGGAACTGCTCATCATATCTAATCCACCCTTGACCCCCATAGACCCTGTACGCCTCCCCAATGATATCTAAATAGCAAAACAAGGGGGCACAAGTTTCTGGCGATTTTTCCCCTATTACGCTAGCAAAAATCGCAAAAGCTTGTAACCAGTTAGAAAAGGTACGAGGGATTAATCTAAACCTTCTCCTCTCCTCGTCCTCTTTTTTGGAATCATCCCTACGGGCTTTATCTAAATTGAAACGCTCTAAAGGGAGCAGCGAAAATATTTCAACATACTCCCCTTTCCAAATTCTCTCTTTCACCTCCGGCTTCAAATGCGCACCTAAAGGCCCCTCAAAACACACGTATACTTCCCCCCTAGCCGAATCATCGACCCGGACCGACTCATCCTTATCTTTAGTCCCACCTTCTGTTATCGTCGAGCCTCCCTGCTGAACTACCTCGCAACTACCGACTGATGTTAACCCAGGTGCCAATGGGGCCCCTTGTGAAATACTGGATCCTGGCCCGCCCGATTCACCAACTCCTTCCGTCCCCAGGACCCCCCTCTCCCGAACATTCCCTAACCACGCTGATAACGGCGATGGTTCGATTTGCCTACCCCTTGTCTCCCACATTTGGAACAAATGTTTTAACCCTTGCATTAAAATACCCGCGCCAACACTAACCCCCCCTACAGAAACCTCACCTCTACTTAAATCAACACTAGGAGCTAGTGATGGCAATAAAGAAGTTAAAAAAGCACTCTCACCTGGCTGCCTGGGCGCTGTGATCCCAGCAGCCGCTGATCCCGGGTCCAGATGCGCTCCTACAGTCTGTGCTCCACCACGTCCGTGTGGGCTTGATGATCCACGAACATCCATAGGCCAGTCCTGAGATGTCGCTGCGGTGATAGGACCCACAGCGTGGTCCCGATCCACGGATGCTGCCCGCGATGATGCAAGGCGCGCAGCGTGAAGGTCCGCTAAACTCCCCCCGCTGGCTGCCACAGCCCCCCCATAAACTAGTGCCCCTGGTCCTTCTGCAGCTCCAGTCTGAACCCCCCTCTGGCTATAATCCCATGTATTTACATTATCTACAGTGCTTCCAGCACTGAAACAGTTATTAGCAGCAGCAGTCAGCGAGTGGGCGTGGCTAAACCGGCGCTCATCACCGGCTGCTCTGCGCTCAGGGGCCTGAACTGCTGCCGCCTGAGAATCCCTCATATCACGCCGAGCGGCGGCCCGTATGGATGGGCTCGCCGCCGCTCCTGCGCCTGGTTCCTGTCCACCGGCCGTTACCGGTGAGTGTGCTGACCTGCCGCGCCGCGCCGCCATGTGAGGCGCCCGCCGTACAGGCCCCCGTCCGCTCCTCTGCGTCGCTTGCCGCCGCTGAGCCGGCCCCTTTCCAGGCTGGGCACCGGCCGCTCCTCTCCCTGGCTCCGGCAGCGCTGATGATCTGTCTGATGAAGGGGAGGCCGACACCTCCCCCCGCTGCAGGCCCCGCCGACTGGTGGGATTCCTCCCGGCTCCCTGGCAGCGCCCGCCGGAACCGCGGTCTGCTGCTGGAACCGGAGGGTCCCCTGGGGGGCTCCTCATACGGCGACGGGCCCTGGGCCTCCAATTCAAATAATTCCCTCAGCTCACTCCATACTATGGCCCCCACCTTTCCGCTCACCCCCTATAGGCCCATTCAACCCTGTCATGTCGTCCTCCCTCAAAGGCCTGCGGCCTAGTCCGTCCTCACTGAACCGACTTTGTCTGTTTTTCTCGTGTGTGAAAAAACCCTAATGTCTGAGTAAGCCCTTATTTTTGTTTTATGTGGATGGCCGTTTTTTTGATTGGTGACCATTAGTGATGGGCGAACATACTTGAATAACGTCATATCCGAGCACGCTTTGGTGTTATCAGAGTATCTCTGGCGTGCTCGTATGTTATGTCCGAGTCCCTGGCTGCATGATTTGCGGCTATTTGACAACCTCAACACATGTGGGGATTTCCCACCCCTGCAAATGTTCAGGTTGTCTAATAGCCACAAATCATGCAACCGTGGGGACTCAAACATAATCTACAAGTACACCCGAGATACGCATGTTTGCGCTTTACTAGTTACCATCATACCTCCCAACTGTGACGCTGTAAGAATCAGGCTGCACTCAGATGTCATCCGAGTGCAGTCCCATTTGAGAGAGTGGATTCAAACAGGGACAACGGAGAGTGGACCCACTGGACCGTGACGACGAACCCCTCTCGGACGAGCTGACCAGGTGGACCACCCCCTATACAGGGAGCGTTAGGGGCAGGCCCGTGAGGGACTATCGCCACGGAAGCTGGAGGGTCGACTGAGATAAGAAGGGTACACTGCAGGAACTCAGGGACCGAAGGAAACAGCGGAGGAAACAGAGGGAATGGCAAGGAACTACTGAGACGAGGGAGAAGATGGGAATACTACAGAGACACGGAGGCTGACGAGACAATATGGAGACACAGAGGCTGACGGGAGCAAGGAAATGGTAAAGGAGCCAGGCAGGTACCGCAGAGAAACAGGAACTGAAGGAACAAAGCAGGAACACAGGAAAATCAGGCAGGTACTGCAGAGGAAGGAGGAGTCCCAAGGTCAGAAAGCTAGGAATGCACAGAGACCACAGGTGACCAGAAGCACTTGTAAACACAAATGATCATCAGGCACAGAGGAGCAGCAGGAAGCAGCTTATATACCAGCGTGAGGGCTACTTCCGGGTTACAGTCCTCCAGGATGACAGAGAGGACAGGAAGGAGTGCCAACAGAGGAATCAGATGTGCGCACGCGCAGAGCTGAATGCGCCGCGCGCGCGCACCCGGCGAGCTGCAGAAGCCGGGGGCGAGCGCTGCATGACAGTACCCCCGTCTTTACGCCCCTCCTTTTTAAGACTTGAAAGAAACCGGGACAAAATGCGAGGGGCCTGAATGTTCTCACGAGGCTCCCAGGACCTCTCCTCAGGACCAAAACCTCTCCAGTCAACCAAAAACAAAGTTCTCCCTCTAAGTTTTTTCATGGCTAAAATGTCCCTAACTTCAAAGACATCATCCTCGGAAACAGGCGAAGGAGAACAAAGGTTAGAAGAATGAAACTGATTAAAAACTACGGGTTTAAGGAGAGACACATGAAAAGAATTAGAAATACGCAGAGAGGCAGGCAACTTAAGTTTGTAAGAGACGTCATTAATACGAGACAAAACTTCGAATGGACCGATATAGCGAGGACCCAGCTTATGTGAAGGAATTTTGAGACGGATAAATTTAGAAGAAACCCAAACCTTGTCCCCAGGATGGAATACTACAGAGACACGGAGGCTGACGAGACAATATGGAGACACAGAGGCTGACGGGAGCAAGGAAATGGTAAAGGAGCCAGGCAGGTACCGCAGAGAAACAGGAACTGAAGGAACAAAGCAGGAACACAGGAAAATCAGGCAGGTACTGCAGAGGAAGGAGGAGTCCCAAGGTCAGAAAGCTAGGAATGCACAGAGACCACAGGTGACCAGAAGCACTTGTAAACACAAATGATCATCAGGCACAGAGGAGCAGCAGGAAGCAGCTTATATACCAGCGTGAGGGCTACTTCCGGGTTACAGTCCTCCAGGATGACAGAGAGGACAGGAAGGAGTGCCAACAGAGGAATCAGATGTGCGCACGCGCAGAGCTGAATGCGCCGCGCGCGCGCACCCGGCGAGCTGCAGAAGCCGGGGGCGAGCGCTGCATGACACCAACTTTTGAAGATGGGAAAGAGGGACAAATTTTAGGCCACGCCTCTGACCACACCCATTCATAATTAGTCACACCCATATCCACGTCCCAAGCACACCCATTTAGCACTGCTGATCACACTGTTTCATATACAATAGTTATAAACAAAAAAATATGGCCACACAGTGCTCCATACTGTATAATGACCACACATGATGCCCCATACTGTATAATGGCCACACATGAGGCTCCATACTGTATAATGAACACACATGACGCTCCATACTGTATAATGACCGCATGCATACTGTATAATGGCCGCACATGATGCTCCATACTGTATAATGACCGCACATGATGCTCCATACTGTATAATGACCGCACATGATGCTCCATACTGTATAATGGCCGCACATGATGCTCCATACTGTATAATGACCGCACATGATGCTCCATACTGTATAATGACCGCATGCATACTGTATAATGGCCGCACATGATGCTCCATACTGTATAATGAACGCACATGATGCTCCATACTGTATAATGACCGCACATGATGCTCCATATTGTATAATGACCGCACATGATGCTCCATACTGTATACTGGCTGCACATGATGCTCCATACTGTATAATGACCGCACATGATGCTCCATATTGTATAATGACCGCACATGATGCTCCATACTGTATACTGGCTGCACATGATGCTCCATACTGTATAATGAACACACATGATGCTCCATACTGTATAATGGCCACACATGATGCTCCATATTGTATAATGACCGCACATGATGCTCCATACTGTATAATGACCGCACATGATGCTCCATACTGTATAATGACCGCACATGATGCTCCATACTGTATAATGACCGCACATGATGCTCCATATTGTATAATGACCGCACATGATGCTCCATACTGTATAATGACTGCACATGATGCTCCATATTGTATAATGACCACACATGATGCTCCATACTGTATACTGGCTGCACATGATGCTCCATATTGTATAATGACCGCACATGATGCTCCATACTGTATAATGACTGCACATGATGCTCCATACTGTATAATGACCCCACATGATGCTCCATACTGTATTATGGCCACAGTTCTCAATACTGTATAATGACATACAGGCACGCAGCTCACACACACATGCAGCATCACACACACAGTATCACACATACACACGCAGCATCACAAACGCAGCTCACAAACACATGCAGCTTTGACACAAATGCATCACACACGCAGTCATCACACACACACACGCAGCCATCACACACACACACAGCCATCACACACACACGCAGTCATCACACACACACGCAGTCATCACACACACACGCAGTCATCACACACACGCAGCCATCACACACACACGCAGCCATCACACACACACATGCAGCCATCACACACACATGCAGCCATCACACACACACACACACGCAGCCATCACACACACACACACAGCCATCACACACACACACACACGCAGCCATCACACACACACGCAGCCATCACACACATGCAGCCATCACACACACGCAGCCATCACACACACACACACGCAGCCATCACACACACACACACGCAGCCATCACACACATGCAGCCATCACACACACACACACGCAGCCATCACACACACCCAGCCATCACACACACACACCCAGCCATTACACACACACACACACACCCAGCCATCACACACACACACTCAGCCATCACACACACACACTCAGCAATCACACACACACACACAGCCATCACACACACACCCAGCCATCACACACACCCATCACACACACACACCCATCACACACACACACCCATCACACACACACACCCATCACACACACACACCCAGCCATCACACACACCCAGCCATCACACACACCCAGCCATCACACACACCAGATACCTCATACACACATGACACACACACAAATGCAGCATCACACATCTCACACACACACACATCACACACACACAATCTCCTCTGTGGTGCAGGGGCGGCTGATCTGTCCATGTGCACTGCAGCTCTTCAGTTTCTCCGGCTGCTCACAGCTCTGCACTGTCCCGGCACCTCCCCCGTCTCTCCTTCTCTGCCGGGATAGCAGCTAAGAGCAGGAGACGCCAGAGCTCCGTGCACACACAGGAGGAAGTGAGTCGCTGACCTCTCATCTTGATCGCTGCTGGCTCTCTTCCTCAGCGTGGCAGCGCCGCACACACAGGGGGCGGGGGGGGGGGCGGGGGCGGGATCGGTCGGGAGGAGACCCAGCATGTATAAGAAAAAAAAAAACAGCCACAAACCTAAGCTACTCAGGTGCCGCCCCCTGCATTGTCCCTGCCCTAGGCACGGGACATTAGTGTCCCGCCCGGGATCCCGGGGCTGGCTGTCAAAATCAGGACAGTCCCGCGGGATCCGGGACGGTTGGGAGGTATGTTATTGGAGAGGAAATGTCAGACTGACTTTGCCTAACCCTTGCAAAATGAGCTGTTTGCCTGGATTCAAGGGGTGAGAACAGATCAGGAGTGAGAACAGATCTGGGGCGATCAGTTGATCTCTTCGATGCCTTCATTTTCACCAGAGATCGAAGCCCTGTGACTAAGCAATCGTCTGCATTTGCTAGTTTATGAACCGTGTAATCACACATTCCTTATGTGCCTGCAATATGACATGTACGGTATATCCATTGTCAGGTCATTGCCCTTCAGTGCATGCTGCTGTTACCTCTCTTACCCCTTTGTTTCTATAGGCATATGCCCCTGCTATCACACAACTATATCAATAGTCTCACGGTTAACTTTCCACCAGCATTTGGTGATTGCATAAGAGCCTGCGCTCCAATAACATAGTCCTCCCCTGAGGCTAGTAGCCACAGGATTTTGTCAGATTTCACATTTTGTGGTCAGTGTTACTCAAGGGATTTGTGCTTTCTTTTATTTGCTTTTTATCATCCTGCCAATTTCTGGAACTGCTATGCAGCATGAATGGAATGTCTATTCACGTGGAATACCATTTAATATTTAACTTTTTCTGGCGTAGTTATGAAACGTCTGAATGTGTGCACAATAGATGAGTGTTTCTTCACTTCTGAGTTCTGAGACATCTGGAAAATGGACAAATTGTATGTAAGATTATTATTTTGCTAGAGTCTTATCATGACTTCATTTATGTAAATAATATCCATAATGTAAAAAATTCTTGGCATGCTAAGTTATAAGTAGTGTACCATCTTCTGCATATATTTTTGCATGAAGAAATAACATTTCTGAAAAAAAAAAAAAAATCAATGAGTCTTTTTAGTATTTTGCTGAATACAAGGGTTATAAAATAAGCTGCACTAAAACACGTCATTGCTTTTGTGTGTATGAGTGCCAGGAGGATCTCTCCAATTTTTTGGCAGTTTTCTGATCCATACTTGTCAGGACATCTTTATTTATATGAAGATTGACATTTTTTACTAGGATTTGTATAGCTTGTGGATACTTATATATTAGTAGTCTGGCAACATCCATTTAAAAATATTGATTTGTATTCATATTTTGCTTTCAGAATCATCAGATTTTTTTTGTAGATGCCTATCATACTGACTTCTGTCAGCCATTGTTTGATGGAGAATATAAAAGTATAAAAGGCGTCTTTGTACTTTGTACTACATGGGCTATAGCTTTGGCTGCATTAAGTAGGTGGAGTATAGCTGATTTGTGATTTATCGTTTTCTGAAGTTAGCTGGAAAAATGTCAATATGACTACAGTATTTGGGAGCACTGAGTTGACTTTTATGCTACGTCCCCACGGTCAGTAATCAGCAGCGCTTTCCACGCAGCACATGTCCACTCCGTCCAAAGCGCTGCCGGCTTCTGAATGCAGTTGATTCCGCATGTGTTCATTGAACCGTGCGGAATTATCGCACCTAATACATTGGAAAGGTGATATTTATCTTGCGGAGACTGAGTGTCTCCGTAAGGTAAATAGAGATGATGCAGTCTGGAAAGACGTGCCGCATGTCAGTCTCCGCAGGGAAGCTGGAGGTGTCCCTGCATGCATAGTGGAGATGGGATTTCTTGAAATCCCATCCACTATGCTGTAACATCTGGCCACTGCGGATGTACACAGCGTCCAACCCGCAGCGTTTACTGACTGTGGTAGCATACCCTTAAAAGTCTAATAGATTATATCATTCTGCAGGACAGCCCTCTCATAAAATAAAAACAATCAGTGGCCACTAATTGCCTGCACTTTTCACTAGTCCATGAGAGGGGAAGTCCGCTCTGATGGAATAATGAAGGCTACAGCTGATCAGTGGCTGCTGACTGGCTGTAGCGGTCATGTGACATAAGAGTGTCACGTGACCAATGGGGGACACAAAGCCAACATTGGAGGAAGGATGCCGATATTTTTATTTTATTATGAGCAATAGAATTATCAATAAGGTCAATGTCTCCTCCACACAATGTTTTTCGAGGTAGCAGCCATGACATGATGTAGCTGAATACTTACTGTGCAGAAGGATATTTTTATTACCTGAAAGCAAATCTTAAAAATGTTAAGTCAAATAAAAAAAGTATAATGAAAGTTAAAGAACCGTATGTGTTGGATGCCATCAAGTTCATATCCGCCATAAACATCATAGTAATGCTTTGATGTTTACACAATTGCACGCTAATATTTTGGCCAATAAATAATTTTCCTTTGGCGCTGCACAGTCAACTCATTGTTCCTTATCAATCTAGATAAGAACAGAAACATGATTATTATACCTCGCCCAAAGCAAAAATCAGGAAAGTAAAGTGTGATGTGCTTCCAAGCCACAAACATTTATGTATGATAATGAGAACTGCTTAATTGCTGTATTATTTAAAGACTATAGCCTAAGGCTGAATCTGTATTAGATGCAATCAAAGTACACTTCTTTAGGAGGTGGATTTCACGTTTAAAGTGTTATACTGGAACACACTTGAAAGGATCAGAAAGTGAATTATCACCATTTAAATTCATGACTTTGCCATATCATTCTGCTTCCTTGGATGACAGTGGCCACATATTCCTGCCGTGCCGTCTAGAAGAAGGCGTTATGGAGAAGAGCATGATGAACACATACTGTAACAGCATGGATTTACCGTATTTGCCAAAGCTAATGCTTTTACCAGCCATATTGATTGAGGAGAAGAGCAGCAACAGGGTCAAGGAAGTCCCCATGACTATCTCCCAGCTACAACAGCAGAATTTGTGGATCACTTGTGTGACATTTTATGAATGGAGACAAAAGGGTTTCTCCCTTCTACAGCGGTGCTTAAAAGTTTGGGAACCCTTCAGAATTTTCTATAGTTCTGCAATTTTTTTTAGATGCAACTGATAAAAATAAATAAAGAGAAGCAATTCAAACAAATGAAACAAAAATTATACTTTGTCAATATTTTATTAAAAAATGATCCAATAATCACATGTCTGTGGGTGGCAAAATGACGTGAACCCTTGCTTTCAGCATCTGGTATGACCTTCTTGTGCAGCAATAAACGCATCTAAACATTTCTGGTAAGTATTGATTAGTCTTAAACATTGTAGCCCATTCCTCTTTACAAATCACTTCAACTTTGCTTTGTTGGCAGGTTTCCTTCCATGAGCTGCTCGCTTCAGTTCCTTTTGCGACATTTCTATTGCATTAACGTCAGGACTTTTACTTGGCTATTAGTATGAAATTGTAACTTTTATTTTTTATTATTCATTCCTTTATAACATTGATTTGTGTGCTTTGGGTCGTTGTCTTACTGCATAGCCCTCGTTCTCTTGAGGTTCACATCTTGGACAGATGTCCTGACATTTTCCTTTAGATAAAATTCAGTATTCATTGTTCCATCTTCGATGGCAAGCCTAAGATGTAGGAAGACCAATCCATACCATGTACCGTGTTTCCTCTGAAAATGAGATGCAGCCCGAGAATAAACCCTAGTATGATTTTTCAGGATTGTTTGGAGTATACTTGAATTATAAGCCCTACTTGAAAAATAAGCCAGTTACAGTTGAGTAAAAGTTTCCAGGTAGCTACCGGTATACATGTAAAAAAGTGAATAGAATACAGCAGGACCCTTTATCAAGGCAACAGACA
This sequence comes from Ranitomeya variabilis, assembly GCF_051348905.1. Classification (NCBI taxonomy): domain Eukaryota; kingdom Metazoa; phylum Chordata; class Amphibia; order Anura; family Dendrobatidae; genus Ranitomeya; species Ranitomeya variabilis. The sequence continues at coordinate 327,472,537 of NC_135236.1, forward strand.
ACCCTAAAAGAAAGCAGACACTCCCAAAAAGAATTGCATTCAAAAGACTCCACAATACGGTAATAAGGGTTGGGCTGTGATACACAGATCGGGTAGTACCGCTGCCATCACTCCGCTCCTGAGCCTGAGCATTGTGGCTGCTTTCGGTCACCAGAGGGAGTTAACCACTATACTTGGCTGCAGTGGAACATAGCTGGAACTGAAGGAACCTGACAGTGACGCAGATCTGTGTGTGACAGCCCATCCATCACCGCCACTTTAAGTGTTTTGGGTCTAAGGGGGTCTAGTGAGTGCGATTCTGTTGCGGGTATCTGTTTTTCTTAATGAAGTGTTTACTGTATCTGTCTTGCTATATTCTATTTACTTTTTTTACATTGACCATAGCCAAAATGTAGCCAGCAGAGAGGTGTTTTAGGGAGACAAGTAGTCTTAATATATACGGTATATACTTTAAAGTAGAAATAGATGGAGCAACTCAGCAAGTGAGTACTTCCAGCTGGCGGCCACCGCTGCCGCCGTGACCGATTACAGCTGATCGGGTGTAGGGTGATAGGCCATAGGCCATCAATGTAAAAGTATTGGACAATCTTTTTAAATAAAACAGGTCACCCACTCACACTTTTTTATCATCCCATTGATTGAAAACACTAGACTCTAAGTTCACCTTCAAATTATCCCTTGATCCTAACTGTCCACAACAGACGTGATATTGGATCATTTTCCTCAAGAAAAAACAACAAAGTCTAATATTTTTACTAATTTCTTTGACTTGTCCTCTATTTACTTTTAGGATTTGTGTTAAATTTTTAAGTTTTAAAAGTTTTTACATTTTTAAGTTTTAGGTAAAATTTATACAGAAATAGAGAAATTCTGAAGGGTTCACAAACTTCCAAGCACCACATTAACTATGCTACTGCATATGTCCTCATGAACTGGAGTCTTGGAAAAGTTCCCACGCTCAAGTTCATATGAGTTCATCCACCAGAGGGCGCCTCACCGCAACTCAATGTAAGTACAGATCACCCAGCTTTCCTTTCAGCACCCGGGGATTACAGGCACGAGCGAGTGCTTTAGCGCAGCTCCTGCCTGTAAATTGATTTAACCCCTTCAGAAGGATTTACATCGTGGGACCTGACAGATCCTCGGATGGTATGTATATTGTGGGTTTATTATTTTGCCAAGCGAGGGTCTTCAGGTGGATTGAGAGAGCAATAAAATACTAAAACAACCTGTGTGTTTATTTCATTAAAATAATTTTTAATAATGTGTGTGTGTGTTATTTAACCCTTTCATGCAATTGGATTAATAATGGATAGGTGTCATAATTGATGCCTCTCCATTATTAACCTGGCTTAATGTCACCTTACAATAGCAAGGTGGCATTAACCCTTTATTACCCCATATCCCACCGCTACACGGGAGTGGGAAGAGAGTGGCCAAGTGCCAGAATAGGCGCATCTTCCAGATGTGCCTTTTCTGGGGTGGCTGGGGGCAGATGTTTGTAGCCAGGGGGGACCAATAACCAAGGACCCTCTCTAGGCTATTAATATCTGCCCTCAGTCACTGGCTTTACCATTCTGGCGGAGAAAATTGCGCGGGAGCCCACGCCAATTTTTTCCGCCATTTAACCCTTTATTTCAGAAGCTACAGCAACCAAATTTTGCACATACACACTACTAACATTAGTAGTGTGGAATATGCAAAAAAAAAGGGGGATATGACATGGTTTACTGTATGTAAACCATGTCTCATATCCTGTCGGATTTGGGAAGGAGAAATGAGAAGCCGGCAATTGAATTACCGGCTTTTCACATATATCGCGCTGAATTAAATATAAATACAGAATATATATATATATGTGTGTCAATGACATATATATATATATATATATATATATATATATATATATATATATATATATATATACTGTATATATGTTTTAACGGACATTTGGGCACATAAATCTATTAGATGTCGGTTTTGCAAGCCTGCGAGAAAATATCGCAGTACGGATGCCATACGGATTACATACGGAGGATGCCATGCGCAAAATACGCTGACACACCCTGCCTACGGAGGACATACGGATCACTATTTTGGGAACATTTCTCCGTATTACGGCCGTATTACGGCCGTAAAAAACGGACCGTATTGTCTTACGCTGAGTGTGACTCCAGCCTTAGCCTTCGTTTTTCCAAACTAAATAGCCCCAAGTGTAATAACCTATCTTGGTATTGCAGACCCCCCAGTCCTCTAATAACCTTGGTCGCTCTTCTCTGCACCCGCTCTAGTTCAGCTATGTCTTTCTTATACACCGGAGACCAGAACTGTGCACAGTATTCTAAGTGTGGTCGAACTAGTGACTTGTATAGAGGTAAAATTATGTTCTCCTCATGAGCATCTATGCCTCTTTTAATGCATCCCATTATTTTATTTGCCTTTGTAGCAGCTGCCTAACACTGGCCACTGAATATGGGTTTGTCATCCACCCATACACCCAGGTCTTTTTCATTGATGGTTTTGCCCAGAGTTTTAGAATTAAGCACATAGTTATACATCTTATTACTTCTACCCAAGTGCATGACCTTACATTTATCCCCATTAAAGCTCATTTGCCATTTATCAGCCCAAGCTTCTAGTTTACATAAATCATCCTGTAATATAAAATTGTCCTCCTCTGTATTGATTAACCTGCAGAGTTTAGTGTCATCTGCAAATATTGAAATTCTACTCTGAATGCCCCCTACAAGGTCATTAATAAATATGTTAAAAAGAAGAGGGCCCAATACTGATCCCTGTGGTACCCCACTACTAACCGCGACCCAGTCCGAGTGTGCTCCATTAATAACTACCCTTTGTTTCCTATCCCTGAGCCAGCTCTCAACCCACTTGCACAAATTTTCCCCTATCCCCATTATTCTCATTTTATGTATCAACCTTTTGTGTGGCACCGTATCAAAAGCTTTTGAAAAGTCCATATACACTACATCTACTGGGTTCCCTTGGTCCAGTCCGGAACTTACCTCTTCATAGAAGCTGATCAAATTAGTCTGACATGATCGGTCCCTAGTAAACCCGTGCTGATACTGGGTCATGAGGTTATTCCTCTTCAGATACTCCAGTATAGCATCCCTTAGAATGCCCTCCAGGATTTTACCCACAGTAGAGGTTAAGCTTACTGGCCTATAATTACAGAGTTCAGTTTTTGTCCCCTTTTTGAATATTGGCACCACATTTGCTATACGCCAGTCCTGTGGTACAGACCCTGTTATTATGGACTCTTTAAAGATTAAAAATAATGGTCTATCAATGACTGTACTTAATTCCTGCAGTACTCGGGGGTGTATCCCATCCGGGCCCGGAGATTTGTCAATTTTTGTAATTTTTAGACGCCGCCATACTTCCTGCTGGGTTAAGCAGGTAACATTTAATGGGGAATTTTTATCACTAGTCATATTGGCTGCCATGGGATTTTCTTTTGTAAATACTGATGAAAAAAAGTCATTTAGCATATTGGCTTTTTCCTCATCCTCATCCACCATTTCACCCAGACTATTTTTAAGGGGGCCAACACTATCATTTTTTAGTTTCTTACTATTTATGTAGTTAAAGAATATTTTGGGGTTATTTTTGCTCTCTCTAGCAATGAGTCTCTCTGTCTCAATCTTTGCTGCCTTGATTTGCTTTTTACAGAATTTATTTAATTTTTTGTATTTATTTAATGCCTCCTCACTACCTACTTCCTTTAATTCTCTAAATGCTTTCTTTTTGTCACTTATTGCACCCCTTACAGCTTTATTTAGCCATATTGGTTTCCTCCTATTTCTATTATGTTTATTCCCATACGGTATATACTGTGCACAGGTCCTATCCAGGATGCTAATATACGTCTCCCATTTTCTTTGTGTACTTTTATGTCTCAGGATATCGTCCCAGTTAACTGCACCAAGATCCTCTCTCATCCGTTGGAAATTTGCCCTCCTGAAGTTTAGTGTCCTTGTCACCCCTCTACTACACATCTTATGTGCTATTGCTTAGCCCCATTCCTCCTATTCTGTATATACTTTTTTCATTTTTATTGCCCAGATGTAGTACTTTGCATTTTTCCCTGTTAAAAACCATACTATTAGTTGCTGCTCACTGCATCAGTTTATATCTTTTTGAATCCTCTCTCTCTTCTCTAGTATTAGCTATCCCTCCTAGATTTGTGTCATCAGAAAATTTAATCAGTGTACCCTCAATTCCTTCATCTAAGTCATTGATAAAGATGTGTGTAAAAATAGAAAAGGAATGGCACTAGGTGTTGAACTCACAGCTGAGATATGTCTGAATTTCAGATTATCGTCACTAGGCATATGGGCATATGAGACCCGATCAAAATCCACTGCGGCATGCAGTTAGCAATAGCATAAGGGTGGTGCTCAACATTAACAGCAATGTAAGTCCATAGAAATGAAAGACAAAAGAAGTGGCACTCACCCGATGATGCTGTACAAAAAAATGTCCTTTATTCAGAGCATACGCTCACAGACATATAGTGGAGAGGCGGCTTGGTAAGGAGAGGAGTGCAAAGGGAGGCAAGAGGACGACGGCCGTTTCGCGCCTGCGCGCTTCCACGGGTCCAGGTGCGTGAATTAGAAACATCACATCCTATATAGGAACTAAACATCATGATGTGAACAGGTGACACAATTAAAAACACATTTGGATGCTTGCACCAAATTTGGATGCTTGCAAACTTCTATTAATACCGCTACGGATAGTCCTGCCCTTATTGGGAATTTAGGCTTTATGGCTTTTCCGCCCAGCGATTTGAACGACATTGAAGATGCGTGGCTTCTTGCAGACTTGAACGAGTCGACCTCACATGACTTTAAGACTACTACAGAAATTAATCCTACTATAGAACCTTTCAAAGGAGGCATTAAATCAACGTTCATGCCCCCTATTTCTCCTGGAAATGCTGTTGACTTGTTCCAGGATCTGGTTATAAAGGACGTGGAAGCCATTCTTTATTGTCCCCCTCTGAACAATTTATCTAAAAAGGAGATGAATGCGATATATGAAATGCAGCACTGGAGTGACACAATCATAAGGAAAGCGGACAAGGGTGGCAATATAGTTATTTTAGATAGAACGTACTATATTGAGGAAGCAATGTCCCAGTTAAACGATGTATGTACTTACACCCCATTGGATTCCAACCCTATTCTGAAATTCAAAGAGAAGTTGAGAAAACTTTTAAACAAATTTGTTGTAAAAGGTGTATTATCTAAAAATAAAGCAGAAAAACTGCTTCCAGAACACCCCACTATTCCTAACTGGTACAGTTTGCCAAAAATTCATAAACATGCCACGAAACCACCCGGAAGGCCCATTATAGCCGGTATTGGCTCTTTAACGGAACCCTTGTCCAAATTCCTGGATTGGTTACTCAAGCCCTTGCTGCATAAAATTCCCTCCTTTATTAAAGATTCAGGAGATTTTTTACTGGCTTTGCGTACTTTAGAGTGGCAACCCACTTTTTCACTTGTCTCGATCGACATTGTCAATCTGTACACACGAATCCCCCACAATAAGGGCATCGCAGCTATATGCACAATCTTACAAAATTGCAACAAAGACCAGGACTTCATTGATTTTATCGCTGAAAGCCTGGACTTTGTTTTAACGCATAATGCATTTAGATTTATTAATAAATGGTTTTTGCAACGCACTGGAACCGCAATGGGGACGCCTGTCGCGTGTGTATTCGCAAATTTGTTCCTTGCAGCATTTGAAGAAAAATATATAACTTCAATTAATAATCCTTTTTTGCGGTTCATTCGTGCCTACTACAGATTCGCTGACGATGTCTTTATTGTGTGGGATAGTTCAGAATCAGACTTTGAGAATTTTGTGTCTTACCTCAATAACAATAATGAGGAGAATATGCAGTTTACTGCCTGCTTTGGTGGATTGTCGCTGGAGTTTTTAGATGTTAAAATTGAAGTAGTGGAAGGGGAAATTAACACATGTGTACATAAAAAACCCACAGCGACAAACAGTTTATTGCACTTTAATAGCGCCCACCCTTTCCACACAAAAAACAGCATACCCTATAGCCAGATGGTTAGATATAGGAAAATCACTAACAATGAGGAAGCTTTTGATAAGCAAATAACTGAACTCAAAACCAGTTTTTTGAAAAGGAATTATCCCCCAAAAATTTTAGCTACAGCTGAAAACAGAGTTAGAAAATTAACTCAGGAAGATCTACTTAAAAGCCGCAAAAAAGATAAAAAAACTAAAAACGCTCCTAATGTTGGTGCCAATGATAAGTTCGTTTTCACGTTCACACATAGCCCAATGAATAAAGCAATCCATGCGGCTATACAAAAAAATTGGCACATACTACAATCTGATAGGGAGCTTTCATCTTTAACAATGAGCCACCCGATTTTCGCCTATAAGCGCACAAAAAATTTGGGGGATCTTCTTGTTAAAAATCGTCTGTCATCTAATGAAAATCCTAATTGGTTGAGAAAACTGCAACCTACAGGCAACCACAAATGTGGAAACTGTAGCTATTGTCAGTTCAGATTGATAGATAATCCCATTCGTATTGGTTCCATTTGTCATACAGTCCATCAATTGATAACATGTAAATCACGATATGTGGTTTATATAATAGTATGCCCATGCCATTTCTTTTATATTGGCAAGACTATTCGCCCTTTGTTTCACAGGTTCAGGGAGCACTATAATTCGGTCTCCTCTGGGAAAGGTTGTCCTCGTTTCATTAAGCATATACGCGATATGCATTGTGCCGATCCAAATATATTGCGGTTTGCGGGCTTAGAAATTGTAAACAATCCTCCAAATGGGGGTGATCGCGGAAAAAAACTTTTGCAATGCGAGGCAAGGTGGATCCTTGAAACGAATGTGCAGGGCGCTACTGGATTGAACGACAAATTGGATATGTCCATCTTTCTTTAATAATGTAAAAAATTAAGATTCTTTGTATTCTTTATATGTATATTATAAATGAATTTTCTATTGTGCTTATCAGCGAAATTTGGTGCAAGCATCCAAATGTGTTTTTAATTGTGTCACCTGTTCACATCATGATGTTTAGTTCCTATATAGGATGTGATGTTTCTAATTCACGCACCTGGACCCGTGGAAGCGCGCAGGCGCGAAACGGCCGTCGTCCTCTTGCCTCCCTTTGCACTCCTCTCCTTACCAAGCCGCCTCTCCACTATATGTCTGTGAGCGTATGCTCTGAATAAAGGACATTTTTTTGTACAGCATCATCGGGTGAGTGCCACTTCTTTTGTCTTTCATTTCTATGGACTTTCATTGATAAAGATGTTGAACAATACAGGGCCCAGGACGAACCCTGTGGTACCGCACTTGAGACATTCTTCCAACTGGATGTGCAGCCATTTACGACCACTCTTTGGGTCCGATCACTAAGCCAGTTATGAATTCACCTAACAGTTTCCTTGTACATTCCATTCTTAGTCATTTTTTCAATAAGGATGGTGTGAGATACTTTGTCAAATGCTTTGCTGAAGTCAAGATATACTATATCTACAGCATTTCCCTGATCCACCCAGTCAGTGATTCTGTCATAGAAGGAAATTAAGTTAGTCTGACATGACTTATTAGTTACAAACCCATGCTGACTCTGGTTAATCACTTCATTCTTATCCAGGTACTTACGTACATGTTATTTAATAATTTGTTCAAAGATCTTTCCTGGTATAGAAGTCAGACTCACCGGCCTATAGATCCCTGGGTCCATTCTCTTCTCCTTTTTGAAAATAGGAACAACAGTCTTCTTCAGTCTTCTGGGACTTCTGTTCTCCAAGAATTTTCAAAGATTATGGCGAATGGTTCAAAAATTTCTTTTGCTATCTCATTCAGTACTCTGGGGTGTAATTTTTCTGGACCTGGAGACTTGAATTCATTTATGTTAGCTAAGTGTTTCCTCACTATCTTTCTGTGTATAGATATTCTGGATTCTTCTATTCTCTTAATAGGACAGTGAAGATCAGTTGATGTTACATTTCCTTTCTGAGAGAAAACACATGCAAAATAGGAATTTAAAAGTTCGACCTTCTCAACATCCTTTCTTCTTTCATCTTGTAAAAATCCTATAGCATCTTTGACTTTTCTTTTACTTTTGACATATCCCCAAAATCCTTTTTTATTGCTTTTGACGTCTCTTGCAAGACTTAGGGTACCGTCACACATTGAAATTTCCATCGCTACGACGTTACGATTCGTGACGTTCTAGCGATATCTTTACGATATCGCTGTGTCTGACACGCTACTGCGATCAGACACCCTGCTGAGAATCGTACGTCGTAGCAGATCGTTTGGAACTTTCTTTCGTCGCTTGATCACCCGCTGACATCGCTGGATCGTTGTGTGTGACAGCGATCCAGCGATGTGTTCGCTTGTAACCAGGGTAAACATCGGGTAACTAAGCGCAGGGCCGCGCTTAGTAACCCGATGTTTACCCTGGTTACAAGCGTAAACGTAAAAAAACAAACCGTACATACTCACCCGTCGGTGTCCTTCAGGTCCCTTGCCGTCTGCTTCCTGCTCTGAGTGCCGGCCGGAAAGTGAGAGCAGAGCGCAGCGGTGCTGTGATCTGCTCTCACTGTACGGCGCTTAGTTACCCGATGTTTACCCTGGTTACCCGGGGACTTCGGCATCGCTCCAGCGCCGTGATTGCAATGTGTGACCGCAGTCTACGACGCTGGAGCGATGATTATACGACGCTGCGACGTCACGAATCGTGCCGTCGCAGCGATGAAAATTTCAATGTGTGACGGTACCCTTAATTCATTGTCTGTTTTAGCTAATCTGATTCGTGGCCTGCAGGTTTTGCAGACAGCATTATATTTTTTAGATATGCCTCCCTCTTTCCATTTGATAAACATTAATTTCTTCCTTTTTAGCATGTGTTTAAGTTCTATGTTCATCCATCCTGGTTTTCTTAAATGCTTCATATTCTTTCCTCTTTTTGGAATTGTTAATGATTGTTCTTTAAGAATCTCATTTTTCAAGATTTCCCATAGTTCCTGGACATTTTTGTCGTTAAGAATATCCAGCCATTGGATCCCCCCGATTCTCTTTTGGAGTCCCTTAAAATCTGCTTTTCTGAAATCTAACCTTGAAGTCTGAGTTTTCACAGGTCTTTCTCCTCTAGTTATCCAAAATTCTAAAATAGCATGGTCACTCTTACCTCCTCAACCATTTCCTCCCAGTTTATAAGGATTAGATCCAAGTTAGCAGATCCAAGGTAGGCCACTAATCAGACAACCCATTCTCAGTCACCATATTTGCCCTGCAAAAAATAACTCTTACACTACTCACCCCCTCTGCTGGCACCGTTCCACTGGTGTTGGCATTTGGTCTCCCAGGGATCACATCATATTGTTATGTCACGTGATCCCTGTGCCCAGTCAGCGCTCGCTTCACTCTCCTTGCCTTTGGATGTATTGTACATCAAGAGGAAGCGAGAGGGCAGGGGCAGCTCTGACTTCCTATTGATATCTCATTTGTCCGAATTATTTTGGCATCGCTTTATTCTGAGGACTATAACTTTTTTATTTTTTCGCTGATGATGGTGTATGGCGGCTCGTTTTTTGCGGGACAAGATGACGTTTTCAGCGGTACCATGGCTATTTATATCCGTCTTATTCCACTTTTTGTTTGGTGGTATGAGAATAAAGCGTTGTTTTTTGCCTCGTTTTTTTTTTTTTACGGTGTTCACTGAAGGGGTTAACTAGTGATATAGTTTTATAGGTGGGGTCGTTACGGACGCGGCGATACTAATTATGTGTACTTTTATTGTTTGATTTTTTTTTATTTAGATAAAGAAATGTATTTATGGGAACAATTTTTTTTTATTATTTATTTATTTAGGATTTTTTTTTTATTTTTTTTTTACACATGTGGAAATTTTTTTTTAAACTTTTTTACTTTGTCCCAGGGGGGGACATCACAGATCGGTGATCTGACAGTTTGCATAGCACTCTGTCAGATCACCGATCTGACTTAGAGCACTGCAGGCTTACCAGCGCCTGCTCTGAGCAGGCACTCGGTAAGCCACCTCCCTCCCTGCAGGACCCGGATGCCACGGCCATCTTGGATCCGGGACCTGCAGCGAGGAAGGAGGTAGGAGACCCTCGGAGCAACGCGATCACATCGCGTTGCTCCGGGGGTCTCAGGGAAGCCCACAGGGAGCCCCCTCCCTGCGCGATGCTTCCCTGTACCGCCGGCACACCGCGATCATGTTTGATCGCGGTGTGCCGGGGGTTAATGTGCCGGGGGCGGTCCGTGACCGCTCCTGGCACATAGTGCCGGATGTCAGCTGCGATAGGCAGCTGACATCCGGCCTCGATCGGCCGCGCTCCCCCCGTGAGCGCGGCCGATCGCGCTGGACGTACTATTCCGTCCTTGGGAAGTAGGGCCCACCCCACATAGACGGAATAGTACATCCAATGGCAGAAAGGGGTTAAAATCTGTTAGTGTCTGCCATTATTACTTCTTGTTATTGGGCATGCCACAGTCTGACAGTTCTAATCATAAAGAACCCTTTACTATTTAGATGCCGGAATCGCCTTTTTTCTGTATTGAGTGCCTCCTGGTCCTTAGTATGGTCTTTGGAAGGAATAAGTCATGTACCAGTCCTTTATATTGATCACACATGTATTTATACATATACTGTAAGGGTATGTGTACACGATGCGGAAAATGCTGCGGATCTGCAGCGTTTCCGCAGATGCGGGTCCGCAGCAGTTTCTCCCCGTGTTTGTGTGGGTTTCCTCCGGGTTCTCTGGTCTCCTCCCACATTCCAAAGACATACTGATAGGGAATCTAGATTGTGAGCCCCATCGGGGACAGCGATGATAATGTGTGCAAACTGTAAAGCGCTGCGGAATATGTTGCCGCTATATAAAGATTATTTTTATTATTTCTGCACGTCAACTATTATAATGCTCTCAAAAACGTTGCACACTACTGATGTCAGACTACCTGTTGATAGTTGCCTGGATCTAACTTCTTACCTTTCTAAACCACGTGATTCATCCTCCAATCCTGTGGCACCAACTCTATTACAAGAGAGTCTAAGGGTACCGTCACACTCTGCAACTTTCCAACGATCACGACCAGCGATACGACCTGGCCGTGATCGTTGGAAAGTCGTTGTGTGGTCACTGGAGAGCTGTCACACAGACCGCTCTCCAGCGACCAACGATGCCGAGGTCCCCGGGTAACCAGGGTAAACATCGGGTTACTAAGCGCAGGGCCGTGCTTAGTAACCCGATGTTCACCCTGGTTACCATTGTAAATGTAAAAAAAAAAACCACATACTCACATTCCGGTGCCTGTCACGTCCCCGGGCGTCCGCTTCCCTGCACTCCTCCTGCATCCTGTGTAAGCGCGGCCGTAAAGCAGAGCGGTGACGTCACCGCTGTGCTCTGATGTACGGCCGGCCGGCGCTGACACAGGATGCAGGAGGAGTGCAGGGAAGCGGACGCCCGGGGACGTGACAGGCACTGGAATATAAGTATGTAGTGGTTTGTTTTTTTTTTTACATTTACAATGGTAACCAGGGTAAACATCGGGTTACTAAGCGCGGCCCTGCGCTTAGTAACCCGATATTTACCCTGGTTACCAGTGAAGACATCGCTGCATCGGCGTCACACATGCCGATGCAGCAATGTCAGCGGGTGATCCAGCGACGAAATAAAGTTTCAAACGATCTGCTACGACGTACGATTCTCAGCAGGATCCCTGATCGCAGCAGCGTGTCAGACACAGCGAGATCGTATGTATATCGCTGGAACGTCACGGATCGTGCCGTCGTAGCGACCAAAGTGCCACTGTGAGACGGTACCCTAAGAATATGAGATACAGCTATCTATCAATTACTAAGCTCAATTCAGTAAACACTTTGAGGATTCACAAGTAGAGTGACTACAGACTGTTGTGATAAACCTGGATAACCTTTTTTAAGTTAATAGTAAATAGATTCATGAAGGAGCCGCATTATTGTGCGTTTGTGATTTTATTTTCTTCTGATAATTATTAATTCAGTAAAGTTGGTGCCCTCCCCGTCCCTCCCAACTTTGGTGTTTGATGGGCTCTCAACCCTAGCTTTGCTACCTACTGAAACTTTTTTATCATATGTCAGAAGAAAGGAAATCGTGCCTCTTGAATATGTGTGATATAAAATGTCATTTTTTTCACTGGATAAAACGCTATTTACGGCAATCCATGATACTGTTGTGTGGATCGCAAGGGAATCTAGAGAAAAGAATACCCAGTGGGAATCTACACCACTAGGTTTTATTCAATAATTTCTTTACTTGGAGGATCCTCGGCCAGTTGTCACTATCAATCTTTTATGGTGATGTGAGCTATGTTTTGTGTGGAGAAAGAAACTAAAGGAAGAAATCCAAGATTCTAATCTGTTTACTTTTAGGACTGTTAAATTTGCATGGACATTTCCAGCAGGGATTCTAATCCATTTAGTTTTTTTTCTACAGGACAATATGCTATGTAGTAACTTAATTACGCATTCACATGGAATGTGCATCCGTAAAAGAAAACCTTTTGTGCTTTCCAAGCGCATTTCTATATTGATTTGTTGTGTAGATGTTTGGAATGAAAGTAGATATAGTTCCACAGATTCCAAGTTTACAGACAGCTGTGCAGAGTGTAAGTAAGATATATTGTACAGCTATAAAATAAATGAGCATAACCGTCAGGTCAAGTGTCACTCCATTGAAACTGACTGCAGAAACATCACAATTTATGCAAACCTGCTGGAAAAACTGTGTGACACATTGCTTCCATATTTGCAACATCTGAAGTCCTTCTTCCACTTCTAGTAAGTACTTCTTCAAAGTCATAATTCCATTTTAATATTGACAGTTCTTTTAAGACAGAACAGAAGTTCATTGGATTGCCATTGTACTGAAGCTTTCTTTAAAGCTGACCTCTCACTTGAGTTTTTTAATTTAAATTGAGTACTTCCTCCAATTTTCGCTGCTCCACTGATTCTGCAACAGTTCTTCTCTTTCTTCTGTGCCGCTCCATTCCAAAGTTATGGCCTTTTATAATAATGCAAATCATGCCTTTTTTTGCCTTCAATGAACAGACAGTCTCTATAGGTATTTGCATTTTCTCCTCTGATGCTGGCCAATCAATACACAGCCGCGCCCATAGAGTGGTTTCGTAGTGTACGCCCAGTTGGCTCAAAGGAAAATTTACAATGTATTACCATGGGGCATAAATTGGTAAATGGAGGGGCACGGCAGAAAAAGAAAACCTGTTTCAGAATCGGTGGGGCAGCGCCAAATTAAGGAGGAACTCAGTTTAAATAAAAAAAATTCAGTGAAAGTTCATCTTAAAGAAGGATAATAACTTATGATAACACCAGCCATACAAGAAGGTGAGAAGAAGGAAAGTCTGTGTGATGCCATCTCAGTAAATGGCTGCAGACTACTGAATGAGGTCAGGGAAGGTCACGTTATTTTAACAACTTCTGCTGTGTTGCTCAGTAATTTGCTGCAGTAGTTGTTATTGCTCATAGTCATAGTTCCATCTCGTACGTTTATGGAGTATGCACAGGACATGCAATAAATATATGATAGCTGCTTGTCTCCCAGCTAAGACCTGCTTCGTTCTAGAGACCAGGGGCAAGACATTTGCTGGACTCAATTGTGAGCTGGTTGCACTTGAGCTTCTCTGTCCGTTCATTTGTATAGGAGCTCTAAAAATTGTTGAGCGACCTCATTTCCATGATCTACTTACTACACAATTATGGCATCTTCTTTGGATATGCAAAAAGTGTGTGAGATGGATATACTTATTTAAGGGGCCAAAGTGATCAAATTTATGGCAAGTGCTTGAAATATGAACCTTTATTTTACTCTTATTATGAAAAAGTTCCCCAAAGTGCCATATCTACTTTGGAAGAATCAAGGGCAGCCCTCCACAGCCTGGTCTAATTGGAAAGCCGATCCTCCCCGTGTTCTCCTTGTGCTAAATTCTTAAAGAAATAGTTCATAAATTGCTACCATTTGAAAACATTTTTTCCTCTGAAAGCCCTTGAAAAATTTCTGTTATTGCCTTTCTACTATCATATTTTCTGTCATTTGGAATCCTGTAGTTGACAAGTAAAATGCTGAATTGTGGCCCCCAGTAGCTATGGCTCCTAACTCCCCTATGTGTAGGAACGCTCATCCAAACATTCCTGTGTTCTTTATGAGAGAGGTCTATGTCTGCTCCATCAAAAGGATTGGGCATTAAATTCAGAAGACAGGATCATTCTTTACCCTAACATCATTTTTCGGGGGGAGAGTCAGGAGGCCCCTATACACATTTGTTGGTCTGCCAATCCTTGCGGAATTGGCAGGTTCTGCTGATTTGTATCTAATGTGTAGGGGTGACTTTTGTCAAATTTGTGTTCCTCAGAAAACAATTAAAGAACTATTATTTGAGGAATACAGCAATATCATATGATTAATAGAATTAATAGAAATAATGATATAATGTATGATTACTGTCTACAGTTGAGGTCTTTCTGTGTGTGTGCCTTGTAGATGGTTCTAGTGAAAAGTTGCTGTAAAACTGGAAGGATTCAATGCTTTAACACTGCTAGAGGAGGGAAATTATTTTCACAACCCGTGACGCGTGACAACAAAACCAGCATTCCACCATAAACAGATAACCCGAACAATAATAAAATCATTTAGCATTACAAGTACTTTCCCATGGAAAGTTGAGCAAATGAGCACATTGTGTATAGACAGGGTCCCATCAAGCCAAGTGTAGAGATAATACATTGTCTGCAGCAAGGTCCTATGGAAAATAGATTTAGTTTTATTTTCTCAACCAGTTACATAAAAAGGAGACCATATCGTTTAATGTCATGTTATGTCGTCATCTAAAGAAAATATGTTTTACTAATTTAAAATAAGAATATATTTCCACTTTCAGTGTATATTGGATCTATTCCTTGCAGGAAAGTCTAAGCATATGAAACTGTTTATGGTATACATGTTCAGACTGGAATAAGCTGAGATTGTGTACAGAGCTGAGATTGTTTGAAGGTAATCCATGCATTATTGTGGTGCATTCCAATGGGATGTATCCAATGTGCGCTGCACATTTCAATAAAATATTTTATACATTATTTGTTCCAGTTTTCTAATTTGCAAATGTATCTTTTTTTTTTGTTTGCACATTTTAGAATTGATTTAATTAGTTCTTATAAAGGGAAGCACCATATTGTTTCTACTGCTACCCCACAAATGCCCCCAACTATGCGATCTGTTTAGAATCATGTTACCCTGCGACAGGTACGGACTGGGGATGAAATTCAGCCCTGGCATTTGAAATCACACAGGCCCATGTTGTCCCCGTACCCAAGCACCAGATGGGATATATTACTAATATTTCCTTGGATGGAGGAAAGCAAGATTTACTACAAGACCAATATTTCTAATGATACCCGTGGCCTGCTGGGGTAAGTGACAGAGTCAGCGACTTTGTGCTCCATCACAGCTCTTAACAGTGTGAGTGTCTTGAGAACAGAGATTCTGTTAATAATGTAGCAGACAAGGCGGCCCATGACCAGACAGGCCCTTCTGGCATTTGCCAGAATTGCCAGCTGGCCAGTCCGACCCTGCCCTGAGACCTGCACAGAGAACCAGGTTGTCCAGAGCAGCAGAGGCCTCTACCAGAATAACCTCATGACACTTGTGGTACTTGGGGTCTCTTTGATATTGTGCGGAGAACATCATATCAGCAGAATAGGTTTTGCAGTCAGTCACTAGATAGATTGTAGCCTTGTTGGAACTCTATGTAACACTTTAAATCCCCAATCTCTAACTATGACACATAAGCAGTGACAAGCTTAAAGAGAAGCCATCATCAGAAAATAATATATTAATTAAATCAGGTTTGTGTTTTAAATGTATTTTTTTAATTTAGCATTTTTTTTAGAAGATATAACAAATTGTATTAAAAATAACAACAGCAAAAAAAAAGGAATCTTACAATTTTCACATTAGCTACTGCAGCTTTTTTAATCTTTTGTATTAATCTAATGAGCCTGTGCAAAGGGAGGGGGCATAGTCAGTCCTTTATCAGCTGTGTATAGAAATCCTGCCTCTGCTGACAAGAAACCCCTGCAAACTCTTCTTGAAAGGACAGGAAGTAAGAGTCTAAAAAAGCCCCAGTGGTCAGTGTCAAAATTGCAAAATAACTAATAGTTAACTGAGAGTTCATCCTTGTTGTCAGTTCTCAACAAGGATGAACTCTCATCGCCATACAATAAGAGAAAAAAGAACGGATCTACCTGTGGCAATACATTTTTGTCTCCCCCGATCATAGCATTATGGACATGAAATTACTTATATTAAAAGGTAACTTCAAATCTCAGAGAGACAGGAGAGTTTGGGAGTATAAGCTGATGATGACCTTTGACACTCTCAGTGCAGGAATGAATGTGTCGCATGGATTTATGTCTTTTTACATCAACAAAGGAATTTGCTCCTCAGACCATGTGGGGGCATCATAACATAAAACCAGACCCCAATCAGAGGACAATAAAACATCCACACTCCTTATCTATGAACTGTTCCAATATTTATGGACATAACTGTTTATCACTCACATAATGTTAATTCTGCTTCACGTCACCTGTCTTATCTATGGCATTTTTCCGTGATGTGTTGTGCATAAGTATGTGATTCTCCAGAATTTCTATTAGTCTCTGCCTGATGAAGAGGCCTGAGTAGTCTCGAAAGCTTGCAATATGTTACCATCTTTTCAGTTAGCCATTAAAAGGTTTCAACCACTGAGGACTCAATTCTAAATATTTTCCAAACTTTTATAGAAATACATGTAGCATAAAATCCTGATTTACACAATAGGTCATTTTCTGATGATAGTTTCCCTGTAAGTTGGTTATACATACTAAACTAAAGGATGAATGATTGTTTTAACTGACCTTTAATACAGTATAATGGCATGGAAATAAGTTGACTATATTGAAATATTTTAGTAGTAGTTGGACAAAAGATCTTTCTTAGCTGGAAACTGAGTACCTGATTCATCCTGGTGTTTATGCGTAAAACAACTTCAAATTTCCCAACATGAAGTGCAAAATTGTTACTACTTTTGTCACTCTCATGCAAGCTTCGGGCAGTTCCTACAAAATGGGCGGTATTGGGGAGGAGCTGGTGTAAGAGGGTGGTGCTGTTATGGACAGTAAGGAACACGCTGTCACTTTAAGAGGCTGCACCCCCTTGTCTGGCATGATGGAATGTTCTGCTTCTCCTCTGCAATAGTCGGTGTGATGAACTAGTCTGGCAGAGTGCAGGTGTGGAACTGTAGCAGCGTGTGTGAACTGAGGCTGCTGCAGAGAGGACTTTTTGTGCTGAAAGTTGAAAGAGAGAAGAACTGTGTCCTGAAATAGCAAGAGAGCCACGAAGATACAGAGAAAGGGATTTACAGTTACCAGGAGCATCCCTAGGATCCAGAAGCAAGGAGAAGACCTCGTTTCACAGAGCTGACAGAAAGCCGTGCACACCACCATATTAGACTGCTGGGGCCCCCCTGGGACTGGAGCTGATTCTCCAACATCACCGTGAGTTTGTTCCTGTTTGGTGCACCTGTTAGGGCCTAGTGTAGGCTTCAATAGTCAGTACACGGGAGCCGTGTGGCCTGCTTAGTAAAGGCCAGGGAGGTTATACGTAGAGTAGCATCATCACTTGTTTATTGTTTACATTTGCTGGTTAGACATATTTTGAGTCTGTAATAGTTGGAGCACCGTGCTATTTTACGGGAAAGATAACGTTTATAACTCTTGTAAATTGTCTTTTGCTATTGTATACCCCTGTTTGCATCTTCCTCATTCACTTCGTTCCTTGCCTTCCAATAAATCTACCCTTTGTTGTTTGCACCTCATCTTGTGTACAGTAGTCTTCCTGCACTGTGGTGCTTCACTAGGACAGAACATGGCAACACTACCCAGCAAATTTATTAAAAGCAGCGGTGAATCCTTACTCTAGAAATGTTACTCTAGGCCCTGATTGGAGTAACGTTTCTGGCAAAGACGTATGTGACCACATAACACTGAGAAGATATGTCAAATTCATGTGCCTCTCAATTACTTTGGTGTGCCGTATTCTTGAACATTATTATGACTGGCTTACGAAATGCCAGTTCTAATGAATAATATATGAAATAATTTTAATTTTTACTGCTGTAACATATTCTGCAGCACTTTATATTTCAGAAGGAACTTGTACAAACAAGATAAGACTTTACGAAGTAGCATATAGTTGAGGAGTGAGGGCCCTGCTTGCAAGCTTACAATCTATAAAGGGCCTTAGTGTTAGTAGCATATTAGGATATGAAGAAGGATATTTGAGTGTATAAGTTAAACATTAACTACTATTTTTGTTATTCCTATTGGAATGATTTAACAGCAAGCAGGGAAAGGAGTTGTTTTAGTAGCCTGCAGGTATAAAGGTGGCCTAATGAATTGCTATAAACAACACCATTTACCAGATTGCATCCTTTATGTTTCATGCATAAAGCCTAAAGTGCATGATATACATACACCAAGTGACCTGACAAGTGACCTTTTATGTCACTGTTGTTTCTTATCCTATGTCTGATTGATAAGAATGTGTTGAAAGTGTCCGAACATGCTTGTTATTAGCAACACAGTGTCAACATTGTCAAACTGTAAAACCCCAGCTTGCTGAAATATCAGCCTATTACCAGAACTGCTTGTGGGTCTGCCAGGAGATGATTTTCATATGTATATTGACTTTATAACACAACTTAAATAACAAGATTTACAACCTAGGATTGTTTGTTTGCATTCATAAATATGGAAATATTGCAACAAAGAAGGATTCACGACTTCTGGCAACCGACCATTTCACTTCCAAATCCCTCCTGCCATGTTTTATGTATGTGTCCTGCTTATCTCATCCCTTTGCTATAAACAAAAAATATTTTGTATCCTCTTCCATGGATCCTTGTCCTCAAGGGGGCTCTAACCCACACGTGAAGACCATGCTATGTGAAGCCTATTAAACTACTAGGATGTTGTTGGAATGCTGGAGAAGACACATGTGGAGGAATCCCACCCAATAAAAATCGGGAAAATAAGGGCCATGCACTAAGGTACTTACAAATCAACAAAAAGATCTATATTAATTTCTAATCAGGGAATAAAATTAAAGGGTAACTTTGCCAAAATGACAGTTTTGTCTTCAGTTGAGTATGTCATCCAAGCATACATCATAACATTTAACATTTTTACAACTGTCTGTTTTATGTCTTTTGTTGGCAGTGACATCTCATGCAAATGAAATAAATTGCTGTAAGCACACTTAAGGCCCCGTCTCACTTAGCGACGCTAAAGCGATGCCGACAACGATACGACCTGTCAGGGATCGTTGCTGCGTCGCTATGTGGTCGCTGGTGAGATGTCAAACAGTGAAATCTTACTAACGATCGCAGCTGCGATCTCACTGTTTGACATCTCACCAGCGACCTGTAGCGACCTGTACAACGATCTCACATGGGAGCTATTATGACGATTCAGTGTCTGAGTCGTCAACGAGGTCGTTGGTAAGGTGTCAAACACAGCGATGTGTGCTACCCAGCGGGACCTCAATGATCAAAAAAAGGTCCAGGCCATTCCGACACGACCAGCGATCTCACAGCAGGGGCCTGGTCGCTGCTACGTGTCACACAAAGCGAGATCGCTACTGAGGTCGCTGTTGCGTCACGAAACTTGTGACTCAGCAGCGATCTCGCTAGCGATCTCGCTTAGTGAGACGGGGGCTTTATTCTTCCTGTAAAGTGTAGTCTAATTAGAGAAGAAACTTGTGTGTGTAGTGTTTCCACACAAGAGGTAACACACAGAAAATCCCTGTAATTTAGATATCAGCTAGAGCTACTTGAAGTGCCATCACTGTAACATGACCCAGAGGACATTGACGTGGGAGTGCTCACATTTTAGCCCCGTGCCCACCATTGATTTATACCAGCGCACATACTTGTGGAACAGTTTTTCTTTGATGGTGCCGATGATGAGATCCTTTTTGTTACTAATAGACTACGGTACATCATATTTTGCAAGCATTTTTACACCCATAGCGTTAGATTACCATCCTGCCTTGTAAGTCTGACTCCTGGATTCTTGTTTTTGACTCTGGGACATGGCTGACATGCCTCGTTATGCAGAGATCACTGTGTCACTTATGGAAATGCGGCGCGCCCCCACACCGCCGCAGGGCCGAGGGGTACCCGGAGCCGGGCCTCTAGTTCTCAGTCTCGGGGTTGTCACGGTGGCTAGACCCGGTCCGTGGCCCTGTCCGTCAGTGGGGGACGTCCGGTGAAATAGGTGGTAGTAATGGTAGCGGTGCGGTTGTGGGGTGTAAGTCGCGGTAAATAACGAGGACACCAGGTTGCAGTCTCTTTACCTCTTTACTGGAGATCTCTGAGTCCTCAGTCCAGAACACGGTTCACCAGGCTACGCAAGTCCGGCCGGTCCAATGGCACCTCCAGAGTTCTCCTCTCAGGTGGAAATCTGTGCCTTCCTTCTAGCGCTATGTGTTGTAGTCCTTCCCTGCTGTGCTCACGGAAAGTAACCCCACAACGGTTGTGTCTGTTTCTTAAGTTCCCTCACAACTCGATTTGATGTTCCTCTGTAATCCACCCCTTCCCTGTATTCAGGTTGGAATGGCACCCGTTTGTCAGGTAGGCCTGGAGTTCTTCCGGGACCCTAGAGTCGCCCCTCTCCCGCAATTGCCCCCCAAGACTTCATAGGTGATATGTGGTAGACAGCCCGCCTGAGACCGACTGTCCTGCCGCTGTTTGGAGTATGGCTTGAAGCTGTATTCTAATCCACTCCCTCGGCGTTCCGGCCACCGGTATTGCGCCTCAGCAGGGTGCTGCCTCTTTCAACAAAACCCCTGCTGGTATTCTCCTTCTGCTTGATCTCGTTTCTCACTCAGCACAATCTATCTCGCTTCTAGTCCTTTCTTGAGTCCCGCCGCTTCCAGGAGCCTGCGCGGACCCGTTACGTTCTTTCAATGCCAAGCCTCTGCCAGGATCCCACCCCTGGCAGAGACCCTACAGTCTCTCCCTTCACAACACCCCCTGCCACAGGGTGTTGCTCCGTTCAATCCCGTCAGCGTTCTGTCTAACTTCCTGCCTGACCCCCAGTTTACCCACTATGGTGGGGAGTGGCCTAATGAATAGCACCCTTAGCTCCCCCCGGAGGCCCAGCTGTGAAACATATTGGTGTCTGTGATACCTGATTGGAGGAACTCCTTCAGTGCCATCGAACGTACCATGGCTCCCCTTAGCGGCGAAGCCACAGCACTGCAACGACCAGGACTCTGGGGCGCTGCAGAAACATAACTAATTTGCCACTAAGAAATCTGGAAACCGTGGGTGGCAGTGCTTGTGGAAAATCTAATAAGCAAATTGCCTTTTGTCAGTATTATGTAAGTAAATAATCTAGATCTGTAACATTTGCATAGATATCACATTGCACTGAAACAGTCAATGTAGTTTAGGGACAGTAGTATACAATATAAGTTTCTCGAAAGAAGGAATCGTAGATGATCCTTGCTTTCTATGTGTTTATGATACTATATAAATGGCCTCGTGATTGTATCTCCATACCTAGGATTATATAATGTGTACACTGTGTATATAATCAATGCTGGGCTTATTTAAACTTTCTTGCTTTCTCTACTGAAAGCCATCTGCTGCATTGTCTTTATGCCAGCAAGAGAGGTTGCCAACAGGGTGGGGCAGAAGCTGATTGCACGAAGTTTACATGTACCGTAACTCTTTGGCTGGTCTCTTAGATGATGATCGGCTGAGGTTTATTCCTCCTGAGATGCACTCTTTTTATCCAAGATTCCTTCTCGGAAGCTTCCATTTGTAAGGCCGCAAGCATTCTCCAAGATGGGCTGTTTTGAAAGTTAATATTATTGTTAGTTGTAGCTCTGTTCTTCGCCATTAATCTTGTACAGTTCATTTCTTTGTGATGGGTCACTCAAACTAAAAACTTTTCAGACTCTTTTTAATGCCTTGTTTCATTTAAATAACCTCTGGGGGGAATTTCTCAGGGAGATCTATGTCTCACCCATAGATCTTAACAGCTCATTTACATATTAGGAAAAGCACTGCTTTCTCTTTAGTAAGACATCGAATCGCAGATGTCAGGGTATCATGTTATTCATATAGATGACTTAGAATGGATGATTCTACTGACTGATTCCCTTTAAGACTTGGGTTGAGCTGCTAATAGTGATGAGCGCACGTGATCGGATAAGGCGATATCCCAGCATGCTCGGCTGCTAACCGAGTGTCGTCAGCATGCTTGAATAATATGTTCAACTCACCGCGCCTGCATGTCTCGCGGCTGGTCGGCAGCCGCAACACATGCAGGGATGGCCTGTTTGTCTCCTGTTTGTATCTTGGATGCATCCATAGATACACAGACAGAAGAAGGAAATAATAATTTGCTTGTCATTCTTGGCTTACCAGTGTGTATCCCTTTATTTTTATTGCTTACTATATTTTTCTTAATGGTTTACTGGAGTATATACTCTGCCTGCGGTATAGGGATGGTTTGTTAAAGAGCTTTTACTGTATACAGTGAAGAATGTGTGAAAGTGAAAAAGAAAATATATATTTATGAGCAGGTGGTACAACGTTTCTTTTTATTTTATTGCTAACAGCGACATCCTGAAAATAGTGAACGTGACTAATAGCAGATGCATTCCAGATGTTACCATTTTCTGTCTCTCAGGCTGCTGTATATCACACCTTGTATCACTGTACAATGTACAGATTCTTTGTGCTTCGGATTAATGGATGCCATTGTATCTAACAACTAGCAAATAATGTCTGGCAAGTACAGACCAAAAATCAAGTGATTGAATTGTTAAGGTACCGTTACACTAAACGACTTGCCAGCGATCATGACCAGCGATACGACCTGGCCGTGATCGTTGGTAAGTCGTTGTGTGGTCGCTGGGGAGCTGTCACACAGACAGCTCTCTCCAGTGACCAACGATCAGGGGAACGACTTCGGCATCGTTGAAACTGTCTTCAACGATGCCAAAGTCCCCCTGCAGCACCCGGGTAACCAGGGTAAACATCGGGTTACTAAGTGCAGGGCCGCGCTTAGTAACCTGATATTTACCCTGGTTACCATTGTAAAAGTAAAAAAAAAAACACTACATACTCACATTCTGATGTCTGTCACGTCCCCCGGCATCCACAGGGTTAAAACTGCTTTCGGCAGGAGCGCTGGTAATGCACGCGCTGCTGCCGAGAGCTTCCCTGCACTGAATGTGTCAGCGCCGGCCGTAAAGCAGAGCACAGCGGTGACGTCACCGCTGTGCTCTGCTTTACGGCCGGCGCTGACACAGTCAACCCTGTGGACGCCGGGGGACGTGACAGACATCAGAATGTGAGTATGTACTGTTTTTTTTTTTTAACTTTTACAATGGTAATAAGGGTAAATATCGGGTTACTAAGCGCGGCCCTGCGCTTAGTAACCCGATATTTACCCTGGTTACAAGTGAACACATCGCTGGATCGGCATCACACACGCCGATCCAGCGATGACAGCGGGTGATCAGCGACCAAAAAAAGGTCCTGATCATTCCCATCGACCAACGATCTCCCAGCAGGGGCCTGATCGTTGGTCGCTGTCACACATAACGAGATTGTTAGCGGGATCGTTGCTTACGTCACCAAAAGCGTGACGTTGCAACGATATCATTAACGATATCGTTATGTGTGACTCAGCCTTTACACATTGTGCACTGTGTTCTCACAGATACCTGTTCTCCTTTGTGTTGGTCAAATTGTTGAATGAGCGAACAATCTCCGTTGACATCATACAATTTTCAAAGGATTTCATGCGCGATGAATGAGAGTTTTTGGACACAACGTTCAGTCTCTCAACCCATTTATGTTACTCCATTATCCTGATCATTGGTGTTAGGGTATGTGCACACGTTCAGGATTTCTTGCAGAAATTTCCTGAAGAAAACCGGAAATTTTCTGCAAGAAATCCGCATTTTTTTTTTTTGCGTTTTTTTTCCGTTTTTTTGCGTTTTTTTAACATTCTGCAAGCGTAATTAGCTTGCAGAATGCTAAAGTTTTCCAAGCGATCTGTAGCATCGCTTGGAAAACTGACTGACAAGTTGGTCACACTTGTCAAACATACTGTTTGACAAGTGTGACCAACTTGTTACTATAGATGCTGCTTTTGCAGCATCTATAGTAAAAGATAGAACGTTTAAAAATAATAAAAAAAATAAAAAAAATGCTTATACTCACCCGCAGACATCAGATCTCCTCACCGGCGTCCATTCCTATAGCTGATGTGTGCGCGCAGGGCCTTCCATGACGTCACGGTCACGTGAGCGGTCTCGACCAATCACAGGACAGTGACGTCATTCGGCAAGGTCCTTCTCCGCACACCAGCTACAGGAACCAGCCAGCGTGCAGCACAGAGGCGGGAACACTGCGCTGGACATCGAGGGTGAGTATAGGACTGTTTTTTATTTTATTTCTTATTTTTTGACCACTTATATGGTGCCCAGTGCGTGGAGGAGAGTTTCCTCTCCTCCACCCTGGGTACCAACCGCACATAATCTGCTTACTTCCCGCATGGTGTGCACAGCCCCGTGCGGGAAGTAAGCAGATCAATGGACCCCTAGGTGTGCGGAATCCCCGCAATTCCGCATTTTTAATGAACATGTTGCTTTTTTTTCCGCTATGCGATTTTTTCGCGGAAAAAATCGCAACATTTGCACAAAAAATGCGGAATACACTGAAAATAATGGGAGGCATATGTAAGCGTTTTTTTCGCGTTTTTATCACGTTTTTATAGCGAAAAAACGCGAAAAAAACGCTAAAAATCCTGAACGTGTGCACATGGCCTTAGAGTCGTAATCTGACTGGGCCTTAAGAATACTTTTTTCAAATATGACATAGGTTTTTATAAAATATGTATTGTATTAAACAGACTGGAGAACAATAATTCAATAAAATTGCTTGTGCTAACTGGTAAATGAGTTGAAAACTTATTTTAGACTTCATCAGGTGTGATCCTTGACAACAGGAAAAATGACTTAGGGCCCAATTCATCCAAGCTTTTATGCCAGAATTGAAAAGCTGCAAAATTTGTGTGCAACACAAGGTTCCTTTAGGGTATGTCTCCACGTTCAGGATGGCCGGCGGTATCGCCGCAGCGGCGAAGCCGCTCGGCGCTAAGCCCCGCCCCCTTTCTGGGACGCGATCATGCCGGATGTGTTAACTCTTCTCATCCGGGATGATCGCTCTGTCCCATAGGGCCCTGTGATATGCCTTGCGGGGACGCTGCGTCCCCGCAAGGTGTACGGGCATGCTGCGATCTGAAAAGGCGCGCAGCATGTCCAGAGTCGCAGGGCCGCCGCGTGCGGGTTTCCACGCATAGTGGAGACGGGATTTCATAAAATCCCCTCCACTATGCTGGAACATCTGGACGCTGCTTTTTTGACGCTGCAGCTCTGCGCAGCGTCAAAAAAGCAGCGTTTCCTGACCGTGGAAACATACCCTGAAAGTTTTGTGACTTTTTGCTTTCTTCGACAAAGTGGCCGGCACAGGGATGGGATGGGGGATAACCTTGCTTGTCCAATTAATGACGAACAGTGGCATTCCTTACACTACAAATCTTACTCCAGTCCCCAGCTAGATTGGATAAATGGCAAGGTGCACCAGGAGACACATACCACTTATCAGATGTTCCTGATTCATTATGAGGCAAGCTTCTTTTAATGACGAGCATGCCACCTTATCAAGACTGGCATGAAAGTACTTGGTCTTCATGAATTGGGGCCTTGGGGGTTGTTGGCAGTTTTGACAAAAATACTGTTAAAAGCAATGTCCCTGATTCATGAAGACTGGTGTTGTTCATGCAGGTCTTGATGAGGAGGCATGCTGGAATCAGACACTCCTGATTTATGCAGAGGTGGATGCCTCTTAATGAATTAGGAGCATGTGACGAGTAGTATTCACCTCTTTGTGCGCCTCGCCAAGTATTTTACTCCAATCACAGACTGAAGCTTGAAAAACATTGCTGCTAGTCATGAATGTGTCTAACGGGGGCTGCCATAGCCCTGCCTCATCCCAGCTCCATTTAGTGTTTGTCGGAGCTGGGTGAAAGTGACATAAGAACACCATAAGTCGCTAAATTTCAGCCTTGCATTCCACTAAAGTGTTGCAACTTTTCAAAGTTTTTAACTCCATAATTCTGGCGTAAAAGCTTTGATGAACTGGGCCTTTTTAGTTTTCTAGTGGAAATTGCTTCTTTTGGGACTTTTTGGAGAAGTTTTTCATTTGCAGAATTTTTTAAGCATTTTTTGCAAAATTTTTGCAGTATTTTGATTGGATTTCCATTGCCATCAATTTTATTTTCTCCATTTTTTTCCATAGAACATTTTCTGAGCTCTTTTTCTTGTGTTTTTATAAGCAGACTTGCTGAAAAAAGATAAAGTGTAAACCTACTTCTAGAAAGAATGTCCATTTTGCATAGTTATTAGGGGAAGGGAAAAATGGAATGGAAAACATTAAAAAAGAAAAGGAAAAAACTGGGGAAGTGTGTGAATGGGTCTTCTGTTGCTCCAGCTAGAAAGCAAATTAAGACGGCTATTATAGTAAGTAGTTACCCATTATCTTAAATATGTATTTTGTATTCTACCTTCCAATCACACTTTAAAATCATGGATGCTTTTATGTACTGAAGTTTGGCATCGAAGTGAAAAAATTCTTTCCAAATTACAATTGTGGCTACAGTTCTGGCCCAAGGAGAATCTTAAACAAATCCTGCAAAAAGTATATGAATACAAAACACAAGTATGTGCAGAGTTAATAC
This sequence comes from Ranitomeya variabilis, assembly GCF_051348905.1. Lineage (NCBI taxonomy): Eukaryota > Metazoa > Chordata > Amphibia > Anura > Dendrobatidae > Ranitomeya > Ranitomeya variabilis. Next base: position 327,499,535 of record NC_135236.1, read on the forward strand.
GTCTTCACATATTAACAGAAACTAAACAGAATTGGAATCAATCTACATGATCTAGATTCCATTAGCCCTTTCCTATAAATAGCTATAACCCGTACACTCAGATAGCAGCTAGGTTTACTGCAATCCAATGTACAGGTGTGTATCAGGGATGGCATGAGCTTCATCAGGAGCCAGCTGTAATACACAGATAAGCCAAAAACAAGCAAAAGCATAAAATACTGAGGACAAAAAAATAATGCTGTGTGCATGAGACTTCTGAAATCGCATAGACTTTGCTGGTACTGTAAAATGCAACTGAAAATTTGCATAAAAAAGCCGCAAAAGCGCCACTACCCTAAAAAAAAGAAATGTAAGAATACCAAACCAAAAATCCCAGTTTTAATAATAATAAAAAAGATGTATTTGTGAAAAAAAACAACAAATATTTAGTATCGCCACATTGTTGTAAAGAATCATACTATAACACTGTATTACTTTTCATTCTGTACGATGAGTGCTGTAAAAACAATATGAAAATAATGCCATAATGGCTTTTTATGATAATAACTAAAAATAATAATGTGATCAAAGGTCTCACTATAATGTATAAAGGAAGAATGGCACAACCATAGGAATAAAATCACAATGCCTTCTTTATTAACAAAATCCATGACTACAATCAGTCATGACTAACCTGTGAATTATACCGTAAGGTTTTTATGGATTTTGCTTTATGGATTTTGACAAAGAAGACATTGTGATTTTATTTGTATGGATTTGTCATTCTTGCTTTATACATTTCTGAAGTGTTCAATCTAGAGAATCAGCACCAATTTATTCTAGACCATGATTCATTATTGCACTATGGATGTGAACGGTCCCCAAAATAATACTAATAAAAATTATGGATCATTACGCAAAAAAGAAGCCTTCATACAGTTCTGTAAGGAGAACAATGAAAAAGATAGTTTTATTTAAAAATAGTTTTTTTTAAATGCAAAAATAGGAAAACATAAAATGGTATAAACTTGTAATAACTATTCCAAATGCCGAAAGAAACAAAAATAAACGGCACTGTCTGAAAAAACTGAGGTTGTCCCAATCTTGGACCCAGGTGTCATTCGACAGTCATTTAGTTATCAGCCACACATCATGATCACGGGTGCTCTTTAGAAGAAAAACAAACAATTCCACTGGTATATGTGAGAAAAAGGAGAAGGCACTCACCGATCTAAAATTCCCAACTTTATTTTATCTTTATTTAAAACTCCATGGCCGGGAGAGTGTGAAACAGAGCTCTTATGAGCAGGAGCAAACGAGGGCCATTTCGTGCTGTGCTTGCACTTCTACGGGTCAGCATGCTCTAATTCCTCTAATTGTTCCTGGTTTTGGCTTACAAATACTGATGTAAAATACTGACCAAATACTGCTAGTGTGACCAAACTGTTTCGGATGAGGGTAGTGTGAATGCCGCAGATTATCAGTAGTCGCCGATAGGCTGCAGGGCTCCTGTGAAAGAACAGTGTCTTATGAGTGCCGCTAGACATGGTGCCGACATTGCTGGTATGGCACTGGTCCAGGAGGTTAGTAAATATGGTGTAACTATTTCACATTGACATTGTTGCTTTTAAGAAGAGGTTATCCGCCTTTATGTCTGCTCCTACAGATTCTTTATATTTACTGCAGTGCGTACCCGCCTATACTAACAGTTGTGATGAAGCATTTACTATATATCATACATTTACTGCATAAGGCAGTGTTCCTCAACTCAGAGCTAAGGCAGTGTTCCCCAACTCCCAACTAAGGCAGTGTTCCCCAACTGCAGACTAACGCAGTGTTCCCAAAATCCAGACTAAGTCAGTGCTACTCAACTCTGGACTAAGGCAGTATTACTCAACTCCAGACTAAGGCAGTGCTACTCACCTTCGGACTAACACAGTGTTCCCTAACTCCAGACTAAGGCAGTGTTACTCACCTCCGGACTAAGGCAGTGTTCCCCAACTCCGGACTAAGGCAGTGTTCCCCAACTCCGGACTAAGGCAGTGTTCCCTAACTCTGGACTAAGGCAGTATTCTCCAACTCTGGACTAAGGCAGTATTCTCCAACTCTGGACTAAGGTAGTGTTCTCCAACTCCGGACTAAGGCAGTATTCCCCAACTCTGGACTAAGGCAGTGTTCCCCAACTCTGGACTAAGGCAGTGTTCCCGAACTCTGGACTAAGGCAGTGTTCCCGAACTCTGGACTAAGGCAGTGTTCTCCAACACTGGACTAAGGCAGTGTTCCCCACCTCTGGACTAAGGTAGTGTTCCCCACCTCTGGACTAAGGCAGTGTTCCCCAACTCTGGACTAAGGCACTGTTCCCCAAGTCTGGACTAAGGCAGTGTTCCCCAACTCTGGACTAAGGCAGTGTTCCCCACCTCTGGACTAAGGTAGTGTTCCCCAACTCCAGACTAAGACAGTGTTCCCCAAGTCTGGACTAAGACAGTTGTAATAATTATAGGGGATAACTCAGGAGACTCTTTGCGTGGAACAAGACAACTACAGGACTCAGTTTTATAAGTGGTAAAGTCTATATTATCACACGGTGATTCAAACAGGTGCAGAGAGAAACTCAAGTCCACAACACTTGGTACAAATATCAAATGCAGCTCAGCAGTCTATAGGAAGCTTCAGAGGAAAATGCAATCACGCAGAAAGTCTGTGAAGCACAATTATTCTTGAGGATACTTGACACGAATAAGTCCTTAGTCCACAACACAGATAGATATGCTTATAAGGCAGTTCAAATAATATCTTAGCTCAACCATGGAGGTTTGGGTAATAGTCTCAGGTTCTTGCAGAGCAGAAACAGCTTACATGTCCAGCAAATGCAGATGGAAGCAAACACGAGCAGCAGATGAAGGAGGATTACTGAAACTGGTGTATGCAGCAGGAACTCAGCAGAGTAGCAGGATAACCCCACAGGTTCACAGGAGCAGGTATATAGCCAGGGAGTCACCAGAGGTCAGGAGCTGGATGCAAGGCAGAATACTCTAGCACAGACTGAAGGCTGGGGTGGAGTTTTATAGCAGGAAGACACAGTGCACATGAGACCAAAGACGCCATCTTGGAAAAGGGCAGTAATGCACAAAAAGGTAATAAAAAATTTTCAGAGTCCTGACAGCAGTGTTCCCCAAGTCTGGACTAAGGCAGTGTTCCCCAACTCTGAACTAAGGCTACGTTCACATTTGCGGTCAGCGCCGCAGCGGCGGGCGCCGCAGCGGCGCCGCATGCGTCATGCGCCCCTATATTTAACATGGGGGCGCATGGACATGCGTTGTGCTGCGTTTTGCGCCGCATGGCCGCAAGCGTTGGACGCAAGAAACGCATCAAGTTGCATTTTTTTTGCGTCCAACTTTCGGCCAAAAACGACGCATGCAGCGCAAAACGCAGCGTTTTAGCGTGCGTTTTGCCGCGTTTTTGTTTGCGTTGTGCGCTGCGGCGCCGACGCTGCGGCGCACAATGCAAATGTGAACGTAGCCTAAGGCAGTGTTCCCCAACTCTGGACTAAGGCTAGGTTCACATTGCGTTAACAGCAGCCCGTTCAACACATGCGTTAACGGGCTGCTGTTAAGGCAAGTGCCGACTTGTCATACCGCTAGCGCAGATAGAGCTAGCAGATGCTCTATCTGCGCTAGCAGTGACGGACCCGGAAACGCTGCAGCCCGCGTCCCAGGGTCCTTCACTCAAAGATGGCACATCACTAGCACACGCCCATTGTGGGCGTTCGCTAGTGATGCGTCCGCCATAGGGCTTAATGGTGGCATTAACGGACTGCATTACACCGCTTTATGCCGCGGTGTAACGTAGTCCGTCTAACGGACCGCTAAAACGCAGTGTGAACCTGGCCTAAGGTAGTGTTCCCCAACTCCGGACTAAGGCAGTGTTCCCCAACCAACTCTGGACTAAGGCAGTATTCCCCAACTCCGGACTAAGGCAGTGTTCCCCAACTCTGGACTAAGGCAGTATTCCCCAACTCCGGACTAAGGCAGTATTCCCCAGCTCTGGACTAAGGCAGTATTCCCCAACTCTGGACTAAGGCAGTATTCCCCAACTCTGGACTAAGGCAGTATTCCCCAACTCCGGACTAAGGCAGTATTCCCCAACTCTGGACTAAGGCAGTATTCCCCAACTCCGGACTAAGGCAGTGTTCCCCAACTCTGGACTAAGGCAGTGTTACTCAACTCAAGAGCCACCACAGATCACGTTTTCAGAATTTCTTTAGTATTGCCCAGGTAAATAATTCCATCATTTATGTAATACTACGGAAATCTTGAAAACTTGATCTGTTGGTGACTGTCAAGGACCAGAGTTGGGGAACACGGATATAAGGCAATGACTTCACCAGTTTTTCACAGTATATGAATTGTGAAAACAATGTTGCATTTTGGATGTTTTGTTATTGTCACTGTTTCTGAAGTGAACGCCCTGGGTTTTGATCTTGAAGAGCACTACAGGATTGTTTTGCTTTTCTGCACACAGTCAGGGATTGTGAAAGCTTGTTTGACATGGAGCAGCATATATTATACTTGTGAAGTGAGCAGAACAGTGGGCATTATTGTCTATATACACTGCGAGATTATTAATGAGCCTGTGGAGAAATTCTATCTGTGGTATCACAGTGTTTTCCTGACCATTCACACATCTGGAAAAACAGAAGCAACAGCCTGACATTCACACTGCAAGAGTTTCCCCCCTCACAAAGACCACCTGCGGACCATTCACATATACTTCTTGTTACAACACAAGGGAGCAGATTTATAGGACATCAATGGGAATCGGGACACTTGACGACAGTTTCTTCTTTTATTACATCCTCTTCGACATAAAATGCAACATACAAGTCTAGATTTTTTTTTATTTCAATAACTTGTAGAATATAGAGCATGAAAATGTCTAGTACAGGAAGGAAAAATATTTAGAATTGAAAGTCCTCAGTGGTTGATACCCTTTAATGGCTAACTGAAAAGATGCTAAATACAGCGCAAGTGGAAATAAAACATAACTTTTACTAGAAATGGATAAAAGTCAAAACAAAGTCACCCAAAAGTGATATAAAAACACATGGGGTAAGGTCTCAGCTATGAGACACAAAACAACCCCTTATAGGATTCAAAAACACTCCGCCTGCAGAGGCACTTGCGGATGAAAAGCAGACCAACGTATGAGTTAAACACTAACTGCCAGAGACAAATACATATGAATCACAGAGCAATACTTCATACAGTTGGTTGCATGTGAAAAAATTATCACAGAATGGCAAAAACATGGCACCTATGATACGGTGTCGCTAGTAAGAATAAGAATTGGAAAACAGAACGATCTCACCAGTTCCATGATGTATGAGCAGGAGTACCGGAAAACTTCTGTAGGATAGCATAGGGGGTGGCAGAAACTAATGTCTCCCTTTTTGAGCACGTAGGCACTTATCTCTTCAAACAAGCAGGTCCCCTGATGATTAGCTTGGAGGAAACGCGTCGGGACTGACTACAGAGAGAGTGCAGGGCATGTTATCACAGGGGTAGCTGTGGACTGCCCTTGTAAGGGCAGGAGTTCTGGGGACAGATTATTGTTAGCCCCATAGGGAATGACAGGGTATTGTCATCTCTTTTCAGCAAACTCTGGAGTATTCCCTGACCAGAAGTTTTCCGGTACTCCTGCTCATACATCATGGAACTGGTGAGATCGTTCCGTTTTCCAATTCTTATTCTTACTAGCGACACCGTATCATAGGTGCCATGTTTTTGCCATTCTGTGATAATTTTTTCACATGCAACCAACTGTATGAAGTATTGCTCTGGGATTCATATGTATTTGTCTCTGGCAGTTAGTGTTTAACTCATACGTTGGTCTGCTTTTCATCCGCAAGTGCCTCTGCAGGCGGAGTGTTTTTGAATCCTATAAGGGGTTGTTTTGTGTCTCATAGCTGAGACCTTACCCCATGTGTTTTTATATCACTTCTGGGTGACTTTGTTTTGACTTTTATCCATTTCTAGTAAAAGTTATGTTTTATTTCCACTTGCGCTGTATTTAGTATTACCTATATCTAGTGGGTTCATCTGTTTAGTACAACTGTTATACAGATCTTGCTTTCTTGTGCTAACTGAAAAGATGGTAACAAATTGCAAGCTTTTGAGACTACTCAGGCCTCTTCATCAGGCATAGACTAAAAAAAATTCTGGAGAATCACATATTTATGCACAAAACATCACAAAGAAAAAAAAACATGGATAAGACAGGTGACATCAAGCAGAATTACCATGGGTGATAAACAGTTATGTCCATAAATATTGGACCAGTTCTTAGATAAGGAATGTTATATTGTCCTCTGATTGGGGTCTGGTTCTGTTGTGATGACCCCACATGGTCTACTGGCTAACATGGTACCAAGATATATATCTTTCCTAGTACAGGATGGGTAAGGAGTTTTTCCCACAGTTGAGTATTTCACAAACATTTGGCTTTCTTTTCTCTGTACAATGACATTGAAACTGTTAACTTGTGTTCTGTGAACTTGAAAGTCATTTACACTTGGATTTCTCAGTTAAAAGTGTACAGTATATAATTTGCACTTGTAAGCTAGAGAATTAGGTCCATAGTTATTGCAAACCTGTTTCTTTCAGGAGAGAGGAACAACATGAAGCAAGTTAGAATAAATAGAAGATTTAGCCCTATAAAAATCAGACTTGTAGTATAGATTACATGTATTTAGTTGGACAGAAAAAAATCAAGTTTTATTTCATACTAGATAGAGGCCCTATGCTATCGCATCGGGAGGGCGGTAATGTCATGATGGGGGCAGGCTTTACAGCGTTGAGAATCTCTCCCCCCATGTGCTCACCCACCTATCCACTCTCTTTCCCCATGTGCTGACTTCTCCCGTCTGTGCTCTCTTCTATGACCACCCCATGTGCTATCCCCCTTGTCTGCTGTCTCCTTCCTGTGCTGTGTTCTCCCCTCATGTGCTGTCCCGTTTGAGTTTTCTCCCCCCTGTGCTCTGTCTCTCACCCCTGTGCGCTTTCTCTCCCCCGTCTGCTGTCTTCTCATGTCATCTCTACTCTGACCTGTGTAATACTGACATTACAGCAGGAGATCGCAGAGGATACATTTTGTGAGGTAAAATATTGTTTAAAAACTGTCAGTGAAATATTTTACCTGACAAAATGTATCCTCTGCGATCCCCTGCTGTAATGTAAGTATTGTCTTTTGCTTCCTCCCCTGCCAAGGAGATGTGGTATGCTCCATACACGGTCAGACACAGACAATTTTTAAAATGAACTTTCGTTCGTGGGAAACCCTTTTTTATGTGACCGTCTTCCTCTGCCTGTAGACACGTCGTGCATCTGCCGCCGGGATCAGCCGAATGATTCACTGTGCCTGCATGGAATTCACTCAGGTGCAGTAAATCAGACCGCCGCCATCTTTGTGCAGACAGATAGGAGCGGTCACATTAAAACTGTGCATGCGTTACTCCTGTACAAAGATGGCTGCGGTCAGTGAATCATTCGGCTAATCCCGGCGGCGTTCAGCTGGTGGTACCGCGCAGGAGGCTGTGTACAGCATAAACTCTGTGTGTGTGGTGCGTACGGCGTATACAGTGTGTGTGTGTGTGGTGCGATGGTGTTCCGCTGGTGGTACCGCGCAAGAGGCTGGTACCACCAGCAGTTTCCATATTGAGACACCCATCACTTGAGTGTCCCAATATGGCGGTCGGTAAACTTCCGCCGCTTGGAATTATGGGATCCGGACACATCTGGACGGAACAGGATGTAAAGACATTACAAGGTAAGTATATATTAAGATGAGAAATACGGCACCCTGGAAAGTGGGCAATGCCAATCAAGCTCAGGGGAAGTACACAGCATGCTAACTGAGGAGCCCTTAGCCAAGGCAAGGGTGCATCAAGGAGCCTACATTTTTTCTGTGCAACTTTAGAAGTGAAAACTATTCTGCCGTTATGATTTTTATAGGCGCTATGACCCTTGTAGCACTTTATAAGTAGTTTAATTTAAATTTTGTTGATGACAGACTCCTTTTATCCAATTCATGAATGCGGCATGGTAATAGTACATCAATAAGTTGGCTTTTTTTCCAGCACAGATGCAAATATACATTTTCACTTTAAAGTTAACCTGGCAGCTGATGCATGGTTCCCAAACCAAGGTCAGCTTGTATCAGACACTGACTGTATCATTTCAATCATATACAGTATTTTGAACTCTGAAACACTGCAGATTTTCAGAGAAGAACGTACCGTATATACTCGAGTATAAGCCGACCAGAGTATAAGCCGACCCCCCTAATTTTGCCACAAAAAACTGGGAAAACTTATTGACTCGAGTATACGCCTAGGGGGGAAAATGCAGCAGCTACCGGTAAATGTCAAAAGTAATAATAGATACCAATAAAAGTAAAATTAATTGAGACATCAGTAGGTTAAGTGTCTTTGAATATCCATATTGAATCAGGAGCCCCATATAATGCTCCATACTGTTCATTATGGCCCCATAAGATGTTCCATATTAAAATATGCCCCATATAATCCTACATAAAGGTTAATAAAGGCCCCATAAGATGCTCCATAGACACATTTGCCCAATATAATGCTGCACAAATGCTGATTATGGCCCCATAAGATTATGGGGCACAAACGTTATGGCCCTATAAGATGCTCCATACAGACACTTGCCCCATATGCCGTAGTGCCCTACAAACGTTAATTATGGCCCCATACAGACACTTGCCCCATATAGTGCTGCACAAACATTATGCCCCTATATAGTGCTGCAGAAACCTTATGGCCCCATATAGTGCTGCAGAAACGTTATGGCCCCATATAGTGCTGCAGAAACGTTATGGCCCCATATAGTGCTGCAGGAATGTCATGGCCCCATATAGTGCTGCAGGAATGTTATGGCCCCATATAGTGCTGCAGGAACGTTATGGCCCCCATATAGTGCTGCAGGAATGTTATGGCCCCCATATAGTGCTGCAGGAATGTTATGGCCCCATATAGTGCTGCAGGAATGTTATGGCCCCATATAGTGCTGCAGGAATGTTATGGCCCCATATAGTGCTGCAGGAACGTTATGGCCCCATATAGTGCTGCAGGAACGTTATGGCCCCATAGATGCTCCATACAGACACTTTCCCCATTTGCTGCGATGAAAAAAATAAATCACATACTCACCTCTCCGTCGCTCAGGCCCCCGGCACTTTCAATAGTCACCTGCTCGTCGTTCCGGGCGCCGATCTGTCTCCAGCACTGACTTTCAGCAGAGGGCACGCACTGACCACGTCACCGTGCCCTCTGACCTCAGCATCAGTGCTGGAGACAGATCGGCGCCCGGAACGAGGAGCAGGTGACTATCGCGCAGCGCTGCGCTCCCCTCCCCGTATACTCACCTGGTCCTGCCGCTGTGTAGATCCTGCTTCCCCGACGCCGCAGCGCTTCATCCTGTACTCAGCGGTCACATGGTACCGCTGATTACAGTAATGAATATGCGGCTCCACCCCTATGGGAGGTGGAGCCGAATATTCATTTACTGTAATGAGCGGGACCATGTGACCGCTGAGTACAGGAAGAAGCTGAAGCTGCTGCTGCCAGCGCCGGGGAAGCAGGGACCGCGCCTGGACTAGGTGAGTATTTTTAGACAGCCCCCGCTCCCCCTCCCCTGCCGACCCCCGGTATGACTCGGTATAAGCCGAGAGGGGCAATTTCAGCCCAAAAAAGTGGGCTGAAAATCTCGGCTTATACTCGAGTATATACGGTACTTTAAAAGCCGCCAGGAATCAAGCCACAGGGAGACTAGTTGGACAGGGGGTCCCCAGTAGCTTCTCCTCACCCTGTCCCCAAGAGTGACAGATCTCTCCATATACACTCACGCAGATAGGGACTTGTCAGTCAATGGGAGTAGCCGGGAAGAAGCCACCGGGACCCACCTTTCCGACTAGTCACCCATGCGACTTTATCTCCAGACGGCTTTCACAGTATGCTTTTTTCTGAAATGTAGTGTTTCACAGTCAAGGATACATGGCCAAAATCATACAGCTAGGGCCTGATACAAGCTGCCTGGCGATCGGGCAGCAGGAATCAGCTGTCAGGTTCCTATTAAGGAGAGGTTGTTACATCAGGTTTAGCATCTTTATCTCTTGGATTGGATGGTAGCAGTGACCACACAGAAATAACCAGTATGGAATTTGCTGTGGAATTTTATGGCATTATATAAGCAATGTGAATTAAGCCATCAGTTTCCAAACTCTACATATTCAATAAATTGCATTTAACTACATATTTTTACATTGAAAAACAAAGTACTGTATTTGTTCTTAGATGGCTAAAGTGTAAAATTCTGCTAGCACTACTCACATAAGAACATGATTATTAATTTATTGGTTAAGCTAAAGAAACTTTTACTTTCTACTACATATAAGTGTTCATGCAAAGTAGATAAAACCCAGTAGAACCTGCCAGTTGTGACAAAATCGGACCACAATCTAATATGAATAATCAGAAACGCTTCTTCTCTATGATGTCAGGAAAAGAATGATCAGGCATGCTAGATTTAAACATGCCTGATAATTTTTGTCAACAGAAGATAACCCACTGCCAAAGGGCTGTGATAGCAATTCCCACCTCACCCCAATAGAGCATGTTTATGGAGAGTCTGTATAAATATCTGTGTTTGCCGAAAGTTATTTAATGCATAAGACTTTCAAAATAAAATAAATATTGGCCTTAGTTTAGTATTGTTAAATAGACCTTCTGGCCTGCAGAATTTAGTTAAGTTGACAAGAAATAAAAAAAAGTACAATATTCCTAATTATGATTGGTGTTGTATTCTGGTCAAGAAGGTCAGAAATTACATAGCAACTAAATCCAACAGATGAAGAATGAGTAACGGTACTGTCATTTTAAGTTAGTTTGACCTTTCATGCGTAATCCTCAAGTTCCCTCCAGTTATACAGATATTTCATTATGGGGCCAATTCTTGCCAAGTTTCGAATGGAACATCTGCCAGCCTGACAATGTTAAGCCCTGCTCTTTTCCTTAATACGTTTTTCCTCAATTAATTTGGAAAAAAAAGTTATTTGGTTCAAATCATACCAAGCAAAACATCTACGTGGAAAATTATGTTCTTCCTTTGTTTGCATGGGATTCAATCATGTATTCTGGTAGGTGTTAGGTGTTGAGTTCCCACCACTGCACAGGGGGAATCTCGAACCATGTCCACTGCGGTCTCCCATTCTCCTCCAGCCGCAGTGGAACCTGCTCAGTGGAGACGTCGGTCCCAGTGTCTGGCTCAAGCTGATACTGTGCAACTGGTTACTGCTGCCTTTCTAGGCTCTGCCTTCGTAGCCAGCACTGATCAGCAGCGAGCAGACGTTTCAGGGACTAAGTCCTGCTTTTCCCACACTGAGCATGCCCAAAGGACGACCTCCCATTGGAGGTCGGGGGTCACATGCTCAGGTTCTGTTGCGGCTCCTACTGGACCATCAGGAAGGTCCCGGAGCGCTACTACTATAAAAAGTTCGCATGGCCACTCGGCCATGCTCTAGTGTAAACTTGTGTGTGTGGATGTATGCCTGTCGATGGATGAAAGCTCTGAATCATTCCCATCCCTAGTGTTGTTGCCTGCTCGCAAATGGTGGAAGCTACCTAGTGCCAGACAGTGCTATCCTGCACATTAGCACAAGATACTGATTCTAGTTAGCAGCGACCGCCAGAGTGGCGCCGTGTGCAGATAGTGCGCTTTCCTGGCCATAGTTAGGGTGGTTAGTGGCATCCGCCAGAGCGGCGCTGCACGCACTCTTGTGCGGTAAATGTTTAGTTTAAGTTGGTTCCCTGGCACCACAGTAGCGGTGTCGAGCGCAAGAGATCTAGAGGGACTCTTACCCTGAGTCTTGGGGCAGAGTTCTGTGTCGCCTTGCTTGCGCTCTCTGAGCGGTATCGCGGCCCTGTGATGCAACAGGGTTCGCTTCCTTCATACCGGGTGAAGCTAACCCGTGTGTGTACTCACATTATACTGCCATATAGTCCATCATTACCAAGCAGCAGGTGTCTTAGCTGCTTGGTGGACCCCAGACTGCAAACGCACCTAATATCATCTCTAATTATTATTTGGTGCGTTCCGCCAGTCCTAACAGTAGGTTTCTTGGATCAAAGCAAGCAGCATGACTTGTGTCCATAAGACCAGAAATTTACTTGCAGTGTATTAAAATTAAATGCTGCATAACTATTAACAAATTTTGATCTTTAAAAGCTCATTCATATGATAAGTATGAAATGAATAGGAAACTTGTGTCGTGTATCTGTTCGAACCCTTGAGCTTGTGCTTTGTGGTCAGCTTCTCTGTCCGCTGAGCAACAGCAGATAAACCTTTTCTCCAAGTGTTTGGCTTCTGTTATCCTTCCTTTAGTCTTTTTAGGGTTTTCATTTACTAATTTTTCTGCCCTGTCACCTTTTGGGTGCGGCTTAATACTTTCCTCCTACTGGTATTTTCGGCTGGTGATAGTCTCATTTGGATGTCCAGCCATACTGCTGTAGTTTAAACCAATTAGTAAAAAAAACAGGTCTTTATCTCTCTGCTGTTTTTGGGCTTTACCATGCACCTATCTTCTGTTTCTTTTTAGGAAGTTGGTGACATATTCTCTAACAGTACATACTTACTCCTTTATTTTGTGGTTTGTTTTACTCACTCTGGGATATCTTTCTATTTCAGCACACTTCCCTTCTGTAGATAATTTGCACTCTGCTCTGCCATCCTCTTCTTTAGGAGGAGCGGGCCTTTCAGGGAGCATAGGTCCGAGTTGCCATCGTCTAGTCTGTGTTTAGGGCTATTTCAAATCATGCAGGAACCACTAAGAACCACTAGGGACTATGGGGTCAGGATCTCTAGTCTGTACAGGAACTGACAGGGTCAGTTGCAGTTTTCAGTGTGTTTCCTATTTTCCTGATTGAGTTGCTACATTATTTTAACAACTTGTTAATATTTTTCTTTGCTTCCATTTAAATTAGGTGTAAGGGGTCGTCCCTTGAAAACAAGTTATGGATAGGTCATAACTTGTTGATTGGTGGGGGTGCAACTTGTATCCCTGTTATAATGGAGCTGCAGTGTTCATGCTTGAGCACTGCTCCATTGAACTCCCTATGAAACTGCCAAGCACTGTGCCTGGGCTTTTTTTGGCAGCCCTATAGTGAATGAATAGGGCATCAGTTGAGTGTCTATCCCACCGCCCCCTTTCATAACAGGTTCCACATCAGGGATAAAAGTTTACAGATCTGCATTGGTGCTTACGGTGGAACATTTACCAACCAGCAAGTTATCACCGATGTGATAACTTGTTTTCAGTGGACAACACCTTTAACACTCACACACATTGATATTGACTGAACGTGTGAAAAGGGTTAGCCAACCATCTGATGTGTATGAGGACCTCTCTCCTGCCATCGACTTATGATGTTGCGAGAGATAAGGGCCAAGAATTCTATTGTCCAACCCTTTTATTCTCAAAGATATAAACCCCCTGTAAATTTGCTTTATGCCAATTTGTATGATCTGATAATCGGCTAATGAACATTCACAAAAATACTTCTTCCTGATTGTTGGGTAGCTTAAATATGCAGTTGATCAGACAATGATTGGATTGTTGATGCTGGCTATTAAATTATCATTATCAACAGCTCAATATCCCATGTAAACATAGTGTGCTGCAGACAACAGCATTATATATTGGTGAGAACAATCGTAAGGATGATCATTCTACTGTATTTCTATGCAGTTTTGCCTCCTGGTTATAAAACAGTTCTCATTTTAAAGGCAGAAAATGGCCTGTCTAATTGGGTCTTTTTTTGTCTTGTCCGATTAAAAACACAAAAAACACTTGGCCAAGCTATCTACTGGCTAACACAGTACCAAGATATATATCTTTCCTGTATCAAAATGGAGGATACCAGAATGTACCGCATCTTTATGGAACTCTATCTATTGGCCAAGCCAAACATTCTTATGTGTGGGGGAGTTCAGGCAGAAAACTGTTGGCTTATGAGCATTCTTGTGTTCGGAAGCTGGAGAAGATAGCTGTTAGACCCACAGCTAAGCAATGTGTATGGCCAGCTTTAATTTACGTGTGTTGTATACATCGCTGTGGAATATGTTAACACATTATAACAGCAACAAAATATGCAGGTGGATTAAAAATCTGATTATAGCTAGGAGACATCATATTTCTGCAAGCTGTAGAATAACGCATTGATAACATACACAATAGTTCATCAGTTATCTATGAAATATGGCTGTTACATGCAGGTTAACAACTAATACAACTATCAAGTCTGTTAACAAAACAATGATGGAGAGAACGTATACATTTTAGTTGGTGTTTGTTTTATCTGTGATCATGTTTCTATGTGGACCGGCTCTATACATATGTATTACTATAGATACGAACTGCCTAAGGGCTGATTCTGGTGTGTTTTTTCATAATAGGAGCAATTTAAGGTCACCAACTAGTTTAGCGTTACTGAAGTGTTTTGGTTTTGTTATCAGAGCTCTCTTCTTCCCCAAGACATCTTCACTGAGTGCAATTTGTTTTAGCTTATGCCAAGTTATGATATACAAGACGGGGAACATTTAAAGCACCATAATCAGATTTCACTACCTACTAAGGAGTCTCAGAAAGCCGGTGCTAAGAATCTTGGATGAGATCATTGAATTCTATATGTCTGCAGAAAGTGTCCATGCTGCTGAGTGTGGCAGGACATTTCATGAAAGCTGAGCTGAAGTTTCCAGAGAAGATAAAATATTCCATAAGACAGAAAATCCCTCAGCAGTTTAGGTGTTTGAAAGGTGAAGTGAGAGGAATGTAAGCTGTGAGATTCTCTTGAAGTTGTGTTGAGAAGTAACCTCTGGCACAAGAAATCCCCTAATTATCAACATTGATCCTAACCTAGTGCTGTCTAAACCTATAAGCCATTGATTACATTCTTAAGCCTTTCTTGTGTTGTAGAGTACTTAGTCTTAGATGGTGTTATTATTGAAGAACTTCTCTTCCATAACTAGGGCTCTAAACTATTATCTGGCGTCATCACGCAGGTGAGAACATCTAATTGTGCTTGGTGCAGACCTCAACTATTCTTAAGATACGCAGAATGAAAATACTTGTCAAGGAAGCCAGGCCATAGTAATAATGTGGGACCCCACTAGATGAAGGGTCATCAGCTTTGCACTTCATTCGCTATGGTTTTAGCTCTTGCCTCGTTATTATGGAGACCCCTGTATTAGTGACATATATAGTGACTAATACCGTATATTTATTAGTTTGTTTGCTATTTCTATTCATTCTGAAACTGAGATATGAAAATGAGGCTCTTACTCATGTTTGCTGTTGCGCTCTACAATTCTCATGTATACAGAACTGCACAAGTCAATGTTGTCTGACCTTTTGTTCAGTACTTTGGCAAGAGTTTGCCATTAGATAAGGTTTGATTTCAGAAAGCACGCCTGATGTTTATGGCCTTAACCAAAAGTTTTGTGAAGAGATTACTTCAAAGCTGGCCACACAAATTAGATGGCTATTAGACAAACGATGCCAATCTCAGCCGAATCTCTCATTTACTCAATTGGTCGAGTGCTCCTGTGTTCTCTATGAGACAGCCGTCTACTGAAATGTGCAGAACAATGCACCAGCAGTCCAAATTCGGACATGCACGATTGACATCTCTCCTGACCATTAATTGGCCGGTGTCCCCATACACATTAAACTGTTGACTGGACCTGTCAGTATTGGTGGATCAGGTTAACATCAGTCTACCGTGTATGGGGGCATTAATGCCAAGTTAACATTTCCAGTAATCATCCTTATGAAATGTTTGCACAACTTTTTTTGTCCTGATAGCTGCTGGATCCATTTCATAATTATGATAACCGGACATGTGAACTCTAAGCCTAATGTTATGCTGGCACTAACAATTTCTTTGTAGTCTCCCTAAATAGTAAACAAACTAGTGATCTTCTCCTTTATGAGTCACATTGGATAGACATGTGAAGTTTATTATCTATGTTTATCCATCTATATATCATTATCTAAGGTAGATTAGGTTGTTCTTGCTCTACATATTATAATACAAAGGAGTTATTGCTCCTTTAAAAAGCATTATCCTGAATAACTGGTAATTTTGCTCTTCTTTTTCATACTGATAGGAATGTGTTGTCTATTACTGCCCATTTTATTCATTTAACTTTGGTTGTTCAAAATATTTTTATTTCCTGTAAGTAGACATAATGTAGCCTGCTTTTTACAGTATCAGATAAGATAAAAATCCTATCAATTCTTTACTGCTCTATTTGTGAAGTTGCCTGACTACTTAAAATCCAAACTTCTGAGTCCCATGTAACAAGTCAGATATTTATTTCTGTAGGCGGATAAGATTCTGGGAATTTTTTTTACACTGGAGGCTGTGGCCCTGGATGCATCTAGAAGGGTGCTTTGCACTTGAATCTTAATGAACAGGCTGCTGAAGAAAGCCTTAAGTTTTTATTAGCTAATTGACCAATTTGGACGATAACACAATATCAGGCTGTGCTGCTGTAATAACGAATCCTTTGGACCAAGAGGAGTTGAACGCTTTTATTTCCACAACGAGTTTTAATGCTGTACTAGCATCTTTTTGAAGTGAAAAAAAAAACCAATTGCATTATGCAATTTAGAATGACTTGTGCAGTGCATCATGCAATTGTTTTTTTCACTTGAAAAAGACGCTAGTCCAGCATTGAAACGCATTGTGGAAATAAAAGCGTTCAACTCCTCTTGGTCCTACGAATGCTTTATTACAGCAGTGCAGCCCGATATCATGTTATCATCCAAATAGGTCAACTATCCTGGAGGATATCATCCCCCCACCACAAGGCAGCAGCAGCTGATACCTTCAGGTGTTCATAGGAGTTGTGCCTGCACACAACCAGCTCAGGTGAGCAGCTTCATTTTACTTTCCTTGGCTGCTAAAAGGGAATCACCCAATGGTCTTGTGTGCTTTTGTTCCCCTGCAGTTTTTCTACTTTTATTAGCTAATTGACTCTTCGCTCATCTTATTCATGCAACAATCCACTAGATCCCCACCCAAGATAAACACATAGAAAAGTAATATACAAACTTGTTTGAGCTAATAAAGTAAGAGAACAATGCTAGGGTATCATACTGCCTCCTTATTTGAGGCATACTCCATTGTAACCATATAGTTTAACAAACAGATCTTCTGCTCTTTCTGCAGCTGTATTGAACATGTTTGTCAAAGTTGTAGCTAGTCTCTTCATCCAGGGAAAATATTTCGTTGAAACCCGAGTCCTGTATCCATATGAAAGTTAGTGTGGCTAGTGTGTTCTATTTCCCACCTGGCACACATGCCACACCAAATACCCTCTACTAGCCCCCAGGTTTTCCAGGTGAACATTGCTATGTAGAGAGACTTCTGCACTGCATATTAGCGATGAAAATCCACATAACCATATGAAAATTCCAAAAGTTCCTGAAACCTGTGAGTCCCTTATTCGTGAGTGAAAGTAGGGCTGCCAGATGATGCTGGCAAATGTGTCTTTTTCTGACCCTTACCTTGTGGCCAACAATATTGACACAATTCAACTATAGTGGAAGTGGGAGATGATGTACATTAACTGTCTTCCACAAGACAGCTGTGCCGAGATATTGAGAATTTCATTGGTCAGTTTTGCACCAGCAGGATTGGCACCCACCAGTTGTATATCGACAACCTCCACTGGATTCCTGTCTTAGTCCTCTGCATCGTGACTCCCAACCTCTCCTACCGCCTTTGTGGCTAGTGTGTGCTATTTCCCGCCTGGCACACATGCCACGCCAGCTACCCTCTACCAGTCCCCAGTCTTTCCCATGTGAATATTGCTATGTAGAGACTTCTGCACTGCATATTAGCGATTAAATTCCACATAACCATATAAAAATTCCAGAAGTTCTTGAGAATTATGAGTCTCTTATGATTCATGAGTGAAAGCAGGGCTGCCAGATGATGCTTGTAAATGTGTCTTTATCTGACCCTTGCCTTGTGGCCAAAACTATTGACACAGAATTCCACTATAGTAGTGGGAGATGATGTACATTAACCATCTTTCACAAGTCAACTGTGCCAAGATATTGAGAATTTCATTAGTCAGTGTTGCACCAGCAGGGAATTCATTTATACAACTAAACCAATAAATAATGGAAAAAAGTAGCAAAATATTCTGCTTTAGCTCATTTACAGCACACGCTGGCGCGTGACTGGGTGTAACCTTGGAATCTGGTCACTAGGAACATTCTTCAGTGCTCTCCAGAGGCTCTCAGCACACGTGGAATAATGCAATCCTCCCTCTTTGTTGGTCTTTGCTGGGAATTCATCTTCCAAGGAGTTGAGCAGCAAGTGCTCTCTAAATCTTTTTCATACATGAAAGCATACCATGTGAAATAGCCCAGCGCCGTTGCTGCCTTTGTACGTTTTTGAACCCTTCTGAAGCCTTTGTATGTGGACATGACTGAAAGTTGTTAATCGAAAATAAACTGCATTCATAATTATTATGAAGGACTGCAGAGACCATGTCTAAATGTGATCCCATATTCGAGCGGCGATGCCCTACAAGCACTTCAACATCCAGCTGTGAAGGAAGTCCTTTATTGTCGACACATTTGTCCTTTCACAGTTTATTTGTAGCTGTCACCAAACATTAGCCCTTTTGACCAGGCAGATTTTGAGCTTTAAGGGTATGTGCACACGTTCAGGATTGTTAGCGTTTTTTTCGCGTTTTTTCGCTATAAAAACGTGATAAAAACGCGAAAAAAAACGCTTACATAAGCCTCCTATTATTTACAGGGTATTCCGCATTTTTGGTGCAAATGTTGCGATTTTTTCCGCGAAAAAAACGCATAGCGGAAAAAAAAGCAACATGTTCATTAAAAATGCGGAATTGCAGGGATTCCGCACACCTAGGGGTCCATTGATCTGCTTACTTCCCGCACGGGGCTGTGCACACCATGCGGGAAGTAAGCAGATTATATGCGGTTGGTACCCAGGGTGGAGGAGAGGAGACTCTCCTCCACGCACTGGGCACCATATAAGTGGTCAAAAAATAAGAAATAAAATAATAAACAGTCCTATACTCACCCTCGATGTCTTGCCGCCTCCTCGCACGCTGCCGTTCGGTTTCTGTACCTGGTGTGCGCTGAAGGACCTCGCCGAATGACGTCACTGTCCTGTGATTGGTCGTGAGCGGTCATGTGACCGCTCACGTGACCGTGACGTCACGGGAGGTCCTGTGCGCACAGACCAGCTATACGGAACGGACGCCGGTGAGATGTCTGGGTGAGTATAAGCATTTTTTTATTTTTTTTATTATTTTTAAACATTCTATCTTTTACTATAGATGCTGCATAGGCAGCATCTATAGTAAAAAGTTGGTCACACTTGTCAAACGCTATGTTTGACAAGTGTGACCAACCTGTCAGTCAGTTTTCCAAGCGATGCTACAGATCGCAGGGAAAACTTTAGCATTCTGCAAGCTAATTACGCTTGCAGAATGCTAAAAAAACGCGAAAAAAACGGAAAAAAAACGCAAAAAAAAAAATGCGGATTTCTTGCAGAAAATTTCCGGTTTTCTTCAGGAATTTTCTGCAAGAAATCCGCAACGTGTGCACATACCCTAACTTCAGAGCCTTATACCGTACATGTGAAAATCCAGCAGTTTGACATCCTAAAAGCCACTATCCTCTGACATGATGAATATTTATATAAGAGAAGTTTTGTTATGTTATAATTTCTTTTCCATTTGTTTAGAAAACCTTGATAGGGAGTAAGTATGATAAGCTAAGCTTCTTGCACAACACTTTCACCTTTCCAGGCAAAGTTCAAAGACTAAGCAGAATGTCAAGTGAAATGAGTTTGATGGTATCAAGCTGACTTTTAATTAAATGTGCAGACATTACAAGGAAACAAAAATGGTTCTGTGAAGTCTGACATGATGAAACGGAGAGAAAAACGTTGAGGATGGCCATAAAGCAAACTTCATTTGTTATTCATAAGGAAACATAACCCTTTTGTAGTCACGAAACAATGCAGTGCAATAAAACTACAGTAACGAACACTCAGTAATCTGTCAGATAATCTTTATTAAAGCTTACACAGTCAGATACTATTCCTTATTCTAGAACTAGCAAATACATACCCTATTTGTTTTGTATTTTTCATTGATTTTCTTTTGCATTTTGACTTCTGGTTTGTATGGAGCAAAGTGATTTCATGTGTTGTGATATACCGTATATACTCGAGTATAAGCCGACCCCCCTAATCTTGCCACAAAAAACTGGGAAACTTAATGACTCGAGTATAAGCCTAGGGTGGAAAATGCAGCAGCTACTGGTAAATTTCAAACATAAAAATAGGTACCAATAAAAGTAAAATTAATTGAGATATCAGTAGGTTTAAGTGTTTTTGAATCAGGAGCCCCATATAATGTTCCATACAGTTCATGATGGGCCCCATAAGATGCTCCATATTAAAATATGCCCCATATAATGCTGCACAAAGGTTAAGAATTGCGCCAGAAGATGCTCCATAGACATATTTGTCCCATACAGTACTGCATAAAGGTTAATAAGGGCCCCATAAGATGCTCTATAGAGACATTTGCCCAATATAATGCTGCACAAATGTTGATTATGGCCCCAAAAGATGCTCCATAAAGACATTTGCCCCATATAATGCTGCACAAACGTTGATTATTGCCCTATAAGATGCTCGATAAAGATATTTACCCCATATAGTGCTCCACAAATGCTGATTATGGCCCCATAAGATGCTCCATAAAGATATTTAAAGGCAGCACGGTGGCGCAGTGGTTAGCACAGCAGCCTTGCAGCGCTGGAGTCCTGGGTTCAAACCCCACCAAGGACAACATCTGCAAAGAGTTTGTATGTTCTCGCTGTGTTTGCGTGGGTTTCCTCCGGGTACTCCAGTTTCCTCCCACATTCCAAAGACATACTGATAGGGAATTTAGATTGTGAGCCCCAACAGTGACAGCAATGATAATGTGTTCAACCTGTATAGCGCTGCGGAATATGTTAGCGCTATATAAAAATAAAGATTATTATTATATTTGCTGTTGCTGCGATTAAAAAAAAAAATGACATACCTCTCGTCACTCAGGTCCCCGACACTTGCAATATTCACCTGTCCGCGTTCTGGCGCCGCTGTGTCTTTCCTCGTCCTCTACAGAGGGCGCGGACTAACCACGTCTTCTGACCTGAGCGTCACTGCAGAGGACGCGGAAGACGTAGCGGCATCGGAGAGAAGAGGTGAATATTGCGCAGCGCTCCCCCTCCCCATTATACTCACCTGCTCCCTGTACAGTCCTTGGTTATCCAGGCGCTGACAGCTTCTTCCAGCGTTGAGCGGTCACCATTACCGCTCATTACAGTAATGAATATGTGGCTCCACCCCTATGGGAGTGGAGTCGGGTCCATATTCATTGCTGTAATGAGCGGTACCATGTGATCGCTCAGCGCTGGAAGAAGCTGTCAGCGACCGGAGGCCGGAGATGCAGGGACCTCCCCAGGAGCAGGTGAGTATGTCACAGCCCCCGCTCCCCCTCCCCCGCCAACCCCCTGGGACAATGACTCAAGTATAAGCCGAGAGGGGCACTTTCAGCCTAAAAAAAATGGGCTGAAAATCTCGGCTTATACTCGAGTATATATGTTAAATAAAATATATGAGTGGAGCATGTCAGTACAATATAACTAGATGTAACTGCAGCGCCCCAGAGTCCTGGTCGTTGCAGTACTATGGCTCCGCCGCTAAGGGGGGCTATGGTACGTCTGATGGCACTGAAGGAGTTCATCTGACCAGGTATCACGTACACCAATACATTTCACAGTCTGGCCTCCAGGGGGAGCTAAGGGTACTATTCATTAGGCCACTCCTCACAGTCTGGTAAAACTGGGGGTTAGGCAGGAAGTTAGAGAGAACGCTGACTGGGTTGGAACCAGGCAACACCTTGTGGCAGAGGGTGTTGCAGGGGAAGATTCGGTAGGGTCCCTGTCAGGGGTGGGATCCTGACAGAGGCCTGGCAAACAGAGAGAAAGCTACGGGACCGCGCTTGCACTTCATAGCGGCGGTGCCCTAAGAAAGGATAAGAAGCGAGATTTATTGTGCTGAGTGAGAAACGAGATCAAAGCAAGAAGGAGAATACCAGTAGGAGTCGTGCTGTAAGATCGAGGCAACATCCTACTGAGGCGTAAACAACCGGCGGCCAGAACGCCGAGGAGGTACAGAGCTCTAAGCCATACTTCAAACCAACGGCAGGACAGTCAGTCATAGGCGGGCTGTCTCACCTAAATCACCTACGCAGACATAGGGGGCAACCTTTGGAGAGGTGCGACTCTAGGGTCCCGGAAGAGCTCCGAGCCTACCCGTCATACGGGTGCGTCCCAACCATAACATCTGGGAGGGATGGAAGATTAGCAGAAGATCATCTAATCGAGTTGTGAGGGAACACGAGAAACAGACACAACAGTTGTGGGGACTATCCCGTAAGCTCAGCAGGGGAGGACCACAACACATAGCGCTAGCAGGAAGACACAGATTTCCACCTGCAAAGGGAACTCTGGAGGTGCCATCGGACCGGCCGGACTTGCGCAGCCTGGTTAACCGTATTCCGGATTGAGGACTCAGAAGCCTTCAGTAAAGAGGTAAAGAGACTGCAACCTGGTGTCCTCGTTATTGACTGCGACCGGCACTACACCGCATCATAACATCAGCACCATACCCCCATCTTTTATTGTGCGCCCCTCAGCAGGGTCACGGACCGGGTCTAGCCACCGGGACAACCCCAGAGCAGAGACTCAGAGGCCCGGTACCGGGTACCCCTCTGCCCTGCGGCAGTGGGGGCGCTGCAAACTTGGCGTCACGAACAGGATCTACTTAAGCCTGAAGAATCAGGTCATGTGTGCCTTGGAACTGTGATTTATTATACTTGGACTGTGACTTATTACAAAGACTGTGCCGCGCCACTTGCCGCCAGAAGTTCCCGCCAAAACCGCCGCCATTACAGCGCTAAGGAGAGCGCAGGAGAAGAAGAGGGGCGTGGAGTGGGCGTAGACAAGCTGGAGAGCACGAAAGACAATGGCCGCCCAGTCTAAATATTTCTGCACTGTGAGGACGTGTCCGTCAGCAGCCGAGATCCGCCTCCTAATCCTCAATGGAGGGCGGAGACAACAAAAACGAAATCGCCCACGAAGGAGAGAGCGGGAAAAGGATCAGGAAGCGACCCACGTGGAGGACGCCATGACCAGCAGCTCGGAACCCGAATGTGGGGTGGAAGCAGAAGTCTCCCCCAACTACCCGGACGAGTACCGCAGCCAATTCTCCACGGACAGTGCTGATCTGTTGCAGGCTGAGATGGGAGACCTGATCCACCAGCTCCTTCAGCTAAACGCAAAGGCCCAGGCTCCGCACCAGGTGGCGCCGGAAGGAGGTCCTCTGACATCGGATCCTGTACCACTACCGGAGTAGTTGCTGAGGCCCTCGCCGACACCGCCAGCGGAACCTGCCACGGAGGAGGAACCTGCATCGGCTGGTGAGTCCGTCGACCCTGTCCCGCCAGCAGAGGACTTGTTAATAGGCCCCGTTGCGGCACCCCCTCTCCCTGGGACCCATAGACTCCAACGCCTGTTACCATGGGAGGAGGCAACGGGCATGGAACACCGCCTGAAGGACCCGATCGCGCCAACCACCCTGTTGTGTGAGACCCGTGCGGAGCGCACGGTGTGCCGCTGGGTGAACCCAGGATCCGACCTTATGGGGTTCCCCGGGGTGAAGACACGGGAAGGGGAGATGGTGCAGGCCCTGAGCTGGGAGGAATACCAGGCCCAGCTGGAACAGCAGTGGAAGGAGAAGGAAAAGGAGTACCAGGCCGGGCTGGAGGCCTACCATCAGAAAGACCTGGCGGTCAAGGAGTGGGATCCTGACAGAGGCCTGGCAAACAGAGAGAAAGCTACGGGACCGCGCCTGCACTTCATAGCGGCGGTGCCCTAAGAAAGGATAAGAAGCGAGATTTATTGTGCTGAGTGAGAAATGAGATCAAAGCAAGAAGGAGAATACCAGTAGGAGTCGTGCTGTAAGATCGAGGCAACATCCTACTGAGGCGTAAACAACCGGCGTCCGGAACGCCGAGGAGGTACAGAGCTCTAAGCCATACTTCAAACCAACGGCAGGACAGTCAGTCATAGGCGGGCTGTCTCACCTAAATCACCTACGCAGACATAGGGGGCAACCTTTGGAGAGGGGCGACTCTAGGGTCCCGGAAGAGCTCCGAGCCTACCCGTCATACGGGTGCGTCCCAACCATAACATCTGGGAGGGACGGAAGATTAGCAGAAGATCATCTAATCGAGTTGTGAGGGAACACGAGAAACAGACACAACAGTTGTGGGGACTATCCCGTAAGCTCAGCAGGGGAGGACCACAACACATAGCGCTAGCAGGAAGGCACAGATTTCCACCTGCAAAGGGAACTCTGGAGGTGCCATCGGACCGGCCGGACTTGCGCAGCCTGGTTAACCGTATTCCGGATTGAGGACTCAGAAGCCTTCAGTAAAGAGGTAAAGAGACTGCAATCTGGTGTCCTCGTTATTGACTGCGACCGGCACTACACCGCATCATAACATCAGCACCATACCCCCATCTTTTATTGTGCGCCCCTCAGCAGGGTCACGGACCGGGTCTAGCCACCGGGACAACCCCAGAGCAGAGACTCAGAGGCCCGGTACCGGGTACCCCTCGGCCCTGCGGCAGTGGGGGCGCTGCATAACCAACTTGTATGTTTCTTAAAAAGGAATTTAATTTGATGTCTACCTTTGACTAGGTTTCTGATAAATGCACCAAGGAGAGCAGGATTATTGGTGCGATTTAGGGTCACCAGACACAGATCATTCACATGTCAGGTTGCCCCGTGTCATACACGCTTTCTAAATTCCTCCTAAAAAACGTTAAGAAGAAAATAACCTCCAAGTCTAAGTCAAATAGATTCAAGCAAGAAATGTTCTCTTTTCGGTACATTTCGCAATGACGTTCCAGTAGTGTAAACAAAATCAAATCTTCTGAATCGTGTGCTCATGTATCAAGACCAAGTTGTAAAATACTGTGGGTCATGATATCAATGGAAGCTCAATTATGTACATCCAAGTAAATTGCTTACAGTTAATAAACAAAATAAGTTAAAAATGATGTGCTGCAGCAGAGAAAACACAATCCTTTTGCAAAATGTTTTCCAGAGAGGAGATACAGAGCCAGAAAGGGGAGATAAGAGTCTTTGTAGTTGGGAACCACTATACAACATTGTTGGGGTGCGGTAACACTGACCGGTTATCATGAGCGAGATTTCCTAGAACTCTCATTTCCTCGTAGTTGGCCAGTGTAAACATGCTGGCAATCACCTGAACAACAAGGAAAACTCTTGTTCATCTGGTAAAATTATTTTTAGGCTTGCTTTTAAATCATCATTCTCTGCAGGACATGTGCTACCGAGAAAAATGGCATTCTGTGCACACAGAACAATCCATCGCCGGTTAGCATCCATTTCACAGCTGGGGCAGCACGGTGGCTCAGTGGTTAGCATTGCAGCGCTGGAGTCCTGGGTTCAAATCCCACCAAGGACAATATCTGCAAGGAGTTTGTATGTTCTCCCCGTGCGTAGGTTTCCTCCGGGTTCTCTGGTTTCCTCCCACATTCCAAAGACATACCGATAGGGAATCTAGATTGTGAGCCCCAACGAGGACAGCGATGGTAATGTCTGTAAAGCGCTGCAGAATATGTTGTCACTATATCAATAAAAGATTATTATTAGTAGTATAAACCCACCTTTAGGGCCATGTTCACACATCTGCTTAGGCATTCATTTTGAGGACCAGAGAAATGGAATTATTGTCCAAAATTGATGCATTACATTACTCATGCACACAGAAGCAGAGGGACTTCATTGATTATTATGGGATCCATCAGAGTTCCAATATGTTCAGTTTAAGAATGGAAAAAAACCACTTTACTTGGTTCAGTTTTTCTTTCTTTCTAAGAACGGACACACAATGCAACTCAGACGGATCCCAGAATTATCAGTGTGATCCACTGCTTCTGTTTGCATTAGTTATGACACGGATCCCTTTTAGGATATTTTTTCCATTTGTCTGAACAAAAAAAAAATTGTCCGAATAGAAGTGTTAACGTTGCCTTACCTCTCCCTGCAGAACCACCTGGCCTGATGCTGCATCTCTCCTGGTGATAGGGGCTGCTAAACACATTGCAAGTTTCACTTTAAGTATAAAATCTGTTTCTTACTTGTTACTATTGTTTATTATTTGTCGTCCTAACTGGGATTCAATGTAAAAGTCTGTAAAGACACAATTGGTTACTTATAGTACAACATGTATTGTGAATGAGACTTTAGATTAATCTCTGGCATAGAAATCTTCAATAACAGAGAAGTTCCTTTTATAGAGCCCTAGATTGTTTGTGACCAAGTTTTTCAAGTGAAATGAGAATTTACCTAAACAGTCATGAACTTGTATGCTGGGATTCTGGGAACTGCAAGTTATGTGCGTGGAAAGGGGAATGCTGCCATATTGGGATTTTCTACATCTTGCTGCTCTTATCAACCAGTCACACTGCATCCTTCATTTCTCCTAAGCAATTTAGTGGGAAGATGTCATCATGTTTTTATTTATAGAAGGAGACAGGAACCAGCAACACGATGGTTTGACGGAAAGCACAAAATTGTGCAACAGGACCCCAAACCAGAAAAAAATACCAACTCCATAATAAGAATGAAATAAGGAGAAAAAAGGAGTACGGTATATAGGTAAAAAGATATTTTATTAATAGGTATACAAAAGTAAATAATAAATATAGACAATAAAACACAGAGTAAAGTGCACAAGGATAATGCTAAAGGATCACCGATGCTGTGCACCCGCCAACAATAAACAGCGCTTATGTAATAAGATCAATAGTAGCAGTAATTGTAACAGGATAATCCAAGAGTAGTATAAATAGATACAGATAAATAGCGCTTACCAGTATATAAGTTGGAGGGTTGGCAGCACCGGGCAGGACCCCAAAACAACCTGCTACTATTGATCTTATTACATAAGCGCTCTCTGTTTATTGTTGGTGGGTGCACAGCATCGGTGATCCTTTAGCATTATCCTTGTGCACTTTGCTCTGTGTTTTTATTATCTATATTTATTATTTACTTTTCTATACTTATTAATAAAATATATTTTTACCTATATACTCCTTTTATTTATAGAAGTATCATTATTGCTGTATAGATGTTTGCCCCCCAACAAAAGTGAAACAATTTTTTGCAGATATCTGATGTATTAGTCATGAGATCTCTAGCATAGGAGCCAGATGCAAATCAGGCTGGGAATCCAATGGAGGTTGTGTCATTGTATATTGACTGCTTCTTCCTAGTGCAGTTATTTGTCTCCAAAGCATTTCCACACTGATTTACATATGGCTTCTATGCTAGATTTCTTGTGACTGGCACATCAGATATCTGCAAAGAAAGTATCACTTTTGTTGGAGGACAAGGTTATATTGCAATAGTACTACTTTCATATCTAAATACGCGCTGACAATTTCTCTTTAAAGGGGTTGTCCACAAATTGGATAAAGCAAATTAAAAAATCTGAGTCAGCCTACTATGAGGGTCTGATGGGGCGTTTGTAACTCTATTATCTGCTTATTTATGAGCTCCTCTCAGCTGATTGATGACCATAGATCACATCAAAGTTGAATGTGCCGGAAACAAATAGCCTGTAAAAACCAAACAGAGCCACATTTTTAATGAATGCCAAATGCAAAAATTAGATTTGGCTCCAAATTA
The DNA here is from genome assembly GCF_051348905.1 of Ranitomeya variabilis. Classification (NCBI taxonomy): domain Eukaryota; kingdom Metazoa; phylum Chordata; class Amphibia; order Anura; family Dendrobatidae; genus Ranitomeya; species Ranitomeya variabilis. The sequence goes on from NC_135236.1 coordinate 327,527,490, forward strand.
ATGCATTTAGGAAAAATAAATGTCAGCAAAGATGGACAACCCCTTTAAGAAATTAAAGCTGAGGCTTGATCTGTTGGTAGGGATCACAAGGCCAGTTCTTCTTTTTGGCAGTAGCTATAAATTTGTCCAATAATATACACGGAACAAAAATATATGCACTTTTGTTTTTGCTCCAATTTTCCATGAGCTGAACTCAAAGATCTAAGACTTTATTTCTATGTACACAGAAGGCATTTTTCTGTCAAATATTATTCACCAATTTGTCGAAATCTGTGTTAGTGAGCATTTCTCCTTTGCTGAGATCATCCATCCACCTCACTGGTGCGGCATATCAAGATGCCGATTAGACGGCATGATTATTGCACAGGTGTGCCTTAGGCTGGTCACAATAAAACGCTACTCTAGAATGTGCAGTTTTATCACATAGCTCAGTGCCACAGATGTCGGAAGTTATGAGATAGCGGGCAATTGATATGCTGAATGCAGGAATGTTCACCAAAGCTGTTGCCCGAGAATTGATATTTCTGTACCATAAGGGTGTGTTTCTACGTTCAGGAAACCTTCAGGATTTGTGATGGATTGGACGCTGCGCACAGCCACAGCGTCCAATCCGCAGGGTCCAGATGTTACAGCATAGTGGAGGGGATTTTATGAAATCCCATCTCCAGTATGCGTGCAGGGACGCCTCCGTTGACCCTGCGTAACCGGACATGCGGTGCGTGTTTCCAGACCGCAGCATGTCTTTTTATCTTGCGGAGACGCTCCGTCTCCGCAAGATAAATAACACAGTCTATGAATACGATACAGAATCACCACCCGTACAACAGGGCGGTGGTGCTTTGGGCGGTGCAGGGTATCCGCTGCGTTCAAAGCGCTGCCAATTCGCCGAATGGAAATATACCCTAAGCCATCTCCAAAGGTGTTTCAGAGAATTTGGCAGTATATCCAACTGCCTCAAAACTTTAGACCACGTGTAACAACAGAGATGTCAGACACAGAGGGGTAATGATGGGAGAGGGAGCGTCAGCCAACGCTTCTAAATCCATCATTACTTTCAACTGTATTGGTATCTAGGATGCCGATATAGTTGAAAGTGTGATATCGGGTGAAAATGGGATGTCGGGCGGGGTTCAAGAATACTCTGGGGACCTGCTTGGCATCGCGGGTCAAATAGACTCACCCTTAGGGCCAGAGTTGACATATGTGATCTATTGTGTGATCATTGTTGTACCTCCAGGCACACAATAATGTATCAGTGAATTTGTATCTAGTAATAGGTATATAGGTAGGTTAAAAGTTTGCCTCTGTATATTTTCTTCTAAATATGTGGAACATAAATATCGTTTGTATGGCATAAAATATAATATAAACATTTTTGAAGGGAACCCGTGAATAGTTTAGATCGCGTAAGTCTGCCATCACCACTAAGGTATAGGGCCTCATATGTGTATATTGGATGTTTCTTCAGTAGGCAAGTCTCTTGCAGTTTTGAAGGCAATCAGTAATAGGTGGGAGGGGTTGACGTCAAGATTACATGCCACATGTCTAGTTTTTAGCATGCATGTTTTAAGGTTTACTTTAATACAGCTTCTATAGATTGGAATGTTCCGAAATTTGTCTCTAGCTTCTACATTGGTATTTTAGCGTAATCAAAAATGTTGATGCATTCATTTTAAAGGACTCTCCGAGAAAAATAAATATCTCTTCCATATTTTCTTTTCTAAAGTGTATTCCAGTGGTAGCTTTTTACTTCATAGATAAATATAGTAACATCATTATTGAGGTATAAATGGTCAAGTGTTTAACCTGTTATAAATGTGTTTTGGCAATTAAGAGGAACTCGGAACAAAACCACCAATGAGTCATCCTCCAGATACTACAAATGGCAAAAAAAACTTTCCTTCCTGGCTCTAAATATGGATTTGAATCAATGTCTCCATTTCTACTTACTCAAGTAATTGTTTCCTTTAAGGAAGATATTGAATTCCTCAGATTTGTCCAATGTCTGCCCTCACTACTTGTGTCTATGCCCAAAATGAAAATTGTTGTAGATTGTACTTGGATTATGGGAATTCAGAGTTTGACTGTAACATCATTTAGTATTTCCAGTTTCCTCTCGAAGATCTCATCCAGACCTACATCGTAGCTCCAAAGAAAAGAAAATGTTTTCTGTTGCCTTATCACAGGTTTTCTATTGTTTCAGAGCCAATTTTTTTGCGTAAGTGATATTTTTCCAAAGAAGCACATGTGTTTTCTTCTGTTGAAGAATAAATCTTTTGTTGTCTTGGCTCCAGTAGTGTTAATTAAAAATGTGTTAAAAATGATGCCTTTATTAGTAATCTGTCTGATGCTCTTTGGCGACTGCCAAGATTCATTAAGCTGGAAACCATTTATAAGGAAACTGAGTATTCAAAATAAAAAAGACAGTAATACATTTAACAATTTAACATAATACGGAAATTAAATCCATTTACTTCTCATCAGTTTAAGAATATACTCTTTTTGTAATTTATTGTAAAGATTTTAATAGTATAGTGGGCACATTGTGTACCAGTGAATTACTTTTTATTGCTCCGAGAATATGGAAAGTTTTTTCTTGCTATGAAATGGTGAAGTATCAGGAATTGAAGTGGGATTTCAATCCTCGCCAAAAGTTACACTCTTCTAATATAGTAGGCAGTGTGTGGACAGCTGCTCTTTTTCAGTCTTTGAAATTTACATATTATAGTATGAATGGACTCGCCCCATTCCCAGAAAACAATAATGTAGGATTATTTTCTTAATAAGACAGCTGTTCCCTTACACTTGAACTTTTTTCTTCCATTAGCTTGTCAAGGCTTCTACTGACTGTACTTCAATCACTAAGTAGTTGGAGATGTACTGCAAAATTCAACAATATAGCTTATTTCTCATATGCAGTAAAATACAGTGTGTGCGGAAAGTATTCAGACCCGTTTAAATTTTTCACTCTTTGTTTCATTGCATCCATTTGGTAAATTCAAAAAATTTCTTTTTTTTTCTCATTAATGTACACTCTGCACCCCATCGTGACTGAAGAAAAAACAGAAATGTAGAAATTTTTGCAAATGTATTAAAAAAGAAAAACTGAAATATCACATGGTCATAAGTATTCAGACCCTTTGCTCAGTATTGAGTAAAAGCACCCGTTTGCGCTAGCACAGCCATGAGTCTTCTTGGGAATGATGCAACAAGTTTCTCACACCTGGATTTGGGGATACTCTGCCATTCTTCCTTGCAGATCCTCTCCAGTTCTGTTAGGTTGGATGGTGAACGTTGGTCGACAACCATTTTCAGGTCTCTCCAGAGTTGCTATATTGGGTTTAGGTCAGGGCTCTGGCTGGGCCAGTCAAGAATGGTCACAGTGTTGTTCTGGAGCCACTCCTTTTTAATTTAACTGTGTGTTTAGGGTCATTGTCTTGTTGGAAGGTGAACCTTCGGCCAAGTCTGAGGTCCAGAGCACTCTGGAAGAGGTTTTCATCTAGAATATCTCTGTACTTGGCCGCATTCATGTTTCCTTCAATGACAACCAGTCGTCCTGTCCCTGCAGCTGATAAACACCCCATAGCATGATGCTGCCACCGCCATGTTTCACTGTTGGGATTGCATTAGGCAGGTGATGAGCAGTGCCTGGTTTTCTCCACACGTACTGCTTAAAATTATCACCAAAAAGGTCTATCTTCGTCTTATACCAGGGAATCTTATTTCTCATAGTCAGGGAGTCATTCATGTATTTTTTTTAGAAAACTCTATGCGGGCTTTCATATGTCTTGCACTGTGGAGAGGCTTCCGTTTGGCCACTCTGGCCAGACTGGTGGAGGGCTGCAGTGATAGTTGACTTTGTGGAACTTTCTCCCATCTCCCTACTGCATTTCTTGAGCTCAGTCACAGTGATCTTGGGGTTCTTCTTTACCTCTCTCACCAAGGCTCTTATCTCACGATTGCTCAGTTTGGTTGGATGGCCAGTTCTAGGAAGACTTCTGGTGGTCCCAAACTTCTTCCATTGAAGGATTATGGAGGCCGCTGTGCTCTTAGGACCCTTGAGTACTGCAGAAATTGTTTTGCAACCTTGGCCAGATTTGTGCCTTGCCACAATTCTGTCTCTGAGCTCCTTGGCCAGTTCCTTTGACCTCATGATTCTCACTTGGTCTGACTTGCACTGTGAGCTGTGTGGTCTTATATAGACAGGTGTGTGCCTTTCCAAATCAAGTCCTATCAGTTTAATTAACCACAGCTGAACTCCAATGAAGGAGTAGAACCTTCTCAAGGAGGATCACAAGGAATTGGACAGCATGTGACTTAAATATGAGTGTCTGAGCAAAGGGTATGAATACTTATGACCATGTGATATTTTAGTTTTTCTTTTTTTATAAATTTGCAAAAATGTCTACATTTCTGGGTTTTTTTTCAGTCAAGATGGGGTGCTGAGTGTACATTAATGAGAAAAAAAATGAAATTTTTAGAATTTACCAAATGGCTGAAATGAAACAGAGTGAAAAATTTAAAGGGGTCTGAATACTTTCCGTACCCACTGTATGTTGCCACTCTTAGAATATCATTGTTTAAACTTTGATTACTATAAATTTTGTGGGACACTATTAAGTATAGCTACTGTTTTATTCATTTAAATATGGGCTTACTCTAGCCTTTTCAGTAGGGATGAGTAGACCCATGGAAGTAAAGGTTTGTCAGGTTCGACCGAATTTTAGTACAAAGTCTAATTCGGGTATCAAAACTCTACCCAAACTCTAACCAGAACCCGAACCTCATAGAAGTCAATGGGGACCCAAATTTTGGTGTTGTAAAATGGTCATAGTAAGTGCTAGAGGGCTACCAAAGATTCTCATTCTCTCACTTCACTCGGAACACTAAAACGGACATCCAGGAGAAGCCCATGTTCAGAGTTCAAGGAACAAAACCGTTTGGGTTTGCTCATCTCTACTTTTTAGTCAAGTGGGTGGTCCCAGTGCGGTTCGGACACAGCCCCAACGTTGATTCTGAAATTTTAAACCAGAGATGTGTACTCTTCCTAGTTGTTCCTTGCCTACTGGTAATCTTGCACTGGTTAGCAGGGGACCCTAGCACAACCCAAATGGTACAGAAAATAACAATCAAGAATCCTATGGGCTAAACTATCATGTCTGCTCATTCATTCTCAGGTTCATGGGAACCCTAACTAATAATGATGCACCATTACTCTCTTTCATGGGAAAATCTACTTAGGTTCATATTTTAGATGATGTGTATATACTTGATATACAGTTGCTTATATGTCGGGAGAGTCCTTATGATGGTTTTTATCTGGCAGGATTTCCATCCTCTAGTCAAGCCTTGTAAAAGACAGTTGATCACCATAAACAGGTTTTGTGCTTTTACAAGTCCACCATTTATGGTTGCATTGTTCTTTTTTGCATTAGCTTGGCTGGGATATTTTAAGTGCCTTTTCCAGGGATAATTTTGGCTGAAATAGTATGCGATCTGTTTACTTTTAAAGCTCCAACTGATCCATGAGATTGCCTTTTTGCCAAGGGATTTATTCCTATGTCTTAATCAATTGTATTAGATATTGATTTCTGGGTAATTACATTTAGCAATTTTCACGTTAGAATTGTGTGTTTTCTCTAGGGAATACTGAATCATTGGCAGTAAATTTATAATGCTTTGCCTAGATTGAATAGGTTATCTGAGACATTTCATCCTTAACCTCATCTCTTGTGAAATAAATGGCACTTTCTTAGGAAAAAAATTACTTGGCACTCAATATTTGAAAAAAATAGATTATTATTATTACTTATTGTTATAGCGCCATTTATTCCATCGCGCTTTACATGTGAGGAGGGGTATACATAATAAAAACAAGTAGAATAATCTTAAACAATACAAGTCATAACTGGTACAGGAGGAGTGAGGACCCTGCCCGCGAAGGCTCACAATCTACAAGATTCCTTCTTTATTGTACATCCAGACCAAATAAATTAAATTAAACATTTTCGGTCCGTTATAGGACCTTCATCAAAATATCCTTATTGGAGAAAACTGGATGTCATATGAAAATATGGGAATAAAGGCGGCTGTATGCGGTCTGGTGACTGTAATGCCAACTGTAGGAATTGAAAGGGTAAGGAAATTAAGGTATATATGAAACACCTTACATGAGCATAGCTAATAGTATACCTGGACCTGGTGGGGTTATTCACATAACAGGAGAGGAACAGCGCTACTTGAATATGCAAAGAACTTGTGACAGGATTGGCGCTGCAAATAAGGCGGAAAGATATAGTAAAAAAAGGAAGATACTGAGAGTAGGCGGAAACAGCCTGATCTTCAGTTATGTTACCTGAGTGCCTCAGTAAGTCATATGGCAAGCCCGCCCTTCAGTAGGGATGCCCAGGAGGGGGAAAGCCAATGTGACCCTGTGGGGCTGTGATGTGGTAAGAGATAAACAGCACTCCAGTACTTGGCAGGAAACTTGCAAGGGGGATGATGCTTATTGCCCAGGTTTGTTATGTGGCAATACCATCTGTGAGTGGGAGGGCTCTGAAGGAGGGCTGAGACCCCAGAGAAATTCCTATGCTGGGGGCGCTATACACTTAAACCTCAGCACCATTAAAAAAGCGCCGCTGTGGTTTAAGTACCATTAACTGCTGCCGTTAAAAGGCGTATCGACGGTCCTGAAGGGGTTAAATCTAAATGAAAAAATATATTGGAATGTCTCTATAGGGATAAAGACACAATCCCTTTAAGAACAACATCGGCAAGGAATTCATGTTCTCCCCATGTTTGCTTGGGTTTCCTCCGAGTTCTCCGGTTTCTTCCCACAATCCAAAGACATACTGATAGGGAATGTATATTGTGAGCCCCAATGGGTAGAGTGATGTTAATGTATGTAAAGCACTGTGGAATTAATGGTGCTCCATAATTGAGTAAAATAAATGAATTAAAAAAATGTCTAACGGATTTATAGTGCAGTAGTAATCTGTGACATCCAACAGAGCACAGGGTGAGTAAATAAATCCTGAATAACTACCAGCAAGTATAAATCCACCGGATAGTAAGTTTGATATTAACACAGAAATCAAATAATACATACAATCTGCGTTGATATTGTATATATGTAAAAAACTACCATGCGACCCTCTGGGAAGAATTAAGATCAGATATGCTAAAAAAAAACCCACAAAATAAAATTCTAATGCCCGTGATTAAAAATTGACCCACATTACTTAAAGTTGAAGCATACAATAATAGGTTTAGAGAAGACAAATGCAAAATGTTTTCTTGCAGTTTGTATTGTGATTTGAAAGCATTTTGTCGGATGTCAATTTTATTTGTGTGAATAATAAATGTAGTTGCCAGTAGATTGAGCTTGTGTCTAATTTCGTTCGAAATTAGACTTCTCACGTTAAATATAATGCTGCTTATATTTTGCGTTTATGTCAGGACTATCATTGGCGATATCACAGTGGAGTAAACTTGGATGTTTCGCTCTAAGGACTGAGAAAGTTGGGCAATTTGGCCATCAATTTTTTTGATGAGGTCGATTCATCTAACCTCAGATGACCTCTAGGATGAAAGGCCAGATCACTGCAAGCTTTGTTGCACCCAACACGTTTGACAGACCCATCAAATAATCTCATATTTTATCTTATAATGTAGCATGCATGATACATTTCTCATACCTAAAGGACTATCAATAATAGAGGGAATGTACAATTACATTACAGAAACAGCCTAATACTCATTTTGGTAATACTTTTCAAGAAAATTGAATTTCTGTAATATTAATGGGGGCTTACAAAGAACATCTCTACCAGCTCTCGAATCATTGCTGATTCACTGAGACAAAGACTACTCACTAACATTATTCTCAACTGCAAATTGGTTTTCTGTGAGTAGTTTACATATATGGATTTTGTCTTTTATTAGTATCATTTTATTTCTCACGTACATTCTTATTATACAGTATATCTCATATTGTTGTTCATCTAATGATTTAGTTAAAGATGTTTTTCATTATTTGGTTCCAGCCCCTAATTATGACCTTTTACTTTAACAACATCGTTTACACATATTCAGCAACGCTCTGCAAGGTTCAGTACATGTAGGATGATATTTGCTTTTGAATGCTATTGGCTCTGTCTTTGTTGCTTTGTATCAGATGAGTGAATAACATGGGCGAGTCTTCAAAGGCCAGCAAAGATCTTGAACCTAAAAGCCTGCGGGACCACAGCTGTTGGGAGGTCTCATATTTTTCACAAGGAATGCTTGTTTAACATGAATATAAGACTTTTAGAATTAAACAAACTCTTAATCCAAAGTATTAGATTTTGTATTATTTACAAACATTTTTTTTTCAAATTGTAAGAAATTAATATCCAATTTGCCTTTTAAACTTTTGCAATGTGATCTATTTAGTTACCGTAATTTAGCACTATGTAACAAGCAAATGTGAGGATCCTAAAAACATTAATTTTACTAAATAGCATAAACTATATGAGCCTCTAGAACAGATTATATCAAACGGAATATGTTTAGTCAAATAGCAAAAAGCATCAAATAGTATATGATGCAAGATTCTACATATTCAATTAGATAAGGGGTCAGCAATCTAGCTGACCTGCACAATATAAAAAGGGTCATAAACAGTTTAACGAATCAGCATGTGTGGCTGTCAATCTCCGCAAGGAGAAACGTTACCCCTGAGATCCCGGTCAGACACCTCTACCCAGCCAAACCACATCTCACACTTTGCACTGACGAGGGGCAGTACCCCGAAACAGTGTCTGCAAACTGAGATTTTGGTTTTTGGCTTTTATCCTAAGTCATGTGACAAGGCTTGTTAGAGAGTCGATATTGACTTTTCTGATTGCTATTTCCTATAGATGGAACTAGCGTTCTAGTCCCCTTCCTCTCTGAAAAAAACAATTTGTGAAAAAGGCACAAACCTCATTGACAGCTGTGGGATCCCAGAATCCAGCAATGTGGCTTCACTTTGTAAGGGGTTAATCAGAAAAATTCCTTACAATTGCCTTAGGCCTCCCAAAATGTTAACTCTCAACCTTGCATAGGCAGTTCCAATCTGGTACCCTGTATATGCCTACATGCTTCTTGATGTACATCTTCCAGTAACTAGTAGTCATCAGGGCAATATCACTGTCTGACATGAAGCGCCTATCTTGTAAATACATTTATGGTGCTTGACATAACCTTATTGTAAGCCAAGTTATCATCTGATTATTGCTGCTACAATAAATTGTAATTCAAGACTGAGCATGCGTTTCAGATGTATATTAGCAAACATTTTAAAGGTTTCTTTAGGTTTAAGCAATTTGCTGATCAGCGCTGACAGATGTTTAAAGACAAAAAAAGCATACAATATCACTAGCCAAAAACAAATAGTGGAAAAGCTACAACATTCTTAGAATCCCTTGAAAGTGTAGATAACGCTGTTCCTGGCTGAGGATTGTCTCTTTTACATAATAGGCTGACACCTCAATCAAACATGTTATGCTAAATCATGTTAGAAAATTATTTCCAGCAAAGTGTAAAATCTTGCATGCCTTTTATGTGTTCTAAGTAAATTGCACAAAAGTAGTGTCTTAAAACAAAATGTACGGTAATAGTTTTACAAAGCACGTTGTTATTTTCAATTACATGTAATGACCGTAATAGACTGGAGCAAAACTAATCATTCTACTGGTGTTGAAGCGGCTTCTGAACATGTGGTACACAGGGAGAGGAGAGCAAGGATCCCTCATGTCAGTGTGTACTGTGAAAAAGGCTGGAGTCACATAAGCTGTGAAGACACAGTGTCAGCGAGTGCTCTGGTGCGCTAGCTGAAACCGCATGGACCAGGGCACATACCACTGAATGCCCGCTCTCCTTTCCCATGGGCAGAACACAACTCAGACAACACAGGGTGAGGGTAAAACAGTGTGGCAATAATTTATTGAACCACCAACAATAGCATATAGAAAAGTCCCAGATAAATACCCAAGATGATGCAAAATAGAGTGTCACCTTTCATCTGACTCACTAGGGATAGTGCTGCTTCCAGCCCTGGCTACCCCGACCAGTGGCACCCCGCTTTTGATGGGCCCCCACAGAGAGGAGGTAACGACAAGCTTAGGAAGTTAACTGATAGGAAAGCCACTAAATTGGCCCAATTCATTCTGGCAGCGGGAAAATCCTTAATACCAACATTTTGGAACTCTAAAACAGTACCCACCACCCATCAGTTATACTCCAAAATTGAACAACTGTACCACACGGAGGAACTAGCTGCGAGAATTAATCATACCACGGCTACTTTTCATAACACTTGGAAGCCTTGGACCCAACTCAGGACACAGCCCACATTCTACGCCACATTAACGCCATAAATAAGTATATTTCCCAAGGTGCCACCGAACCTGTACCTCCCCTCCCTACACCTCTTCCCCTTCCACTCCTATTCTCCCTCTTTACCCTCTTCTTTTTACTTTTCTTGTTATATGTTAAAGTTACTCTGTCAAATCAATGATTAGAGACAAAACTCATGTAATAACAATAATGATATGTAAGCTCTTTATTATTAGACATGTGGAGTGTACTATACTAACAAGACATATGAATGTTTACATCTGTTATATTCACATACATCTAAAGCTGTCTGTTACCTTTAAAAATTTCAGTAAAAAGAAAATTGAAAGAAAGAAAGGAAGTTAATTGAGAGCAGTGAGGTATTTGGCCAGGTGACCTGATTGTCACAACTTGGATTCTTCAAGATGTTTCTGGGGGTTCAGTGATGGTCAATGAAGCAGATCTGTGCTCTTCTAGCTGGTGCTGTGGTCTCCTAAACTGACATCCTGTAGACTCCCCTGGAAAACATTTCCTTATATACACACGTGGTAAAAATTGTACCCCTCGTTTAATGACAGAAAAGCCGACAGTGGTCACAGAAATAACTTAAATCTGACAAAAGTAATAATAAATAAAAGATCTATGAAAATGAACAAATTAAAGTCAGACTTTGCTTTTCAACCATGCTTCCACAGAATTTAAAAGAAAAATAAAACTCATGAAATAGGCCTGGGACAGAAATGATGGTACCCCTGAAACTAATATGATAAAAGCGACATGTTAAATCAAGGTGTGTCCATTAATTAGCATCACAGGTGTCTACAATCTTAGAGTCATTGAGTGGGCCTGTATATAGGGCTACATATACTCACTGTGCTGTTTGGTGATATGGTGTGTATCACACTCAACATGGACCAGAGGAAGCGAAGAAAAGAGATGTCTCAGGAGATTAGAAAGAAAATTATAGACAAAGATGTTAAAGGTAAAAGTTATAAGACCATCTCCAAGCAGCTTGATGTTACTGTGACTACGGTTGTACATATTATTCAGAAATTTAGGATCCATGGGTCTGTAACCAACCTCCCTGGACATGGCCGCAGGAGGAAAATTGATGAGAGATCAAAGAGACGGATAATATGAAAGGTAACAAAAGAGCCCAGAAAACCTTCTAAACAAATTGAAGGTGAACTTCAAGCTCAAGGAACATCAGTGTCAGATCGCACCATACGTCGTTGTATGAACCAAAGTGGACTTCATGGGAGATGACCAAGGAGGACACCATTGTGGAAAAAAAAAAGCCAGACTGGAATTTGCCAAACTACATGTTGTCAAGCCACAAAGCTTCTGGGAGAGTGTACTATGGACAGCTGAGACAAAAATGGAACTTTTTGGCAAGGCACATCATCTCTATGTTCACAGATGCAAAAATGAAGCATAATCAAGAAAGGAACACTGTCCCTACTGTGAAACGGTGTCTAGAATCTGTGCAGGGTACAATGAAATCTCAAGACTATCAAAGGATTCTAGAGAGAAATGTGCTGCTCAGTGTCAGAAAGCTTGGTCTCAGTTGCAAGCCATGGGTCTTGCAACAGGATAATGACCCAAAACACAGCTGAAAACACCCAAGAATGGCTAAGAGGAAAGCAGACTATTCTGAAGTGGCCTTCTAAGAGCCCTGAATCCTATTAAGCATCTTTGGAAAGAGCTGAAACATGCCGTCTGGAAAAGGCAAATTTTAAACACGAGACAACTTGGAGCAGTTTGCTCTTAATGAGTGGGCCAAAATATCTGTCGAGAGGTGCAGAAGTCTCATTGACACTTACAGGAATCGTTTGATTGCAGTGATTGCCTCAAAAGGTTGTGCAACAAAATATTAAGTTAAGGGTACCATCATTTTTTTCCAAGCCTATTTAATGAGTTTTATTTTTTTTTTTATTCTGTGGAAGCATGGTTGAAAATCAAAGTCTGACTTTCATTTGTTCATTTTCATTGATTTTTCGTTTATTATTACTTTTGTCAGATTCAAGTTATTTCTGTGACCATTGTGAGTTTTTCTGTCATTAAACGAGGGGTACCAACAATTTTGACCACGTGTGTATTTCACAACTGTCCTTCAATCCAGCATCCAGAGGTCAAGAGAAGATGTGAATGAGGTTAACTCACATTGTTTGATTGTTTATAGTTTACCTTTCAATGTTTGCAAGTAAACAGACTGCATGGCTCTGTACAATATGTAATCAACATATCAGCAAACATCATTGTTCAGTGACCCTGCATCCCTGTTTGGTAAAGATAACTGTACAATAAACTATAGGAGTTAATATGGGAAGTAAATAACCATTCGTCCATTTGCAAATATCAATTCAGCCTAAAAGAAGAGTCAGTACTTTAGACAACAGTTTCTGGACCTAGTGAATTTACGTCTGGCATAATTAAGAAGAAATCCTGTTGTCACATGAGCGTATGCAAAATCGCCCGGATTCTCATACAGGAGAGTTGACCTAGTTCTCTCCTCTTGGTAATCCATGTGTAATGTGAGTGCAATACAAGTATCCAATTTTTACTAGCATGTAATAGATAGATGATAGAAAAATGTTAGATAATAAATAGATATCTTTCAGATATATAATTTCACAAGCCTCCTACATATAATAAACTTCCCTTTAGTGCCTTTCATATGGTATGTTTATCCTTGTTTAACTTATCAATAAATAAATAATAATAAAAAAAGACGTGCCTCCCTATTTTTGATAACCAGCAAAGGTAAAGCACAGAGCTGTGAGCTGATGTTATCAGGCTGGGGACATTCATGGTTATTGGGCCCTTCCCAGCCTAAAATTACCAACCCTCAGCCACCCCAGAAGTGGCTCATCACATTAGATGCCCCAATTCTGGCACTTCGCCTGGACATGTTTCGATTTTTTTTGCTCAGTCTGATTAGAGCTGAGTAAAAATATGAAGATCCGACCTGCATAATCGGAGAACATTGGTACTAGTGTAATCCGACCTTTTATTGTATTGCACTCGTCCGATTCATAAGCTCGTGTGAATGAGCCCTAAGACACATTTTAGGAGCTAATATCCACCTATTAGCTTCAAGACACTGAAAATTAGACTATTTGTGTGTCTTTAAGCAAGTATGAAATGAGATGCTGATCAGTATGTACTGTAAATATATTTAATTTAGTGGGAACCTATCAGCAGGTTTTAACACCCTGTGCTAACATCATCTATGTAGAGCATCTGAAATGTTGATGACGTTCATACTTTTACATAAAAAATTTGTGCCTCCGTTTTCTACATATCATTGGCAAATGTTTATGCAAATGAGCTGGAAAATACTGATGCTTGGCCTGCACTTACAGCTCTCCAAGCTTCTCTGGCCCCTTTTTCCTTCTCCTTCTGTAACCTTCTTCCCAGCTTGAGATCTCACATAGGCACCATCATTCCTGTAGGCGGCGCATATGAAAAAGATCCTGGTGATGTTGCGACAGCCAGACTATTGATCTGCACAGGCACCATGCCAAGGAATGATGGCATCTGCATGAGATTTTGAGAAGAATGACCTGTCACAGACAGAAGGCCAGTGCCGGGAGGAGAGAGAGGCCAGAGATCTATAAGTGCAGGCCAAGCCCTTGCACTTGCAAGATCATTTGCATAACATTTGCCAATGAATTTCTAGAAAACAGACACATGGATGTTTAATATAGAGGTGTTGACGTCATCAACATTTCAGATGCTTTGCATTGATGGCATTAGTTTAAGGTCTAAAAACCTGCGAACAGGTTCTCTTTATGATAAAATAAATATGGCAGCACTCTGTAGCGCCAAAACTTGCAAACAGGAAATATGGAAATTGAATTGCATTACTGCACTAGAAATATGAAGAATTGAGAAAGTTTAGCGCATAAATTGGCCAATTCATGTGTACCTCTTTATGACCAGTCTCCGGATTTCCATTCATTGCTTGCAGTTTATTTTGAATTTACTCGATGATACATTATAGTGTTTATCTTCCTATCATGCGGATGGAAAGGTCTGCTTGTCTGAACATGTCCTAACTCTATCACACGCTCTGTCATGTAGTCAGCCATACACATCCTCCTATGTTCTTCTGATGCTTCAACTATTTTTACACAACCAAGGATGTGAGAAAAAAGATGAGTGTTGCCTCTTATCAGGTAGATGCTTTAGTTAGGGTAAGATGTCATTTTTTTATTCCTACGTTGTGAAATCTCCACGGCACAGCTTGGTGTGACAGCTATTGGGCATCATCATTAACAGATGGGGTACAGTGATCCCTGGACAGCTGCATGTATGATATGTGTGACCATCATGGTATGATGTAATCACTGCCAATAATGAGACCCTAGTAGTGACCTGCACTCTAGTAAATGAGCAGCTGTGAATATATTGCAATTCACGAAATGGCGTGAGCTGTATGCAACCCAATTGGTAAGATGTACGCATTAGCCTTCAACGGACGTAAATGATCTGTGTAGTTTAACCCATGTTTTTGTCTGCTGGCTCAGATGTATGTGCTTGCGTGGAAATAGAAGGAGGCAATTAAGGGATAGTAGTGGAGAAAGCACTGGTTGTGTCATCTGTTTTTGGAATATATTCCATGCCTGAAAACTTGGCAGTGACAACTAATCTAAAGCCTTCAACTAACTGAGGTTTAAAACTATGTTATTAGTGAAAACAACATTAGATGTGACTGCTGCTAAAAGACAATATGTCCAAATATAGGTAAACGAGATCATATTCGCAGTCATAAACATTTTATTCTTATCCTACTTTTGTGAAGATTTAAACAAAACAATAGTCACAGGTTAGAGACAGATTGATCCCTTCCTGCACAAGGTCATGAGTTAATATCCTAAGAAAGGGTCTGCAAATGTGGAGGAGGGTCATGAGCTGAGCCCACTCCACACACGGTAGTATGTGCGGCCGGAGCGTTGGTGACTGTTAGCCATTTAGATGCTGGTGTCAATTTCTGACGGCAGCACTTAGATGAGACATTGCTGGGTCGTTCATGTGCCATCTCCCCATAATATGATAGCGGGGTACCATTGTTTTTATTAAGGCCACCATGGCTGCCATCTTGGTATTCATGTGAAGCTCAGACACAGGTTGAACACCTTGATTTTTTCTGTATACTGCAATGATGTGGTATTACAGCATAGTACAAGCAATCAACTGATCGCATGTTCAAATCCCGTAAGTGGACTAAAAAAATCATGTAGCTAAAAAAGTTTTTAAAAATATACGAAAAAATAAAAATAATCTAGAAATAAAAATCACCCCTCATTACCTTGTTAAAAAGAAACCTTATTTTGTTATTTCCGCGTCTGTCAAAGTCTTTTCTATCAAAATATACAATTATTTAACCTATAAAAAAAAATTTAAACACCAAAATTGGAGGGTGTATTTTTTTACCATATTTCCTTCCTAAAAATGCAATAAATAGCAAACAAAACATCGTATGTTCTCCAAATTGCTATTAATAAAAATGGCAGCTCTCTATACAAAAAGCAAGCACTCCATCCCCTCAGCAAAAACATAAAAATATTACATGGCAACACAAAGTAAAAACTTTTTTTTTACAAAATTCTGAAGTACTTTTACGATGCAAGTTTGGTATCATTGTAATTGCGTTAATCTGTTCATGACTCCAGGTCATTTATTCCACACAACAAATGGTGTAAAAATGAAACGCAAAAATAATGACGGAATTGTTTTTTGTCACCATTTCATCCCACTTGCCATTTTTTAGTACATCACATTCCATAATGAATGCTGGTCTTCAACACTTGTCCTGCAAAAAACAAGCCCTCATACCTCTACAACAGGGGTGGGGAACCTCAGACCCCAGGGCCATTTACAGCCCTCGACCTTTTATCAGGCCCCCAGGCAGATTCTCAGGGACCTTATTCTTGGGCAGGGAGCTGTATTTTGATTGTCACCAGCTCCCTAATTTCTTCTTGCTCTGTTAGCACACACACGCAGTGTTCACTACTGAACACCGAAGGGCATGCAATGAAAGATTACGTCCTGACACCAGTGCCAGAGTCAGGATGTACTTTGTGGGCAGAGTTTGTATGGCCCCCGAAGGATGGTATAAATATCCCAATGGCCCTTTGCAGAAAAAAGATACCCCACCCCTGCTCTACAATGATGGAAAAATAAAACGTTATAGCTCTTGGAAGAAGGTGAGAAAAAAGCAAAAGC
This sequence comes from Ranitomeya variabilis, assembly GCF_051348905.1. NCBI lineage: Eukaryota > Metazoa > Chordata > Amphibia > Anura > Dendrobatidae > Ranitomeya > Ranitomeya variabilis. The sequence continues at coordinate 327,544,080 of NC_135236.1, forward strand.
TTAAAAACAGAAAAATCCTAGGTCATTAAAGAGTTAAATTGAGTTACTTAATCACTTTTTAGAATATTGGCCCAGATTCATGAAGGCCAGCGATTTTCCATCCGGTCCACGTGAGGGACCATGGTTGAGTCAGACACTCCTGATTGATGAAGAGATGCACGCCTTCAGGGACTGAAGTAAAACTTCTGGCATATGGTACGCCACAGCTCGTCATAAATTAGACAAGCAGTGGAATCATGCCTCAGCTCTGGCCATTTCAACAGCGCTGGGAGAAACTGGTGTGAAAATATCAAAAGTTCCAAAATTTGGTTGCAATTCTGAGTTGTGACAAAATTTGTGGTTTTTTTTAAAGATTTTACGTCACTTTATTGGTATAAAAACTTTGATGAATCGGGGGCTATTATTTTGTGCCTAGGATTCTTGACAGTCTCCTGTTTAGCAGAACACGGCAACTTTTTCTCGATTTGCCTGTTCTTGAGTCTTTGAAAGGGCTTGTTCATATTAGGTCATGGGAGTATGCTAGACACATACATCAGGAGCAGAGGCCAAAAGAGTGTATTGTGACGATGTGAATTAATTTGGTCACGGAGGTCCTGGACATAAAGAGATAAGTTTCTTGTGTATTATCAGCCTTGAAAGCCTTGATATATGAAGTTTTCTTCTTGGACTTTCAAGCACAAACTCTATCCATTTTCTTTTGTGATTGTTCTGACATTGCAACCCTACCTAAAGTTAGTAGGATTACAATTTTGATAGCTTAGTATTAAATTGAAGCATTTATTTAGGCTCTAAACAGATTACATATAATAATTTATATAAAGAACCTACACCATTCTAAGTTTTCGTTCCTGTACTCTAATAGTGGACAAACAGGAAATGTATTTATCAGTTGGTCGTTGCGGGAAGTTTCTAGCGTGTATATAACCAATTATTAAATCTTTTTGTCACATATCCAAGTGGAGCAACTTTGTGAAATTCACATTAATGATTAATCTTTCTTGGATTTTCCACGGAAGGAGGAAGTGTGATAAGGACATCTTCACTCCCTTATGGAACAATGACCAGATTTTAACATTCAGCAAGTTTTATTTTACAACAACTGCTTACATTTCTGAAAATATAACTTATAAGTGTAATTGTGCTTGTATTCAGTGTAGAAAGTACTTTTTAGAAGAAAACGAAATATAATTCTTTTTTTCGTAAGCTATGTGATCTTTATGTAAATATATGTTTTATAAGGGCTCATTTGCACTTGCGAGAAACACGTCCGTGTCTCGCATGTGGAAACCAAGCTCTGGCGCCAGCACTTTGGAGCGGAGCGTGCAGCTCCATGTGTTCCTATGCGGCCGCACGCTCCGCTCTGGAGTGACGGCGCCACAGCTTGGTTTCCACATGCGAGACACGGACGTGTTTCTCGCAAGTGGAAATGAGCCCTAACTCAGTGGCTTCCAATAAATACACCTATAGGAAGAAAAATTAGAAATGCTTGGCCTGCAGAATAGAAAATTGTTGTGTTTGTCCCAAAGTTCAGACCTGATTAACATTAAATTGAATTTGTCTCTATGCGCCTGTTTACAAGTTCTAGAGTTCCATGTGACAAAGCCTAAGTTAAAGGGCTTGACAGGTTTTCTTTCTTTTTATAAATATATATATTTTGAGCTAAAAATCATTTTTGTATATGGGTTTCATTACAAATCTGATACTGTTTTGCTTTTACAGACTTTTTGTTACCTTGCATGTTCAACTTTATTGTACTCTGTGGTCATAAAGCAGCTGAGAGGAGCTGAGAAGAAGACAGATCAAAAAGAGTTACAAACTTTCCCATTAGACTGTCAGAAGCTCACTGACAAATTCTCAGGTAGAGTTTGGCCTTTTTCTGCTGTTGGTGCAGCTCTGCTCATAAACTGTGCAGCATTGACCAGCACTTCTATCCATTTGGTCGCTACCGGTGGAGGGTCATATGACCAGACCAGTCCATCAACCTCCTCCAATAGAAAAATAGCTTTCCCTTGTCAGGAGTTTTACAACTGGAGGATGCTGATGGTCTGGTATGGTCACATGCTTCTCGATCAATAGCCATTTTGGGGTTCATAAGTGCTGGGCAGTTTGTGAGGAATGCTGTAACCACCACATTGTCTGCCCTTATGAACTATAATCGCCACACTGTTCCACTCTTATGATCTCTAATTGTCATATTGTCTGCCCTTATGGCCTATATGCTGTGCCTCTCCACCCTGTTCCTGCCTCTCTCAACTATTTATCCTCATGCTGTCCCCATCTCCACACTGTACCCCCGTGCTGCCCCTTCTACTTAGGCTACTTTCACACTAGCGTCGTGCACTGCACGTCGCAATGCGTCGTTGTGGATAAAAAACGCATCCTGCAAAGTTGTCTGCAGGATGCGTTTTTTCTCCGTAGACTTTTATTAGCGACGCAGTGCCACACGTCACAACCGTCGTGCGACGGATGCGCCGTGTTTTGGCGCACCGCCAGACAAAAAAAGTTACATGTAACGTTTTTTTGTGCGTTGAGACCTCCATTTTCGACCGCGCATGCGCGGCCGAAACTCCGCCCCCTCCTCCCCGGACCTTACAATGAAGCAGCGGAAGCGTCTTAAGACTCCTTCCGCTGCCAACGTCGGGCATTTTTTGCACTGTATGCGTCGGTACGTCGGGCCGACGCAGTGCGACGGCCCCGTGCCGACGCTAGTGTGAAAGCAGCCTTACTGTGTCCCCTCTTCACACTGAGACCTCATACTGTCACACAATGTTGTCTCCAATCAATTTTGTGCCCTCTTCAAATTGTGCTCTCACACTGTCCCCCCATGATACTTCCTCTATACTGTTCCCCTCTTTACACTATCTCTCCCTCTGTGTGCTGTATTCCTCCAGTTTATAGAAACAGTAACTTTATTCTTCAACTCCAATATCGAGCGCCTACTTTCACTGCCATCTTTGCGGTGCTGCAGTTTCATTCTGGCAGTGTGATGAGGTGACCAAAGCATGCCTCAGTACATTGGGGCAGGGAACTGCTCTTCAGCCTCTACAGTGCCAGCCTGCTCATAATTCAATTGCATTTATGTCATTGAAATGCAAATCTAGTTGCATCTAGGAAGAAGGGTACCTGGGCAGCGTCCTGGGCTCTACGAGTTCGCCAAAGCTGCTGCGCTTTTACCAACTGGGGAAAACTAGCCAAATTTCATCCCTACGCTTACAGAAAGATATATCTTTGGACTGTAATATTGAGTCAGTGAGATTAGTAGTCAACCTGGGTTATGTTATACCAGTTTAAGTTTTATTTATGCCTTCTTGATTGTTATAGAGTAATTTAGTTAAAGCTAGTCCTTCCAGTAATTGGCACTTTTGTGTGAATTGCCTAACTTGGAACTTTAAATGTAGCGAGCCAAGCGAACCAGGCTGTATTATTTATGCGCATTGTAACTATTATATTCCTGGAAATGAATATAAATGTATCTGACAAATGCACTGTGTTTTAATGTACGGTATGTTGTGTGAGTTGGGTAAGCAGGCTGGTTGAGGTCACAGGTCACCTATACATGATCTGAAAACATTGTCCCATGCAAGATCCATTCTATGAATGTCCAGAGTGCAAAATGAGGGAGAAACTGCACCTTGTGTTCAGAAGAAGCAGACAGTAGTTAGATGAAGAGTGTTAGAGAGCATATCCAACCAGGATAAGTCTGTTGATTGGTCAATGTGAAGCCATGAAATCTGCTCAGGGCTCCAGCAAAAGTAGAGCCTGTTAAAAGACAAAGAAGTTACTGTGAACATTTTTTTTTATGACGCAAACAACAAATAGGACAAAATAACTGAAAACTTCAGTGTGCATAACTATTCACCATCCCTAAAGTCACTACTTTGTAGAGCCTCCTTTTGCAGCAATTACATCTGCAAGTCGCTTTGGAGAAGTCTCTATAATCTTTCCACATTTTCAATGTGATTTTTGCTCATTCCTCAATGGAAAACTGCTCCAGTTCCGTCAAGTTAGATGGTTTCTTCTGGAGAACAGCAATCTTCAAATCTGACCACAGCTTCTCTTATTGTCTGGGCTTTGACTACGGGTCACTCCAAAACATTAGCATGTTTCCTCAAGCAAAGACTGGAGTATCTGTCCTTTCGCCCATAATAAACAGTACACTCCATAGAGGTGTCCTTTATGGAAGAGTGGGCAGAATAAAGCCTTTACTTAAACACAAAAATTGGAAGGCTCATTTTAAGCACTTGAGTGTTACTAGCGCAGTATGTTTGGATCATTGTCTTGTTGGAAGTTGAACCTTCGTCCCAGTCTGAAATCACTGACAGACTGAAGCAGGGTTTGCTCAAGAATATCTCTGTATTTCGCACCATCCATTTTCCCCTCGACTCGGGCCATTTTCCCTGTCCCTGCTGCCGGAAAACATCCCCACAGCTGCTGCCACCATATTTCACTGTGGAGATGGCGTTCTTGGGAGATAAGCTGTGTTGGTTTTGAGCAAGACACAGTGTTTACCTGACCACATCTTCCTCCATACATTTGGGGAGTCTCCCACATGTCTTTTGGCATACTTAAAATGAGCCTTCCAATTTTTGTGTGTAAGTAAAGGCTTTATTCTGCCCACTCTTCCATAAAGGACACCTCTATGGAGTGTACGGTTTATTATGGGCGAAAGGACAGATACTCCAGTCTTTGCTTGGGAACTCTGCAGTTCCTTCAGTGTTACCTTTGGTGTCTATGCTGCCTGTGTGATTAATATCCTCCATACCCGGGCAGAGAGTTTTAGTGGGTGGCCCTCCCCTGGCAGGTTTTTTGTTGTACCTTGTTCTTTCCATTTGATGATAATGGATTTAATGGTGCTCCAGGGGATCATCAGAGTTTGGGATATTTTTTATAACGCAACATTGACATGTAGTTCTCAACAACTTTGTCCCTGACTTGTTTGGAGATCTCCTTGGTATTCATGGTGTTGTTTGGTTAGTGATGCTTCTTTCTTAATGGTGTTGCAGCCTCTATGGCCTTTCAGAAAGGGTTTGTATATACAGACAGACCGTGTGACACATAGATTGCACACAGGGGGATTTTCTTTCACTGAGCATGTGACTTATGAAGGTAATACTTCTTGCACTAGAAATTTTTAGGGGCTTCATCACAAAAAAAGTGGTGAATACATATACTCATGCCAATTTATAGTTATTTAATCCCATAAATTGAATGTATGCCTATATTTTTCTCACTTCATCAATTTAGTCTTGTGCTGATGCACCACACACAAATCAGATTATAAAAATATTTAAACACAGGTCCATGTCCAGAGCCTCTCACCTAGCCAAATCAGTTCTCATGCTTCGCACTGACGAGGGCCAACAGCCCGAAACACCGTGTCTGCGAATTGAGATACTGATTTGGCTTTTATCCTAAGTCATATTGCACGACTCGTTAAAGGGTTGATTGTGACTTGTAGGATCGCTACTTCCAATAGGTGGCGCTGTAGAGTTTAAGTCCTCTTTTTCTCAGAAGAGGCAATTTGCATATTTAAATTCCTAGAGGAGCATTGTACGGCAAATAAGCCTCCTTACCTTGACAAGCCAGAGATGGTATGTCACTCTCCATAAGGAGAAACGATACCCCTTAGACCCCATGTCCAGAGCCTCTCACCTAGCCAAATCAGTTCTCATGCTTCGCACTGACGAGGGCCAACAGCCCGAAACACCGTGTCTGCGAATTGAGATACTGATTTGGCTTTTATCCTAAGTCATATTGCACGACTCGTTAAAGGGTTGATTGTGACTTGTAGGATCGCTACTTCCAATAGGTGGCGCTGTAGAGTTTAAGTCCTCTTTTTCTCAGAAGAGGCAATTTGCATATTTAAATTCCTAGAGGAGCATTGTACGGCAAATAAGCCTCCTTACCTTGACAAGCCAGAGATGGTATGTCACTCTCCATAAGGAGAAACGATACCCCTTAGACCCCATGTCCAGAGCCTCTCACCTAGCCAAATCAGTTCTCATGCTTCGCACTGACGAGGGCCAACAGCCCGAAACACCGTGTCTGCGAATTGAGATACTGATTTGGCTTTTATCCTAAGTCATATTGCACGACTCGTTAAAGGGTTGATTGTGACTTGTAGGATCGCTACTTCCAATAGGTGGCGCTGTAGAGTTTAAGTCCTCTTTTTCTCAGAAGAGGCAATTTGCATATTTAAATTCCTAGAGGAGCATTGTACGGCAAATAAGCCTCCTTACCTTGACAAGCCAGAGATGGTATGTCACTCTCCATAAGGAGAAACGATACCCCTTAGACCCCATGTCCAGAGCCTCTCACCTAGCCAAATCAGTTCTCATGCTTCGCACTGACGAGGGCCAACAGCCCGAAACACCGTGTCTGCGAATTGAGATACTGATTTGGCTTTTATCCTAAGTCATATTGCACGACTCGTTAAAGGGTTGATTGTGACTTGTAGGATCGCTACTTCCAATAGGTGGCGCTGTAGAGTTTAAGTCCTCTTTTTCTCAGAAGAGGCAATTTGCATATTTAAATTCCTAGAGGAGCATTGTACGGCAAATAAGCCTCCTTACCTTGACAAGCCAGAGATGGTATGTCACTCTCCATAAGGAGAAACGATACCCCTTAGACCCCATGTCCAGAGCCTCTCACCTAGCCAAATCAGTTCTCATGCTTCGCACTGACGAGGGCCAACAGCCCGAAACACCGTGTCTGCGAATTGAGATACTGATTTGGCTTTTATCCTAAGTCATATTGCACGACTCGTTAAAGGGTTGATTGTGACTTGTAGGATCGCTACTTCCAATAGGTGGCGCTGTAGAGTTTAAGTCCTCTTTTTCTCAGAAGAGGCAATTTGCATATTTAAATTCCTAGAGGAGCATTGTACGGCAAATAAGCCTCCTTACCTTGACAAGCCAGAGATGGTATGTCACTCTCCATAAGGAGAAACGATACCCCTTAGACCCCATGTCCAGAGCCTCTCACCTAGCCAAATCAGTTCTCATGCTTCGCACTGACGAGGGCCAACAGCCCGAAACACCGTGTCTGCGAATTGAGATACTGATTTGGCTTTTATCCTAAGTCATATTGCACGACTCGTTAAAGGGTTGATTGTGACTTGTAGGATCGCTACTTCCAATAGGTGGCGCTGTAGAGTTTAAGTCCTCTTTTTCTCAGAAGAGGCAATTTGCATATTTAAATTCCTAGAGGAGCATTGTACGGCAAATAAGCCTCCTTACCTTGACAAGCCAGAGATGGTATGTCACTCTCCATAAGGAGAAACGATACCCCTTAGACCCCATGTCCAGAGCCTCTCACCTAGCCAAATCAGTTCTCATGCTTCGCACTGACGAGGGCCAACAGCCCGAAACACCGTGTCTGCGAATTGAGATACTGATTTGGCTTTTATCCTAAGTCATATTGCACGACTCGTTAAAGGGTTGATTGTGACTTGTAGGATCGCTACTTCCAATAGGTGGCGCTGTAGAGTTTAAGTCCTCTTTTTCTCAGAAGAGGCAATTTGCATATTTAAATTCCTAGAGGAGCATTGTACGGCAAATAAGCCTCCTTACCTTGACAAGCCAGAGATGGTATGTCACTCTCCATAAGGAGAAACGATACCCCTTAGACCCCATGTCCAGAGCCTCTCACCTAGCCAAATCAGTTCTCATGCTTCGCACTGACGAGGGCCAACAGCCCGAAACACCGTGTCTGCGAATTGAGATACTGATTTGGCTTTTATCCTAAGTCATATTGCACGACTCGTTAAAGGGTTGATTGTGACTTGTAGGATCGCTACTTCCAATAGGTGGCGCTGTAGAGTTTAAGTCCTCTTTTTCTCAGAAGAGGCAATTTGCATATTTAAATTCCTAGAGGAGCATTGTACGGCAAATAAGCCTCCTTACCTTGACAAGCCAGAGATGGTATGTCACTCTCCATAAGGAGAAACGATACCCCTTAGACCCCATGTCCAGAGCCTCTCACCTAGCCAAATCAGTTCTCATGCTTCGCACTGACGAGGGCCAACAGCCCGAAACACCGTGTCTGCGAATTGAGATACTGATTTGGCTTTTATCCTAAGTCATATTGCACGACTCGTTAAAGGGTTGATTGTGACTTGTAGGATCGCTACTTCCAATAGGTGGCGCTGTAGAGTTTAAGTCCTCTTTTTCTCAGAAGAGGCAATTTGCATATTTAAATTCCTAGAGGAGCATTGTACGGCAAATAAGCCTCCTTACCTTGACAAGCCAGAGATGGTATGTCACTCTCCATAAGGAGAAACGATACCCCTTAGACCCCATGTCCAGAGCCTCTCACCTAGCCAAATCAGTTCTCATGCTTCGCACTGACGAGGGCCAACAGCCCGAAACACCGTGTCTGCGAATTGAGATACTGATTTGGCTTTTATCCTAAGTCATATTGCACGACTCGTTAAAGGGTTGATTGTGACTTGTAGGATCGCTACTTCCAATAGGTGGCGCTGTAGAGTTTAAGTCCTCTTTTTCTCAGAAGAGGCAATTTGCATATTTAAATTCCTAGAGGAGCATTGTACGGCAAATAAGCCTCCTTACCTTGACAAGCCAGAGATGGTATGTCACTCTCCATAAGGAGAAACGATACCCCTTAGACCCCATGTCCAGAGCCTCTCACCTAGCCAAATCAGTTCTCATGCTTCGCACTGACGAGGGCCAACAGCCCGAAACACCGTGTCTGCGAATTGAGATACTGATTTGGCTTTTATCCTAAGTCATATTGCACGACTCGTTAAAGGGTTGATTGTGACTTGTAGGATCGCTACTTCCAATAGGTGGCGCTGTAGAGTTTAAGTCCTCTTTTTCTCAGAAGAGGCAATTTGCATATTTAAATTCCTAGAGGAGCATTGTACGGCAAATAAGCCTCCTTACCTTGACAAGCCAGAGATGGTATGTCACTCTCCATAAGGAGAAACGATACCCCTTAGACCCCATGTCCAGAGCCTCTCACCTAGCCAAATCAGTTCTCATGCTTCGCACTGACGAGGGCCAACAGCCCGAAACACCGTGTCTGCGAATTGAGATACTGATTTGGCTTTTATCCTAAGTCATATTGCACGACTCGTTAAAGGGTTGATTGTGACTTGTAGGATCGCTACTTCCAATAGGTGGCGCTGTAGAGTTTAAGTCCTCTTTTTCTCAGAAGAGGCAATTTGCATATTTAAATTCCTAGAGGAGCATTGTACGGCAAATAAGCCTCCTTACCTTGACAAGCCAGAGATGGTATGTCACTCTCCATAAGGAGAAACGATACCCCTTAGACCCCATGTCCAGAGCCTCTCACCTAGCCAAATCAGTTCTCATGCTTCGCACTGACGAGGGCCAACAGCCCGAAACACCGTGTCTGCGAATTGAGATACTGATTTGGCTTTTATCCTAAGTCATATTGCACGACTCGTTAAAGGGTTGATTGTGACTTGTAGGATCGCTACTTCCAATAGGTGGCGCTGTAGAGTTTAAGTCCTCTTTTTCTCAGAAGAGGCAATTTGCATATTTAAATTCCTAGAGGAGCATTGTACGGCAAATAAGCCTCCTTACCTTGACAAGCCAGAGATGGTATGTCACTCTCCATAAGGAGAAACGATACCCCTTAGACCCCATGTCCAGAGCCTCTCACCTAGCCAAATCAGTTCTCATGCTTCGCACTGACGAGGGCCAACAGCCCGAAACACCGTGTCTGCGAATTGAGATACTGATTTGGCTTTTATCCTAAGTCATATTGCACGACTCGTTAAAGGGTTGATTGTGACTTGTAGGATCGCTACTTCCAATAGGTGGCGCTGTAGAGTTTAAGTCCTCTTTTTCTCAGAAGAGGCAATTTGCATATTTAAATTCCTAGAGGAGCATTGTACGGCAAATAAGCCTCCTTACCTTGACAAGCCAGAGATGGTATGTCACTCTCCATAAGGAGAAACGATACCCCTTAGACCCCATGTCCAGAGCCTCTCACCTAGCCAAATCAGTTCTCATGCTTCGCACTGACGAGGGCCAACAGCCCGAAACACCGTGTCTGCGAATTGAGATACTGATTTGGCTTTTATCCTAAGTCATATTGCACGACTCGTTAAAGGGTTGATTGTGACTTGTAGGATCGCTACTTCCAATAGGTGGCGCTGTAGAGTTTAAGTCCTCTTTTTCTCAGAAGAGGCAATTTGCATATTTAAATTCCTAGAGGAGCATTGTACGGCAAATAAGCCTCCTTACCTTGACAAGCCAGAGATGGTATGTCACTCTCCATAAGGAGAAACGATACCCCTTAGACCCCATGTCCAGAGCCTCTCACCTAGCCAAATCAGTTCTCATGCTTCGCACTGACGAGGGCCAACAGCCCGAAACACCGTGTCTGCGAATTGAGATACTGATTTGGCTTTTATCCTAAGTCATATTGCACGACTCGTTAAAGGGTTGATTGTGACTTGTAGGATCGCTACTTCCAATAGGTGGCGCTGTAGAGTTTAAGTCCTCTTTTTCTCAGAAGAGGCAATTTGCATATTTAAATTCCTAGAGGAGCATTGTACGGCAAATAAGCCTCCTTACCTTGACAAGCCAGAGATGGTATGTCACTCTCCATAAGGAGAAACGATACCCCTTAGACCCCATGTCCAGAGCCTCTCACCTAGCCAAATCAGTTCTCATGCTTCGCACTGACGAGGGCCAACAGCCCGAAACACCGTGTCTGCGAATTGAGATACTGATTTGGCTTTTATCCTAAGTCATATTGCACGACTCGTTAAAGGGTTGATTGTGACTTGTAGGATCGCTACTTCCAATAGGTGGCGCTGTAGAGTTTAAGTCCTCTTTTTCTCAGAAGAGGCAATTTGCATATTTAAATTCCTAGAGGAGCATTGTACGGCAAATAAGCCTCCTTACCTTGACAAGCCAGAGATGGTATGTCACTCTCCATAAGGAGAAACGATACCCCTTAGACCCCATGTCCAGAGCCTCTCACCTAGCCAAATCAGTTCTCATGCTTCGCACTGACGAGGGCCAACAGCCCGAAACACCGTGTCTGCGAATTGAGATACTGATTTGGCTTTTATCCTAAGTCATATTGCACGACTCGTTAAAGGGTTGATTGTGACTTGTAGGATCGCTACTTCCAATAGGTGGCGCTGTAGAGTTTAAGTCCTCTTTTTCTCAGAAGAGGCAATTTGCATATTTAAATTCCTAGAGGAGCATTGTACGGCAAATAAGCCTCCTTACCTTGACAAGCCAGAGATGGTATGTCACTCTCCATAAGGAGAAACGATACCCCTTAGACCCCATGTCCAGAGCCTCTCACCTAGCCAAATCAGTTCTCATGCTTCGCACTGACGAGGGCCAACAGCCCGAAACACCGTGTCTGCGAATTGAGATACTGATTTGGCTTTTATCCTAAGTCATATTGCACGACTCGTTAAAGGGTTGATTGTGACTTGTAGGATCGCTACTTCCAATAGGTGGCGCTGTAGAGTTTAAGTCCTCTTTTTCTCAGAAGAGGCAATTTGCATATTTAAATTCCTAGAGGAGCATTGTACGGCAAATAAGCCTCCTTACCTTGACAAGCCAGAGATGGTATGTCACTCTCCATAAGGAGAAACGATACCCCTTAGACCCCATGTCCAGAGCCTCTCACCTAGCCAAATCAGTTCTCATGCTTCGCACTGACGAGGGCCAACAGCCCGAAACACCGTGTCTGCGAATTGAGATACTGATTTGGCTTTTATCCTAAGTCATATTGCACGACTCGTTAAAGGGTTGATTGTGACTTGTAGGATCGCTACTTCCAATAGGTGGCGCTGTAGAGTTTAAGTCCTCTTTTTCTCAGAAGAGGCAATTTGCATATTTAAACACAGGTTGTAATGCAACAAAATTGGTAAAAAGCCAAGGGGGTGAATACTTTTATAAGCCACTGTAAGTTATTGCCCCTGAGCAGATACAGAGAATTATAGTATAGTTATAATATAGTTACCTGCAGTGACTGACAACACTAGACTTCCCTGAAGCTTCCAGTGGTAAGACATTGTGGCCTGGGACAAGACAGTAACTGTGGGATATAATACAGTATGATGCTTTAGCATGAGACAGTGATAATAGTTATGGCCTGTAACACAAAGTTCTTAGTTGACCTAAGACAGTGTGAAGGTCTGGTGCGTGTAAAGTTGTTCCGTTATGGCCTGAGACAGTCAAGAAATTGTAATCTTGACTGTGAGTCTTCCATGACCTGAGACAACAAGGTAGACTCTGGCTTGCACCAGGAGACCTGCTGTGAGTGTGTATGTCTCCCAAGTTATTTTGGGTCCTGCATCTGTGAATAAGCATTATTGGACGTGTGGTACACCAACATTGTTTTATTTCCAAGCATGGCTTTCTGCAAGGTGTTCATTAAAAACGAGGCAAAAAACAACGCTTTATTCTCATACCGCCAATCAAAAAGTGGAATAACACGCGATCAAAAAGACGGATATAAATAACCATGGTACCGCTGAAAACGTCATCTTGTCCCGCAAAAAACAAGCCGCCATTCACCATCATCAGCGAAAAAATAAAAAAATTATAGTCCTCAGAATAAAGCGATGCCAAAATAATTATTTTTTCTATAAAATAGCTTTTATCGTATAAAAGCGCCAAAATATAAAAAAATGATAGAAATGAGGTATCGCTGTAATCGTACTGACCCGAAGAATAAAACTGCTTTATCAAGTTCACCAAACGTGGGATGGTATGAACGCCTCCCCCAAAAGAAATTAATGAATAGCTGGTTTTTGGTCATTCTGCCTCACAAAAATCGGAATAAAAAGCGATCAAAAAATCTCCCGTGCCCGAACATGTTACCAATAAAAACGTCAACTCGTCCCGCAAAAAACAAGACCTCACATGACTCTGTGGACCAAAATATGGAAAAATTATAGCTCTCAAAATGTGGTAACGCAAAAAATATTTTTTGCAATAAAAAGCATCTTTCAGTGTGTGACGGCTGCCAATCATAAAAATCCGCTAAATAACCCGCTATAAAAGTAAATCAAACCCCCCTTCATCACCCGCTTAGGCTACGTTCACATTTGCGTTGTGCGCCGCAGCGTCGGCGACGCAACGCACAACGCAGGAACACCGCATGCACAACGCATGCACAACGCTGCGTTTTGCGATGCATGCGTCCTTTTTTTGCTTGATTTTGTACGCACAAAAAATGCAACTTGCTGCGTCCTCTGCGCCATGACGCGTGCGCCGCAGTGACGCATGCGTCGCAAAACGCAAGTGCAACGCATGTCCATGCGCCCCCATGTTAAATATAGGGGCGCATGACGCATGCGGCGCCCGACGCTGCGGCGCAGAACGCTAATATGAACGTAGCCTTAGTTAGGGAAAAATTAAAAAAAATTAAAAAATGTATTTATTTCCATTTTCCCATTAGGGCTAGGGTTAGGGCTAGGGTTAGGGCTAGGGTTAGGGTTAGGGCTAGGGTTAGGGCTAGGGTTAGGGCTAGGGCTAGGGTTAGGGCTAGGGCTAGGGTTAGGGCTACATTTAGGGTTGGGGCTAAAGTTAGGGTTAGGGTTGGGGCTAAAGTTAGGGTTAGGGTTTGGATTACCTTTACGGTTGGGAATAGGGTTGGGATTAGGGTTAGGGGTGTGTCTGGGTTAGAGGTGTGGTTAGGGTTACCATTGGGATTAGGGTTAGGGGTGTGTGTGGATTAGGGTTTCAGTTATAATTGGGGGGTTTCCACTGTTTAGGCACATCAGGGGCTCTCCAAACGTGACATGGCGTCCCATTTCAATTCCAGCCAATTCTGCGTTGAAAAAGTAAAACAGTGCTCCTTCCCTTCCAAGCTCTCCCGTGTGCCCAAACAGGGGTTTACCCCAACATATGGGGTATCAGCGTACTCGGAACACATTGGAGAACAACTTTTGGGGTCCAATTTCTCCTGTTACCCTTAGGAAAATACAAAACTGGGGCTAAAAAATAATTTTTGTGGAAAAAAAAATATTTTTTATTTGCATGGCTCTGCGTTATAAACTGTAGTGAAACACTAGGGGGTTCAAAGCTCTCACAACACATCTAGATGAGTTCCTTAGGGGGTCTACTTTCCAAAATGGTGTCACTTGTGGGGGGTTTCTACTGTTTAGGTACATTAGGGGCTCTGCAAACGCAATGTGACGCCTGCAGACCATTCCATCTAAGTCTCCATTCCAAATGGCGCTCCTTCCCTTCCGAGCCCTCCCATGCGCCCAAACGGTGGTTCCCCCCCACATATGGGGTATCAGCGTACTCAAGACAAATTGGACAACTTTTTGGGTCCAATTTCTCCTGTTACCATTGGGAAAATACAAAACTGGGGGCTAAAAAATAATTTTGGGGGGAAATTTTTTATTTTTTTATTTTCACGGATCTGCGTTATAAACTGTAGTGAAACACTTGGGGGTTCAAAGTTCTCACAACACATCTAGATAAGTTCCTTGGGGGGTCTCGTTTCCAATATTGGGTCACTTGTGGGGGGTTTCTACTGTTTAGGTACATTAGGGGCTCTGCAAACGCAATGTGACGCCTGCAGACCAATCCATCTAAGTCTGCATTGCAAATGATGCTCCTTCCCTTCCGAGCTCTGCCATGAGCTCAAACGGTGGTTCCCCCCCAGATATCAGGTATCAGCGTACTCAGGACAAATTGGACAACAATATATAGGGTCTAATTTCTCCTGTTACCCTTGAAAAAATACAAAACTGGGGGCTAAAAAATAATTTTTGTGGAAAAAAAAATATTTTTTATTTGCACGGCTCTGCGTTATAAACTGTAGTGAAACACTTAGGGGTTCAAATCTCTCACAACACATCTAGATGAGTTCCTTAGGGGGTCTACTTTCCAAAATGGTGTCACTTGTGGTTTTTTTTTTACTGTTTAGGTACATTAGGGGCTCTGCAAACGCAATGTGACGCCTGCAGACCATTCCATCTAAGTCTGCATTCCAAATGGCGCTCCATCCCTTCCGAGCCCTCCCATGCGCACAAACGGTGGTTCCCCCCCACATATGGGGTATCAGCGTACTCAGGACAAATTGGACAACAACTTTTGGGGTCCAATTTCTCCTGTTACCCTCGGGAAAATACAAAACTGGGGGCTAAAATATAATTTTTGTGGGAAAAAATTTTTGTTTTATTTTTACGGCTCTGCATTATAAACTTCTGTGAAGCACTTGGTGGGTCAAAGTGCTCACCACACCTCTAGATAAGTTCCTTAGGGGGTCTACTTTCCAAAATGGTGTCACTTGTGGGGGGGTTTCAATGTTTAGGCACATCAGTGGCTCTCCAAACGCAACATGGCGTCCCATCTCAATTCCTGTCAATTTTGCAGTGAAAAGTCAAACGGCGCTCCTTCCCTTCCGAGCTCTCCCATGCGCCCAAACAGTGGTTTACCCCCACATATGGGGTATCAGCGTACTCAGGACAAATTGCACAACAACTTTTGTGGTCCAATTTCTTCTCTTACCCTTGGGAAAATAAAAAATTGGGGGCGAAAAGATCATTTTTGTGAAAAAATATGATTTTTTATTTTTACGGTCCTGAATTATAAACTTCTGTGAAGCACTTGGTGGGTCAAAGTGCTCACCACACATCTAGATAAGTTCCTTAGGGGGTCTACTTTCCAAAATAGTGTCACTTGTGGGGGGTTTCAATGTTTAGGCACATCAGTGGCTCTCCAAACGCAACATGGCGTCCCATCTCAATTCCTGTCAATTTTGCAGTGAAAAGTCAAACGGCGCTCCTTCCCTTCCGAGCTCTCCCATGCGCCCAAACAGTGGTTTACCCCCACATATGGGGTATCAGCGTACTCAGGATAAATTGCACAACAACTTTTGGGGTCCAATTTCTTCTCTTACCCTTGGGAAAAAAAAATTGGGGGCGAAAAGATCATTTTTGTGAAAAAATATGATTTTTTATTTTTACGGTCCTGCATTATAAACTCCTGTGAAGCACTTGGTGGGTCAAAGTGCTCACCACACATCTAGATAAGTTCCTTAGGGGGTCTACTTTCCAAAATGGTGTCACTTGTGGGGGGTTTCAATGTTTAGGCACATCAGTGGCTCTCCAAACACAACATGGCGTCCCATCTCAATTCCTGTCAATTTTGCAGTGAAAAGTCAAACGGCGCTCCTTCCCTTCTGAGCTCTCCCATGCGCCCAAACAGTGGTTTACCCCCACATATGGGGTATCAGCATACTCAGGACAAATTGTACAACAACTTTTGTGGTCCAATTTCTTCTCTTACCCTTGGAAAAATAAAAAATTGGGGGCGAAAAGATCATTTTTGTGAAAAAATATGATTTTTTATTTTTACGGTTCTGCATTATAAACTTCTGTGAAGCACTTGGTGGGTCAAAGTGCTCACCACACCTCTAGATAAGTTCCTTAGGGGGTCTACTTTCCAAAATGGTGTCACTTGTGGGGGGTTTCAATGTTTAGGCACATCAGTGTCTCTCCAAACGCAACATGGCGTCCCATCTCAATTCCAGTCAATTTTGCATTGAAAAGTCAAATGGCGCTCCTTCGCTTCCGAGCTCTGTCATGCACCCAAACAGTGGTTTACCCCCACATATGGGGTATCGGCGTACTCAGGACAAATTGTATAACATCTTTTGGGGTCCATTTTCTCCTGTTACCCTTGGTAAAATAAAACAAATTGGAGCTGAATTAAATTTTGTGTGAAAAAAAGTTAAATGTTCATTTTTATTTAAACATTCCAATAATTCCTGTGAAACACCTGAAGGGTTAATAAACTTTTTGAATGTGGTTTTGAGCACCTTGAGGGGTGCAGTTTTTAGAATGGTGTCACACTTGGGTATTTTCTATCATATAGACCCCTCAAAATGACTTCAAATGAGATGTGGTCCCTAAAAAAAAATGGTGTTGTAAAAATGAGAAATTGCTGGTCAACTTTTAACCCTTATAACTCCCTAACAAAAAAAAATTTTGGTTCCAAAATGATGCTGATGTAAAGTAGACATGTGGGAAATGTTACTTATTAAGTATTTTGTGTGACATATCACTGTGATTTAATTGCATAAAAATTCAAATTTTGAAAATTGCGAAATTTTCAAAATTTTCACCAAATTTCCATTTTTTTCACAAATAAACGCAGGTAATATCAAAGAAATTTTACCACTATCATGAAGTACAATATGTCACGAGAAAACAATGTCAGAATCACCAGGATCCGTTGAAGCGTTCCAGAGTTATAACCTCATAAAGGGACAGTGGTCAGAATTGTAAAAATTGGCCCGGTCCATAACGTGCAAACCACCCTTAGGGGTGAAGGGGTTAATGCATCCCATTATTTTATTTGCCTTTGTAGCAGCTGCCTGACACTGGCCACTGAATATGAGTTTGTCATCCACCCATACACCCAGGTCTTTTTCATTTACGGTTTTGCCCAGAGTTTTAGAATTAAGCACATAGTTATACATCTTATTACTTCTACCCAAGTGCATGACCTTACATTTATCCCCATTAAAGCTCATTTGCCATTTATCAGCCCAAGCTTCTAGTTTACATAAATCATCCTGTAATATAAAATTGTCCTCCTCTGTATTGATTACCCTGCAGAGTTTAGTGTCATCTGCAAATATTGAAATTCTACTCTGAATGCCCCCTACAAGGTCATTAATAAATATGTTAAAAAGAAGAGGGCCCAATACTGACCCCTGTGGTACCCCACTGCTAACCGCGACCCAGTCCGAGTGTGCTCCATTAATAACCACCCTTTGTTTTCTATCCCTGAGCCAGCTCTTAACTCACTTACACATATTTTCCCCTATCCCCATTATTCTCATTTTATGTATCAACCTTTTGTGTGGCACCGTATCAAAAGCTTTTGAAAAGTCCATACACACTGCATCTACTGGGTTCCCTTGGTCCAGTCTTGAACTTAACTCTTCATAGAAGCTGATCAAATTAGTCTGACATGAACGGTCCCTAGTAAACCCGTGCTGATACTGGGTCATGAGGTAAATAAGATTAATATTTAGATTTGTTATTATTAGCAATTGTTTAGGTTTTTCTACTGTCATGTAGCCAAGTGCTACAATTATTTGTTAGAATTGTTGCCAATATTTGTTCCTATGATATTATGGTACTCTTCTAACCTCATATGAGAGACTGTAGCACTTTTACTTGCGTGCCTCACTGTGAGTAAATCAGATTGAGATTTACTCTGCCATGTCTATGTCCGCCTTCACTGCTTTATCCTCCATCAGGGAGCCTTTCCTGGGGTCCAAGAGTCACACATAGTTATGACCCACAGATGCCCCTTTCTGCGTCAGTCACAAATTCCCCCTACAGTGACAAATGACCACCCCCTCCTCTTTATTACATCTGTTTAGTTGTGATGTTTCCACTGCGGATGCTCTTTCATCCCTCAAGAGTATTCCATGATTATCCTTTTTCCTTTCATTTACTACTAGGTGAATTCATTCTGTGACAATCTATGCCTGTAGTTAGCACTAGTTGTGGGCCAGTAGAAAAGATGTAAAAACCCAGATTTGTAGTACAGCAGTTGGAATGTATAATGGTAGGATTGTAGACCAATGTGAGCTGTACAAGCTTGATGAAAAGTGTTTTCGGTAGATATGGGGTAATGTTTACATTATACCATTATGGTCTGAGATCCAGCTTTCACCACATCTTTAGAGACAAAATAAATCTCCCTTGATGTATCTGTGATCCTAAACTGTCTTGACCAGGTGCGATATAGCTTTCATTACTAATTATCAATAGACAGAACATGTCAGCTGATGGCGTTAATTTATTTTCTGTGCTTTTAAGTTGCAATAATGATGAATGTCTCTTTTGTTTTCAGATTCACATAATATTTAAAGATTCTTTTATCTAATTATGAGTATTCAGTAATATTAACAACTTGTGCTAACTAACCTACATGTGCCATTAGTAGAATACTAGTCTATCAGCATTTATTTTTAAATGGGGCGAGTAGAAAGCCTGTCGAAATCTCTAACGTGGGGTAATAAAACTGTTAGGTTTTATGACACCGCGAGTTTAGTCTAGAATTTTGTACAATTCATCAAATTTATCAAAGTTGCTCATGCTTTTTGATAAATGAGGTGTATTTTTATTTCACATAGATGGTAAACTTAAAGCAGACCGGCCTTACGAAGTGCCAATGTGAGCAACAGATGAGCCACTTTGATACTTTTTGTTCATTTTAAGGGTATGGGTATGTTTCCACGTTCAGTTTTGCTTCAGGCTTTGGTCAGGATTTTATGCAGGTAAAATCCTGACCAAAACTGCACCTGAGGTCACTGGCAGGTCACCTGCGGTGTACCTGCGTGTTTTGCTCATAGTAGCAACATGCTGCGTTTTGAAAAAACGCACCACGCGTGCGTTTTCGCGGCAAAAACGCATGCGTTTTTTAACGCATAGTGGAGTCTGGATTTCATGAAATCCCCTCCACTATGCTGTAACATCTGGACGCTGCGTTTTTGACGCTGCGGAAAAACGCAGCGTCAAAAACGCAGCGTTTCCTGAACGTGGAAACATACCCTATGTTTCCACGTTCAGTTTTGCTTCAGGATTTGGTCAGGATTTTATGCAGGTAAAATCCTGACCAAATCTGCACCTGAGGTCACTGGCAGGTCACGTGCGTTGTCCTTGTGTTTTTTCTGCAATGTAAGGACATGCTGCGTTCTTAAAAGACGTGCCACATGTGCGTTTTCGCGGGTCTGCCGCATGCGTCTTATACTGCATAGTGGATACGGGATTTCATTAAATCCCCTCCACTATGCTGTAACATCTGGACGCTGCATTTTTGACGCTACAGCTCAACGCTGTGTCAAAAACGCAGCGTTTCCTGAACGTGGAAACATACCCTAAGACTTTCTTAGCTAAGAGATAGTTTTAGTAAATCAACCCAAATATATATATATATATATATATATATATATATATATATATATATATATATATATTTTTTTTTTTTTTTTTTTTCTTTTTGGATCCATTTTTTCTACCATTCAGCCTTAAAATAAATATGAAATATTCAGTTATGAGCAAAGTTCTTGGAACTTGGGACTGTGCAAACTATTTCATAAGAAGTCAGACATAGCAACAAAGTCACTCGTGGCTTGGTTTACATTAGTGATGTTTTATTTATAGTTCCCAAAGGCCGAGTGTTAGAACGGAAGCATACTTCTCTGACTACTGACCATGGTGTCAAAATTGAGGTGATTTAAGTTCACATTAGTCAAAATATTGAACATATGAGTCTATTTAAAGGGAGATATCTATTCAGTTCACAAACTCATAGCCATGCATGTAAACTCAATAACTTTAGAACCTTTAGGGATATAGAAATTGCTTGCAGAGGTTGCCATTTGTGAGCACTGAGTTCCTGTTATCCCCCAAGATTTTGTATTTAAAGCAAACATTAGATTAAAAGGTATCAGGTACCATTTATCGGACTATAAGATGCACTTTTCTCCTCAAAATTTGGTGAAAAAGTAAAGGTACCGTCACATTAAGCGACGCTGCAGCGATATAGACAACGATGCCGATCGCTGCAGCGTCGTTGTTTCGTCGTTGTGTGGTCGCTGGAGAGCTGTCACACAGACAGCTCTCCAGCGACCAACGATGCCGAAGTCCCCGGGTAACCAGGGTAAACATCGGGTTACTAAGCGCAGGGCCGCGCTTAGTAACCCGATGTTTACCCTGGTTACCAGTGTAAATGTAAAAAAAAACAATCACTACATACTTACATTCCGGTGTCTGTCGCGTCCCCCGGCGTCTGCTTCCCTGCACCGTGTAAGCGCCGGCCCTAAAGCACAGCGGTGACGTCACTGCTGTGCTCTGCTTTACGGCCGGCCGGCGCTGACACAGTGCAGGGAAGCGGACGCCGGGGGACGTGACAGACATCAGAAGGTGAGTATGTAGTGTTTGTTTTTTTTACATTTACAATGGTAACCAGGGTAAATATCGGGTTACTAAGCGCGGCCCTGCGCTTAGTAACCCGATGTTTACCCTGGTTACCAGTGAAGACATCGCTGGATCGGTGTCACACACACCGATCCAGCGATGTCAGCGGGAGATCCAGCGACGAAATAAGGTGCTGGCCTTCTAGCTCCGACCAACGATATCACAGCAGGATCCTGATCGCTGCTGCGTGTCAAACACAACGATATCGCTATCCAGGACGCTGCAACGTCACGGATCGCTATCGTTATCGTTGTTAAGTTGTTCAGTGTGAAGGTGCCTTAAGGGTGCTCCTTATAGTCTGAATGTACATACCAGCATTGTGGCGGCAGCGGGACTCGGGCAAATCTGCCGTCCCTGGGCTGGGAAGAGGGGGTGTTCGGTGGTCCGACACTGCAGGGCAATGATCTGACTCCCATCGGTGGTGCAGGGGCTCCACCGACATTATGTGAAAGCCCGGAGCCCCCCGCATTGCTGCAATGCGGTGGCCTCCGGGAAAATGGCTGCCAGAGGCAGCACATGTGCAGATTGAGATTTCGGCAACAAGATCTCGTCCCGAGATCTCGGTGCTTTCACACAATATTGGCAGAGCCCTGCACCACCGAGCACTGCCGAATTTGCCGCACCAGCCTGGGAAGAAAATCAGATCAGCGCCGGAGCACTGATCACTTCCTGTGACCCCGCCACACCACCGCTGCCGATCCCCCCCAGAAAGCTGAATTCGGACTGTAAGATGGACCCCCATTTGACGCATTCATTTTTTCCCTATTTTCCTTTTGAAAATTTGGTGTGCGTCTTATGGTCCGAAAAATACGGTATATGGTCCACGATGAGGACTGCTATTACTTTTCTCATGAGAATTGTCTCATGAAGATAATCCTTTTCGGTAATTTTATTATGAGCCCGACTGGGGACAGTTACTGATGACCATGCATGTAGTAATAATAATAATAATATTCTTCTTACAGATCAACATTTTGGACAATTGACATTTGAAACTGTTAGGCTACGTTCACACTAGCGTTGTGCGCCGTTGCGTCGGCGACGCAACGCACAACGTACGCAAAAACGCGTCAAAACGCACGCAAAAACGCTGCGTTTTGCGACGCATGCGTCGGTTTTTGCCGAAAATCGGACGCAAGAAAAATGACACTTGTTGCGTTTTCTTGGTCCGACGCTTGCGGCAAAAAAGACGCATGTGCCGCACAACGCAACAAAAAAAACGCATGCGTCCCCCATGTTAAGTATAGGGGCGCATGACGCATGCGTTGCCGCTGCGTCGCCGACGCAAACCCGACGCACATTAGCTTAACGCTAATGTGAACGTAGCCTAACACCCCTTTAACTTTCTAATGGCTTGAAATAATTGGGACTCTGTTGACATCACCCATGTGGCCTCCGTTTAATGTACACTGGTACATATATAATTTTTGGTTATTGTGATACACTGGCATCTGATACCCATAAAGTTGCATTGTAAAGACAATGTATACATTGAACATATATTTTCTTGCTGGATATCATTGAATAAAAATCTACTGTGCTACTCCAGTCATTGATTTTTTTAGTGGTATAGTTTTATATATTATCAAACCTGAGGCCAGAAATAGACTTTTTTGACACGTTTATGCTAATGTAGCTCAACTGGTTTGCATGTCGGTAGCTCTCCTTTCATTCTTGCTAAATGTATATCACACACCTGACATTAACATAGTTTTTTATTGGTTTGTAAAAAAGAATGGTGTTGAAAAGCCAAAAGTAGTTTTGGATTTAGCAAGTGGTAGACGTACTGTTAAATCATTTACAGATTATATGCACTATGAAATATGCACCTGAATACAAAATATCCTAAAAATATTTCAGTTCACTTTCCGGAGATTAATAGCGACACTTTCCCAATGCAAAGGCAGCCAGCCATAGTTCAACTCCTTGTACTGGCAGAGAGGCTAGAGCAAAATACCAGTAAGGACAAGGTAATCCTTAACAGCTGCTGAAAGGATGTGGTTATCCAAGACTGGAAATGTAAGAACACCTGACGGAGCAAAGGGAGGATGGAACATCCAGAACATATTATCTTTTATATAAGGCATTGCTGACTACAAAGTGTCCAGCTCCAGTGTGTACTGACTGTCCTGATAAGGTTCAGATGCTGAGATTTTATTGTTTAATAATACTTTTAAAATTGGTTATTTTATATTCCACCGTGCAACTCTTGATATCCTTTTTCAAATGATACTTTGGCATGTGAAATAATAATAAAAACCATAACATTATTAAAGAAAAAAATTAATGATTCTGGAACCAAAACTAATACATTAAACGTTATATATGAAATGTCTGTTTCAAGCTGTAAGGTTAATTTACAAAGATACATTTGCTGGAAAAGTTTTCCTGCTTTAAACCACTGGGATCCAGTTCATATTTTGTCACAAAATAGAAAGCAGTGATTGAAAATGTAGCTGTGACTTTAGTCACTACTCATGGACAGTCTGTGAGACAGGGTAGTCAAATGTTCCTGAGTCAGATACAAAGAGAGCGCGTAGTAAACTAAAGGGAAATGACAAAGGTGCAGTCAGGTCACTGTCTGAGGTCAGAATACCTTGAACATAGCAGATCAAAGCAAAGGGGCTAGACAAATGGATGATAAGAATGAGGTCCATGGTCAGGCAGCAAAAGATCAATAAACAGAGCATAGAAATACAAAGCAAACCACTTCAGCTCCAACATTGAACTGAATTTTATATGTTAGCTGCTACCTTGTCACAACAATAGCTGCACTGCATTACTGCAGTAGCCCTGTAACAAAGCTGACACAAATCCACTACATATTATTGTATAGTCAATAGGAAATTAAGAATTGTGTACATGTGGCGGAAAAATCCGCGAGGAATCGTAGTGGTTTTTTTTCTGCAGCATGTCAATTCTTTTTGCGGATCTGCAGCGTTTCTGCACCCATTGACTTCCATTTTGTCAGGCAAATCCACAGCAAAACCGCAGGTTTTTAAAAGATCTGCGGATTTGCTGCGAATTTGCCTGCGAGAAATGTTGCAGATTGGGAGGAGGGAAGTGTGGGGGTGGAGTGTGGGTGTAGACTGTGTGTGTGGGCGGAGACTGTGTGCGGAGAAGATGTGCGTGTGTGTGCTGGTGTTTGTGTGAGTGTGTGTGTCTCTGCAGGGGTCTGCGGGGCAGTGTGTGTGGGCAAAGACTGTGTGCGGAGAAGATGTGCGTGTCTGTGTGCGAGTGTTTTTGTGTGTGTGCGTGGGTCTGCGGGTGTCTGCGGGGCTGTGTGGGGCTGCGGGGCTGGGTGTGTGTCTGTGTGTAGGCAGGCATCGTCCGATGGGACTACTAGTCCCATCCATCTATGCCTGCTACAGTGACAGCTATCCGGATGATGGGACAGCAGTAGTCCCATCATCCGGCAACTGTGTAAAAAAAAAAATCACATGCACACATATATTCACATACAGTACATATAACTTTCAACATACAGTATATACTCACCATACACCTAGTCCCTGAAGGCCTTGATCAACTGTAAACAAAATAAAAATAATAAACCAACAGTATACTCCCTGATCCAATGTAATCCATTTAATAACGAGTGTCCCAGCGCGATCTCCCATGGAGAGCTGTCACATCGGCAGATGCGACCGCTCTCCAGGGGCTCCAGTAATACAGTGACAGGAGGTAATCCTCCGCACTGTATCCCTCCGCCGTGAATTCAGTATAGTTCATACTGTCACTTGCAGCACCGCAGCGTGGGAAAATTCTTACGCAGCAGTGCCTTAAAGTGAGAGCCCATTGAACCCTCAGTGATAACACTGCAGGAGCCAGTGTCACTGGAGGCCTATTGAGCAGTCACATCTCCTGATATGACTGCTCTATAGGGGAGATCGTCGTGGGACACTCGTTATTAAATGAACTGCGTCAGACCAGGGAGTATTTGTGTTGTTTTTTTTATTTTTTACAGGAGATCGAGGGCGTCTCATGGATTGGCAGAAAAAGATGGCAAAACTGTGTAGTGTTTTAATTCATTAAAATACTTTATTCTGGCTGTGTGTTTATTTAACCCATTAACAACTATAGGATTAGTAATGGATAGGTGTCTTATTGACACCTCTCCATTACTAAAGCCCCCGTCTCACTAAGCGAGATCGCTAGCGAGATCGCTGCTGAGTCACAAGTTTCGTGACGCAACAGCGACCTCAGTAGCGATCTCGCTTTGTGTGACACGTAGCAGCGACCAGGCCCCTGCTGTGAGATCGCTGGTCGTGTCGGAATGGCCTGGACCTTTTTTTGATCATTGAGGTCCCGCTGGGTAGCACACATCGCTGTGTTTGACACCTTACCAACGACCTCGTTGACGACTCAGACACTGAATCGTCATAATAGCTCCCATGTGAGATCGTTGTACAGGTCGCTACAGGTCGCTGGTGAGATGTCAAACAGTGAGATCGCAGCTGCGATCGTTAGTAAGATTTCACTGTTTGACATCTCACCAGCGACCACATAGCGACGCAGCAACGATCCCTGACAGGTCGTATCGTTGTCGGCATCGCTTTAGCGTCGCTAAGTGAGACGGGGCCTTAAGCCGGCTTGATGTCACCTTACAATTGAAAGGCTGTAAGCTGGTGTTTGTAGCCGGGGGCAGCCAATATCCATGGCCCCTTCCTAGGCTATTAATATCAGTCTGCAGCTGTCTGCTTAGCCTTTTCTGGCTATTAATTATAGGGGGACCCCATGTCATTTTTTTGGGGGGTGGTCCCTCTATTTTAATAGCCAGAAAAGGCTAAATATAGAGCTGCGGTCTGATATTCATAGTCTGGGAAGATCCATGGGTATTAACCCTTTCCCAGGCTATAAACATTGGCCCCTAGTCACCGGCTTTCCTTCTCTGGCACAGAAAATTGCGCAGGAACCCACGCCATTTTTTTTATAAATTAAACAGATACTGCGTTTAAGGCCGGGGTCACACTTGCAAGAAACTTGCACGAGTCTCACACCTCAGTACCTGGCACTGCTGCTGGCACTCAGGACCGCAGCGTGCGGCTGCATGTATTTCTGTGCAGCTGAACGCTTCGGGCCCGAGTGCCGGCGATTGAGGTAAGTGTGACCCCGGCCTAGCGCAGATTTTGTGTGTGTGTGTGTGTGTGTGTCTTTATTTAACTCTTTATGTACCATTTTATTATGTTTATTACTAAACATCGGGCTTGGTATTATCTATCTATCTATAGATCTATCTATCTGTGTGTGTAAACATTATTTTTCAATCGAGTAAGTAATTGAAGAGGTTGGACAAGAAAGACATCACAATTTTTTTTTTTGTTAAATAATAGATCGTTATTTAGCTTCCAAAAACGCATACAAATCCGCATGAAAAAAAACACATGAAAATCCACATCAAAAACACATCAAATCCACTCGGATTTTTACTTGTGTTTTCTGCCAAGAGATGCAGAATCTGCGCAGAAAATTCCACAGGCAAATCTGCAACATGTGCCCATAGCCTAAAGTTACTAATTTTGTCTGGATGATGTGCTTTGTTTTAAAAATGTAATGAAAAATATAAAAAAAAGAACTTACCGTAATTAAAAGAATTGTGTGTACCAGCCTAACATTTTCAGTATAAAATTGTTCCATGATATAAGTATATGCTGCTATGCCGTAGGTTTATTACAGTTCTAAACGACAATGGGAATTCTACAAAATAGTCCAGAATCTGCAGAGATATCAGTGTGTATGAAAACTTCATATTTTATTTGGGCTTCTTAAAAAAGAGAAGATAAACATTATTGCAACAAAGATGTATAACTATTTGTTTCTGTGTAGTTTTTTTTCTCTCTTTTTTGAGAAGCCTGAATAAAATGTGAGATTTTAACTCACTGATTTTTCTGCAGATGTTGGATGTCTACAAAGAATTCCCCTTGTTTGTTTACACAGGAATTGGCCCAGAGCTTGTCCAAGTGCTTCTTCTCTAAAACTCCAACTGAACTGCCTATGAGATTGGTGGGCCTATTCACTTTTTCTTTTTAAATGCATTATTGTATAAACTTCCAGCCTTAGACCAGGGACAGACGAGCGTATGAAAAATTATCAAAATTTCATCTAGAAAACTTTGATCTTTCATGTAGAAATTTTGACCACCTTTTCATTCACATGCCATCAGTGTGTCCAGTTTTTTTTATGATTGACATTTGTGTGCGATTTGTTTCCATACATCTACATTCAAAAAGTACACAATCAAATACTGATTTCCAGTTTAGATCAAAATCAGATGCCACATGGATGTCCTGTGTAGGACCGGATTTGTATTACACGCTCAGATTTGAATGGGTGAGTCTCATCTGACATTGAGAAGAGAATAGGGCATGCTGCACTGTTGTTCATGGGGAGCACTCGTACCTGTGATAGTCTATGGCTCCATTCGCATGTCCAATTTTTTCCTTGGACTGAGTGGTGTTCTGAAAATATTTTAGACATGTCCATTTTTGATTGCAAGTCAATGGGTCCGTGAAAAAATCGGACTGCACTTTGACGACATTTATGTGTGGTCTGATTTTCACAGACTGTCAAAATGGAGAAAGTGGAGCATTTTTTTTATTTTTTCCCATGTATGAGAAAATCGGATAACACTTGTAACACACTTCTGTCAAACTCTGATCAAAATCTGTTTAGAATAATTGGTTTGATGTTCTCGTATGCAAAAAAACAGGACGTCTGAATGAGGCCTTATGTCTTCTAATTAGTATTTTAGAGATCTGCTCTATGTGCCCCTACACCCAGCATTATTTATATTGACTTACTTCCTTCATACTACTTAGTGCCCAGTTGTCCTAAGGGCACGTATAGGCCAACCTTGGCACCTGCTCTGAGCTACACTGGTCCCTCTGCCTTTGATTGATGAGGTAGTGTTAGCAAGCTCACAGCAGGTGCCCAGGTTGATCCCTTTCCATCCATCGGATTGCTTGGCGCCAACTAACATACAGGAAGGCAATGAATAAAGATCATTTTTATAGTTATGCAGGGGAACACGTAACGGATAATTAGGAGGAACATAATGTGCTGTCTGCAGTTTAATAGCGAGGAGCTTAATGACCAATTCCCTTTTAAAAACTCAATGTCAGATCAGAAACCTCAACATATTCCTAGTTTCAGAACAATTCTGCTCATCATATGTACATAGTATACAGAATGAGATAATCAATGTTGAATTGAAATTAATTGGATTGAAGCTGTGACATAAACGGAAACCAGGCTTTACAAAGTGATGAAAACAGCATCAATTACAAAGGGGAATCTTACGTGTGGTCTATAAAAAAAAAAGCTCAAAAAAGTCAGTCCGCACTGTAATGTATTTTTTGTAGCCATTTTTCACTGCGTAATTGCCCTTTCAATGCCTTTACAAATGAATGCGTGTGTAGCACACCTGACGATCATGCACAGCTGTGGAAATAATGAAACATAGCAAATATTTACCCAGTTTTAGATTTCTAAGTCATTACAGAAGTTACATTTTTCTTGGATATTGTTGATTTTTCTATTGTCTCACAATGTAAGTATTTACAACTGTCTTATATCTTCTTTTTCAGAGCTTCAAATGACAAAGACATCCGAGTATTACACTATTTCCCAGAGCCCCCTGGACTACAGGATTTTGCTAATGGATGAGGACCAGGACAGAATCTATGTGGGCAGCAAAGATCACATTCTGTCTCTGAACATTAACAACATAAGTCACAATCCTCTGAATGTAAGTTCTTATACTTGAGTGTTCAGCTGGCAACCTAATCTTCTGTGGCACCGTGGACAACCCCACTACAGATTTTTAACAATTTCACTTATACGGTACTTAAAGGGAATCTATCACCCCCTGAGATGCTTTTAAGCTATTACTATGGGCATGCAGGTAATAGAATGGTTAAACTAATCCTACCTGTATGACTCATAGCTGTGGTGTAGTTGTTGAGAAATTAGGTTTTAATCTTTATTGTTAATGATTTCTTCCAGGCTCCGGGGCATGCGGTGCCTGTAAGAAATCTCTGTCTACTGTCTTCATTATCAGACCACCCCTCTCTCATGCATGTCCCACACCTGCGCCCTGCACTCGCGCTATTATCCGTACCTTATCTCCCCTTCTATGGACAGGGTCTCCATCCTTGTTCTGCGAAGGCGCTGGCGATGCACTGCGCACGCCCCATGGGCTAAAAGTATATTTTTGTGATTTTTGTTTTTGTTATTTTCACGGATGTACGTTATAGTCTTCAAGTTGCTCACTACACATCTAGATACATTCCTTGAGGGGTCTAGTTTCCAAAATGGGGTCACTTCATGAGATTTTCCACTGTTTAGACTCATTATGGGTTCTCCAAACGCGACATGGTGTCCTCTCTCGATTCCAGCCATTTTGTTCGCGTTCAAAAAGTCAAATGGTGCTCCTTCCCTTCCGAGCCCTGCCATGCGCCCAAAAAGTACTTTTTCCCCACATATGGGATATCCGCGTACTCAGGAGAAATTGCACAACAAATTTTGATGTCCATTTTCTCCTGTTACTCTTGTGAAAATAATAAAATGTAAAAAAAAGTAAAATGTTCATATTTTCCTTCCACGTTGCATTACTTCCTGTGAATCACCTGAAGGGTTTAATAAACTTTTTTGCTAATTTTTTTATTATTATTATTATTTATTTATAAAGCACCATTGATTCCATGGTGCTGTACATGAGAAGGGGTTACATACAGGTTACAGATATCACTTACAGAAAACAAACTTACAGTGACAGACTGATACAGAGGGGCGAGGACCCTGCCCTTGCGGGCTTACATTCTGCAGGATTAAGGGGAAGGAGACAGTAGGTTGGGGGTTTCAGGAGCTCTGGTGTTGGTGAGGCGGTAGCTTCGGTGGTGATGAGGAGGCAGCGGGGTCAGTGCAGGCTGTAGGCTTTCCTGAAGAGATGAGTTTTCAGGTTCCGTCTGAAGGATCCGATTGTGGGGGATAACCGGACGTGTTGAGGCAGAGAATTCCAGAGGATGGGGGATATTCAGGAGAAGTCTTGGAGGCGATTGGATGAGGTGCGAATAAGTGTGGAGGAGAGAAGGAGGTCTTGGGAGGACCGGAGATTACGTGAGGGAAGATATATGGAGATTAGTTCAGAGATATATGGAGGAGACAGGTTATAGATGGCCTTGTAGGTCAGTATTAGTAATTTGAACTGGATACGCTGAGGGAATGGGAGCCAGTGAAGAGATTTGCAGAGGGGGGAGGAGGAGGAGTAGCGAGGAGAGAGATGGATTAGTCGGGCAGCAGAGTTAAGGATGGACTGGAGAGGTGCAAGGGTGTTAGCAGGGAGGCCGCAGAAAAGGATGTTGCAGTAGTCAAGGCGGGAGATAATGAGGGCATGCACAAGTAAATTAAATAACCCAAAACAATGTTAAAAAAATGTTACAATTTGTCCCACAAGTGGAGAACCAAACAAAAAAAATCGGTCTATCAACTATCATGGTCATTAAGGGGTTTAAAGAAGCAGCTCCTCTTGTTTCAGCACAGTACAGCAGTAGTACATATAGAAAACAGTACAGCCTAGTATTTGTAGTACAGGAAGAGAATTGTTCACTTACTATTGTATAATCAAATATGTTACTTTTCATTTAAAAAAGATTGATTAGCAGGTTTTGCTATGTAATCTGAGAGCAGCATGATGTAGTGGCAGAGAGCCTGATGTCAGTGATGTGTCACTTACTGAGCTGCTTAGTTTTGACAGAATCCTTGTTTTTTCTGCTGTAGGTGTAGCAGTGATCATAATGCTTAGCTATGTATAACTCTGCCCACACCCATGCTTGGAAGCTTCCTATGTATACTATATGTTGTCAGCAAGCTGACAATCAGTGTTGGGGGCGGGGTTACACATATTGGCTGGACTGTCTTGCTGTGACACCTCTGTCTGGCAGTGGTAATCCCCTGCTGAGAAAACACTGATTGTATTGAAACTACAGCAAGCTGCTGAGTACATGACACATCCTTGGAGCCAGCCTCTCTGCCCCTACATTATTCTGCTTTCAGATTAAGTAGCAAACACCTGCTGACAGATTCCATTTAGCTGCATTATTTCTCTTAATTTTAAACTCTGTAATATAACATATTAAAAAAAGCATTGTTGTGCTGTGATATACTCTTACAGTGAACAAAAGGCTCCTTCACTCTTGAAAAATGCAATATTTCATGAGCGCAATCCCCAGATTTGAATAAGTGCCTCTCCCTTTTGAAGATTTATGAAGCATGAACGTTACAGATGTTATAAAATCCAGATTTATGCTCAGTGGTTGCAAGGCGTCTGTGTAGTATTACCTGGATGATTGATTTGGGGGTATCATAGGTATGTTAGAATTCTGCAAAATAGTGTTTGTTACACTGAAAGAGGAAGGAAAGTAGGTAATGGAATGGTTTTGGTGGGCTCACAAGTCTAGCATCTTAGAATTTCCATATTGAATGACTCATGGAAACATGATATAGAAAAGGTATACCACAAAACGTATCATATTACTGTATATATTAAATCATTGCCAAATGTACAGTTTTCGGATTTAGTGAAATTTTGTCGATGGTATGTCATTCCACTTTACTAAATATGAATGGGCTGAAGATAGCAATGGTATGTGGGTTATCTAGTCCTATGTAAATGTAGTCATGTAATGGAATTATGCAGCTTTCTAATAAGTGACTGTAGGTCCTAGTCAATATTGGACACCCATAAACTCTTAAAGGAAAGGTGCCGCATTTTATTTTTTGTATTAAAAATGATTGTTTATATAAACAATTATTTTTAATACAAATTTACATTTTTTAACTTTAACATTTTTTTTATTATTAATTTTTTTTTCAGCCACTGGGCGCCGCCATTTTGCTTTGCAGGAGTGTAAGTGAAGCTGCACGTCACTTTCACTCTGCATTTACGGCAGCTCAGGGCATAGAGATCTGCAGTCGGGAGCCGACTCTATACCTACCATTGTAAACTGCTTTCTGCTGTGTCTGGCCACGCCCCCTGAGCCGTCCACACCACGGCAGAGGCAGGAGACCAGCGCCATCTTCCTGGAGCTCACACTGCAGCTGTGAGCTCCAGCTTACCAGGATAATCAAAGGAGCCCTGCAGTCATAGGAGGAGGAGGAGACCAAGGACGGGAGGGAGAAGGACTCAGCAGGCAGCCGTGAGTATCAGTGGGGAGGGGGGGGAGGGAATCTAATCCTCTCCTTTGTGGTGCTGACTCTGAGCAGTTATCTCCTCCCATGTGTGTTACTGTGCTGTGTATCTACTCCTCTCCTGTGTGATACTGTCTGCTTAGCCATGCATCTAATCCTCTCCTGTGTGATACTAACTGAGCTGTGTATCTAATCCTCTCCTGTGTGATACTGACTGCTGAGCCATGCATCTAATCCTATACTGTGTGATACTATGCTGAGCCGTGTATCTAATCCTCTCCTGTGTGATACTATGTTGAGCCGTGTATCTAATCCTCTCCTGTGTCATACTGTCTGCTGAGCCGTGTATCTAATCCTATCCTGTATGATACTGTCTGCTGCGCCATGTATCTAATCCTATCCTGTGTGATACTGTCTGCTGAGCCGTGTACCTAATCCTATCCTGTGTGATACTGTCTGCTGAGCCGTGTATCTAATCCTATCCTGTGTGATACTGTCTGCTGAGCCGTGTACCTAATCCTATCCTGTGTGATACTATGCTGAGCCGTGTATCTAATCCTATCCTGTATGATACTGTCTGCTGAGCCGTGTACCTAATCCTATCCTGTGTGATACTATGCTGAGCCGTGTATCTAATCCTATCCTGTATGATACTGTCTGCTGCGCGTGTATCTAATCCTCTCCTGTGTGATACTATGTTGAGCCGTGTATCTAATCCTCTCCTGTGTCATACTGTCTGCTGAGCCGTGTACCTAATCCTATCCTGTGTGATACTGTGTGCTGAGCCATGCATCTAATCCTATACTGTGTGATACTATGTTGAGCCGTGTATCTAATCCTCTCCTGTGTCATACTGTCTGCTGAGCCGTGTATCTAATCCTATCCTGTATGATACTGTCTGCTGAGCCGTGTACCTAATCCTATCCTGTGTGATACTGTCTGCTGAGCCGTGTATCTAATCCTATCCTGTGTGATACTGTCTGCTGAGCCGTGTACCTAATCCTATCCTGTGTGATACTGTGTGCTGAGCCATGCATCTAATCCTATCCTGTGTGATACTGTCTGCTGCGCCGTGTATCTAATCCTATACTGTGTGATACTATGCTGAACCGTGTATCTAATCCTATACTGTGTGATACTGTATGCTGACCTGTGTATCTAATCCTATACTGTGCTGACCTGTGTATCTAATCTGCTCCTGTGTGATACTGTCTGCTGAGGCTACTTTCACACTACCGTCAGTACGGGGCCGTCGCAAACCGTTGGCCCGACGTACCGACGGATGTTGTGCTAAATTTAGCACAACGTGGGCAGCGGATGCAGTCTTACGACGCATCCGCTACCCAGTGTGATGAGCGGGGAGGAGGGTGCGGAGTTCCGGCCGCGCATGAGCGGGCAGATAAAGCGGAACCGACGGACAAAAAAAGTTACATGGAACTTTTTTTTGCGCGTCGCGGCCGCCGAAACACAACACATCCGTCGCACGACGGATGCGACGTGTGGCCATACGTCGCAATGTGTCGCTAATGTAAGTCTATGGGGAAAAAGCACATCCTGCGGGCAACTTTGCAGGATGCGTTTTTTCTCCAAAACGAAGCATTGTGACGTATCCCTAAAGACGAAAGTGTGAAAGTAGCCTGAGCCGTGTATCTAATCCGCTCCTGTGTGATACTGTTTGCTGAGCCATGTATCTAATCCTATCCTGTGTGATACTGTCTTGTGAACAGTGTATCTAATCCTCTCCTATGCACTCCTCTCCCCCCTGCATGTCTTTCCCCATTGCACACACAACTCAATGCATGCGATAACAGGAGCTGCAGGGGTCATGCTGTATTATGGCATTATGTGAGATCTATATGACGGTATTATGTGATCTGTATGGTGGTATTATGCTTTATCAGTATTGTGAGAATTATATGGTGGTATTGTGTGTGATCTACACTCACTGGCCACTTTATTAGGTACACCATGCTAGTAACGGGTTGGACCCCCTTTTGCCTTCAGAACTGCCTCAATTCTTCGTGGCATAGATTCAACAAGGTGCTGGAAGCATTCCTCAGAGATTTTGGTCCATATTGACATGATGGCATCACACAGTTGCCGCAGATTTGTCGGCTGCACATCCCTGATGCGAGTCTCCCGTTCCACCACATCCCAAAGATTTCATGTTGTTTACGCCAAATTCTGACCCTACCATCCGAATGTCGCAGCAGAAATCGAGACTCATCAGACCAAGCAACGTTTTTCCAATCTTCTACTGTCCAATTTCGATGAGCTTGTGCAAATTGTAGCCTCAGTTTCCTGTTCTTAGCTGAAAGGAGTGGTACCCGGGGTGGTCTTCTGCTGCTGTAGCCCATCTGCCTCAAAGTTCGACGCACTGTGCGTTCAGAGATGCTCTTAGGCCTACCTTGGTTGTAACGGGTGGCGATTTGAGTCACTGTTGCCTTTCTATCAGCTCGAACCAGTCTGCCCATTCTGCTCTGACCTCTGGCATCAACAAGGCATTTCCGCCCACAGAACTGCCGCTAACTGGATTTTTTTTCTTTTTCGGACCATTCTCTGTAAACCCTAGAGATGGTTGTGCGTGAAAATCCCAGTAGATCAGCAGTTTCTGAAATACTCAGACCAGCCCTTCTGGCACCAACAACCATGCCACGTTCAAAGGCACTCAAATCACCTTTCTTCCCCATACTGATGCTCGGTTTGAACTGCAGGAGATTGTCTTGACCATGTCTACATGCCTAAATGCACTGAGTTGCTGCCATGTGATTGGCTGATTAGAAATTAAGTGTTAACAAGAAGTTGGACAGGTGTACCTAATAAAGTGGCCAGTGAGTGTATATGGCGGTATTATGTGAGATCTATATGGCGGCACTGTGACAAGTATGTGGCGGTATTGTGTGATCTATATGGCGGTATTATGTGAGAACACTATGGAGGTATTATGTGTGATCTATATGGCGGTATGTGAGAACACTGGCGGTATTATGTGTGGTCTATATGGTGGTATTATGTGAGAACTGTATGACAGTATTGTGTGATCTATTTGATGGTATTGTGTGTGTGATCTATATGGCGGTATTATGTGAGAACACTATGGCGTTATTTGCGATCTATATGATGGTATTATGTGAGAACTATAGGACAGCATTATGTGTGATCTATATGGCGGTATTATGTGTGATCTATATGGCGGTATTATGTGAGAACACTATGGCAGTATTATCTTCAGAAAGCGGACCCATTATAGGGTGGTTCTGGCTGAGCACCTGCACGCGGGTCTGGGGTAATAGAGGGGGCAGCATGACCTCCAGTTAGGTGCAGTCAGGGGAAGGCTGGTGAGGCAGCTGAAGAGGAGTCTCATTTTTATCGTTACTATATGGCTACATTTCCTTCCCAGCGTCACCCCAGACTTCGCCTGTCGTCTCACTTTCACACATCACCAGGACAGGATGGAGAAGACAGGATCTGAGGAGGGGAATGGGGTCTGCATGCAAAGTCTGGATCAGAACAGGCCATCAATCCACAGAAATGTTTCCTGGATTTCTGAGGAGACGGTCCATCCATGTGTATAAAAGACAGCGCTCTATGTACAATCCCTGGCTGCTCCGCACACCGAACAGGGTGCCCCCCATAGACCAGCACACTGCTCTCCTGAAATACTCTGTGCTGCTGTCACCCTGCTCCCTCCACCACATATCTCCCAGAATCCTTGCTGCCTGCCATCCTCGGTGACTGTCTACTTGTCAGTATAAGGCTGCTTTCACACTAGCGTCGGTACGGGCCCGTCGCAGTGCGTCGGCCCGACGTACCGACAAATGCTGTGAAAGAAATGCCCGACGTGGGCAGTGGAAGCAGTCTTACGACGCTTCCGCTGCCCCATTGTAAGGTCCGGGGAGGAGGGGGCGGAGTTTCGGCCACACATGCGCGGTCGAAAATGTTGGACTCAACGCACAAAAAAAGTTACATGTAAAATTTTTTTGTGGCGGCGGTCCGCCAAAACACGACGCAACCGTCGCACGACGGTTGCGACGTGTGGCAATACATCGCAATGCGTCGGTAATGTTAGTCTATGGTGAAAAAACGAATCCTGCAGACAACTTTGCAGGATGCGTTTTTTTTCTCCTGAATGACGCATTGCGACGTATTGCAAACAACGCTAGTGTGAAAGTAGCCTAAGGCTGCCGTCACACGATCAGTATTTGGTCAGTATTTTACCTCAGTATTTGTAAGCCAAAACCAGGAGTGGGTGATAAATACAGAAGTGGTGCATATGTTTCTGTTATACTTTTCCTCTAATTGTCCCACTCCTGGTTTTGGCTTACAAATACTGAGGTAAAATACTGACCAAATACTGATAGTGTGACGGCAGCCTTACTCTGCAGTCACCAACAAAATGGCTGCTCACTGGAATCCTGAATATCATCCGCTCTTATCCCTTAGCAGACACCCAGAAGGGAAGGAGAGGAGACATCACACACGTCAGCAGACTCCGCCCATAATTACTGCAGTGCAGTAATGTGAGCTAGTTGTACACTAGGTTTTTGTCAAATTTCAGCAGCTGCTCCCCCTAGTGTTTAAAAGTGGAAATTCCAAAACTTTTCAAATTATTTTTCATATTTTACTAAATTATAAACAAATGATAATATTTTTTAAGAAAATGTAAACATTAATTCTTTACATTTTTACAATTGCTGCAAAAAAAAATTTTTTGATGGCACCTTCCCTTTAAGGATCCCAACCATCACCTCTTATATCTGACTAGACTCTATCCGGCCTTGCTCAATTCACTTGCATTGAGTGAGGCTTCGTCCATCTAGTCGGCATGTGACCGCCGGGACCAGAAAATCCTGACAGCGTGCAGTGCACGCACTGTGAGGATTCACAAGCCTGCAGTCACTCAGAGTGACTGCAGACTTGTAGCCTATGGCCGGGCAACCCCTTTAAGTAGACCTGTATATGATGATAATGCAAATCTATCATCAGACTGTACCACCGTATATAACGCATAAAATGTTCATCTGGTGACATACAGGCCATAAAAATGTGGATGTATTGGTTATATTTTCTGCAAAAAGGCAGAATAAGGATTTCATCACAGTAATTTTATAGGTTGTTCCCAAAATATTGT
The DNA here is from genome assembly GCF_051348905.1 of Ranitomeya variabilis. Taxonomy (NCBI): domain Eukaryota; kingdom Metazoa; phylum Chordata; class Amphibia; order Anura; family Dendrobatidae; genus Ranitomeya; species Ranitomeya variabilis. Next base: position 327,581,384 of record NC_135236.1, read on the forward strand.
AAAATATAATTTACATTTCAGCAAGACGTACATAGTACAAATACAGCATAGTCTTTTTAAAATAATGTTATATTTGTTCTTTTTTGTTTGCAATCAGGTTTTCTGGCCGGCTTCTACAAACAAAGTTGAAGAGTGCAAGATGGCTGGCAAAGATCCCACAGTAAGTCAGTGAGGAAAATACTTGTCCTGTGAGTCAGGTTGAGGCCGCTGCAGCCAAAGGAAAATTAAATAAAGGGTGTAGTTTTTACTATTTATCCCCTGTGGAGTGATAGCATTTGAGCACTAATTTCCAAGGAACAACCTGTAGATTATAATTCATTTCTGTACACGTAATTAAGGAATTAATATGTGCATTCATCAGACAAAACAGATGGCGTTTTTTAATTCCTGAATTAATTCTCATAAAATGTATTTAATCCTTATGAATATTAATATATGTGCATGTTAGCACATTTTATCTTACAGCTATTACATGTAAATCATGCTGTGTTAAAAAAAAACCTGCTACTTGAAGAAATAGTAGCAGAGGAACTTAAAATATTTTCCCTTGGTAGGTGTCCTTATTTGTAATAGCAGCTCAGGATATATCCCTGTAGAGACTAGAGGGCTTTACAAGAATGAATGTGTGGAAAACTGCACATCTTTTACCAAGAGCTAAAGCCATAAGCGCTGTCATGATATAGCCGAACAGATGGGAACCACTTCAGATCTTAGCACAGTACATTTATTATCTCCTAATTGCCAGGCATTACTACATTTCAGTTTGGCCCTTTTATGCTTAAGATCTTTGGAGGTATGTCTCGATCAGCTTTCCACATCTAGAGGCTGACATTTTTTGGGATAGTTTTCTTAGAACAATGTGCAGTGTTAGTTTTCTGCCACACATAGTGCTTTACTTTTAGGCCAAAAAGTTCTACTTTGGTCTCATCTGACCAGAGCACCTTTTTCAACATGCTAGCTGTGTCCCGCACAGGACATTCAGAAGAACGTACTCTGGCCAGATAACACCAAAGTAGAGCTTTTTGGGCTAAATGCCCAAGGGTTATGTGTGATGGAAAGCTAACACTACATATCACTCTGAAAACACCATCCCCACCGTCAAACATGGTGGTGACAGCATCATGCTATGGGGATGCTTTTCTCCAGTAGTGATGGAGAAGCTGATCAGAGTTGATAGGAAGATGGATAAAGCTAAACACACGGCAATCCTGGAGGAAAACATGTTTGAGGCTGCAAAAGAATTGAGACTAGGGCGCAGGTTCACCTTCTAGCAGTTTGAATGTTCCAGTCAAAGTCCAGACCTAAATCCCTTTGAAAATATGTGACAAGACTTGAAAATTGCTGTTCGCTGATGCTCTCCATCCAACCTCACTAAGGTAGAGATATTTAGCGAAGAAGAATGAGCAAAAATTTCAGTCTTTAGAAGTGCAAAGTTGGTAGAGACTTACCCCCAAAAGTCTTGTAGTAGTAATTGTAGCGTAAGGTGGTCCTACAAAGTAATTACTCAGGGGGCTGACTACAAATGCGTGTCACAATTTTTAGATTTATATTTTAAAATATTTAGAAAGCCAAGTATTACTTCACAAATACTTGCGACTTTGTGTTTTTATGTCACATTAAATCCCAATAAAATACATTTAAAGAGTAACCCCTGTTTTCATTTTTATTTCATAAATCTATAGTACACATGAAAATAAGTCACTTTGAAATCTGTTTCTTTCTCTGCCAAATTTGATCAGTCATTATCAAAATTCTCAATTCTGAGGGGTAATCTGTATTCAGTGAAGACTTTCCCATTACTGAGAGAGGAGATGAGAGCTGCTACTGATAGAATTCTATGTAGATAGTAAGCAGGGGAGGAAGAGGAGGAACTCTGCCTGTAGCTCCTCCTTCCTCCCATCTACATAGATTTGTTTCCGTAGCCCCCGCCATGTCTTATCTCTGTAATGGGAAAGTCTGTCTTCTGAATATAGATTTGCCCTCAGAATTGAGAATTTTTATAATGACTGATCAAATTTGGCCGAGAGAGAAGCAAAATTTTCTGATAAGATATATTACAAACTTGCTTATTTTTATGGGTACTATTGATTTATGAAATAAAAATTAAAATGACGGTTACTCTATAGGTTTGTGGGTATAACGTGAAAAATTGAAGAAAAGTTCATGGGGTATGAATACATTTTCAAGGCACTGAATGCCACTATAGATGAAGCATTTTTTTATGTAAATTCTGCTATCCTCTCCAGTGCATCACCACAGCTACCAGACAAGTGACGGGACATCATGGCTGTGTCCGTCACGCCATTTCTGAAAACGTCTGAGGTCTGATCTGCCGGTGTAGCAATCTTCATTCTGACATTGTACTTACTACTTAATAAACTGATAACTTATTATTTTATTACTATTATTAGGGTGATAAAACATTTCCGTGTGCCGGAATATAAAAGGTGTGTAGGGGAGATATTCTTCATGGGAATAACCAGCACAAACTATTACGGTCTTATGTTCCTACAGAGAGCAGGTTGTGGCGTTAGTAATAGCAGACCGCTTACCTCATATTACTGTAATGTCCGATGGAAGTCATTACTGTTTAACTTCAGTTGAGAAATGTAAACGCGCTGCCATTACTAATACCTGCCTGACATAACACTGGAAGTCCCCGCTAATTCCAGATTGCTACATTTCCTTCTACAGTACCTGTTGGCTACTGCACAAATCAGACCAAATAATGTTTTTTTTTAGCCAAGATAGTCCATGTTCACACATTCAGGATTCTGTTCTGCTTTAGGCTCGGATTCCACGTCTAAATCCTTACAGAACTTGCCAGCATTCTGCAACTAAGCCTTGTGTATACAAACATGGGTAATCCAGGTAAACCTCCACGCACATCTCTATTGAACAGTTCCTGGAATTTGCCAGGAATTACATTCTTCTGTGGAAGGGCGATGGCAAAGTAAAGAGTGACTCTGATCTGAGCAATTTCCTGTTTGAGCTAATATACAAATTATGCGTGACTTGTAGCACAATGGTGATGATCAACTTGTGTTATTTATCATCCCTTTTGATGGTTTCTTATTTTTAATTTTTTTTTTCACACTTTGTAGTATAGACAATATACAGTGGGTACGGAAAGTATTCAGACCCCTTTTAAATTTTTCACTCTTTGTTTCATTGCAGCCATTTGGTAAATTAAAAAAAAGTTCATTTTTTTCTCATTAATGTTCACTCTCCACCCCATCTTGACTGAAAAAAACCCAGAAATGTAGTAATTTTTGCATATTTATTAAAAAAGAAAAGCTGAAATATCACATGGTCATAAGTATTCAGACCCTTTGCTCAGTATTGAGTAGAAGCACTCTTTTAAGCTAGTACAGCCATGAGTCTTCTTGTGTATGATGCAACAAGTTTTTCACACCTGGATTTGGAGATCCTCTGCCATTCTTCCTTGCAGATTCTCTCCAGTTCTGTCAGGTTGGATGGTGAACGTTGGTGGACAGCCATTTTCAGGTCTCTCCAGAGATGCTCAATTGGGTTTAGGTCAGGGCTCTGGCTGGGCCAGTCAAGAATGGTCACAGAGTTATTCTGAAGCCACTCCTTTGTTATTTTAGCTGTGTGCTTAGGGTCATTGTCTTGTTGGAAGGTGAACCTTCGGCCAAGTCTGAGGTCCAGAGCACTCTGGAAGAGGCTTTCATCCAGGATATCTCTGTATTTTGCCGCATTCATGTTTCTTTCAATGACAACCAGTCGTCCTGTCCCTGCAGCTGAAAAACACCCCCATAGCATGATGCTGCCACCACCATGTTTCACTGTTGGGATTGTATTGGGAAGGTGATGAGAATTATCACCAAAAAGATCTATCTTTGTCTCATCAGACTTGAGAATCTTACTTCTCATAGTCTGGGAGTCCTTCATGTGTTTTTTAGCAAACTCTATGCGGGCTTCCATATGTCTTGCACTGACGAGAGGCTTTTGTCGGGCCACTCTGCCATAAAGGCCCGACTGGTGGATGGCTGCAGTGATAGTTGACTTTGTGGAACTTTCTCCCATCTCCCTACTGCATCTCTGGAGCTCAGCCACAGTGATCTTGGGGTTCTTCTTTACCTCTTTCACCAAGGCTCTTCTCCCACGATTGCTCAGTTTGGCTGGATGGCCAGGTTTAGGAAGACTTCTGGTGGTCCCAAACTTCTTCCATTTAAGGATTATGGAGGCCACTTTGGTCTTAGGAACCTTGAGTACTGCAGAAATTCTTTTGTAACCTTGACCAGAAATATGCCTTGCCACAGTTCTGTCTCTAAGCTCCTTGTCCAGTTCCTTTGACCTCACGATTCCCATTTGGTCTGACATGCACTGTGAGCTGTGAGGTCTTATATAGACAGGTGTGTGCCTTTCCAAATCAAGTCCTATCAGTTTAATTACACACCGCTGGACACCAATGAAGGAACAGAACCATCTCAAGGAGGATCACAAGGAAATAGACAGTATGTGACTTAAATATGAGTGCCTGAGCAAAGGGTCTAAATACTTATGATCGTGTGATATTTCAGTGTTTCCTTTTTATTAAATTTGCAAAAATCTCTAAATTTCATTTTTTTCAGTCAAGATGGGGTGCAGAGTGTACATTAATGAGAAAAAAATAACTTTTTTGAATTCACCAAATGGCTGCAATGAAAAAAAGAGTGAAAAATTTAAAGGGGTCTGAATACTTTCCGTACCCACTGTATATAGGCATCTGGAAAGCATCAGCAGCTCCTTAACACATCAGTACTTGGTCGCTATTGACATAGGCAAATAATCTTCTTAAAGTATTAATGACTGATATAAATACTCATGCCTAATAAAGACCAGTATGTGATATTAACCCCTTCATGACCGTGGGATTTTTCGTTTTTCCGTGTTCGTTTTTCACTCCCCTCCTTTCCAGAGCCATAACTTTTTTATTTTTCCGTCAATTTGGCCATGTGAGGGCTTATTTTTTGCGGGACGAGTTGTACTTTTGAACGACATAATTGGTTTTACCATGTCGTGTACTAGAAAACGGGAAAAAAATTCCAAGTGCGGTGAAATTGCAAAAAAAGTGCAATCCCACACTTGTTTTTTGCTTGGCTTTTTTGCTAGGTTCACTAAATGCTAAAACTGACCTGCCATTATGATTCTCCAGGTCATTACGAGTTCATAGACACCTAACATGACTAGGTTGTTTTTTACCTAAGTGGTGAAAAAAAATGTCAAACTTTGCTAAAAAAAAAAAATAAAATTGCGCCATTTTCCGATACTCGTAGCGTCTCCATTTTTCATGATCTGGGGTCGGTTGAGGGCTTATTTTTTGCGTGCCGAGCTGGCGTTTTTAATGATTCCAATTCGGTGCAGATACGTTCTTTTGATCGCCCGTTATTGCATTTTTATGCAATGTCGCGGCGACCAAAAAAACGTAATTCTGGCGTTTCAATTTTTTTTCTCGTTACGCCGTTTAGCGATCAGGTTAATGCTTTTTTTTTATTGATAGATCGGGCGATTCTGAACGTGGCGATACCAAATATGTGTAGATTTGATTTTTTTTTTAATTGATTTATTTTGATTGGGGCGAAAGGGGGGTGATTTCAACTTTTATATTTTTTTTATTTTTTTCACATTTTTTTAACTTTTTTTTTTAACTTTTGCCATGCTTCAATAGCCTCCATGGGAGGCTAGAAGCAGGCACAGCACGATCGCCTCTGCTACATAGCAGCGATCTGCTGTTCGCTGCTATGTAGTAGAAAATCAGGTGTGCTGTGAGCGCCGACCACAAGGTGGCGCTCACAGCTACCGGTGATCAGTAACCATAGAGGTCTCAAGGACCTCTATGGTTACAATGGAGAAGCATCGCCGACCTCCGATCATGTGACGGGGGTCGGCGATGCTGTCATTTCTGGCCGCCCGGCCGGATGCGGTAGTTAAATGCCGCTGTCTGCGTTTGACAGCGGCATTTAACTAGTTAATAGCAGCGGGTGAATCGCGATTTCACCCGCCGCTATTGCGGGCACATGTCAGCTGTTCAAAACAGCTGACATGTCCCGGCTTTGATGCGGGCTCACCGCGGAGCCCTGCATCAAAGCAGGGGAGCTGACATCGGACGTACTATCCCGTCCGATGTCAGTAAGGGGTTAAAGAGGTTGTCCAATACTTTAACAAAATTCTGAGTACTGCACATCCACCCCCTGTTGAATAAAGGGCAGATGTGCAGGACCTGACCACAGTGGCTATAAAGTAGACAGACCTGTGCTGTGCAGCTCCATAAGGCTACTTTCACACTAGCGTCGGTACAGAGCTGTCACCATGTGTCGACCTGACGTACCGACGCATGCTGTGAAATAAAAGCACAACGGGGGCAGCGGATGCAGTTTTTTAATGCATCCGCGCCCCATTGTAATGTCCGGGGAGGAGGGGACTGAGTTTTGGCCGCACATGCACGGTCGAAAATGGCGGACACGACGCACAAAAAAGTTACATGGAACTTTTTTTGTGCCGACGGTCCGCCAAAACACGACGCATCCGTCGCACGACGGATGCGACGTGTGGCCATACGTAGCAATGCGTCGCTATTGTAAATCTATAGAGAAAAAACGCATCCTGCAGTCAACTTTGCAGGATGCGCTTTTTCTCCTAAACGACGCATTGCGACGTAGGCAAAACGACGCTAGTGTGAAAGTAGCCTAACTGGTCAGTTACTGCCACTGCCGACACTGAGATCAGCTGATAGGCAAGAATGCCTCTAATCGCACCCACAACAATCAGTCATAGATGACCGACTCTAGGATAGGCCATGAGTGTTAAACCAGGAGACAAACTCTGTCACTAGGTTTTTCCCGTATGATGTAATGCCAGAACCTGTAAGCCCCTCAACTTAATATTTGGTTGCACACCCTTTGGAATAAATAACTTGAATCAATCGCTTCCTATAACTATCAACAACGTTCTTTCATCTCTCAACTGGACTTTTGGACCACTCTTCTTTTGCAAACTGCTGCAGGTCTCTCAGATGTGAAGGGTGACTTCTCCCAACAGAAATTTTAAGATCTCTCCACAGGTGTTCAATGGGATTTTGATCCGGACTCATTGCTGACCACTTCAGGACTCTCCAGCACTTTGTTTCCATTTCTGGGGGCTTCTTAACAACCCTATTAAGACTGGTTTTACACAAATTTTTGATAAAAATGCCACTGAGGTTTTGATACAGTTTTCTTTTTTTTGTCAATGCCAGAATTGGATCTAGTAAAAAGAAGTACAAGCCCTTTCTTTATCATTCACATTTCATTTGAATCCAGTTCTGACTTTTGGCTCAAAAGACTTCTAAAAAATTCAATGACTTAGAAAAAGAAAATGCTGTGTGTGAAACCTCCTAACTGTGTATAGTATAAATGAGCGACGCATCTAGCTCTGCTGAGACACCGTTACAGAATGCACTGCAGTATATATTGATTATAATTGTATAATTGATCTTCCCGTCTATTCTTCCAGCACGGCTGTGGTAACTTTGTTCGTGTAATTCAGAGCTTCAATCGAACCCATTTGTACATTTGTGGAAGTGGAGCCTTCAGTCCTATTTGCACATATGTCAACCGAGGGCGCAGGTCTGAGGTATTGCACATCTTTTTCTAACATATTATAGGAGTATAAGAATATCTGTCATATTATTTTCTGATTTGTTTGATTTATACTTACTTTATTTCACATTTACATGTATATTTTGAAGATTTTGGATATATAAAAAGTTCCACCAGCTCTTGACTCCTGCACCATCTTATCCTGCACAATACGTTAGGGCTGGTGGAGATGACCGTCGCTTCGTTCCTTGTGTGATCTGTCAAAACAATGGATCGCCCTGAGACCAATGTTATACTATGGGGTCATGCACATGTCTGAATTTTTTTCCGGACCCGAGTAGTCGAGGAAAAAATTGCAGCATGCACTTTTTGCCTTTAATAATCGGATGGCAAAAGCCCATTCAACGTCTATGGGTCCATGGAAAACATAGGACTGCACTCAGATGACATCCGAGTTGGTCCAAGTTTCAGGGACAGACAGAATGAAGAAGATGGAGACCTTTTTTTCTCCACTTCCAAGAAAATTGGATCATACTCTGTTCAGACTCTGAGTGTGATTAGCCTAATTGGACCGATTTTCTCAGATGGAGAACATATGGTCGTCTTCACCTGCCCAGTAGGAGGGTAGCTCTTCAAAGGTAATAGAGAATGGAACATTATGCAGCTTATTATACAAAATCACATGAATGGAGAACTCAACCATTGTGACCTGCTTCTACGACAAGGCTGATCTATGCATGAAATATACACTGCCTGGTTAAATAATTGTGTCTTCCATTAAGAGACATTGGAGGCATTTACCAGTCTGCCCTCTGTATTAGGTTTATGTCTGACACTACAAGAATGCACTTCATGAAAGGTCACAGGAAGCATGCGTTCTGCATAGTCACGCTAAAAATCAAAGACACTATTCATAATTTCCTGAACAAAAGCCTATTTAAAAGCATGTGCTGCAGATTTGTGGGCTAGAAAGTATCAAACATTGCAGCAATTCAGTGATGATAAACTATCAGGGATTTCCATGTACAGAGCGAGGTGATCATTGCTGTGCTAGAAATCAAGGCGGCATGGCTGGTGTCACATCATTGTTCATTGTCACCACCCCAATCTGTCAACATTACAGTAAAACCTTTTCTATTATTTTACAGGATCACATATTTTTAATTGACACCAAGAATGAATCTGGAAAAGGGCGCTGTTCTTTCAACCCGAAAGTGAATACTGTTTCTGTTATGATTAGTAAGTATTTATATCAATTATACATTATGCAGCGTGGTTAAGTGCAGATGTACAATTAATGTGCAGCAAAGACAAAACTTAGAGTAGATAAATCCTTAAAAAGTTTTGCCATATGTCAGTGCCTTTATAATTACAAGAAGTCTGGGTCCTGAGATCTCTACCGGTCACTCAACCCTCCCAGCAGCGGGGAGTGCGCTGGTTAGCAGACAGGAGAACACAGTTTACAGCTGAGCGCCTAGAGCGTGGTTCACATTCAGTAGAAACCTTAGGTTACGGAGCTTATACTTTCTATTGAATATGTGGTCCATTCTGGACGTGTCCGGGTTTGATCCCTTTTGATCTAACTTTCCTATGCAAGTCAGTGGGTCTGTGAAAAAAAACAGATGGCACACTGATTCTTCCCTTGTGTCATCAGAGTGTTGTCTATTTTTAACTGTTTGATGGATGGGAGAAGCGTGATTTTTTTCAAGAAAAAACGGATGCCACACTGATGGTAAAATCATCTGGACCTGATTAGGCTGTTGTACTTACAATGAAAATCCAAATCCAAGTCTTATTGGCTGTAATATACCCTCTTTATTAACATTCTGTTGCGTGTGTCAGATCACCAATGCTTATCAGTGATATGTCTGCAGATTTTCAATCAGTAGAGTAATTATTCAAAATGCTAATTTTCCACCATTGTTAGGGTGGTTTCACACGTCAGTGGCTCCGGTACGTGTGGTGACAGTTTCCTCACGTACCGGAGACAGTGACACACGTAGACACATTAAAATGAATGTGTCTCTGCAGATGTCAGCGAGTTTTTACGGTCCGTGTTCAAAACACGGAGACATGTCAGTGTTCGTGGGAGCGCACGGATCACACGGACCCATTAAAGTCAGTGGGTGCGTGTAAACATGTACCGCACACGGATGCCGTCCGTGTGCTTTTTTAAAGTCATAGGGTTAAAATTGAAAAAAATGCTTCAATACATGGACACGGACAGCACATGGACGAAAATCACGGATAGCACACGGATGACACACGGATGGCCTACGTGCACACACGGACAGCTCCGGGACCGTTTCTTCACATACCGGAAAAATCTGGATATGTGAGACTGGCCTTAGATAGCGTACAACCCCAAGATATACTCTGTACTTAAATATACAGTGTCTTGTCTTTGCTCTTTTTAAGATAATCAGTGTTATGAAAAGGATAGATGTCTGGCATGTTCTGTTTGGACATTACAGTATTTAAATGAACGTTAAAGGGGCTGTCCCACAAGCAAAGTACATTTTAATTAATAGAGCTTGGATTTTTGCGATGGCCCTGTCTAAAAATGTTCCTGTGCTGAGATAATCTTATAAATGTGTCCCTGCTGTGTAATGGCTGTGTCTGACCGTGCAGGAACATGGTCTGATCATACCACAGCTCCTAGGCAGGGGAGGAAGCAAAAGAGTATACAGACAGGACAGCACGGGATCACAGCTGCATCTTGATGTGAGGTAAAACATATTTTTAAACAGTCAATTAAATGTTTTACCTCACAAAAAGAATCAGCTGTGATCCCGTGCTGTCCTGTCTGTATAGTCTCTCCTGCCCAGTAGCTGTGGTATGATCAGACCATGTCCCTGTACTGTCAGACACGGCCATTACACAGTACACAGCAGGGGCACATGCATAAGATTATCTCAGCACAGGAACATTTTATTTAAACCACATCCAATTGTGGAAATTATTTAGATCTATTGATTAAAATGTTCTTTGTTCGCGGGAAAACCTTTTTAAATGATGTTATAGGAAACTTGGAATTTCATCACAAGTTTCTTCAGGTAGAGTGATAGTACGTTAATAATTACTAATGTACTATCATTATGACCAGCATTGCTACTGTTAGAACTAAATGGCTTGCTGACATCATTCAGCACACTAGTGTCCATTAACATGGAGATAGATGTGTGGGAGTTAAAAATGACAGATTTCTATAGATACTGTAGACTAGTGTGGTTCTCCAGCCACAACTCTGGTGGCTTTTTTAGCCACCAACTGTCAGGCTTTGTTGAAAGTTATAGTCCTGTAAGAGGCAAAAGATCACAAGTGGCTGTAGCCATTGCTATAGATCTTGTCATGTCTTCTGGTCGGAGTTACCCGTTAGGCATCCTTACTGAGAAACCAATTTTACTTTGCCCATACCATATATATAACACCATAGTGCGACCCAATTCCAAATCAGACTGTTCCCCCTGATAATACGAATAGGGGCATAGTGAAATGGAATAACATTCTGATCCACATACTTTCCATAGAAAATGGGAACTTGCTTTAACAATGATTACAGCTGCCAGATTTTAATATAATAGATTTAAACATAGAGATTCTAAAGAAATCGCCACCCATTGTCATTCTATAAGAGGTGTAAATAGAATTTCTCGTCATGTCCTTAGTGAAAATGAGATGCCCGTTTGTAGACTTGTAATAGTCTGCTAATGTTTATAGACTGATTAATGTTATATTATTCCTGGACGCACAAATGGGTGCAAAGGTTCAGACTCCTGACTGCGTATATAAGCCGCGCAGGCCCTTCAGTTTACAGTGCTTGTTATAAAGTGGAAAAAGCAGTGACGTTTGGCCTGAAATAAAGCAGCGTTCTCTGTTTGTTCCCATATATATATGACAGCTTGATTTCTAGTGATAAAGTTAATCCGTGCTATGGCACAGAACAGTAGGACTATTATCTAATGTGAATTGTGGCTGTATGTCGCAGGCTAATGAGTGGGTTGCGTGCCCCGGGGTAATATCCACATCTAAACGTAGCCATTTACACGACAGGAGATTATTATGTCATAAAACAAATTACCAACATTAAATAGCAATTGAGATTTTAAAAACCTGCAGCAGAGCTTCCAAACTCGGCTTTTTTTTAACTATGGTTTAGGTTTGTTAAATGGAAATGTGTCTGTCGCACATTATCTAGAGTAACCATGAAACTTTCATAAAATTTATGGCATGTAGGATGTGTAGTTATGTATTGTAACATTTTCCACCTTGTTTATAAACGATATTTCTTTTTGACAATGTACTGTTCCATAGATGAAGAGCTCTTTTCTGGAATGTATATTGATTTCATGGGCACTGATTCGGCCATTTTTCGCAGTCTTACAAGACGTAATCCTGTCAGAACAGATCAGCACAACTCTAAATGGTTAAGTGGTAAGGCTTTTTTGCAATGTTAACTACGTTACAAATGTTATTAAAATAATCATGTTGAATATTTTGTACATATCACCTTATCTTACGTTTACTAGTCAGTCTCCACAGCTTAAAATTTCCAACTCAGCAGGGGTATGAGATTGATTGCTCTCAGTGGGAGGAACAAATAATAATCTTGGAGTTATACCTTTTGCAAGGGTATGTGCACGCAACATCTTTTTCAGGAGAATTCCTCTTGAACCCTCCAGAAACAGCTCTAAAAAATGTAAAAAAAACCCCTCTGTACTGTAATATCAAAATGATTTGCAGTACATATGTTCCATCATCAGGATTCAAAAGGCTAAAAAGTGACTGGTCCATTCTTCTGGTGGCTTCCATTGGAGGCCGCCACTATTTTACACCATGTTCCAAATTATTATGCAAATGATGTTTTTCTCGGATTTTCCTAAATGGTCGGTGCAAATGACAGTCAGTCTAATAAAAGTCATCACCCGTTAGAGTATACATCGAATTTTATTGAAGAAACCTCCCAATGATAACAGTATGATCTAAAAAATGAATAAAAACTCAAAATGCACTGTTCGAAATTATTACGCACAGTAGAATTTCTAAACATTTGATATGTTTTAAAGAACTGAAAATGCTCATTTGTTGAATTTGCCGCATTAGGAGGTCACATTCACTGAACAAAAAAGCTATTTAACTCCAAAACATCCTAACAGGCCAAGTTACATGTTAACATTGGACCCCTTCTTTGATATCACCTTCACAATTCTTGCATCCATTGAACTTGTGAGTTTTTGGAGAGTTTCTGCTTGTATTTCTTTGCATGAAGTCAGAATAGCCTCCCAGAGCTGCTGTTTTGATGTTTACTGCCTCCCACCCTCATAGGTCTTTTGCTTGATGATCCTCTAAAGGTTCTCTATAGGGTTGAGGTCAGGGGAAGATGGTGGCCACACCATGAGTTTATCTCCTTTTATGCCCATAGCAGCCAATGACTCAGAGGTATTCTTTGCAGCATGAGATGGTGCATTGTCATGCATGAAGAGGATTTTGCTCCTGAAGGCACATTTCTGCTTTTTATACCATGGATGAAAGTTGTCAGTCAGAAACTCTATATACTTTGCAGAAGTAATTTTCACACCTTCAGGAACCTTAAAGGGCCCTACCAGCTGTTTCCCCATGATTCCGGCCCAAAACATGACTCCTCCACCTCCTTGCTGACGTCGCAGCCTTGTTGGGACATGGACATCCACCAACCATCCACTACTCCATCCATCTGGACCATCCAGGGTTGCTCGACACTCATCACTTAACAAGACTGTTTGAAAATTAGTCTTCATGTATGTCTCGGTCCACTGCAACTGCTTCTGCTTGTGAGCACAGTTTAGGGGTGGCCGAATAGTAGCTTTATGAACCAAAACAAGCCTTTGAAGGATCCTACAGCTTGAGGTTCGAGGGACTCCAGAGGCACCAGCAACTTCAAATAACTGTTTGCTGCTTTGTAATGGTATTTTGGCAGCTGCTCTCTTAATTCGATGAACTTGCCTGGCAAAAACCTTCCTCATTATTCTTGTATGAGCACGAACACGTCTGTGTTCAGATTCAGCCACAAATCTCTTAACAGTACGATGATCACGCTTAAGTTTTCATGAAATATCTAATGTTTTCATCCCTTGACCAAGGCATTGCACTATTTGATGCTTTTCGGCAGCAGAGAGATCCTTTTTCTTTCCCATGTTACTTGAAAACTGTGGCCTGCTTAATAATGTGGACCATCATTTTTAAGTAGTTTTCCATTCATTATAATCACCTGGAAAACAAATTATCACATGTTTAAGATTGATTTCAGTGATCCATTGAGCACTGAGACACAATACCATCCATGAGTTTATTTGAAAAACAAAACAATTAAATCTTTATGACACTTAAATCTAATTTGCATAATAATTTGGAACACGGTGTATATATGGAATGTAAAAATAAGATGCTGCACAAGACGTCAGAAAAGACACCTCTGAAGCGTCTCCTGCTTCAGTTATGATGCAGACATGCCATTGTCTAAAAGACATCATATGTTCATGCCCTACCAGTGACTGTGCCACAAACCTAGGCAAAAAAATACTTTAATTTACTCAAATTAATTTACTCGAATTACAAATGTACCGTATATACTCGAGTATAAGCCGACCCGAGTATAAGCCGACCCCCCTAATTTTGCCACAAAAAACTGGGAAAACTTATTGACTCGAGTATAAGCCTAGGGTGGAAAATGCAGCAGCTACCGGTGAATTTCAAAAATAAAAATAGATGCTCCATACCGTTCATTATGGCCCCATAGATGCTCCATATAAAGCTGTGCCACATATAATGCTCTGCACCGTTCACTATGGCCCCATAGATGCTCTACATAAAGCTGTGCCATATATTATGCTCTGCACCGTTCATTATGGCCCCATAGATGCTCCTTATAAAGCTGTGCCATATATAATGCTCTGCACCGTTCATTATGGCCCCATAGATTCTCCACATAAAGCTGTGCCACTTATAATGCTCTGCACCGTTCATTATGGCCCCATAGATGCTCCATAGAAAGCTGTGCCATATATAATGCTCTGCACCGTTTAGTATGGCCCCATAGATGCTCCATATAAAGCTGTGCCATATAGAATGCTGCTGCACCGTTCATTATGGCCCCATAGATGCTCCATAGAAATCTGTGCAATATATAATGCTGCTGCAATAAAAAAAAAAAATGACATACTCACCTCTCTTGCTGCCCGCAGCTCCTCAGCGTCCCGTCTCGGCGCCTCTCCGCACTGACTGTTCAGGCAGAGGGCGGCGCGCACACTAGTACGTCATCGCGCCCTCTGACCTGAACAGTCAGAGCAAGAGGACGGGAAGACGGAGCGGCGCCCGGCGGGTGGAACGTGGACAGGTAACTATGACATACTTACCTGCTCCCGGCGTCCCTGGCTCCTTTTCCCGGACAGATGGTCTCCGGGTGCTGCAGCCTCTTCCTCTGTCAGCGGTCACCGTTACTGCTGATTAGAGGAATGAATATGCGGCTCCACCCCTATGGGAGTGGAGTCCATATTCATAACTTTAATGAGCGGTCCCACGTGACCGCTGAACAGGGGACGAGCTGCGGCACCGAAGACCATGGGACGGGCAGGGGGAGCGCCGGGACTAGGTGAGTATGCCACAGTCCTCTCTCCCCCTCACCCGCCGACCCCACCGCTGATCATGACTGAAAATTTGGGCTGAAAATCTCGGCTTATACTCGAGTATATACGGTAGCTAATTTTGTCTGCTTCTCACTAATATTTCCACTAAAATGTTAAGATTTATTAGATATAATAGAAAATATCATTAAAAGTCTATTGAAACTCAATTTATTTGCGTGATATCAGTTTGTATAAGAAATTGAGAAATTTGTATGAGAAATTGCTGATAAACTTTTAACTCCCTAACAAAAAAAGATGTTTCAGAAATGATGTTTATGTGAAGTAGACATGTGGGAAATGGTATTTATTATATTGCTTGATATAACTATCTTGTTTAAGGGCATAAAAATTCAAAGTTTGAAAATTGCAAAATTTTCAAATTTTTTGTCATTTTTTTTTTTCAAAATTTGCAATATTTTCATAAATAAACGCAAATCATATTGACCTAAATTTACCACTAACATGAAGTAAAATATGTCATAAAAAACATTCTCAGAATCACTGGGATATGTCGAAGCGTTCCAGAGTTATTACCACATAAAGTAACACTGATCAGAATTGAAAATAAAATTGGTCTGGTCAGGACGGTGTAAACAGGCTGGGGGGTAAAGGAGATAAACAGGTCATTTTCTGATGACACATTACTTTTAAATTGGGTTTTTCTGTGGATGGCCATGTGGTCATTAGCATAGTACATAAGGCACAAGGTGCGGAGTATATGAGACTCGCGCACATTCATTGCTTTTTATGCAACACTTGCTCGTTATCCCTGTAATCACAATCTTTGCATACATGATAAAAGGGCTCAATAAATGTTAATCTGACATGATAATAAATATGTAATTCACATAGGAGTTACAGCTAAGTATAAAGGTCTCTTGTTTTGTGTTGTAGAACCAATTTTTGTGGATGCCCAGCTCCTGCCAGATGGAACCGATCCAAACGATGCAAAGGTTTATGTCTTTCTCAAAGAGAGGTTGACTGACAACAGCGGCAGCACCAAGCAGATCCATTCCATGATAGCCAGGGTTTGCCCGGTAAGCATGTCTTCTTCATCTCTAGCGGTGACGGTCATTGTAATACAATCTAGTAATCACATTGGTTCTAAGTGCATTTCCTGCCCATGATGAGGCCGAGGATGAAGGCTCGGACTACTGTAGGACATGTAATGTGGTGCATAACTCTTCTTCAGTGTCTGCTTATTTCCATCTGGACTTTGTCCAAAGTAATTACATTTAATCACCGGGCATTACTGAAACAGTGAGCAGAAATGCTTTCAGATCCTGATATTTCCCATCCGGACAATGGTATGTGTTCTGTGACTGCATGTTACAGTTTATTTCTGAAGGATTCAGGAAAGATTTCTTGAGTTCTAGAATTGTCCAATTATTTCGATAGTTGACAACATTTTTTCAAACAATACATGCGACTACTCTCTTCATGGTTCCTAATTTTTAAATGTTTACATTTTTGACTCACTTTTTTCCAACCCTTCCCATTAGAGTGAATTTTCGTTTTTGTGCTTTCCTCTGTTTTTTTTTTACAGAGGAGTGGACTACCTGATGATCTATATGAGCTGATGATCTATATGAGATTCTTGCTAATTCTGAGTATTGTAGTGAAGAATATCAAATTGTGTCTTTTATTTTCTGGATTTATCATTTACCAACTGTGTTTTTTTGGGGATTTTTGTAATTTTCCTATAATGTCACAAAGTTATTCAGCTCAAGTTCTGAGCCCACTTTTGTTATATTAATAAGAATCTTGCAATCATTTGTCTTTATTTTATTTCTGCATTTGTGGAAAATTTCAAAAAACACAAAGTCAATTAAAAAGAAAAACGTCTAAACAGCAACTTCAACAAAACTATATAGAGATCAAGGCCTGACGGCTGCCTGAAAATGATAGTGTAAGCAGGAAAATGCGATTGGCGAGAACATATTTCTCTTTACGCTGCAAAAATAGCAACTAAATTGCTCTCTATTCCTTCTAGAATGATATTGGTGGACAGAGGAGCCTTGTTAATAAGTGGACAACATTTTTAAAGGCGAGACTAGTGTGCTCGGTGATGGACGATGATGGGACTGAGACTCATTTTGATGAACTAGGTGGGTAATTATTTGTGCGCTGTAACTTGTATGGTTAGAAAAGTGCAATCTCTGCAGAAGCAGATTATTCTCAAAGATTGGAACCATAGAATAATGAAATAGGGAATAGCAAGGTTTCATAGGTAACTATAATAATACAATAATGTGATCAGAGGTAGTAGTTTTTCTTCTTTTAAAAATATGTTTCAATTTGCTACGATGTTTGTTCACCGATTAGGCATGAGAAAATAATGCGCGTGCATTCAAGGATTAGATCACCCGCACCCATACAAGCCTATAGGTGCAAGTGGAACATCGAACTGCACTCGGATGTCATCCAAGTGCAGTCCGATATACTCGCACAGAGTCAACTGATAAAATAGAGAAATTAAGTTCTCTGCATCTGTGCTGCGATTCTGTTATGCGAGAGAATCAGATCACACTCAGATGACAGTCTGTTTGAGACGAGTGTTATTAACATAATTGGTCTGATTCTCTCCCATGAGAGAATATATAGCTGTGTGAGTGTACCCTTAGGCCGGCGTCACACTGGTGTTTTAAACGGCCGAGTGCAATGCGATAAAAAATCGCATTGCACTCGGACCAATGTTAAGCTATGGGGCAGCTCCCACCAGCCGACTTTTTGTCGGCCATTTTCCTCGGTCCGAGACAATCGCAGCATGCTGCGATTGTCTCAGACCGAGGAAAACTCTCGGCTCACTCGCACCCATATAAGCCTATGGGTGCGAGTGAGACAACGCACATCACTTGGATATCATCCGAGTGCTGTGCGTTATAAGCGGACCCCAGCAATGGAGGAGATGGAGAAATTCATTTCTCCGCCTCCTCTGCAGCTGTGCTCCGATCCTCCCTGTGCGAGAGGCTCGGAGCACAGACGGATGACACTCGGCTCCTGCTCTGCTGCGAGCAGGAGCCGAGTGTCATTAGCATATCGCATCCGATGCTCTCGCATCGGATGCAATATGCCAGTGTGACGCCGGCCTTACTGTCTAATCCTTAGATAACGCAGACATACAGGACAGTCTTAAAATGCCCCAGATTTACAATAGTGGTTCATGCTGCTTATAATCTGTCTAATTTTATGACTGTTTAGTGTAAGCTTACACCACATAAGAGTTGACTTACTTTGTGGCACAAATGGGCTCCATAATTTTGACTCATTTTTTGGCACATAGCCTAATATGTGACCCTATGTTCATTTTCTGATAAGACACCCAATTCAGCAAGGCGACATCCTTGGTCGGGCAAGTATCGGAAAGTATCTAAAATAACACTTCATGAGCATGGTGCAGATCATGGAAGATAATTTTTTGATGCAAATTACCCACTGACAGGACATTTTAGCTAAACGTACAAAATTAAAATCTAAAATAGTCATTAGAAGTGACTATGACCGAAATAAAATCCTTCTTTTTATTGTTTAACCTAGAGGATGTCTTTCTCATGGAAGCAGACAATCCCCGATCTACTCTCGTCTATGGAATTTTCACAACCTCAAGGTATAACATTGTTAATGGTAAAGAACTGCACATATGATGCTTATACTGTAGTTACATTATATATTAACTCATTCAGGACCAGGCAATATTTTGTATTTTGTTTTTGCGTTGTAGTTTTTCTTTGCTTTCTTCAAACAGCCATTATTTTTTTATTTTTTCATCAACATCTACTATATAATTGTCTAATGGCCACTTCCGTCTGTCTGTCTTTGTCTGTCACGGAAATCCCAAGTCGCTGATTGGTCGCGGCAAAACAGCCACGACCAATCAGCGACAGGCACAGTCCGGCGGCAAAATGGCCGCTCCTTCCTCCCCGCAGTCAGTGCCCTCTCCATAATCCCCTCCAGTTAATGCTCACACAGGGTTAATGGCAGCGCTAACGGACCGCGTTATGCCGCGGTGTAACGCACTCCGTTAACGCTGCTATTAACCCTGTGTGACCAACTTTTTACTATTGATGCTGCCTATGCAGCATCAATATTAAACAGATCTAATGTTAAAAATAATAAAAAAAATAAAAAATTGTTATATACTCACCGTCCGTCGGCCCCTCCGATCCACAACAAGCTTTCCCCGCTCCTCGCGACGCTCCGGTGACCGCTCCATGCATTGCGATCTCGCGAGATGATGACGTAGCGGTCTCGCGAGACCGCTGCGTCATCTCGTGAGACCGCAATGCACTCTTGAGACCGGAGCGCGCGAGGAGCGTCGGTAACTGCTTCGCCTGGATCCGGGGGCCAACGGAAGGTGAGTATATAACTATTTTTTATTTTAATTCTTTTTTTTAACAGGGATATGATGCCCACATTGCTATATACTACGTGGGCTGTGCAATATACTACATGGGCGGTGCAATATACTACGTGGCTGTGCAATATACTACGTGGGCTGGGCAATATACTACATGGGCTGTGCAATATACTACGTGGGCTGTGCAATATACTATGTGGCTGTGCAATATACTATATGGGCTGGGCAATATACTACGTAGACTGTGTAATATACTACGTGGGCTGTGCAATATACTACGTGGGCTGTGCAATATACTGCGTGGGCTGTGCTTTATACTACGTGGGCAGTGCTTTATACTACGTGGGCTGTGCAATATACTACGTGGGCTGTTCAATGTACTACGTGGGCTGTGCAATATACTGCGTGGGCTGTGCAATATACTGCGTGGGCTGTGCAATATACTACGTGGGCTGTGCAATGTACTACGTGGGCTGTGCAATGTACTACGTGGGCTATGCAATGTACTACGTGGGCTGTGCAATATACTGCGTGGCCTGTGCAATATACTACGTGGCCTGTGCAATATACTACGTGGCCTGTGCAATATACTACGTAGCCTGTGCAATATACTACATGGCTGTGCTATATACTACGTGGGCTGTGTTATACACTACATGGGCTGTGTTATACACTACGTGGGCTGTGTTATACACTATGTGGCCTGTGTTATACACTATGTGGCCTGTGTTATACACTATGTGGCCTGTGTTATACACTATGTGGCCTGTGTTATACACTATGTGGCCTGTGTTATACACTCCGTGGGCTGTGCTATATACTACGTGGCTGTGCTATATACTCCGTGGGCTGTGTTATATACTACGTGGCTGTGCTATATACTCCGTGGGATGTCCTATATACTCCGTGGGCTGTGCTATATACTACGTGGCTGTGCAATGTACTACGTGGCTGTGCTATTTACTACGTGGGCTGATATATACTACGTGGCTGTGCTATATACTACGTGGCCGGCCGCGAACAATCAGCGACAGGCGCAGTCCGGCCGCGAATTGATGTGGGATTTTAACCACGCTTCGCTAATTGGTCGCGCCCAGCCGGCCGAATCCTGTGTATTCAATGTATTACGGTATTCTAAAATCTTCATAAATAAACTACATACATATTCTAGAATACCCGATGCGTTAGAATTGGGCTGCCATCTAGTAGACATATAAGGACTTGTTTTTTTTTGTGGGATGAGTTGTAGTTTTAAAGGAAATCCTTCTTTTTAACAAGCAGTACAGGCTAAAAAAATAAAATGATGAAATGGTGAAAAAAATGCAATCCTGTTATTGTTTTTTGAGTTTTGTTTTTCATGGCATTTCTTGTATGGTAAAAATGACCTGTCTTTTGTTTAGTGGTGAAAAAGTGTTTTTTGATCCTATTTTCTCGAGACTCATAATGTTTTGATTTTTCCATCAGCTGTGAGAGGACTGGCTTTTTTGCGTGACATGCTGACATTCTCATTGATATCATTCTGGGCTATATACAATGTTTTGATTGCTTTTATTGTATTTTTTAAGGAGGTGTAGTGATGAAAGAAAACACAACTCTGTCGTTTTTATTTTTTTTCTTTTTACACATTGACCATATGGGTTAATTAATTTTATATATTGGTAGACAGTAATATTATAAATGCAGCAGTACTAAATATTTTTTAACTTTTATTTTTAATAGTTTAAAATAGCCGTGGTTCCAATGTTTGTTTGTTTTTATTTTATCTAATCAATTATTCTACACATTTCAATAATACAGTGTTGTGGTACACCATGTAACCTGTGGCCGCCAATGAAGCTGAGCTTGTGACTGGGCTTCACATGCGCACCAAGATGGCAGGCATGGTGTCTTTCAGCAGGCCCCCGGCTACCATGTAATCACACCTATACCCTTTGATTGTGAAGTGGGAGCTGATGTGCATATGAACCCATGAGTGCACCATTTCAATACTGCTGTTAGAGATTAATGGCGGCAGCTACATGGTTAACAGCGCAAATCGGAGCTCAGCTCCACAAGTTTCTGTTAACATAGCCGTTATCTATCACGTGTAAAGAGAGACTAGCTGCTCAGTCCCTCAACACTTGCAGACCCCAGCCAGTTATGTCCACATGTTTTAAGGAGTAAATGATTAATGGATTTCTGAGATGTATAATTACCTTTGTAACATATTTAAGATGTTAGATAAGTGGATTAGTATTGTTTATTCATTATCAGTCACTGTGAGCAAAGCCAGCCATACACATTAGATGGCTGTGGGCTGAATGAAACCTTAGCTGTTTGTTCAGTCGACAACCATCTTGGCCGGCTCTCTCATACACAGGAGGGCTCGTTCAGCCAAATGCTCCTGTGTTCTCTATGAGAGGTCCGTCATTTGACATATCTGGCAACGGCTTATCTCTGAGAGCAAAAAGGAAATCAGCAGCCCAAATTTGAAAATGCCCAATCCACATCTTTCCCAGTGATCAGTTGTCTGAGGTCCCCATACACATTTGGCTGTAACCCAAACCTGTTGATATTAGCAGGGTTTCTGTGTCTATTTACTGTTTATTTGAAGAGGACTTGTCACTTGCTCAAAATATTTGAGTTAAATATTTTGGAAATATCACTAAACTCCGCTGATTCTGCCATTTTTTTCCGTTTTTATATACATTGCTCTATCGCAGAGATGTTCACATTTGTTCCTTTTAGAGCACATTATGTGAAATCTTTACTTGCAGCACAATTGGGCATTTCTTCAGTGTCCTTCTCTGGGGGCGTGTGCTTTCACCCTTTTTCCCAGACACTGTCAATCACTGCTCTGCAACGTCTGAGTCTACTTGATCAACTGATGAGCTTTGATTGGCAGCGTCTGTAAGGGATGGGTTAAAACACATGCCGCCAAAGACGAGTGAAGAAATGCCCTGTTGCACTACAAGCAAAGATTGTACATTCTGCCCTGTCTCTGCAATGGATTAGTGCAGCACAAAGTAGAAAAAAGCGGCAGAATCAGGGGAGCTGAGGGACTTTTACAAGATATTTAACACATTTTTTGGAAGCAAGTGACAGATCTTCTTTAATGAGTTCCAATTGCACATATGGAGTCATGGTTTCTGGGTTCAGAAACTTATTATTAAACCTCTGATATGATTTTTACAAATTAATACATAGCCAAATTTGCCTTCTCTCTAAATTGAGCTCTACAAATCAGCTTGTTTGAACTAGATCACAAGTTCATCCCAACAGATTTATGAAGGGTAAATTGGTGTCCTCTGACCATTTTCTCTGCACAGTATGGAACGTTACATGTCACATACCACTTATCCCCAATGCTCTCTGCTCTTCTTCCTTCCTTTCTTAGGAGGGATAATATTTCATATACTGGCTATCAGATTGCAATGTCTAGGTCAGTGAAAATAAATGTATCCATAGCAGTTCAGAGTAGTTTGCTAAGCCGTTATGTGTTTACAGCACTACTTTACACCTTGTAGTGGACGAGCATGCAGGCAGCTGTAAAAGAGACTGAATATCTGTGGGAGTGGAATAGTGGTAGGGTTAATTCCACACACAACAAATTCTGGCAGCATCAAAACAAAGGTGCAGCACAGCAAAGGGAACAATAGTGAAAATACAAATAAATACTTCTGAGTAATGGTAGCATAGCCTGCTAAGCACTTGGAACAGGTTGGGGTATTTCATTTTTTCTCGGTCGTCAGTGTTTCTAACCATAGGAGTTTCCTTTTCCTGTACAGACATGATATTTCACATTTTGTGTAGCTGCCCTATAGACTATTTAAATGGCAGGAGAAGCAGAGCATTGAGGTATCCAATCCCAAACAGTGGGTGGCTTGCACTGGCTGAAATGTCATTTATTATCTGTCCACCATAATTAAGATGTTTATGGGCAGAAGTTCATACATTCCAAAGGCTGATGATATTCAGATTCACTTGGCAGTTTGAACAGAAGTCTGTTGATGCTAGAATTTAATATGAAAAGATAAGTAAAAAAAAACAAGACAGCAAAGGATTAAGGAAGCAACATCTTTTCTTGGGACGAGTAGTGCATTAATATGGCAGACAAATGTTCTCTTTAACTCTGAAAATTATTTGAACAGGGAAATGATGTCCTTCCTCCAACTACTTCACTGAAGAGCCAAATTAAGGCTCTACAATACATCAGTCATAAGGCACAGAAATATGCAGATGATAAAAGGATCATATGGCACCTTGCCAATGATGTTATGGAAAATAGTTCAATAAATATATTTCTTCAATTAGCCTTTAGCCGTTCAGAGTTCTAATGTAAGAGGAAGCTTATCAAGTACACCAATAAAATAATAGCCATATGCCATTTCCAGCTGTGTGTGGTCTTCCTCAATGGATCATATAAAGAATTTTTTGTACAGAACCTTCTTTTTGGAGCGCAGGCAGTGCTTTTCCATTATATGGAGTGAAGTTTATATAAGAAAGTAGATCTCCAAAGTCTGACAAATGCAAACAGAAAATGATCTAAATGAAGAAAAGATGGAATTGTTAAGACCTACATATTGGTTGCCAGCCACTAGGTAGGATTTCAGGTTTTCTTGTATAATCCGTTAAACATGTGGATTGAGACCTGCAGGGAATTACCTTATGAATGAAACAACTGAATGGAAAATGAGCTACTGTTTCCATACACAAGTTTTGTGGCACTCTTGGAAGACAGATCTTGGAAATCTACAAAGCCAGTTAAAAGAAATAAGCCTTTCTTTTCAGCTTGGATTTATTGCTTAGCATTTATTTATTACTGTCTGGCAATTACTGGGCTGTTATGTGTTTTTTTTATACAAATGTATCTTGTGAACTAGTGTAATAAGATCGCATTGCTTTTCTTATTGTTCTTTGTATTCACTATTATTATGGTTCTGTTTTCCAGCTCGGTTTTTAAAGGCTCTGCAGTGTGTGTTTATCACATGTCCGACATTCAAACTGTTTTTAATGGTCCATTTGCTCATAGAGAAGGTCCAAACCACCAGCTGATTCCTTATCAGGGCAGAATACCCTATCCAAGACCTGGTACGGTAAGTTACTAGGAAGGTATTATGTCATCTATGTATTAAGCATGATCTCATCATATAATTATGTTTCAATTGTGGTTCTGTCAACGACTGAAGGAAGTTGTGGACTCATAGACAGTACTACATGATAGCTTTTTGCCAATCAGCACTATATATAGAGATCCTATGATAGCGCTAAGGTCGGCTATCGCCATCAGTCCTATGGAGGGGCAGTGTTCATGTTCCACTACTGCGCCATTCAAACTGGGCATATGAGACTCCTGTTGTCCCAGCTGTGAAACCCCAGAAAACAAATACTTATAACCTAACCACTGATTTTAGGAAAACCTGTTAAAAATACCAATGCAGGGATTATTAAAAGAGTTATCTGATTTTCTTAAAAAAAGACAGTTTTTTTGATAAAGTATTAAATAATCTATATTTACCAACTATTACCCCTGCTCTAATGCAGATTGCTCTGATGATGTCGTGTTCTCAGTCATCTGAGGTCTGTGGTTGGCTCTGGCAATCAAATGACTGGAATGAGATGTGATCTAAAGCACAATTTATGCCTGCCTTTGCTGTCAGTTAAATGCTACAGCCAATCATAATCATTTGCGCTCAGGTGTCAAAACAAAGGGATGTGATCAATTGGTGATACAGCTGTTGAGTAAAGCTTCTTTTATTTACCACGTGCCTTGTTCTTTAAAAAAAAAAAAAAGTGGGAAAGTCAAACAGCGCCAGCATATTATTGTAAACATTCATTTTACACAGAATATATTTTGTTGGCTACATCCACAGAAGCCTTAAAATGTTGGCTTGCAAACATGTAGTTTTATTTTGTTTTAAAAGAAGTTTTACCGTTCTTCCTCAGGTTTGCACTTTGGACCACTGGCATGATTTTGAAAGTGTAGAAAATGAAATCAAGCAAATATTTGCCATGTTATTGAAAGGGAACTTTTTTAACCAATAGTCAGTTTCCATTAGAACTTGAAAACGTAATGCACCTTCTCTCACTCGGTCTTAGGCCGGTGTCCCACTTGCAACTGCAATGCGAGAAACTCGCACGAGTCTCTCGCATCAATACCCGGCACTGCCACCGGCAGTTCGGACCGGGGCGTTCAGCGGTATAGAAATACATGTTACTGCATAATCTCCCTACAGCGTGATTGCAAGGAGCC
The DNA here is from genome assembly GCF_051348905.1 of Ranitomeya variabilis. NCBI lineage: Eukaryota > Metazoa > Chordata > Amphibia > Anura > Dendrobatidae > Ranitomeya > Ranitomeya variabilis. Next base: position 327,607,214 of record NC_135236.1, read on the forward strand.
GATGGTTGCTATGTGCCTAACAATGGCCTTTTGATCTATCATAGATTGTGCCAGAAGAACTATTATAGAGCAATTAAAATTAAAGTAGAATTGCTGTTTTTATATATTGTTTCCCATAAAGAGTTAATAGGTTTCATTTACTCCTAAATGGTAGTAACTCATCCTGAAAATAACAAGCCCTTTATATAGCTGCTTCAAAAATAAAAAAAATGATGGCTCCTGGAATTTAACAATGGAAAAAGAACGAAAAAAAGATATGTGGACATTAAGAGTTTCTCCAAGAATGTAATAAAATGGCACCATCATGTAATTCATACGGCATCCTGTTGTAGAAAAGTGTTAGGATGTACTGCAGTCTGAAGAAACATTGCTTCCGAGACCTGTGTCTCAACTGAGAGAGGAGCAAGATCATAAGCACACATACTGGATCTGCAAGAGAAGGGCTGTGACAGAAGAAGAAATAAATCGCTTTTTTTCTGCTGGATGCGCAGAGGCCTGAGGCTGGAGAAAAGATCCTTTGTGCTTAGTCAGCCAAGGAGAAGATTTATTTCCTCTCCTCTGACAGCTTTTCTCCTCGACTCACAGAGGTACTGTATGTGTGCTTACAGTAGACTTCTTCTCTCAGTTGGGACAGGTCTTGGGAGCTGTGTTTTCTCAGACTGCACTCTGTCCTGACACATGACAAGGATGATCCCCTTTAAGACCAAACTAGACCTTTTCTTAAATTGATTAAAAGTGTCACTATCCTTTTTAATGTAATGTTATCTTAGGAAGATTTATGAATTTGATACATCTACACATCCTAATCTGGTCATCATGTTGCAGTGTCTACATACAGCACAGACTCGTGTCTTTCTGGCTTGACCAAAAGTCTTATGTTGTGTAACATTATTAGGTGAATGATAGAAACTAATGCAAAAGCCAATTGTATTGCAATCCTCTTTATTTTCAATCTGATCATCTTTTTCCATATGTGTAAAGGTTTTTCCCCAGGTTTCTAGCTTTGCATAAACTGACACCTTGATTATAGCCCCTATTGCTTATTTTATGAATTGGTAACGTATTTTTTTCCTCGTTCCCTGTTCTAGATATCGTATTGAGAGGATATGTACAAATATCATGTATTCTGTTTCTTTCAGTGCCCAGGGGGTGCTTTTACTCCAAATGTGCATACTACTAAAGAATTCCCAGATGACGTTGTTACCTTCATAAGAAACCATCCACTTATGTTCAACTCAATTTATCCAGCGCACAGGAGACCACTTTTAATAAGAACAGGCACGGATTACAAGTATACAAAAATAGTGGTGGATAGAGTAAATGCAGCGGATGGGAAGTATCATGTCTTGTTTCTTGGGACAGGTAAGCGGAATAACAGAAATGCAATTATAGATAAAATGCAATTCATACAGTCTGACAGGATTAACAGGACCCCACCAACCACCTATAGAGAAACAGGTGCATGCTCTATAGACTCTACTGGACCACTTGGGTCAGCCCAACTATGCGTGCAGTCAAGAGACAAGACAAAAACAAGCATTACCTAGGGCAATATTGTTTCTGTCTTCTCTTCTGATTTGCTTAGATGAGCAAGCAATAGGTACAGCAGTACAGAGCTCAGAATCGAAAGTGTGCTCTACTCGTACTCAGATACAGCTGTTGCCTTGCTGCAGAACTTTCCCTTGGTCTGCTGGACAGCACCAGGCGTATGTGGTCAGTTGATGTAAGGCGTTCCTTTGGTAGCTGACACTGCTGGCTGTCAATGTCAAGGTAAATGAAGTTTCAGAAACAATCTTCATATACAGCTCTGGCAAAAATTAAGAGACCACCACATCAAAACCCTGTCATGGGCAGCCCAATCTCCAGACCTAAACCCCACTGAAAACCTCTGGAATGTAATCAGGAGGATGATGGATAGTCACAAGCCATCAAACAAAGAAGAACTGCTTATATTTTTGCACCAGGAGCAGTGCGAAAGATTGGTGGGAAGCATGCCAAGACGCATGAAAGCTGTGATTAAAAATCATGGTTATTCCACAAAATATTGATTTCTGAAGTCTTCCTGAGTTAAAACATTAGTTTTGTTGTTTCTAAATGATTGTGAACTTGTTTTCTTTGCATTATTTGAGGTCTGAAAGCACTGGGTTTTTTTTAGTTTTTACCTTTTCTCATTTCAGAGAAAAAAAAATAAATGTATTGCTTGGAAATTTGGAGACATGTTGTTAGAAGTTTAAAGAATAATTTACATTTTACTCTAAAATCTCTATATGTATAAAAACGAGTGTGTGTGTATCGACGGTGATGTCATAATGGTTGCCATGGCGACGATGATGTCATAATAGGTTGCAATGGTGACGGTTATGTCATAATGGTTGCCATGGTGACGATGTCATAATATGTTGCCATGGCGATTATGATGTCAGAATGGTTGCCATGGCAAAGATGATGTCATAATTAGTATATGGGCATGGAAGTATGGGATGGAGGATGTGTGATGGGTATATGGGCACGGCACTATGGGATGGAGGATATGTATGATGGGAGTATGTTCATGGGACTATGGGATGGAGGATATGTATGATGGGTATATGGGCACGGGACTATGGGATAGAGGATATGTATGATGGGTATATGGGCACGGGACTATGGGATGGAGGAAGTGTATGGTGGGTATATGGGCAAGGGACTATGGGACTGGTGGATGTGTATGATGGGTATATGGGCACAGAAATATGGGACTGGTGGATGTGTATGATGGGTATATGGGCACGGGACTATGGGATGGAGGATGTGTATGGAGGGTATATGGGCATGGGAATATGGGACTGGTGGATGTGTATGATGGGTATATGGGCACGGGAATATGGAACTGGTGGATGTGTATGATGGGTGTATGGGCACGGGACTATGGGATGGAGGATAATTATTATAATTTGTTATAACTAACCACAGTTAGTTACTATGCCCGGGCAATCAGACAAACTGAACATTTTGCAGTGGTCTCTTAATTTTTGCCAGAGCTATATAATGTATATACAGTGTGTGCTGATAGTCTACTGTAGTGATTCTGTACGGTATTTTATCTGAGATGCAGTTTCAGACCTATTTGATATCAGTAGCTATTATTTTCTTTTGTATATGTAGAAATTTCACCTAATTTATTTGCCACTTTTAATATGCAGATAGCTGGAACAAGTTGCACTCAATTTCTTAAGAAGCAGCCTCTTAAGAAATGTAACACATGTCTGGCCATTCATTGTACCATAACCTCATTACTTGATGGAACCATTCACATCTGTTCTTGTTTTGTTAGTAAAGTGTGTAACTGTTTCCCATGGTTTTTATGGGAGGGGGATTCATAGGACGCAACTACTAAAAGAAGGCGCCGTGTGTTATAGTTCTAGGTGATCATTGACATCCACCCCCAAGAAAAGAATGATGTTACATGAGGCTCTATACTCTTGATGTGACAGTAATATTACTATAATAAATATGTATATTATTGAACCGAGCATGGTTTGTCCAGTGACTGGATGATATTCCTGTGATACTTATTTAATGTGTGCCAGTGTATTGTCTCACACTCCGAGTGCCATTGAATAAACATGCTAATATATTCCACATTCAGCAAATCAGTAGCTGGCTCAGATATAGTCTCATATTTTACACATATGTTCCCAGAATGTAAATGTTGCATTTTATGGATATATTTCTAAATGGATGCACAGTTTGAGCACATCAGAGAGTATTTGTTGCTCTGATGTTTTGCCATCGTCTCCATTTGATCCTGCAAATTGTTGTATGCTGTAATCAGCTTAACCACACTATTGTTATATAAAGCATATTACCCTGTTTACACCGAATTATAGACAGCAGAAACACATACGCTTCTTTGGAATTTATCTAGCATTCTGTCTATCTCATTACAATGGGTAAAATTGGCACTAAAATGTAATTTATTTCACGAGAGTAAAACAATTGCATCCAACTAGACAATTCTCCATGCGCTGCATACGTCAGCAGCTCCAGTACCATTTATAGTAGTGTCAGTGTAACACATTACCTTTAACGGATCCATTGCTTAGCGGCATTAATGTTATGTAACGGATCCATTAACGCACCCATAGACTTCCATCATTATTACGCATCCTAACGCATGTCAAAATCGCTAATGTGTTAGCGATGAAGCGTTACTTTGTGACGCACCCTTGAACGCGGACTACTGCGTTTTCGGGTACGTTAGGTCTAACGCACAGTGAACGGACGCGTTCGCTGTGCATAGACCTCTATTGCTAACGCATGCAAATGCAATGTTACCGTGCATTAGCGCATGCGTTAGCGCTATTGTAGTAAAAAAGAGATTTTGTGCATCAGCGTTAGCGCATCCGTGTAACGAATGGCACTAACGCGATGTGAACCTAGCCTAAGAGAGTATACAGATATTACAGTATGGGATCACAGCTGCTTCTTTTTGTGAGTAAAACATTTCACTGCCTGTGTTTAAACAATATTTTACCTCAAATTTTACCTCGAAATGCCACTCTCCACAAGGAGAAACGTTACCCCTTGGATCCTGGTCAGACGCCTCTCACCCAGCCAAACCAGATCTCACACTTTGCACTGACGAGCTGCTGTACCCCAAAACACATTGTCTGCAAATTGAGATTTTGGTTTTGGCTTTTATCCTGTCATGTGACAAGACTCGTTGGAGAGTCTATATCAACTTGTAGGATTGCTACTTCCTATAGGTGGCGCTGGAGATCTAGTCCTCTTACTCTCTGAAGAGACAATTTACCTCAAAGAAAGAATCCACTATGATCCCATGCTGTAATGTCTGGATATTTTTTTTCTTCCTTCCCTGGCCAGTAGCTGTGGTATATCCGACCATGTTTCTGCATGGTCAGACACAGCCATTACATAGGGGCACATTTATAAGATTATCTCGGGACAGGAAAACATTTTTAAAACACATCCAATTGTGGAGTTTATTATTATTCCAAGATCTGTTGATTAAAATGTTTTTGTTCGTGGTAGAACCCCTTTAAGGCTGCCAAAGTCAGCCGATCACAGCAATATTGACAGGATTGTCCACCAGTCTAATCATGAGGGCCTCCTGACACTGCCTCAAAAGATAATTACCGGGAAGAGAAGGATATAGCCTGCTGAGCTTCAGGAGCCAATCCTTTTGTTCTTGCATTAAATTATTTGGCCATAAGAGTCTCATAGAGAACACAGGAACCAAGCTGGGTGTTTCTGTGTATGGGGTAGTTGGGAGATATAGCTTTCAGCAGCCATCTAATGTGCTTGGGAGTGTTTCTGAGCCTTTATGGGTATGGGGTAGCCAGGAGATGTAGCTTTCGGGCTTTAATATAATGTGCATGGAAGTGTTTACCTGCATTCAGCAGGCAAACGCTGATCATAAACATAATTATTCTTGATCATTTTGGCTTTATCCTCGTACTATCTAATGTGCATTGAGTGTCTCAAGAACCCCCGGCCTTCAGATATTAAGACATGTTGGATTTCAACATGGCCAAACCTTTGTTACCCTCAAGAAAACAATCTTCCAAAGTGGTCGAGTAGTAGCTTTTACCCCTCTCCCCCAAAGAAGACATGAAGCGGGACCAGAGGGTCGGTCGTCAGCCTTCAACAGCTTGCACCATTCAATACATAACGTGTGTGACGACCATAACACACTGTCTCCCATCCCCATCAATCTAAGTAACTAGTCGCCATATAATTCGGAGACTGGTAAGAGGGGGAGCGGTAAGCTCTCCAGCCAGGTGGGAGTTGTCAGGATTTGTGGAGGGGAATATTTCTCTTTAATATAACTTATTGTTGGCTGGAGGATATAATGATACACATTGTAGGACAGCTTTTTAGATTTCCCCATTTTATTCTCTGGAAGTCTTTAATGGAGTCAATGCAAAGTAGATCAAATTTCACTACATCACCAGGTTGAAAATTTCAAAGCAAGCTGCCTGTGTATCAATGGATATTATTTCTTTTTACGGTCCATTGTTAATCACTTTGACACTTCTAGTTGTTTCTGCCATGAAATTCTTGACATAGTCACACTGAAGTGATGGAAGAGGGCCATTTCCATCTCAGACTGCATTAACTTTATAGCCGTGCGGTCACACAAGTTTATCGCTCTGGCTGCCAAGGCAGTATAGCTCCGCCAGGCTTAGCATTCTTACTGGATGGCTTTATAGTCCTGGACTGGACTCCGCTGTAGTGTTTAAATGATATGGACATACTATCACACCAAAGGAAGATTCATGTAAACTCACTATATGCTTATTTGACATAGACTTATCTAGTGCCGACAAACTCGCTGACATGAATAGAGCTTCATAAGCCCTTTGTTCTGAAGAAGCTGCATTCACACATAACACTGTTCACACAGACGCCGTATGATGATTAGCAGTATGTATTAGTATGTATGATTTTACACAAATGAGTACAGTCTTATCTCTGCAGATATATTATATTTATCTGCCTGCATTATGCAATGCTATGATTTATCTCTGCTTTCTCATAAACGAGATTGTGCTAAAGAAAATAAAATGAATTGTATTAGAACTGTGCTGTATATTCAAATTATGCGCCTGAATGAACACAGCAGCACAACCATATCTTGGCACATGGGGCCTTACAGAGTAACCAACATTAGTATTAGTGTTTCATAAGTCAATAGTATATATATATGAAAAGAAGAGACTTTTTTAATATATCTCATCTGAGAAATCTACTTCTTTCTTTTCCTGCACTGATCTTTCATTTTCAATTCATGGGTAAAAGCTGAAATCATTGTAGACAGATTTTCCCATTGCTGAGATGGAGGATGACAGCTGCTACTCATAAGATTCTATGAAGAGGGATAGAGAGGAGGAGGGAGGAGATAAAGGCAGACACAGGCCTCCTGCTGCAAACAGCAGGGCTCGCTCATACAAGTATATATTCTATCGTGCATGAGAATCGGATTGATTATATAAATGGTACTCCTCTCCAACTCTGATCAGATTTCTCCATTTTCTCCTTTCTGTGAGTACGCAGAAATCAGACTGCACTCGAATGTCATTTGAGTGCAGTCCAATGTTTTCCACGCACCCTTAGACTTGGAACAAGTGAGTACGATCCCATTTGCCCAGCAACTTGCAGCATGCTATGATTCTTTTTCTCACGCCGAACCGTCATGAGAAAAAACGCTGATCCGTGCTGCCCGATAGTATAACATTTGGCCCAGTGCTATCCGATAAAACACTGTATAGCACTCAGCCGTGTTATATGCTCGTGTGAGTGAGACCTTACACTTTATATAGTAAAAAAAATGTTAATGTAAATGTTGTTTCAGAAGAACTTGTAGTTGAATGTGGCTTCTTCTAGTTCCTCCCTATTCCTCTCCCCTTTCCATAGGCTCTTATAAACACCAACTGTCATCTATCTCAGCAATGTCAAAGTCTGTCTTCACTGAATAGAGATTTTACCGGGGAATTGAGAGAGAAAGATCAGTCCAGGACGAGAATTAAAGTGAACTCCTCTGATAAGATACAAAGTGACCTAGTTTCATGTGTACTCTTGATTTATAGAGCAGAACGCTAGCACTACTGGTAGATAAGGGGCAGGAGTAGGTTCCCAAACCATATAGACTTGTATAGGCAACTCAGTACACTACAACAGTTGAGGTGAAGAGATTTAATGTGATCCAAAAAAAAGAGTACATACAGTAGTCACAAACATTTCGGTCGTCAAGACCTTCATCAATATACTGCAAAGAAAATAAACAAAGTATATACAGTAGCATCCAAATGTGTCTCTTGTCAATGTATCAGAATATTGGATACAATCAGAACAAGACATCTTTCATTATTAACATCGCTATGGCATCATAACAAAAGATTGCATAGGTGCATCAAATGCAGTCAGGAACAACCTGGTAACTAGAAATGCATTCCAATATTGGTGAAACAGAAAAAAGGGAGGGGGAGGAATGAAGTCAAACCTACCTATTGAGTATTAGATATTATTATGTGGATATCACAATAATTAAGGTAGTACTCTGTAGGGAAAAGAGTATATAGAAAGCATAAGTAGAGTGAGTATTGGAACCGAGAGGAAAACATACCAATATCAATGTTAAAGCTGGTGCGCTGATTGTCAGATATAAATGACTGGCATACCTGTAAAATACAGGATGTTGGATAAAGTTTCAATATGGTAACAAAACCGGAGTGCGGGTGTTACCTAGTTGGATGTAATAAACTCACGAAAAGAGGTATGTGGTCAGGTGAGAGGAGGATATCCACCGCTAGTCATGCACGTATGTTGCCGGTATGTAAACACTTTTTTATGGTGCCTGGGATCGCACGCTGTAGATGCAGTGCTGAGGCGCTGGAAATGGTATACCAGAAGTGATGGAGGTGCTGGAGTTTGTGCGCTCCACAATGCCGGAACTGCGTGTATGCATTCCAAGGTGACCGCGACTTGTTTTCCACATACAGGAAGGAGGCTGTAGTTCATCTATATTGTTATGTGAATCCGTGCTGTGACCAGGAATGAAAGGGAAACTGGAGAGGGATGAGGAAATCCAGGAGGGTGATCATGGAGGAGGATATATTCAATAAAGGCGGCTCTGTGAAAAAGAAGGAGGTAGTTAGTAAAATGACATAAAATAGTGAGATACCATGAAGGCATTTTCCAAGGGAGTCATATAGGAGTCCTTATAGAGAAAGAAATAATATAGATATATAGCAAACAGGACATTAAATGACATAATGGAGAGCCAAAAAAGAAAAAGTCATGTCATATCAAGTATGCAATAAATCCTAATTACTTTAAGAAAGATTGTAGGTCATAGTCCCTATTTAGGCCCCATCGGGGCCAAGGTATTTAATTCATGGATCCAAAAGGATTCCCTGCGTTTAAGGATATGAAAGTGTTTGCCTCTTCGGCGGGGGGGGGGGGGGGGGGGGGGAGATTAGAAGATTATTGCATCTGATGGTTGACTTGTGCTTGGATATTCTGTCTTTGATAGGCTGTGTGGTTTCACCCACATACAAAAGGCCACATGGATATTTAATCAAGTAAACTACCTAGGTCGAATCACATGTGAAAAAATTACTGATAGTGTATCTTTTTCCGGTATGTGGGTGATAAATTGTATCTCCCTTTTGGACATTGTTACATTGATTACAGTTTAAACAGGGAAAATACACCAAAGTGACACTATTCTAAAAACTGCACTCCTCAAAGTGCGCAAAACCACACTCAAGAAGTTTATTAACCCTTCAGATGCTTCACGAGAACTAAAGCAACGTGGAAGGAAAAAAATGAGCATTTTAATTTTTTCATAAACAATTTACTTTAGACCTAAACTTTTTTTATTTTCACAAAGGTAACAGGAGAAAATGGACCACAAAATTTGTTGTGCAATTTCTCCTGAGTACACGGATATCCTGTATGTGGGGGAAAGCCACTGTTTGAGTGCATGGCAGGGCTCAGAAAGGAGGGAGCACTGTTTTTCTGTTTGTAAGGCAAAATTGGCTGGAATCAATGGTGGGCACCATGTTGTGTTTGGAGATCCCCTGATGTACCTAAACAGTGGAGCCCCATTTCTAACTCCAACCCTAACACCACCCTTACCTCAAAACACCCCTAATCCTAACCCCGACACACCCCTAATCCCAACCCCAACCGTAATCCCAATTATAACCACAACCATAACCCTAACCCCACCCTAAAACCAACCCACCCTAACCCTAGTTCCAACCCTAACCCTAGCCACAACCCTAATTCTAGCTCTAATCCCAACCCTAACCCGAGCTAACCCCTAGCCCTAGCCCCAACCCTAACCCTAATGGAAAAAAATATTTTTTTTTTATATTACTTAACTAAGGCGGTGATAAAGGGGTATTTGATTTACTATATTTTTTATTTTGATCACTGTGATAGGGTCTATCACAGTGATAAAAATGAACCAATAGGAAAAATCACCTATTGTTGCCGGGTGCCAGCCGTGAGATCTCGGTGGGCGTACTCCGCATGCACCCGCCGTTTTCTTCCCAGAAGAAGACACTGACAGCCGGTGGACAGATCCGGAGGGTCCAGGGACACCGTAAGTACCGGGGAGGGCTTGGGGGACCCCATTTCTTTCTCCTCTGGTATGCTAGATCATATCAGAGGAGAGAGAAATAAATGGGAAATCAGAAACTTTTTTTGCTGTCGCAACACTGGTGACGGTAAAATCCGACTCGAATCAAGTTCTCTAGGGTCTCTGCTACCCGGGAGATTTCCTGACGCTGAGGGACACTATACGCTTATTTCTCAGCACCGTTAAAAAGCGGCCCTGAGGAATAAGTACCCTTAACTGTTAAAAGGCGTATCGGTGGTCATTAAGGTGTTAAATGTTTCCGTATTCCAGATCCCACAGAACTTTTTCCTCTGGTTTTCAGAGTGGAGAAACCACACCAGAACAAACTGCAATAGTTTGGGTGGACTGCTTATATAAATGTCACTACGTTATGTAATGTCTGTTAAAGCAGCTTAAAATCTGACTTTAGTCCTGTACTTACATTTAAGCAAAATGTTGTTTTTAATTGGATTTCCTGTGTGGATTTCGTTTAGAGCATTTACAGTTTTGCCAGATCCTCCTTAGCAGCTAACTATAAATTCCAATTTGTAAGAAGCAGCGTGCTCTCATGTAGTCTTAGCGTATGTGCATACAATATCTTTTTCAGGTGAATTCCACCGGGAATCCACCTTATAAAGCGCAACAGGTCCGTCACAAAAAATGAACATAATCCACAGCAATGTAAAAATTATATTTCTGTGCACATTTTCAGTCTTTTTTTTAATCTTGTAAACACTTTAGTGGTTCATAAATTTGGTGCAACGTGAAAAATTGACTTTTTTCCAGTCTTTCACTGTTTTGCATCTTTGGATGCTAAAATCGGGTACTCAAAAATACATCGGGAGGGAAGGAAACTGTAGTTAAGTTGCTTCAAATTTGGCAACTAATCGCTGAAGTTCATGAATCAGGCAAAAATATCTGGAATCGCTAAACTCCACCCATGATGTGAAAAAAAGTGATCACAAATAAAATAGATTTATTAGCAGAAATGGAATAAAGAATTGGGTGCAAACAAAAAAGGCATAAAAGTAGACAAAAAAACAAAAAGGACGCAAAGGTAATGATGATTCAGGAGTATTCCCATCTCCAAGATCCTATGCCTATTTGTAGTAGGCATAATAATAATATTAGCAAATACCTACAATTATAAATATAGTATAGTTTTTCTGATTCTCTATCTCTTTTCCTTGTGCAGGCATTGAAGGACCTTGGTGTCCATAATTACGACCACTAGCAACTAGCTAACAGTCACTATATCAGTGGTCGTAACCATGGATACCTAAGTTCCTGCAGTGCCTACACGTGAGGAAAGAGACATAGTGAATCAGAAAAACTATACTACATTTCTAATTGGAGATATTTGCTATTATTATTATTATTACACCTACTACATATTGGGATAGGATCTTGGAGATGGGAATACCCCTTTAATTTTAATCCAAAGTGACAACTGGTTACTTCTTTAGTAAGTTTGTTTTCTGTAACTTTTCTTTATCGTAATGCAGATACCAGCTATGGCTGCTCTATTTTATCAGCTAACTTCTACCATACATAAGAAACACAAAACAGCAAAAAGCACACAGCTCTTATCCTAAGTCATATTGCAAGACTCGTTAAAGGGTTGATTGTGACTTGTAGGATCGCTACTTCCAATAGGTGGCGCTATAGAGTTCAAGTCCTCTTTTTCTCGGAAGAGGCAATTTGCACGTGAGCACACAGGAGGCATGGTAGAAACTAATGTCAGCTATAAGAGTGTATAATCTTTACTGTCCTCTTAGTAATGAAAGTCTTTGTGCAGCAAATACTTTGGTAATTACCGTACTTGGAAGCCGCCTACATCTTCGTTGCTGAATACACTGGAGTGCATAATGGGTTTCACGCCTCGTGGAAATAACCGTTATATTTAATACAAAGAGCCTGCATATAGGTGTGAATCTCCGCAGGATTGTCTGTCACTGTCAGGACCCTGTCTTGTACATTAACAATTAAGTTTTTTCCTAATACAATGTTGAACATTTTTGTTCCACACCATAATTAGCAAAGGTCAGTTATTATTGGTGCAATAAGGAGTACTATTGTATATTTTTGCAAGTGATGAAAAATCTTATGTAACTATGTACTATACTATTTAAGGCCTCTTTCACACGTCAGTGTCTCCGATACGTGTAGGGACAGTTTTCTCACGTACCGGAGACACTGACACACGTAGACCCATTCAAATTAATGGGTCTATGCACATGTCTCCGTGTTTTCATGGACCGTGTGTCCGTGTGCAAAACACGGAGACATGTTCGTTTTTCTCCCGCAGCACGTACTGCAATACGTCCTGTACACGTGCACATGGAGAACAGTGTGCACTCTCCTCCGTGTGCACGTACCGCCCGCAGGAGAGACAGCGCTACACTAAGCGCTGTCCCCCCCGCAAGTGGTGCTGAAGGCAGAATTCATCTCTTCTCCCCCACCGTTCGTTGGAGAGAAGAGATGAAAGATCTTTTTTTTTTTTTGGGTGAAAAATAAAGTTTGCATGTGCCCCCCGCCTCCCCCCCCCCCCCAGTGCGCCGCCTGGCCCCTTGCCGAAGAAATACTCACCTAGCTCCCGCGGTCTCCTCTGTCCTCTCCGCGCTGGCAGCTTCTCCTGTGTGAGCGGTCACGTGGTACCGCTCATTACAGTCGGAATATTCACTGATTGTAATAAGCGGTACCACGTGACCACTCACACAGGAGAAGGGGCCAGCGCTGAGAGGAGAGAGGAGACATCGCGGGAGCTAGGTTAGTATTTCTTCGGCAAGGGGCCAGGCGGCGCACTGGGGGGGGAGGCGGGGGGCACATGCAAACTTTATTTTTCACCCAAAAAAAAAAAAATGATTTTTCATCTCTTCTCTCCAACGAACGCTGGGGGAGAAGAGATGAATTCTGCCTTCAGCACCACATGCGGGGGGGGCAGCGCTTAGTGTAGTGCTGTCTCTCCTGCACGATCCGTGTGGTCCTCAGGCGGCACACGGGCGGCACACGGATGCCGCACGTGTGCCACACTGATGTGCCACTTGAGCACACGGACACGGATAACTCCGGTACCAAATTCTCCGGTACCGGAATTATCTGGACATGTGAAACCGCCCTAAAAGATGATATTCCGTATAAGGAATGGAGACTTCTGTTAAACACGTACACCATAGTTTTGGGTAGGGGTGTTCATTAGCTGAAAAACTGCCATATTTGTCTTCCCTTCATCAGTAATGTATAGACAATCGTTCCATCCTCAGGTTGATGTTTAGCACTTAGTGATAATTGAGTGTATCCATTGGTGAATAGATGAAAAAAGTGGGCGAATAACAGGTAAACCAACTTTCTTGGGTAAGATTGTTTTTACATGTAAAGTTGGACCGATCATTGGAGAGTAGGTCATTTTTTTCATAATTATTTTTACATAATCTTTAGGTCACCAGCAGACTGACATTTAGGCTACTTCCACACTAGCGTCGTTTGCAATACGTCGCAATCCGTCGTTTATGAGAAAAAACGCATCCTGCAAAGTTGTCTGCAGGATGCATTTTTTACCTATAGACTTTCATTGGCGACGCATTGCGACGTATGGCCACACGTCGCAACCGTCGTGCGACGGTTGCGTCGTGTTTTGGCGGACACGATGCAACCGTCGCATGTAACGTTTTTTTGCGCGTCGTGTCTGCCATTTTCGACTGCGCATGCGTTGCCGAAACTCCGCTCCCTCCTCCCCGGACATTACAATGGGGCAGCGGAAGCGTCGTAAGACTGCTTCCGCTGCCCACGTCGGGCATTACTTTCACAACGCGCGTACGCACGTCGGGCCGACGCATAGCGACGGCCCCGTGCCGACGCTAGTGTGAAAGAAGCCTAAAGCTCCACTTCAGCGTCTTTTTTTATTTCAGCATTAGAGTGGTGCCATTGACGTAATGTCCCTGACCCTAATATTATACTTACCAGGTGACATCTTCAGCTCTTCCCGGCACACTCCACCATCTTGTGGCCACAACTTCTGACTGGACAAACTGTCAGTGTAAGTCTATGAGAGCCTTGCTCTGGCCTAAAGGTGTTTGACCTCTCAGAGCCTCTTTTTGCTTGTGTGGTCATCCTGATGATTTGTTCAACACAGTGTTCTGCTGCTAGAAATGCTAGTATTTAGCTGTAATTTCACGGAAAATCCATCATCACTTGTTCGCTTTCCCTGCAGCACCTCTACAGGACAAATTAAGCATTACCAAATATTACCAAATATTATTGAAATCAACAGGTTGTTCTCTGATTGTGGTGATGTGTTATGTTCTCCAGATGTTCTTTGTAGTTATTCTTTGCTCTCATTCTTAAAGGAGTTGTGCACTACTTTAATATTGATGACCTATCATTGGGATAGGTCCACAGACTGTTTAGGGTCGCTCCCAGTACTGCAGCTCAGCCTATCAATTAAATAAATGTACTGAACTTTCTGAAACAGGCTTGACTGTGCAGCTTCAGTGTGTATAGATATAGCTGGAGGATCAGCTCAGTTTTAGACTTGAGACAGTGATAATCTGATTTGAAACTAACAGGCCACGGTATATTGCATTACAATGTTCAGGATTTTTTTTATGTACAATGCATTATGTACTAATATGGTAAAATATGTTCCAGAACTCACAGAGAATACATGCATATTTTGTAACGTTTATCAGATTATATTTTAATCTGTTACCAAGAGATTGAGCAGAAATAAACATTTGATTGTCTGTTACCCTATTAGTTATTACAATGCATTAATGTTCCAAGATCATCATACTGCACTATTTAAGGATTGCTATCTTCAAAACCCTACTATAGTATATGGTGGCCCTCCTGAATTAGCAAATATTTATGTTTAACCACCTACTGTATCCTAACCCAAGCCTTGTAGATTGTGAGCCCTCATGGGCAGGGTTCTCCTCCAGTACCAGTTAGCAACTTGTTTTGTTCAATATTATTGGTCTTGTTTTTTGTTATGTACACCCCTTTTCACGTGTAAAGTGCCATGGAATAAATGGAGCTATAATAATAATAATTTAAAAATGATGCAAAGGAAAAGATAGCTTGCTTTTACTAAGCTACTTCTCTGGGGGGGGGTTACATTACATTTGATCAGTTTTCGACTTCTTATCAAAAATGATATCTAATATATTCCTTATTGATTCTAAGAATATTTTTAAGAACATGGCATTTAAACAAATTGTACAAGATTAGAAAAACAAGCTAATTTCTCCCAATAACAATGCCACACTTGTCCACGGGTTGTGTGTGGTATTGCCACTCAGCCCCATTCACTTCAGTTGAGTTCAGCTGCCATACCAGACAAAACCCAAGAAGAAACAAGGTGCCATTTTTCTGAAACAGAAACAAAAAAGCTGTACTTTTCTACTTTTGATCTCCACTTCTATCTATATAATCGTCTAAGGGGTACTTCCATCTGTCTGTAACCGAAATCTCGCGTCACAGATTGGTCGCGGCTGGCAGGCCGCGACCAATCAGCGACAGGCTTAGTCCGGCCGCGAATTGGCCCCTCCCTACTCTCCTCCAGTCAGCGCCAGTGTGTCGCCCCATCCCAGACCAACTTTTTACTATTGATGCTGCCTATGCAGCATCAATAGTAAAAAGATATAATGTTAAAAATAATTAAAAAAAATAAATTGTGCTATTCTCACCTTCCACCATCCACCAATGCGTGCGATGCTGCCGCCAGCTTCCGTTCCCAGTGATGCATTGCGAAATTACCCAGATGACTTAGCGGTCATATATATATAGGATATTATGTACAAGATATAACTTAATAACTTAATGTTTTCTTCCAGACAAGGGGACAGTACAGAAAGTAGTTGTTCTTCCGGGTAACAGCTCGACTACTGGAGAGCTCATCTTAGAAGAGCTGGAAGTTTTTAAGGTTTGGCACCAATTTCTAATTTCAAGAAATGAACATGTATACATACAGTTTTGACTTGGCACTATATGTAAAACTACAGATAAAAAAAGCTAGTGCTGTAATGTGTGTTTGGGTTAGCTGTGACCAGCACTGAAATAACGTAATGTTTGGTGTAGTTTCAGTAACTTCACATCAGACATGATAAATATTGCTGGCAACAGAAGTATACGAATAGCTAGCATGAAAAGCAAACAGAAGTTTGCTTGTTTTCTTTCTATAGTAAAGGGATGATGTAATTGTAATGTATTGTTTCCAGCAATTTATAACAATCGCCAAGGACTCATATCCGTTAGTAGACTTATAGTGCTCAGCATAAACGAGTACACCCCAACAGATTTGCTAAAACCCTTTAGTTTTCTTTCAGAATCAACATTTTCTATGATTTGTTATTTTGTACACCCCAGAAAGTAATTTTCCTAGCAAATTCATTCCAGACCATTTTGCAAAAATGAATATAATCCAATTGACAGTCTTAAGAGCAAAGCTAAAGTTTAGGCTGCAAAAATCTAAATAGCAAGAACTCAACTGCAGTTAAGTCTAATTATTTCTTAAACAGGTGTCTAGGAGACAGTTGACTATAAAGGGATATTACTGACCAAAAAAAATCACCTTCCCATTTCATGCTGTCCGCAATAGCTCCACATGGAAGAGAAATGTCACCGATCGTGAAAAATAATTTCTTTAAACAAGAAAGCTGAAGGCTACATGAAAATCAGAAAGTCTTTACTTATCAATCAGAATGCTGCAGCAAGAGTGATGCAAACATTTGTCAAAGATGAAACTGCTCACCATCTTACAGAGACGTCCAGGCCAACTACGGAAGTTAACACCTAAACAGGAGTGTCCCCTGATGAGAAAGGTTGAAGACAATCGACATGCAAGTTCACTGCAGTTATATAATGAAGTAGCAAGCTAAACCATGGTCAGTTTTTCTCTTGATACAATATGACACTCATAGATGTCGTCCACTCAGAAGCCTCTCTTAAAGCCCATGCACAAAAAAGCCCCCCTACAATTTGCCAGGGTCCATGATGAAAAATATAAAAACTACTGGGACTCTATACTTTGCATTGATGAGACAAAGATAAATATCTTTAGAATTGATGACTTAAAAACTGTATGGCGTAGCAAAGGCCCTCACATGGTGCATATAGTAAAACATGGTGGTGGCAGTTTTCTTATATGGGTCTGCATGACTGCTGCTGATGTTGGGGGGCTACATTTCATTGATGGTATCATTAATTCACCGATGTTCTGCTCTATATTGATCCAAGATGCCTTTTGTAGACTTGCACTTTTCCAACATGACTGATCCGCAACACACTTCTAAGGCCACTGTTGCATTTCTGTAGAAGAATAGGGTGAAAGTCATTCAAGTATGTCTCCTCATCTGAACTCAATCCATTCGAACACTTATGTGGAATTCTGAAGATACAAGTTGAGCATCATTCTCCATCCAACATCCAGGCTCTAAAAGAGATTGTTCTTGAAGAATGGAAAACGAGAGATGTTGCGTTGCAGTATGTCACCAACTTGTTCATTCCATGCCTAAAAAACATGGTGCTGTCCTTAGACATCATGGAGGTCACAGAAAGTAATAGTTGTATAGTTTTTGATGTGGGGTGTATTCATTCTTGCATCAACTAATTTGAGCAAAACTAAAGATTTAGTTTAACAAAAGTTATATTAACCTTACTTTCATGTTATGGGTTAAAAAATGTTCTATGAAACTCAGTCTCAGAAATTGTGTGTTCAGTGAGAGATTGATTAAAATCTTACTTTTCAAAGTGGGTGTATTGATTTATACTGATCACTGTATAACTTTGTTGCATCAAAGAGAGAGCAACTTATTAAACAAATTGCAGATCCCATCAGGAGATTCAAATTGATATTTTTAATGATAACATGTAAGTATAGACTAAAATAATAATATATATTTTTTTAAATGATAAAAGAGGAAGTGATACTGTTACAAACACTTCATAGGAGGCAATATAACTGATTTCAGGACGGCTATGTTTTTCCCTAAGGCTGCGCATTAACAATTCCTGGAAGTAATCTATAAGTAACTAGACATAACGGATTTCTCTTTGCATCCTAATTTTTCTCAACTTGTAATGCTTAGCTGATTTTTTTTCGCCTACTGACTGTTACCACAACAAATATCCCAGTAGCTGTTCTCACATGCTAGGAAGATATTGGCCACCTGCCAACTCTCCTCTTACATAGATCAAATTAATCAATGCAAAGTAGAAATCCTTCTGCTTATGAAGTATTGATATTAGAGACCAAATCACACGAAAATAGGTGCAGGGACTCTTATTTGGAACACAGACTTACAATTCTTATTAGAATTTATACTATTATAAGCAGTTCTAATTTCATTATCATGACAACAGGGTAAAGTTACAGTAAGTCTATTGGGCAGACCATTCAATAATGTACTTTTCTATACAATGCATATTGCAGTGAAAGGATGAGTTGTATCTGTTGTAGGTGTCCAGTGGTCTTTGACTTGGTACGGAAGTCTGTGACTGTCCTGATATAGTTTAATTCTAAGATTCATAGCTTTATTTCAGATTTTATAGTACGGTAATATGTGTAACATTAGCAAGTTTTGTCTTGTACTAATGCATATGGTGACCTGTGCCCATTACAAAAATCTGTTCTCTTTGTTTAGAGTCATTCTTCTATAAGATCTATGAAGATTTCCTCAAAAAAGGTAATTTGCCTTTTATCTTTTAGCCTGCATTGTTTACAAATTCGTGAAGAATGTAAAAGCATGTATTTTATGTGTGCATGCAATATTGCCAAATTATTCTCCAAAACAGACTAGGTTATATAAAAATATTGAACCCAATTAGATATATATTTGCAACAGTGTATGATGCAAAAAGTCTTGATTCAGGGCAAAAAGGATATTATGAACACCCTGTGTCTTTTAATGGCACAAGCACATTTAGTGCATATAATTAATGAACTTTTATACTTGTGGTTGTATTTAGCCTATGCCAGACACATCAACAAGGCTTGTTACTTTAAGTTGTAAAACAATATAGAAAGTTATCCCATCACTCAAAATGTACTGGTGAAAGAGATTAGACATGGAAATACTGTAGATATTAAGGTGTCAGCATATCAAAATCTAATTGTACCAATATATTCAAAGTTTCCGTCCAATCTGGGCCTTGTCCGCTGCCTTAAAGTGTATTTACTCCACAAGACTATAATGAACGAGTATTCCTAGGATCACTTGTCTCACGATAATCTTGCAGTGTAAACAGGCTGCCGATCACCCAATGATCGAGCAAAACGCTCATTCGTTGGGTGCAATGTTTTCTTAAGGCTTAAAATCATCGTTCTTGGCAAGCTATTTGAACTGAACAATCTCTTACAGATCAGTCAGTGAAGCGCGGTCTGCCTGTGTAAACACGTTGCTGATAAGTGGTTGATAAGTGCCTCACAAAGACTAGTGTAAACAGACCCTTATCAAAAATACACATAAACTGTAATTGCACAAA
Source organism: Ranitomeya variabilis (assembly GCF_051348905.1). Taxonomy (NCBI): domain Eukaryota; kingdom Metazoa; phylum Chordata; class Amphibia; order Anura; family Dendrobatidae; genus Ranitomeya; species Ranitomeya variabilis. The sequence goes on from NC_135236.1 coordinate 327,626,829, forward strand.
TGAAAACCAATGATTTGCATAATATTTAACACAATATTTACATATTAGCAAACATAAATGCAGTCTTGTGGACCCATAAGTCAATAGTAGACTAGTAATTTTGACTCAAGTGCACTCCAGTTTTGGGAGTTAAAACCAAATGTGCTCAGCTATAAATATATAGATATGAAAGGGAGACCATATATACATGCTACACACGACTACTAAAATAAGGCTAGCAAGTACCACAGAAACTGTGTGATAGATATATATGAATGAATAAGCTGGCTACAGGTGATGCAAACTATGCTCGCAGGCCAAGGGAGAGAAAACAATGGGTCACACCATCCTCAAAGAGAGTACACCATCAAGCTATATGACGTACCGGTAAGACTGTAGGAGAAGGTACCGTATGCACTACCCCGTGAAGGTGCCAAGGTAGGATCCCACACCATGTGATAATGTACAAAATAAACCCGGCACTCAACTTAAGGTGGATCTCTTTTGTGTTTACTGTAATTGCAAAAGAGAAAATTAGACGTTTCGGCCTTTGTTGGCCTTCTTCAGTAACGTGCTGCCTAGGGAGCGAGGAGGAATAGTAAAGCAGTGCAATGCTGCTAGTGCCTGTAATCAGGAATAGGTTGGTGCATGCTCACAGGGTCCGACTGTGGTAGAGTCTGGATAGCTGTAAGTGGCCTGCTTTGTGCCGTGACTCTGTGTCAGCGTGTGTCCAGCGACGCGGTGTCCATCGCTTGTACAGCTATCCAGACTCTACCACAGTCGGATCCTGTGAGCCTGCACCAACCTATTCCTGATTACAGGCACTAGCAGCATTGCACTGCTTTACTATTCCTCCTCGCTCCCTAGGCAGCACGTTACTGAAGAAGGCCAACAAAGGCCGAAACGTCTAATTTTCTCTTTTGCAATTATACACAAAAGAGATCCACCTTAAGTTGAGTGTCGGGTTTATTTTGTACAGTACTGGTAAGACTGACTGTCCGTACTGGTTAGAGTTTGTGTGCAGTGTCTTTATGTACACATTGCACAGTGTTGACATGCGAGCTGAACATATGGACGTAGAAATGGGCCATTGTTGAGGGCGGAAGTAGGTAATAGCCTTAATGAAGGTATGTGAGATGGGGGCAAAGGCAAAAAAAATAATCTAAGAACCAAAATTTGAACTGCGCAATGGAAGGAAATGGGGCATGATGAGCAGGGACTAAAATTCACATAAAAAACGTAATGTGAAATTACCCTTAGAAAGAACTTGGGAATCAGTTGTACAGCACTTGCAAACTGTTCAACTTTTCGCTTCTTCACAGAGTTAAATATTTCTGAATTTCTTGTACTGTTCTTTCATAGCAAACTTTAATCTAATTTTATGTTCTTGTAGCTATAGTTATATCCTAAAGCTCAACGTTACGCAACTTTACATTTCAGTACTTACTTAATGAAGACTGGTGACAGATTAAATTCATTTTTCCAACTCTGATGACTGTAATTACAGATTGCGCTCCAAAAATTAATTCCCTAATCTATGTTCAAGATTGCAAAATGTGTTTTATGGCAGGCATGTAATTTCAGTTTCCATAAGTGACATTTTAAAACTACGTCTCTAGTAACTGATAAATTCCCTTTTAGTAAGACGTCTGCAGGGCAAGTAGAGATTAGATTCATTAGTAATAACACTCCTAAAATCAATTGAGCACTTTAGTCATTGAGCACATCCTCTCACACTGATTATATTATACAACATCTAAATTCAGAAATTCTACAAAGCTGGAATACTCATTAAGTTTTGTAAAGCCAAGTACTAAAGCAAATTAGAATTAAAAGAAAGTATTGAATTGGGAAAAAAAGCAGATGGAATACAGAATATGTAACATTTTCATATGAATTCAGCTACAATATACTGTACACTTAGACTTATGTTATGTTGTGGAGTTCTAGATTATAAAATATGCTATCTAATAGCTAAAATCCCAAAGAGATTAACTGGAATATAATGTGGTATACATGCAAACATGCAGGCACATGTTCACACTGTCACTAAGCAGACAAAACATAAGGCAAAATCAGCAAATACCCTGCAGTAAATAAGTACATAGCAATAGTGCATGAAAATACCATAGGGTACTTAGTGAACCTGATTTTGATTAACAAAAAAAAAAAAGTAAAAGCTATTGCGTCAATGCAACCCTACCGAAATCTCAATCTGCACATGAGCCGCCTTCAGCAGCCATTTTCCTGAAGTCCTCCACAGTCACAGTGAAAATGATGGGAAGTGTTGGGACTCCCGACATTTTTTGAAAGCCTTGTACCATCAAACACCCCTCAGCCCAGCCGGGGGCCTGCGGCATCGACCCACTCCTGCCGCCATCGTAAAAGTGGACTACAAGACTCATCACCATTTTATTGAAAACAAAACTCCTATATTCCTCCCCCAAATTTGGATTGAGACTCATGGTCCTGTGCATCTTTATAGACCTTACAATACGGTAGTTTACACAGTTTATTAAATTTATTATATACTATATGATTGCATTGGCAATTGTAATCAGCCAGCAATGCTGCAAAGAAGGAAACAGTAGTGAGACTTAACAAGCGTTATCATAATAATGAGGCATCAACACATTCTGCAACTTTGCATGATGCATAGATATAAAGTGTGCCAAGTGAGCCAGTGCCCCTAAAAGTATATTTAAAAACTCACTTCAATTTGCAGTAGTTTACATTTTATGGACTAAAACCATCTGTAGCTATAAGAGGTCCAGGTTCCATTATGACCCTATATACATTTGATTAAAGTCTGCCCAACCCGCCAATTTGAGATAGACTGGCCAACTTTCTAATGTGTAATGTGGTCTCCATTTTTTTGGTCTCTGTGAGATAGGCTGCCAACAGGGGTGTCTAGAAATGGCTTAGGTTGGATTTATATTGCACGATTATCATGGAATTGTGTTCTTAGGAACACTTGCTTAATGACAATCGGGTACTTTAAACAAACTAGTGATCATCTAACAAATGTCCAAAACGTATGTTTGTTGGGCGAAATTATTTTTAAGCTTGCTTAATAATAATCGATCTCAGTAGTAGTGGTTGTTTAATGCTGCAAGTCGAGTGGTTTAATCCAGCCCTCATGGCATTTGCTCTGCCGAGCGCTCCTGTGTCCTCTATGAGAGAGCAGCTGCCAGACATTTCCGGGCAGTGGCTTAGCTCAAGGATAACAAGTGGATCTTCAGTCTGAAATCGAACATGCTGGATCCTCGACAATAAATTCTCTGGGGCTACCATAAACATTAGACTGTCAGCTGAACCAGTCATTATCAGCAGGTTCAGCTGACATTAGTTTAATGTGTATGGGGGGTTTAAGACTGTATTACTATATTAGGCCCTTTTTAGCTTCAGATTAAACCATTCATTGCTATTAAAAATCTACTTTCAGAATTTCACGTATGGCAGCTGACAGATTAATTTACAGCTCTCGTTGTTGAAGCTGGTGGTTTTTCCAGGCCTTCAATAGCTCTTCTTATCATGTTCAATAGTGGCACCTTTCCCTATAAACTTTTAAAATATTGTGTTTTGGAAAAAAAAACAGAAATTATTTTTTTTTCTTTGTGTCAAAAGCTAGATTTGTTTTAGGTCTAATAACCAGTGTTGCTCTGTGATTGTAATTATTATAGCCTGTATCTCTACACACAAGCTATAAATCCATTCAGTTAAGACAGTAAAATGCTAAGAAACAGTTTGCTGAAAAATAGGTTTTGATTTTACAGCAACAATTGTACGTTAGCTCAGAAGAAGGTGTCACTCAGCTGTCTTTACACCGTTGCCATATTTATGGGCCTGCATGTGCGGACTGCTGCCTGGCCAGGGACCCTTATTGTGCCTGGGATGGAAACTTTTGTTCCAAGTTTTACCCGTCTGGGAAAAGGTAAGACACTTGTGTTATGACTTGTCTTGGGTTTTATGTGTTGATGTTTTGCTTCTGTCTAGACTGGAAAAGGTTTAATTTTATAGTTTATTGTGGAATTTTTGCTATGTAAAGAATATGTCTGAATAATTAATTTTTACAATTTACGTGTCACTTATGTAATAAAAAAAAACCTGCATCGTTGGATCACAATTAACAGCCAAAAATTTCAATAAGATAATTCCTTTTTGCTGATAACCGTGCAGTGTAAACAGATTGATCACTGGGCAAACAAGCAGTAGGCTCATTCATGAAATGATTTTTAAGCCTGCGTAATAAACGATTATTCTTGGCAGCACATCGCCCCGTGTATAGAGGATATGTGCTGCCGAGACCAACAACAGTCTGTGCACACAGAGCGATCATTGAATGAATATTCTGCTGACACAGGCTATTGAATAGTCTATTAATCAACTTCCAATCGGCAAATACTGTATGTAGCTGATCGGTGGTCATTTAACAGCACATTGTGTAGCCTAAACGAGCCAAAAGGCTCTAATTCAGACAGACCCTGGAGCCACACATCTCCTAATTTAAAAGTTGTACTCATGTCAATCAGCTGATCACTGGATCATCTTTTGGTAAAGGAGATCTTCTATGAAAAATAGCAGTGCTAAGCTTTAACATAATATATTTCTTTTGTTATTGCAGGTTAATGCTATTAAAATATATATTTGCCATATTTTGTCTGTCACACCCCATTCTTCCTAAAATAATATATGTGCATGCTCATTGACCTATACATTAGTAATAGTTGTCTACTGTTCAGATCTTTTTATTTTTGATAAGTAGCCAGCAATCATATCTTACAGTTCATGTCCTCCTATCACTGCATATACCTGTAGTTCATTGGAGATTTCTGATGAGTTCTGCTTTGGTTTGACCTTTGTGTTTTTCTGATTTTATAGACGAAGCAGGAGACAGGATATAAAACATGGAAATCCAGTTACCCAGTGCCGTGGATTTAATCTGAAAGGTATTTTACAGAATTATTTTCAGTGATTTCTACTAGAAAATTGATCATTATTGACCTCCTAGAAATACTTTGACACCAATTCATTAAAGCCTTTATAACTTAAATCTGGTGTAAAATCTTTGAAAAGTCATACAAATTTTTGACTTTTTTTGCCAGTTTGACTCAACTCTACCAAAATAGTTGGGGTGAGATGAGGCGTGGCTACTCCCGCCCATCAAGTTCATGATAAATGGTGCCACTTTCTACACCAAAAAATGTTACTCCAGTGTCTGACTGGAGTAGCATTTCAGACTCGGCACACTCTCTTAATGATCTTGACACATTTTATTTCAGCGAGACTGGCATAGCACAATTGTGCACTACGCCAATCTTGATGAATCTGCCCCTTTGTGTGCATACATACCAAGAAGTCAGTTTGAAAACTGCTACTTATAATTATTAAAGGCATCATAACAGTAAGTAGTATGTAACTATACCGCTGAATATTGTGAATTATTACTGTCACAATGCTATTTGATATTAAACACAAAATAAAGACTGAAATGTTTTAAGTCTATGCAGTCAATAAAGATATACTTGTTGCTAATATTAGTAGTAGTACTATTATTATGCAGTCTCTGTGTAAGGCACTATAAGTAAAAGTCAAATGATAGATGAAAATATACTGTATATACACGTGCGTAAGTCGACCTGACTATAAGCCGAGGTACCTAATTTTGCCTCTAAAAACTGGGAAAACTTATTGACTCGATTAGAAGCAAGGTATGCATTGTCAGCTAATCCCTATTCTGGTATGCATGGCTCCTTATTCCCATCCTTGTCTGCATGGCTCCTTATTCCCATCCTTGTATGCAGGGCTCCTTATTCTCATCCTTGTATGCATGGCTCCTTATCCCCATCCTTGTATGCATGGTTCCTTATTCTCATCCTTGTCTGCATGGCTCCTTATTCTCATCCTTGTATGCATGGCTCCTTATCCCCATCCTTGTATGCAGGGCTCCTTATTCTCATCCTTGTATGCATGGCTCCTTATTCTCATCCTTGTATGCATGGCTCCTTTTTCTCATCCTTGTATGTATGGCCCCATGAGAAAAGCATTAAAAAAATCCTACTTACCTTCCCTGCGCACCCTCACAGCATCTCGATCCGGCTTCCAGTAGCTCCTGCAGCCAGGCGATCACTTGTCCCCGCTCGTTAAGGTAATGAATAATACCTCTCTCCAGCTTATGGGAGTGGAGAGAGGTGAATATTCATTACCTTAAAGAGCGGGCACCCGTGAGAGCCCAACAGCTGCTGGAAGCTGGTGGCTGCGGCTGTAACTGTGCGCGCTATAAGAGAAATGAATATTCATTGCCAGTGCATCGAATATTCATTTCTCTTTAGCAGCTGGCAGCGGCTTTAGCCGCAGCCGCCGGCTCTGTGACCTGCTGCTTCACCGCTCCCCCTCCCCAGCTATAAACTGGGACAATGACTCGTGTATAAGCCAAGAAGGGCATTTTCAGCACAAAAAACGTGCTGAAAAACTCAGCTTATACACAGTAATAAGAAACAGTACTTTTTTAAATGTAATAAAAGCTTCTCATTTTATAGGAATGCTGTAAATAGTGTTTTGCCTAGTACAAGAGCTGTTGTTACATAGAAAATTATTTTCATGCCACGTATAAATTCTGTTAATCTGAGAATCCATAATTACATACTGATATGTGAATTATAAATGGGCTCTGAAATCTGTTGACAGCCTGCTGTGTAGGGGGTCAGATGATTGTCTGAGAACATAATGACCTGTGTTATGATCCTTAGTGGTTGAGGATCACAAAATACTCCAGCTAAGTATCAAAACATAGGACAAGCTCTAGAGAGGTGGCAAACTGGACTGACCGCAAATCTGAACCTATCCAACACACTAAAGGTAGCCGGTGAACGTGTCTAAAATCCTAGACGTCTCGAGCCAGCCTGAGGAACTAACTACCCCTAGAGAGAAAGAAAGACCTCACTTGCCTCCAGAGAAATAATCCCCAAAGATATAGAAGCCCCCAACAAATAATAACGGTGAGGTAAGAGGAAGGCACATACACAGGGGTGAAAGCAGATTCAGCAAATGAGGCCCACTAATACTAGATAGCAGAAAATAGAAAAGGGGTCTGTGCGGTCAGTAAAAAACCCTTACAAAATATCCACACTGAGATTTCAAGAACCCCCGCACCAACTAACGGTGTGGGGGGAGAAACTCAGTCCCCTAGAGCAACCAGCAAGCGAGGAAATCACATTTTAGCAAGCTGGACAAGAAACATGATGAATGCTGATAATCAAAAAATAAACAAACAAAAACTTAGCTTGTCTTGGAGAGACTGGGAGCAAGGTAGTCACAAGGAATCTGAAGAGCACTGAATACATTGAGAGCAGGCAAGGAACTGAGTATCCAGGTGAGCTAAATAGGAAACCAACCAAGGATAACGAACCAGCTGATGCTGCCAACCTGCAGAAAGACAACACTACACAGTACCGCTTGTGACCACTAGAGGGAGCCCAAAAATAGAGTTCACAACAGTACCCCCCCCTTGAGGAGGGGTCACCGAACCCTCATCAAGACCCCCAGGGCGATCAGGATGAGCCGCGTGGAAGGCATGAACCAAATCGGCCGCATGAACATCAGAGGCGACAACCCAGGAATTATCCTCCTGACCATAGCCCTTCCACTTAACCAGATACTGAAGCCTCCGTCTAGAGATACGAGAATCCAAAATCTTCACCACGTACTCCAATTCGCCCTCGACCAGCACCGGAGCAGGAGGCTCAACAGAAGGAACCACAGGTACCACATACCTCCGCAACCACGACCTATGGAACACATTATGAATGGCAAACGATGCTGGGAGATCCAAACGAAAAGACACCGGGTTAAGGATTTCCAAGATCTTATAAGGACCGATGAAGCGAGGCTTGAATTTAGGAGAGGAGACCTTCATAGGAACATACCGAGAAGACAGCCACACCAAATCCCCAACACGAAGTCGGGGACCCACACGGCGGCGGCGGTTGGCAAAGCGCTGAGCCTTCTCCTGTGACAACCTCAAATTGTCCACCACATGGTTCCAAATCTGCTGCAACCTATCCACCACAGAATCCACCCCAGGACAGTCAGAAGGCTCAACCTGACCCGAGGAAACACGAGGATGGAAACCAGAATTGCAGAAAAAAGGCGAAACCAAAGTAGCAGAACTAGCCCGATTATTAAGGGCAAACTCGGCCAATGGCAAAAAAGTCACCCAATCATCCTGATCAGCAGAAACAAAACATCTCAAATAAGTTTCCAACGTCTGATTAGTTCGCTCGGTTTGGCCATTAGTCTGAGGATGGAAGGCCGACGAAAAAGACAAATCAATGCCCATCTTAGCACAAAAAGTCCGCCAAAACCTGGACACAAACTGGGATCCTCTATCAGACACAATATTTTCAGGAATGCCGTGCAAGTGAACCACATTCTGAAAAAATAGAGGAACCAAATCGGAGGAAGAAGGCAACTTAGGCAAGGGCACCAAATGGACCATCTTGGAAAAACGATCACACACCACCCAGATGACAGACATTTTCTGAGATACTGGAAGATCCGAAATAAAATCCATGGAAATGTGCGTCCAAGGCCTTTTCGGAATATGCAAAGGCAAAAGCAAACCGCTGGCACGAGAACAGCAAGGCTTAGCCCGAGCACAAATCCCACAAGACTGCACAAAGGAACGCACATCCCGCGACAAGGAAGGCCACCAGAAGGACCTAGCCACCAAATCTCTGGTACCAAAAATCCCAGGATGACCCGCCAACACCGAAGAATGAACCTCGGAAATAACTCTGCTGGTCCATCTCTCCGGGACAAACAGTCTCTCTGGTGGACAACGGTCAGGTCTATCCGCCTGAAACTTCTGCAGCACCCGTCGCAAATCTGGGGAAATGGCAGACAAAATCACTCCCTCTCCGAGAATACCAGCCGGCTCAGAAACTCCCGGAGAGTCAGGCACAAAACTCCTAGGAAGTGCATCAGCTTTCACGTTCTTCGAACCAGGCAGGTATGAGACCACGAAGTTGAAACGGGAGAAAAACAACGACCAACGAGCCTGTCTAGGATTCAGGCGCTTGGCAGATTCAAGGTAAATCAGATTTTTGTGATCAGTCAAGACCACCACGCGATGTTTAGCTCCTTCGAGCCAATGTCGCCACTCCTCAAATGCCCACTTCATAGCCAACAACTCCCGATTACCAACATCATAATTCCGCTCGGCAGGCGAAAACTTTCTTGAAAAGAAAGCACATGGCTTCATCACAGAGCCATCAGAGCTTCTCTGCGACAAAACAGCCCCTGCTCCAATCTCAGAAGCAACAACCTTGACCTGGAAGGGGAGAGAGACATCTGGCTGACATAAGACTGGAGCTGAAGAAAACCGGTGCTTCAGCTCCCGAAAGGCCTCCACGGCCGCAGGAGACCAATTAGTAACATCAGAACCCTTCTTGGTCAAATCCGTCAAAGGTTTAACCACGCTAGAAAAATTAGCGATGAAACGACGGTAAAAATTAGCAAAACCCAAGAACTTCTGAAGACTCTTAACAGACGTGGGCTGAGTCCAGTCATGAATAGCCTGGACCTTGACTGGGTCCATCTCCACAGTAGAAGGAGAAAAAATAAAACCCAAAAAGGAGACCTTCTGTACTCCGAAGAGGCATTTTGAGCCCTTCACAAATAAAGCATTAGCACGCAGGACCTGAAACACCATCCTGACCTGCTTCACATGGGACTCCCAATCATCAGAAAAGACCAAAATGTCATCCAGATAAACAATCATAAATTTATCCAGATATTCTCGGAAGATGTTATGCATGAAGGACTGAAACACAGAAGGAGCATTAGAGAGTCCAAAAGGCATCACCAAGTACTCAAAATGGCCTTCAGGCGTATTAAATGCTGTTTTCCATTCATCTCCCTGCTTAATGCGCACAAGGTTATACGCACCACGGAAATCTATCTTGGTGAACCAACTGGCACCCTTAATCCGAGCAAACAAATCAGACAATAGTGGTAAAGGATACTGAAATTTGACTGTGATTTTATTCAGAAGACGATAATCTATACAAGGTCTCAAAGAACCGTCCTTCTTGGCCACAAAAAAAAATCCTGCACCAAGAGGGGAAGAGGATGGGCGAATATGTCCCTTCTCCAAAGACTCCTTTATATAACTCCGTATCGCGGCAAGCTCTGGTATAGACAGATTAAAAAGTCGTCCCTTAGGGAATTTACTACCAGGAATTAAATTTATAGCACAGTCACAATCCCTATGAGGGGGCAGGGCACTGGACCTGGGCTCATTAAATACATCCTGGTAGTCAGACAAAAACTCAGGGACCTCAGAAGGAGTGGAAGAAGCAATAGACACCAACGGAGCATCGCCATAAATTCCCTGACAACCCCAACTTGACACAGACATAGCTTTCCAATCTAAAACTGGATTATGAGCCTGCAGCCATGGCAGACCCAAAACGACAACATCATGCAAATTATGCAGAACAAGAAAGCGAATCACCTCCTGATGTACGGGAGTCATGCACATGGTCATTTGCGTCCAATACTGAGGCTTATTCTCAGCCAATGGCGTAGCATCAATTCCCTTCAGAGGAATGGGAAATTCCAAAGGCTCCAGGACAAAACCACAGCGCCTGGCAAACGACAAATCCATCAGATTCAGGGCAGCACCCGAATCCACAAAAGCCAAAACCGGGTAGGACGACAAAGAACAAATCAAAGTAACAGACAAAATAAATTTAGGCTGCATAGTACCAATGGTGACAGGTTTAGCGATTTTTTTTAAGCGTTTAGAGCATGCTGAGATAACATGAGTAGAATCACCACAGTAAAAGCACAACCCATTTTGACGTCTATGACTTTGTCGCTCAATTCTGGTCAGAGTTCGGTCACATTGCATAGACTCAGGTCTCTGTTCAGAAAATACCGCCAAAGGATGAGCAGATTTGCGCTCCCACAAACGCCGATCAACCTGAATGGCTAAAGCCATAGAATCACTCAGACTTGTAGGGGTGGGAAACCCCACCATAACATTCTTAACGGCCTCAGAAAGACCTTCTCTGAAATTTGCAGCCAGGGCACAGTCATTCCATTGAGTAAGCACCGACCATTTCCGAAATTTTTTACAATACACCTCTGCTTCATCCTGACCTTGAGAGATAGCCAGCAACGCTTTTTCTGCCTGATTCTCAAGATTAGGCTCCTCATAAAGCAGTCCAAGAGCCAGAAAAAATGCAGGATCTCCTGGTGCCAGAGAAAGCCCAATCTTGAGGGTCGCCACGTAACAAGGAGATAACAATTTTAACTTGCTGAGCGGAATCACCAGAGGAATGAGGTCTCAGAGAGAGAAAAAACTTACAATTATTCTTAAAATTTAGAAACCTAGATCTATCTCCAGAAAACAACTCAGGGATGGGTATTTTTGGTTCAGACATAGGGCTATGAATAACATAATCCTGAATACTTTGCACCCGTGCAGCAAGATGATCCACACTAGAAGCCAGAGTCTGAACATTCATGTCTGCAGCTGAGCTCAAAACCACCCAGAGTTCAAGGGGATGAAAGAAGCTAAACAGACTGCAGCAAAGGAAAAGCGGGAGGAAAAAAAAAAAATGTACTCAGGTCTTCTTTTTATCCCACTTCTGCGATGCATTAAACACTTTTGGGCCTGCTCTACTGTTATGATCCTTAGTGGTTGAGGATCACAAAATACTCCAGCTAAGTAACAAAACATAGGACAAGCTCTAGAGAGGTGGCAAACTGGACTGACCGCAAATCTGAACCTACCCAACACACTAAAGGTAGCCGGTGAACGTGTCTAAAATCCTAGACGTCTCGAGCCAGCCTGAGGAACTAACTACCCCTAGAGAGAAAAAAAAACCTCACTTGCCTCCAGAGAAATAATCCCCAAAGATATAGAAGCCCCCAACAAATAATAACGGTGAGGTAAGAGGAAGGCACATACACAGGGGTGAAAGCAGATTCAGCAAATGAGGCCCACTAATACTAGATAGCAGAAAATAGAAAAGGGGTCTGTGCGGTCAGTAAAAAACCCTTACAAAATATCCACACTGAGATTTCAAGAACCAACTAACGGTGTGGGGGGAGAAACTCAGTCCCCTAGAGCAACCAGCAAGCGAGGAAATCACATTTTAGCAAGCTGGACAAGAAACATGATGAATGCTGATAATCAAAAAGTAAACAAACAAAAACTTAGCTTGTCTTGGAAAGACTGGGAGCAAGGTAGTCACAAGGAATCTGAAGAGCACTGAATACATTGAGAGCAGGCAAGGAACTGAGTATCCAGGTGAGCTAAATAGGAAACCAACCAAGGATAACGAACCAGCTGATGCTGCCAACCTGCAGAAAGACAACACTACACAGTACCACTTGTGACCACTAGAGGGAGCCCAAAAATAGAGTTCACAACAGATCTGGCATACCCAGTTTTGGACTGCTGATCCTTTAAAGATAAATCGCCCTCAGAGATGTCTAGCAGCAGCTCTCGCATACAAAAAACAAGCAGAACAAGTGCTCCTGTGTTTGGGAAGATCAGGCCACATAGCAGTTAGGTGGACATGTGACACCCCAGGGTCCTGGTTGTCACAGTGGCATTGCTCTCCTCATGGGGAGAGTGATGTCATGCTTGGAAGCGATTAAGGATTCCTTTTGACAGGTAATTAGCACATACAACACCATTCTGACTCCAGGCCAGAAGGGGGAGCTCTACACCCGACTTCAGGGGAGAGCTGTGTTATGATCCGGTGGTAGGATCACAAAACTGACCTGATAGGTAAACCTGAATTGTAGGACAAGCTCTGGGAATGTGGGAACTATACCGACCGCAATCCTGATCCTATCCACACACACTAAAGGCAGCCGTGGAGCGTTACCTAAAAACCTAGACGCCTCTTCACAGCCTAAGAAACTGGCTACCCCTAGAGAGAAAGCAAAGCCTCACTTGCCTCAGAGAAATAACCCCAAAGTTTAGACAGCCCCCCACAAATAATAACGGTGAGTTAAGGGGAAAATACAAACGTAGGAATGAAAAACAGGTTTAAGCAAATGAGGCCCGCTAACACTAAATAGTCAGAAGAAAGCAAGGGATCTGTGCGGTCGGTACAAAAACTATCAAAAACTATCCACGCAGAAAGTACAAGAACCCCCACACCGACTCACGATGTGAGGGGCGCACTCTGCACCCCAGAGCTACCAGCAAGTGAAAAATCACATATAAGCAAGCTGGACTGAACACATCATATACTGAGAAACATATTCAAGGAAACAAAGAGCAAAAAGAACTAGCAAGACTTAGCTTCACAGAAAGAGACAGGTCACCAGGGAGATCCAGGAGAGGTCAGAACCAGTACTGAATACAACGACAGCAGGCAACAAGTACAGGTCCAGGTGGAGTTAAATAGGAACCATAGCAGGAAATGAGGCAGCTGAGCCCAGCTCCAGACCCGCAGTATCGCTAAAGGCCACCAGAGGGAGCCCAGACGGAATTCACAACAGAGCTGCTCTCTCTGGTCGGGAGGAGGAGTTAGTTGCTAGGCAGTTGAGAAGGGTTGACAGTTGGTGCCAGACAGCAGACTAGAGCAGTCTGAGGCAGAAGGACTGGTGAGGGGCTACATAGCCTGAGGTGCTGTAGCTCCTAGATAGCGAGATACAGAAGGAAGAACAGCCTTTAGTTAACGTGCCAGAGAGTGAAGCACAGGAGAGTGACAACAAGGGAGAATAACAGCGACTGGGCTACCTCCCTGACAGAGCGCAGATACCGGTAAGCGGAAAACTGAGGTTGTGTCATACTCTGGGAGGCACAGCAGAAACGGGTAGAACAGCTAGACTACACGTAACCTGTCCACCCTAATGCCCAGGAGACACAGTGACACATAGAGCCCGGGTCATGATAAAGACCCTGTAAAAAGGCTTGAGTCACCTGTCATACGGGTTTGTGTCCCACTTCAATAAAGGACAGAGATAATTGAGAGGACCTTGCTAAGAAGCCATAGGCAGTAAGGAACTACACCACAGCGCTAGAAGGAAGGCTTTTAACTCCACCTGGTTAAAGGGGACTCTGAACTCGCTTCCAAGACGACCGGACCCTGCCTGTACCTGTGATCTGGTGCCCTGGACTGTGGCTGCCAGCTACCATCAGTAAACCAGGTAAAAAGACTGCACAACTGTGTCCTTCGTTCTTTACTGCACTACTCACCATCTTCCATCTATTCCCCTGGAGCCCTGGGGACCTACTTCACCTGTGGGAAGTTATACCATCTGGCTGCCATAACATCACCCCAGAGGACCCCTTTAAGCAGTGTTGGTCACTTCTGACCGAATACCATAGGTGGCGTCAGGAACTTTCAGAATTTCCACAAATCCCTTTCAAGACCTTCCCTTTTACATGGGCGGCCAGGGCCACGGACCGGGTCGTCGCCGTGACACGTCCTTTTAAGTACCGGACCTGGTGCCGAGTATCCCCACTGCCTGACAGGCGTTTCAGACGATTGTCTGAACAATCTTTATAGCACACAGCTATCATAAGTGCATGGGGGGTGCTTTAGCTAAAGCTGACCTAAATAGGGTATTCTCACAATAGCCTTTAAATTGTTTACTAGATGATGTATCGACCTTCAAAGAAATAGACATGAAGACTCCAGTCAGTCATATGATAGTAAAATGAGCTACAGACTAGATTAAAAATAGAGACCTGTCTTGAATAGTCTGGAATCCAGCAGTTTATTTAGGATTGTCAATATAAAATTAATAACCATATTCCTCTGTCAAGATGACCTATTACATAAAGTTCTACATATCCCACATTGATTTTGGTGTCCATTTTTAGCCTCGCATTGCAGCAGAGTTTTTAATGTGTGACATACGGTACTTTGTTGGCTTTGTGTTGTTTTCTGTATATATATATATTTTTTATGTAAAGTAATAGAAAGAGCACAAAACAGAAAACATACTGTGCAATTTTCCATGTTATATGATAGAATGACCTGCACTCCTAAATATCTTATACATGTTTCAATTCAGTGAGTGGCTTATAGCTGCATGTAAAAGATCTCCCCTGTCACTGCCAGCACGATTAGTAATTACCAGTTTATTTTTACCAGTTCTAATTTAAGATATGAGCTGACATGTCACTTGTGCTCTCGGCCTCTTTCCTTCCATGCTTATTGTAACATACATTGACAAGACTAGTTTAGGAACACTTAAAGGGAACCTGTCACCAGGTTTGGCCGATACAAGTTACAGCTACCGCCTTTCAGGGCTTATATACACCATTCTATAATGCTGTAGATAAGCCCCTAATCCGACCTGCAAAAGAAGAAAAATAAGTTGTATTATGCTCACCTGCAGGGCGGTCCGGTCTGAAGGGTGTTGCAGGTCCTGGTCTGGCGCCTCCCAGCTTCTATATCAGCCCTGAAAGGTGATGACCGTATCTTGTATCGGCCAAACCTGGTGTCAGGTTCCCTTTAATAAACAAGAATATCTTGGATTGTTGTAGAAACAATTACTACTTTTTACCACTTTTTTTGTTCAAACAGAAAAGTCCTATAACTGTAAATAGCTAGAAAGAACACACTGACTATAATAGTACAGTTTAACAAGTGACCACAAGATATTTTCTTTTTCCGAAGATATAATGTATAACAAATATATGTAGCTCCACATTTCTAAGTCACCTGATTATGTTTCCAATTTACATTGTGTACCTTGAACTTTGATCACCGAGCACAATCTCTGATTAACTGGGGTTTCATTTATAGATTTTTCCAGTGTAAACTCATGATTCTCTAGTCATTGATGATTTATATCCTTAAAGCCAGTGGTTGGTTAAGCGGGTGGCAAAGAAGCTGTGATGTGGCTTTAGTACCTTGTATTTTCTTCCATTTGGCTCAGATCTAGGTAGCTAGATATATTTAGCATTTTTAGGCTTATTGGTGTTTTTGACATGGTTTACAAGCCCTTATTTTCCTTATGTGCAGAGTATAGGAACACTGAAGAGATTATACAGTATGGAGTCAGAAATAACACAACTTTCCTGGAGTGCACTGCCAAATCTCCGCAAGCTTCTGTCAGATGGCTCCTGCAGAAAGACAATGATCGAAGGAAAGAGGTGAGTTTGTGGAACATGGGGCAGATTATGAATCAAAAATTCTACCAAAGATTCCATATTAAATTCGGTAGATGGACATTTGACATTACTCTACATCAGTGTTCCCCAAGCTCCAGTCCTCACGGCCCACCAACAGATCATGTTTTCAGGGTTTCCTTAGCATTGCACAGGTGATGGAATTATTATTAAGGCATCAGAAATGGACATTGGTTCACTCACCCGTGTAATAAAAAGGAAATCCTGAAAATATGATCTGTTGGGGGGCCATGAGGACTGGAGTTTGAGAAGCACTGCTCTAGAGGACAGAGATCTCCAAATCATGACTCAGTGGCTGTGACAACTACAAGTTCCAGCATGCCTTGGCACCAATATGTTACTGAAAGTTGTAGTTTTGCCATAAATGGGAAGCCACAAGATGCAGATACGTGCTATAATGGCTGAAGTGATCATTGAAGGGCTAGAAGGAAATAAGGAGCACAATAGGGTCTTATCTGGGTATAAAGAGATAAATTCCAATAAAATGTACTCACCAGATCCAGCCCTTACAAAGGCTTATAGAAACTTTAGCTGCTACAGATCCACCGGTCTCCTTGTGACCACACCAAAGATAAAAGATGGGATATAGAGATGGATTCTTCTCTGCGCCGCTCATAAAATTAGAAGTCCAATTGAGTAATCCAGTGAAAAGTGGCTTTATTTCAATGCGTTTCGGAGTACTACGG
This sequence comes from Ranitomeya variabilis, assembly GCF_051348905.1. NCBI lineage: Eukaryota > Metazoa > Chordata > Amphibia > Anura > Dendrobatidae > Ranitomeya > Ranitomeya variabilis. Next base: position 327,643,671 of record NC_135236.1, read on the forward strand.
CTGCTTCATCAGGACAACACATGAAATATACGTGGTGCTCCGAAACGCGTTGAAATAAAGCCACTTTTCACTGGATTACTCAATTGGACTTCTAATATTATGAGGAGCACAGAGAAGAATCCATCTCTATATCCCATTTTTTTATCAATGGCTGAAGTGAAGCATGGCACAAGTACATCCTGAGACAAATAGCGTATATATTTTTGTTTAGCTTGGACTACATACAGAACAAAGCTTATACATTGGCTCTAAATTTCTAATATGCAGTTTGAAATGTCCCTAAATTTTTGGTGTAGTTTCTCACTTGGGACTTTCCAAGTATCGGTAAACAAAAAGTCTTGGCATAATTTGCTATCACATGAAATATGGTGACTATACTACACATCAGCTTATATTACAACTCATTCTGTCCCCTCCTGTCCTGCTGCTGGGTTATTAGCTGGAAAATCAGACCTATAATTATAGTATCATACAGACAGAGCTTTGGTTCGGGGGTGGGGGGGGGGGGCGATGCTTCTGAGTGGGCCCCTAACCAGGTAACCTCGATTACAACTCGGTGACGTGCCCTAATAGTGGAGGAGAACCTCAGCAGATGACAGCGCTGTTAGTGAAAATAATCTCTATAAAGACCAACACTGATATTACCATCATATGATCAGTGGTAGATACCAGTCCTACAGAACATATAAGAGATCACAGCGCAGTTACAGATAATGACTTGCTGCTGATGTTCTTTCTGATGGAGTCGTCACTTTTCACGTTTTTTACATCTGGCCCAGACCGACATGACAAATTCTTCCAGTCACGACTCGGCTGCAGAGAATACAACAAAGGCACGTTTCACTTCTCACATTCCAGCCATCACCATCTATTCCCAACCTGCACAAGCTCCTCATCCTGTTGATACCCCAATGCTGAACCGCTGCTGCCATATGTGACCCTATTACTGCACCTGCTATGTGGTACTGTGTGCTCTCTAAATTCTAAAGCAACCCTCTATAATATAGTAATGCCGGCATTAAGTGCCCTAGAAAACAGTGCCCACATTTTGCCCCCTAGAAAGTAATATTGGCCTATGTGACCCTTTGATAGTCACAGTAACCGGAGTTCCCCTATAACAATAAGTTCACTTAACATTGAAAAATGTCCCGATTCTACTCCCTGAACAGCTCCCCTATACACTGCATGATGCTCTCTTATACATAACATGATGCCTTCTGACTGTAATGTTCCCCCACACAGTATACCGACCCCTTAGTAGCCCCCAAACTGTTTGGTGGCTCCAACACTGTAAGATGACCCTCTCACTGTAATCTCCACACTGTATGATGGCCCCCTAGATAGCCTCCATATAGTATAATGCACCCCCATAGGACTCCATATAGTATAATGTACTCCCCATAGGCCTACTCTATATTATATAATGCACCCCCATAGGCAGACTCTATTGCATAAGGCATCCCGCATAGGCAGACTATAGCACAAGGCAGCACCAATAGGCAGACTATGTAGTATAAGGCAGCACCCCATAGGCAGACCCTCTAGTATAAGATAGCACCCCATAGGCAGACCCTGGAGTATAAGGCAGTACCCCTATGTCAGACCCTGTAGTATAAGGCAGCACTCCCATAGGCAAACCCTGTAGTATAAGGCAGCACCCCCATAGGCAGACCCTGTAGTATAAGACAGCACCCCATAGGCAGACTCTGTACTATAAGGCAGCACCCCATAGGCAGACTCTGTAGTGTAAGGCAGCACCCGTGGGCAGACCCTGTACTATAAGACATCACCCCTTAGGCAGACCCTGTAGTATAAGACAGCACCCCATAGGCAGACTCTGTAGTATAAGACAGCACCCCATAGGCAGACTCTGCAGTGTATGGCAGCACCCCATAGGCAAACTCTGAAGTATAATGCAGCACCCCCATAGGCAGACTTTGTAGCATAAAGCAGCCCCCATAGGCAGACTCTGTAGTATAAGGCAGCCCCCCATAGGCAGATCCTGTAGCATAAGACAGCACCCCACAGGCAGACTCTGTAGTATAAGGCAGCATCCCATATGCAAACTCTGTAGCATAATGCAGCACACCAATAGGCAGACAGTGTAGTATAAGGCAGCACACCCCCACACAGTCAGACTCTATAGTATAAGGCAGCTCCTCCCACAGGCAGACTCTGTAGTATAAGGCAGCACCCCCCCACAGGCAGACTCTGCAGTATAAGGCAGCACCCCCCCCAACAGGCAGAATCTGTAGTATAAGGCAGCACCCCCCACAGGCAGACGCTGTAGTATAAGACCGCATCCCCCCACAGGCAGACTGTAGTTTAAGGCAGCCCCCATAAATAAAACATAAATGTTCACCTCTCTTCTTCCTGGTTCCTGCGCTGCTCCCTGTTCCCGCTCACCTCCGGACCACGGGCACCGGGCAGTGATGTCAGACGCTGACAGGGGGATAATGGGAGAGGGAGCGTAGCGCTCCTTCCCTCATCAATGCGGTCAGCTGCATCGGCTAGATGCCGATATAGCTGACCCTACGATGACAGGTGGGGGGCCCACTGCTGGCCCCCCCACCAGCTCAGGGGCCCCACAGCAGCCGGGCGGCAGAGCAGGGAGATTGTTTCTCCCTGCTCTGCTGCAGAACGTAACTGTAGCGGCGCGCTGTGCACGCCAATACAGTTACAGTAGCGTAGCTCCGGGTGGGCCCCCTCTGAGCACCGGGGCCACCGCCTCCTCTGCCCCCCCTGTAGCTACGCTACTGCATACAGATAAATATTCTCTTCTTCACTCACTGTTATTGGTTTCATAGAGAGATGTTTTTCCAGATGCACTTTTCTTTGACATCTGTGGCTATTTCCAGAAAGCCGCATTTCATTTCTCTATTATTTGACATCTTATTATTACCCAACAGTTTTCCTAGTGACGCAGGCAGAACCACTAAAATACATTAGTGCTTGTAAGGGCTTTCTGTGTTCACCTCTCCACATCTATGATCCTTCATAAGCTTTTATAGAACAGGACGCCCTTTGTGCAAAAATGCTTCTTCTTTTGGAGGAAATTTTCCTCTTAATAAACTCATTCCATGTCAGATAAGAAAAAAAGATTAAATTCATGTCAACAAATCCTGCCTATGAGCACACGAGCTATGAGCTCAAATTTTTTGTAATTGTAGAGGTGTGCTACAGTGGCCCGATGTTAGGTGCCTTCTTGTCATCACTCACGTGTCCCCACAATCTAATTTCTCTGTCTGATGCATAAACACACTAGGGCCAATTTAATAGGAAGTTGATGAACTTGTTTCATGTTTTTGGGACTGTGGATGGAGATTGGAGTACACTGACAAGTCAAATCAAACATGAAGAGAAGATGCAAACTCACTTCAGGTTTTGGTCAGATTTTATGCTATTGCAACACAGCAGATGAACCACCTGTGACATTCTTCTTCTTCATAGAATCAATTTTGTAATCTTGCATCCTTTAGAGGAAAAAGGATGGATATATATGGTGTATAACTGAGTATGGTAGAACAGCATGGAAAAGCCACGAATTTAGTATACCAAGTATGTAATGGAAGCAGTTCTAGAATCTTTTGTATAACTTAAAAAAACATTGCCGATTTCAGCAAAACCTATGTAAACAAGAGGTTATCCCACTAGGTAAATAAATAAATCTATGGAGCAATGCACAATATTGTTTTAATACATTAAAAGTTATTTGTTCAGTGCATTTCTATCCCTTTAGACACCTTTACCCACTTTTCAAAAATTCTGGTTTCTTCCCTTCCTATGGGTGGGCTATAGCTTGTCCAATGTGACCAGGAAATGGCAGAATTTTCCAGGAGTGCACTGCCAACACCATATCTCCTGTCTTCCTCCATTTACCTGAAAACAATAATCTCTTGTATGCAGTCTTATCAATACTACTAATAAATAAAGTCCCATTATCTATCTGTCTGTCTATCTATCTATCTATCTATCTATCTATCTATCTATCTATCTATCTATCTATCTATCTCTTCTCTCTTGTTCCCTTTGTTACAGCTATTGCCACAAGAGAAACAGCATGGACCACCATTACACACTGTTACTGGATGTATATTGCAAATACACTTCTTAAGTATTGTCTGTTTTGTAATACATCAATATATTTTTGGTTCTTGTCAGCATGAATTTACCATATAAAGCTTACACACGGGGCAAAGGTTTTATCCTCATGGTCTAAGACTACGTAATCAAGCTTTTTATTTGGGATGAACGTTTTAGTTGGGAATGGGACCTCTATTCTTAACAAGCCAAGGAATTGTTGAACTCTTTAATTTTTCACTTCCCAGGAAACTCGTTCCTCTTGTGTGAATGTCAGTGATTTTTTACAATTTGGAACTGTTAACCTTTACAGCCTGACCATATCGCCAGCTGTGCTTTCCTTCTAGACAATACCAGCATCACTGTCTGGAAATTAGGCTTCTGATTGCCAAGAAACAAATGTTACTTGGAAATATTTTTCACTGTAAAACAAACCTAAGTATCTTGCGATCTTTGGAGTGAAGATACAAATAAGAATTTTTCAGAACCAGATGTGATCCACGATGAAGCTGATGATGTTAGTGCTTTCCTAAACACAATAGAGCCTTTATATGGATCAGACAGAAACACATCAAATGAACCTAAGTACATTTATGGTTAATGCTAGGAGCCTACACTTATGTCAGCCACCTTATATTGCACTGCATTTTATTTTCCATTACCACATATGGTATACTCATTTCCAATGTACAGCTTACAGCTTGTGAAACAGATATTTTGTTTTACATTTGTAAATATACCAATATCCTCAATACTAAATTATTTGACCAAAATAGCATATCACAAACCAACATTAAAAAAGAGATGAGGGCCTTTTAGAAAAGACTAAAAACATTTTTATTATAATTAAAAGAATGAGAACAAAATCATGAATATGTAAAAACAGGGCAGTACAAATACAGATAAGGTGGGTAAACCTGCGCAGATATATCATACAATATACTACTCAATTCACATCTGTTAAATATTGTATTGCAGATACAGTTTTAGCCAATATGGTAGTAAAACATATATGTTACACAATGTACAGGACATACTACAGCATGTGTGTGTATTCAGTGGGAGAAATAAGTATTTGATCCCTTGCTGATTTTGTAAGTTTGCCCACTGACAAACACATGAACAGTCTATAATTTTAAGGGTGGGTTAATTTTAAATTGAGAGAATGAATATCAAAAATAAAATTCAGAAAATCACATTATATAAAATATATAAATGTATTGGCATTTTGCAGTGAGAAATAAGTATTTGATCCCTCTGGCAAACAAGACTTAATACTTTGTGGCAAAACCCTTGTTGGCAAGCACGGCAGTCAGACGTTTTTTGTAGTTGATGATGAGGTTTGCTCACATGTCGGGGAATTTTGGTCCACTCCTCTTTGCAGATCATCTCTAAATCATTAAGATTTTGAGGCTGTCGCTTTACAACTCGGAGCTTCAATTCCCTCCATAAGTTTTCTATGGGATTAAGGTCTGGAGACTGGCTAGGCCACTCCATTACCTTAATGTGCTTCTTTTTGAGACACTCCATTGTCTTGCTGGAAGACCCAGCCATGACCCATTTTTAATGTCCTGGTGGAGGGAAGGAGATTGTCACTCAGGATTTTACGGTGCATGGCTCCATCCATTATCCCATTGATGCGCTGAAGTAGTCCTGTGCCCTTAGCAGAGAAACACCCCCATAACATAATGTTTCCACATCCATGCTTGACAGTGGGGGATGGTGTTCTTTGGGTCATAGGCAGCATTTCTCTTCCTCCAAACACGGCGAGTTGAGTTACTGCCAAATACCTCAATTTTTGTCTCATCTGACCACAGCACCTTCTCCCAATCACTCACAGAATCATCCAGGTGTTCATTTGCAAACTTCAGACGGGCCTGCACATGTGCCTTCTTGAGCAGTGGAACCTTGCGGGCACTGCAGGATTTTAAACCTTTACAGCGTAATGTGTTACAGTACCAATGGTTTTCTTCGTGACTGTGGTCCCAGCTGCCTTGAGATCATTAGCAAGTTCCCCCCTGTGTAGTTTTAGGCTGATCTCTCACCTTCCTCATGATCAAGGATACCCCACAAGGTGGGGTTTTGCATCGTGCCCCAGATCGATGTTGATTGACAGTCATTTTGTATTTCTTCCATTTTTTTTTTACTGTTGCACCAACAGTTGTCTCCTTCTCACCCAGTATCTTATTATTGTTTTGTAGCCCATTCCAGCTTTGTGCAGGTGTATGATCTTGTCCCTGACATCCTTATAAAGCTCTTCGGTCTTGCCCATGTTGTAGAGGTTAGAGTCTGACTGATTAATTGAGTCTGTGGACAGGAGTCTTTTATAAAGGTGACTATGTAAGACAGCTCTCTTTAATGCAGGTAACAAGTTGATTAGGAGCATCTAACTGGTTTGTAAGAGCCAGAACTCTTAATGGTTGGTAGGGGATCAAATACTTACTTCTCACTGCAAAATGCAAATAAGTTGATATAATTTATACAATGTGATTTTCTGGATTTTACTTTTGATATTCTATCTCTCAATGTTAAAATTAATCTACCCTTAAAATTACAGACTGTTCATGTCTTTGTCAGTGGGCAAACTGAACTGTATGTGTATATATATATATATATATATATATATATATATATATATATATATATATGTGTGTGTGTGTGTGTGTGTGTGTGTGTGTGTGTGTGTATATATATATATATATATATATATATATATATATATATATACAGTACAGACCAAAAGTTTGGACACACCTTCTCATTTAAAGATCTATCTGTATTTATTTTCGGGACTATGAAAACTGTACATTAACTCTGAAGGCATCAAAATTATGAATTAACACAAGTGGAATTATATACTTAACAAAAAAACTGTGAAACAACTGAAATTATGTCTTATATTCTAGGTTCTTCAAAGTAGCCACCTTTTGCTTTGATGACTGCTTTGCACACTCTTGGCATTCTCTTGATGAGCTTCAAGAGGTAGTCACCGGGAATGGTTTTCACTTCACAGGTGTGCCCTGTCAGGTTTAATAAGTGGGATTTCTTGCCTTATAAATGGGGTTGGGACCATCAGTTGTATTGTGCAGAAGTCTGGTGGATACACAGCTGATAGTCCTACTGAATAGACTGTTAGAATTTGTATTATGGCAAGAAAAAAGCAGCTAAGTAAAGAAAAACGAGTGGCTATCATTACTTTAAGAAATGAAGGTCAGTCAGTCCGAAAAATAGGGCAAACTTTGAAAGTGTCCCCAAATGCAGTGGCAAAAACCATCAAGCGCTACAAAGAAACTGGCTCACATGAGGACCGCCCCAGGAAAGGAAGACCAAGAGTCACCTCTGCTTCTGAGGGTAAGTTTATCTGAGTCACCAGCCTCAGAAATCGCAGGTTAACAGCAGCTCAGATTAGAGACCAGGTCAATGCCACACACAGTTCTAGCAGCAGACACATCTCTACAACAACTGTTAAGAGGTGACTTTGTGCAGCAGGCCTTCATGGTAAAATAGCTTCTAAGAAACAACTGCTAAGGACAGGCAACAAGCAGAAGAGACTTGTTTGGGCTAAAGAACACAAGGAATGGACTTTAGACCAGTGGAAATCTATGCTTTGGTCTGATGAGTCCAAATTTGAGATCTTTGGTTTTAACCAGTGTCTTTGTGCGATGCAGAAAAGGTGAACGGATGGACTCTACATGCCTGGTTCCCACCGTGAAGCATGGAGGAGGAGGTGTGATGGTGTGGGGGTGCTTTGCTGGTGACACTGTTGGGGATTTTATTCAAAATTGAAGGCATACTAAACCAGCATGCCTACCACAGCATCTTGCAACGGCATGCTATTCAATCCGGTTTGCGTTTAGTTGGACCATCATTTATTTTTCAACAGGACAATGACCCCAAACATACCTCCAGGCTGTGTAAGGGCTATTTGACCAAGAAGGAGAGTGATGGGGTGCTACGCCAGATGACCTGGCCTCCACAGTCACCAGACCTGAACCCAATCGAGATGGTTTGGGGTGAGCTGGACCGCAGAGTGAAGGCAAAAGGGCCAACAAGTGCTAAGCATCTCTGGGAACTCCATCAAGATTGTTGGAAGACCATTCCCGGTGACTACCTCTTGAAGCTCATCAAGAGAATGCCAAGAGTGTACAAATAGTCATCAAAGCAAAAGGTGGCTACTTTGAAGAACCTAGAATATAAGAGAGTATATAATTCCACATGTGTTAATTCATAGTTTTGATGCCTTCAGTGTGAATGTAGAATTTTCATAGTCATGAAAATACAGAAAAATCTTTAAATGAGAAGGTGTGTCCAAACTTTTGCTCTGTACTGTATATGTGCGTATATATTTATATCTCTATGACGACACTATAATGGACTTTATGTGGTCCGCATAATAATTCAGTGCTGAATATCTGCGTTAGTCCTGATAAATTCCTACAGCTGTATCTAAGAACCATATGAGTCACGGTAGACTAGACAAACTGACAATATGATGACATTAGATGATGTGAGAACAGTAATAATTTTAAAGCTACCACAAGAGAGGAAGAGAGGAAACGTTTCCAGTAGTATTTAAGTTCCGGAAACCACCACACCCATTTATTGCATATTTTGAAAGAAACAAATAATTTATCTGTTTTGGTAATCATACGTTCACAAATTTCTCTATGTATACCGTAAACGGTTTCTATACTGATATGTAGATATTGGATAAACACCACTGAACTCTTGCAGCCAGCATCTGATGCATGCTGCCTCTGGATCTCCCTTTGAAGGGAACCTGTCACCCCCCCAGGCGTTTGTAACTAAAAGAGCCACTTTGTGCTGCACTAATGCTGCATTCTGACAAGGTGGCTCTTTTAGTTCGAGTCCCTGGCACTGCTGAAATAATCGTTTTTGAAATTTGTCCCTCATACCTCAAAATCGCCAGGGAGGCAGGTCTTTCCCCCCTAATCCAGACACCTCCCAGCCGTCACTCATGGCCTCTGCACGCCGGGCGCTGCCTCCTCTTCCTTTATTAGTGTTCCCGGCGCCTGCGCTGTTATTTTTTTATCGGGCATGCGCAGTTGCGCTGCCCTTCGAACTTACAGAGCAGGTGCCGGGAATGCTAATGAAGGAAGAGGAGGCGGCGCCCGGCGTGGAGAGGCCATGAGTGACGGCTTTGCGATTTTGAGGTATGAGGGACAAATTTCAAAAACTATTATTTCAGCAGTGCCAGGGACCCGAACTAAAAGAGCCACATTGTCAGAATGCAGCATTAGTGCTGCACAAGGTGGCTCTTTTAGTTACAAGCGCCTGGGGGGGTGACAGGTTCCCTTTAAGAGACCCCAAATTGTTACTTTACGCTTTGAAAACCAATATTTTTCAGAAAATGTTTTAAAAGACAGAACTTTTCAAGTCTTAAATAAATGCATTCACAATAGCTTAGCAATAATAAAGAATTGGAGCACATTTGAAATGTTAGCCTCCGCTTTGTAATACCATACATGATTGGTTTACACACCTACATATTTTTCTGACATCGCCTCTATGCCTTTCACAGGTGAAGCTGAATGAAAGGATCATTTCTACTGGTCAAGGACTGCTTATTCGATCCATTCAGGACACTGACCAAGGATTGTATCACTGCATAGCAACTGAGAATGCCTTCAAGCAAACAATTGCAAAAATCAATTTAAAAATCTTGGATTCCGAACTTGTGACCTTCATGACTGATAAATCTCAGTGGATCTGGGCCAGCACTTTGAGTGGACTACAGTTTCATCCCAAGGACCTCACTGGATCATTCAGTCACTCCGAGCTGCAAATAATTAACCAATACTGCAAAGAGAGTAGGCAGAAAAAAAATCCCGCACTAGAAATACCAAAACACAAAGGTGAATATAGTAAATTAAAACTCATTATGAATACCAGGAAAAGCAGGAATCGGAGAAATCAATTGCCTGGGTCTTAGGGATTGGTTACTCCTCTATTTACAGCTATGAGTTGTGTTACCAGCCACCTAGGTGTGAACAATATGGAGAAAAAAAATGAAATTCAAACCCATTTGGCTTATATAACCATACCTTCAATTGAACTTATGATACTGAAATCCTGCTTTTGTAACATCAACTAAATGCCCAAGTAATTTAGCATATTCCGACAATATTGAACCGGTTGGTGGTAGATGCCTTCACTTACACTTTGTTTTTTGTTTATGTGTTAGTGTACATAAGTAAAATTTGGTTTTATTAATCCTTATTTATTAGATTTTATTTTTCAGACAGTAATTAAAATGAACATAACAAATGAGGTTTCATGTTGTAACTAACACTCACTGTTGGTCCAGAGTCTATTTATACTGTAGAAACGTAGGACATATTAAATGTGTTAGAGTGATCCGGCAAAGTGTCTTAATACATTATGTTACAGAAGAGATATGAATCCACAGTACTTAAAGAGGACCTGTCATCAGGGTCATACATAGTAAACTAAAGGCATTGCCATAATGGCATCGGTATACTGATTCAATATATACTTTCAATGAAGAAATTCATAGCCTGCTTTTTATAAAAATCATCATTACAATTGTTTGGACTCTGGGTTTTGGGGCAGGACAGTGGGTTGCTTCTTCGGCTCTGCCCTGGTCCCTTTTCTGTCTGTCTTCTCCCTTATTTAAATTCCATGCTGGTGGAATTCAATGATGAGCCAAGGTCCCAATGAGTGTGTGCGCTGCCACCAGCACCATTTTATTGAAGCCCATCGAGAAATCAATCTGCGCAAGCGCTGCCCGTGACTAGGATGGCGCCAGCGGGGAATTTGAATAAGGAAGAAGATTAGACAGCCGAGAGGCCATGGCAGAGCCAAAGACCCTACACGCAGTCCCGTCCCACAGGCCCACTCTGATGCACAGAGACCAAAACTTATGATGATTTAAAAAAAAAAAAACAGCATACAGATTTCCTTCTGAAAGTATATATTAAGTTAGTATACCTGCACCATTATGGCAGTGCCTTTACTTTAATACATGTAACCCTGATGACAGGTTCTCTTTAACAACAATACCAAGGAATCATATAGTTAACTGTTGGTGAGCTAAAGCAATGGAGAGTTTAAGGCTTATGTTGTATATATCTTGATGAGAAAGAAATATGGAAGTAATATAAATCATGGTTGGAAAAGCATGAAGGTGGTTTGGAAGAGAGGAAAGTAGTGAGGATTGTTAGAATATTCTTATAGGCCAGTTTCTCAAAGGAAATGTAAAAGTCAGTTTTAAAACATGTGGGGCCTTATTTATCAAAAGTAGCAAAAAGAAAATCTATCTTTTTTGTCCATAGCAACCAATCAGTGCTTAGCTTACATTTATTAAACTGCACTGGCAAAATGAAAACTGAGCTATGATTGGTTGCTATGGGCAACAAATACAACTTTTCTTTAGCCAATTTTGATAAATGAAGTTCTGTATGTTTGGTGTTTAAAAGGGAAAATATGCATTTCTAAAAACGTAATGGTTAGAGAGGTTTCTCAAAATCCTGTTTTTTTGTTTTTTTTTAATTATTATTATCATTATTCAAGGGGCTGAAGCTCAAATTGCCGTCCGCTGAGAAATCCAATTTAATGTTGTTATTTTAGTACATTGTTTAAATCAAACAGCAAATCAGTAAGGTAAAGTGTAAAGATGTTGCGTGATTAATCTATGTGAAAATCCAAATTTATGTTATTTTTATATTTTGCAATTTTTTAACACATATTTAAGACTGTACATTGGAACTTAGTTATTGTAGCATAAAAATAAACGTTACATTTTAATTTTGCTTACAGAGTACCATTTTACAGTAACTTAGATATGATCATTTGCTTCTACCAGTTTAAGGCCCATTCACATGCCAATATTAGTTCTATATCGGAAAGTAACATTAGATAGCTTAGTCCGTGTGTGAAGGCAACCATTCAACACCCAGACCCATTCTTCCAGAGAGCAACCAATGGGATAGCCATGATTAACAAAACCATGGAGAGACACAAATCATCCATTGTTTATCCAAGCAGAGCAGGTCAGCCCCTGAACAGCAGGGGTCCCAGGGCTGGAGGTTCTGAGGAAAGGCCATTTAAAGGAAAACTAACTTTGGCAACATTTTACTTTTTTACATATCACAATCTGTATAAAAAAAAAAAAAAAAAATCTTGCAATTTTCACTCTGGCCATCGAGGCTCTTTAGGCTCAAACATCCTGTAGTCTCAGGAAACAACACATGTACTGTACATAGCCACAATTATCAGATTCCGACCCTATCTTTTGTATTAAAGTGTCTAATGAGCATGTGAAAAAGTCATTGTGAAGAGAGAGGAGCGGGGTCAACTGTGACATCCACTACTGAGATTGAGGTATACTTTGCCATGAGCTGTGTGAAAATTGCAAGACTACTAATTTAGTTTTTTAATTTATAAAGATTGATATGGAAAAAATATTGACAATATTTTGTTTAGAAATACATGTAACACAATAACTTGATTCAAACAATAGGTGATTTTCTTAAGATGGCTTCACTTTAACAATAGGGGATCATAAATATCTGCAATTGCTGAGGCCAATTCTTGAGTGGATATCATTTGTAGACAGTCATATCTGTTGAATATGGTCACTCAAAAGTATAATTTACGGTATTTGATCAAAATCCACAAATATACTGTGTGTTTTACTGTTATTTATTGGAGTAATATAGTCTATCTGTAGTTTGTCACCAGTATTAGTCATACACTCACCGGCCACTTTATTAGGTACACCATGCTAGTAACGGGTTGGACCCCCTTTTGCCTTCAGAACTGCCTCAATTCTTCGTGGCATAGATTCAACAAGGTGCTGGAAGCATTCCTCAGAGATTTTGGTCCATATTGACATGATGGCATCACACAGTTGCCGCAGATTTGTCGGCTGCACATCCTAAAGATGCTCCATACAAGGCAGGATGGATCCATGCTTTCATGTTGTTTACGCCAAATTCTGACCCTACCATCCGAATGTCGCAGCAGAAATCGAGACTCATCAGACCAAGCAACGTTTTTCCAATCTTCTACTGTCCAATTTCGATGAGCTTGTACAAATTGTAGCCTCAGTTTCCTGTTCTTAGCTGAAAGGAGTGGTACCCGGTGTGGTCTTCTGCTGCTGTAGCCCATCTGCCTCAAAGTTCGACGCACTGTGCGTTCAGAGATGCTCTTAGGCCTACCTTGGTTGTAACGGGTGGCGATTTGAGTCACTGTTGCCTTTCTATCAGCTCGAACCAGTCTGCCCATTCTCCTCTGACCTCTGGCATCAACAAGGCATTTCCGCCCACAGAACTGCCGCTCACTGGATTTTTTTTATTTTTCGGACCATTCTCTGTAAACCCTAGAGATGGTTGTGCGTGAAAATCCCAGTAGATCAGCAGTTTCTGAAATACTCAGACCAGCCCTTCTGGCACCAACAACCATGCCACGTTCAAAGGCGCTCAAATCACCTTTCTTCCCCATACTGATGCTCGGTTTGAACTGCAGGAGATTGTCTTGACCATGTCTACATGCCTAAATGCACTGAGTTGCCGCCATGTGATTGGCTGATTAGAAATTAAGTGTTAACAAGAAGTTGGACAGGTGTACCTAATAAAGTGGCCAGTGAGTGTATTTATGGTGGGAAAAAAAGCCATGTTTACCTGAAGCAACCAGTGGCTCGCCCCATTCTTCTCTCCAAAATACCTTCCATTCAATATCAAACCCACAGTCTTATTTTAAGTAAATGGTTTTTGACAAGTACACTTCACTTGAGTATTTTTTTTTACTAACTCTGTGTCTATGTTTAATAACAATTTTTAAAAATCACCTACATTTTAGTACATAAAGAGCAATATATACCGTAATCTTGCACCTTAGTTTTTATTAGTGTGGCATTTTCAGGGGCTAGACCTAATTTTTTTTTATCTATGGACCATTGTGCTTAGTATACCCTCAGGAAGTGCCATAATACCTTTTATACATTGTCTTATATGGTAACGTAAGGCTGCATATGACTCGTATGTAGTATATAACATTAAAAAGTTGCCATCTTGTTTGGAAAAAGCAAAAACGTCAATTTCTGGTCCAAAGGAATTGCTATTACAGATGATAAATCAGTAAACTGGACACTATTCTTATAATATAATATCTACTAATATAAATTTCAACAAAGTATCAGGATTGGTCTGCTTGACCATTAATGCTTTGTGAGGCTCTTCTATAAACTACTATGTAAAATTGTTATTCATGTAAATGGTGAACTTATAACTGTGCCAGTGGTGTGAATTCTCATGCAACACACATATTGAAATATATGTCTATTCATATATAGATGTAGACATTCTTTAAATGACAAAGATGTAACAATGCAGAAAAATACTGGTGTGAAACAGTTTAAAGCCCCCAATATCGACAGGTTTGAGCGAAACATTAATATATATGAAAGCACTGGCCATCTGATTGTTTGGGAAGATATCAATCGAGCAGGTCCAATTTTGGACTGCCAATCACTTTGTTCTCGTGGAGATGAATGGGAGCGATCTCTGCTGGCAGTTTTCTCATAGAGAACATGGCTGTCGACCAAACAGCACCTAACCTAATATGTATGTGGCCTTAATGCGACACCTAACAATTCCGATTCAGGGGCTTTGTTGTGTTGAGTTGACTTTCTGCGTTGTCATCTTTCTTGTGTCATAGTTTAACATCAGCTACATCTGTATATTCAACAAGTACAGTTCACCAAGATATTTATTCCGGCTTCCCCGTCTGATCCCAATGTTGGTAATTCACTGTTAGAAATTTGAGTCCACTTTTTCCAGCGTTCAGGAAGAATTAGTATATGGTACACCTCAATGTTGTTATCCATTCATATTGCCAAGTCACAGCTTTAACCACTGTATCATTACACAGTTCCACAGTTCCATGTATGGCCTCTGACATTAACAAGAATTGCTATAATTTGTATTTTGTTTTGCACTAATCTACAGTATCAGATCTTATAAAGAGACCGATTTGCATCACAATATGTAATGAGGTAATATAGGTGGCTACCATAGATATCTGGATATTAGTGTATATGTGCTGTGCACATGTGAAATAAGCTCGTATACTGTAAGCCTCAATTTAATGATCTTTCTTACAATTCCCCACTGTTTTTCTGTGCAGAGACAATATGTTGTCAGTTTTTTAGCTTCTTTATTTGCATCATTTACTTTGCTGTTGTAATATAATTGCTCACTTTCATGCTATTTAATGTGTCTGGTTTATGGCCTTTTAATATAATGTACATACATTTTTGTTTCATATTGTGTAACATCTATAGCTGTACCTACCACATATTTTGCTGTTGGTTACATTTTATTTTCAAGGTGGGTATTTTCTCATCCAGCAAACCAGCGCCCTGCTCAGTATTGACAAGGGACAAAACTTTGAAGCACTGAAAAAAAATATTGGGCTACAGATGAGAGACTGGTTTAGCTAATATGAGTTTCCTTCCTAATTGGCATACATTGGGTACTTAACATTTAGTCTGTTAGTCTGTGATGTCTGTCTGCACTGTCTCCACATATTATACATACATTTACTACAGAATGGAAATGTATAACCATTGGCATGATGAAACTTTCTACGGTGAATATGAATGTGTTTACAGTACATTTAGAATTTAGTAATTTAATAATGCTTTTCATTGCTAGTCTAAATAAAATATAGTTCCATTGAATTGCATTGTATATTTTTTTTCTGAAAACTTTTATTCTTAAAGAGTAGCGTTCATGTTATTTTTTTGTGCTAAATCAATAGTATACATAAGGATAAGAAGCTTTGTAATATATCTTACAAGAGAAATCTGCTTCCTTCTAATGGACTGATCTCTAACTCTTAGTTCACTGGTAAAATCTGTCTTCTTTGAATACAGACTTTCAAAGAGATAGGAGATGACGGTTTCTGCTTATAAAAATCTTTGGATGAGTGAGGACAGGGGAGGTAGAGGTAGACACGGAAATTCTGCAAGTTCTCCTGAAACCACAGTTACACTTTGATGTTTCACTTCTTTTAGTTTAAATACAGATTTAGGCAGAATAATGCGCAAGTTATAAAACCACCTATAATATCGAATTATCTCAATTTCAGGACTTTAAAAGTAATCCGTGACCTTTATAGGGCTGTATTAACCCCTTCACCCCCAAGGGTGGTTTGCACGTTAATGACCAGGCCAATTTTTACAATTCTGACCACTGTCCCTTTATGAGGTTATAACTCTGGAACGCTTCAACGGATCTTGGCGATTCTGACATTGTTTTCTCGTGACATATTGTACTTCATGATAGTGGTAAAATTTCTTCGATATAACTTGCGTTTATTTGTGAAAAAAACGGATATTTGGCGAAAATTTTGAAAATTTCGCAATTTTCCAACTTTGAATTTTTATGCCCTTAAATCACAGACATATGTCACGCAAAATACTTAATAAGTAACATTTCCCACATGTCTACTTTACATCAGCACAATTTTGGAACCAAATTTTTTTTTGTTAGGGAGTTATAAGGGTTAAAAGTTGACCAGAAATTTCTCATTTTTACAACACCATTTTTTTTTAGGGACCACATCTCATTTGAAGTCATTTTGAGGGGTCTATATGACAGAAAATACCCAAGTGTGACACCATTCTAAAAACTGCACCCCTCAAGGTGCTCAAAACCACATTCAAAAAATGTATTAACCCTTCAGGTGTTTCACAGGAATTTTTGGAATGTTTAAATAAAAATGAACATTTAACTTTTTTTCACACAAAATTTATTTCAACTCCAATTTGTTTTATTTTACCAAGGGTAACAGGAGAAAATGGACCCCAAAAGTTGTTGTACAATTTGTCCTGAGTACGCTGATACCCCATATGTGGGGGTAAACCACTGTTTGGGCGCATGGCAGAGCTCGGAAGGAAAGGAGCGCCATTTGACTTTTGAATGCAAAATTGACTGGAATTGACATGGGACACCATGTTGCGTTTGGAGAGCCCCTGATGTGCCGCCTAAACATTGAAACCCCCCACAAGTGACACCATTTTGGAAAGTAGACCCCCTAAGGAACTTATCTAGATGTGTGGTGAGCACTTTGACCCAACAAGTGCTTCACAGAAGTTTATAATGCAGAGCCGTAAAAATAAAAAATCATATTTTTTCACAAAAATGATCTTTTCGCCCCCATTTTTTTATTTTCCCAAGGGTAAGAGAAGAAATTAGACCACAAAGGTTGTTGTGCAATTTGTCCTGAGTACGACGATACCCCATATGTGGGTGTAAACCATTGATTGGGCGCAGGGCAGAGCTTGGAAGGGAAGGAGCGCCATTTGACTTTTCAATGCAAAATTGACTGGAATTGAGATGGGACGCCATGTTGCGTTTGGAGAGCCCCTGATGTGCCTAAACATTGAAACCCCCCACAAGTGACAACATTTTGGAAAGTAGACCCCTTAAGGAACTTATCTAGATGTGTGTTGAGCACTTTGACCCAACAAGTGCTTCACAGAAGTTTATAATGCAGAGCCGTAAAAATAAAAAATCATATTTTTTCACAAAAATGATCTTTTCGCCCCCATTTTTTTATTTTCCCAAGGGTAAGAAAAGAAATTAGACCAAAGTTGTTGTGCAATTTGTCCTGAGTACGAAGATACGGCGCATAGCAGAGCTCGGAAGGGAAGGAGCGCTATTTTACTTTTCAATGCAAAATTGACTGGAATTAAGATGGGACGCCATGTTGCGTTTGGAGAGCCCCTGATGTGCCTAAACATTAAAACCCCCCACAAGTGACACCATTTTGGAAAGTAGACCCCCTAAGGAACTTATCTAGATGTGTTTTGAGAGCTTTGAACCCCCAAGTGTTTCACTACAGTTTATAACGCAGAGCCGTGAAAATAAAAATTCCTCTTTTTTTTCACAGAAATGATTTTTTAGCCCCCAGCTTTGTATTTTTACAAGGGTAACATAATAAATTGGACCCCAAAAGTTGTTGTCCAGTTTGTCCTGAGTACGCTGATACCCCATATGTGGGGGGGAACCACTGTTTGGGTGCACGGCAGAGCTCGGAAGGGAAGGAGCGCCATTTGGAATGCAGACTTAAATGGATTGGTCTGCAGGCGTCACGTTGCATTTGCAGAGCCCCTGATGTACCCAAACAGTAGAAACCCCCCACAAGTGACCCCAAATTGGAAACTAGACCTCCCAAGGAACTTATATAGATGTGTTGTGAGAACTTTGAACCCCCAAGTGTTTCACTACAGTTTATAACGCAGAGCCGTGAAAATAAAAATTCCTCTTTTTTTTCACAGAAATGATTTTTTAGCCCCCAGCTTTGTATTTTTACAAGGGTAACATAATAAATTGGACCCCAAAAGTTGTTGTCAATTTGTCCTGAGTACGCTGATACCCCATATGTGGGGGGAACCACTGTTTGGGCGCATGACAGAGCTCGGAAGGGAAGGAGCGCCGTTTGGAATGCAGACTTAGATGGATTGGTCTGCAGGCGTTACGTTGCATTTGCAGAGCCCCTGATGTACCTAAACAGTAGAAACCCCCCACAATTGACCCATATTGGAAATTAGACCCCCCAAGGAACTTATCTAGATGTGTTGTGAAAACTTTGAACCCCCAAGTGTTTCACTACAGTTTACAACGCAGAGCCGTGAAAATACAAAATCTTTTTTTCCCACAAAACTTATTTTTTAGCCCCCAGTTTTGTATTTTCCCAAGGGTAACAGGAGAAATTGGACCCCAAAAGATGTTGTTCAATTTGTCCTCAGTACGCCGATACCCCATATGTTGGGGTAAACCCCTGTTTGGGTACACGGGAGAGCTCTGAAGGGAAGGAGCACTGTTTTACTTTTTCAACGCAGAATTGTCTGGAATTGAGATCGGATGCCATGTCCCGTTTAGAGAGCCCCTGATGTGCCTAAACAGTGGAAACCCCCTAATTATAACTGAAACCCTAATCCAAACACACCCCTTACCCTAATCCCAACGGTAACCCTAACCACACCCCTAACCCTGACACACCCCTAACCCTAATCCCAACCCTATTCCCAACCGTAAATGTAATCCAAACCCTAACTTTAGCCCCAACCCTAACTGTAGCCTTAACCCTAGCCCCAGCCCTAACCCTAGCAATAACCCTAACCCTAGCCCTAACCCTAGCAATAACCCTAGCCCTAACCCTAGCAATAACCCTAGCCCTAACCCTAGCCGTAACCCTAACCCTAGCCGTAACCCTAACCCTAGCCCTAACACTAACCCTAATGGGAAAATGGAAATAAATACATTTTTTTTATTTTTCCCTAACTAAGGGGGTGATGAAGGGGGGTTTGATTTACTTTTATAGCGGGTTATTTAGCGGATTTTTATGATTGGCAGCCGTCACACACTGAAAGACACTTTTTATTGCAAAAAATATTTTTTGCGTTACCACATTTTGAGAGCTATAATTTTTCCATATTTGAGTCCAGAGAGTCATGTGAGGTCTTGTTTTTTGCGGGACGAGTTGACGTTTTTATTGGTAACATTTTCGGGCACATGACATTTTTTGATTGCTTTTTATTCCGATTTTTGTGAGGCAGAATGATCAAAAACCAGCTATTCATGAATTTCTTTTGGGGGAGGCGTTTATACCGTTCCGCGTTTGGTAAAATTGATAAAGCAGTTTTATTCTTCAGGTCAGTACGATTACAGTGATACCTCATTTATATCATTTTTTTATGTTTTGGCGCTTTTATACGATAAAAGCTATTTTATAGAAAAAATAATTATTTTGGTATCGCTTTATTCTCAGGACTATAACTTTTTTATTTTTTTGCTGATGATGCTGTATGGCGGCTCGTTTTTTGCGGGACAAGATGACGTTTTCAGCGTTATTTATATTCGTCTTTTTGATCGCATGTTATTCCACTTTTTGTTCGGCGGTATGGTAATAAAGCGTTGTTTTTTGCCTCTTTTTTTTTTTTCTCACGGTGTTTTTACTGAAGGGGTTAACTAGTGGGGCAGTTTTATAGGTTGGGTCTTTACGGACGCGGCGATACTAAATATGTGTACTTTTATTGTTTGTTTTTTTTATTTAGATAAAGAAATGTATTTTTGGGAATAATATTTTTTTTTTCTTTATTTAGGAATTTATTTTTTATTTATTTTTTTACACATGTGGAAAACATTTTTTTTTTACTTTTTTACCTTGTCCCAGGGGGGGACATTACAGATCAGTGATCTGACAGTGTGCACAGCACTCTGTCAGATCTGCGATCTGCTGTGCAGGGCTGCAGGCTTACCAGTGCCTGCTCTGAGCAGGCACTCGGTAAGCCACCTCCCTCCCTGCAGGACCCGGATGCCGCGGCCATCTTGGATCCGGGACCTGTGGCGAGGAGGGGGGTAGTTGACCCTCGGAGCAAGGCGATCACATCGCGTTGCTCCGGGGGTCTCAGGGAAGCCCGCAGGGAGCCCCCTCCCTGCGCGATGCTTTCCTATACCGCCGGCACACCGCGATCATGTTTGATCGCGGTGTGCCGGGGGTTAATGTGCCGGGGGCGGTCCGTGAACGCTCCTGGCACATAGTGCCGGATGTCAGCTGCGATATGCAGCTGACACCCGGCCGCGATCGGCCTCGCTCCCCCCGTGAGCGCGGCCGATCGCGTATGACGTACTATCCCGTCGGTGGTCATACGGGCCCACCCCACCTCGACGGGATAGTACGTCAGATGTCAGAAAGGGGTTAAAAGAGAGTATAAAACCATTTAATAACCATAAATATATTAAAACAAAAAGTTTCAAATTTCTCAACTACCACCAAATAGCCTCCAGTTTTCATGACATAGCTGTTACTAAACATTAAAATTAGGAAAAAAAAACTTGGTAGTGCACTTAGATGCTACTTGACTACTATTCAGAGGTTCCATGTTCAGCATAAGAAACACAGTTACACTAGGCTGCAGTATTTGGTCAGTATTTTACATCAGTATTTGTAAGCCAAAACCAGGAATGGGTGATAAATGCAGAAGTGGTTCATATGTTTCTATTATACTTTTCCTCTAATTGTTCCACTCCTGGTTTTGGCTTACAAATACTGACCAAATACTGCTAGTGTGACGGCAGCTTTAGAGAAGCAAGGCAGGCAGATCATAATTGCATGAGACAGGCAGATCGTGTTGTGAATTTTTTTACATTCATAATTTGACATCCTTCTGCCACCAGTTTTAACGGTGCAGGTGGTGCATATATGTCTTTTGGGAGGTGGGAGAGGTGGTGATTTTTCTTGATAATTTTTGGGATGAAATCTTTTCAGCCGGACTTGCAGGCTAGAGGGGATTCCACTTGTCTTCTGACTTCTTTGGCGTAGCTCTCTACTCAGCAGTTCATGAGCCAATGCTTTCAGGTAAATTCTTCTACGCAGTGGTTCCAGTTGATTGCTGAGGTAAATCACTTGTGAGTTGATACCACCCACATTGAACATCACAAGATGATCATTGGCCAGCGCTTTCATTGGATCAGGTTTCAAAGAGTAATTTGGAGAGGAGAGAAACAAACCTAATTGAGCTGTGCCTGTCAGATCAGCTGCACCTGACTGAGGGTTAAAGGGGTAATCTCACATTGATACTCCTTGGAAGTTTTACTTCTTTATTCAGCTGTTTTTTCTTGGGGATACTATGTTTAATAGTTGCAGAAGAAATATAATTTGTATGTTACAGAGAAAAGATATAGAAATAGTCCAGCAAGAGAATCCTTACAATATACGAAATGGGGATCATGTCCGGATGCTGACCTGAACAGACGTGGGGCTACAGAGCTCCCTCCAGGCGTGTGATTAATCTGGCCCGTGGTACCTGCACCACCCTTTTCTCATGTTCCCCTGATGGGCCCCAAGAGAGTGCAGACTCCTGCGCAGCCGGGAGCAGTTAAGTCCATTTCTGCAACGGCTTTGGATGCTTTCTTCCTGTGGGAGCAGAGCAGCATGTCGGCCCAGGTGCCATCTTGCCGTGAGGAGGCGGACAGACAACTTGGGGATGATGCGTCTCCCAGCGGTCTGTTTGAATGGGACACGCAGCCTTCTCCTGATGAGCATGAGCCTGGAAAGGGTAAGGAGGATGAGCACATGGGAGGTGTCCCCAGGCAGCAGCAGGCTTATGGAGGGCTGGATATACAGACTCCTCAGCACAGAGCGACTCCCAAGATGGTGGTTCACTGCAGAATGAAGCAGGAGGACAACTCTCCCCCTCTCTCTGCAAAATCATCCCTCAGAACTTTTACTTTCACACAGAAATAAAAAGGCCTCTATGGGCAGGAGCAGAAGAGAAGGAGAGATGAGGGAAATGTTTTCCCAAAAGGGCCCCCCTAAGCTATCAACCAAAATTATGCATGAAGGGGACTGGATTGACTATATGGCGGAGACCTCTGAGGAGGATGAGTGCCACTTGGGTGAACACCCTCCACCACCTATTTCCCTCAAAAGACGACTTTAAATCTTTAATAGCGGAAGTCAAGGACACATGCAGTCCGGAGGTATGTGCGACAAGACCTGCAGCTTTTGTCTGGTCGGATTGATACTTTAGAGGGGGAACATGATCTCACCAGATTCCATATGGATAATTTACATCAGGCATCTATTTCACAACAGAAAACTGTCAGAAACCTGCGAGCTTAACTGGAAGATCTTGACAATAGGGGCATGAGAAGCAACATTAAAGTGAGAGGAGTCCCAGAGTCCAATGCATAGGAAAACACAAAATTTATCCTAAAGGATATTTTTAATTCCATTGTGGGTGAACCAGCCTCATCACCTATCAAATTTGACAGAGCTCATCTGGCGCTTTAGCCTAAAGGGTCATTACCTTATCCATGAGACATCTGTTGCCTCCATGATTTTGAAATCAAGCAAAAGATTATGACAAAAGCCAGGTTACAGAAAGAAATATTGTACTTGAACACAGCAATTCTGTTATTTCCAGATTTGTCTCGTATTACTCTGCAGAAAGGCTTGTCCTCAGGACCTTATCGACTGAAAGATCTCCGAATTCCTTACAGATGGGGTTTCCCCTTTGCCCTAACAGCCTGGAGAGAGGGAATCTCAGCAACATTACGTTCTCTGGTTGACCTTCCAGCTTTTTGTTATTCATTGGGGTTGACGATCCCTAAGATTGTTGACTGGGATACTCCTGTGTCTGAGGGACCACCACCACCCCTGGTTTGTTCCCAGGAAAGAAGAAAGGAACGAGGAGTTTCAGGGACAGCAAGAGAGGAACATCCCTTAATAGACTTTGTTGACTCCTATTCGACTTAATTCAATCTGTTGTTTACAATTTTTCTAAGCTGCAGGAGTCGGCAAACTGCAGTTGTTTATTTCTCTCTCTGAGTATTGACCAGTGCAGGTACACATTTACTATGCTATGATATATGCCTGGGGGGGGGCCTAGTTTGCCCTGCTGGAAGGGACATTTTTTGTTGCTACAGTTCTCTCCTTTGAGTGGGTTAGGGTACCGTCACACAGTGCCATTTTCATCGCTACGACGGCACGATTCGTGACGTTGCAGCGTCGTATGATTATCGCTCCAGCGTCGTAGACTGCGGTCACACGTTGCAATACACGGCGCTGGAGCGATAATTTCATGACGTATTTGCGATGTAGAAGCCGTTGGTTACTGTGCGCACATCGTATACAACCTGTGTCACACGATGCAATCATGCCGCCACAGCGGGACACTAGACGACGAAAGAAAGTTTCAAACGATCTGCTACGACGTACGATTCTCAGCGGGGATCCGGATCGCAGTAGCGTGTCAGACACAACGATATCGTAACGATATCACTAGAACGTCACGAATCGTGCCGTCGTAGCGATGAAAATGACACTGTGTGACGGTACCCTTAGACTTCTGCCCATCTCGTTATCTCTCCTGAGGCTACGTTGCTTCTTTTGTTTTCCTTGTGGGTTCAACTTGCTCCACAGGGGTAACCTTAGGCCAGGAAATTCATACCTGGGAACTATAGTTCTTTATTTTCTAAAGTTTGCATTTTTTTCCTCCATCTCTGTTTTTGTCTTTATCTTTCCCTTGTCCTTGTGTTTCCTTCTCATCCATCTGTTCAGATACAGCTTCTGACACATGACGTCCTGGAGGGGAGAGTGCATCGCTGCATATCAGGAAGTTGAGAGAGGTGACATGTTCGGGGCACTCTGAATCAGTTAGTAACTCACACATACAACATGACACGTATAATATCAATGAACATTATGGATCTTAACTCCCCTAGGAAAAAGAGGCTCACCCTCCAGGAATCAAAGTCTCAGAGGTCCGATATAATCTTCTTACAGGAGACTCATTATGATAAAAATTGAACTTTTACATTTGCCTTTAATTCCTTCTTTGTGTTCTACTCTGCCTTTAATAATAATAAGAGAGGTGGAGTGGCAATTTTGATTTCCTCAGGTTGCCCTTTGCAAGTGATTAAGACGCATATTGATCCATGGGGTAGGTTTGTGGCCTTAGAAGTTTCTCTTAGGGGTAAGCCCATCATTTTATGCAAAAAATACGGGGCAGATTTGTTTTTTGCGGAAAATATTTACTTTGCTCCAAAAACTTTCACCAGCCGCCTTATTAGTTGGAGGAGATTTTAATGTCCCCTTCTCTGAGGTATTTGATAGGCAGTCTGTTTGTTGGTTCACAACCCCAATCACCAAATTTCATTAGAATGGTGAGAGATTTCAGGAAATTAATTTGGACTAACTCATATTATGAAAAAGGCAATAAGGCCCACACAATGTTGGCTAGGCAATTGAAGGATAGGGCTTCGTCCTCACATCCCCAGGCCCTTAGGGGGAAGATGGCATGATTCATTACAACCTATCTCAAATCTATTTTATGACTTATATCGCAGGTTGTAAAATCTGCAAGATACTCTTCCTTCAAATAGGAATAACAGAGACAGCATAGTGCAATTTTTTTTTCGAATTTAAAGCTTCCAGTTGTCCCCCTTGAGGTATTGTTATCTCTTAACCAACCAGTATCTGAAGAAGAGATTGTAGACATCCTCAAAGACCTTTCTTTAAGTATATCCCCTGGCCAAGATGGGTTGACATATCTGTATTACAAATCCTTTGTTGAGGAGCTTACTCCCCATATGGTTAAGATGTTTAACTCCTTTTAGGAGGACTCTCCCATTCCGGACACGTGATCACATTTTTATCTAACCCTCATCCCAAAGATGGAAAAAGATAGTAATAATAATAATAATCTTTATTTTTATATAGTGCTAACATATTCTGCAGCGCTTTACAGTTTGCACACATTACCATCGCTGTCCCCGATGAGGCTCACAATCTAATTTCCCTATCAGTATATCTTTGGAACGTGGGAGGAAACCGGAGTACCCGGAGGAAACCTACGCAAACACGGGTAGTGCAACAAGCAACTCCTTGCAGATTTTGTCCTTGATTAGATTGCTCAAATTATCGTCCTATTAAACTGTGACCTGAAAATATTAACCCGTATGCTGGCCAATAGGCTTAAATGCTGGCTACCCCAACTTATCAATAAGGATCAGGTGGGTTTTGTCCCTCATCGACAGAGGGGGGACAATACTAGATGGGCAATAGATCTGATAGATTGCCATCAGAAATAATATACAGTCCCTTATATTAAATCTGGATGCAGAAAAGGCATTTGACGTTATGTGCATAGAACCACTGGTGGCAATGATACGAAAAAATCCCGACATATCAGGAGTATATAAGTAAAGTATATAAGATTTCTTTGCTTGCAGATGATATCCTTTTAACCCTTACTAAGCTCTATATTACATTACTTAATCTTATGGATAGTTTACAAAAATATTGTGATTTATCAGGATATACTGTAAATTGAATACTTCAAAAACAGAAGCCATTCCATTAAATATCTCCCCTGATGTATTGGACCATTTAAAATGAAACATTAAATTTAGATGGAAAACTCAAGCTATCAAGTACTTGGGGGGTTAACTTATCTTCTTCTTACAGCAATTTATACCTTTGCAACTATCCGTCACTTCTGAGGGACTTGAGGGGACTGACGGATAGGTGGATGCCACTCTTGCTCTCATTAATAGGCCGTATAACCTCAATTAAAATGTCTTGCACAGGGGAAGGGATGTGTCGACTTCACTCACCTCTGAGGAGGGGAGAGAAGGACTAAGCAGGGATCGGCTCTCTGGCGCCACCACTTGCCCCAGGTCACTCAATGAACTGCACCAAGGGCAAATAGTTGCTGGAAAGGCTTCCCTTATAGGTACGAGTTATTGAGGTGCTCCCAGTGAGGGGGGATGTATATCACCAGTCCAGGCTGGGCATATACAGGGTGGGCCATTTATATGGATACACCTAAATAAAATGGGAATGGTTGGTGATATCAACTTTCTGTTTGTGGCACATTAGTATATGGGGGGAAACTTTTCAAGATGGCAAGATGGGTGGTGACAATGGCGGCCATTTTGAAGTCTGCCATTTTGGATCCAACTTTATTTTTTTCAATGGGAAGAGGGTCATATGACACATTAAACTTATTGAGAATTTCACAAGAAAAACAATGGTATGCTTGGTTTTAACGTAACTTTATTCTTTCATGAGTTGTTTACAAGTTAATTACCACTTCTAAAATGTGTTCAAAGTGCTGCCCGTTGTGTTGGATTGTCAATGCAACCCTCTTCCAGTCTTGACACACTGATAGCAACACCGCAGAAGAAATGCTAGCACAGGCTTCCAGTATCCGTTGTTTCAGATGCTGCACATCTCGTATCTTCACAGCATAGACAATTGCCTTCAGATAACCCCAAAGATAAAAGTCTAAGGGGGTCAGATCGGGAGACCTTGGTGCCATTCAACTGGCTCACGACAACCAATCCACTTTCCAGGAAACTTCATGTAGTAATGCTCGGACCTGACACCCAAGATGGTGCACCACCACTTTATGGGTGTCAGGTTCGAGCATTCCTACATGAAGTTTTCTGGTAAGTGGAGTGGTCATAAACTTGTAAATAACTCATGAAAGAATAAAGTTATGTTAAAACCAAGCACACCATTGCGTTTCTTGTGAAATTCTCAATAAGTTTGATGTGTCACATGACCCCCTTCCCATTGAAAAAAATAAAGTTGGATCCAAAATGGCCAAATTCAAAATGGCCGCCATGGTCACTACCCATCTTGAAAAGTTTACCCCCTCTCATATGCTAATGTGCCACAAACAGAAAGTTGATATCACCAACCATTCCCATTTTATTTAGGTGTATCCATATAAATGGCCCACCCTGTATATCATTCCTCTGGGGCATGCAGTACTACAAGATTTCCTTGCTGTTTGAATCCCATATACTTTAGGTGAGCTGACCTTCCTTTTTTTCCTGCTAATATAATTTGTATTCCGTGTAACGCATGGACAGCCAAGTCTATCAGAGCAGCTCCTTATTCTCGCTGATAGAAATGGGAACTGTGCCTTACCTCCAAATAATGTGATCTTTTCCTTACCTCCTCATCATTCATCTCATTAATGAGGTGATGACTGTCTGATTCCCTCTGATCTCAAATTTATTACCTATCTATTGTACATTTCATCAATTGTTTAAATCCAGTCAACACCTTTAAGTAATTGAAATTAAATTCATTATAATGTATAAGTAGAATAGTTAGAAATTGAAATTGAACAAAAGTATTGTAGATATCAGTTGCTGACCTGACTAAGAACAATGAACTCAGCCATTCATTTGATATCCACTGGAAAATCCACAAATGGTTGAAATCATGACAGCAACGGCAGAAGAAACATTTGAAATAAAAAAAATTGCCAGAAATATGACACTTACTGGACATGATGGTCAAGAGTTGGGTTTACTAGTATCCTCTTCTCAACCTGCACTGGCTCTCTCAGCCTCATCAACTGCAAAACGGCTGTAATGAAATTCAAAAATATTCTAGAGAAGACTCTAACCCAGGGTTGGCAAATCTTTCATTGCACACGATTCAGAATTCAGTAACGAAAACTGGGTGCGTGTGATCACTGCAAGAAGAAATTAATGACCCGGCGGCTGGCAAAACACAGCTGCTGGCCCAAGTACTGTGGACCCCAGGGAGTATGCCACACAAAAGGTAATTAAAGGCTGTATACGGCCCGAGGGCTTGAGGATCCTCACCCCTGCTCTAACCCTATGTGTTGCAGATTGCATAAGTTACAGATTGATTTGTCAAATTGACTTCGGATTGTACAAACAGGCTGGTGATGAACAGACCATAAGGTAATATTTAGCGCTTTCTGACAGTAGTGATGGACTAGGATCTCTGTTATATTGAGCCCAGGAAGCTAAGCAGTATTATAATGGAGAGTACTATCGTAGCACACAGATTTGATTTTGTATGTAATATTTTATTTGTGAGAGCATAAATAAGAAGTATATTTGTCAGTATTTTTCCTCTATCTTAAAGGGAGTATGTCAGCAGGTTTCTGCTATTTAATATGAGGGCATCATACTATAGGGTAAGAAAATCTGACCTCAGGTATGTATCATGTGGTTTTCATGGAATACCTGTTTTGTCTGATATAGATGTAGCATAGCTCTGTGTATAGCCCACCTACACCCTTGACTGGGAGCTTTCCTGTGTACACTAAATTTTCAGCCAGCTGCTAATCAGTGGTGGGGCAGGATTACACAGATCAGCCTGACTGCCTGGCACCTGAGATGTAGTCCTGTAGTGTTAAGCTCCCGCTGATAAAACACTGATTGTATTGAAACTACACTGCCTAGTAAGTGACACATCCCTGTTATCAGGCTCTAGTGCCTTATATTATGCTGCTCTCAGATTAAATAGCAAAAACCTGCTGACAGATTCCCTTCAAGTATAAAGCAGTAACTCTTAGTCTGATAGCATAGGGATCAGGGCCTTATGTTTTGTGTTGTACTCAAGAGCGCTAACAGGAATAAACAAGTGTTGTCTCCTCACGTTTGGGGTTAAGCTTGTTACCTTTTGCGTACTGACAAATTATTCTTGAGGAAGTTGATGTCTATC
Organism: Ranitomeya variabilis; assembly: GCF_051348905.1. Classification (NCBI taxonomy): domain Eukaryota; kingdom Metazoa; phylum Chordata; class Amphibia; order Anura; family Dendrobatidae; genus Ranitomeya; species Ranitomeya variabilis. Next base: position 327,672,810 of record NC_135236.1, read on the forward strand.
AAAAATTAGGGGGTTTTTTTGCTGTGAAATTTTGCAATTTTCCTGTCTATGCTGTCCACAAATACTGTTACCTGTGAGTTTCTGTACCACATAAAACCTTGCATTACTTTTGGAGCACTTTATAAATTTCAATAATTCATCAACACAAGCAGTAGCATTATAGAATAACTGTCCTTTTGTGATTAATGTTTTAACTTGTTTTATAAATTATAAATTAATGATAAGGTACATATTGGTAAAGGTAAGAAAGAAAAAAAAGCTTGATGTTTTATTTTACCAACCAGCCGTGACGTCACCTCGAAATGTTATATAATTTCTGCGGCCGATTCATTAAAATATTTAAGCCAGAATTTTGGTGTAAACACCATAATAAGTCATACATTTTTTCGTATCATAGGAGTTGTGCTTAAATATTGCCACTTTTGGCATTTTCACGCCAATCCCAACTTGCCATTATGGGTGGGAAATGGACTGGCAAAGGGCAAGGCCAAGCCTGCCCATCAAAATAATGAAACGTTATGCTAATTTAGTATCGTAACGTACTCCAGAAATGTACTCCAGACTTCTATTCCATGTCCAATGAGTACATGACTGGAAAACATTTTTGCTGGAGGTGCAAGGCACTTGTAAAAAGCAGATAATTGATTAAATGGCATACTCCTCTTGGATGAATTAGGCCCTAACCCAGTCAATGAATCGGTGCCTTAGTTTTTTTTACAGACATCTCCGATTTAGGTACAGTCACAGGGATTTCCAAAGTTATGTCTGTTCTTTTGCCTTTAAAACCCTAGCAATTTTAAAGTGTGGAAAACAGAAAATTACCAAACATAATTAGATTTTCTCTCTGGAATTTAGCAAATGCTTAAACAGTGATACAATATAGCATAGAATGAAATCTTGATATTTTTTAAGTAAAAAAAAATTCATGCAGCACTGCAAATCCTTACACAGCAAATAATATGAAATACTCTGTTTCTTACGTCCTCAAATACCAGTTACCCTGCATTTGTAACAAATGCTTACAATGTAATGTTTTGGTTTACTATGACATATATTGAAACTCAAGTTTTTTCTCATCTATTACATATTATGCAGATTTAAACCTATACACTTGTAAAATGCATTTAACCAACAAATCACTGCTTTCTGTCTGTCCTAGATAGAAAAATAGGCATGTGCCCTCAGATTTGTCCAGAAAAGGTATTTTTTTTTGTGGTATTGAGGCCCATTAATGTCAATTTATTTAACACTTTTATTAATCACCTGTCCCGGGTAAAGCACTGAGCTATGCTTCCTCCTTCCCCAGTATCTGGCTCCAACTACTACTGTGCACATTGGGTTATGATGGTAGCCCGAAACTCACCCCTGATGTCACATTCTTAGGCCTTATAGGGCACCATATTTTTAGGTATACTTAGTTCTGTTGTTCCACGGTACCTGTCCACAAACTAGGCTCAATAGATTTCTATGTGTTTCTTATTAGAGTTCTATGTGAAACAAGCCTTAAAATATGCCCATCCACGCTTTCAAATTAAGAATGACTTTAACTCACTTTAACTGGTAGCAGGCCAGAGAGTAAGACTCAAAAGAAATCATGTGTGTCAAAACGGATCAGAATAAAGCCATTTTGACCACAATATCTGTTATTCAATTTGTATATCCAACAAGTCATGGCTTCTAGCCAGTGTTCTGGGTCCAGATTACTGCTTATTATAGGAAACAATAGACAGAATGAATAGACAGAAAAAATAATACAAACATAAGATGAATGGATTTTCTGAACAGATTTCTATAGCTACAGGACATGTTCAGGAAGTCTACAAGCATAGAGTGGACAACAATCTCCAGCTCCTACTAAGATCATGACTAACCGCATCTAAACATCAAACCCACCCACAGTGTTCTTATCAGTTTTAAGGTTTCTCATTTACCTCATCTGCCTTCATCTTTTCCGATGAGTTTTAAATTCCTGCCATGTTTATCATCCTGGAGGAAACCTTAAGAGGATGTGTTTTTGACAATGAGATAACAACAGGAGTTCTACACATCAGAACTTGGAATATTAGTTTTGGAAATCCTGTGTTCTTAAACTGCAAATAGCTGTCATCTTGAGCCAAAATGATGTCACTAACATGTGCATTGGATGCATTCATTATAATCCTAATTTGTGAATTACATCATGTCCAACAAAAACATTCTCTGGCTACATCTCAAGTGAAGACCAGACGTGAAAGAACATCAGATAAGCAAATTATCGGGCTCATAAATAATCAAGATTCCTGGTTTACAAATGTTCTCTTAGATCTAATATCAACCATGGATGTTACCGAGAAAGAATAAACATTGGCAAAGTATGTGCTTGTATCAGACACAATATTAAGAAAACCTGAGTACTAGTGATGAGCGAGCACTAAAATTCTTGAGTGCTCGTTGCTTGGTTCGAGCAAATTGGAATACTCGGGTACTTGATAGAACAACGAGCCCAATGTAAGTCTATAGCAGACCCAAGCACTTTTACCGCGATCCCCCCCGGGGGTCCTTTTAAGGTATATAAATGTTTGAAAATGATGGAAACACTGCTCAAATGACACAGGAACATCATGGGGATCGTGGAAGCATTTTTGACTCCTAGGTCACAGCTGTAAACAATGTTGTCGGCGTTTCACGCCATTTTTACAGGTGCACCAAAAAACATACAATAACGAAACCAAAATGGATTTTGCTGGGAAATATGCTAAGGTACATCCTTTCCAGGGTAATGGCTTGTATATAAGGCAAAATAATTAACCCTCCACCACTTGGGCTATGTTCCCATGCAGCGTTTTTGATGCGTTTTTCAACTTTAACATTGCTTTCAACCAATACAAATGCATTCATTGGGAAATGTCATTGTAACATTTAGCAACCCTAGCTGGCCATGTGGTGTGTGACACATAAGCAGACACATCTTGTTTCATTTATGAAGGAAGAACTCTAAAAGTCACAAAGCCTATTTTTAGAGGGGAAGTAATCAGGTGGCATTAATATTCTTAAAGGGCCATTATTAAACAGTGGGTTTCCTTTGTTGTTTTTGCCTATGCAGTAAGTGGCTGGGCTGCCAAGAATTATGATGCACTCCAATACCCCATTCACGAGAGGTACAGGAGGGCTTCCTGAAAAAATGTTGCATTGAACCCAGGTACTGGATGGCACAGGAAAATCCACTTCACATTATTCATTTTGTACTCCCATACTGTTTTATTATACATTGACTGCAAAGCCTGCCCTGCTACCAAGTCATATGCACCTCAATAAGCCTTTGAAACCACATACTGGATGGCCACAGGAAAATCCACTTCACATTATTCATTGTGTACTCCCATGCTATTTTCTTATGTATTGACTGCAAGGTCTGCCCTGCTACCAAGTCATATGCACCCCAATAACCCTTTGAACCCAGTTACTGTATGGCCACAGAAAAATCCACTTCACATTATTCATTTTGTACTCCCATACTGTTTTCTTATGCATTGAATGCAAGGGCCGCCTTGACCCAAATTTGCACGCACCCCAATCCCCTCTTGGAAGAAACATGGAGGAGGGCCTCATAAAAAAAACTGTCCCATTACAAAGGAGCGGGTCTCTAGACTTGTAATGCCCATACACTAAGTGTATGGGCTGACAAACACTTCCCCATGGGGTTAAAAAATTGAAAAATTGTTTACGGCATCATAAACACCCTTGCAAAAAACTAGACTGGCTGTAGCAGCATGGAACATGTTAACCCTGGTGATCTAGTGTTGGTAGATGATGAGACATGGAGGAAGGCCTCATTAAAAAATAGGCCCAATTTAAAGGAGCGGGTCTCCTAGACTTGTAATGCCCATACATTATGTGTATGGGCTGACAAACATTTCCCCATGGGGGGTAAATTTAAAAAAAAATTGTTTACAGGCATCATAAACACCCTTGCAAAAAACTACAGTGGCTATAGCAGCACGGAACACGTTACCAATGGTGATCTAGTGGTGGTGGATGAGATGTGGATGAAGGCATCATTAACAAATAGACCCAATGTAAAGGAGCAGGTCTTCTAGACTTGTAACATTTCCCCATGGGGGGTACATGTTTAAAACATTTTTTATAGGGATCATAGACACCCTTGCCAAAAAATTGAATTGCTGTAGCAGCAAAGAACACGTTCACCCTGTGTCCTAGTGGTGGTGGATACTGGGGATGAGGAAAAGCAAATAGCCAAAATCAGGAAGTGTATACCCATGTGTGGGAGTGAAGAGGTGCATGGGAATACACCTCCCAAAAAGACTGTATTGAAGGTTATGTTTCGCTGTCATTTGGTGGTGTAGCGAAGTCTGGCCCAATCCAGCCCTTTTTATAAGAGTCAGCCTGTCTGCATTTTCTGTTGACAGGCAAATGCGCTTATCTGGGATAATTAAACCAGCGTCACTAAAATCCCGCTCTGACAAAACACTAGCAGCAGGGCAGGCCTGGACCTCCAAGGCGTAGAGAGACAGTTCATGCCACGTGTCCAGCTTGGATACCCAATAATTAAAAGGCACACAGGAATCAGAGAGGATGTTGGTACGGTCAGCAAGGTACTCCCTCAGAATCTTAGAAAACATTGCATTCCTTGTGACATTACCCCATGCCTCAGGGCCAGGGCGATGGGAAGGTCTGAGAAAACTGTCCCAGAACTTCACCAGTGTTCCCCTGCCTCTGCTGGATTGGAGTTGTCTCACCTGTACTCCTTGGTTGTCCAACGAACTGTCATGTCTTCCGCCAGCGTTTTGAGATGGGAATTTTTTTACTAATTCTGCAACAATGGCCTCCTGGTAATGCAGCATTTTAGTACACCTGTCTGCCTCTGGAAGAAGAGATTGAAAGTTCTCCTTGTAGCGTGGGTCTAAAAGTGTCACTACGCAGTAATGACTGCCACCCAAAATTTTTACAATACGAGGGTCATGGGAAAGGCATAAGTCAGCCATGCGTGCCAGACTGGTAACAGGCAAGCCTTCCGTGTCCTCACCAACAGGACGACTGACCAAATTGTCCTCTTTCTCCTCTTCCTCCCTGTCCTCAGGCCATCCACGCTGAACAGACAGTATAACAGTTGTGCTTGTAGTACCATCTACAGCCCATGAAAGTAGCTCCTTTTCTTCCTCCTCGTCCTATTCCTGATTGTTAAACAATCCACGTTGGGATGACATGAGGCTGGGCTGTGTATAATCACCCTGTATGGTTCCTTGCTCCATGTCCTCCTGCTCAGCCTGCAATGCCTCCTCTTTCATTGTGAGCAGAGAGCTTTTCAGAATGCAGAGACAAGGGATGGTGATGCTAATTATGGTGTCATCGCCGCTCACCATCTTGGTGGACTCCTCAAAGTTTTGGAGGATGTTACATATGTCTGACATCCATGTCCACTCCTGAGGTCTTATGTGTGGAGTCTGACCTGAATAGCGACAGCCTTGTTGATGCTGGTATTCAACAACTGCCCTCTTCTGCTCACAAATCCTTTCCAACATCTGCAGTGTAGAGTTCCAACGCGTGGGGACATCACACCAGTCGGTGAGCGGGAAGCTGCAATCGCTGCTGAAGCACAGCAAGGGCGGCTGAAGCTGTAGCTTACTTTCTAAAATGGGCACACAGGTGGCGTACTTTCACAAGCAGATCTGGCAGCTCCGGCTAGCTTTTTAGAAACCGTTGAACAATGAGGTTAAGCACATGGGCCAGGCATGGTTTTCCTAGCCTCAGAGCCGCCACCAGGTTCCTACCATTGTCACACACAACCATGCTTGGCTGGAGGTTCAGCGGTGTCAGCCACAGATGTGCCTGCTTTTTCAGAGCTGTCTACAACTCCTCAGCATTGTGCGGTTTGTCACCTAAGCATATTAGCTTCAGCACAGCTTCAGCTGCAGTGCTTCCAGCTTGGGACTGATGTGGTTGGAGCGCCCCCACACCGCCGCAGGGCCGAGGGGTACCCGGAGCCGAGCCTCTAGGTCTCAGTCCTGGGGTTGTCACGGTGGCTAGACCCGGTCCGTGGCCCTGTCTGTCAATGGGGAACGTCCGGTGCAATAAGTGGTGTGGTAACGGTGCAGGTCGCGGTAAATAACGAGGACACCAGTTTGCAGTCTCTTTACCTCTTTACTGAAGATGTTGGAGACCTCAGTCCAGAGCGCTGTTAACTGGGTTGTCAGAGACCGGCCGGTCCAACGACACATCAGGAGTTCTCCTCACAGGTGGGAATCAGTATCTACCTTCTAGCGCTGTGTGTTGTAGTTCTTCCCTGCTGAGCTCCCGGGATAGTCCTCACAACTGTTTCCTTCTGTCTCTACTGTTCGTTCTCCGTCCTCCAGGTGATATGGTAGGACGCACCCGTATGACGGGGTAGGCCTGGAGTTCTTCCGGGACTCTAGAGTCGCCCCTCTCCCACAGCTGCCTCCGTTGTCTGCTTAGGTGTTAAGTGAGACAGCCAACCTGTAATTAGCTGTCCTGCCGTGGTTTGCAATGTACTTAAAGTCTCTTACTTGCTCGGCGTTCCGGCCACCGATTGTTTGCGCCTCAGCAAGGTGCTGCCTCTTTCAACAAAACCCCTGCTGGTATCCTCCTTTTCTGTATTCCCGTTGTTTGCTGGTTAGTTCTGCTCTGAGGAGTCTGCCAGGATCCCCATCCCTGACAGGTCCTCTCACTCGCTCTTCCCAGCTACTTCTCTCTGTCTTCCTGTCCAACCCCCAGTTTTACCAGAGTTGTGAGGAGTGGCCTACTAGATAGGACCACCCCCCCTGGTGGCCGGAGTGTGAAGTGTGGTGAGAATGTACCTGGTCAGAGAAACTCCTTAGTGCAATCAGACGTACCATAGCTCCCCATAGTGGCGGAGCCACAGTACTGCAACAACCAGGACTCTGGGGTGCTGCACTCCCCCCCGGTTAAATCCAGTACTCCGGGACTGGGAAAACAAGAACAATAATACATGTTAACAGGAACACACAAACTTTTGAAATAGCATAACAATTGAACATAACAAGGCTTCCCTTTACGGGAGGTGAGGATTCTTGAACGTTGCAAAAGTTAGGTCATGCACAGTTTATGACTCTCAGTTCAGTGATTGAAACAGCGGGGACCCCGGGTAAACAAAGGGGCCCCCCTTTTTGAAAGTTTTTGAGCAATTCACCGTCCATTACTCTATTGTCCATTTAAAAACCTGTAACAAAAAGATATATATACAACATTTTCAATTAAATAGCAGCCCTTATTAATACCTCCAAAGTTTGTAGCGGAGGGGAGTTTGATTTTGAGTGCTGCGTGTGGACCTTCGCAGCGCAGGGGTTGCTATTGGCCTAACAGGGCCCGCTATACTTGCTACCGCTGGTGTAGTGCACTGTCTTCTAACTACACTTCTAGTGAGTCTGGGTAGCACTGGCAGGTTGGGGCTCTCAGAGCTGCAATTATCAACAGTGGGTACAGCAGATTCACTGATAGCAGAGGGAGGATTTGCCGGTTCAATGGTTGGCATGGCATCTTCAGGCAAGGCTTGTTGAGGTAGTGGAGCCAGTTGATCTGGTACCACCATTGTTTCTGGCGGGTCCGGCTGTTCAAACATTACAACAGGTACCGCAACGGCTTGGTTTATCAGCGTCCAGGACTGGGGAAAGTCGCCAAGGACAGTATGGAACATTTTCTCCTTTTCCACCGGCGGGGAGATCTCTGGGGCCGTGCCCCTCTCTTTCAATTTATCGGGGCAGACCTTAAGGTGATCCCTGGATACCGCTGTCGAGGTCTCCCCTTTGTCCTTGCTGATGAGACAGACCTTAGTGTTGTCGAAGTCGGATGGCAAGATGGTATACGGTTCCGCTTCCCATTGGTCATCGAGCTTGTGTAACCTCCTCTTCCGTTTAAGCACTTGCTCACCAGGTGACAGGGGAATCGCAGGAGCGCGTTGGTTGTAGTCCCTTTCTTGCTTCTGCCTAGCCTGGGCGAGACTTCTCTCCACACACTCTTGCACTTCGCGGTACCTTCGCTGCCTTTCTGCATCCCAATCCGCATCCGGCGAGGTATCTTCAGGTACTAGGACCCCCATGTCCAGATCAACGGGTAACCGACTAGACCTTCCTCGCATCAGGTACGCTGGAGTACAGTTGGTGGAACTTACTGGGATGTGGTTGTACATATCCACCAAGTCAGGCAACTTTGTCGGCCACAGATTCCGTTCTTCCACAGGCAAGGTCTTCAATAAATCGATTACTACCTGGTTCATCTTCTCGCACATCCCGTTGGTTTGAGGGTGGTACGGTGTAGTTCTGATCTTCTTACACCCGTACAACTGGCAGAATTCTTGGAATACTTCTGCTTCAAAGGCAGGCCCCTGGTCGGTCAGTACCTTCTCTGGGTAGCCATGGGGTCTACAAAAGTGCTGCTGGAAGGCCCTGGCGGCAGTCCTGGCCGTTAGATCTTTAACAGGCACAACCACCAGAAACCTGGAGTAGTGGTCCACGATGGTAAGGGCGTAGATATAGCCCGACCGGCTAGGTGTCAGCTTCACATGATCCAGCGCGACCAGTTCAAGCGGCCGTTTGGTGATGATAGGCCGCAGGGGGGCCCGTTGGCTGTCACGGTCCTTTCTGCGCAGACTACATGGACCACACTCCCGACACCACTTCTCAATGGTTCTCTTCATGCCAATCCAATAGAACCTCCCTCGGAGTAGCTTCTCTAGCTTCTTCCATCCGAAGTGTCCGGCTCCATCATGGTAGGCTCCCAGAACCATGGGCGCATCTCGCCTTGGCACCACTATCTGCCACACCAATTCATGAGTACGTGGGTCGATGCTCCTCCTGCACAGCTTGCCATCATGGATAAACAGCTTGCTTCTCCCCTTCCACAGCTGTTGGGTTTCTTGTGGATCATCTGGGCCAGGGTGCAACCCAGCCTGCGTCAAGAGCTCCTTCACCTGACGGACCGCGGGGTCACTATCCTGGGTTTCTGCCCATCCGTGGTGGGGCAGGGGATTCAGCGTGGCATCCGGTTGGTTCTTGTGCCTGTTCTTCACATGGTGAGAGCTCTGAGTGGCTTTGGGGCGATGGAAGGCAGGCAGCTCTACCTCTTCAAGTGCCTCCGGGTCTTCTCCCACTTCTGGTAAATTGGGCATTCGGGACAGAGCATCGGCATTGGCATTCTGGTGCCCTGCCCGATATTTGATGGTGAAATCATAGTTGGACAGCCGGGCCATCCACCGCTGTTCCAAGGCCCCGAGTTTGGCAGTATCCAGATGCGTTAGCGGATTGTTGTCCGTGAAGACGGTGAATTTCGCGGAGGCCAGGTAGTGCTTAAACCTCTCCGTCACTGCCCAGACAAGGGCAAGGAATTCCAGTTTGAAGGAACTGTAGTTGTCAGGGTTCCTTTCCGTGGGACGGAGTTTCCTGCTGGCGTAAGCGATCACTCTTTCCTTGCCGTTCTGGACTTGAGACAGCACGGCTCCTAGTCCCACATTACTGGCATCTGTGTACAGCACAAACGGTTGGTCGTATTCGGGGTAAGCCAGTACCTCTTCTCCCGTCAGCGCCGACTTCAAGCAGGTGAAGGATTCCTCCAGCTCTTCGTTCCAATCGAAGGGGGTTTTCCTCCCCTTGGTCTTCTTTGGTTGGCCCACCAGCAGATTTTGCAAGGGTGCGGCCTTCTTAGTGAAATCCTTAATGAATCTCCGGTAGTAACCTACCAACCCGAGGAACTGCCGGACTTCGTGGAGGTCACTAGGCTTTGGCCAGTCCTGGATCACTGTGACCTTGTCGGGGTCTGGGGCCACTCCTTCAGCGCTCACCACATGGCCCAGGTACTGCACTTTAGGTTTCAGCAGATGACACTTGGACGGTTTCACTTTTAGGCCGAATTTGGACAAGGCTTCAAACACCTCGGCCAGGTGCTTCAGATGGTCTTCGTAGGTTTTAGAGAAGACTATGATGTCATCCAGATATAGCAGCACGGTTTCAAAGTTCAGGTGTCCCAGGCAGCTCTCCATCATCCTCTGGAACGTTCCGGGAGCATTGCACAATCCGAAGGGCATGTAGTTGAACTCACAGAGGCCCATTGGCGTCGTGAAGGCCGTCTTCTCTTTGTCCGCCTCCGCCACAGGAACCTGCCAGTACCCACTGGTGAGATCTAAGGTAGAGAAATAGTTAGCAGATTTTAAAGCAGCCAGAGACTCCTCTATCCTGGGCAGTGGGTATGCGTCCTTATGTGTAATGCGATTCAACTGTCTGTAATCAACACACATCCTCATTGTACCATCTTTCTTTTTAACAAGGACTAACGGAGCCGCCCAGGGGCTACAGCTGTCTCTCACCACCCCAGCCTCCTTCATTTCCCGCAACATGTCCTTGGCACATTGGTAATGAGCTGGGGGTACAGGGCGATATCTCTCTTTTATGGGTCGATGATCTCCCGTGGGGATGTGATGTTGGATCCCTTTCACCTGCCCAAAATCTGAGGGGTGTTTGCTGAATACCTGTTCGTACTCGTGTACCACCCTGTAAGCCCCCTGTATTTGATGAGATGGGGTAGAGTCAGTGCCCACATGCAATTCCCGACACCAATCTTTCGAGTGCTCTGCAGAACCTTTGTTCTCCGCCACGTTTGACGGGCCCAAGGGTTCAGGTGTCTGTATTACACTATTATTGACAGTGAACAGTTTGGCGAGCGTAGTATACTTGGTTAGGTGGACCTCTTCCTCCCCACAATTGAGGACACGTACAGGCACTCTCCCCTGTCGGACGTCTACCACCCCCCGGGCTGTCAGAACAGTAGGCCTATTGTCTGAATATACAGGTTCTACCAAGGCCTGGTAGTCCTTACCCCTGAGGCCTATGGCTGCTCGACACCATATTAACATTTCACTCTTGGGAGGTATCGCGATGGGGTTTGAATCACTTACAGTGACACGACCAATCTCACCACCAGTCAGCTCTACCTGCTGTCTCTGCATCAGAGCTCTGATTTCCTTCTGCAGGGCACGTTGCTCACTGTGGCCAGCGTTTTCTGCCACCTGTTGCAACAAAACAATCACTTCTGCAAGACAATTTTCTATAACATTAGTACCAAGAGTCATCATGGGATTACATTCTCGACGATCAATATCTACAATCACAATCCCTTGGGCTTTCAATTCCACCCGCCCCACTTTGATGGTGACCTCCTTATACCCCACTTGTGGCAACGGCTGACCATTACTGGCGATTATGGTGAAATCATCATCAGGGCCACGAGTAATATCAGCGTCCTCCCAATACCGTTTGTAGAGCATGTAAGGTATAGTCGTCACCTGAGAACCGGTGTCCAGCAAAGCATTCAAGGGGATTCCATCAATCACTACAGGGAGAACTGGTCGTCCTCCAATATACTTGGTTCTCCAATGCTGCGGGCCTGACCGTCCTACTCCTGGGGGTTGGCCCTTTGCCCCAGGGGTTGCTCGTTTAAAGGACAGTACCTTGCAAGATGGCCCACCTGGTGACAGCGGCGGCAGATGGGTCGTCCATCCTGGTGGAAGCGATCGTCGGGCCGGCTCCTGGTCGGCGGAGTCCTCCTCTGTCGCATCCAGGGGACATCCTCCGGGCTGGAAGCCAACTGGATCTTCTCTTTGGGGGCCTCCTGTAGGGACTGCACCGTCCGGGCCAGGGCAGCAACGCTCTTGGTTAGTTCTTGCATCTGGAGACGAAGTCCTGCAGGGGAGTCGTCCTCGAAGCTCTGGGCGTCGGCCTCCGCGGCAACTGGGGTATCCGATGCCACCTCCTGGTGGTAGGTGAGAGCGGGGCGCCTGGGTGGTACTGCGCGGCTGGGCTGTCGCTCCTGCAATGCCTGGATAGCTTTATCTTTAAACTGCGCAAAAGTCAAGTCTGGATTTTGCATGGCCAGGAAGTGCAATTGGCCCCGCTGGTGACTGCACAGGAGCCCCTCAATGAACCGCTCCTTCAGGATTTTATCTTCATCCTGCATGCTGCCGGGGTCACTCTGCTTAATGGCCCGCATCGCTTCCTGGAGATTAAGGGCATAGTCCCGCAAGCTATCCTGTGACTTTTGTTTGCATCCATAGAAAGTCAGTTTAATCTCTGTAGCAGTGCGAGTATCAAAGGTGGCTTTAAGCTTGGCAAAAATCTGTTGTGCAGTTCCTTTATCCTCAGCGGGCCAGGATTTCAATTCTCTCAGAGCCGCCCCAAAGAGTTGGCCGGTTATCATATGGACCTTCTGGGGCTCGGTTAGGGGATAGAACTCGAGCAGGCTGCAGAGCCCTTCTTTAAAGTCAGTGAACGTATGTGCCTCCCCAGAGTATCGTGGGAGCCAGGCCGCTCCGGGCAGGTAGGGCATGGAGAAGGGCATTATGGCTTTTGCATTAGCGGCAGTGTCCGACTGGCTGATGGGGGCAACGGGTTCTGCGGCAGCCAGTGGTGGTATTAGGGCCGCGGCTTCGCCCGCTGCGGGGACCGGAGCTGCCCCTTCGTCCGCGGCTGCGACCGCCACCTCCTCTCCTCCCGACTCGGACATGGCCGTCCCTTCCTCCCACTAACCTGCTGGAGGTCGGAGTTCCTCTTCCGGGATTGGCGCCTCACCGTGCTTTACGTTCCGCGCTTCTTTTGGCTGATCCCGCCCACGTAGCTGAGGCTCCTCCCTCCGCGCGCGGCAATGGCGAATTTTTGGCGGCAAATGGCACAGCACAGTCTTTTCAATAAAGTACAGTCCAAGCACAATAATCACAGTTCCAAGGCACACATGACCTGATTCTTCAGGCTTAAGTAAATCCTGTTCGTGACGCCAAGTTGGAGCGCCCCCACACCGCCGCAGGGCCGAGGGGTACCCGGAGCCGAGCCTCTAGGTCTCAGTCCTGGGGTTGTCACGGTGGCTAGACCCGGTCCGTGGCCCTGTCTGTCAATGGGGAACGTCCGGTGCAATAAGTGGTGTGGTAACGGTGCAGGTCGCGGTAAATAACGAGGACACCAGTTTGCAGTCTCTTTACCTCTTTACTGAAGATGTTGGAGACCTCAGTCCAGAGCGCTGTTAACTGGGTTGTCAGAGACCGGCCGGTCCAACGACACATCAGGAGTTCTCCTCACAGGTGGGAATCAGTATCTACCTTCTAGCGCTGTGTGTTGTAGTTCTTCCCTGCTGAGCTCCCGGGATAGTCCTCACAACTGTTTCCTTCTGTCTCTACTGTTCGTTCTCCGTCCTCCAGGTGATATGGTAGGACGCACCCGTATGACGGGGTAGGCCTGGAGTTCTTCCGGGACTCTAGAGTCGCCCCTCTCCCACAGCTGCCTCCGTTGTCTGCTTAGGTGTTAAGTGAGACAGCCAACCTGTAATTAGCTGTCCTGCCGTGGTTTGCAATGTACTTAAAGTCTCTTACTTGCTCGGCGTTCCGGCCACCGATTGTTTGCGCCTCAGCAAGGTGCTGCCTCTTTCAACAAAACCCCTGCTGGTATCCTCCTTTTCTGTATTCCCGTTGTTTGCTGGTTAGTTCTGCTCTGAGGAGTCTGCCAGGATCCCCATCCCTGACAGGTCCTCTCACTCGCTCTTCCCAGCTACTTCTCTCTGTCTTCCTGTCCAACCCCCAGTTTTACCAGAGTTGTGAGGAGTGGCCTACTAGATAGGACCACCCCCCCTGGTGGCCGGAGTGTGAAGTGTGGTGAGAATGTACCTGGTCAGAGAAACTCCTTAGTGCAATCAGACGTACCATAGCTCCCCATAGTGGCGGAGCCACAGTACTGCAACAACCAGGACTCTGGGGTGCTGCACGGTCATTTCAGAGATGGAGGCTGAAGAGGAGGAGGTGCAGGAGCTGTAGACTGTGTGGGCAACCCTGATTGACATAGGCCCCGCAATCCTTGGTGTCGGGAGGATGTGTTCCATCCCAAGGTCTGACTGGATCCTGGCTTCCACTATGTAAACCCAGTTTGCCGTCAGCGAGATGTACCGTCCTTAGCCACAAGCATTTGTCCATGTGTCCGTGGTTAAGTGTACTTTCCCAGTAACTGCATTGTTGAGGGCATGGGTAATGTTGTGGGACACGTGCTTGTGTAAAGCCGGGACAGCACAGCGGGAGAAATAGTGGTGGCTAGGGACCAATTACCTTGGGACGGCCGCTGCCATCAGGTTGCAGAAAGATTCCGTCTCCACGAGCCTAAAAGGCAACATTTCCAGCGCAAGCAGACGAGAAATGTGTGAATTTAGTACTGTGGCTTGTGGGGCATTGGTTGCGTATTTCTGCTTGCGTTCCAATGACTGGGGTATGGACAACTGAAGGCTACGCTGGGACAAGGATGTGGACGTGCTTGATGATGGTGCTAGTTGAGTATGGGAAATGGCAGGTGCAGGGCAGGAGGCATCTTTGGATGCACCGTGGACAGGGGATTGGCTTGCACGCACAACAGTGGAAGAATCAGTGGTGTCACCAGCCACTGTTCCTGGAGCCTGGGTTGGACCCACAAAGTCGGGTGCTTTGCTGCCTTGTGCCTGATCATGCTGGTGGTGGTAATTCTGGTAGTTTTGCTACCCCTGCTGATGCTGGCATGACAGGTGTTGCAAATGGCCTGTTTGGGTTTATCAGCAGAGTCTTTAAAAAAATAACCAGACTCGGGAAGATCTAACAGTTGGACTGGCAACTTCTGTCATGTTGGTGTTACGGGGAATGGTTGCCTGCCTTCTGTCTGCAGCCACCACACTGCTTCTTCCTGCCTGAAGGAGTGCTATGCCTACCTCCCACTGTGTGCTGCTGTCCTCGCTCTGCATGTTCTTCTGCCAGGTTGCATTAGTTACTATATAATCCACCACCTCATCTTCCACTTCTGCACCCTGATCCTCCTGAGTTTCTGGCAATTGTATCTCATTATCGTCGACCTCTTGAGACCGTGGCTGCTCAAATATTTGGCCATCACTACATGGAATCTCATCTTGCCCCACTTCAAGTGGACCCCGTGAGAGGCCCAAATCTTTAAATGGAAAAGTGAACAGCTCTTTGGAGTGTCCCAAGTGTGGGATCAGTTGTCTCAGGGCACTCAGCATGGTGGGAGGAAGGAGGATCAGAGTAATATGCGGTCCAGATTCACGGCTACTCAGACTTGACCATGTGGAAGACAGGGTGCTGGTGCCCAAGTAACTGGAAGTATTATTTGCTATCCATCCAACAACCTTTTCACACTGCTCTGGTTTCAATAGTGCTGTCATGCTGCAGTCCTGTAGGACTTCAGACACTAAGGGTACCGTCACACAGTGAAATTTTCATCGCTACGACGGTACGATTCGTGACGTTCTAGCGATATCGTTACGATATCGCAGTGTCTGACACGCAGCAGCGATCAGGGACCCTGCTGAGAATCGTACGTCGTAGCACATCGTTTGGAACTTTCTTTCGTCGCTTGATCACCCGCTGACATCGCTGGATCGTTGTGTGTTACAGCGATCCAGCGATGTGTTCGCTTGTAACCAGGGTAAACATCGGGTAACTAAGCGCAGGGCCGCGCTTAGTAGCCCGATGTTTACCCTGGTTACAAGCGTAAACGTAAAAAAAACAAACAGTACATACTTACATTCCGGTGTCAGTCCTCCGGCGTCTCAGCTTCTCTGCACTGTGTGAGCGCCTGCCGGCCGGAAAGCGAGCACAGCGGTGACGCGGTGACGTCACCGCTCTGCTTTCCGGCTATGGCGCTTACACAGTGGAGAGAAGCAGAACGCTGGGGACAGACACCGGAATGTGAGTATGTACTGTTTGTTTTTTTTACGTTAACGCTGGTAACCAGGGTAAACATCGGGTTACTAAGCGCGGCCCTGCGCTTAGTAACCCGATGTTTACCCTGGTTACCCGGGGACTTCGGCATCGCTCCAGCGCCGTGATTGCAAAGTGTGACCGCAGTCTACGACGCTGGAGCGATATTCATACGACGCTGCGACGTCACGAATCGTGCCGTCGCAGCGATGGAAATTTCACTGTGTGACGGTACCCTAAGGTCTACAAGAAGATGTGGGTGTTTTTTGTGGCCCAATTTCGGCTTGCCCACGGCCTCGGCATGCACCATCACATCCACTTCCCCTTCCCTTGCTACATGCCCATTGTAAATGGACTAGAATATTTTACACGTTTGCTACAAATGGCTGAATTGGGAGCTTCCTTGTATGTGATACGTGAGCGGGAAAACCACACTTTAAACTGCATTGTAGTTAAAAATGTTTTCTTGGTTATCAAATTGGTGTCAATAAGTAGGGAAACAGACAGCAAAAACACTAGAATATGTAGGCCTAAAGTGGCCAAATTTTTAGCACAGATAGATGAGGCCTGTCACGGAAATACTACACTGCCAAATATGTGGACTGTGTTTTTTATTTTTTTAAATGAAAAATAGCGCTGTATACAAGAAGAGTAACAGACAGGAAAAAAACTGGACTAACGTCCTAAAATGCCCAAACTTGGAGCACACAGATATATGAGGCCTGTCACGGAAATATCACAATGCCAAATATGTGGCCTGTATTTTTTTAAATGAAAAATAGTGCTGTATGTAAGTAGAGTAACAGAGAAGAAAAAACTGGACTAACGGCCTAAAATGCCCAAACTTGGAGCCCGCAGATATATGAGGCCTGTCAAATATCACAATGTCAAATATGTGGCCTGTATTTTTGGGGGGTATGCAAAATAGTGCTGTATGTAAAAAGAGTAACAGACAGCAAAAAATGGAATACTGGCCTAAAATGCCCACATTTTTAGCACACGGATGTATGAGGCATGTCACAGATATACCACACTGTAAAATATGTGGCCTGTATGTATTTTTGGGGGGGGTTAAGCAAAATGGTGTCAAGAAATTGTGTAAGACACTCAAAAAAAATTCTACTCTACTGTACCACAAAAAAATGAAAGATTTTTCTGCGCACTCATAAGTGATTTTTGTAACCCCTTTAAAATTGCTCGATTTTCACGCTGTGCTAGGAAAAGGATCTGGCTGTATTGTGCAGTGTCAAAAAGCAAATGGAGAAAAAAGGGCTCTGGATTGCTTTGCAATAAAATAATCTCTATCGCCAGAGCTTCGCTGGATCCCGGCAGGTGAGTATATAACTATTTTTTATTTTAATTATTTTTTTTAACAGGGATATGACGTCCACACTGCTGTATACTTCGTAGGCTGTGTTATATACCGTGTGGCTGCTATATACTACCTGGCCAGTGTTAGATACTATGTGGGCAGTGTTATATACTGCGTGGGCTGTGTTATATACTGCGTGGGCTGTGCTATATACTGCATGGGCTGTGCTATATACTGCATGGGCTGTGCTATATACTGCGTGGCTGCTATATACTACGTGGCCAGTGTTAGATACTATGTGGGCTGTGTTTTGTACTGCGTGGGCTGTGCTATATATTATGTGGGCTGTGTTATATACTGCGTGGGCTGTGTTATATACTACGTGGGCTGTGTTATATACTATGTGGGCTGTGTTATATACTGCATGGGCTGTGTTATATACTGCGTGGCCTGTGTTATATACTACGTGGCCAGTGTTATATAGTGCGTGGATGCAATATACTGCGTGGGCTGTGTTATATAGTACGTGGGCTGTGTTATGTACTGTTTGGGCTGTGTTATATACTGCGTGGCCACTGTTACATATTGCGTGGCCTGTATTAACGCATCGGGCATTCTACAATATGTATGTATGTATATAGCAGCCACATAGTGTATAGCACAGGCCACGTACTGTTTGTCTGCTATATACTACATGGCTCCTATATACTACGTGGCCTGTGCTATTTACTATGTGGCTGCTATATACATACATACATATTCTAGAATACCCGATGCGTTAGAATCGGGCCACCATCTAGTATAAATATATATATATATATATATATATGTGTGTGTCTCAATGACATATATATATATATCTCCCTATACTATGTGTAGACATTTATTCTATCTATTCTATTCTAACCTGTCAGTGTGATTTTACTGTACACCACGCTGAATTGCCGGCTTTTCTGTAGAACACCGCTGCGTATTTCTTGCAAGTCACACTGATGGTCCGCGTGTAATCCGTATTTTTCTCGCCCCATAGACTTTCATTGGTGGATTTTTTGTGCCATACGCTGACAAGCACAGCATGCTGCAATTTTCTACGCACGTAAAATACAGCTGCGAAATATACGGCAGATAGGAGCTACCCCATAGAGAAACATTGGTCCGTGTGCAATGCGTAGTTTTTGCGCATCTCATACGTCCGTAAAACTCTAGTGTGACGCCGGTCTAACTGATTGGAAAATAACACTCTGAGTTATCCTAGTTGTGTTATTTCATGCAAAGACAGACTGATTAATATGAAAGTGGCCTCAACCTATCTGGCTAGGGGAAAAGGGAAGGTAACCAACAGCGAAATTTGGGTGGCATGTATATTTAGTATATTTGACTACTACAGCAAAGAAGTCTGCAAAAAAAAGGACAATGCACACACTTTGTGAAGTAGCTGTGCTTAAGTTTTTGGATTATGGAAAATTTTCTTTTGGCTTTTTATATTAATAAATTATGGCTTGCTCATCTCACGGTACAGGAATCATACTTTCTATGACATATTGTGGCATGTAAAAGTTTGGGCAGCCATGATCAAAATTACTATTATTGTGAACAGTTAATGGGAACCTGTCAGCAGTATTGTGCACAGTAACCTACAGACAGTGTCAGGTCGGCGCCGTTATACTGATTACAATGATACCTTGGTTGATGAAATCCGTCTTGTGGATGTTCTTTTATCTTTATTTTCAGTTTTGAGTTAATGATATGCCCGTGTCCTGGGAGGCCTGTGGGGGTTCTTCATGTGGTGCTCTGATTAGGTATTCATAATGCAGACTGCTGACAGGTCACTGATCCCTCACTGACCTGCCCCTAGTTTGCATAATGAATATCTGTATATACTTAAAAAAAAACCTTCTGCAGGCAGGTACAAGCCATGGCACCTGCTCTACAGCATAATGTTTTATGTTTTATGTGCCAACAATACATTCTATTCACGTTATTCAGCTACGGGAAAAATTCAATTTGAAAATGGCACCCTCCGCACCTGCGCAGACCCCCCTCCAGCCTGGATTAGGGCATGATAATATCATTAAGTACAAACTGAAAATAAAGATTAACGAACAACCACAAGATGGATTTCATCAACCAACGGCGCCGACCTGGCACTGTGTGTAGGTTACTGTGCACAATCCTGCTGACAGGTACCCTTTAAGCAAGTTGAAGATGAAATGATATTTAAAAGAGCTAAAGTTAAAGATGACACATTTACTTTGTATTTTAGGCAATATATATTTATATATTGTCATTTTTTACATTTTAACCCCTTCATGGCCGTGGGATTTTTCATTTTTCCATTTTCGTTTTTCACTCCCCTCCTTCCCAGAGCCATAACTTTTTTATTTTTCCATCAATTTGGCCATGTGAGGGCTTATTTTTTGCGGGACGAGTTGTACTTTTGAATGACACCATTGGTTTTACCATGGCGTGTACTAGAAAACGGGAAAAAAATTCCAAGTGCGGTGAAATTGCAAAAAAAGTGCAATCCCACACTTGTTTTTTGTTTGTTTTTTTTGCTAGGTTCACTAAATGATAAAACTGACCTGCCATTATGATTCTCCAGGTCAGTACGAGTTCATAGACACCTCACATGTCTAGGTTATGTTTTACCTAAGTGGTGAAAAAAAAATCCGAACTTTGCAAAAAAAAAAAAAAAAATTGCGCCATTTTCCGATACCCGTAGCGCCTCCATTTTTCGTGATCTGGGGTCGAGTGAGGGCTTATTTTTGGCGTGCCGAGCTGGCGTTTTTAATAATAGCATTTCGGTGCAGATACGTTCTTTTGATCGCCTGTTATTGCATTTTAATGCAATGTCGCGGCGACCAAAAAAACGTAATTCTGGCATTTCGATTTTTTTTCTCGTTACGCCGTTTTGCGATCAGGTTAATGCTTTTTTTTTATTGATAGATCGGGCGATTCTGAACGCGGCGATAATAAATATGTGTAGATTTGATATTTTTTTTATTGATTTATTTTGATTGGGGCGAAAGGGGGGTGATTTAAACTTTTATATTTTTTTTATTTTTTTCACATTTTTTTTTACTTTTTTTTTTAACTTTTGCCATGCTTCTATAGCCTCCATAGGAGGCTAGAAGCAGGCACAGCCCGATCGGCTCTGCTACATAACAGCGATCATCAGATCGCTGTTATGTAGCTAAAATGCAGGTGTGCTGTGAGCGCCGACCACAGGGGGGCGCTCACAGCCACCGGCGATCAGTAACCATAGAGGTCTCAAGGACCTCTATGGTTACCTTCCTGACTTATCGCCGACCCCCGATCATGTGACGGGGGTCGGCGATGCGCTCATTTCCGGCCGCCCGGCCGGATGCGGTAGTTAAATGCCGCTGTCTGCGTTTGACAGCGGCATTTAACTAGTTAATAGCAGCGGGTGATCGCGATTTCACCCACCGCTATTGCGCGCACATGTCAGCTGTAAAAAACAGCTGACATGTCGCGACTTTGATGTGCGCTCACCGCCGGAGCGCACATCAAAGCAGGGGACCCGACATCGGACGGTATAGTACGTCCGATGTCGGGAAGGGGTTAAAAAGGAAAATGGGTCAATGCAAAAGTTTGGGCACCCTTGGAGATTTGTAAATGGTCTAGAGCTGATTCCAGATGTGACATTTGCATTTGGAAGCTGTTGCTGTAAACTCACAACATGCAGTAGAAGGAGCTCCCAATGAAAGCGAAGCACACCATCATTAGTCTGGAAAAAAATGAATAAATCAAACAGAGAAATAGCAGAAATAATGGGAGTAGCCAAATCAACAGTTACAACAGGTACAACAGGTACATTATGCAAAAAAAAAAAAGAACGCACTGGTGAACTTGGGAACTCAAAAAGGTCTGGCCGTCCACTGAAGACAACAGTGGTGCGCGATCGCAGAATTCTTCCCATGGTGAAGAAATCCCATGATTCATTCCAAGTGGATGAATTCCAAAGTGTACAGGGCCATACTTTCTGCTCTGATTCCAAGGCTGATTGGAGAATTAGAGATACTGTAGGAGAGAAAAGAGCGCAAATAGAGTCTTATCCAGTGGAGATAGTAAGGTATGCAATCAGATTGCACTCACCTGACGTATCTTCACTTTAGAACATGGAAACTCATCAGAGTTAACAGCTGCTGCGGATCCACTGGTCAAAGGATCCGATGACCAAAGAATAGAGTATCAAACTGGAGAAATTCGTGGATATCACCTGCACTGCCGTGCAAATCACAATCCACACGGTTGTAAGAAAGAATTAATGGTTTATTCACTGATTGTGTTTCAAAGTCATTATGACTTCTTCATAATGACTTTGAAACGTGTTGAGTGAATAAACCATCAATTCTTTCTTGCAACCGTGTGGATTGTGATTTGCACAGCAGCGCAGGTGATATCCACGAATTTCTCCAGTTTGATTCTAAGGCTGATTGGAAGGCACTTAACAGTAATGACCCAAATATACTGTGAAAGTAATGACAGAAAAACAACTGGCACATCCAAACTATTGTGAATAGGTGCATACCAGGAGCAGCTACCTCCATATACAATTTACAAAAAAAGGTGCACTCTTTCGTGCCAAAGCATGTCAAATATGAAATACATGAAATATGAAAAGCAAAATGGCTTTTTGAACATTAGGAAAAATATTTATGAGACGCTTTGCACAGAATTTGGCCAAATAGTGTGAGCCCATCAACCATCGTCAAGGTGGTCTCATTAATCTGATGGGTCCCTGACCTCTCTGTCCAAATGTGAACACTTACCGAAGGCTAATGTTTGTATGCATGGGTGAATGTGGACACCTCTCTCAGTAATTTTGTATATTGTATATAGAGGTAGCTCCTCCTGCTATGCACCTATTCACACTAGTTTGGATGTGCCAGTCATTTTTCTGGAATTTCTATGTTAGCTTACTGACTGAGCACTCCTCCCTTCACCATGTGGTTTTTAATTACATCTAATCATACTTGGTTCCGGCCAACCCATATATGTAGGCTTTGCTGAGAGAGGTGTCCATATTCACCCAAGCATACAGACATTAGCCTTCGGTAAGTGTTCACATTTGAACAGGGAGGTCAGGGACCCATCAGATTAATGAGACCACCTTGACGGCCTCACGTTGATGGGCTCACACTATTTGGCCAAATTCTGTGCAAAGCATCTCATAAATGTTTTTCCTAATGTTCAAAAAGCCATTTTGCTATTCATATTTCATGTATTTCATATTTGACATGCTTTGGCACGATAGAGTGCAACTTTTTTTGTACATTTTTTTTTTGTATACTGTGAAAGTAACCCAGGAGTATTTTAAGGCAAGTAATTGGAATATTCTTCAATGGCCGAGACAATTTGACATTCTTGAAATGATCTAAGGGGTAACATTGTAGAGAGTGACATGCTCTGGTATACTAATGTGAGGAGACTAACCTCTTCAGAGTCACTATTGACCCTTTAAAGAGCCTTGCCATATGACGTAGAATGAGAGCCAAACCAGAATCTTAATTTGCAGTCACATTGGCTCTAGAATTCAAGTTCTCTTCCTCTCTGAACAGGCAATTCACAAATGCTTAAGAAAAAACTTAGAAAGTCCCATGAACAAGCAAAACCTGAAGCCTCACTGCACTAAAGGCCTGTCAAAGCATTACAAAGGAGGACACCCAGCGTTTGGTGACAACCATGGCTTCCAGACTTCAGGCAGTCACTGCCTGCAAACGATTCTCTACAAAGTATTAAAACTCAACATTTTATTTATCTTATAGTTATGTTGTCCAATTACTTTGGAGCCTCTGAAATGAGGAGGCTTTATAGAAAAATGGTTGCAAATTCTAAACATTTAACAGGATATTTTTGCTTAACCCCTCAAATTAAACCTGAAAATCTACACTTCAATTGCATTTCATTTGTTTCATTTAAAAAAAAAAATAGTGGCATGCAGAGCCAAAATCACAAAGATTCGGTCACTGTCCAAATATTTCTGGGCTCAACTGTATAATTACAAGCAATCAGAACCACATTAGATGGAGTCTAGAGTCCAAAGTATAAAAAATAATATAATTTTTTATTTTATTGGAGAATTATAATGGTACACAAACAAAACCACCAAAAGCACTCTCTGATGATATGATAATTAGGGCTTGTGCACATGACCGGTTATCTCGGGTGAGTATTATCTGTGGTTTTCACGGATAACATTATAGTAGAACAACCTCAAGCATGCAAAAAAACGAAAAATGTTTATATCTTGAATCAATAATTAAGCTTTATTCTGGGAATTCACAGCCATGAAAAGAGATGTAACAGAAGAAATTTGTCCCAACGTTTCGACCACAAACGGTCTTTTTCAAGGGTTCATTCTATATAAACAAAATATAATGTAGTGTAAATACATACAGTATAAAAAATTAGTAATCCTCTGTATGATACATATAAAAGTAAAATAAGTACAATCTGGATATATTGTGAATTCATTAACAAGAAAAAAGAAAACACATCCCATTTAATTCCTATGCCAGTCATATACTAGGCAATCTCTTGTATACCATTGGCCTCCATTAGGTAATAAACAAAACGAAAAAATGAATACAACTCTCATCTATTTCATAATATGGTGAATACATATCCTCCCCCTAGGAGATCAGTGTCGTGAAAAATAAAGAATCATAAATGTGTAAATTAGATAAACCTGCAATATCTTGGGCAGCATGCAACATCGAATAGTGCCTGCCATATCTTATGTGGCACCTAAGGTCAATCAACAGAAAGTCTCATATCTCATAAAATGAATGGAGCTCCACAAAGAACAAGAAAGTAAAGGTAGATAAGCCATAAAGACAGTATAACCACGTGCAGTATAAAGATTAAGATTACCTGTAACCGTGAGCAGCATTTTGGACGGCAAGACCCAGAAAGGTAATATATCCCGGTGAAGAAAGACCTTTTATAGGGTGGTGATGTCACATCCTGTAGACCACCGGTGTGTAGTGAGGCCGAGTGATCCCGGAGAAAGCCGAAAGAACAGGTCAGAAGTGTGCCTGCGCTGTGTCTAACAGACCGAACACCGTCAAAAAAAGCCGATGCTGAGAGAGAGATGCAGGAGAGGAAATGCAAAGCACATGCGCTATTATGCTGAATGCCGTACTGATAGACCGACCGAAGCCCAGAAAAACCAAGAAGAAAAGGATGGCAGAGCGCATGCGCTACTAGTAGCATTTCCTCTCCTGCATCGGCGCACTTCTGACCTGTTCTTTCGGCTTTCTCCGGGATCACTCGGCCTCACTACACACCGGTGGTCTACAGGATGTGACATCACCACCCTATAAAAGGTCCTTCTTCACCGGGATATATTACCTTTCTGGGTCTTGCCGTCCAAGATGCTGCTCACGGTTACAGGTAATCTTAATCTTTATTCTGCACGTGGTTATACTGTCTTTATGGCTTATCTACCTTTACTTTCTTGTACTTTGTGGAGCTCCATTCATTTTATGAGATATATTTTTGAGATGGGATATACTTTCTGTTGATTGACCTTAGGTGCCACATAAGATATGGCAGGCACTATTCGATGTTGCATGCTGCACAAGATATTGCAGGTTTACCTAATTTATACATTTATGATTCTTTATTTTTCACGACACTGATCTCCTAGGGGGAGGATATGTATTCAACATATTATGAAATAGATGTGAGTTGTATTCATTTTTTCGTTTTGTTTATTACCTAATGGAGGCCAATGGTATACAAGAGATTGCCTAGTATATGACTGGCATAGGAATTAAATGGGATGTGTTTTCCTTTTTCTTGTTAATGAATTCACAATATATCCAGATTGTACTTATTTTACTCTAATATGTATAATACAGAGGATTACTAATTTTTTTTACTGTGTGTATTTACACTACATTATATTTTGTTTATATAGAATGAACCCTTGAAAAAGACTGTTTGTGGTCGAAACATTGGGACAAATTTCTTCTGTTACATCTCTTTTCATGGCTGTGAATTCCCAGAATAAAGCTTAATTATTGATTCAAGATATAAACATTTTTTGTTTTTTTGCGTGCTTGAGGTTGTTCTACTATACTGGGTTTGGTTTTTCCTCTGAAAGCACCAATTTATATAGTGTGCAGATAACCCTGATCTTTCTATATTTTCACGGATAACACTCATGCCTATGATATTCTATGGGGCCATGCACATACATGACTTTGATCTGAGTGTCAGATCAAAATTGCCAATGCAAGTATATAGGGAAACTTTATTAATCTCAACCTCGCTTTTCTTGGATGGAGAGAAAACAGTCGTGTGCACCTACCTTTGAAACAGGGGTGGGGAACTTTTTTCTGCCAGGGGGCCATTCGGATATTTATACCATCATTCTCGGGCCATAAAAAATTATCAATTTGAAGCTTATTCTGTAATATTTGGTCTAACAATACATTAACTCACCGCTAATGTGACAGCTAGAGCTACTCATCTTTGGTGAGACTAAAGATGTTAGGTGGTATGAATGATGTTACTACCCGCAACTGCTTTTCCAGGTTTGCGTTGGTCTGGAGTCAACTCTTTTTGATTAATTTTTAAAAGAACTTGCAACAATAAGTTCTGAACACAGGATACACTGTGGGCATATACATCACACGGAATGCTGGGGTATATACCCATCACAGGAGCAGCTGGGGGCATATACATCACAGGAGACACTGGGGCATATACATTACCGGAGATGCTGGGGGTATATACGCATCACAGGAGCAGCTGGGGGTATATATATATCACAGGATACACTCTGGGCATATACATCACAGGCAGGAGACACTGGGGCATATACATCACAGGAGACGCTGGGGGGCATATGCGCATCACATGAGGGACTTTGGGCATATATTCATTACAGCAGGGTTCGGGACATATACACATTACAGGAGGGCTGTGGGCATATATACATCACAGGATGGGCTGGGGGCATATACACATCACAAGATTGGCTGGGGGCATATAGACATCACAGCAGGGGCACATAGACATCACAGGATATGCTGGGAGCTATATATGCATCACAGGAGACGCGTTCATATATGCATAACAGAAAGGGCTTGTAGCATATATGCATCACAGGAGGGACTATGGGGTCATATACGCATTATAGGAGGAGCTGAGGGGCATAAACGTGTTACAGGAGTGGCTGGGGCATATAGACTTATAGACATCACAGGATGGGCTGGGGTATATAGACCTTACAGGATGGGTTGGGGCATATAGACATCATAGGAGGGGCTGGAGGCATACAGACATCACCGGAGGGTCTGTGGACATATGGACATCACAGGATTGGCTGGGAATATATAGACATCACAGGATGGACTGGGGCTGCCATTGCTGTCATCGCAATCGTTGGTGGGACTGGAGTGTAGAGCATTATACTGAATGCTACATGTGCATGCTCACAGCCTCAGGAGCAATTAAAGGGCCCACAGCCAGATAAATGCAGCCACCTGCCCGAGCACTGTGATCACTGGGAACCTGCCCAGGAGCCCCAGAATAGGACTCTGCAGGCTGCAAATGTCGAGCTGGAGGTTCCTCACCCCTGCCTTAAAAGGAGACCCATTGCAGCCCACCTTTATAATACTGGGAATCTTCTCCCTCAATGCATGCCTTACAAAACTGACATTATGTTTTAATGTGCATTCAAAGAAAATGTTGGTGCAATACTGCCATCTGCTGCTCACTAATAAAATAATAAAGGAACAAGACGTGCACTCTGGAAGTCGTATGGTAGGTGCTGGTTGAACCCGGAGAGATAACTTTAGAAGAAAACAACCGCACTCGAAATGTAGATTTGCATCATAAGTGTAAAGAATTTAATAGGGACACCACAGTGATAACAATCAATTGTTCAGGTATTGTAGAGGTAGGTATTGTAGAGGTAACGTTTCGACCCTTACTTGGGCCTTTGTCAAACCTCACTGAAAGGTACAGAAACAAAAATTAAAAACATGCATGAAACAAAAAACCAAACCCAAAAAACAAAAAATTATACATATGTAACTGATCGGATAAGAAAATAAACAGAAATAAAATTTAAGAATATACATGGAACAAAAAACCATACATGTGTGGCTTAGTCAAATAAGAGAAATGTACACAAGAGAGCCCCATACATAATCACAATATATACAATATATACATAACATATACAAGGAGCCCCGTAGGGTGTGTGGGCAATGGCGGAAAGCAACTGCACAGCAAGGGGGCAAAAGCCAAGGGGGAGGGCAACGTTGTCAAATAAGATTAAAGGATAAACATAATCTGGTGGAGACAATGTAATTCTAAATATAAGGCAATACATGATTACATATTCTAAACAGATTAAATGCAGAGTGTAACGCATACCTGACCTTCAGGAAGGAAGAGAAGAGAGCAACGCGGAACGCGATGGCTCCTGGGGAGAGCAAAGAAACTAGTAAGAAAACCATATTAGTAGGTAAGAAGAACTTATAAATAGGGGTACAGCAGCAAAATGATGGAAAAGCTGGATAGCAGAAAAATCAGTGATACACAATGAAGTGCACTGAGGCTGGAGGGCTCGGGAATCAGAAAGAAGAGGCAGGGAGGAATAATAAATAGGGAAGGATAAAAATAGTGAGGGCACTGCAGCACAATGGCAAAGAGTCAAAGTAAAATGCACATACCAATGAAACAGGAAAACTTAGTAAATCCGGAACGGCACGGATACAGGGTAAAATCCCTGGAAGAGCTGGAGCGCAAAAGAGAAGGGGGGGGGGAAAGTGTTGAGAATAGCAATAAATTGGACAGAATATAAAGAAGCGTCTGTGCATATATACCTGTGGGTCCAACGTCCAGGAATGGCGGCTAGGGTGTGTGCTGAAAGCCAGTGGCTGTAGGTGTTATAGGTCCGGTACAGGAAATGGAAAGGCGTGGGAGGAGGAGCGGCAGTGACGCACTGGGCGGCAAACTATGGTGGAGCGCATAGTGAAGCGCAAGAAGCGAGCGCATGCGCTGTGCGGAATAGATGGTATGTGGTAACTGAGGGAGTAACCGGGCAGCGAGGACGCACAGGGGAGGGGCCGAGGTGGAACGCAGGATGGAGCGCAGAGGAAACAGGGGCATGCGCAGTGCAGCGCAATAGGAGATGTGCGGAGCCTATGCAGAGTGGAGCAGAATAAGCCGGTGCTGGGCCAGGCAATGCCGGCGTATCAGAGGGAGGGGACCAGCATAAAAAGCATAGAATGCGCGATATGGAGAAAGGGAATGGAAGGAGTGAATAGAGTGGAAATGAATGAAAAAGAGTAAGGTGATAGAACAAGAGGATGAGTATGGGGTAGAACGGAGAAAGAGGACATGAGGATGAATGTAAAAATAATAAAGAAGAGAGGAAGGGAGCATGATGGGGAGAGAGAGAAAAAGAAAAAAGAAGAGAAGGGCGTAAAAAGGAGGAGAGGAGGATAAAAAGGAGAAAGGGGGGGGTATAAAATGAAGATCATGGAGTGAATGAATGCAATTGAAAGGATCAAGATGAGATGGAAGGGGAAGATAATGGCCGGAGTAAAAGAAATATACGAAAAATTATGAAATAAAAATATAGAATAAAAATAAAAATAAAAATTACAAAATAAAAAATAATGAATAAAAAAATGAATAAAGAAATGAATAAAAAAATGAATAAAAAAATGAAAAAAATTGTGAAGAGGGAAAAATAATAATACATAATAAGAATGCATGATGAAAAATGACTAATGAATAAGAACAAAACAAAAGTACAGAATAAGTAATAAATGACCAACAAGAATATGAGATAACCATAAAGTAATGATAATGAGATTGCTAAAAAATAATGAAAATAAAAGTAAAAATAAAAGTAAAAATAAAAGTAAAAATAAAAATGAATGAAGACAAGAAAAATAAATAAAATAAATGGCTAAAAAAATGGAAGAAGTGAAAAATAAATAAAATAGAAAATGAAAAAATGAAAAATAAAAAATAATAAAAATAAAAATGAAAATTAAAGAATAAATAATGAAAAAAAGAAAAGAATTAAAATAAGAAGTTCTTCTTACCTACTAATATGGTTTTCTTACTAGTTTCTTTGCTCTCCCCAGGAGCCATCGCGTTCCGCGTTGCTCTCTTCTCTTCCTTCCTGAAGGTCAGGTATGCGTTACACTCTGCATTTAAACTGTTTAGAATATGTAATCATGTATTGCCTTATATTTAGAATTACATTGTCTCCACCAGATTATGTTTATCCTTTAATCTTATTTGACAACGTTGCCCTCCCCCTTGGCTTTTGCCCCCTTGCTGTGCAGTTGCTTTCCGCCATTGCCCACACACCCTACGGGGCTCCTTGTATATGTTATGTATATATTGTATATATTGTGATTATGTATGGGGCTCTCTTGTGTACATTTCTCTTATTTGACTAAGCCACACATGTATGGTTTTTTGTTCCATGTATATTCTTAAATTTTATTTCTGTTTATTTTCTTATCCGATCAGTTACATATGTATAATTTTTTGTTTTTTGGGTTTGGTTTTTTGTTTCATGCATGTTTTTAATTTTTGTTTCTGTACCTTTCAGTGAGGTTTGACAAAGGCCCAAGTAAGGGTCGAAACGTTACCTCTACAATACCTACCTCTACAATACCTGAACAATTGATTGTTATCACTGTGGTGTCCCTATTAAATTCTTTACACTTATGATGCAAATCTACATTTCGAGTGCGGTTGTTTTCTTCTAAAGTTATCTCTCCGGGTTCAACCAGCACCTACCATACGACTTCCAGAGTGCACGTCTTGTTCCTTTATTGCTTTACCCTGTGGACGTTTGCACCTGCGCCCCCAATGTCTACTGATACCTTTGCCTTTGATGATACTGCCGCTACCAGGATACTCGGCAAAGTGACCAGCTCAGGTGAATTCCTGAAAACTCCACCCCAAGAACTTCGTACCAAGGATTACGAGCGTGAGCGAAGGAGGTTGACTTCGTTTGATTTACACTCAGTTACATTAGCTGAATATTATAGACTCAGCAGGATCCCACGTGGTCTCCGCAGCCATCTTAGACCAACACTATTTTCCGACAAACCGGATTTTTGTGAAAAATTTCAGAAGATCTTGAATAAATGCTCATTGGACATTATCCTACTAACTATTGACTTCCTTCAAACAGCTATCATTGAATCTGAAGCAAAGTTGACTGCCATTGAGGAACAGTTATCCACTACACTTACAGCCACAGACTGGAGCTCCCTGAAGACCAAAACCGACAAATCGATAGACGAACATCGCAAGTATCTACAAGACAAAAAAAGATCTAAGTTCCAACGGGACTCGGAAGACTACGCCTCAGGCCGGGTCTATAGATGGAACGACTCCGTATCTACGTACACCAGGCGAGGTTACAGTGGTCCTCGACAATATGGGCCCTACAGCTCAGACAGCGACAGTTCCACAAGTGGTTCACAGAATCGTTTTTTATTCGGACGTCCCAGTTCGAGACCCAACACCCGCCCAGGAGGCGACCGACAAGGAGGGCCACCAGGAAACCGAGAGCGCATGACTACGAGGTCACAGGTAAGGCCCCCAACTCAGTCATCAACATTTCATCCTACACCCTGAGTCCCGCCGAACTATTAGCTTTACAAAAGGGCTTATCCTTTTGCCCTACTCCAACATGGGACAAATTCAAATTGACCCAGGATTTGCAACGGTTCTACCGTAGTCTCCGTCTTAAGACTCACTTTGGACTGCCATCGGACTCTGCTAGAAATAGGACCTCCACGACTGTGGCGGATCCTATTCCCGAACTAAGTATCATAAATTTGGGACTGCGTTCTACCAGTACCTTTAATCCACCACGCACTCATCATGCCACTGAGGCCTATATTGACCTGATCCAAAGGGATATCAATACCATATTAGAGCAACATCGCCTGGGTAGTTTTCCTACCCATAGCAATATCTCCCCAGTCGAGAAACAGGCCATCGAGTCACTCAGGTCTAATAAAAAAATTACCATCAAGCCGGCCGATAAGGGTGGGGCTATTGTTGTTCAGAACACAGCTGACTATTCGGCTGAAATACTGAGACAACTATCAGATACCACCACATATCAAAGAATTTCCTCTGATCCAACCCCCAACATTAAACTACAGATCAATAATATTCTTCAAAAGTATCAGGCTCTTAACATCCTTGACTCCAAAACTAGCCGTTTTCTCACCAATCCTCATCCGGTCACTCCAGTCATCTATACATTACCCAAAATACACAAATCACTCCTCAATCCACCTGGCCGACCAATAGTCGCGTCAACTGATTCCATATTGGCTCCCATTTCAATTTATTTGGAGAAAATCCTCACCCCTCTCACCAAAAATATGAGATCTTTCATCCTTGATACGGGCCATTTCCTTCAAATTCTAAAACAGTTTACCACCACCCCGCCAGATTGTATTTTGGTCACATTTGACGTCAAGAGCCTTTATACCTCCATTAAACACGATCTAGGTATAGCAGCAGTTGATGATCTTCTCGAGCAATCTGCATTTTCACACCACTCTAAACAACTTTGCATAGACCTATTATCTTTGATTCTACACAACAATTTCTTTCTATTTGGTGATCAATTTTATCTCCAAACCCAAGGTACAGCCATGGGTGCCAATGTGGCCCCTGCCTACGCCAACACTTACATGGATTCTTTTGAAAAGGAGTATGTGTACAATAACCTTCTGTTTCAGTCGCACAGTCTCTGCTGGCTCCGTTACATAGATGATGTCTTTTGTCTATGGACGGGCCCACAGGATTCCCTTATTGCTTTTTCCGAACAGCTTAATTCAGTCCGTGCGGAACTCCAGTTCACATTGAATTTCAGCACATCTCAAATTTCATTTCTGGATACCATGATTTTCAGAAGTCCTACGGGTAAACTCAGCACGGATCTGTTTTCCAAACCTACCGATACCAACAGCCTTTTACATTATCAGAGCTGTCACCCACTATCAACTAAAAACAGCCTACCCCGGTCACAGTTTAAACGAGTGGCACGGATTGTGTCTAATCCAGATGTATTACCTACCCGTCTGGATGACATGTCCCTCAAGTTTGCAGCCAGACATTACCCTAGCAGTCTACTTGCCAAAGAGAAACAGTTAGCCCTTGTTCCACCCTTGAATTGTATAAAAACAACTAAACCAGAGCGGGTTCCCTTTGTACACACCCACCATCCCGTCATGCCCTTGATCTACAACATCATTCGCAGTCACTGGCCCCTACTACACGATGCATATCCACACATTGAGGCATTTCAAATACCGCCACTTATGTGCAAACGCAGGCCTAACAATATCAGGGACCAGGTTGTAAAGGCAGACGTAGGTAGCTCCCTTAGGCCACCACGCCAGACCTTCTTGGGCACCGAGAGACGTGGCACGTATCCATGCCTTAATTGTGCATGTTGTTCTAATGTGATCAAATCCAATACTATCACCCATCCACAGTCTGGCAAACAAATCCCTATTAGAGGGTTTTTCACCTGTGAATCTAGGAACGTTGTTTATACCGTTAAATGCCCATGTGGGCTTCTCTACGTGGGTGAAACCACGCAGCATATTCGTGAACGTATCTCTAGTCACAAATCTACCATTAGGTGCAAAAAAACTTGGCTCCCTCTCCCATATCACTTCGTAGCAGCCAACCACTCAGTATCCCAGCTACGTTTTCAGGTGTTAGAGCAGGTAGAGCGCCCCAGACGTGGTGGTGACCACATAAAACTACTACGTCAACGTGAATCCTACTGGATCTTTACCTTACAGACATTAACACCTAAAGGTCTCAATAGGGAACTTGATCTAATCTGACTTGTATCATCCAATACTTCTACATAAGGTGACCCCCTGTTCACCTGCTGAGTCTTCTGCTGGTCTATACGACGCTTGTGTATACTGTACATGTTGTTCACTATGCTCAACTATCTCTTGCAGGTGTGAGTATGCCGACCTTCTCTATTCTGACCTCATTAACCTATCCCCTACTTGCAGGTAGCTTGAATATTGTTCTACGATATTCCACTGGGGTAAGTACCCAGATTTTTTATTTTTATTTTTATTTTTATTTCTATTTTTTATTTTTATTTTTATATTTTCTCTTTTATTATTTTTTATCATTTATATATATTTTTTTCTTTTTTTCATTATTTATTCTTTAATTTTCATTTTTATTTTTATTATTTTTTATTTTTCATTTTTTCATTTTCTATTTTATTTATTTTTCACTTCTTCCATTTTTTTAGCCATTTATTTTATTTATTTTTCTTGTCTTCATTCATTTTTATTTTTACTTTTATTTTTACTTTTATTTTTACTTTTATTTTCATTATTTTTTAGCAATCTCATTATCATTACTTTATGGTTATCTCATATTCTTGTTGGTCATTTATTACTTATTCTGTACTTTTGTTTTGTTCTTATTCATTAGTCATTTTTCATCATGCATTCTTATTATGTATTATTATTTTTCCCTCTTCACAATTTTTTTCATTTTTTTATTCATTTTTTTATTCATTTCTTTATTCATTTTTTTATTCATTATTTTTTATTTTGTAATTTTTATTTTTATTTTTATTCTATATTTTTATTTCATAATTTTTCGTATATTTCTTTTACTCCGGCCATTATCTTCCCCTTCCATCTCATCTTGATCCTTTCAATTGCATTCATTCACTCCATGATCTTCATTTTATACCCCCCCTTTCTCCTTTTTATCCTCCTCTCCTCCTTTTTACGCCCTTCTCTTCTTTTTTCTTTTTCTCTCTCTCCCCATCATGCTCCCTTCCTCTCTTCTTTATTATTTTTACATTCATCCTCATGTCCTCTTTCTCCGTTCTACCCCATACTCATCCTCTTGTTCTATCACCTTACTCTTTTTCATTCATTTCCACTCTATTCACTCCTTCCATTCCCTTTCTCCATATCGCGCATTCTATGCTTTTTATGCTGGTCCCCTCCCTCTGATACGCCGGCATTGCCTGGCCCAGCACCGGCTTATTCTGCTCCACTCTGCATAGGCGCCGCACATCTCCTATTGCGCTGCACTGCGCATGCCCCTGTTTCCTCTGCGCTCCATCCTGCGTTCCACCTCGGCCCCTCCCCTGTGCGTCCTCGCTGCCCGGTTACTCCCTCAGTTACCACATACCATCTATTCCGCACAGCGCATGCGCTCGCTTCTTGCGCTTCACTATGCGCTCCACCATAGTTTGCCGCCCAGTGCGTCACTGCCGCTCCTCCTCCCACGCCTTTCCATTTCCTGTACCGGACCTATAACACCTACAGCCACTGGCTTTCAGCACACACCCTAGCTGCCATTCCTGGACGTTGGACCCACAGGTATATATGCACAGACGCTTCTTTATATTCTGTCCAATTTATTGCTATTCTCAACACTTTTCCCCCCCCCCCTTCTCTTTTGCGCTCCAGCTCTTCCAGGGATTTTACCCTGTATCCGTGCCGTTCCGGATTTACTAAGTTTTCCTGTTTCATTGGTATGTGCATTTTACTTTGACTCTTTGCCATTGTGCTGCAGTGCCCTCACTATTTTTATCCTTCCCTATTTATTATTCCTCCCTGCCTCTTCTTTCTGATTCCCGAGCCCTCCAGCCTCAGTGCACTTCATTGTGTATCACTGATTTTTCTGCTATCCAGCTTTTCCATCATTTTGCTGCTGTACCCCTATTTATAAGTTCTTCTTACCTACTAATATGGTTTTCTTACTAGTTTCTTTGCTCTCCCCAGGAGCCATCGCGTTCCGCGTTGCTCTCTTCTCTTCCTTCCTGAAGGTCAGGTATGCGTTACACTCTGCATTTAATCTGTTTAGAATATGTAATCATGTATTGCCTTATATTTAGAATTACATTGTCTCCACCAGATTATGTTTATCCTTTAATCTTATTTGACAACGTTGCCCTCCCCCTTGGCTTTTGCCCCCTTGCTGTGCAGTTGCTTTCCGCCATTGCCCACACACCCTACGGGGCTCCTTGTATATGTTATGTATATATTGTATATATTGTGATTATGTATGGGGCTCTCTTGTGTACATTTCTCTTATTTGACTAAGCCACACATGTATGGTTTTTTGTTCCATGTATATTCTTAAATTTTATTTCTGTTTATTTTCTTATCCGATCAGTTACATATGTATAATTTTTTGTTTTTTGGGTTTGGTTTTTTGTTTCATGCATGTTTTTAATTTTTGTTTCTGTACCTTTCAGTGAGGTTTGACAAAGGCCCAAGTAAGGGTCGAAACGTTACCTCTACAATACCTACCTCTACAATACCTGAACAATTGATTGTTATCACTGTGGTGTCCCTATTAAATTCTTTACACTTATGATGCAAATCTACATTTCGAGTGCGGTTGTTTTCTTCTAAAGTTATCTGCTGCTCACTGACCATGCTTTTACATACTCCTCATATATTATTTATTACATATTACCTTAGTGGTTACATTTTCAATTAATATTTGAATTATCAAAATAAAAAAAAGTAAGAAATTAGTAGCAAATGTAACATCACAACAAATTATAAAAATATATTAAAATAATATAACCGGCTTTATGTTCTATAGGTGCTCCTCATATTACCAAAACAGCTGAGATCTTTTGAGACAAGATCTCGGAAGATGTTCTTTAGTATCTAGCATCAAGACATTTGCCGGAGAAATGAAATGTATATTAAATAGTGGGGCTGCATTGGATTGGACTTTAAAAAAAAAAAAAAAAATATTGCAAAGATGCTCAATGAAATTACCATCTTGGGTATTTGGAGAGCATATCTATTCCTCAAGCCCTTTCATTTCCTTGAAGGTTTTGTCCTCTTTCACTTAAATTTTCCCCTGGTTACAACTTGCTAAAGAAAAGAGCTTATTTTAAATGAAAGGGGGTGTTACCTGTTTGAGACATGGAGAGCATGGGAGCAACCTCTTTAAATGATTTCTGTAACATTTTTGCGACAATTAAAGGATACTCTAGCCATGAAGGAGTGTACTTGGTCCAACACAATGTTTAGATAGATGGTCAAAATAATATCCACATGAATGCAAGGACTCAAAGGCTATAGCACTACATTATTGGCATGCCATCTTCCCATAGTAAGGCCCCCATCACATGTTGTGATGATTTCGGTACTGGAAACACCAGTACCTGTGAGGTCCGTGGTCCATGTTCGTGTGCCATCCGTATGTCATTGTGACACCATCCGTGCGACATATGTTTGTACGTGTGTATCATTCATGTGTATCATTCGTGTGCGCCATCAGTGTAACAAGTACTGGAGTAGAATGAAGAATACAAAAGACAGATGATTAGGTGTTAGATGTGTAGATAGAAAGATAGAAATATGTCAGTGAAATATACAGTATAATCAGTGCAGTGTGTGTGGTTTTCTGAACTTGTATTTAGGACACAAATAAATGAAAAAATGGCATGGGCTCCCCCTTTCTTTTAATAACCAGCTGAGGGAAAGTAGACAGCTGTGAGCTGGTCTTATTAGTCTGGGAAAGGGCCAATATGTCAGCTGTGTAATGTCCATTGACATCAAGCCCAGGAGTTATTAATGGAGGGGTGTAAATCAAACACACTCATTACTAACCCCGTAGTCAAAAGAAATAAACACACAGAAAAGTCCTTTAATTGTAAATAGCACTCTCCAACAATTACCCTCTTTTACCCATTTACTTAAAAAAAAAAATTAATTCATAATGTGAAGGTTCCGCAACAATCCCCGACTCTGCTTTGATTACATCAGTAATGTGATCACTCACCACGGCCGCCGGGACACACTGGGAGTAGCATGAGAAAATGGACCACAAATGTGTTGCACAATTTCTCCTGAGAATGCAGTTACTCCATATGTGGGGGAACCTACAGTTTGGGCACATGGCATGGCTCAGTAAACGAATGAGTGATGTTTTAGAAGGTACACTTTGATAGAATGGTCTGAAGGTGTCATATTGCGTTTGGAGAGCCCTTGATGTGCCTAAACAGTGGAAACACCCACAAGTGACCTCACTTAGTAAACTAGACCATTCAAGGAATTTATCTAGGTGTGTGGGGAGCACCTTGTACCCTCAGGTGCTTCCCAGAATTTTACAACATTGATCTGTGAAAATGAAAAGAAAATACTTTTCCCACAAAAATGTTGTTTTACCCCAAATTTTTTTTCATTTTCACAAGGATAGCAGGTGAAAATGGACCCTAAAATTTGCTATGCAATTTCTCCTGAGTATACCAATACCCTATATGTTTTCAAAAACTCATTTTGAGGCACAGTGCAAAGCTCAGAAGGAAAGAAGCGCCATAATGGAGTTTAGATTTTGCTGAAATGGTTTGAGGGTTCCATGTCACATTGGCTGAGACCCTGAGGTACCAGAGCAGCAGAAACCCCCAATAAGTGACCTCATTTTACAAACTACACCCTCAACGAATTCATCTGGAGGTGCAGTGATCATACTGACACCACCTGTGCCTCACAGAATTTTATACCGTTGAGTGGTACAAAAAGAATAATTACATTTTTACAACTAAAATGTTGCTGCTCCAAATTTCTAATTTTTCTATGAGTTAACAGGAAAAAATTAACCTCAGTTAGTTGTAAAAAATTATCCTGATTGTGCCAATACCCAGGGGGTAACTACAACAGGTGCAGGGGTTGCAATCGCACCCAGGTCCTGGAGCCTAGGGGTCCCTAAATGTCCCTTTGGCCTATAGAAAAAGACTATTGCTATTAAAGATTTACAATATTTGGGGGTCCCGTTGGAGCTTTCACATTGGGGCCCATGAGTTTCAAGTTAGGCCACTGCCAATACCCTTCATGTAATCATGAGATACCGTATTTTTCAGATTATAAGATGCACTATTTTTTCCCCCAAATTTAGAGGGAGAAGGGGGTGCATCTTATAATGCGGATATACCTACTGGCACCGTTGCTGCAGGCCGCAGGCTGGGAGTTGTCCGGCGCTGCGGGGTGCCCGGTGGTGCTGCAGCGTGTCTGGTGGTGCTGTCGGGTGTCTCCGGTGCTGCTGGTGGGTGTCTCTGGTGCTGTGGGGGCTCTGCTGACATTTTGTGAAAGGTCAGAGCCCCTGCAGTTCCATGGTTTCCTCTGATGTGGACTCCGGGAAAATGGCCGCAGTGGGCGGCGCATGCGCAGATGGAGATCTTGGCACCAAGATCTCGGGAGATGAGATCTCAGCTCTGAGATCTCATCTCCTGAGATCTTGGTGCCGAGATCTCCATCTGCGCATGCACCACCCCCGGTGGCTATTTTCCCAGAGTTCACCGCTCTGGCCTTTCACCAAAATGTCAGCAGAGCCCCCGCAGCACTGGAGACACCCCCAAACACCCGCAGCAGCACCGGACACCCTCAGATGCACTGGACACCAGCAGCGGTGCTCCACACATTGGAACACCCCCTCATCCCAGCCTGCGGCCTGCATCATCACCCCACTCCTGCCTCCTCCAACAGCAACCCTGGGACCCCGCTTCACCGCAGCCACCACATCCCGGTAACTAATAAGACGCATGGATTATAAGAAGCACCACCACTTTATTAAAAAAAATGTTTCCCTATTTTTCTCCTCAAAATTTGGGGGGCATCACACAATCCGGAGCATCTTATAATCAGAAAAATATGGTGCTTTTCAGGTACAGTGCAAAGCTCAGAAGGGAAGGAGCACCATGTTATAGTGCAGATTTTACTGTTATGATTTGCGGTTGCCATGATCAACTGGGAGAGCCCCTTAGGTGTCAGAAACAGCAGAACCCCGCATGAGTGACTCCATGAATGGTTTTGTGCTGGTGGGGCTGTGCTGTCTGCAGTCATGGGGACTCAACCTTGTAGCATGGGTGCTGTGAGGCACCAGGCTGTCCACCCTGCCAGTGCATTGTCACTGCGGGGGCAGTCGGCGCACTACTCCGCTCTGTTAGGGCAACAGGGACATACTAACAGGTTTGCCGTGTCATGGCAGTGGGCTTCATACAGTCTGATCAGAATGTTAAACTAAGAACCTCATGTTCAGTTATGTATATTTTTGCCTTGCGGCATTAGATCAATGTATGATTTTTGGAGGTGTTGTCCATTCTCTTTTTCAGCATATTGCATGATCTGTCCTTTTTTTTCCTTTGGAAGTGCACTCCTCCCATTTGGCACAGGTGATTTTAAATTAGCAGGAGACTACAAAAAAGGGTTGTAGCTCATTAATGCTCTCACTGGAGAGCTTGAGGAAGGTGAGTTTCAATGCTCCATTCATTTGGGGTTGGTGCTGTGTGGTGGCTATTATTGCTGTGGTTTTGTGCTGGTGGGCCGTTGCAGTCTGGAGTCATGCAGACTTAGTCTTGCAGCATGGGTGCTGTGAGGCACCAGGCCATCTGCCCTGCCGGTGCATTGTCGCTGCGGCAGTGGTCGACGCACAACTCCGCTCTGTTAGGGCGATGAGACCCATTAAGAGGTTTGTCATGACGTGGCAGTAGGCTTCATACAGTCTGATCAGAATGTTAAAATAAACCATCATGTTCAGTTATATATATATATTTTTGTATGATTTTTGGAGGTGCTGTCCATTCTTTTTTTCACCATATAGCATGATCTGTCCTTTTTTTCTTTGGAAGTGCACTCCTTCCATTTGACACAAGTGTTTTTAAATTAGCAGGAGACTGTAAAGAAAGGGGTCTAGTCCATTTTTGCTCTCACTGGACAGCTTGAGGAAGGTGAATTTCAATGCTCCTTTCATTTGGTGCGAGTGCTGTGTGGAAACCATTGTTGCTGTGGTTTTGTGGTGGGGCGGTGCAGTCTGGAGTCATGGGGACTCAGTCTTGCAGCATGGGTGCTGTGAGGCACCAGGAAGTCCACCGTTCTGATGCATTGTCGCTGCAATGGTGGTCGGTGCACAACTCCGCTCTGTTAGGGCGATAGGGACCCACTAAGAAGTTTGCCGTGACGTGGCAGTGGGCTTCATACAGTCTGATCAGATTGTTAAACTAAGAACCTCATGTTCAGTTATATATCTAATATATAATTGCCTAGAATACTACTTCCTGCAATTTGTGCCAACTTCCGTGGCTTTGTCCGGAGCTATTGTCCGGAGCTATTGTCCGGAGCTATTGTCCGGAGCTATTGTCCGGAGCTAATGTCCGTAGCTAATGTCCGGAGCTAATGTCCGGAGATAAGTGACGTCACCAGTGTCCTACACCCAGGCAGAGCACAGTGGCCCCAGGCAGAGCACAGGGGCCCCAGGCAGAACATGGGGCCCCAGGCAGAACATGGGGCCCCAGGCAGAGCACAGGGGCCCCAGGCAGAGCACAGGGGCCCCAGGCAGCATATGGGGCCCCAGGCAGAGCACAGGGGCCCCAGGCAGCATATGGGGCCCCAGGCAGAGCACAGTGGCCCCAGGCAGAGCACACACCAAATCGGAGGCCGAGGGGCCCCGCCAACCAAATCGGAGACCGAGGAGTCCCGTCCACCAAATCGAAGGCCGAGCGGCCCCGCCCACCAAAGCGGAGGCCGAGGGGCCCGGCCCCGCCCACCAAAGCGGAGGCCGAGGGGCCCCGACCACCACATCGGAGGCCGAGGGGCCCCGCCCACCAAATCGGAGGCCGAGGGTCCCCGCCCACCAAATCGGAGGCCGAGGGTCCCTGCCCACCAAATCGGAGGCCGAGGGTCCCCACCCACCAAATCGGAGGCTGAGGGTCCCCGCCCACCAAATCGGAGGCCGAGGGTCCCCACCCACCAAATCGGAGGCCGAGGGGCCCGCCCACCAAATCGGAGGCCGAGGGTCCCCACCCACCAAATCGGAGGCCGAGGGTCCCCGCCCACCAAATCGGAGGCCGAGGGTCCCCGCCCACCAAATCGGAGGCCGGGTGTCCCCGCCCTCCAAATCGGAGGCCGAGGGGCCCCGCCCACCACATCGGAGGCCGAGAGGCCCCGCCCACCAAATCGGAGGCCGAGGGTCCCCGCCCACCAAATCGGAGGCCGAGGGTCCCCGCCCACCAAATCGGAGGCCGAGGGTCCACACCATCCAAATCGGAGGCCGAGGGGCCCCATCCACCAAATCGGAGGCCGACGGGCCCCGCCCACCAAAGCGGAGGCCGAGGGTCCCCGCTCACCAAATCGGAGGCCGAGGGTCCCCGCCCACCAAATCGGAGGCCGAGGGTCCCCGCCCACCAAATCGGAGGCCGATGGGCCCCACCAACCAAATCGGAGGCCGAGGAGCCCCGCCCACCAAATCGAAGGTCGAGGGGCCCCGC
The DNA here is from genome assembly GCF_051348905.1 of Ranitomeya variabilis. Taxonomy (NCBI): domain Eukaryota; kingdom Metazoa; phylum Chordata; class Amphibia; order Anura; family Dendrobatidae; genus Ranitomeya; species Ranitomeya variabilis. Next base: position 327,714,192 of record NC_135236.1, read on the forward strand.
CCACGAAAGCGGAGGCCGAGGGTCCCCGCACACCAAATCGGAGTCAGAGGGACCCCGCCCACCAAATCGGAGGCCGAGGGGCCCCGCCCACCAAAGCAGAGGCCGAGGGGCCCCGCCCACCAAAGCAGAGGCCGAGGGTCCCCGACCACCAAATCGGAGGCCGAGGGTACCTGCCCACCACATCGGAGGCCGAGGGGCCCCGCCCACCAAAGCGGAGGCCGAGGGTCCCCGCCCACCAAATCGGAGGCCGAGGGTCCCCGCCCACCAAATCGGAGGCCGAGGGGCCCCGCCCACCAAATTGGAGGCCGAGGGTCTCCGCCCACCAAATCGGAGGCCGAGGGTCCCCGCCCACCAAATCGGAGGCCGAGGGGCCCCACCAACCAAATCGGAGGCCGAGGGGCCCCGCCCACCAAATCGGAGGCCGAGGGTCCCCGCCCACCAAATCGGAGGATAAGGGGCCCCGCCAACCAAATCGGAGGCCGAGGGGCCCCGCCAACCAAATCGGAGGCCGAGGAGCCCCGCCCAACAAATTGAAGGCCGAGCGGCCCCGCCCACCAAAGCAGAGGCCGAGGGGCCCGGCCCCACCCACCTAAGCGGAGGCCGAGGGGCCCCGCCCACCACATCGGAGGCCGAGGGGCCCCGCCCACCAAATCGGAGGCCGAGGGTCCCCACCCACCAAATCGGAGGCCGAGGGTCCCCGCCCACCAAATCGGAGGCTGAGGGTCCCCGCCCACCAAATCGGAGGCCGAGGGTCCCCGCCCACCAAATCGGAGGCCGAGGGTACCCGCCCACCAAATCGGAGGCCTAGGGGCCCCACCAACCAAATTGGAGGCCGAGGGGCCCCGCCCACCAAATCGGAGGCCGAGGGTCCCTGCCCACCAAATCGGAGGCCAAGGGGCCCCGCCAACCAAATCGGAGGCCGAGGGGCCCCGCCCACCAAATCGGAGGCCGAGGGTCCCCGCCCACCAAATCGGAGGCCGAGGGGCCCCGCCAACCAAATCGGAGGCCGAGGGGCCCCGCCCACCAAATCGGAGGCCGAGGGTCCCCGCCCACCAAATCGGAGGCCGAGAGTCCCCGCCCACCAAATCGGAGGATAAGGGGCCCCGCCAACCAAATCGGAGGCCGAGGGGCCCCGCCAACCAAATCGAAGGCCGAGGGGCCCCGCCCACCAAAGCAGAGGCCGAGGGTCCTCGCACACCAAATCGGAGGCAGAGGGACCCCGCCCACCAAATCGGAGGCCGAGGGGCCCCGCCCACCAAAGCGGAGGCCGAGGATCCCCGACCACCAAATCGGAGGCCGAGGGTCCCTGCCCACCAAATCGGAGGCCGAGGGTCCCCGCCCACCAAATCGGAGGCCGAGGGTCCCCGCCCACCAAATCGGAGGCCGAAAGTCCCCGCCCACCAAATCGGAGGCCGAGGGGCCCCGCCAACCAAATCGGAAGCCGAGTGGCCCCGCCAACCAAATCGGAGGCCGAGGAGCCCCGCCCACCAAATCGAAGGCTGAGCGGCCCCGCCCACCAAAGCGGAGGCCGAGGGGCCCGGCCCCGCCCACCAAAGTGGAGGCCGAGGGGCCCCGCCCTCCACATCGGAGGCCGAGGGTCCCCGCCCACCAAATCGGAGGCCGAGGGTCCCCACCCACCAAATCGGAGGCCGAGGGTCCCCGCCCACCAAATCGGAGGCCGAGGGTCCCCGCCCACCAAATTGGAGGCCGAGGGTCCCCGCCCACCAAATCGGAGGCCAAGGGTCCCCGCCCACCAAATCGGAGGCCGAGGGGCCCCACCAACCAAATCGGAGGCTGAGGGGCCCCGCCCACCAAATCGGAGGCCGAGGGTCCCTGCCCACCAAATCGGAGGCCGAGGGGCCCCGCCCACCAAATCGGAGGCCGAGGGTCCCCGCCCACCAAATCAGAGACCGAGGGTCCCCGCCCACCAAATTGGAGGCCGAGGGTCCCCGCCCACCAAATTGGAGGCCGAGGGTCCCCGCCCACCAAATCGGAGGCCGAGGGTCCCTGCCCACCAAATCGGAGGCCGAGGGGCCCCGCCAACCAAATCGGAGGCCGAGGGGCCCCGCCCACCAAATCGGAGGCCGAGGGGCCCCGCCCACCAAATCGGAGGCCGAGGGTCCCCGCCCACCAAATCGGAGGATAAGGGGCCCCACCCACCAAATCGGAGGCCGAGGGGCCCCACCATCCAAATCGTAGGCCGAGGAGCCCCGCCCACCAAATCGAAGGCCGAGTGGCCCCGCCCACCAAAGCGGAGGCAGAGGGACCCCGCCCACCAAATCGGAGGCCGTGGGGCCCCGCCAACCAAAGCGGAGGCCGAGGGTCCCCGCCCACCAAATCGGAGGCAGAGGGACCCCGCCCACCAAATCGGAGGCCGAGGGGCCCCGCCCACCAAAGCGGAGGCCGAGGGTCCCCGCCCACCAAATCGGAGGTCGAGGGTCCCCGCCCACCAAATCGGAGGCCGAGGGTCCCCGCCCACCAAATCGGAGGCCGGTCCCCGCCCACCAAATCGGAGGCCGAGGGTCCCCACCCACCAAATCGGAGGACGAGGGGTCCCACCAATCAAATCGGAGGCCGAGGAGCCCCGCCCACCAAAAGTAAGTGCGGCCCCAAAAGTAAGTGCGCCCCGGGTGCAAAAGTAAGTGCGCCCCCGGGTGCAAAAGTAAGTGCGCCCCCGGGTGCAAAAGTAAGTGCGCCCCCGGGTGCAAAAGTAAGTGCGCCCCCGGGTGCAAAAGTAAGTGCGCCCCCGGGTGCAAAAGTAAGTGCGCCTCCGGGTGCAAAAGTAAGTGCGCCCCCGGGTGCAAAAGTAAGCGCGCCCCCGGCCCCGGGTGCAAAAGTAAGCGCGCCCCCCAGTCCCGTGTGTGAAAAGTGCTGCTGTAAAGCTGGTAGCGCTGTTCAAGCACCATGTATTTCCTTCAGGAAATGCCCATCTAATATATAATTGCCTAGAATACTACTTCCTGCAATTTGTGCCAACTTCCGTGGCTTTGTCCGGAGCTAATGTCCGGAGATAATGTCCGGAGCTAATGTCCGGAGATAATGTCCGGAGCTAAAGTCCGGAGATAAGTGACGTCACCAGTGTCCTACACCCAGGCAGAGCACAGGGGCCCCAGGCAGCATATGGGGCCCCAGGCAGAGCACAGTGGCCCCAGGCAGAGCACAGGGGCCCCAGGCAGCATATGGGGCCCCAGGCAGAGCACAGTGGTCCCAGGCAGAGCACAGGGGCCCCAGGCAGCATATGGGGCCCCAGGCAGAGCACAGTGGTCCCAGGCAGAGCACAGGGGCCTCAGGCAGCCTATGGGGCCCCAGGCAGAGCACAGTGGCCCCAGGCAGAGCACAGGGGCCCCAGGCAGCATATGGGGCCCCAGGCAGAGCACAGGGGCCCCAGGCAGCATATGGGGCCCCAGGCAGAGCACAGTGGCCCCAGGCAGAGCACAGGGGCCCCAGGCAGAACATGGGGCCCCAGGCAGAGCACAGGGGCCCCAGGCAGAGCACAGGGGCCCCAGGCAGCATATGGGGCCCCAGGCAGAGCACAGGGGCCCCAGGCAGAGCACAGGGGCCCCAGGCAGCATATGGGGCCCCAGGCAGAGCACAGCGATATTTTGGACCACTGTGCGGTGTTTCAGACCCCCTGTGTGATGTCTGGGGCCCTGTTCTTAAGTATATTAAAGATTAAAGTAACGTATATTAAAGTATATTATAGATCAAATTTGACACGTTTATGAGCACCATTGAGTGATATACTCAAGAATGACATAATTTTTCAACATTTTATGGTTTCAAACTGTTAACACTCAGAGTTTTTTTTACTTCAACCAGAAAACATTAACGGTTCATAAAAAAACTTGACTGTTCAGGATATGATAAAAGTCATAGTATTCTGAATCTTTAACTTATAAAGATACCTTTACATGGGGTGATTATTGGTTCCAGAGAGGCTTTCGGCCGATAATCGTACACATGGCTGGTGACAGGACAATACAATATAAACGTTCAAAGGTAAACACTGATAACATTAAAATCTAATATATAATTGCCTAGAATACTACTTCCGGCAATTTGTGCCAACTTCCGTGGCTTTGTCCGGAGATAATGTCCGGAGATAAGTGACGTCACCAGCGTCCTACACCCGCTCAGGGTGGACAAAGATATATGCCTTCGTGGTGCGCGGCACTTTTCTGATTGGTTGCCGCCTGCCGCGAGCGACCAATCAGAAATGTGCCGTACTGTCAAGAATTGTCAAGAGCTGGTGAGTGCAGCCATTTTTTTTTCTTTCTTACTATTATTTATTAATTGTATTATTCTTACATTTGAATAAATAAAGTATATATGGATTCTAGACTCCCGATTCTTTAGAATCGGGCTGCCATCTAGTACTGTATATTTGTCTAGCAGCATTAGATCAATGTATGATTTTTGGAGGTGCTGTCCAATCTCTTTTTCACCATTTAACGAACTACAGCTCTCAATAAATTAATCAAGGAGCGCAATGTTCATTTTGACATCGCAGATGTGTCACATAATTTTTTTACTACTGGGCAGTGAAGAAAAAATAATTACATTTTTACCACCAAAATTTTGTTTTAGCCCCAGATTTTACATTTTCACAAGGGGAAATGGCTAAAAATGCCACAAAAATTGGTCCCACAATTTCTACTGAATGTAGAAATACCCCATATGTGGCTGTACAGTACTGCTTAGCAATACAGTGAGGAGACTCGGGAGGGATGGAACGCTATTTGCCTCTTAGAGCACAGATTTTTCTATAATAGTTTGCGGACTCCATATCTAGAGTCCCTAAGTGATAGAAGAGCAGAATCCACCCTTCCAGTGACCCTATTTTGGATTTATACTCCATTGGAAATTTGTCTACAGGTATAGTGATGATTTTAACTCCATGGGTGTTTTCCAGAAACAAGCAGCAATGGATGTTGCTGACTGAAAATTGTAGCCTGCCATTGTAGTGCCCAGTACGCTGTAGTGCCCAGTACATTATGCCCAGCTTGAGCTTCTGGAGACATACACCCTTAAATTAGAGGAGGCTTTCATTGCTACAGAAATGTCAAACATGTGGACACTAAATGTGGTTTATGCACACTAAGGCCGGCCTCACACTGGGCGTAAGACAATACGCCACGTATTATACGTCCGTACTACGGCCGTAATACGGAGAAATGTTCCCAAAATAGTGATCCGTAGTCAGGGTGTGTCAGCGTATTTTGCGCATGGCATCCTCCGTATGTAATCCGTATGGCATCCGTACTGCGAGATTTTCGCGCAGGCTTGCAAAACCGACATCTAATGGATTTATGTGCTCAAATGTTCGGGAAAACATATATACAGTATATATATATATATATATATATATATATATATATGTCATTGAGACACATATATATATATTCTGTATTTAGATTTCATTCAGCGCGATATGTGTTAAAAGCCGGTAATTCAATTGCCGGCTTCTCATTTCTCCTGCACAAACCCGACAGGATATGAGACATGGTTTACATACAGTAAACCATCTCATATCCCCTTTTTTTTTGCATATTCCACACTACTAATGTTAGTAGTGTGTATGTGCAAAATTTCAGTGCTGTAGCTGCTGAAATAAAGGGTTAAATGGCGGAAAAAATTGGCGTGGGCTCCCGCGCAATTTTCTCCGCCAGAATGGTAAAGCCAGTGACTGAGGGCAGATATTAATAGCCAGGAGAGGGTCCATGGTTATTGGCCCCCCCGTGGCTAAAAACATCTGCCCCCAGCCACCCCAGAAAAGGCACATCTGGAAGATGCGCCTATTCTGGCACTTGGCCACTCTCTTCCCACTCCCTGTAGTGGTGGGATATGGGGTAATGAAGGGTTAATGCCACCTTGCTATTGGAAGGTGACATTAAGCCAGATTAATAATGGAGAGGCGTCAATTATGACACCTATCCATTATTAATCCAATTGTTGGAAAGGGTTAAAAAACACACACACACATGATTTAAAAGTATTTTAATGAAATAAACACAGCGGTTGTTGTAATAATTTATTGTTCTCTCAATCCATCAGGAACACCCTCGCTTGGAAAAATAATAAACGCACAAGATACATACCTTCTGGTGAACCGTCTCGTCCCACGATGTAATCCATCTGAAGGGGTTAACTAATATTACAGGCAGGAGCCCTGCTAAATGCAGCTGTGCTCCGTGCCTGTAATCCCCCGGCGAATGAATGAAATGTAGGTCATTGACCTACATTTCCTTCAGTCGCGGTGATGCGCCCCCTGGTGGATGTCCTCATATGACCTGGAGCATGGGAAAAAGTTCCCAGGCTGCAGTTCATGAGAACATCCACCAGAGGGCGCCTCACCGCGACTCAATGTAAGTACAGATCCTGCTTTCCTTTCAGCACCCGGGGGATTACAGGCACGAGCACCGCTGCATTTAGCAGGGCTCCTGCCTGTAATATTAGTTAACCCCTTCAGATGGATTACTTCGTGGGACGAGACGGTTCACCAGAAGGTATGTATCTTGTGCGTTTATTATTTTTCCAAGCGAGGGTGTTCCTGATGGATTGCGAGAACAATAAATTATTACAACAACCGCTGTGTTTATTTCATTAAAATACTTTTAAATCATGTGTGTGTTTTTTAACCCTTTCCAACAATTGGATTAATAATGGATAGGTGTCATAATTGACGCCTCTCCATTATTAATCTGGCCTAATGTCACCTTCCAATAGCAAGGTGGCATTAACCCTTCATTACCCCATATCCCACCGCTACAGGGAGTGGGAAGAGAGTGGCCAAGTGCCAGAATAGGCGCATCTTCCAGATGTGCCTTTTCTGGGGTGGCTGGGGGCAGATGTTTTTAGCCACGGGGGGGCCAATAACCATGGACCCTCTCCTGGCTATTAATATCTGCCCTCGGTCACTGGCTTTACCATTCTGGCGGAGAAAATTGCGCGGGAGCCCACGCCAATTTTTTCCGCCATTTAACCCTTTATTTCAGCAGCTACAGCGCTGAAATTTTGCACATACACACTACTAACATTAGTAGTGTGGAATATGCAAAAAAAAAGGGGGATATGAGATTGTTTACTGTATGTAAACCATGTCTCATATCCTGTCGGGTTTGTGCAGGAGAAATGAAAAGCCGGCAATTGAATTACCGACTTTTCACTAACACCGCTGCGTATTTCTCGCAAGTCACACTGCTGGTCCGTGTGGAATCCGTATTTTTCTCGCCCCCATAGACTTTCATTGGCGATTTTTTTGCGCAATACGGTGACAAACGCAGCATGCTGCGATTTTGTACGGCCGTAGAAAGCCGTATAATACTGAACCGTAATATACGGCTAATAGGAGCAGCCCCATTGAGAATAATTGTGCCGTTTATTTTGCGAGTTTTACGGACGTAGTTTATGCGCTCATACGTCCGTAAAACTCGCTAGTGTGAGGCCGGCCTTTGGCTCAGAAAAGAGGGAGGCACTTGGATTTAGGAGTGCAGAATTTGCTTAATTTTTGTGATTTGAGGAGCCATTTAGCTTTTTCAGAGCCTTTGTACTACCAGTAGCGTGGAAGTCCCCTATATTTCCATTAACAGATGATGGACTGAAGAGGGGACTTGCTTTTTTTGGCTTGAGTTGAAGCTTTTGTTAACATTTATCCTGCACTCTACACTGAGCACTTACTTTGGGTTTCCATCTTATCTCTGAGTGACTTGATTCAGATTAAGGCCATGTGCACACGTTCAGTATTTTTCACGTTTCTTTCGCATTTTTTCGTTATAAAAACGTGATAAAAACGTGAAAAAAACGCTAACATATGCCTCCTATTATTTACAGTGTATTCCGCATTTCTTGTGCAAATGTTGCATTTTTTTTCCGCGAAAAAATCGCATTGCGGAAAAAAAAGCAACATGTTCATTAAAAATGCGGAATTGCAGGGATTCCGCACACCTAGGAGTGCATTGATCTGTATACTTTCCGCACGGGGCTGTGCACACCATGCGGGAAGTAAGCAGATTATGTGCGGTTGGTACCCAGGGTGGAGGAGAGGAGACTCTCCTCCACGGACTGGGCACCATATAATTGGTCAAAAAAAAAGAATTAAAATAAAAAATAGTGATATACTCACCTTCGATGTCTTCCCGCCTCTCAGGTGCATGCTGCTGCTTCGGTTCCTATAGCTGGTGTGCGGTGAAGGACCTGCGATGACGTCGCGGTCCTGTGATTGGTCGTGAGACCGGTCATATGACCGCTCACGTGACCGCGACGTCATGGAAGGTCCTGCGCACACACACCAGCTATAGGAACGGAAGCCGCTGAGGACATCGGCTGTCTGCAGGTGAGTATAAGCATTTTTTTTATTTTTTTTATTTTTTTTAAACATTCTATCTTTTACTATAGATGCTGCATAAGCAGCATCTATAGTAAAAAGTTGGTCACACTTGTCAAACAGTATGTTTGACAAGTGTGACCAACTTGTCAGTCAGTTTTCCAAGCGATGCTACAGATCGCTTGGAAAACTTTAGCATTCTGCAAGCTAATTACGCTTGCAGAATGCTAAAAAAAAGCGAAAAAAACGGAAAAAAAACGCAAAAAAAAAAATGCGGATTTCTTGCAGAAAATTTCCGGTTTTCTTCAGGAAATTTCTGCAAGAAATCCGGACGTGTGCACATACCCTAAACCTCCGAGGGATCCATTCACTATAATGAGAGAGCAAAGTTAGTCTGGCCTTCTTTTCAAAAGTGTACAAAACTGTGGTGGACCGTGCTTTTATGCATGCCTAAAAAGATGGACACCGTCGGATCACAGGCCAGACAGATTCCACAGTGCCTTCATCTACCTCATTGCAGGGAATCTTCTGCTAGGGGTTCTATCTGAATCACGTGTTACAGAGTTTAACGCAGTGTATAGTGCTGGATAAATGTCTGCCGAGCATTACTGTTATCTTTGGGAGGCAGAATAAAAAATCAACAGTAGGTGAAGAATTGGTTTAATTTATTTTTTACGCCTTTACTTGTGCGGTATAAGTGATTAGACTACTTTATTTTTCAGGGCGGTGTGATTACAGAGATATAGGATTTGCATCAGAGTCATGTGAGGGCTTGGTTTTGCAGGATGAGTTGACGTTTTTATTGGTACTATTTTAGCGCACATGACATTTTTTAATGTCTTTCTATTCCATTTTTTGGGAGGCAGAATGAACAAAACCCAGCAAATCAGGAATTGTTTTTCTGTTTTTTTTTATGCCGTTCCGTGTGTGGTAAAATTGATGACAGCTTTATTCTTTCAGTCAGTACGATTACAGCGATACCACATTTATATAAGTGTTTATGTTTTGATGCTATTACACAAAAAACGATAATTATCTTTACATCGCTGTATTCTGAGAGTTATAACGTTTTTATTTTTCCACTGATTTAGCTGTTTAGAATTTTTTTTGTGCAATAAGATGATCTTTTGAGCTACACCATTTTTATTTGCATTAGTGTTTTTTTAATTGTGTTTTATTCCACTTTTTGTTCAGTGGTATGATGAAAATAATAGTTTTTCTACGGTTTTTTATACGTTGTTCGCTAATGGGGTTAACTAGTTTGACAGTTTTATGGGCCAGTCTTTCCAGACGTGGCAATACCAAAGATGTGTGTTTTTTTGTTTATTATATTTTTTACATAAAAATAGAAATTTATCAATACGATATACAGTATATATATCAGAAAATCAACCCCCCCAACTATCACCCCACTTGCCACCGCTTGATGCATCTTTTCTGGGTTAGCCGAGAGCTGATGTTTTTATCCGGGGGTGGGGGGCAGTATCCAAGGCCCCTTACTAGGCTATTAATAACAGTCCACAGCTGTCTGCATAGCCTCTGCTGGTTATTAATTATAGGGAACCCTGCGTCATTTTTTTGGGGGTCCCTTATTTTAATAGCCAGTAAAAGCTAAGTATACAATAGTGAGCTGATATTAATAGCCTGGGAAACTCCATGGGTATTACCCTCTTCCCAGGCTATAAACATCTGCCCCCAGCTGTCGACTTTCCCTCTGCTGGCTAAGAAAATTATTTTTTTTCACAAAAATAATCTTTTAATAATTGAATACATGTACAGTGAGCTGCACACACACTGTACTAATTGTATATGTCACTGACATCTGTATTACTATCTATACTATGTGTATATACTTTAAGTAATCCATCTATGCTGTCGGGTCCTGCTGTGATTTTACAGTACGTGGCTGCTGAATTGCTTGCTTTTCTTCTATCTATCTATTCTATCAATCTATCTTTCAATGTAATTTATATACATATATATGTGTGTGTCACTGACATCTATATAGTTATCTATTTTATGTGTATATATCTATTATATCTATTCCATTCTAACCTGTCACGCTGTGATTTTACTGTATGTGGCAGATGAATTGCTGGCTTTTCATAAGGAGATCAATGTGTAAAAATCGGATAGCACTCACATGGTCCGAGTGATGTGCGATTATTTTTCTTGCACCCCTAGGCTTGCATTGGCAAGTCTCGGCAGAGTCTCGGTGCCATGCACGTTGAATGCGCCTGAGAAAAAAATCGCTGATGTGAGCTGCCCCATAGATTAAAACTGGGCTGATTGCTTTGCAATGTTTTCTTGCAGAGCACTCGGCCGTTTTCTAAGGTAGTGTGACTCCAGCCTAAATCATAAAAACACAATACAACAGCATGTTAGCATTCACACTACTATTGTTGTCTTCAGTGGCAAGTATATGATATTCCCTGTCACTCACTTACACCTTCACCTCACAGCCTGTTTTCTCCTTTCTGACCAGGCCAAATTTTACAATTCTGACCAGTGTCACATTATGAAATAACTATGAAAACACTTTAATAGACTTTAATAGACCACAAAACAAATAGTTAGAAATGTAATTATTAAAAGGCAAAAACTAAGCCAATAGAAGCATTTCACAACATAAATTTCAACACCAGAGATATTCCACAAAGATTTAACTAAATTGGCCAAGTAATGTGAAGTAATCTTCTACTACTTATTCGAGAGCCTTTTGATAAATGACATTCTTAGTTTTTCCTTCAGGTGCAAAGACGAACAGATTTTTGGCTGTTCCAACTCTTGAACAGGCCACATAAAGTTGACCATGAGAAAAGCATGGAGATTGTAAATTGATTCCAACTACTTTCAAGGACTGTCCCTGAGCCTTGTTGATGGACATAGCAAATGCCAGTCGAACAGGAAACTGGAGGCATTTAAAATCAAAAGGCAAATCAGATGGAATGAGAGGAATTGTTGGAATGAAAACATCTTCTGTGGCACATCCTGTCAAAATGGTTGCCTCAATTACATGTGAAAACAGGTTCTTAATCAAGAGTCTTGTTCCATTACACAGCTTTGGTGGATCCAAATTTCTCAATAGCAGAATAGGTGCTCCAGGTTTTAGAAAGAGGTTGTGAGGAGAAAGTACTTGTGGCTCCAAGGAATTGAGGAACTCAGTTGGATATGGATCTTGAGGAAGCAGCTGCTGTTCTCATGTGTGTTAGCCTTGTTTCTCGGTCTTTACATTTTTCATTGGCCCATAATGCAGCTTTTCTTTTCGCACCAGCTGACATTCGTGCCATGGAATTCCTTTTCTTATGAGGCATTATTGTGGTAAAAACAGTAAAAATAGTTCAAAATGTAACTGGCAGTTTCTATATCCTCTCACATAGAGGTAATGTGACTGACATCAGCCTTTCCACCAACACACCCTAACTGACATGCTATTACCTCACACAAGCTTTGTTATACTGAGAATGTCCTTTGTTGCCTATATTAACCAATCAAAGCTCAGATTAATTAACTGTAGCAAAATAAAAGCTGAGCTGTGATTGGTTGCTGTTGGCAGCCTGATAAATCTCCAGCCAACAGGAAGCCCTCCCCCCTGGCAGTATATATTAGCTCACACATACACATAATAGACGGGTCATGTGACTGACAGCTGCCGTATTTCCTATATGCTACATTTGTTGCTCTTGCAGTTTGTCTGCTTATTAATCAGATTTTTAGTTTTGAAGGATAATACCAGACTTGTGTGTGTTTTAGGGCGAGTTTCATGTGTCAAGTTGTGTGTGTTGAGTTGCGTGTGGTGACATGCATGCAGTGACTTTCGTGAGATGAGTTTTGCGTGGCGACATGCATGTAGCAACTTTTTGTGTGTCGAGTTGCATGTCACAGGTTAGTAAGAAAATCAAACCAACAGAAACCACATGGGCCCCACACCATCTGTGTGTAAGTATAAGCAATGGATTATCTTTACCCATGTATGTAAATGGAAAATAGTAACGTATACTCCAAATAACTTATTTAACCACAAAAAAAAAGGAGTTTTTATACGAATATATATATAGAAAAAGAAAAAATACCAAATAAATAGATATAAAAATATAAATTTTATTGTAGCAATATTAAAAAGAAACACATAACATGTTGTAGTACATAGATAAAAGGAAAAAACCCTAGTAACGAACATCCAGGTCACAGGCAAAAGAAGAAAAAGGTAAAAAACACATCAGGGTATTTCTCATAAATCAGCATCAGTCTCAGCACAAAAAAGCATGATATGACTATATTATATGGTTTGAAGGTCCATGTGGACATACTCCTAACATGCTTAAAATAAATTGCTGTGCCTACTAAATGCGAAATTGCTTACCCATGATGGTGTAATTACTCTGCCTGGGGCACCGAATACCCCCTGACGCGCGTTTCGCGTATCTTTTTCAAAGAGGGAATTAAGGGGCTTAGCAGAGCGTGGCGCTTTTATAATGAGGTTCATGGATCCATTTTTCAAATGCGCAGCCGCGCTGTGACACGGGTAACAGGAAGTCGTCACTGCCCACCCATTCCTAACCTTCCGGACCTGCGCTGTTTACACTAGCTCCCACCTAACAGAGTGCGCAGGCGCACCGCGACCCTGTTACGGGAAAGTCCCAGCTCCCCGGCATTCATCGGGAGCGCACGTCAGAGGGAAATCCCCCGATGACATCACGGACATGCGCTCTCGGATCACAGAAGCCGGAGAGACATGGGGCCTCCCGCAGTCACGGAGCGCACGCGCACAGTCGAGAACCGGGCAGCGCACAGAGGGAGAAGAATAGTAAAGATATAGTAAGAAAGACAGTGTACCTCACTAGTAATAACCCGCAACTTGACAGTCCAAAAATGATCAGAAATGATGCATATATGATCACACAGCCACAGCGCGCTGCATTGATGGAATACAACCATACGAAATGGGAGCGAGAGTCTCTGGATAACAACACGGGTCACTGATAATGTGAAATAAACAAAAACAATAAAAGTGACAGTGCCTAAAAATGTGAGACATTACGTAATATATTCTATAATAAAGAATTACAACCTATGCAAAAGATAATGTGTTGTAAACAAATCAACATGTGTAATACATTATATTGTGAATAAAATCAAAATACAAAAGAAACATAGTAATAGGTTATGGAGGGATTATATGCCAATTTTCAATCTTCCCTCTAATTTTCACATAGACAAGCTTCAAATGATGCTTCTTAATATGGTGAACCGTCATCCTGATCCCAGCTCCCACACTCCTTATATACTGCTGGGTCATAAACCTCATAAGCACCACGCTCAGGAAAGCCATTAAGTCTAGGGATGTAAAAAGTAACAAACATAAATAGACAGAAAAAATAAAAACAGATATAAAATGTAATTACAGTTTAAGTCACTTCTGCAGCGGGAGGACATGGGGAAAACCTCTTTATAAAAAGGGAACAAAACTGATTGTTTCATTTAATCCCACGGGAGACATGGAGTCAAGGGTCACAATCCACTTGCATTCAACCTGCGCAAGTGTCCGTTTAACATTGCCACCCCTATTACCACTATGAACTTGATCGATCCCAATGACCCTAAGGCCAGTAGGATCGCATCCATGAAACTTGTAAAAGTGTTTGGGGATGGTTTTGAGGGCACTAACGTCCTCAGCTTTGCGTGCATTTGCTATATCTCTTACGTGCTCTCTCACACGTACACGCAACTGACGTGACGTGAGTCCCATTTGTTCAGTGGAGCAGATCCGCTTCATCCTGAGGAACTGCCCAACCGGGATGGCTTTGATAGTATGCTCCACTGAACAAAAATTTGAGGCCCAATCGGATGATCTTAAAGATAGATTTAGGGCCCGAGGCTATAGCAATCGCTGCATTAAACAAGGATATACTAGAGCTAAGAGAACGGAGAGACGTGAGTTATTGTATAAAAAAGAAAGGAGAGGTGAGTCTGAGAACAATGTCAGATTCATTTCTACTTATAATTGCCAATGGAGACGTATGCAGGACATCGTAAATAAGCATTGGCCGGTTCTTCTCACGGACCCCGTTCTCGCCTCTAGTATCCCCCAGAGACCCAGTTTTACGGCCAAACGGGGTAAAAGCATAAAAGATTTATTGGTTAAAAGCCATTATGTGGCAAAAATTAACAATCCCCTCAATCCAACGAACAGAGGCCCAACATGGGGGTGTTACCCGTGCGGCGATTGCTTGGCCTGTAGGGAGAAGAACCTCATCAGGGGTACTCACTTCGCGTCGTCGTGTGGAAACAGGAAATTTCAGATTCGGCATCATATCCGTTGTACCAGCACTTGTGTTATATATCTGGCCACATGTCCTTGCTCCAAAATCTATGTGGGACTCACGTCACGTCAGTTGCGTGTACGTGTGAGAGAGCACGTAAGAGATATAGCAAATGCACGCAAAGCTGAGGACGTTAGTGCCCTCAAAACCATCCCCAAACACTTTTACAAGTTTCATGGATGCGATCCTACTGGCCTTAGGGTCATTGGGATCGATCAAGTTCATAGTGGTAATAGGGGTGGCAATGTTAAACGGACACTTGCGCAGGTTGAATGCAAGTGGATTGTGACCCTTGACTCCATGTCTCCCGTGGGATTAAATGAAACAATCAGTTTTGTTCCCTTTTTATAAAGAGGTTTTCCCCATGTCCTCCCGCTGCAGAAGTGACTTAAACTGTAATTACATTTTATATCTGTTTTTATTTTTTCTGTCTATTTATGTTTGTTACTTTTTACATCCCTAGACTTAATGGCTTTCCTGAGCGTGGTGCTTATGAGGTTTATGACCCAGCAGTATATAAGGAGTGTGGGAGCTGGGATCAGGATGACGGTTCACCATATTAAGAAGCATCATTTGAAGCTTGTCTATGTGAAAATTAGAGGGAAGATTGAAAATTGGCATATAATCCCTCCATAACCTATTACTATGTTTCTTTTGTATTTTGATTTTATTCACAATATAATGTATTACACATGTTGATTTGTTTACAACACATTATCTTTTGCATAGGTTGTAATTCTTTATTATAGAATATATTACGTAATGTCTCACATTTTTAGGCACTGTCACTTTTATTGTTTTTGTTTATTTCACATTATCAGTGACCCGTGTTGTTATCCAGAGACTCTCGCTCCCATTTCGTATGGTTGTATTCCATCAATGCAGCGCGCTGTGGCTGTGTGATCATATATGCATCATTTCTGATCATTTTTGGACTGTCAAGTTGCGGGTTATTACTAGTGAGGTACACTGTCTTTCTTACTATATCTTTACTATTCTTCTCCCTCTGTGCGCTGCCCGGTTCTCGACTGTGCGCGTGCGCTCCGTGACTGCGGGAGGCCCCATGTCTCTCCGGCTTCTGTGATCCGAGAGCGCATGTCCGTGACGTCATCGGGGGATTTCCCTCTGACGTGCGCTCCCGATGAATGCCGGGGAGCTGGGACTTTCCCGTAACAGGGTCGCGGTGCGCCTGCGCACTCTGTTAGGTGGGAGCTAGTGTAAATAGCGCAGGTCCGGAAGGTTAGGAATGGGTGGGCAGTGACGACTTCCTGTTACCCGTGTCACAGCGCGGCTGCGCATTTGAAAAATGGATCCATGAACCTCATTATAAAAGCGCCACGCTCTGCTAAGCCCCTTCATTCCCTCTTTGAAAAAGATACGCGAAACGCGCGTCAGGGGGTATTCGGTGCCCCAGGCAGAGTAATTACACCATCATGGGTAAGCAATTTCGCATTTAGTAGGCACAGCAATTTATTTTAAGCATGTTAGGAGTATGTCCACATGGACCTTCAAACCATATAATATAGTCATATCATGCTTTTTTGTGCTGAGACTGATGCTGATTTATGAGAAATACCCTGATGTGTTTTTTACCTTTTTCTTCTTTTGCCTGTGACCTGGATGTTCGTTACTAGGGTTTTTTCCTTTTATCTATGTACTACAACATGTTATGTGTTTCTTTTTAATATTGCTACAATAAAATTTATATTTTTATATCTATTTATTTGGTATTTTTTCTTTTTCTATATATATATTGGTATAAAAACTCCTTTTTTTTGTGGTTAAATATGTCACAGGTTAGTGTAGCAAGTTGTGTGCAGCAAGTTTTGCGCATGGTGAGTTTTATGTGTCATGCATTTTGAGTATGTGCAAGTTTTTGTGAGAGGCAACTTTTGCATGTGTTGCAACTTTTGTTCATGTGGCAATTTTTCCGCGTGTGCAAGTTTTGCGTGTGGCGAGTTTTCCATGAGGTGAGTTTTGCACGTGTGGCGATTTTTGTGTGAGCCTAGTTTTGCATGTGGCGAGTTTTGCATGTGCCGAATGTTGCGCGTGGCGTGTTTTGAGTGGCGACTTTTGTGTTTCGACTTTTATGTGGCGAGGTTGGTGTATGTGTGGTGAAATGTGTGCGGAGGGTGGTATGGTATATGTGTTCAAGCATGTGGTAGT
Source organism: Ranitomeya variabilis (assembly GCF_051348905.1). Lineage (NCBI taxonomy): Eukaryota > Metazoa > Chordata > Amphibia > Anura > Dendrobatidae > Ranitomeya > Ranitomeya variabilis. Next base: position 327,731,004 of record NC_135236.1, read on the forward strand.
GTGTGGCGCATTTTGTGTGTGTGTTCATATCCCCGAGTGTGGTGAGACATGGTGGTTGGAACCAAAGATCTCAAATTTGGACTCATCAGACCAAAGCACAGATTTCCACTGGTCTAAAGTCCATTCCTTGTGTTCTTTAGCTCAAACAAGTCTCTTCTGCTTGTTGCCTGTCCTTAGCAGTGGTTTCCTAGCAGCTATTTTACCATGAAGGCCTGCTGCACAAAGTCTCCTCTTAACAGTTGTTATAGAGATGTGTCTGCTGCTAGAACTCTGTGTGGCATTGACCTAGTCTCTCATCTGAGCTGCTGTTAATTTGCGATTTCTGAGGCTGGTGACTCGGATAAACTTATCCTCAGAAGCAGAGGTGACTCTTGGTCTTCCTTTCCTGGGGCGGTCCTCATGTGAGCCAGTTTCTTTGTTGCGCTTGATGGTTTTTGCCACTGCACTTGGGGACACTTTCAAAGTTTTCCCAATTTTTCGGACTGACTGACCTTCATTTCTTAAAGTAATGATGGCCACTCATTTTTCTTTACTTTTTTTGCTTGCCATAATACAAATTCTAACAGTCTATTCAGTAGGACTATCAGCTGTGTATCCACCAGACTTCTGCACAATAAAACTGATGGTCCCAACCCCATTTATAAGGCAAGAAATCCCACTTATTAAACCTGACAGGGCACACCTGTGAAGTGAAAACCATTCCCAGTGACTACCCCTTGAAGCTCATCAAGAGAATGCCAAGAGTGTGCAAAGCAGTCATCAAAGCAAAAGGTGGCTACTTTGAAGAACATAGAATATAAGACATAATTTCAGTTGTTTCACATTTTTTTTTGTTAAGTATATAATTCCACATGTGTTAATTCACAGTTTTGATGCCTTTAGTGTGAAAGTACAATTTTCATAGGCATGAAAATACCGAAAAATCTTTAAAGGAGAAGGTGTGTCCAAACTTTTGATCTGTACTGTGTCAATGACATATATATATCTACCTATTCTATGTGTACACATTTATTTTAGCTATTCTATTCTAACCTGTCAGTGTGATTGTACTGTACACCGCACTGAATTACCAGCTTTTCTATAGAACACCGGTGCGTATTTCTCGCAAGTCACACGCATGGTCCGTGTGTAATCCGTATTTTTCTCGCCCCCATAGACTTTCATTGGCGGATTTGTTGAGCAATACGCTGACAAACGCAGCATGCTGCAATTTTCTCAGCCCGTAAAATACAGCTGAGAAATATACGGCTGATAGGAGCTGCCCTATAGAGAAACATTGGTCCGTGTGCAATGCGTTGTTTTTGCACCTCTCGCTCATCCGTATTCCTCTCTAGTGTGATGCCGGCCTTAGACTGTAGGTGCCATGTTGCACTGGAAGAGCCGCCATGGTGCTAAAACAGCAGAAACCACTCACATGTGACCTCATTTTGGAGAGCAAAAATTGAGGAATTCATCTACGGGTCTAGTGAGCATTATAAACCCACAGATGATTCACTGAATTGTGTTACATTTTGCTGCAGAAATGAAACATTACATTTTTTTCACTAAAATGTTGTTTTGGCTCCAAGTTTTTAATTTTCAAAAGGGCTATTAAGAGGCAATGAACCACGAAATTTGTTACGCAATTTCTCCTGAGTTCCCCAATATCCCATATGTGGTCGGAAACAACTTTTCATGCACAATGCAAAGTTCAGAAGGGAAAGAGCACCATATTGAAATGCAGATTTTGTTGGAATGGTTTGCTGGCGTTATGTCACTTAGCAGAGCCCCCTAAGGTGCCAGAACAACAGAACCCTATAAAAGTGACCCCATTACATAAAGTGCACCCCTAAGTAAATACATTTAGTGATGCAGTGAGAATATTGAAACCACAGGTGTGTCACAGAATTTTATACCTTCAACTGTAAAAAACTCATAACTACATTTGTTCCACTAAAATAATGTTTTAGCACCCTATTTTTTATTTCCACAAGGGTAAAAAGGATAAAAAAGGTCCCATGATTTGTTACACAATTTCTCCTGAATGTGGCAATACCACATATAAGGCTGTACAGTACTGTTTGGCCACAAGGCAGGGCTTAGGAGGGAAAGAGCACTATTTGATTTCTGCTGTGCAGATTTTTCTAGAATATGGATAAGGAAGAAAGGAGGGCACCACCAAGTGGAAAAATTGAGAATAGAAAAGGATCATCTAACGCACGCTAGCACATAATGTATACAAGAAGCTAGAAAAAAGATGCATGCTAAAAAATAGGTATCACCAAATGTAAAGCAAAAAGTGATTTTATTTATAACAGCACATGCAAAAAACAGACAATTTAAAAACAATTACGTGTAGGGTTTGCTTCTCCTCCTTAACTTCTCCTCTCTCACATGGCCCTACCTGCAGTCTTTCCAATTTATTATCAGCAGGTTTGTTTTCCGACTGTTTCATTTGGATACAAAACAATATCTGAATTATTTTGTCATGCATCCTTTATTGTCTTTTCTGTGATCTGATTCAGCATTGCCATCTCTCCATGCTGCATTCACTTATGCACTTTATTTCACTAGCATGCCTTTAACACATCTACTGTTTACATTATTATGGGTTTCATGTTTGACATGTGATTCAAGTCTCATACTGCTGTTAGATTCAGGTGCTACTTTACAAGCAAGGTGCTGTGAACATTGACCAACATTAGGACATGTAGATATTTAAGTCTGCTTTATTTCCAGCTTGATATACTTCATTTTGTACATTATCTGAACCCTGTCGGTTTTATGTTTTGGCTTTGATTTACATTGAGGGCCACGCATTAATCATTCATTTAGAGCGACATATAGGAGGATTGTTATTGCTATATTGAGGGCATAACTTGTTGTTTCACCATTTCTTGATTTTTCTAGAATAGTTTGCAGACTCCATTTGCAGAGTGCCTGATGTGCCTAAACAGTGGAAACCCCATCAAATGGTCCCTTTTTGGAATTTACACCCCTCTGGGAATTCATTTATGGGTGTAGCGATCCAAGAAGTATCGTTTCTCTTTGCGGAGAGTGACATGTTAAGCATGTCAAGATGAGAAGACTTAAAGCCACAATGCTCCTCTGGGAAATATGCAAATTGCCTCTTCAGAGAGGAAGAGGCGTAGAACTCTAATGCCATTTTGTTAAAGGTTTGACATTGACTTTTAGGATTACTACTTCCAATAGGTGGCACTAAAGTTCCAGTCCTCTTCCTCGCTGAAGAGACAATTTGCATATTTCCAAAAGAGCATTGCAGCTTTAAGTCTCCTCATTTTAGCATCCCTAACATCTCACTCCACACAAGGTGAAACGATACTTCTTGGATCCCGGTCAGATGCCTCTCAAACAGCCAAACCAGATCTCTCATTTTGCAAAGACAATGGGCAGTACCCTGAACACAGTATCTGCAAATTGAGATTCTTGTTTGGCTATCCTAAGTCATGTGACAAGGATCGGTAAAGGGTCGACATAGACTTTTAGGATTGCTACTTCCAATAGGTGGCACTAGAGTTCTATTCCTCTTCCTCTCTGAAGAGACAAATTTCATGGGTGTAGAGACAATTTTTACACTATGTGCATGGAGCGCCCCCAGATGCAGGGCCGCGGGGTACTCGGTACTGGGCCTCTCTGTCTTGGGGTCGTCATGGTGGCTAGACCCGGTCCATGACCCTGCTAAGGGGCGTTCAATGAAAGGTGATGGTGCGTGGTGCAAGGCGCGATGAATAACGAGGACACGGGGTTGCAGTCTCTTTACCTTTTTACTGAAGGCTTCAAGATCCACAATCCATAGCACTGCTAACAGGGCTGGCTGAGACCTGAAGGCACATCCAGAGTTCCCTTTGCAGGTGGAAATCAGTGCCTACCTACTAGCGCCTGTGTGTTGTAGTTCTTCCCTGCTGAGCACCACGGGATAGTCCTCACAACTGTCGTATCTGTTCTGATGTTCTCTCTCTCTCTCCCCCAGATGATATGGCTAGGACGCACCCGTATGACTGGGTAGGCCTGGAGTTATTCTGGGACCCTAGAGACGCCCCTCTACCACAATTGCCTCCTTTGTCTTCGTTAGGTGATTTAGGTGAGACAGCCAACCTATAGTTAACTGTCCTGCCGCTGTTTGAAGTAATACGTAGAGTCTCTTACTTCCTCGGTGCTCCGACCACCGGCTACGCGCCTCAGAAGGATGTTGCCACGGTCTTAAGGGCACGACTCCTTCTGGTTCTATCTCTTCTGTGCTGTGATCTCGCTTCTCACTTCTCCTCAATATACTCCGCTTTGTGTCCTTTCTTAGGAGTCTGCCGCTATAAGACTCAAGCACGGCTCCGTAACGTTCTGTCTGTCCTAGGCCGCTGTCAGGATCCCACCTCTGACAGGTCCTCTCTTGAGCTCTCCCTAGCTACTTTCTTCCTAACTTCCTGTCCAACCCCCAGTTTTACCAGAGTGTGAGGAGTGGCCTAATAGATAGAACCACCCCCCCCCGGTGGCCAGAGTGTGGAGTGTAGTGTGTGTCTGCGATACCTGGTCAGGTGAACTCCTTTAGTGTAATCAGACGTAACATCACTCCCCTTAGTGGCGGAGCGACATTACTGCGACGACCAGGACTCTGGGGCGCTGCATGCATTTTCCAGAATCAAACATGCAGTGCGACACACTGGTAAATTAAGTGGGCTTGTCTCACTACTTTAGTATCAATGTGGATACTAACTGCAGTTTTGGCATAGTGTGCCACTCAGATGGAATGAGGTCATTTAGATTTAGGAGGGCAGATTTTGCTAGATTTCTTTTAGTGGAAGCAATGTTGCTTTTCCAGAGCCTGTGTCCTACCAGTACCTTGGACATCTCCTATATTTCTGTTAACAGGTGACAGTCCTGAGTGGGGACTTGTTTTGGCATTTTGGTGTACAGAACATTTGGGATCAGTTCACATTTATCCTATGTTGTATGCTGAGCACTCACTTCAGGGTTTCCATCTAAATAACAGAAACCTTGGAATTCATATGAAACATGTCAACGGTTTCATTCACTAATGCAGCAGTTACGCTGGACTCCATTTGGCCTCTGTTTAGCCGTGTCTGGCTTTTCAGAGGAGCACAAAACTGTTGCCGACCACGCTTTTGTGCACACCTAAAAAGATGGACATTGCCGGATCATAGACCAGATGACGATCAAACTGTCTCAATCATCCTAATTATAGGGAATGTTCCATCAGGATTTCTGTCTGAATCACATATTTCAGAGATTTACAATGAATCTCTGGTGTAAGCACTTAGCATAGAGCACAAAGTAAATGTGCTCAGAGCCTTAGGGTATGTCTCCACGGTACGGATGGGCGGCGTTATCGCCGCAGCGGCGAAGCTGCTCGGCGCTAAGCCCCGCTGTTGTGAATTTGGATTCTGGGCTCCCCCGGTGGCTACTGGTGGAATTGAACTGGTGTCTTCATCTTCTCTGTTCACCTGTTCCCATCAAGATGTGGGAGTCGCTATATAACCTTGCTGCTCTGTTAGTTGCTTGCCGGTCAACAATGTTATCAGAAGCCTCTCTGTGCTTGTTCCTGCTCCTAGACAACTACTAGATAAGTTGGACTCTTGTCCATGTTTGTTTTTGCATTTTTGTTCCAGTTCACAGCTGTAGTTTCGTTACTGTGTCTGGAAAGCTCTTGTGAACAGGAATTGCCACTCTGGTGTTATGAGTTAATGCCAGAGTTTTAAAGTAATTTCTGGATGGTGTTTTGATAGGGTTTTCAGCTGACCATGAAAGTGTCCTTTCTGTCTTCTGCTATGTAGTAAGTGGACCTCAAATTTGCTAAACCTATTTTCATACTACGTTTGTTATTTCATCTTAATTCACCGCCAATACATGTGGGGGGCCTCTGTCTCCTTTCGGGGTATTTCTCTAGAGGTGAGCTAGGACTAATATTTTCCTCTGCTAGCATTATTTAGTCCTCCGGCTGGTGCTGGGCATCTAGAATCAACGTAGGCATGCTACCCGGCCACTGCTAGTTGTGTGTTAGGTTTAGTTCATGGTCAGCTCAGTTCCCATCTTCCAAGAGCTAGTTCCTATATATGCTGATGCTATGTTCTCTTGCCATTGAGAACATGACAGTTTGACCGGCCCACTAAAGGGTTAAAATCCTTGGCTGAGAAAGGAGAGAAATAAGAAGTCTGCTGAGATTTTTTTTTTTTTTTTTTTCTCCTTCTAATCTTTGAATGGCTCTGTGTCCACCTGTTTGTAATGGATCTTCAGAGTGTAACTGCAGGTTTGAATAATCTCGCCATGAAGGTACAAAATTTGCAAGACTTTGTTTGTCATGCACCTGTATCAGAGCCGAGAATTCCTTTGCCGGAATTTTTCTCGGGGAATAGATCTGGGTTTCAGAATTTTCGAAATAATTGCAAATTATTTTTGTCCCTGAAATTTCGCTCTGCCGGAGACCCTGCACAGCAGGTCAGGATTGTGATTTCCTTGCTCCGGGGCGACCCTCAAGACTGGGCTTTCTCATTGACACCAGGGGATCCTGCGTTGCTCAATGTGGATGCGTTTTTTCTGGCCTTGGGGTTGCTTTATGACGAACCTCATTTGGAGCTTCAGGCAGAAAAAACTTTGATGTCCCTATCTCAGGGGCAAGATGAAGCGGAAATTTACTGCCAAAGATTCCGTAAATGGTCTGTGCTTACTCAGTGGAATGAGTGCGCCTTGGCGGCGACTTTCAGAGAGGGTCTCTCTGATGCCATTAAGGATGTTATGGTGGGGTTCCCTGTGCCTGCGGGTCTGAATGAGTCCATGACAATGGCTATTCAGATCGATAGGCGTTTGCGGGAGCGCAAACCAGTGCACCATCTGGCGGTGTCCACTGAGAAGTCGCCAGAGAGTATGCAGTGTGATAGAATTCTGTCCCGAAGCGAGCGGCAGAATTTTAGACGGAAAAATGGGTTGTGTTTCTATTGTGGTGATTCTACTCATGTTATATCAGCATGCTCTAAGCGCACTAAAAAGCTTGATAAATCTGTTTCCATTTGCACCTTACCGTCTAAGTTTATTCTATCTGTGACCCTGATTTGCTCTTTGTCATCTATTACCACGGACGCCTATGTCGACTCTGGCGCCGCTTTGAGTCTTATGGATTGGTCCTTTGCCAAACGCTGTGGGTATGATTTAGAGCCTTTGGAGACTCCTATTCCTCTGAAGGGGATTGACTCCACCCCATTGGCTAATAATAAACCACAATACTGGACACAAGTAACTATGCGTATTAATCCGGATCACCAGGAGATTAGTCGCTTTCTGGTGCTGTATAATCTACATGATGATTTGGTGCTAGGATTGCCTTGGCTGCAATCTCACAACCCAGTCCTCGACTGGAGAGCTATGTCTGTGTTGAGCTGGGGATGTAAGGGGGCTCATGGGGATGTACCTGTGGTTTCCATTTCATCATCTACTCCCTCTGAAATTCCTGAGTTCCTGTCTGACTATCGTGACGTCTTTGAAGAATCCAAGCTTGGTTCGTTACCTCCGCACCGAGAGTGCGATTGTGCCATAGATTTAATCCCGGGTAGTAAATACCCAAAGGGTCGTTTGTTTAATCTGTCTGTGCCTGAACATGCTGCTATGCGAGAATATATAAAGGAGTCCTTGGAAAAGGGACATATTCGTCCATCGTCATCTCCCTTAGGAGCCGGTTTTTTCTTTGTGTCAAAAAAAGACGGCTCTTTGAGACCATGTATCGATTATCGGCTTTTGAACAAAATCACTGTTAAATATCAATACCCATTGCCGTTGCTGACTGATTTGTTTGCTCGCATAAAGGGGGCCAAGTGGTTCTCTAAGATTGACCTTCGTGGGGCGTATAATTTGGTGCGAATCAGGCAGGGGGATGAGTGGAAGACCGCATTTAATACGCCCGAGGGCCACTTTGAGTATTTAGTGATGCCTTTTGGTCTTTCAAATGCTCCGTCAGTTTTCCAGTCCTTTATGCATGATATTTTTCGCGATTATTTGGATAAATTTATGATTGTGTATCTGGATGATATTCTGATTTTTTCGGATGACTGGGACTCTCATGTCCAGCAAGTCAGGAGGGTTTTCCAGGTTTTGCGGTCTAATTTCTTTGTGTGTGAAGGGTTCTAAGTGTGTTTTTGGGGTACAGAGAATTTCCTTTTTGGGATATATTTTTTCTCCCTCTTCCATTGAAATGGATCCTGTCAAGGTTCAAGCTATTTGTGACTGGACGCAGCCCTCTTCTCTTAAGAGTCTTCAGAAATTTTTGGGCTTTGCTAACTTTTATCGTCGATTTATTGCTGGTTTTTCGGATATTGCTAAGCCATTGACCGATTTGACTAAGAAGGGTGCTGATGTTGCTGATTGGTCCCCTGACGCTGTGGAGGCCTTTCGGGAGCTTAAGCGCCGTTTTTCCTCTGCCCCTGTGTTGCGTCAGCCTGATGTTGCTCTACCTTTTCAGGTTGAGGTCGACGCTTCTGAGATCGGAGCTGGGGCAGTGTTGTCGCAGAAAAGTTCTGACTGCTCCGTGATGAGGCCTTGTGCCTTCTTTTCCCGTAAATTTTCGCCCGCTGAGCGGAATTATGATGTTGGGAATCGGGAGCTTTTGGCCATGAAGTGGGCTTTTGAGGAGTGGCGCCATTGGCTTGAGGGGGCCAGACATCAGGTGGTGGTATTGACTGACCACAAAAATTTGATTTATCTTGAGACCGCCAGGCGCCTGAATCCTAGACAGGCGCGCTGGTCATTATTTTTCTCTCGGTTTAATTTTGTGGTGTCATACCTACCGGGTTCTAAGAATGTTAAGGCGGATGCCCTTTCTAGGAGTTTTGAGCCTGACTCGCCTGGTAACTCTGAGCCCACAGGTATCCTTAAGGATGGAGTGGTATTGTCAGCCGTTTCTCCAGACCTGCGGCGGGCCTTGCAGGAGTTTCAGGCGGATAGACCGGATCGTTGCCCACCTGATAAACTGTTTGTTCCTGATGATTGGACCAGTAGAGTCATCTCTGAGGTTCATTCCTCTGCGTTGGCAGGTCATCCTGGCATTTTTGGTACCAGGGATTTGGTGGCAAGGTCCTTCTGGTGGCCTTCCCTGTCACGAGATGTGCGAGGCTTTGTGCAGTCTTGTGACGTTTGTGCTCGGGCCAAGCCTTGTTGTTCTCGGGCTAGTGGATTATTGTTGCCCTTGCCTATTCCTAAGAGGCCTTGGACGCACATCTCGATGGATTTTATTTCAGATCTGCCTGTTTCTCAGAAGATGTCTGTCATCTGGGTGGTGTGTGACCGTTTCTCTAAGATGGTCCATTTGGTTCCTCTGCCCAAGTTGCCTTCTTCTTCCGAGTTGGTTCCTCTGTTTTTTCAAAATGTTGTTCGTTTGCATGGTATTCCTGAGAATATCATTTCTGACAGAGGGACCCAATTCGTGTCTAGATTTTGGCGGGCATTCTGTGCTAGGATGGGCATAGATTTATCTTTTTCGTCCGCTTTCCATCCTCAGACGAATGGCCAGACCGAGCGGACTAATCAGACCCTGGAGACATATCTGAGGTGTTTTGTGTCTGCTGACCAGGATGATTGGGTTGCTTTTTTGCCATTGGCAGAGTTCGCTCTCAATAATCGGGCCAGCTCTGCCACTTTGGTGTCCCCGTTTTTCTGTAATTCGGGGTTTCATCCTCGATTTTCCTCTGGTCAGGTGGAATCTTCGGATTGTCCTGGAGTGGATGCTGTGGTGGAGAGATTGCATCAGATCTGGGGGCAGGTGGTGGACAATTTGAGGTTGTCCCAGGAGAAGACTCAGCTTTTTGCCAACCGCCACCGTCGTGTTGGTCCTCGGCTTTGTGTTGGGGATTTGGTGTGGTTGTCTTCTCGTTTTGTCCCTATGAGGGTCTCTTCTCCTAAGTTTAAGCCTCGGTTCATCGGCCCGTATAAGATATTGGAGATTCTTAACCCTGTTTCCTTCCGTTTGGACCTCCCTGCATCCTTTTCTATTCATAACGTTTTTCATCGGTCATTATTGCGCAGGTATGAGGTACCGGTTGTGCCTTCCGTTGAGCCTCCTGCTCCGGTGTTGGTTGAGGGTGAGTTGGAGTACGTTGTGGAGAAAATCTTAGACTCTCGTGTTTCCAGACGGAGACTCCAGTATCTGGTCAAGTGGAAGGGATACGGCCAGGAGGATAATTCTTGGGGAATGCATCTGATGTTCATGCCTCTGATTTGGTTCGTGCCTTTCATAGGGCCCATCCTGATCGCCCTGGTGGTTCTGGTGAGGGTTCGGTGCCCCCTCCTTGAGGGGGGGGTACTGTTGTGAATTTGGATTCTGGGCTCCCCCGGTGGCTACTGGTGGAATTGAACTGGTGTCTTCATCTTCTCTGTTCACCTGTTCCCATCAAGATGTGGGAGTCGCTATATAACCTTGCTGCTCTGTTAGTTGCTTGCCGGTCAACAATGTTATCAGAAGCCTCTCTGTGCTTGTTCCTGCTCCTAGACAACTACTAGATAAGTTGGACTCTTGTCCATGTTTGTTTTTGCATTTTTGTTCCAGTTCACAGCTGTAGTTTCGTTACTGTGTCTGGAAAGCTCTTGTGAACAGGAATTGCCACTCTGGTGTTATGAGTTAATGCCAGAGTTTTAAAGTAATTTCTGGATGGTGTTTTGATAGGGTTTTCAGCTGACCATGAAAGTGTCCTTTCTGTCTTCTGCTATGTAGTAAGTGGACCTCAAATTTGCTAAACCTATTTTCATACTACGTTTGTTATTTCATCTTAATTCACCGCCAATACATGTGGGGGGCCTCTGTCTCCTTTCGGGGTATTTCTCTAGAGGTGAGCTAGGACTAATATTTTCCTCTGCTAGCATTATTTAGTCCTCCGGCTGGTGCTGGGCATCTAGAATCAACGTAGGCATGCTACCCGGCCACTGCTAGTTGTGTGTTAGGTTTAGTTCATGGTCAGCTCAGTTCCCATCTTCCAAGAGCTAGTTCCTATATATGCTGATGCTATGTTCTCTTGCCATTGAGAACATGACACCCCGCCCCCTTTCTGGGATGCGATCATGCCGGATGTGTTAACTCTTCACATCCGGGATGATCGCTCGCTCCCATAGGGCCCTGTGATATGCCTTGCGGGGACGCTGCGTCCCCGCAAGGTGTACGGGCATGCTGCGATCTGAAAAGACGCGCAGCATGTCCGTAGTCGCAGGGCCGCCGCATGCGGGTTTCCACGCATAGTGGAGACAGGATTTCATCAAATCCCCTCCACTATGCAGGAACATCTGGACGCTGCTTGTTTGACGCTGCAGCGCTGCGCAGCGTCAAACAAGCAGCGTTTCCTGAACGTTGAAACATACCCTTATTGCGATTTTTTGGGAGGATAAAATAAACAAAGCAAAAGCAGGTGAAGAATTGATTTCATTTATTTTTTATGCCATTCCACTTGTGATATACACTACCGTTCCAAAGTTTAGGGTCACTTAGAAATTTCCTTATTTTTGAAAGAAAAGCACAGTTTTTTCCAATGAAGCTAACATTAAATGATTTAGAAATACACTCTATATGTTGTTAATGTGGTAAATGACTCTTCAAGCTGCAAACGTCTGATTTGTAATGCAATATCTTCATAGGAGTATAGAGGCCCATTTCCAACAACCATCACTCCAGTGTTCTTATGGTACTTTGCTTTTGCTAACCGTGTAAGAAGGCTAATGGATGGTTAGAATACCCTTAAAAACCCTTGTACAAGTATGTTAGCACAGCTGAAAACAGTTTGGATGATAAGAGAACCTATAACCTGAACTTCCTTTGAGCTAGTTGAGAATCTGGAGCATTACATTTGTTGGTTCCATTAAACTCTCAAAATGGGCAGAAAAAAAAAAACTTTTGTCAGGACTCTGAACATTTTTTACCTTTTGTGCATTACTGCCCTTTTCCAAGATGGCGACTTTGGTCTCATGTGCACTGTGTCTTCCTGCTATAAAACTCCACCCCAGCCTTCAGTCTGTGCTAGAGTATTCTGCCTTGCATCCAGCTCCTGACCTCTGATTACTCCCTGGCTATATACCTGCTCCTGTGAACCTGTGTGGTGATCCTGCTACTCTGCTCTGAGTTCCTGCTGCATACACCAGTTCCAGTAATCCTCCTTCATCTGCTGCTCGTGATTACTTCCATCTGCATTTGCTGGACATGTAAGCGTTTGCTGCTCTGCAAAAAATTGAGACTATTAACCAGGCCTCCCTGGTTGAGCTAAGATATTATTGGAACTGCCTTATAAGCTTATCTATCTGTGTTTGGACTAAGACAAGGATTTATTCGTGTCAATTATCCTCAAGAATAACTGTGCTTCATAGACTTTCTGCTTGATTGCATTTTCCTCTGAAGTTTCCTATAGACTGCTAAGCTGCGTTTAATATTTACACCAAGTGTTGTGGACTTGAGTTTCTCTCTGCACCTGTTTGAATCACTGTGTGATAATATAGACTTTACCACTTATAAAACTGTGTCCTGTAGTTGTCTTGTTCCACGCAAAGAGTCTCCTGAGTTATCCCCTATAGTTATTACAACTTTCATGTGAAACTCGACAGTCTATTCTTGTTATTAGAAATGAAAGCTATTTCATGTGAGAAATTGCCAAGAAACTGAAGATTTCCTACAACGGTGTGTACTACTCCCTTCAGAGGAGAGCACAAAAAGGCTCTATCCAGAGTAGAAAGAGAAGTGGGAGGTCCTGCTGCACAACTGAGCAGCAAGACAAGTACATTAGAGTCTGTAGTTTGAGAAATTGACGTCTCATAGGTCCTCAACTGGCAGCTTCATTAAATAGTACACGCAAAACGCCAGTGTCAAAGTCTACATTGAAGAGGCGACCCCGGGATGCTGGCCTTCAGGGCAGAGTGGCAAAGAAAAAGCCATATCTGAGACTGGCTAATAAAAAGAAAAATATTAATATGGGCAAAAGAACAGACATTGGATAGAGGAAGATTGTAAATAAATGTTATGGACAGACAAATCCAGGTTTGAGGTGTTTGGATCACACAGAACATTTGTGAGATGCAGAACAACTGAAAAGATGCTGGAAGAGTGCCTGACACCATCTGTCAAGCATGGTGGTAGTCTGGGGTTGCTTTGGTGCTGGTAAAGTGGGAGATTTGTACAAGGTAAAAGGGAGTTTGAATAAGGAGGGCTATCACTCCATTTTGCAATGCTATGCCATACCCTATGCACAGTGCTTGATTAGAGCCAATTTCATCCTACAACAGGACAATGACCCAAAGCACACCTCCAAATTATGCAAGAACTATTTAGGGGAGCAGGCAGCTGATATTCTATCTGTAATGGAGTGGCCAGCACATTCACCAGATCTCAACCCCATTGAGCTGTTGTGGGAGCAGCTTGACCGCATGGTATGCAAAAAGTGCCCATCAAGCCAAACCAACTTGTGGGAGGGGCTTTTGGAAGCATGGGATGAAATTTCTCCAGATTACCTCAGCAAATTAACTGCTAGAATGCCAAAGGACTGCAATGCTGTAATTGCTGCAAAGGGAGCATTCTTTGACGAAAGCAAAGAGAAAATTATTATTTCAAATGAAAATCTTTTTTTTCGAACCTTGTCAATGTCTGGACTAGATTTTAAATTCATTCGGCAACTCATTTGATTAATAAAAGTATGAGTTTTCATGGAAAACACACAATTGTCTATGTGAGCCTAAACTTTGGGACCGTAGTGTAAGTGATTAGACAACTTTATTCTTCGGGTCGGTGCGATTACATCGATACCAGATTTATATTTTTTTATGTTTGGCTGTTATCACACACTAAGAAACACATTTCTTTTCCAAGAAAAAAGTTTTTGCATTGCCATAATTTGAGAGCTATAGTTTTTCTGTATCTCTGCGGACAGAGTCATGTGAGGGCTTGTTTTTTGAGTTGATGTTTTTATTGGTATCATTTTTGGGCACAACATTTTTGATTGTTTTCTATTTCGATTTTTGGTAGACAGAATGAACAATAACCTGCAATTCAGTAATTGGTTTTTTTTAATGCTGTTTTACGTGTGGTGAAATTGATGAGAATGCTTTACTCTTTGGATCAGTATCATTAAAGCGATACCACATCTTTTTTATGTTTTTTATGTTTTGCTGATATTGCACAATGAAAACTATTATACAGAAAAAATAAGTTTTCTCGCATCTCTATATTCTGAGAGCTATAACTTATTTATTTCTCTGCTGACAGAGCTGTATTGCAGCTTATTTTTGTGGGATAAGATGACATTACCCGTTTTATTTACATTCGTAATTTTTATTCACGATTTATTCTACTTTTTGTTTAGTGATGTAATGAAAAAGTATATATTTTCACCTATTTTTTGTCTCTTATTTTCCGTGTTCACTAAAGGGGTTAAATAGGGTGACAGTTTTATAGATCGGGTTGTTACGGTTGCGGCAATACCAAATATGTGGGGGGGTTTGTTTATACATTAATATTTGTATTTATTGGTATAACTTTTTTTATATATTTGTTTTTCTATTTTGTGATTTTTTTATAATAATTTTTGCAATTTTTAAAAACTTTTTTTTACTTTTCATTTTTAGTCCCTCTATGGTACTTTTAACTTTTATTAGTTGATTCACTGGTATAATGCATTGCAATGCACCAGCACTGCAATGCATTATGCCTGTTAGGGCTTGTTTCCACATGCGAGAATCACGTCCGTGTCTCGCATGTAGAAACCAAGCTCTGGTGTCTGCACTCCGGAGCAGAGCGTGCGGCCGCATAGGAACACATGGAGCCGCACAGCTCCGCTCCTGAGTGCCGGCGCCAGAGCTTGGTTTCTACATGGGAGACACGGACGTGATTCTCGCATGTGGAAACAAGCCCTTAGTGAAACACTGACTGACCGAATGCTTTTTAGATCATGCTCTCAGCATGGTCTAACTGGCACCCCTACCCAACCATGACTTATGGGTATATCAAAGGTCATGAAGGGGTTAAAACACAAGCCTTTTTTTATTTTACTGCTGGAGTAGTGCAACTAATCTAATCTCCCAGCCACTAGTATTATACTTACCAGTATACCACATGTACCTATTACAACCTACGGTGCTATGCACATCTATGTTTTTCATGGACTGTGTGTCCTAAAAAACACAGAGAAATGTCTGCTTTTTTCCCGCAGCACAGATGACAATGGCCAATATAAGTCTATGGGTCCGTGAAAAACACATACAGCAGACAAATGGCATCCGTGTGCTGTCCGTATTTAACATTGCAAAGTATAGGAGAAGCTTTGTCATTTAGGGTACTTTCACATTGGCGTTTTTTGCAATACGTCGCAATGCGTCGTTTTGGCAAAAAAACGCATCCTGCAAAAGTGTTTGCAGGATGCTCTTTTTCACCATTGACAAACATTAGCGACGCATTTGCGACGCATTGCCACACGTCGCAACCGTCGTGCGACAGTTGCGCCGTGTTGTGGCGGACCGTCTGCTGCAAAAAACGTTCCATGTGACGTTTTATGCTGCCGACGGACCGCCATTTCCGACCGCGCATGTGCGGCTGGAACTCCGCCCCCACCACCCCGCACCTCCCAGCACCTCACAATGGGGCAGCGGATGCGTGGAAAAACAGCATCCGCTGCACCCGTTGTGCAGCGCAAACAACACTAGCGTCGGTACGTCGGCCCGATGCTCTGCGACGGGCCGAGTACGACACTAGTGTGAAAGACGCCTTATTTATTTCTTTATGTATACCTGAGAAACACTGATGAAACACTGATGATAAAACCTGACACACAGATGACACACTCATTGTACAAACGGACAACGAGATGGCACTCTGATGACATACCGATCCAAAACACTGATGACACCATCACCAATTTTTCACATGCACATGTTTTATATGGAAGTGTGAAGGGGGCCTTGCACTGAGAGCTTGTGACTGTTACCTCTGACTTCCGGTCAGTCTGAAGTTGCGGTCACAAAATAGCAGTGGTCAGAGCCCTGCCAATAGCAGATGAAGATGGCGTCTGTTAAGTATAATACTATTACTTGCACCACGCCAGCACTGAAATAAAAAACACAGGAGTGGTGCTTTAAATATTGTGCTCCAAAAGCTTGCAATTAAAAGCTTTAACCAATAACATCATCACTTTTATAATTCTTTTTAGTCATTAAAGGGACTCTGTCACCTGAATTTGGAGGGAACAATTTTCAGTCATATGGGCGGGGTTTTTGGGTGTTTGATTCACCCTTTCCTTACCCGCTGGCTGCAATATTGGATTGAAGTTCATTCTCCGTCCTCCATAGTACACACCTGTGTAAGGCAAGATTGCCTTGTGCAGGCATGTACTACGGAGGACAGAGAATGAACTTCAATCCAATATTGCAGCCAGCGGGTAAGGAAAGGGTGAATCAAACACCCGAAAACCCCGCCCATATGAATGAAAATTGTTCCCTCCAAATTCAGGTGACAGAGTCCCTTTAAGTTATTTGACACCCTACACTCACGCATATCTAGCAAAACTTGGAAAACAGATTTCATATCAGTTATATTGCTGTAGATATCTCAGGTATTTTTTGAAAGAGCCAAGGACATTCACATATCTTCAGACATTAGTACGTCAGGTAAATCTCAGATGACTATGACACAACATGGTATGAGATTAGGTTATTTTTTTTAAAAAAATACAACATTGTCCCAGTTATACACTAATTATTCAGAGACATGCATTAAATGAATAAGTGAACAATTTACAAAAAAACGCTGATTCCTTTAGGGCTCATCTAGATGAGTGTATTGTACATATGTCTGCTTTCCGTGTGTGCCATTGCACTGCAATCTTACTGGATCCATTTTTCACATGGACCAATAGACAGTGTGGAAAAAAAATTGCAGTTTGCACTATTGTGGTCCAATTTACAAACCAGGCAAGAGCATGTAAATAGCAGTCAGCAATGTGGGCGAGCACACGGAGCTGCACATGGACCCACATCTGCAATTTGAGGACATGACTATCCCGAGATTTAGTATGGCTGTTTGAATTAAGACTTAAATATGTTACATTACAATAAAAACTTTGCTTTATTTTCACACCACAAAAGCCCATTGTAAAACTGTGAGAACAAATGTAGATCAGCAAAGTAATTACAATGAATTGATAGCTTGGTATTATCTTAATATAAAGTCATGCAACATTATAAATCATATTAGAAAATGGTAACACCTTATACAGGGGTGGAGAACCTCACCACGACCTCTGGCCCTTAAAATCCATCTTACACTCTGAACACGTGCACCCAGAGTTCACTACAGAATACTAGTTTACAACAGAGCATTAGGGCCAGCATCAGGATGTTCCTTGCAGGCAGAATTAGCATGCTCTTCACTCCCGTAACGATAGAGAAGGCAGTAGTCGCAGCACAGTGTCTTTTATGTGATGCATATGCTTCAGGCCAAGTGTCTCCTATGTGATGTATATGCTTCTGCTCTAGTGCCTATGTGATGCACATACATCAGTCTTGGTGTCTCCATTGTTATGTATATATCCCAGACACAGTGTCCCTTAGGCCTGTCCCACACGTCCAGATAATTCCGGTACCGGAAAAAATCGGTACCGGAGTTATCCGTGTCCGTGTGTCCGTGAGCTCACGTAGGCCATCCGTGTGGCACACGTGCGGCAGCCGTGTGCTGCCTGGGTACCACACGGACCGTGCAGGAGAGACAGCGCTACAGTAAGCGCTGTCCCCCCAGCATGGTGCTGAAGCCGCCATTCATCCGTTCTCTCCAGCACTCGCTGGGGAGAAGGGATGAAAAATCTTTTTTTTTTGTTTTTATGTGTTTAAAATAAACTTTAGGTAATTAGCGTGTGCACTACTGGAATTGGTGCAAAAGGTAGGTTCCCACACCTTATCAAAATAAAGAAAGAACCTTGCACTCAACTTTATGCTTGTGTGATTTATTATTAGTAGTACCCAGAAAAACGTTTCGGTCCACCATCAGGACCTTCATCAGTTACTACAAGTGAGAAAATACATATACAAAAAATAATATAAACCAACAAAAGTATATACAAAATGCAAAAGATGAACGGCGGCAATGAGAAAGCATCAAAAATTAGTAGGTCAAATACATGGCAAGTATGGACATATAAAATGTCATGCAGAAGAAAACTCCAAGGATAATGGGACACCTCCTATCTATTGTATGTAAGTGGAGAAGAAGAAAGTGGATGGCAGAAATATGTGACACGTACCGTACTGTTTTGTTAATCAGGCTTGGGAGACAACACTGTCTCAGGGCACACATTAATTGAACCACTACAAAGTAACAGAGAAAAAGGGGAGGGGGATGGGGTGATTATAAAGCATGTTATGGTGATGTGACCAGTGGAAATCCTTAAAAAAGCGTACCTTAAATATGCACTGTACCAATAGAATAATACTGGAGAAAATGGAAATGACCATGTTAGTCTAGCTTCAGTAGATGGCATATGTAAATGAGAAGGAACGGAAAGGGTGCATATTACCTGTTTGAGACCTGAAGCCGTGTGCCTGTGTCAGACGCGGTGTCCACCGCTGGTCTGATGCGAGTGGTAGCGGTACATGGTTAAATAAGGAGGGGGCGGGCCCTGCAGGCTAGGTGAGCCTGTGTGTAGTGAGCGTCCGATATACGGAAGTGACGTCACTAAGTGGTAAGATGCCGGCATCTCGGAAAGCCGGAAGTGTGTGCGTCTTTAGAGATGTACCAGGGTCGGCAGGAAGTGACGTGTAAGGTTATTACCGTCCGTCAGAAACAAGCAGCAGCACCTTGTGTTCCTATTAGGTAGAGAGAGTGGGAGGATCCTGAAAGGTGGGCGGTGCCTGGGAGGGTACTGTACCCTCCCAGGCACCGCCCACCTTTCAGGATCCTCCCACTCTCTCTACCTAATAGGAACACAAGGTGCTGCTGCTTGTTTCTGACGGACGGTAATAACCTTACACGTCACTTCCTGCCGACCCTGGTACATCTCTAAAGACGCACACACTTCCGGCTTTCCGAGATGCCGGCATCTTACCACTTAGTGACGTCACTTCCGTATATCGGACGCTCACTACACACAGGCTCACCTAGCCTGCAGGGCCCGCCCCCTCCTTATTTAACCATGTACCGCTACCACTCGCATCAGACCAGCGGTGGACACCGCGTCTGACACAGGCACACGGCTTCAGGTCTCAAACAGGTAATATGCACCCTTTCCGTTCCTTCTCATTTACATATGCCATCTACTGAAGCTAGACTAACATGGTCATTTCCATTTTCTCCAGTATTATTCTATTGGTACAGTGCATATTTAAGGTACGCTTTTTTAAGGATTTCCACTGGTCACATCACCATAATACGCTTTATAATCACCCCATCCCCCTCCCCTTTTTCTCTGTTACTTTGTAGTGGTTCAATTAATGTGTGCCCTGAGACAGTGTTGTCTCCCAAGCCTGATTAACAAAACAGTACGGTACGTGTCACATATTTCTGCCATCCACTTTCTTCTTCTCCACTTACATACAATAGATAGGAGGTGTCCCATTATCCTTGGAGTTTTCTTCTGCATGACATTTTATATGTCCATACTTGCCATGTATTTGACCTACTAATTTTTGATGCTTTCTCATTGCCGCCGTTCATCTTTTGCATTTTGTATATACTTTTGTTGGTTTATATTATTTTTTGTATATGTATTTTCTCACTTGTAGTAACTGATGAAGGTCCTGATGGTGGACCGAAACGTTTTTCTGGGTACTACTAATAATAAATCACACAAGCATAAAGTTGAGTGCAAGGTTCTTTCTTTATTAAAATAAACTTTAGGGCATCCTCCCCCCTCCCACCCCCTGTGCGCCCGGCCGCCGGCATAAAAATACTCACCCGCCTCCCTCGACGCTTGCTCTCCGCCCCGCAGCTTCTCCTGCACTGAGCGGTCACGTGGTGCCGCCCATTACAGTTGATGAATATGCGGCTCCACCTCCCATAGGGGTGGAGCCGCATATTCATCACTGTAATGGGCGGCACCACGTGACCGCTCATACAGGAGAAGCTGCGGGGCGGAGAGCAAGCGTCGAGGGAGGCGGGTGAGTATTTTAATGCCAGCGGCCGGGCGCACAGGGGGTGGGAGGGGGGAGGATGCCCTAAAGTTTATTTTAAACACATAAAAACAAAAAACAAAAAAGATTTTTCATCCCTTCTCCCCAGCGAGCGCTGGAGAGAACGGATGAATGGCGGCTTCAGCACCATGCTGGGGGGACAGCGCTTACTGTAAGCGCTGTCTCCAGCACAGCACGCGGACTGCACACAGAAAACATCCGTGTGCGTTACGTGTTTTACATGGACCCATTGACTTTAATGGGTCTGTGTAATACGTGCGCTCCCACGAACACTGACATGTCTCCGTGTTTGGCACATGGAGACACGGTCCGCAAAAAATCAATGACATCTTCACAGATACATTGATTTCAATGTGTCTACGTGTGTCAGTGGCGTGAGGAAACTGTCACCTCACATACCGGAGCCACTGACGTGTGAAACCGGTCTTATGTGGTGCATATGCACAAGCCACAGTGTCTCCTATGTGATGTATATCCTCCAGTCAGTGTCTCCTATTTAATGTTCATGTACTAGTTCCAGTATCCCCTATGTGGTTTATATGTTCAAGCTCCAGTGTCTCCTATGTTATGTATATACAGCAGTCTTAGTGTATTTTATGTGATGTATACAAACATCTCATAGTGTCTCCTATGTGATGTATATGCTCCAGTCCTAGTGTCTCCTATGTGATGTTTATGCACTTGCCCCAATGTCTCCTGTTATATATATTACAGCCCCAAAGATCCCTATTCCCTGTCTGCAACACTGGCGCAGATGCCTCCCGCCCTGCACCTGTCTTTGCTCATTCTGACTGACCATCATCATGCACTTCCAAATCCTTGTCCTAACACATTCAGCTGTTCCTAACCCAGGCCTTGGAACAAAAAATAAAGTTACAACTATCTACCCACAGGCCCCAAGGCTAAACAGACACATTTCCTGGCTTAAACTGAAATATTTTATTAATAATAATTTAAAATTAAGGATCAATGGTGTACAAAAAGGGGTTAAACAAGGCAGAGTGAGCTCGAAACAACTCATACAATGAAAAATAAATAGTAATAGCAATTGCATACAACATCAAGAAGAAAATATATCTCAAGTAGATCAGATCAAAATATGCTGAAATTTCTAAATATATATTGACCACTGTTACGCCGCCTTATACGTACCTGTCCTGCCGGTGCGCTCCCGATGCTCCTCCTCGCTCCTCTCCATCTGAATTCTCTGGTGCTCGTCCCTTCGGTGGTCTGTGCATGCACAGACACGCTCCTCTCACGGCTGGGGCTTCTGGGAGGTCGTGACCTGGTGGCTCCACCCCCAATATGGCGGTACTTCTTCCCTGCATCCGTCCAGGTAAGACGCCTTTGCGTTTATTGTGTTCATCAGCTTCTAGCTGGCGTCTCCTTAGGATCTTAGGCTCCACTCGCGTTCACCCAGTCTTGGCTTGTTCCTCATTCTCGTCTTCTGCCTTTGCTGCCAGTCCTGTGTTCCTGCCGTCTCTGCCAGTCCTGTGTGCCTGCCGTCCCTGCCAGTCCTGTGTACCAGCTGTCCCTGCCAGTCCTGTGTTCCTGCCGTCCCTGCCAGTCCTGTGTTCCTGCCGTCTCCGCCAGACCTGTGTGCCTGCCTTTCCTGCCGTCCCTGCCAGTCCTGTTTGCCAGCCGTCTCTGCCTGTCCTGTGTGCCTGCCGTTCCTGCCATCCCTGCCAGTCCTGTGTTCCTGTCATCTCTGCCAGTCCTGTGTTCCTGTCGTCTCTGCCCCTCCAGTGTCTCCTCTGTCCAGGTCACCTCAGTGGCTTCGTCTCTCTCCAGTCCTCTGTCCCATCTCTGGTCCAGCCCTCAGTTGCCTTTGGCTCCGGCAGTTGTGGCTTCACCCTCCTTGGGCCTGTCCCAAACACTCCCTGTACAGGGGGTTGCACTATCTGGTCCGCTCGCCTTCGGGGGGCTCTGAAGCCGCGTGACCCAGAGGGTCCACTTCTCGGGTTCTAATAGTACGCAAAGGCCATGGATCCCACTGGAGCAGCAGCTGCTCAGAAAGAACTTGTTTTCCTGTGGGAGAATTAGTCGGATGATGTCCTTCATGAAATCTATGGACTCCCGACTTTCCGCTCTCCAGACCTCTGACCCAGGGAATGCCTCCAGTTGGCCAGTTTGCAACAAGAACTGGTACAGCAGCGGGATACCCAGTCCCATATTCTGGGTTATATGGCATCTGTTGATACCCGACTTCTTTCTCTACAGACTGCGGCATCTGTTCCTGCACCTACTCCTGCTCCTCATCCCTCTCCGCGTTTGGGTAAACCTCCCCGTATTAATGGAGATCCCAAGCTATGCCAGGGATTTCTTAATCAGTGCCATCTTTATTTCGAGCTCCTTCCTCTGCAATACCCTACAGATCGGGCCAAGATAGCCTTTATTATTTTGCATTTGGAGGGTGATGCTCTAGCATGGGTTAACCCCCTTTGGGAGCGAGATGATCCTCTGGTCAATCAGTTGACTCCATTTCTGGAGACGTTTTGTAGAGTGTTCGATGAACCAGGTCGCTTGGCTTCAACCACTGAGGCCCTGTTTAATTTACTGCAGGGGTCTTTAACTGTTGGGCAATACGCTATCCAGTTTCGGACTTTATCTTCTGACTTGGGTTGGAATAATGAAACGTTGGTAGGGGCTTTCTGGCAGGGGCTATCTAGCCGTATCAAGGATGAACTAGCTGGCCGGGACACTCCAACTATTTTGGAGGATTTAATTGCTTTGGCTACGCATATAGACCTTCGCTTCCAGGAGCGAGCTTGGGAGAAAATTTCCTCGCTCTTCTATGTCCTCCCGTAGGCCCCCCAGTCCACGTCCCAGAGTCTCTGCTTCAGTTTCTACTCCTGAGCCGATGCAAGTAGATCATTTTAAACTCTCTGATGGATGTTTTTGACAAAAAGGAGGCGGAGACTCTTCCGCCACATCAACCCTATGACTGTCCTATAGACCTCGTTCCTGGTACCACTCCTCCTAGAGGAAGAATCTATCCTCTCTCACCTGCAGAGACTCAAGCTTTGTCGGACTACGTTCAGGAGAACTTCGCTAGACGATTTATGCGGAAATCGTCGTCTCCTGCTGGAGCAGGTTTCTTTTTCGTGAAAAAGAAGGATGGTACCCTTCTCCCGAGTATTGATTACAGAGGATTAAATAACATCACTGTGAAGAACAAATACCCTTTACCTCATATTTCTGAACTTTTCGACTGTCTGAGGGGAGCACAAATTTTTACCAAGCTTGACCTTCGGGGAGCCTACAACTTGGTTCGCATCCATGCGGGAGACAAGTGGAAGACCACATTCAACACTCGGGACGGTCTCTACGAGTATTTGGTAATGCATTTTGGGCTTTGTAATGCACCTGCTGTGTTCCAAGAGATTGCTAATGACATCTTTCGCGATTGCCTCTATTCTATTGTCATATTCTACTTGGACAACATCCTCGTCTTCTCTCCAGATTTATCTACCCATCGACGAGACGTTCGTCAGGTTCTACAACGTTTAAGGGAGAATCATCTCTTCGTGAAGATTGAGAAATATGTCTTTGAACAGTGTTCTGTACCTTTCCTGGGTTATATCGTGTCTAAGGATGGCCTGAAGATGGATCGTGAGAATGAGAAGGTGTCTACCGTTCTGAATTGGCCACATCCTTTGGGAACAAAGGCTATTCAGCGTTTTCTTGGCTTTGCCAATTACTACAGACAATTTATCCCTCATTTCTCCTCCTTGACTAAACCAATTTCTGCTCTGGTCCGCAAGGGATTCGATCCTAATCTTTGGCCTCTGGAGGCTGAAACTGCCTTCCAAACTCTGAAGTGAGAATTTGCTTCTGCATCTGTGCTCCATCGACCGGATACCAATAGACCATTTATTCTTGAAGTGGATGCATCCTCTACCGGAGCGGGAGCTGTACTTTTACAGAGGTCTAACTCGGGTCGATTAGTCTCCTGTGTTTTTTTCTCTAAAGCATTTTCTCCTCCTGAGCGAAATTATTCCATCGGTGACAAGGAATTATTAGCCATCAAATTGGCCTTGGAGGAGTGGCGGTATCTTCTTGAAGGGGCTGTGCATCCTTTCATCATCTTTACGGATCACAAGAATTTAGCCTATGTCCAGTCTGCCCAAAGGCTGAATCCTCGACAAGCCAGATGGTCCTTGTTCTTCGGGCGTTTCGACTTTGAATTACATTTCCGACCTGGAATTTATAAACATCAAAGCTGACGCCCTATCAAGGTCTTTTCAACCATTGGATGAAGAGGAAAGACCTGCACATATTCTTGATCCAGCTAAGATTGTTTCTTTGGCTCCTCTGGATGTGATCACTCCTCCTCCAGGAAAAACCTTCGTGTCAAATCGTGACAAGATGAAAGTTTTACGTTGGGGTCGTTCCTCCCATTTTGCTGGACATGTTGGGGGTAAGAAGACTCTCTCCCTGATTTCTCGCCATTATTGGTGGCCTTCACTTCGCCAGGATGTCTTGGATTTCATTGCTTCCTGTTCTTCGTGTGCTCGGAACAAAGTTCCTCAACAGCTTTGTTCTGGTTCACTATATCCACTTCCTGTGCCTTCTTTTCCTTGGAGTCATATTGCGATGGACTTCGTCACCGACTTACTGAAGTCTTCTAATTGCACAGCAATTTTGGTGGTGGTGGATAGATTTTCCAAAATGGCCCACTTCATCTCTCTCCCTGGTCTACCATTTGCTCTTGACCTAGCAAAGATCTTTTTACATCAAGTATTTCGACTCCATGGATTCCCTCAGCATATCGTGTCTGACCGAGGAGTCCAGTTTACCTCCAGTTTTTGGAAAGCCCATTGTGGTCTTAGGAAGGTATCGCTAGATTTTTCCTCTGCTTACCATCCCCAGTCCAATGGTCAAGTGGAGCGTGTAAATCAAATTCTCACATCTTATCTTCGTCATTTTACCAATGCTCATCATGATGACTGGGTGTCTCTTCTTCTCTGGGCAGATTTCGCCTATAATAATCACACTAGTGAATCTTCATCTAAGTCTCCCTTTTTTATTGTCTTTGGGCAACATCCCAGCATTCCTCTCCCTGTTCTCCCCACCTCGGGTGTACCGGCGGCGGATTCCTTGTCCTTGGAATTTTCCAAAATTTGGCAGGAGACTAAGGAGGCGCTTGAAAGGGCTAGTAGCAGAATGAAAAGGTATGCTGACAAGAGGCTTTTAGATGTTCCTCCTTATTGGCCTATTGATAAGGTCTGGCTTTCCTCTCGCTACATCAGACTCAAGATTCCCTCTCAAAAGTTAGGTCCACTTTACATCGGTCCCTTTGAGGTTTCTAGCCGAATTAATAACGTTGCTTACAAGTTGAAGCTGCCCGCTTCTCTACGCATTCCTAATGCTTTTCATGTATCGCTCCTCAAACCCGCAATTTTTAATCGTTTTCATTCTGTTCCGTCGCGTTCTCTCCTACTTATTTCTTCCGATGCCTCTTTTGAAGTTAAGGATATTCTCGCTAAGAAATCTGTTAAAGGTAGGACTTTTTATTTAATTGATTGGAAGGGGTTTAGACCCAAGGAAAGGTCTTGGGAGCCTCCAGAGAATATCAATGCTCCTCTAATCTTGAGCAGGTTCTTTTCCAGTTCTAAAGGGAGGGGGAGTAAGAGAGGAGGTACTGTTACGCCACCTTATACGTACCTGTCCGGCCAGCGCGCTACCGACGCTCCTCCTTGCTCCTTTCCGTCTGGATTCTCTGGTGCTCATCCCTTCAGTGGTCCACAGATGCGCTCCTCTCACCGCTGGGGCTTCTGGGAGGTCGTGACCCGGTGGCTCCACCCCCAATATGGCAGCGCCTGTCGGTTACTTCTTCCCTGCATCCGTCCAGGTAAGATGCCTTAGCGTCTATTGTGCTCGCCAGCTTCAAAATTTGCCTAATGTCGTATTTAAGGCAGCTGACAAGGGGGGAAATATTGTCATCTGGCCCCAGGATAAATATGAACGTGAAGCGTTCCGCCAATTAAGAAACCGTGATACCTATTCTAAATTGTCTTATAATCCTTTAACTGGATTCTCTCTCGACCTTCAGAAGATTCTAATTAGGGCCTTGGACAATGGTATAATTACCAAACAAGTCCTTGAAGGCCTAACGGTGAAATCCCCTAAAATTGCAACTTTCTATCTATTGCCGAAGATCCACAAGAATGCCCTCGACCCCCCTGGGCGTCCTATAGTGTCTGGGATTGCCAGTTTATGTGACCCTGTATATCAATTTATAGACTTCTATTTAAAAGCATTAGTGGAAACCTTACCATCATATGTACGTGACACTATGGATGCCCTGGCTAGGGTCGATGGCATTCTTGTGGATCATGATACATTATTAGTGACAGCGGATGTAGAGAGTCTCTGCAAGTGCATTGATCATCACCATGGCGTCGAGGCTGTCCGCCTCTTCCTGGGGGCCTCCGACTGGGACAGCCCTTTGTGTGAGCTGATCCTCGAGCTGCTGCACTATGTCCTTTCCCACAATTTTTTTGTTTTTAAGGACCAATTCTATTTGCAAAGGCGCGGCACAGCCATGGGCGCGGCCTGCGTGCCCTCGTATGCAAATCTCTTCCTGGGTTCCTGGGAGAGATTTATTTTTGGCAACGAGGGCCTGCGGGCCACCTCTCATGTGCTGTGCTGGCACCATTATATAGATGATGTTTTTTTCTTGTGGGACAGGACGGTGCGGCAGCTCGAGGAATTTATGGGGACGCTGAATTCAAACTCATTAAGTATCCATCTTACATATACTTATGATGTCAAAAAAGTGAATTTTCTGGATGTTACATTTGAGGTTGATGGTGCCGGTTGCATCCAGATGGATGTATACCGAAAACCTACATCCGTTAATTCTCTAATTCATGCGTCCTCAGCTTACACTCCATCCACAATTAGGGCTGTCCCGGTCGGACAGTTCCTAATGATGAGGCGGATCTGTTGCTCTGACGCCAAATTTGAGAATCAGGCCCTTGACCTTAAATCAAGGTTTTCAGCACGTGGCTATTCAAATAGATGTATTAGGCATGGCTATCAGCGAGCTAGAGCCACTCCACATGGCAACCTTTTGAAATCTTCTAGGATTAAAGAACGGATCACCAATAATGGGCCTATAAGATTCATTTCCACGTTCAACCACGAATGGGAGGAGATGAGAAAGATACTCAAAAAACACTGGCCCATTCTAGGGGCAGAATCTTGCCTAAATACATCACTTGGTGCTGGTCCTTCTATGACCGCTAGAAGAGCTAAGAATCTGAAAGACTTATTGGTGGATAGCCACTACATTCCAACTCTTTCTAATCCGTTTGGTTCTAAAGGCCCTAATTTTGGATCCATTTCCTGCGGTCACTGCCTTGCCTGCACAAATGCCCTGTGCTGCACCACGTTCTGCTCATCAGATGGTAAAAAGCAATTTGATATTTGATATTAGACATCGACATTAGAAAGCGCTTGCGTGAGCATGTGCGGGACATTTGTGCGGCCAGGACAGTGACCGACCTCTCCCTCCTCAAGACTATCCCGAGCCATTTTAAACAATTCCATGGGAGTGACCGTACATCATTTATGGTGCGGGGTATAGATGTTGTCCACTTGGGCATCAGAGGTGGAGACTACAAGAAGACCTTGGCGCAAGTAGAGACCAAATGGATCGTGGTCTTAGACACCATGACCCCGAAAGGATTAAATGAGTCTCTATTCTTCGCCTCTTTTCTCTGATCTGTTAATTCCTTTTGGCATCTACACTGTTGTAAATGCCCCCTATAGATATTTTTTCTTATTATCCCCCCTCACCCCTCTTTTTTACTTTATGGTGTGTGTTTTTTGTTTTTTATTTATTAGGTTGTTTTTACTGTGTTCCATATATGATTCTTTTATTCTTTTCTGACATTTATTCATTTGTTTAAACAGGACAATATAAATGATCCATCCATACCCGTTATTTGACCTTGCATCACCCAAATTGTCAGCACATTACTAAAGCATGAATGATTTGCAGGATATAACACTGAAAAGAAGGATTCGGACTAATATCTACAAATTCGGTTGATATGTGATATTGTTTTTTAATTGTTTCCTTCTGTATATATGTTATTGATCTACTAAATATAATAATGCCTGCTTTCTGACATGCGCACTTGTGGCCACTTCTATGAGGCTAATTGTTGGCCCTCTTCTAAATGCACACACGATGCATTGGTGATACAGCGGTGGTGCGCATGCGCGCCACGGTCCGGGTTTCCTGACATGCAACGGCGCGTCTCTTGCCTTGTCCGTGCGCGCGGGGATTACTCCTCCTCCCCCTGCGCACGTGATAACGCTGACGCTCTGCTTCAATGCCGGGTCCCGGGCTGTCGGTGCGCATGCGCCGGCATCTCCTGCTATTATTGGTCAGCTACTGGTCATGTGCTGGGTCAAAGGATCATAAAAGGTCCTGTTTTAGTAATGCTGGTATTCCCCTTGAGAAAGCGGGTCCATTCACCCGCGAAACGCACGTCGGGGGTTGTTTTTTGGGGTATCCACACCTGGTTTTAGACTCCTCTATCCCTGCCTGTGGTAAGCACTATGTGTTCCCTACTTGATAATATGATATATTGGTGAATTACTGAATGACTATGTGGCTTGCCATTTATGTGCAAATATGACTGCACTTGCACCTTACGGAATATAACATTTGCACAATTATGGGCAGATAGCAATTTTGGAGTCTTTTTCCTTGTGATACGCTTTTATTCCTGCATTCAATCTGATGACTTTTTTGTCTATTTGTATCAAACAATGAATTTTCTGTGCACTTTTGTTAAATAAAGTTTTTTATGCTTTAATATACCTGATTGCTCCGTATGTTCTCCCATTTCGTATAGGTGGTTATGTGAACATTGCCACTGATGGCATTGTGCAGTGCACACTCAACATAGAGGGCAACATGTTTATGCAGGACAGAGATAGCCCGCCTGGAACAGTAGTGGCGTATGGGAAAAATGTACTGCTGGACAGCCATCAACATCATTTTTTTAAAACTGTGTGACTCCACCTGCCAGGATGGCAACATTTCAAAGGCAAGTAATTTTGAAATTCTATCATTCAGGACCATGAAAAGGTTGATCTCTTCCTCTTTCTCTCGAGGATTTGTGGCATGGAAAATGGAACACTTCTATGGGATTGTGTGGAGATGCTTGGTGACACTGGTGGTGGTAGTGGTGATGATGCCGTAACAGTGTCGGTAGTGGTGATGATGCCGTAACATCCTCTAAATGTGGGGAGGCAGTTGATTGTGAGCAGAAGGAAGAGGCTGAGACTGCAGCAGAAGTGGGAGCAGACTCAGATATGTCATGGTTTTTAAGATGTGTCCTCCACGTACCTCGTGCTTGGAATTCAGATTGTTCACCATACAGGTGGTGCTCAGGTTCAGAACATTTATGCCTCACTTCAGGGTCTGATGGCACAGAGTGCAAGCATTATATCACTTATCGGCAGCACATTCTTAGAAGAAATACCATGCCAGGGAGCTCCTTTGAACTGTCTTTGGTGTGCTTATTGCAGCGGCGCAGTGGGCAATAGCAGCCAATATACTGGCTAGGGTCTGCCCACTGTGCTTTTGCACCCTGCTCCTTCTTTTGCTGTAGTGTTGTGACAGTGGGTCTACCTCCTCTACCTCTGAACTGCGCACATCACTAGGATAGCCTCCGCTCCATGTGGGGCCTGAGACCTCATCATTCCCCAAATCATTTTCCACCGACTGCTTAATCCTGCCCTCCTTGCCAGTCTGCTCACAGCATAAAGATGCTGCAGTTGGCAACTGAGTTTCGTCATCATCTGACCTTGTGCACTAGCACTCCCACATACTCATCATCGTACCTAACAAATGGGCTCAATCTCTTCCACTTCTGGAGCCAGGGCAGGTGGCTAGTGTTGTGAATTCTGTTGTGGGTTCTGCTCTTGGGCTCCCTCCGGTGGTTATAAGTGGTAGTGCTGCTTAGGGTTGAGCAAAACGGATCGGTCATTTTCATAAGTCGCCGACTCATGAAACCCGACCCGATCCCTGTGTGGGGTCGGCCATGCGGTACGCGACTTTCGCGCCAAAGTCGCGTTTCAATGATGCTAAAAGAGCCATTTCTCAGCCAGTGAAGGTGGACGCAGAGTATGGGCAGCGTGATGACATAGATCTCAGTCCCCACCATCTTAGAGAAGGGCATTGCAGTGATTGGCTTGCTTTCTGCGGCGTCACAGGGGCTATAAAGGGGCGTTCCCGCCGACCGCCATCTTACTGCTGCTGATCTGAGCGTAGGGAGAGGTTGCTGCAGCTTCGCCAGAAGCAGGGATAGTGTTAGGCAGGGTACATTCACCCCCAAACCGCTTGTGCTGTAGCGATTTCCACTGTCCAACACCACCTTTTGTTTGCAGGGACAGTGGAAGCTACATTTTTTTTTCCTCAGTGCTGTAGCTCATTGGGCTGCCCTAGAAGGCTCCCTGATAGCTGCGTTGCTGTGTGTGTACGCCGCTGTGCAAACCAACTGCTTTTTTCAAAGCACAAATCCTGTTGTTCCTTCCTTTCTGCACAGCTATCTTGTTTGTTTGTCCACACTTTTGTGTGCAGCAGTCCTTTTTATAGCTGCCTGCCATACTTTTCTGAGATTACTGCAGGGAGATAAAGATTGGCAAGTCTGCCTCTGTGCCATTGCTGTGTGTGGCATCTGTCTCTCATTGTGTGCCACAGAAAACCAGTGTGTAATACTGGGCCATTTTTTTTTGTGTAAATTCTCCCTGTAAAAAAATAAATAAATAGTGGGAGATAAAGATTGGCAAGTCTGCCTCTGTGCCATTGCTGTGTGTGGCATCTGTCTCTCATTGTGTGCCACAGAAAACCAGTGTGTAATACTGGGCCATTTTTAATTTTTTTTAAATTCTCCCTGTAAAAAAAAAAAAAATAGTGGGAGATTAAGATTGGCATTTCTGCTTGAGTGCCGGTCCTGTGTGTGCCATCTGTCTCAAATTATTGGGGCACAGAAAACCTAGTGTGTCATACTGTTAAATTTTTTTTTTTTTTTAAATTCTCCCTGAAAACAAAAAATAGTGGAAGATTAAGTTTGGCATTTCTGCTTGAGTGCCGGTCGTGTGTGTGCCATCTGTCTCAAATTATTGGGGCACAGAAAACCTAGTGTGTAACATTGGGCCTGGTTTTCCTTTCAGTGTCAGCCACCTATAAAGGTGTATTTAAATTCTACAGAAGTTAGAGTTCACCTTATAAGTTGTTTTACAGTAACAAATACCGTTACTTTGGTTACGTTTTGCAAACAATGAGGAAGTCTGGTGGAAGAGGTCGTGGCCGTGGGCGGTCATTGTCAGCTGGTAATGATGGTAGTGGTGGTGGAGCATCAGGTGGTCGTGGTAAAAGCAGTACAGCACCTAAGTCTCGAGTTGTTGAGCCAGGTTCGTCGTCTGGCTACACAAGGCCTCGAACACTCCCTTTTCTGGGAGTAGGAAAACCGCTTTTAAAGCCGGAGCAGCAAGAACAATTTTTGGCTTTCCTTGCTGACTCAGCCTCTAGCTCTTTTGCCTCCTCTTCTGAAAGTGCAAAATGTAAAAGCAGTGCGTCGCTAGTGGATGTTCACGGTCAGGGACAAGTCGCTTCCTTGCCTTCTTCACCCAGAACAAGAGAGAAGGATGCGTCAGGAGACACAACGGGTTACTCCATGGAGCTCTTTACACATACCGTTCCTGGGTTAGACAGTGAAACAGTTAACAGGCCATGCCCATTAGAAGTTGAATCGGACATGGAGTGCACTGATGCACAGCCACAGCCAGATTACTATGCTGTTCTTTTGACTCAGACCAGAACATTGCCCTCGCAGTGTACTGAGCCAGAATCAAACCCAGCTGAGATTATGGTGCCCCGTCACGAACGCTATACCACCGGCTTACACGGTGACACAGACGAAGTTGCATACGAGATAGAAGAGGAGGTCATAGATGACCCAGTTGTTGACCCCGCTTGGCAGCCATTAGGGGAACAGGGTGCAGGCGGCAGTAGTTCTGAAGTGGAGGAGGAGGAGGAGCCGCAGCAGGCATCAACATCACAACAGGTTCCATCTGCCGGGCCCGTATCTGGCCAAAAACGCGTGGCAAAACCAAAACCAGTTGGAGGACAGCGTGGCCATCCGGTTAAAGAAGCTCAGTCTGCAATGCCTGAAAAGGTATCCGATAGTAGAAAGAGTGCAGTCTGGCATTTTTTTAAACAACATCCAAATGATCAGCGCAAAGTCATCTGTCAAAAATGTTCAACTACCTTAAGCAGAGGTCAGAATCTTAAAAGTCTAAATACAAGTTGCATGCATAGACATTTATCCACCATGCATTTGCAAGCCTGGACTAACTACCAAACGTGCCTAAAGGTTGCAGCACCCTCGGCCAATGAAGCTAGTCAGCAATGCTACATCCCTTCCCTCACTGTAAGCCCACCATTTCCCGCAACACCTGCAGTATCTGTGCAGCTTTTGTCTCCAGGCCAAAGTAGTCAGGGAATCACCAGGTTCGTAGTAGGAAACACTGCATGTAGGGCACCGGCAAGAATACCATCTCCAACCCTCTCTCAGTCTGCCATGTCCACCGGCACCACCGCTAGTTCCACGATCTCCAGCTCTCCAGTCCAGCTCACCCTACATGAGACTCTTGTTAGGAAAAGGAAGTACTCATCCTCGCATCCGCGTACACAGGGTTTGAACGCCCACATTGCTAGACTAATCTCATTAGAGATGATGCCCTACCGGTTAGTTGAAAGCAAAGCTTTCAAAGCGGTGATGGACTACGCTGTACCATGCTACGAGCTACCCAGTCGACACTTCTTTTCTAGAAAAGCCATCCCAGCCCTCCAACAGCATGTTAAAGACCGCATCGTCCATGCACTCAGGCAGTCTATGACTACAAAGGTGCACCTGACAACAGATGCATGGACCAGTAGGCATGGCCAGGGACGTTACGTGTCCATCACGGCACACTGGGTGAATGTGGTGGATGCAGGGTCCACAGGGGACAGCAATATTGGGACAGTTCTGCCTAGCCCACGGTCAAGGAAACAGTTGGCTGTAGGCGTTCGCCCCCCCTCCTCCTCTTCCTCATCCTCCTGCAGAAGCGAGAGCTCGTCCACAGACCGCAGTCGCACATCCACTCCATCCGCAGCTGCCACTGTTGCACACCAGGTGTGCCATTATGGGACAGCTAGTGGCAAGCGTCAGCAGGCTGTATTGGCAATGAAGTGTTTGGGCGACAACAGACACACCGCGGAAGTTCTGTCCGAGTTCTTGCAGAAAGAAACTCAGTCATGGCTGGGCACTGTACATCTTGAGGCAGGCAAGGTAGTGAGTGATAACGGAAGGAATTTCATGGCTGCCATAGCCCTTTCCCAACTGAAACACATTCCTTGCCTGGCTCACACCTTAAACCTGGTGGTGCAGTGCTTCCTGAAAAGTTATCCGGGGTTACCCGACCTGCTCCTCAAAGTGCGCAGACTTTGCTCGCATATCCGCCGTTCGCCCGTACACTCCAGCCATATGCAGAACTATCAGCGGTCTTTGAACCTTCTCCAGCATCGCCTAATCATCGACGTTGCAACAAGGTGGAACTCCACACTGCACATGCTTCAGAGACTGTGCGAACAGAGGCGTGCTGTTATGTATTTGTGGGAGGATACACGGGCAGGCAGTTGGATGGCAGACATGGAGTTGTCAGGTGTGCAGTGGTCGAAGCTACAAGACCTGTGTCAAGTTCTTCAGTGTTTTGAGGAATGCACACGGCTGGTTAGTGCAGACAATGCCATAATAAGCATGAGCATCCCCCTAATGCGTCTGCTGATGCAAAGTTTGACGCACATAAAGGAGCAGGCGTCTGCAGCCGAGGAAGAGGAAAGCCTTGATGACAGTCAGCCATTGTCTGGTCAGGGCCGTGTAGAGGATGCGGTAGCGGGCGAAGAGGATGAGGAGGACGAGGAGGATGATGGGGATGAGTACTTTTTTAATGAGGAAGCTTCTCCTGGGCCAACAGAAATTAGTGGCGTTGCAAGGCCGGGTTCTGGTTTTTTAAGGGAGACAAGTGACGTAGATTTGCCTGTAACTGCCCCTCAAACCAGCACAACCGCAGATTTGACAACTGGAACTTTGGCCCACATGGCGGATTATGCCTTACGTATCCTCAAAAGGGACCCACGCATTATTAAAATGATGACCGATGACGATTACTGGTTGGCCTGCATCCTTGACCCTCGCTATAAAGGCAAATTGCTAAATATTATGCCACATGAGAACCTCGAACAAATATTAGCAATCAAACAAGCAACTCTTGTAGACCGTTTGATTCAGGCATTCCCAGCACACAGCGCCGGTGATGGTTCTCACACGAGCTGCAGGGGGCTACAGGGCAGAGGTGTTAGAGGTGCACAAATCAGAAGTGGCGTTGGACAGAGGGGTTTTCTGACCAGGTTGTGGAGTGATTTCGCAATGACCGCAGACAGGACAGGTACTGCAGCATCTATTCAAAGTGACAGGAGACAACATTTGTCCAGTATGGTTACTAACTATTTTTCATCCCTTATCGATGTTCTCCCTCAACCGTCATTCCCATTTGATTACTGGGCATCCAAATTAGACACCTGGCCTGAATTGGCAGAATATGCATTGCAGGAGCTTGCTTGCCCAGCAGCTAGTGTGCTATCAGAAAGAGTATTCAGTGCTGCTGGTTCAATATTAACCGAAAAAAGGACTCGTCTGGCTACCCAAAATGTGGATGATCTAACCTTCATTAAAATGAACCACTCCTGGATTTCAAATTATTTTGCCCCACCTTTCCCGGCTGACACCTAGCTTTCCTATAAAAAGGTCTTGCTTGTGGACTGGTCTTACTGAGTGTTCCAATCTCTTAATTTTCAGCAGCTGTTTGTCCAGCATACGACATGTTTACACCTCCCTCAATGGGAAAACTCCCCCCACGGGGCCGTGGTCTCGCCACTTGGCGCAAGCACCCGTTAGAGTGTCGTTTGTCTGAAGAGGTGGGCGTGCCCGGTTTTGGTTGACGGCACTGCCAGTGGGTCCCTCATAGTACAATAAAGTGTCTCTGCCGATGGTGGCGCGCACCCAATGTCAGACACACCGTTGTAACATGAGGGGCCCTGGGACGGTACCGCCGGCCACAAGAGAGTTCACCCCCCCCCAGCTCAAACTGTGCTCTACCACGTGTGTCATGATCTCAATGGCAAGAGAACATAGCATAAGCATATATAGGAACTAGCTCTTGGAAGATGGGAACTGAGCTGACCATGAACTAAACCTAACGCACAACTAGCAGTGGCCGGGTAGCATGCCTACGTTGATTCTAGATGCCCAGCACCAGCCGGAGGACTAAATAAAGCTAGCAGAGGAAAATATTAGTCCTAGCTCACCTCTAGAGAAATACCCCGAAAGGAGACAGAGGCCCCCCACATGTATTGGCGGTGAGTTGAGATGAAATAACAAACGTAGTATGAAAATAGGTTTAGCAAATTTGAGGTCCACTTACTACATAGCAGAAGACAGAAAGGACACTTTCATGGTCAGCTGAAAACCCTATCAAAAACACCATCCAGAAATTACTTTAAAACTCTGGCATTAACTCATAACACCAGAGTGGCAATTCCTGTTCACAAGAGCTTTCCAGACACAGTAACGAAACTACAGCTGTGAACTGGAACAAAAATGCAAAAACAAACATGGACAAGAGTCCAACTTATCTAGTAGTTGTCTAGGAGCAGGAACAAGCACAGAGAGGCTTCTGATAACATTGTTGACCGGCAAGCAACTAACAGAGCAGCAAGGTTATATAGCGACTCCCACATCTTGATGGGAACAGGTGAACAGAGAAGATGAAGACACCAGTTCAATTCCACCAGTAGCCACCGGGGGAGCCCAGAATCCAAATTCACAACAGTACCCCCCCCTCAAGGAGGGGGCACCGAACCCTCACCAGAACCACCAGGGCGATCAGGATGGGCCCTATGAAAGGCACGAACCAGATCGGAGGCATGAACATCAGATGCATTCACCCAAGAATTATCCTCCTGGCCGTATCCCTTCCACTTGACCAGATACTGGAGTCTCCGTCTGGAAACACGAGAGTCCAAGATTTTCTCCACAACGTACTCCAACTCACCCTCAACCAACACCGGAGCAGGAGGCTCAACGGAAGGCACAACCGGTACCTCATACCTGCGCAATAATGACCGATGAAAAACGTTATGAATAGAAAAGGATGCAGGGAGGTCCAAACGGAAGGAAACAGGGTTAAGAATCTCCAATATCTTATACGGGCCGATAAACCGAGGCTTAAACTTAGGAGAAGAGACCCTCATAGGGACAAAACGAGAAGACAACCACACCAAATCCCCAACAGAAAGCCGAGGACCAACACGACGGTGGCGGTTGGCAAAAAGCTGAGTCTTCTCCTGGGACAACCTCAAATTGTCCACCACCTGCCCCCAGATCCGATGCAATCTCTCCACCACAGCATCCACTCCAGGACAATCCGAAGATTCCACCTGACCAGAGGAAAATCGAGGATGAAACCCCGAATTACAGAAAAACGGGGACACCAAAGTGGCAGAGCTGGCCCGATTATTGAGAGCGAACTCCGCCAATGGCAAAAAAGCAACCCAATCATCCTGGTCAGCAGACACAAAACACCTCAGATATGTCTCCAGGGTCTGATTAATCCGCTCGGTCTGGCCATTCGTCTGAGGATGGAAAGCGGACGAAAAAGATAAATCTATGCCCATCCTAGCACAGAATGCCCGCCAAAATCTAGACACGAATTGGGTCCCTCTGTCAGAAACGATATTCTCAGGAATACCATGCAAACGAACAACATTTTGAAAAAACAGAGGAACCAACTCGGAAGAAGAAGGTAACTTGGGCAGAGGAACCAAATGGACCATCTTAGAAAAACGGTCACACACCACCCAGATGACAGACATCTTCTGAGAAACAGGCAGATCTGAAATAAAATCCATCGAGATGTGCGTCCAAGGCCTCTTAGGAATAGGCAAGGGCAACAATAATCCACTAGCCCGAGAACAACAAGGCTTGGCCCGAGCACAAACGTCACAAGACTGCACAAAGCCTCGCACATCTCGTGACAGGGAAGGCCACCAGAAGGACCTTGCCACCAAATCCCTGGTACCAAAAATGCCAGGATGACCTGCCAACGCAGAAGAATGAACCTCAGAGATGACTCTACTGGTCCAATCATCAGGAACAAACAGTTTATCAGGTGGGCAACGATCAGGTCTATCCGCCTGAAACTCCTGCAAGGCCCGCCGCAGGTCTGGAGAAACGGCTGACAATACCACTCCATCCTTAAGGATACCTGTGGGCTCAGAGTTACCAGGCGAGTCAGGCTCAAAACTCCTAGAAAGGGCATCCGCCTTAACATTCTTAGAACCCGGTAGGTATGACACCACAAAATTAAACCGAGAGAAAAATAATGACCAGCGCGCCTGTCTAGGATTCAGGCGCCTGGCGGTCTCAAGATAAATCAAATTTTTGTGGTCAGTCAATACCACCACCTGATGTCTGGCCCCCTCAAGCCAATGGCGCCACTCCTCAAAAGCCCACTTCATGGCCAAAAGCTCCCGATTCCCAACATCATAATTCCGCTCAGCGGGCGAAAATTTACGGGAAAAGAAGGCACAAGGCCTCATCACGGAGCAGTCAGAACTTTTCTGCGACAACACTGCCCCAGCTCCGATCTCAGAAGCGTCGACCTCAACCTGAAAAGGTAGAGCAACATCAGGCTGACGCAACACAGGGGCAGAGGAAAAACGGCGCTTAAGCTCCCGAAAGGCCTCCACAGCATCAGGGGACCAATCAGCAACATCAGCACCCTTCTTAGTCAAATCGGTCAATGGCTTAGCAATATCCGAAAAACCAGCAATAAATCGACGATAAAAGTTAGCAAAGCCCAAAAATTTCTGAAGACTCTTAAGAGAAGAGGGCTGCGTCCAATCACAAATAGCTTGAACCTTGACAGGATCCATTTCAATGGAAGAGGGGGAAAAAATATATCCCAAAAAGGAAATCCTCTGTACCCCAAAAACACACTTAGAACCCTTCACACACAAAGAATTAGACCGCAAAACCTGAAAAACCCTCCTGACTTGCTGGACATGAGAGTCCCAGTCATCCGAAAAAATCAGAATATCATCCAGATACACAATCATAAATTTATCCAAATAATCGCGAAAAATATCATGCATAAAGGACTGGAAAACTGACGGAGCATTAGAAAGACCAAAAGGCATCACTAAATACTCAAAGTGGCCCTCGGGCGTATTAAATGCGGTTTTCCACTCATCCCCCTGCCTGATTCGCACCAAATTATACGCCCCACGAAGGTCAATCTTAGAGAACCACTTGGCCCCCTTTATGCGAGCAAACAAATCAGTCAGCAACGGCAATGGGTATTGATATTTAACAGTGATTCCATTCAAAAGCCGATAATCAATACATGGTCTCAAGGAGCCGTCTTTTATTGACACAAAGAAAAAACCGGCTCCTAAGGGAGATGACGATGGACGAATATGTCCCTTTTCCAAGGACTCCTTTATATATTCTCGCATAGCAGCATGTTCAGGCACAGACAGATTAAATAAACGACCCTTTGGGTATTTACTACCCGGGATTAAATCTATGGCACAATCGCACTCTCGGTGCGGAGGTAACGAACCAAGCTTGGATTCTTCAAAGACGTCACGATAGTCAGACAGGAACTCAGGAATTTCAGAGGGAATGGATGATGAAATGGAAACCACAGGTACATCCCCATGAGCCCCCTTACATCCCCAGCTCAACACAGACATAGCTCTCCAGTCGAGGACTGGGTTGTGAGATTGCAGCCAAGGCAATCCTAGCACCAAATCATCATGTAGATTATACAGCACCAGAAAGCGAATAATCTCCTGGTGATCCGGATTAATACGCATAGTTACTTGTGTCCAGTATTGTGGTTTATTATTAGCCAATGGGGTGGAGTCAATCCCCTTCAGAGGAATAGGAGTCTCCAAAGGCTCTAAATCATACCCACAGCGTTTGGCAAAGGACCAATCCATAAGACTCAAAGCGGCGCCAGAGTCGACATAGGCGTCCGTGGTAATAGATGACAAAGAGCAAATCAGGGTCACAGATAGAATAAATTTAGACGGTAAGGTGCAAATAGAAACAGATTTACCAAGCTTTTTAGTGCGCTTAGAGCATGCTGATATAACATGAGTAGAATCACCACAATAGAAACACAACCCATTTTTCCGTCTAAAATTCTGCCGCTCGCTTCGGGACAGAATTCTATCACACTGCATACTCTCTGGCGACTTCTCAGTGGACACCGCCAGATGGTGCACTGGTTTGCGCTCCCGCAAACGCCTATCGATCTGAATAGCCATTGTCATGGACTCATTCAGACCCGCAGGCACAGGGAACCCCACCATAACATCCTTAATGGCATCAGAGAGACCCTCTCTGAAAGTCGCCGCCAGGGCGCACTCATTCCACTGAGTAAGCACAGACCATTTACGGAATCTTTGGCAGTAAATTTCCGCTTCATCTTGCCCCTGAGATAGGGACATCAAAGTTTTTTCTGCCTGAAGCTCCAAATGAGGTTCGTCATAAAGCAACCCCAAGGCCAGAAAAAACGCATCCACATTGAGCAACGCAGGATCCCCTGGTGTCAATGAAAAAGCCCAGTCTTGAGGGTCGCCCCGGAGCAAGGAAATCACAATCCTGACCTGCTGTGCAGGGTCTCCGGCAGAGCGAGATTTCAGGGACAAAAATAATTTGCAATTATTTCGAAAATTCTGAAACCCGGATCTATTCCCCGAGAAAAATTCCGGCCAAGGAATTCTCGGCTCAGATACAGGTGCATGACAAACAAAATCTTGCAAATTTTGTACCTTCGTGGCGAGATTATTCAAACCTACAGTTACACTCTGAAGATCCATTACAAACAGGTGGACACAGAGCCATTCAAGGGTTAAGAGGAGGTAAGAAGCAGCTAGACAGCAATTAAGGGCTAGGCAGCAAAACTCTGAGGGGGAAAAAAAAAAAAAAAAAATTTCCCTTCAACACTTCTTTTTCTCCTGCTTCAGCCCAAACAATTAACACTTTGCTGGCCGGTCAAACTGTCATGATCTCAATGGCAAGAGAACATAGCATAAGCATATATAGGAACTAGCTCTTGGAAGATGGGAACTGAGCTGACCATGAACTAAACCTAACGCACAACTAGCAGTGGCCGGGTAGCATGCCTACGTTGATTCTAGATGCCCAGCACCAGCCGGAGGACTAAATAAAGCTAGCAGAGGAAAATATTAGTCCTAGCTCACCTCTAGAGAAATACCCCGAAAGGAGACAGAGGCCCCCCACATGTATTGGCGGTGAGTTGAGATGAAATAACAAACGTAGTATGAAAATAGGTTTAGCAAATTTGAGGTCCACTTACTACATAGCAGAAGACAGAAAGGACACTTTCATGGTCAGCTGAAAACCCTATCAAAAACACCATCCAGAAATTACTTTAAAACTCTGGCATTAACTCATAACACCAGAGTGGCAATTCCTGTTCACAAGAGCTTTCCAGACACAGTAACGAAACTACAGCTGTGAACTGGAACAAAAATGCAAAAACAAACATGGACAAGAGTCCAACTTATCTAGTAGTTGTCTAGGAGCAGGAACAAGCACAGAGAGGCTTCTGATAACATTGTTGACCGGCAAGCAACTAACAGAGCAGCAAGGTTATATAGCGACTCCCACATCTTGATGGGAACAGGTGAACAGAGAAGATGAAGACACCAGTTCAATTCCACCAGTAGCCACCGGGGGAGCCCAGAATCCAAATTCACAACACACGTGCAAAATTATCTCTCACAGCTCCACCAATGTTTAGTCTATGCGCTGACATCATTCAATGCCTGGCACTGACAATACCAATTTGTTGACATCTATGATGCTAGTTAAAGTAGTCTGGGTCAGTTTCCTATATTGACACCAGTAAATACTTATTGCCAAATTACTATGTCAGAAACTCAGCAGATGAGCCCACCCCTGTACCTAAGTATGCCACACTTTTTTTTGTTGTTGTTGCTGTTTTGCGAGACATTAACATCTATTTATTTTTTGTGAGTACCAACTGTGTCAGACACTCCTTGCAATCGTCCTCCGCTGACCACACCAATGCTGCCTGTGTACCCCTGCGAGATAACTCTAAGTGCCTTGAGCCTATTTTTATTTATTTTAGGCCTAGTAAGCCTGTCTGCGGTCCCTCCTTGCAATCCTCCTCCACTGACCACAACAATGCTGCCTGTGTACCCATGTAACCTATTTAAAACTGCATTGAGCCTATTTTTATTTATTTTAGGCCTAGTAAGCCTGTCTGCAGTTCCTCCTTGCAATCCTCCTCCACTGACCACAACAATGCTGCCTGTGTACCCCTGCAAGATAACTCTAAGTGCCTTGAGCCTATTTTTATTTATTTTAGGCCTAGTAAGCCTGTCTGCGGTCCCTCCTTGCAATCCTCCTCCACTGACCACAACAATGCTGCCTGTGTACCCATGTAACCTATTTAAAACTGCATAGAGCCTATTTTTATTTATTTTAGGCCTAGTAAGCCTGTCTGTGGTCCCTCCTTGCAATCCTCCTCCACTGACCACAACAATGCTGCCTGTGTACCCATGTAACCTATTTAAAACTGCATAGAGCCAATTTTTATTTATTTTAGGCCTAGTAAGCCTGTCTGCGGTCCCTCCTTGCAATCCTCCTCCATTGACCACAACAACGCTGCCTGTGTACCCATGTAACCTATTTAAAACTGCATAGAGCCTATTTTTATTTATTTAAGGCCTAGTAAGCCTGTCTGCGGTCCCTCCTTGCAATCCTCCTCCACTGACCACAACAATGCTGCCTGTGTACCCATGTAACCTATTTAAAATTGCATAGAGCCTATTTTTATTTATTTTAGGCCTAGTAAGCCTGTCTGCGGTCCCTCCTTGCAATCCTCCTCCACTGACCACAACAATGCTGCCTGTGTACCCATGTAACCTATTTAAAACTGCATAGAGCCTATTTTTATTTATTTTAGGCCTAGTAAGCCTGTCTGCGGTCCCTCCTTGCAATCCTCCTCCACTGACCACAACAATGCTGCCTGTGTACCCATGTAACATATTTAAAACTGCATAGAGCCTATTTTTATTTATTTTAGGCCTAGTAAGCCTGTCTGCGGTCCCTCCTTGCAATCCTCCTCCACTGACCACAACAATGCTGCCTGTGTACCCATGTAACCTATTTAAAACTGCATAGAGCCTATTTTTGTTTATTTTAGGCCTAGTAAGCCTGTCTGCGGTCCCTCCTTGCAATCCTCCTCCACTGACCACAACAATGCTGCCTGTGTACCCATGTAACCTATTTAAAACTGCATAGAGCCTATTTGTATTTATTTTAGGCCTAGTAAGCCTGTCTGCGGTCCCTCCTTGCAATCCTCCTCCACTGACCACAACAATGCTGCCTGTGTACCCATGTAACCTATTTAAAACTGCATAGAGCCTATTTTTATTTATTTTAGGCCTAGTAAGCCTGTCTGCGGTCCCTCCTTGCAATCCTCCTCCACTGACCACAACAATGCTGCCTGTGTACCCATGTAACCTATTTAAAACTGCATAGAGCCTATTTTTATTTATTTTAGGCCTAGTAAGCCTGTCTGCGGTCCCTCCTTACAATCCTCCTCCACTGACCACAACAATGCTGCCTGTGTACCCCTGCGAGATAACTCTAAGTGCCTTGAGCCTATTTTTATTTATTTTAGGCCTAGTAAGCCTGTCTGCGGTCCCTCCTTGCAATCGTCCTCCACTGACCACACCAATGCTGCCCGTGTACCCCTGGAACCTATTTCAAAGTTCATAGAGCCTATTTATATATTTTATTTAATATTAATAAAGCCATGATGGACTACGCTGTACCACGCTACAAGCTAACCAGTCGACACTTCTTTTGCGAGAAAAGCCATCCCAACCCTCCACCAGCATGTAAAAGACCGCATTGTCCATGCACTCTGGCAATCTGTGAGTACAAAGGTGCACCTGACAACAGACGCATGGACCTGTAGGCATGGCCACGGAAGGTTACGTGTCCATTACGGCGCAATGGGTTAATGTGGTGGATGCATGGTCCACAGGGGACAGCCTACTAAGTCTGTCTGCAGTCCCTAATTCAAATTGTCCTCCACTGTATAAATCTGAGCTTCAACCTTCTGGCTCTCATTAAGTGCTTTTTAAAAAAATAAAAATTTGGTGGTTGGGGCCTACTAACGGTGTCTGCCGCTCCCTGGTGTTGTCCTCCACTGTATAAATATGAGCTTCAACCTTCTGGCTCTCATTAAGTGCTTTTTAAAAAAATAAAAATTTGGTGGTTGGGGCCTACTAACGGTGTCTGCCACTCCCTGGTGTTGTCCTCCACTGTATAAATCTGAGCTTCAACCTTCTGGCTCTCATTAAGTGCTGTTTTTTAAAAATTTGGTGGTTGGGCCCTACTAACGGTGTGTGCCGCACCTTGGTGTTGTCCTGTGTTATTTTCCTGACCTTTAATCTTCAGGCTTTCAGCCTTCATTTGTAATATTAAACTGCATAGGGCCTACTTAGTTGGGTTGGGCCTACTAACGGTGTCTGCCGCTCAAAGGTGTTCTCCTCCACTGAACAAAGCAGTGCCGCCTGTTTACTCCTGTTACCAATTTTGAACTTTATTTTGCCCACTTTATTATTTGGGCCTACTAACTGTGTCTGCCTCTCATTACAGTTGTCCTCCACTGAACTAAGCAATGCTGCCTGGTTAGTCCTGTTACCAATTTTGAATTGCATTTAGCCCACTTTATTATTTGGCCCTATATCAGTGTTTCCTCATCATCCTGCCCATTGCCCAGCCGGTGCTACATGAGTCTTGTGGTACTTTGACCCAGACCACTACATTCCCCTTGCATGCTACACAGCCACAATCTGACCCTGCTGAAAGTCAGGTTCCCCTTCCCGCATACTATACCACCTTACACAGGGACAAAGAGGAAGGTACAGATGAAAGTGCAGGTTTCTTTAACAGGTAGGGGGCATACTCGTTGGCGACGTCACAGGCACAGGGCCCCTCAGAGTACGCAAAAGTGTCGCTGCCGGTGGGAGGCGCCCCTGCCGTGCAAACACACCGCTGTACTTTGAGGGGCCCTGTGCCAGTGCCAATGCAAACGAGTGGGCCCCCCCTGCTTGCTCAGGATCACAGCACTTGCAACGTTGAAATACTTACCTCTCCCTGCTCCACCGCCGTGACGTAGTCCATGTTTCCTGGGCCCACTAAAACCTTGAACCAGCCCTACCCCCCACAACTTTTGCCAAATGACCCCCAATTTCCAATACCCAACTATTATTATAAAGTTAATTAAGA
Organism: Ranitomeya variabilis; assembly: GCF_051348905.1. NCBI lineage: Eukaryota > Metazoa > Chordata > Amphibia > Anura > Dendrobatidae > Ranitomeya > Ranitomeya variabilis. The sequence goes on from NC_135236.1 coordinate 327,775,631, forward strand.
TTGACAAGCTTCAGAAACAAGAATGGATGATTTTGGCATTAAAATGGGCACTGTAGGTGTTTTCCTGGCCTCCACTCACTGCCGACTATGCTTCCCCATTGACTTGCATTGGGTTTCATGTTTCGGTCGATCCCCGACTTTTCGCGATAATCGGCCGACTGCACTTGACTCGACTTTGGACAAAGTCGGGTTTCGCAAAACCCGACTCGATCTTAAAAAAATGAAAGTCGCTCAACCCTAGTGCTGCTGTTTGTCCTTCACAGCAGTCATCAGGTGCTTCCACTTTGGACGGGGCTATTTAGTCTGGCTTCACCCTTTAGTGAGTGCCAGTTGTCAATTGTTTTCTGGAGGATTCACATCTCTGCTTGGTTTCTCCTGCTGGATTGTCCAAATCATCAAAGATAAGTCCTGGCTTTGTTTTTGCAGTCCACATGCGGTGGACTTTATAGTTCAGTGAATTGCTATGTTTTTTCTTGTCCAGCTTTGTCTGTGTAAGGATTTATTCAGCCAAGCTGGAAGCTCTGGAGTCGCAGAGTTACCCTCCATGCCTTTAGTTAGGTGTGGAGATTTTTGTATTCTCTGTGGTGGATTTTACTGACCGCACAGTACTCTGTCCTGTCTTTTCTTTCTAGGTAGCGTGGCCTCCTTTGCTAAATTCTGTTTTCAGTCTGCGTTTGTAATTTCCCTCTCCTCTCACAGTCAATATTTGTGGGGGGCTGTCTTTCCTTTGGGGATTTTCTGAGGCAAGATAGTTTTCCTGTTTCTTTCTTTAGGGGTAATTAGTCCTCCGGCTGTGACGAGGTGTCGAGGGAGTGACAGGAACATCCCACGGCTACTTATAGTTGCGGTGTTAAGTTCAGGGTCTGCGGTCAGTATAGAGGCCACCTACTCCAGAGCTCGTCCATGCTGCTCCTAGGCCACCAGATCATAACAGGCTAGGTCATGGAATCCTTGCCAGCAAAGTCATGAAAAAGCAGAAGACACTGCTGCATGACTTGGCGCTCAGACTGCTTAGCTGATTTGCAAGAGGTTTAGGTAAATGCTGGACGACAATGATCTTCAGGTGCCAACTAAGCTCTTTCTGCACTATAACAGGTGGAAGATAAGGCAAAGAATTTGGAGCCACTCTCAGCCATCCAATCTAACACCTTTTCAACATCTTGTGGCCACATCATTCTTGCAGCGGTATTCTGGCATACAAAAGGACGCATAACATCCTGTTGCCTGGGTGCATGAAAGGAAGGTGTTGGAATTGTGCACATACCAGGTACAGAATGACCATCAGCAGCTACACCAGTACCACCATGCCCACATCCCTTGTTTGATGCTCTCCTCATTTTTGAAAGTTGATTTTGTAAACACAACTTGCAAAGAGTTGATGAAGGAGTAGATTTATTTATTTGCATCAGTACTAGTCCTGAAAACTTATGTCTTTGGAGTAAAAATGTCAAGCAGACAGCTGATGCCAATTCATTTCCCAGACTCATAAAAACCACACTCCAGCCCTGAAAAATCAGTTTTGGGGCCTAGAAATGGCATAAACATGGTTGATGCGATATATTGATTTGCAAAACTATTAGAAAACACTCCTCAGAACTTAAAAATTATTTTTTGAGCCTAGAAAAGGCAAATACACAGCTGATGCAATATATTAATTTGCAAAAGTACTAGAAAACACACACCAGGGCTGAAAAAGTATTTTTGTGGCCTTGAAATGGCAATGAAATGGCTGATGCGATTTATTTATTTTCAGAAATACTAGAAAACATATAACAGGCCTTAAAAATCATTTTGGGGGCCTACAAGTGACAAGAAGTAGGCTGATTTGATATATTGATTTGCAAAAGTACTAGAAAACAGACACCAACCCTGAAAAAGTATTTTTGTGGGCCTAGAAGTGGCAAAGAAATGGCTAATGCAATATATTGATTTGCAAAACTACTAGAAAACAGACACCAGGTATAAACCGATTAATGACCACTGATACGTCTTTTAACGGCGGCAGCTAAGGGTACTTATTCCTCAGCACCACTTTTAAACCCCTTTCTGACATCCGATGTACTCTCCCGTCCATGTGGGCTCCAGGCACTTTAACCCCTGTAACACTGCGATCAAAGAAGATCCCAGCATTCCAGTGGCATAGAGAAGCATCGAGCAGGGTGGGGGCTCCCTGCATGCTTCCCTCAGACCCTCAGAACAGCGCAATGTGATCGTGTTGTTCTAAGTTTCTCCCTGCCTGCAGACCCCCGGATCCGAGATGGCCACAGGGTCTTTCCGGGTCCAGCAGGGAGATGGCTTCTGAGTGCCTGCTGAGAGCAGTACCTGACAAGTCTCCTTCACTGCATATCAGATCGCTGATCTGACACAGTGCTCTGCAAAGTATCAGATCAGCAATCTGACTCTATACAGTGATGTCCCACTCTGGGAAAATGTAAAAAAAAAAAAAAAAATGATACTGTGTAAAAATATATATTTTTAAATTCCTAAATAAAGAAAAAAAATATTGTCCCAATAAATACATTTTTTTATGTAAATAAAAAAAACAATAAAAGTACACATATTTAGTATCGCCGCGTCCGTAACGACCCGACCTATAATACTGTCCCACTATGTAACCCCTTCATTCAACACCGTAAAAAAATATAAAAAATCGAGTGGAATAACACGCGATCAAAAAACGGATATAAATAATCATGGTACCTCTGAAAACGTCATCTTATCCCGCAAAAAAACGAGCCACCATACAGTGTCATCAGCAAAAAAATAAAAAAGTTATAGCTCTCAGAATTAGGGTTGAGCGAAACGGGTCGATCATTTTCAAAAGTCGCCGACTTTTGGCTAAGTCGGCGTCTCATGAAACCCGATCCGACCCCTGTGCTTGTCGGCCATGCGGTACGCGACTTTCGCGCCAAAGTCGCGTTTCAATGACGCGAAAAGCGCCATTTCTCAGCCAATGAAGGTGAACGCAGAGTGTGGGCAGCGTGATGACATAGATCCTGGTCCCCACCATCTTAGAGAAGGGCATTGCAGTGATTGGCTTGCTGTCTGCGGCGTCACAGGGGCTATAAAGGGGCGTTCCCGCCGACCGCCATCTTACTGCTGCTGATCTGAGCTTAGGGACAGGTTGCTGCCGCTTCGTCAGAAGCAGGGAGAGCGTTAGGCAGGGTCCACTAACCACCAAACCGCTTGTGCTGCAGCGATTTCCACTGTCCAACACCACCTTCGGTGTGCAGGGACTGTGGAAGCTATTTTTTTTTTTTTTCCCCTCAGCGCTGTAGCTCATTGGGCTGCCCTAGAAGGCTCCGTGATAGCTGTATTGCTGTGTGTACGCCACTGTGGAAACCAACTGCTTTTTTCAAAGCACATATCCTCTTGTTCCTTCCTTTCTGCACAGCTATCTTTTTTGTTTGTCCACACTTTTTATTTAATTTGTGCATCAGTCCACTCCTATTGCTGCCTGCCATACCTGGCTTACATTACTGCAGGGAGATAGTAATTGTAGGACAGTCCCTGTTTTTTTTTTGTTTTTTTTGTGGGAGATTAAGATTGGCATTTCTGCTACAGTGCCATCCCTGTGTGTGCCATCTCTCACTGAGTGGGCCATAGAAAGCCTATTTATTTTTTCCGTGATTTGTGTTCTAAATTCTACCTCAACACAAAAACACTACATCAATCAGTGGGAGAAAAATATTGGCCTCAGTCAGGGCTTGTGTGCCACTGCTGTGTGTGCTATCTCTCATTCAGTGGGCTATAGCAAGCCTATTTTTTTTTTTTTTTTTTTTAATATTATTTGGTTTCTAAAGTCTCCCTGAAAAAAAAAAAAAAACCTAAAAAAACAGTGGGAGAGTAATATTGCCCTTTCAGCTTGTGTGCCAGTCTTGACTCCTGGGTGTGCCACCTCTCTCCCTCTCATTCAGTGGGCCATAGAAAGCCTATTTATTTATTTTTTTAAATATTATTGGGTTTCTAAAGTCTCCCTTAAAAAACAAAAAATACATAAAAAAACAGTGGGAGAGTAATATTGCCCTTTCAGCTTGTGTGCCAGGCTTGACTCCTGGGTGTGCCACCTCTCTCCCTCTCATTCAGTGGGCCATAGAAAGCCTATTTATTTATTTTTTTAAATATTATTGGGTTTCTAAAGTCTCCCTTAAAAAACAAAAAATACATAAAAAAACAGTGGGAGAGTAATATTGCCCTTTCAGCTTGTGTGCCAGTCTTGACTCCTGGGTGTGCCACCTCTCTCCCTCTCATTCAGTGGGCCATAGAAAGCCTATTTATTTTTTTTTTTAAATATTATTGGGTTTCTAAAGTCTCCCTTAAAAAACAAAAAATACATAAAAAAACAGTGGGAGAGTAATATTGCCCTTTCAGCTTGTGTGCCAGTCTTGACTCCTGGGTGTGCCACCTCTCTCCCTCTCATTCAGTGGGCCATAGAAAGCCTATTTATTTTTTTTTTAAAATATTATTGGGTTTCTAAAGTCTCCCTTAAAAAACAAAAAATACATAAAAAAACAGTGGGAGAGTAATATTGCCCTTTCAGCTTGTGTGCCAGGCTTGACTCCTGGGTGTGCCACCTCTCTCCCTCTCATTCAGTGGGCCATAGAAAGCCTATTTATTTTTTTTTAAAATATTATTGGGTTTCTAAAGTCTCCCTTAAAAAAAAAAAAAAACATAAAAAAACAGTGGGAGAGTAATATTGCCCTTTCAGCTTGTGTGCCAGTCTTGACTCCTGGGTGTGCCACCTCTCTCTCATTCAGTGGGCCATAGAAAGCATTTTTTTTTTTTTTTCCTTGATTTGTGTTCTAAAATCTACCTCAACACAAAAACACTACATCAATCAGTGGGAGAAAAATATTGGCCTCAGTCAGGGCTTGTGTGCCACTGCTGTGTGTGCTATCTCTCATTCAGTGGGCTATAGAAAGCCTATTTTTTTTTTTTTTTATATTATTTGGTTTCTAAAGTCTCCCTGAAAAAAAAAAAAATACCTAAAAAAAAAAAACAGTGGGAGAGTAATATTGCCCTTTCAGCTTGTGTGCCAGTCTTGACTCCTGGGTGTGCCACCTCTCTCCCTCTCATTCAGTGGGCCATAGAAAGCCTATTTATTTTTTTTTTTAAATATTATTGGGTTTCTAAAGTCTCCCTTAAAAAACAAAAAATACATAAAAAAACAGTGGGAGAGTAATATTGCCCTTTCAGCTTGTGTGCCAGGCTTGACTCCTGGGTGTGCCACCTCTCTCCCTCTCATTCAGTGGGCCATAGAAAGCCTATTTATTTTTTTAAAAAAATATTATTGGGTTTCTAAAGTCTCCCTTAAAAAACAAAAAATACATAAAAAAACAGTGGGAGAGTAATATTGCCCTTTCAGCTTGTGTGCCAGGCTTGACTCCTGGGTGTGCCACCTCTCTCCCTCTCATTCAGTGGGCCATAGAAAGCCTATTTATTTATTTTTTTAAATATTATTGGGTTTCTAAAGTCTCCCTTAAAAAACAAAAAATACATAAAAAAACAGTGGGAGAGTAATATTGCCCTTTCAGCTTGTGTGCCAGTCTTGACTCCTGGGTGTGCCACCTCTCTCTCATTCAGTGGGCCATAGAAAGCATTTTTTTTTTTTTTCCTTGATTTGTGTTCTAAAATCTACCTCAACACAAAAACACTACATCAATCAGTGGGAGAAAAATATTGGCCTCAGTCAGGGCTTGTGTGCCACTGCTGTGTGTGCTATCTCTCATTCAGTGGGCTATAGAAAGCCTATTTATTTATTTATTTTTTTTCTTATTATTTGGTTTCTAAAGTCTCCCTGAAAAAAAAAAAAAAAACATAAAAAAACAGTGGGAGAGTAATATTGCCCTTTCAGCTTGTGTGCCAGTCTTGACTCCTGGGTGTGCCACCTCTCTCCCTCTCATTCAGTGGGCCATAGAAAGCCTATTTATTTTTTTTTTTAAATATTATTGGGTTTCTAAAGTCTCCCTTAAAAAACAAAAAATACATAAAAAAACAGTGGGAGAGTAATATTGCCCTTTCAGCTTGTGTGCCAGGCTTGACTCCTGGGTGTGCCACCTCTCTCCCTCTCATTCAGTGGGCCATAGAAAGCCTATTTATTTTATTTTTTTAAATATTATTGGGTTTCTAAAGTCTCCCTTAAAAAACAAAAAATACATAAAAAAACAGTGGGAGAGTAATATTGCCCTTTCAGCTTGTGTGCCAGTCTTGACTCCTGGGTGTGCCACCTCTCTCTCATTCAGTGGGCCATAGAAAGCATTTTTTTTTTTTTTTCCTTGATTTGTGTTCTAAAATCTACCTCAACACAAAAACACTACATCAATCAGTGGGAGAAAAATATTGGCCTCAGTCAGGGCTTGTGTGCCACTGCTGTGTGTGCTATCTCTCATTCAGTGGGCTATAGAAAGCCTATTTATTTATTTATTTTTTTTCTTATTATTTGGTTTCTAAAGTCTCCCTGAAAAAAAAAAAAAAACATAAAAAAACAGTGGGAGAGTAATATTGCCCTTTCAGCTTGTGTGCCAGTCTTGACTCCTGGGTGTGCCACCTCTCTCTCTCTAATTGTGGGCCATAGAAAGCCTTTTTTTTTTTTTTTTTTAATATTATTTGGTTTCTAAAGTCTCCCTGAGAAAAAAAAATAAATAAATTAGGTGGGAGATTAATATTGACATTAGTGCTTGAGTGACAGTCCTGCGTGTGTGTCATCTCTGTGATTTTGTGCCACAGAAAACAGAGTGTGTAACATTGTGCCTGATTTTCCTTGTGGTCTAACCAACCTGTTAAGGGATATTGAAATCATACTGAAGTTATAGCTCACCGTGTAAGTTGTTTGACAGCAACAAATAAAGTTACTTTGGTTAAGATTTTAAAACAATGAGGAAGTCTGGTGCAAGAGGTCGTCGTGGGCGTTCATTGTCAGCTGGTAATGATGGTAGTGGTAGTGGAGCATCAGGTGGTCGTGGGGATAAAAATATTCCACCTAAGTCTGGAGCTGTGGAGCCAGTTTCGTCGTCAGGCTACACAAGGCCTCGAACGCTCTCTTTTCTGGGAGTAGGAAAACCGCTTTTAAAGACGGAGCAGCAACAGCAAGTTTTGGCTTACATTGCAGACTCAGCCTCTAGCTCTTTTGCCTCCTCTTCCGAAACTGGTAAATGTAAAAGCAGCGCGTCGCTTGTGGATGTTCACGGTCAGGGACAAGTCGCTTCCTTGTCCTCCTCAGCAAAAACTACAACAAGAGAGAAGGATGCAGCAGGCGACACAACGGGTCACTCCATGGAGCTCTTTACACATACCGTCCCTGGCTTAGAAAGTGAAACATTTAACAGGCCATGCCCATTACAAGTATATTCTGACATGGAGTGCACTGATGCACAGCCACAGCCAGAGTACTATGCTGCTCCTTTGACTCAAACCACCACATTGCCCTCTCAGGGTACAGATCCACAATCAGACCCTGATGAGACTATGTTGCCCCGCCACGAACGCTATACCACCGACCGACACAGTGACACAGACGAAGTTGCACACGAGCTCGAAGAGGAGGTAATAGATGACCCAGTTATTGACCCCGATTGGCAGCCATTGGGGGAACAGGGTGCAGGCGGCAGTAGTTCAGAAGCGGAGGTGGAGGAGGGGCCGCAGCAGGCATCAACATCGCAACAGGTTCCATCTGCCGGGCCCGTATCTGGCCCAAAACGCGTGTCAAAGCCAAAACCTGTTGGAGCACAGCGTTGCCATCCGGTTAAAGCTCAGTCTGCAATCCCTGAAAAGGGATCCGAGTCTAGGAAGAGTGCAGTCTGGCATTTTTTTAAACAACATCCAACTGATCAGCGCAAAGTCATCTGTCAAAAATGTTCAACTAGCTTAAGCAGAGGTCAGAATCTGAAAAGTCTAAATACTAGTTGCATGCATAGACACTTAACCACCATGCATTTTCAAGCCTGGACTAACTACCAAACGTCCCTCAAGGTTGTAGCACCCTCGGCCAATGAAGCTAGTCAGCAACGCAACATCCCTTCCGTCACTGTAAGGCCACCATTTTCCGCACCACCGGCAGTATCTGTGCAGGTTTCTTTGCCAGCCAAAAGCAGTCAGGGTCAGGGAATCACCAGTTTTGTAGGAGGAAATATTGCATCTAGGGCACCGGCGGAAACAATACCGTCTCCAACCGTCTCTCAGTCTGCCATGTACACCGGCACACCCGAAAGTTCCACGATCTCCAGCTCTCCAGTCCAGCTCACCCTACATGAGACTCTGGTTAGAAAAAGGAAGTACTTATCCTCGCATCCGCGTACACAGTGTTTTAACGCCCACATAGCTAGACTAATCTCGTTAGAGATGATGCCCTACCGGTTAGTTGAAAGCGAAGCTTTCAAAGCCCTGATGGAGTACGCTGAACCACGATACGAGCTACCCAGTCGACACTTTTTTTCCAGAAAAGCCATCCCAGCCCTGCACCAGCATGTTAAACAGCGCATCGTCCATGCACTCAGGCAATCTGTGAGTACAAAGGTGCACCTGACTACAGATGCATGGACCAGTAGGCATGGCCAGGGACGTTATGTGTCCATCACGGCACACTGGGTGAATGTGGTGGATGCAGGGTCCACAGGCGACATCAATTTAGGGACAGTTGTGCCTAGCCCACGGTCTAGGAAACAGTTGGCTGTAGGCGTTCGCACCCCCTCCTCCTCCTCCTCCTCGTCCTCCTGCAGAAGCTACAGCTCTTCCACAGAACACAGTCTGCCAACCACTCCATCGGCAGATGACACTGTTGCACACCAGTTGTCCCATTATGGGCCAGCTACTGCCAAGCGTCAGCAGGCTGTATTGGCTATGAAGTGCTTGGGCGACAACAGACACACCGCGGAAGTTCTGTCCGAGTTCTTGCAACAAGAAACACAGTCGTGGCTGGGCACAGTAGATCTTGAGGCAGGCAAGGTAGTGAGTGATAACGGAAGGAATTTCATGGCTGCCATCTCCCTTTCCCAACTGAAACACATTCCTTGCCTGGCTCACACCTTAAACCTGGTGGTGCAGTGCTTATTGAAAACTTATCCTGGGTTCTCCGACCTGCTCCTCAAAGTGCGTGCACTTTGCTCACATATCCGACGTTCGCCTGTACACGCCAGCCGTATGCAGACCTATCAGCGGTCTTTGAACCTTCCCCAGCATCGCCTAATCATAGACGTTGCAACAAGGTGGAACTCAACACTGCACATGCTTCAGAGACTGTGCGAACAGAGGCGTGCTGTTATTTATTTGTGGGAGGATACACGGGCAGGCAGTAGGATGGCAGACATGGAGTTGTCAGGTGTGCAGTGGTCTAAGATACAAGACATGTGTCAAGTCCTTCAGTGTTTTGAGGAATGCACACGGCTGGTTAGTGCAGACAACGCCGTAATAAGCATGAGCATCCCCCTAATGCGTCTGCTGATGCAAAGTTTGACGCACATAAAGGAGCAGGCGTCTGCACCAGAGGAAGAGGAAAGCCTTGATGACAGTCAGCCATTGTCTGGTCAGGGCAGTGTACAGGACGAGGTAGCGGGCGAAGAGGAGGTGGAGGACGAGGAGGATGATGGGGATGAGTATATTTTTAATGCCGAACCTTTCCCGGGGGCACAGGAAATTGGTTGCGTGTCACGGCCGGGTTCTGGTTTTTTGAGGGACACAAGTGACGTAGATTTGCCTGCAACTGCCCCTCAACCAATCACAACCGGAGATTTTACAACTGGAACTTTGGCCCACATGGCGGATTATGCCTTACGTATCCTAAAAAGGGACACACGCATTACGAAAATGATGAACGATGACGATTACTGGTTGGCCTGCCTCCTTGATCCACGCTATAAAGGCAAATTGCAAAATATTATGCCACATGAGAACTTGGAACTAATATTAGCAACCAAACAATCAACTCTTGTTGACCGTTTGCTTCAGGCATTCCCAGCACACAGCGCACGTGATCGTTCTCACACAAGCTCCAGGGGGCAGCAGACTAGGAGTGTTAGGGGTGCACACATCAGAAGTGGCGTTGGACAGAGGGGTTTTCTGACCAGGTTGTGGAGTGATTTTGCTATGACCGCAGACAGGACAGGTACTGCTGCATCAATTGAAAGTGACAGGAGACAACATTTGTCCAGTATGGTTACTAACTATTTTTCATCCCTTATCGATGTTCTCCCTCAACCGTCATTCCCATTTGATTACTGGGCCTCCAAATTAGACACCTGGCCAGAATTGGCAGAATATGCATTGCAGGAGCTTGCTTGCCCGGCAGCAAGTGTCCTATCAGAAAGAGTATTCAGTGCTGCAGGTTCAATATTAACCGAAAAAAGGACTCGTCTGGCTACCCAAAATGTTGACGATCTAACATTCATTAAAATGAACCACAACTGGATTTCGAAATCTTTTGCCCCACCTTGCCCGGCCGACACCTAGCTTTCCTATGAAAGGCTCTTGCCTGTGAATTACTGTTCTAATGTCTAATTTGCTGCAGCTGATTGTACAGCATACGACATGTTTACACCTCCCTAAATGGCCAAACTCCCCACACGGGGCCGTGGTATCGCGACTTGGCGCAAGCACCCGTGAGACTGCTGTTTGTCTGAAGAGGTGGGTGTGCTCGCTTTTGGTTGACGGCATTGCTACTGGGTCCCTCATAGTACAATGTAGTGTCTCTGGCGGTGGTGGTGCACACCCAACGTCAGACACACCGTTGTAACATGAGGGGCCCTGGGGCGGTCCCGCCGGCCTCTAGAGAGTTCCCCCCTACCCCAGCTCAAAATGTGCTCTACCACATGCAAAATTATGTCGCACAGCTCCACCAATCTTTAGTCTATTCGCTGACATCATTCAATGTCTGGCACTGACAATACAAATTTGTAGACATCTACGATGCAACTTAAAGTAGTCTGTGTCTGTGTCCTATATTGGCACCATTAAATAGTTACTGCCAAATTACTATGTCAGAAACTCAGCAGATGAGCCCACCCCTGTACCTAAGTATGCCACCTTTTTTTTTGTTTTGGTTGTTTTGCGAGACATTAACATCTATTTATATTTTGGGAGTACTGGGACAGACACTCCTTGCACTACTCCTCCACTCACCACCAAGCTGCCCGTGTATCCATGTAACCGCTGTAAAACTGCCATGAGCCTATTGTTTGTTATTTTAGGCCTTTGAAGCCTGTCTGCGGTCCCTCCTTCCACTAGTCCTCCACTGACCAGACCACTGCTGCCCGTGTACCCCTGGAACCAATTATAAAGTGCCTACAGCCAGCCCATTTTCTTATGTTAGGCCTTTGAAGCCTGTCTGCGGTCCCTACTTTAAATACTCCTCCACTGACCACCAAGCTGCCTGCCCGTGTATCCATGTAACCGCTGTAAAACTGCCATGAGCCTATTGTTTGTTATTTTAGGCCTTTGAAGCCTGTCTGCGGTCCCTCCTTCCACTAGTCCTCCACTGACCAGACCACTGCTGCCCGTGTACCCCTGGAACCAATTATAAAGTGCCTACAGCCAGCCCATTTTTTTATGTTAGGCCTTTGAAGCCTGTCTGCGGTCCCTCCTTCCACTAGTCCTCCACTGGCCAGACCACTGCTGCCCGTGTACCCCTGGAACCAATTATAAAGTGCCTACAGCCAGCCCATTTTCTTATGTTAGGCCTTTGAAGCCTGTCTGCGGTCCCTACTTTAAATACTCCTCCACTGACCACCAAGCTGCCTGCCCGTGTATCCATGTAACCGCTGTAAAACTGCCATGAGCCTATTGTTTGTTATTTTAGGCCTTTGAAGCCTGTCTGCGGTCCCTCCTTCCACTAGTCCTCCACTGACCAGACCACTGCTGCCCGTGTACCCCTGGAACCAATTATAAAGTGCCTACAGCCAGCCCATTTTTTTATGTTAGGCCTTTGAAGCCTGTCTGCGGTCCCTCCTTCCACTAGTCCTCCACTGGCCAGACCACTGCTGCCCGTGTACCCCTGGAACCAATTATAAAGTGCCTACAGCCAGCCCATTTTCTTATGTTAGGCCTTTGAAGCCTGTCTGCGGTCCCTACTTTAAATACTCCTCCACTGACCACCAAGCTGCCTGCCCGTGTATCCATGTAACCGCTGTAAAACTGCCATGAGCCTATTGTTTGTTATGTTAGGCCTTTGAAGCCTGTCTGCGTTCCCTACTTTAAATACTCCTCCACTGACCACCAAGCTGCCTGCCCGTGTATCCATGTAACCGCTGTAAAACTGCCATGAGCCTATTGTTTGTTATTTTAGGCCTTTGAAGCCTGTCTGCGGTCCCTCCTTCCACTAGTCCTCCACTGACCAGACCACTGCTGCCCGTGTACCCCTGGAACCAATTATAAAGTGCCTACAGCCAGCCCATTTTCTTATGTTAGGCCTTTGAAGCCTGTCTGCGGTCCCTACTTTAAATACTCCTCCACTGACCACCAAGCTGCCTGCCCGTGTATCCATGTAACCGCTGTAAAACTGCCATGAGCCTATTGTTTGTTATTTTAGGCCTTTGAAGCCTGTCTGCGGTCCCTCCTTCCACTAGTCCTCCACTGACCAGACCACTGCTGCCCGTGTACCCCTGGAACCAATTATAAAGTGCCTACAGCCAGCCCATTTTTTTATGTTAGGCCTTTGAAGCCTGTCTGCGGTCCCTCCTTCCACTAGTCCTCCACTGGCCAGACCACTGCTGCCCGTGTACCCCTGGAACCAATTATAAAGTGCCTACAGCCAGCCCATTTTCTTATGTTAGGCCTTTGAAGCCTGTCTGCGGTCCCTACTTTAAATACTCCTCCACTGACCACCAAGCTGCCTGCCCGTGTATCCATGTAACCGCTGTAAAACTGCCATGAGCCTATTGTTTGTTATTTTAGGCCTTTGAAGCCTGTCTGCGGTCCCTCCTTCCACTAGTCCTCCACTGACCAGACCACTGCTGCCCGTGTACCCCTGGAACCAATTATAAAGTGCCTACAGCCAGCCCATTTTTTTATGTTAGGCCTTTGAAGCCTGTCTGCGGTCCCTCCTTCCACTAGTCCGCCACTGGCCAGACCACTGCTGCCCGTGTACCCCTGGAACCAATTATAAAGTGCCTACAGCCAGCCCATTTTCTTATGTTAGGCCTTTGAAGCCTGTCTGCGGTCCCTACTTTAAATACTCCTCCACTGACCACCAAGCTGCCTGCCCGTGTATCCATGTAACCGCTGTAAAACTGCCATGAGCCTATTGTTTGTTATGTTAGGCCTTTGAAGCCTGTCTGCGTTCCCTACTTTAAATACTCCTCCACTGACCACCAAGCTGCCTGCCCGTGTATCCATGTAACCGCTGTAAAACTGCCATGAGCCTATTGTTTGTTATTTTAGGCCTTTGAAGCCTGTCTGCGGTCCCTCCTTCCACTAGTCCTCCACTGACCAGACCACTGCTGCCCGTGTACCCCTGGAACCAATTATAAAGTGCCTACAGCCAGCCCATTTTCTTATGTTAGGCCTTTGAAGCCTGTCTGCGGTCCCTACTTTAAATACTCCTCCACTGACCACCAAGCTGCCTGCCCGTGTATCCATGTAACCGCTGTAAAACTGCCATGAGCCTATTGTTTGTTATTTTAGGCCTTTGAAGCCTGTCTGCGGTCCCTCCTTCCACTAGTCCTCCACTGACCAGACCACTGCTGCCCGTGTACCCCTGGAACCAATTATAAAGTGCCTACAGCCAGCCCATTTTTTTATGTTAGGCCTTTGAAGCCTGTCTGCGGTCCCTCCTTCCACTAGTCCTCCACTGGCCAGACCACTGCTGCCCGTGTACCCCTGGAACCAATTATAAAGTGCCTACAGCCAGCCCATTTTCTTATGTTAGGCCTTTGAAGCCTGTCTGCGGTCCCTACTTTAAATACTCCTCCACTGACCACCAAGCTGCCTGCCCGTGTATCCATGTAACCGCTGTAAAACTGCCATGAGCCTATTGTTTGTTATTTTAGGCCTTTGAAGCCTGTCTGCGGTCCCTCCTTCCACTAGTCCTCCACTGACCAGACCACTGCTGCCCGTGTACCCCTGGAACCAATTATAAAGTGCCTACAGCCAGCCCATTTTTTTATGTTAGGCCTTTGAAGCCTGTCTGCGGTCCCTCCTTCCACTAGTCCTCCACTGGCCAGACCACTGCTGCCCGTGTACCCCTGGAACCAATTATAAAGTGCCTACAGCCAGCCCATTTTCTTATGTTAGGCCTTTGAAGCCTGTCTGCGGTCCCTACTTTAAATACTCCTCCACTGACCACCAAGCTGCCTGCCCGTGTATCCATGTAACCGCTGTAAAACTGCCATGAGCCTATTGTTTGTTATGTTAGGCCTTTGAAGCCTGTCTGCGGTCCCTACTTTAAATACTCCTCCACTGACCACCAAGCTGCCTGCCCGTGTATCCATGTAACCGCTGTAAAACTGCCATGAGCCTATTGTTTGTTATTTTAGGCCTTTGAAGCCTGTCTGCGGTCCCTCCTTCCACTAGTCCTCCACTGACCAGACCACTGCTGCCCGTGTACCCCTGGAACCAATTATAAAGTGCCTACAGCCAGCCCATTTTCTTATGTTAGGCCTTTGAAGCCTGTCTGCGGTCCCTACTTTAAATACTCCTCCACTGACCACCAAGCTGCCTGCCCGTGTATCCATGTAACCGCTGTAAAACTGCCATGAGCCTATTGTTTGTTATTTTAGGCCTTTGAAGCCTGTCTGCGGTCCCTCCTTCCACTAGTCCTCCACTGACCAGACCACTGCTGCCCGTGTACCCCTGGAACCAATTATAAAGTGCCTACAGCCAGCCCATTTTTTTATGTTAGGCCTTTGAAGCCTGTCTGCGGTCCCTCCTTCCACTAGTCCTCCACTGGCCAGACCACTGCTGCCCGTGTACCCCTGGAACCAATTATAAAGTGCCTACAGCCAGCCCATTTTCTTATGTTAGGCCTTTGAAGCCTGTCTGCGGTCCCTACTTTAAATACTCCTCCACTGACCACCAAGCTGCCTGCCCGTGTATCCATGTAACCGCTGTAAAACTGCCATGAGCCTATTGTTTGTTATTTTAGGCCTTTGAAGCCTGTCTGCGGTCCCTCCTTCCACTAGTCCTCCACTGACCAGACCACTGCTGCCCGTGTACCCCTGGAACCAATTATAAAGTGCCTACAGCCAGCCCATTTTTTTATGTTAGGCCTTTGAAGCCTGTCTGCGGTCCCTCCTTCCACTAGTCCTCCACTGGCCAGACCACTGCTGCCCGTGTACCCCTGGAACCAATTATAAAGTGCCTACAGCCAGCCCATTTTCTTATGTTAGGCCTTTGAAGCCTGTCTGCGGTCCCTACTTTAAATACTTCTCCACTGACCACCAAGCTGCCTGCCCGTGTATCCATGTAACCGCTGTAAAACTGCCATGAGCCTATTGTTTGTTATGTTAGGCCTTTGAAGCCTGTCTGCGGTCCCTACTTTAAATACTCCTCCACTGACCACCAAGCTGCCTGCCCGTGTATCCATGTAACCGCTGTAAAACTGCCATGAGCCTATTGTTTGTTATTTTAGGCCTTTGAAGCCTGTCTGCGGTCCCTCCTTCCACTAGTCCTCCACTGACCAGACCACTGCTGCCCGTGTACCCCTGGAACCAATTATAAAGTGCCTACAGCCAGCCCATTTTCTTATGTTAGGCCTTTGAAGCCTGTCTGCGGTCCCTACTTTAAATACTCCTCCACTGACCACCAAGCTGCCTGCCCGTGTATCCATGTAACCGCTGTAAAACTGCCATGAGCCTATTGTTTGTTATTTTAGGCCTTTGAAGCCTGTCTGCGGTCCCTCCTTCCACTAGTCCTCCACTGACCAGACCACTGCTGCCCGTGTACCCCTGGAACCAATTATAAAGTGCCTACAGCCAGCCCATTTTTTTATGTTAGGCCTTTGAAGCCTGTCTGCGGTCCCTCCTTCCACTAGTCCTCCACTGGCCAGACCACTGCTGCCCGTGTACCCCTGGAACCAATTATAAAGTGCCTACAGCCAGCCCATTTTCTTATGTTAGGCCTTTGAAGCCTGTCTGCGGTCCCTACTTTAAATACTCCTCCACTGACCACCAAGCTGCCTGCCCGTGTATCCATGTAACCGCTGTAAAACTGCCATGAGCCTATTGTTTGTTATTTTAGGCCTTTGAAGCCTGTCTGCGGTCCCTCCTTCCACTAGTCCTCCACTGACCAGACCACTGCTGCCCGTGTACCCCTGGAACCAATTATAAAGTGCCTACAGCCAGCCCATTTTTTTATGTTAGGCCTTTGAAGCCTGTCTGCGGTCCCTCCTTCCACTAGTCCTCCACTGGCCAGACCACTGCTGCCCGTGTACCCCTGGAACCAATTATAAAGTGCCTACAGCCAGCCCATTTTCTTATGTTAGGCCTTTGAAGCCTGTCTGCGGTCCCTACTTTAAATACTCCTCCACTGACCACCAAGCTGCCTGCCCGTGTATCCATGTAACCGCTGTAAAACTGCCATGAGCCTATTGTTTGTTATGTTAGGCCTTTGAAGCCTGTCTGCGGTCCCTACTTTAAATACTCCTCCACTGACCACCAAGCTGCCTGCCCGTGTATCCATGTAACCGCTGTAAAACTGCCATGAGCCTATTGTTTGTTATTTTAGGCCTTTGAAGCCTGTCTGCGGTCCCTCCTTCCACTAGTCCTCCACTGACCAGACCACTGCTGCCCGTGTACCCCTGGAACCAATTATAAAGTGCCTACAGCCAGCCCATTTTCTTATGTTAGGCCTTTGAAGCCTGTCTGCGGTCCCTACTTTAAATACTCCTCCACTGACCACCAAGCTGCCTGCCCGTGTATCCATGTAACCGCTGTAAAACTGCCATGAGCCTATTGTTTGTTATTTTAGGCCTTTGAAGCCTGTCTGCGGTCCCTCCTTCCACTAGTCCTCCACTGACCAGACCACTGCTGCCCGTGTACCCCTGGAACCAATTATAAAGTGCCTACAGCCAGCCCATTTTTTTATGTTAGGCCTTTGAAGCCTGTCTGCGGTCCCTCCTTCCACTAGTCCTCCACTGGCCAGACCACTGCTGCCCGTGTACCCCTGGAACCAATTATAAAGTGCCTACAGCCAGCCCATTTTCTTATGTTAGGCCTTTGAAGCCTGTCTGCGGTCCCTACTTTAAATACTCCTCCACTGACCACCAAGCTGCCTGCCCGTGTATCCATGTAACCGCTGTAAAACTGCCATGAGCCTATTGTTTGTTATGTTAGGCCTTTGATAGCCTGTCTGCGGTCCCTACTTTAAATACTCCTCCACTCACCACCAAGCTGCCTGCCCGTCTATCCATGTAACCGCTGTAAAACTGCAATGAGCCTATTGTTTGTTATTTTAGGCCTTTGATAGCCTGTCTGCGGCCCCTACTTGCAATACTCCTCCACTGACCACAATGCTGCCTGGAGTGCCTGCCTGTGTATCCATGTAACCGATGTAAAACTGCCATGACTGCCTACTGTTTGTTATTTTAGGCCTTTGATAGCCTGTCTGCAGCCCCTACTTGCAATACTCCTCCACTGACCACACCAATGCTGCCCGTGTACCCCTGGAACCTATTTAAAAGTTCATAGAGCCTAGTTATATATTTTATTTACTATTAATAAGGCCATGATGGACTACGCTGTACCACGCTACAAGCTAACCAGTCGACACTTCTTTTGCGAGAAAAGCCATCCCAACCCTCCACCAGCATGTAGAAGACCGCATTGTCCATGCACTCTGGCAATCTGTGAGTACAAAGGTGCACCTGACAACAGACGCATGGACCTGTAGGCATGGCCACGGAAGATTACGTGTCCATTACGGCGCAATGGGTTAATGTGGTGGATGCATGGTCCACAGGGGACAGCCTACTAAGTCTGTCTGCAGTCCCTAATTCAAATTGTCCTCCACTGTCTAAATCGGAGCTTCCACCTTCTGGCTTTCGGCCTATAGTATCAGAAATTAAACTGCATTTGGCCTTCAACTTTGGTTAGGGCCTACTAACGGCTTCTGCCCCTCCCTGGTGTTGCCCTCAACTAAATAAAGCTGAGCTTCAACCTTCTGCTCCAAATTACCATTTTAAAAAATGCAATAGGCTTTTCCGGCCTACTAAAGGTGTCTGTCTGTGTGCCCCTGCCTGGTGTTGTCCTCAACTAAATAAAGCTGAGCTTCAACCTTCTGCTCCAAATTACCATTTTAAAAAATGCAATAGGCTTTTCCGGCCTACTAAAGGTGTCTGTCTGTGTGCCCCTGCCTGGTGTTGTCCTCAACTAAATAAAGCTGAGCTTCAACCTTCCGGCTCTCATTAAAGGGAACCTGTCACCACGTTTTTGGAAGATGGGATAAAAATAGCGTTAAATAGGGGCAGAGGTGGGCGTTACATTAGTGTGTGTGTTATGCGTTTATTACTCACCTAAGTTGCCGAAATAACTTTGCAAAGTCTCCGTTTTCGCCTGTCAATCAGGCTGGTCAGGTCGCATGGGCGTTGTCTTCCCCCAGATTTGGCGTAGTTTTCCGTTGGTGGCGTAGTGGTGTGCGCATGCCCAAAGTCCGGAATCCTCTTCCAGGGGATTTAAAATAGCGCGGTGTTCGTTATTGCATTGGTGATCGGTGGGCGCGGCCATCTTCCTTTGGCCGCGCGTGCGCAGAAGCGGCGCTCTGCTGGCCGCGGCTTCAGGAAAATGGCCGCCGCGATATCCATCTGCGCACGCGCGGCATCCCGCGGCCATTTTCCTGAAGCCGCGGCCAGCAGAGCGCCGCTTCTGCGCACGCGCGGCCAAAGGAAGATGGCCGCGCCCACCGATCACCAATGCAATAACGAACACCGCGCTATTTTAAATCCCCTGGAAGAGGATTCCGGACTTTGGGCATGCGCACACCACTACGCCACCAACGGAAAACTACGCCAAATCTGGGTGAAGACACCACGCCCATGTGACCTGACCAGCCTGATTGACAGGCGAAAACGGAGACTTTGCAAAGTTATTTCGGCAACTTAGGTGGGTAATAAACGCATAACACACACACTAATGTAATGCCCACCTCTGCCCCTATTTAACGCTATTTTTATCCCATCTTCCAAAAACGTGGTGACAGGTTCCCTTTAAGTGGTTTTAAAAAAAAAAAATGGTGGTTAGGGCCTACTAACGGCTTCTGCCCCTCCCTGGTGTTGCCCTCAACTAAATAAAGCTGAGCTTCAACCTTCTGCTCCAAATTACCATTTTAAAAAATGCAATAGGCTTTTCCGGCCTACTAAAGGTGTCTGTCTGTGTGCCCCTGCCTGGTGTTGTCCTCAACTAAATAAAGCTGAGCTTCAACCTTCCGGCTCTCATTAAGTGGTTTTAAAAAAAAAAAATGGTGGTTAGGGCCTACTAACGGCTTCTGCCCCTCCCTGGTGTTGCCCTCAACTAAATAAAGCTGAGCTTCAACCTTCTGCTCCAAATTACCATTTTAAAAAATGCAATAGGCTTTTCCGGCCTACTAAAGGTGTCTGCCCCTCCCTGGTGTTGTCCTCAACTGAACAAAGCTGAGCTTCCACATTCTGGCTTTCGCCCTATACTATCAGATATTAAACTGCATTTGGCCTACTAGTGTGGTTAGGCCCTTGAAACAGTGTCTGCTGCTCTTGGGTTTGCTACTCCACTGAACAAAGCAATGCCGCCTGTTTAGTCCTGTTACCAATTTTGAACTGCATGTAGCCTACTTTATTCTTTGGCCCTATATCTGTTTCCTCCTCATCCTGCCCATTGCCCAGCCACTGCTAAATGAGTCTGCTGGTACATTGACCTAGACCACTACATTCCCCTTGTACTCTACACAGCCAGAATCTGACCCTGCTGAAAGTAAGGTTCCCCTTCCCGCATGTTATACCACCTTACACAGGGACAAAGAGGAAGGTGCAGATGAAAGTGCAGGTTCCTTCATCAGGTGGGGGGGCATACTCGTTGGCGACGTCACTGGCACAGGGCCCCTCAGAGTACGCAAAAGTGTCGCTGCTGGTGGGAGGCGCCCCCGCCATGCAAACACACCGCCGTACTTTGAGGGGCCCTGTGCCAGTGGCAATGCGAACGAGTGGGCCCCCCCCTGCTTGCTCAGGATCACAGCACTTACAACTTTTAAATACTTACCTTTCCCTGCAACACCGCCGTGACGTAGTCCGCATTTCCTGGGCCCACGAAAAACTTGAGCCAGCCCTACTCCCCCCACAACTTTCCCCCAATTCCCTATGCCCAACTATTATTATACAGTTAATTAAGATTGGCAAGCTTCAGAAACAAGAATGGATGTTTTTGGCATTAAAATGGGCACTGTAGGTGTTTTCCTGGCCTCCACTCACTGCCGACTATGCTTCCCCATTGACTTGCATTGGGTTTCGTGTTTCGGTCGATCCCCGACTTTTAGCGATAATCGGCCGACTGCACTCGACTCGACTCTGGACAAAATCGGGTTTCCCAAAACCCTACTCGATCTTAAAAAATGAAAGTCGCTCAACCCTACTCCGAATAAAGTGAAGCAAAAACAATTATTTTTTATATAAAATAGTTTTTATTGTATAAAAGCGCCAAAACATAAAAAAATATAAATGAGGTATTGCTGTAATCGTACTGACCCAAAGAATAAAACTGCCTTATCAATTTTACCACACGCGGAATGGTAAAAACGCCCCACCACAAAAAAATTGCTGATAAAAAAATCATGTGACCAAAAATGGCACCAATAAAAACGTCAAATCGTCCCGCAAAAAACAAAACCTCACATGACTCTGTGGGCCAAAATATGGAAAAATTATAGCTCTCAAAATGTTGTGATGCAAAAACTATCTTAAAAAGCATCTTTTAGCATGTAACAGCTGCCAAACATAAAAACCTGATATAGAAATCAGCTATAAATAGTAAATCAAACCCCCCTTTATCACCCCTTTAGTTAGGGAAAAATATTAAAATACATTTTTTTTAATTTATTTCCATTTTCCCATTAGGGTTAGGGTTAATGTAGGACTATGGTTGGGGCTAAAGTTACGGTTAGGGCTAAAGTTAGGGTTAGGGTTGGGGCTAAAGTGTTAGGGTTAGGGAGGGTTGGGGCTAAAGTTAGGGTTTGGATTAGGGTTAGGGTTGGGATTATGTTTATGTTTGGGATTAGGGTTAGGGTTGGGATTAGGGTTAGGGGTGTGTCAGGGTTAGGGGTGTGGTAAGGGTTATGTTAGGGTTGGGATTAGGGTTAGGGGTGTGTTGGGGTTAGGGCTGGAGTTAGAATTGGGGGGTTTCCACTGTTTAGGCACATCAGGGGCTCTCCAAATGTGACATGGTGTCCAATCTCAATTTCAGCCAATTTTGCATTGAAAAGTCAAACAGTGCTCCTTCCCTTCCGAGCTCTGCCATGCGCCCAAACAGTGATTTACCCCCACATATGGGATATCAGCATACTCAGGACAAATTACACAACGTTTGGGTTCCAATTTATCCTGTTACCCTTGGTAAAATAAAACAAATTGGATCTGAAGTAAATTTTTGATGAAAAAAGTTAAATGTTCATTTTTTTTAAACATTCCAAAAATTCCTGTGAAGCACCTGAAGGGTTAAGAAACTTCTTAAATATGGTTTTGAGCATCTTGAGGGGTGCAGTTTTTAGAATGTTGTCACTTTTGGGTATTTTCTATCATATAGACTCCTCAGCGTCACTTCAAATGTGACATGGTCCTTAAAAAAAATGGTGTTTAAAAAATGAGAAATCGCTGGTCAACTTGTAACCCTTATAACTCCCTGACAAAAAAATGTGGGAAATGTTACTTATTAACCAATGTAGGGTGGTAATATTGGTCACTGGGTACATGTTATTGTGAGGAGCTGGCCATGGATGTAGAGCGGAGTCCACGGCTCTTAGGGATGAGACTTTTTCCATCACGCAGCATCAGTTACGTTGATCTTATTGTAGTGTTTTATTACAGATTTGCTTGCTCTTCAGTTTAAGGTGTACAAACCTCTCCTGGAAATTGCTCAGCCTCAGTAATTGATGCTTCCATTCAGTGACAGTAAGCAGAGGAAGATGTGCGGGCTGGATCTTATGTATACATGAGGCCAGACACGAGATTAGTAATCAGGTAAAGCAATCCTTGCATTACCCTTGATAGTCTCTCAGAGGCCTCAATTGAGCCATTTTTTCATGAGACTGTATGTTAACTCTTGCTGTATGTTAATTTGTGGAATACCTACTGATTACTTATTGCATCAGCTCACTGCAGTTTACTAATCTACACAATTTAGGACAAATATGCAGGAAGGCAATTAAACAATGAAGGATTACCTCCCCCACCTCCCCCCAGTCCTGTGGAAAAATGGCCTGAACGGGAGCTGTGGGTATAAAGTCTTTGGCTCCCTCTGCAGAGAGTATCTTCAGGAACAGCCCAAGGAAACCCACAAAGATGTTTGGAGAACCGAGGTTGGGACAATAAGGTTACAAGGCAATATGCCTCACTGTCCTCAGACAGCCTACTAAGCTTGCCACTACTGCCTCTCTGTGGGGGCCCGCCAATAGCGGTTGGGGTAGTTGGCTCTGGATGCCCCGAAGTCACAGAGGTTCTAATCCTCGGAAAGCCAGTGGAAGAGTGAGACTCTGACATTTGCACCATCTTGTCTACTTGCTGGGACTGTACTGTATGTTGTTGCTGGCTGGAGCTGGATACCTGTACTACAGTTGTGGTATCCATCATCTAGAGGAGCATGGGCTGCGACTGCAGACTATACCGGTGGGAGATACAAAAGCTGTGGGCCAACCAAAAGTTGGAAGGCAGTGGATATCTCCTGGTACAAAGGCAGTGGAACTACCGGCCCTGGGTTGGGATCTGGGGCCATTGCATTGTGGCCATCTACCCTGAGATGCTGTAAGACAATAGACATAAGGAATAAAAAATAATTGCATTGTTAACCTGCCCAGGTAATTATTACAACTCACAACCTCAATTCTTCACAGGTATTATTTGATAAATGTGTATGTACATAAATCATAATGTCTATATTCATTAGTAAGCCTATCAACACCCTGGAAGCCTTATTCATTAGCTCTGCATGTCACTTACACACGGCAATGTGAATCAACTCAATATAACTGTGTTGTTGGTACAATGTTTTACCATTTAGGGCACACTTTGCCTAAAACCAGCCCTGCTCTCATAAATCACAATAATAAAATTTCATCCAATACGTCTAAACAAAAGAACGTTTTCACACCAACAAATTATGATGAAGGCATTAAGACTATATAACTCTCTACCAGAGGATGTTATATGAGTACTGTATATATTGTATGATCATTGTGGTTTGTCCTGATGAAAAAAACAGGTGTGCTTCGAAATGAGTTGATAATAACTAAAAACCACATTTTCATCTCTACGGTCTTCTACTGTATCTTGTACCTTTAGCAGCACAGATTTACCTCCAATGTTCTCCAGTTTTCATAGAAGATGTTGTCACGGGGAATTCATAGTAGGATTTAAAATAGAGTCAAACGTATTTATTGAGCATAATAGTATTAAAAGAAATGGCTACTACCATACTGGAAATAGTTTTTTAAACCAGATATTTATTTTAATTTTGATGTAATTTTTAACCTAATATCATAAAGTGATAACAAAATGGATTTTACCTAATGGAATTTTTTTTTCTATCCCTCAATCGATGTTGCAAGGTATTAGATAGAAGTAGATGCATTTCTGTAATTTTTGAAACCTTATCAGCTAAATGTTTTGGAATATCCATATTGAATGAGGAGCTCATATAATGCTCCATACAATTCATGATGGGCCCCATAAGATGCTCCATATTAAAATATGCCCCATATAATGCTGCATAAAAGGTTAATGATGGCCCCATAAGATGCTTCATAGAATATTATGCCCCATATAATGCTGCACAAAGGTTGATTGCCTCATAAGATGCTCCATAGAATATTATGCCCCATATACACTATGTTCCAAATTATTATGCAAATTACATTTTTATAAGATTTTCCTAAATGGTCAGTGCAAATGACAGTCAGTCTAATAAAAGTCATCACCTGTTAGATTATACATCGAATTTTATTGAAGAAACCTCCCAATGATAACAGTATAATCTCCAAAATGAATAAAAACTCAAAATGCACTATTCCAAATTATTATGCACAGTAGAATTTTTATACATTTGATATGTTTTAAAGAACTGAAAATGCTCATTTGTGGAATTTGCAGCATTAGGAGGTCACATTCACTGAACAAAAAAGCTATTTAACGCCAAAACATCCCAACAGGCCAAGTTACATGTTAACATAGGACCCTTCTTAGATGTCACCTTCACAATTCTTGCATCCATTGAACTTGTAAGTTTATGGAGAGTTTCTGCTTGTATTTCTTTGCGTGAAGTCAGAATCGCCTCCCAGAGCTGCTGTTTTGATGTGAACGGCCTCCCACCCTCATAGATCTTTTGCTTGATGATCCTCTAAAGGTTCTCTATAGGGTTGAGGTCAGGGGAAGATGGTGGCCACACCATGAGTTTATCTCCTTTTATGCCCATAGCAGCCAATGACTCAGAGGTATACTTTGCAGCATGAGATGGGGCATTGTCAGCATGAAGATGATTTTGCTCCTGTAGGCACGTTTCTGCTTTTTAGACCATAGAAGAAAGTTGTCAGTCAGAAACTCTATATACTTTGCAGAGGTCATTTTCACACCTTCAGGCACCTTAAAGGGCCTTACCAGCTGTTTCCCATGATTCTGGCCCAAAACATGACTCCTCCACCTCCTCGCTGACGTTGCAGCCTTGTTGGGACATGGTGGCCATCCACCAAACATCCACTGCTCCATCCATCTGGACCATCCAGGGTTGCTCAACACTTATCAGTAAACAAGACTGTTTGGAAATTAGTCTTCATGAATGTGTGGGCCCAATACAACCATTTCTGCTTGTGAACACTGTTTAAGGAGCCTACACCTTGAGGTTCAAGGGACTCCAGAGGCACCAGCAGCTTCAAATATCTGTTTGCTGCTTTGTAATGGCTTTTTAGCAGCTGCTCTCTTAATCCGATGAACTTGCCTGGCAGAAATCTTCCTCATTATGCCTTTATCAGCACAAACACATTTGTGCTCAGATACAGCCACAAATCTCTTAACAGTACGATGATCACGCTTATGTTTTTGGAAAATTTCAAATGTTTTCATCCCTTCACCAAGGCATTGCACTATTTGATGCTTTTCAGCAGCAGAGAGATCCTTTTTCTTTCCCACGTTACTTGAAAACTGTGATCTGCTTAATAATGTGGAACATCATTTTTAAGTAGTTTTCCTTTAATTAGAATCACCTGGAAAACCAATTATCACATGTGTTTAAGATTGATTTCAGTGATCCATTGAGCCCTGAGACACAATACCATCCACGAGTTTATTTGAAAAACAAAACAATTAAATCTTTATGACACTTAAATCCAATTTGCATAATAATTTGGAACACAGTGTAATGCTGCACAAAGATTGATGGCCCCATAAGATGCTCCATAGAATATTATGCCCCATATAATGCTGCATAAAAGGTTAATGATGGCCCCATAAGATGCTCCATACAGAGGCGTAGCTAGGGTTTTGGTTCAGGGGGGGGGGCAAAACTTCTGAGTGGGCTCCTAACCAGGTAACCTTGATTACAACACGGTGACACACTCTAATAGTGGAGGAGAACCTCAGCAGATGACCGCGCTGTTACTGAAGATAATCTCTATATAAAGACCAATATGGATATTACCGCCATATGGTCAGTGGTAAATACCAGCCCTACAGAACATATATCTGTAACTGTGCAGTGATCTGTTAATGTCTTACCGCTGACGTTCTTTCTGATGGAATCATTCATTTTTCCTGTCTTTTCTATCTGGCCCAGACTGACATGACAACTTCTTCCAGCTATAACTCGTCTGCAGCGAATACAACAAAGACACATTTCACTTTTCATATTCCAGCCCCATCACCATCTATTCCCAACCTGCACAAACTCCTCATCCTACTGATACCCCAATACTGAGCCGCTGCTGCGTATGTGTCCCTATTACTGCCCCTGATACCGCAATACTGAGCCGCTGCTGCCGTATGTGTCCCTATTACTGCCCCTGATACCCAATACTGAGCCGCTGCTGTCGTATGTGTCCCTATTACTGCATCTGATACCCCAATACTGAGCCGCTGCTGCTGTATGTGTCCTTATTACTGCTCATGATACCCCAATACTGAGCCGCTGCTGCTGTATGTGACCCTATTACTGCACCTGATACCCCAATACTGAGCCGCTGATGCCATATGTGACCCTATTACTCCACCTGATACCCCAATACTGAGCTGCTGGTGCCGTATGTGTCCCTATTACTGCACCTGATACCCCAATACTGAGCCGCTGTTGCCGTATGTGTCCCTATTACTGCCCCTGATACCCCAATACTGAGCCGCTGCTGCCGTATGTGTCCCTATTACTGCAACTGTTGTGTGGTTCTCTGTGCCCTATAAATTCTAAAGCACCCCTCTATAATATAGTGCTGTGATAAAAAAAAAAAAAAATTACATACTCACCTCTCGTCTCTGGGGGTCTAGTGCCAGTGTCCTGAGCAGGTGGGGACACCGGCGCACTATGGGGGTCAGGTGCAGGAGTCGCTGCTGGCTCAGGTCCCCAGCACTTGCAATATTCACCTGTCCCCATCCCACCGCCGCGTGCTGCTGTGCTTTCCGGGTCTCCGCAGTGACTGTTCAGGCAGAGGGCATGCATTAAGCTTGTCATAGCTCCCTCTGACCGGAACATCACAGCCAGAGGACCCGGAAGACATAGCTCGGTGGTGGAATGGTGACAGGTGAATATCGCATGGCTCACCCTCCCCCATTATATTCAACCTCCTGGCCCGGTCCCTGCTTCTCTGATGATCTCTGGTGCTGGCAGCTTGTTCTTGCGTTCAGTGGTCACATGGTACCGCTCATTAAAGTAATGAATATGCGTTCCATGCCTATGGGAGTGGAGACGTGTCCATATTCATTACTTTAATGAGCGGCACCACGTGACCGCTGAACACAGGAAATGCTCAGGGCACCAGAGACCATTTGAGAAGTAGGGATGTGCAGAGAATGCGCCCGGAGCAGGTGAGAATGATGTGACAGCTGCCACTCCTGCCGCTCCCCCTCCCCCGCCGACCCCCTGGGACAATGACTCGAGTATAAGCCGAGAGGGGCACTTTTAGCTTAAAGAAATGGGCTGAAAATCTCAGCTTATACTCGAGTATATACGGTACATCTTTGTCCTATCTTTCTTGCAGTAGTACTCCAAATCTGCCAGATTGTGAGGACATCTCTTGTGTAGCGCCCTCTTCAGGTCAACCCATAGATTTATAATTGGATTCGGGTGTGGGCTCTGTTTGTGCCATTCCAAAACCTTGATCGTTTTCTGGTGAAGCCATTCTTTTGTTGATTTGGATGAGTGTTTAGGGTCATTGTCGTACCGAATGGTGAAATTCCTTTCCTGTAGTCAGGAAAATGCTACTAAAACACCTAAAGTTTATATGGGCGGTAATCAGAGTCACTTCAAATGATTGCAGCTGTGTACTCACCACTGTTTAAAATGAGTTTAAATTTCATTAACTAATTCTGAATACAACCACATTCCCAACTATAAAAGGATGTTCACACTTAAGCAACCACATTATTTTAGTTTTGTTATTTTTAGTTCCCCTTCAAAATTATTTTAGTTTGTTTTTAAAAGATTTTGTATAGATGATGGGTGATATTAAGGCCAACTGCAGGCAAGCGTATGATAAATTGTCCAAGTTTCATCCAGAAAACTTGAATTCACCCATTGAAATCCATGAGTGAATAAAAATATATCCCACATTGAATATCTGAGTGGCATCTGATTTTTTGCAGATACAGTTCTATTATAAAACTAAGAGACTGTATTTGATCATGTACACTTTTTAGTGTAGAGGTCACGAGTGTGTCACGCCAACATGGGAGATCTGGGGTAGAAGATCACTGTGTATTGTGAATCGCAAATTTTACATTTAGCCTGTATATTTGGATACTATATTAAATTAATTTGGTTTCCTTTGGTGCTGAAGAGGCTAACAACCCTTTCTATGCTCCTCGGAAACATGCATCTCCATTTCAGCTGCTTTTGATCTGGTTGTTAACTTTTGCTATAAAACCTGGCCAAACCCTCTCTGTCCTGCCAGTGAAATCTCTGCTTCTTTGCTCTTAGTAGATGCTTGCTGATTAGGAGTTCATTGTTGCTCTTGGAGATTTGTCTTCCGTGCTGTGCTCTAAAGCTAAGTAGTTTATATTTGGAGTTGGAGTTGTGGTGTTCTGTAGTTTGCTGTTGTACATGTGTGCTTATCTCCTGTTCTATTTTCCCATTTAGTTTATTCCTCCCAGTCCATATTCTCCTCCCTATTGTTGGATAGTGTTTTTGTATGATAGAGGTTTTCTTTTTTCCCTGTTTTGTCTTTGTGTTTGGTTTGCCTTTCATTTCTGTCCCATGATTCATGGATTGGGGAACGGACAGATTGGGGATTTTGCAGGAGCATCGTAAGGTCGGAGACTCAGGCCTCTTTACCTTTAAGAGTACCCCCAGGACAATGATAGTTAGGCTGCCAGCTCCAGGGACAGTTTAAAGCCCCCTTCCTTACTGAAGACCTTCACAGCGTGACAGTAGATGTCTGAAAATGGATAGCACACAGACAGCACATGGACATCATATAGATGTTCCACAGACACACGGATGAAAATCAGATGAAAATTAGGATTAAAAATCATCCACGTTTCCTGGATGAACTGGACTTCTCATATGCTGTTCTGCAGCCAGCCTAAAGATAGAAAAAGTTCTGAAATGATTCTTCTTGGTATGATTTTTTTTACATGATAAATATCTGGCAGTTTAACAGTGTTAGTCTAAATTTCCACTGTATATACTCGAGTGTATACAGCTAGAAAATACAGTATTTATATGATGTGTTGATGAGGGCTGCCAGCAGGAATTTCAGGGCCCCATAATGGCAAAATTTTTTGGCCCCCTTGAGACTCTGTCCAGGCTCCACCTCAGCTACTCCTCCAACCCTCGAACCTTCCACAGCCCCACCACCCACTCTTGGAAAAACTCCACTTCTGCACCACGTCCTCACCGATCACAGAGTAACAGATCCCATCTAACACCAGATCACATACATAGCCATCAGCTTTTGTTTTTGCCAATAGATTTTTTTAGTTGCCACCACGACAAGGTAGACTCTTTTGGCTGGGCCCTACTCTACTCTAACCTATGAAATAATTGCTAAAATATCCAATACGCTTTTAAGATATATTTTTATTTATGATTCTTTAAGGGAATGTGTCACATGCATTTTTAAAATAAACAATAATACCATATACAAGGGACAAATACCATCACACCATGGCTGGACTATATATTACCATCACATGGAGACCGAATAATACCACATACAAGGCACAAATACCACCACACCATGACCAAACCACATATTACTACCACATAGTGACTGAATACTGCAACTCTGATCATTATTAAAAAACACAATACTAATTGTTAGGGCTTGCGGAACGCACCAAGTATATTTAGATATTATTATTGGTGCGTTCGCAGCCCGGGGTCCACCGTGCAGGAGACCAACCTGCTGCTAGCAAATGGTGGCACAATATGGTGGTAGAAGCCAACTCTGTTACTTCACAGAGTCGAACAGAAGGGAAAATGCTGTGCCCTGTTAGCATCACAGGGGAACACAGCTGCCTAACAGAGCAAAAGCAATCAGTGGTCAGGGAGTAGCAAGCACACAAACACCTCCTCTCCGGTGGAGCTGGAATTCTAATGGCTTTACACCAGCCCTGAATTCACCATACAAACTCCTCACCGGAGGTGTCGGTATTCTAGTGGCTTATTTCAGTCGGACCCTGACCACAAGCAGACAAGACCACTGAGTAGCTAAAGCTCATAACATAAGCTGATACTAGCACATGGCCGTGCGGCCATGCAAACCTTTTATAGCTGCAGCAACTTCAGGACCTTCCTAGAGGATCAATGGGAGTGGCCACATTACCTGAGCATGTGACCCCCAACCTCCAATGAGAGGTCTTACCCCGGGCATGCTCAGAAGGGGAAAAGCAGGACTTAGTCCCAGAGACATCTGCTCGCCGCTGACCAGTACTGGCTACAATGGCTGAGCCTGAAAAGGCAGCAGTAACCATCCGCGCAGTATCAGGCTGAGCCAGATGCGGCTGGAGAAGAATGGGAGACCGCAGCGGAGATGGTTCGAGATTCCCCCTGTGCAGAGGTGGGAACTTGACCCCTAACACTAATATTCCCCAATATTTCCCCAACTTCTACACTATGCCAGATGAAAAAAATGTGACAGTATCGCCCTGCACAGTAACAGGACCTCTCCTCCTCCAAACTGAAAACAGTATCCTCAAAAATAAAATACATCAAAACAGTAGTAATTTTTCTTAATTAGCCTCTACAGTAATTATGTCCCACATCCTGCTCCTATATATACTTTATCCTTGACCCCATGTCTCTCCACCCTGACCCCATGTCTCTCCACAATGCCCCCATGTCTCTCCACACTTCCCCCATGTCTTTCCACACTGCCCCCATGTCTCTCCACACTGCCCCATACTGCAGCTTTCCCACCCCCCAAAAAAAGTTTAAAAAAAATGTTTTTTCTTAGCTGGCCAGTGGCCACGGCAATATATTTATTTTACTGAATCTGCAGAACCCTGCCTCTGTGCCCCGGTGAGTTATGAGGTTCAGGCCCTCTCTGCTCACCGGGCTCCATACACCAGTAATGTCAGTAATGCCCTGATGGCGGCCCTGGTGTTGATTATAAATGAAAGCGACAAAATACTGTATATTATCATTTTCTTTTTTTGTCATTGTTTTTCTCCTATTTCTTCTTCTTCTTCCTTTTCTTCTTCTTCTTATTATTAGAGAAGTCTGCCCGTGAGTACCTACAAATCTACAAATGAAAGCGTGACTAGACAGTAGGTAAGGGTTACATTTGATGAGGGTAAAATATAGCTGTGTACTGGAGACAGGGTATTTGCAGTTTCTAATGTTTTCTTTGCAGTGACAAGTTTATACATTGCTTTTGAAGCTTTTGACGGTGGGAAAAAGTTTGGTGTGTTTGGGTAATAGTTTCCAGAGTGTGAGGGAAATTATGGAAGATATCTCGGAGACTAAGAGGGGATGTGCAGAAATTAGATGAGCAGACAATAAGGTTTTGTGAGGACTGGAGATTACATGCACAGAGGTATTAGGAATTTATGGTTAAAATACATTGAAAATGCCTCTATAAACTGTTATTGTATAACAACATTAAATAACAATTGATTGAGTTACATTTTTAAGTTGATCAATAGAAAACAACTCTATAATCTGCAATGTATGTTGTTTACACATGATGTTTTTATTGTGTTTCAGAATATTTTTAGCCATTTTTATATGAAAAAAGAAAGTATTGGAAAAGCACCAAAAATTTCACATATGAAATCTCTATTTCTGATATTAACATTATATTATGGAATTAATATCTGTGTTTTACACTTTTTTAGCGATTCTAAACTAACACCTCACAAATATTTTGACAATGCAAGATTTGTTTCCTTAAAATCTTACAATTTAGCTTGTAAATATTTTTCTTAAGTCTTTAAAAAATTCTGATTGTTCAGTTGGGTTTCTTAGTGACCAATGTACTTTTTGGCTCCTAAATTCTGTACTCTTTTTTTTGCATTGCATTAACATTGTCTTATAAATAGGGAGGACATTGTGTGCTCCTGGAAGGGAAAACAAATTTACATTCCTAATTGTAAACCTCCCATACAGCAGCTTTATTAAAAAGTGCTATATTGAAAAAGCACTCGCACATAAAAAAAACTGGTTAATGTTCTTAAACGATGATACCTTCAGCCTGAGAGATGGAAGAAAACATATGATTCTGAAAAAGTAAGTGCTAGGACAAACATTATCTTCTGAGAGAGATGGGCCAGAAGATGCTCACTTTTTAATGAATGTTTTAATTCATAGAGAAGGATCTCAAGAGGAGACTGGTTGCAGAGCTTGGAGTATAAGTCTGGATACAGATCTTAAACTGAATCCCAAAGAATCCAGACAATGCAGCAACCTGGACATTTATATTGACTGAAGCCCTTCTCAAAGCCCTGTTGAAAGGACCTTCAGAACTTTATGTGCATCAGACTGAGGGGTTAAATAGACACTGAGTTGGACATTAGTGGAAAAATTAAGATCTAATAGAGGAATAGCTCTTTGTAATGTCAGAGATCCTAGTCTTTCTCAGAGTGACTCCATAACTTCAGCTCCATGACGTTGAGGTTGTGGTACATTTGACTCTCCTATGAAACTAGCTCTTGCCTAAAGTTGATCCTTAATAATAAGAATCAGCTGAGAATATATCACTTCTGGGTCAATAAAATGATGGCAGTTAGAGATATCTAATCCTGATTTACCTTAGATAGCATTATCTGAAAAGATATTGATGGAAAACACTATGGGAAGATAACACTGGATTGTCATAACAACTTCTGCAAAAGGATTGTCCTCCTAGTAAAGATAGTAGAAGTTCAAAGGCCTAGCAATAATATCCACTACAGGTACTACCTAGCTCTGTGTGATCTGTTAAAAAATCATGAAATTCAGAGACCATTCATCTAGAATTTTTGTTTCTGCCTAATCTACTAGCTAGGATGTAAAAGTTCCCTTACATAGTAATTGCGGATATGTGACTGAGGAAAGACTTTGCCAGGCAAAGAATCAGCTTAGTGTAAAATGCCACACTGGTACAGTGGTATTCTCTGTGTGAATCTTTATAAATTCTATATAAGATTAAAAAAATGCAGAAGAACCAACTAAACTACACTGAATACCCTGAAATTGGAAGGCATTTAGCTCTTCAGGAGGGACCATAAGCCTTGCACTGTTAGGATGTCCAGATGG
The DNA here is from genome assembly GCF_051348905.1 of Ranitomeya variabilis. NCBI lineage: Eukaryota > Metazoa > Chordata > Amphibia > Anura > Dendrobatidae > Ranitomeya > Ranitomeya variabilis. The sequence goes on from NC_135236.1 coordinate 327,808,657, forward strand.
CCTTCCCAGTGTAACTTGGAGGCATCTGTAGATTTGCCATTTATCTCCAAATTAATAATAGATCACGGGACTGCTTTTGGTGAGGAAACCATCAATTACAGCAACCTGCATATCAATTTCAGAGACAACTGGTTGGTTTTTGGTAGCAATTGTCGGATATTTTAAACCGAAGATCAATGAAGAAGAGCATTTCATAACCATGTAGTTGAATAGATATCCGTATAAAGATCACTTTTTAATAGTTGTTTAATGTTATAAGATATTGTTGTTTGCAATGCAACAAAAACGTGGTGATTATAAAAATAATAATAATAATATTAAAAATACTAAAGAATGTAAATTCTATACAAGATAGGCTTTGCAATTTATAAATGTATTCTTTATTATAGAATGATTGTATACTGTATTAGGAATATGTCTTTTGAACAGAGTAAAACAAGGTTGCCATACAATTGCTCTATTCTTTGCAAATATCTACTTTCTACATAATTGCATACTCAAGCAGATTAGTGTTATGATGACAGATGTAAGTTAATTAATTATGGCGTAGACTAGTATCAAATATGAAGGTGAATTAAAGTAGTTTCCTAATTACCATTTTTGTGCAAGTTTTATTAATTATTTATTAATTTATTATGTAAGTTGGCAAATTGAGTTCAGTGTCCTTGGGCTTTGATATATTAATTATAACAGGCAGAATTATTTCATTTTTTTATTACACAAAGAGCAAAGTTCTACCATTAGCCAATTGGCATATAACTGGACTTTATACCCTAACTGTTGAAAAAAGACATGGACTGAACATCCAAACATTATACATTGATCTAATGAAGCTAAGGAAAGTTATCAAAGCTAATTGTGAGGATCATTTTACCCAGGATGTACAAGTCCACTGTCGCAGCACTGTGCACCTCTGCAGTGGGTCTCTAGTGCATTAGGCATAGCACTGCTGCAACACTGCTCCGGCTTTGGGCATGATCTATGTGCCCCACAGCACCCATGCAGCAAGGTGGCTTAGTGGTTAACACTGCAGCCTTGTAGCGCTGGTGTCATGGGGTCAAACGCCACCAAGGACAACATCTGCAAAGGGTTTGTATGTTCTCTCCATGTTTGCGTGGGTTTCCTCTGGGTACTCTGGTTTCCTCCCACATTCCCATACTGATAGGGAATTTAGATTGTGAGCCCCAACGGGGACAGCGATGATAATGTGTGCAAACTGTAAAGCGCTATATAAAACTGTTAGCACTATATAAAAATAAAGATTAATATTATTAATGCCTTAATGGCTCTGAGTCACACCTTTAAACAACACCAACAGCTAGTGAACTTGATCTAAAAAACATCATCCATGTGGTCCCAGGTAATGAACTAAAAACAAAATAGGCAGGACCCTTTTAGCAATGTCTTGCTAATTTAAAAACTCCTGGACTAAATGGATGAAGTGCCCACTGAAGTGTAAGCCCACTGCCATGTCACAAAGTACCTCTATAGAGGGTCCCTGCTCTACTAGGTGGAGCACTGCAAGGTGAGTGCCACTGCAGTGTGCCAGCAGGAGGAGGAAAGATCCTATCACTCTGGCTTACATCCACCTACAGACACCATGGTGGATGCTGCGCATACATTCTGCTCCATTATATATATATATATATATATATATATATATATATATATATATAGCTCTGGAAAAAATCAAGAGACCACCACATGATGAAAACCCTGTCATGGGCAGCCCAATTTCCAGACCTGAACCCCATTGAAAACCTCTGGAATGTAATCAAGAGGATGATGGACAGTCACAAGTCATCAAACAAAGAAGAACTGCATACATTTTTTGTGCCAGAAGCAGTGTGAAAGATTGTTGGAAAGCATGCCAAGACGCATGAAAGCTGTGACTAAAAATCATGGTTATTCCACAAAATATTGATTTCTGAGCTCTTCTTGAGATAAAACATTAGTATTGTTGTTTCTAAATGATTATGAACTTGTTTTCTTTGCATTATTTGAGGTCTGAAAGCCCTGTTTTTTTTTTCTTTAGTTTTGACAATTCTCTTTGTCAGAAAAAAAATACAAAATGTATTGCTTGGAAATTCGGAGACATGTCAGAAGTTTATAGACTAAAATAACTACTTACATTTTACTCAAAAGTATACCTATGAAGAGAAAAATCAGACAAACTGAACATTTTGCAGTGGGCCCTTAATGTATGCCAGAGCTGTGTATATATATATATATATATATATATATATATATATATATATATATATATATATATATATATATATATATATATATATATATATATATATACACATATATATATACACAGTATATTTTATATATATAGTATATGTATATATATATATATATATACAGTATATATATACACACATCTATGGCATATTCCCATCCCATGCATAAATTCAATATGTATTGTTGTCCCATGAACAGACTGTCCCACCTCAGTTGTAGATCTCTGCAGTTCATCCAGAGTGATCATGGGCCTCTTGGCTGCATCTCTGATCAGTCTTCTCCTTGATTGAGATGAAAGTTTAGAGGGACGGCCGGGTCTTAGTAGATTTGCAGTGGTATGATAAGCCTTCCATTTCAATATGATCGCTTGCACAGTGCTCCTTGGGATATTTAAAGTTTTGGAAATCATTTTGTATCCAAATCCGGCTTTAAACTTCTCCACAACAGTATCACGGACCTGCCTGTTGTGTTCCTTGGTCTTCATGATGCTCTCTGTGCTTCAAACAGAACCCTGAGACTATTACAGAGCAGGTGCATTTATACAGACACTTGATTACACACAGGTGGATTATATTTATCATCATTAGGCATTTAGGACAACATTGGATCATTCAGAGATCCACAATGAACTTCTGGAGTGAGTTTGCTGCACTGAAAGTAAAGGGGCCGAATAATATTGCACACCCCACTTTTCAGTTTTTGAATTTCCACAAAAATGTAAAATAACCAATAAATTTTGTTCAACTTCACAATTGTGTTCCACTTGTTGTTGATTCTTCACTAAAAATTTACATTTGGTATCTTTATGTTTGAAGCATGATATGTGGGAAAAGGTTGAAAAGTTGCAGGGGGCTGAATACTTTCGCAAGGCACTGTATGTTGATCATTTATATATTTTAAAATAGTGACCCCATTTTCTGCCAAAGGTATGTTATTTATCTTTACACCTGAATATTCATGTACACTTAGTTCTATTTTAATTATCTTTGCTAAAATTTTATGGACAGATTTGCAGGTGGAAGCTGAGCCTTTATTCAGTATGTTAAAATTGCTGTGATGTAGCAGAACTTTAGCCTCTTAATGACCGCCGATATGCTTTTTAACGGCTGCAGTTAAGGGTACTTATTCCTCAGCGTCGCTTTTTAATGGCGTTGAAAAACAAGGTTATGGCGGGGGTAGGCGAGATGGTTTTTACCATCCCCAGTGTTGTGATCACCGTTATTCACCAAATAACGGCCACCACCAAAAAATGTCCGATTTTCTATTTATTTGTCTCTCCTCTGATATGATCTAGTGCATCAGAGAAAAAAATGAGGTCCCTCCGAGCCCCCCCGGAACCTCCAGTGTCCCCCAGTCCCTCCGGCTCTGTTCCCCAGCTCTTGGCATCTTATTCCGGGAAGGAAATGGCTGGCACATGCGCAGTGCGCCCGCCGAGATCTCATGGCTGGCACCAGGCAGCAATAGGAGATTTTTCCTACTGGTTCATTTTGATCACTGTGATAGACCCTATCACAGTGATCAAAATAAAAAAATAAAAAAATCAAATAATAAAATTAAAAAATATATATTTATTTCCATTTTTCCATTAGGGATAGGATTGGGGCTAGGGTAAGGATTGGGGTTAGAGCTAGGGTTAGGGTTGGGGCTAGGGTTAGAATTGGGGCTAGGGTTAGGGTTGGAGTTAGAATTGGGTTTCCACCGTTTAGGTACATCAGGGGTTCTCCAAATGCGACATGGCGCCCGCCATTGATTACAGCCAATTTTGCATTCAAAATGTCAAACGGTGCTCTCTCCTTTCTGATCCATGCCATGCGCCCAAACAGTGGCTTTCCCCCACATATGGGGTATCAGTGTACTCAGGAGAAATTGCACACCAAATTTTGTGGTCCATTTTCTCCTGATAACCTTGTGAAAATAAAAAAGTTTGGCTCCAAAATATTTTTTTTTGTGAAAAAAATAAAATGTTCATTTTTTCCTACAACATTGCTTTAGTTCTTGTGAAGCATCTGAAGGCTTAATAAACTTCTTAAATGTGGTTTTGTACACCTTGAGAGATGCGGTTTTTAGAAAAGTGTCACTTTTGGGTATTTTCTGTCATCTAGGCCCCCAAAGTCACTTCAAATATGAGGTAGTCCCTAAAAAAAATGGTTTTGTAAATTTTGTTGGAAAAATGAGAAATCACTGGCCAAATTTTAACCCTTATAATGTCCTAATAAAAAAAAACTATGTTTCCAAAATTGTGCTGATGTAAAGTACACATGTTGGAAATGTTATTTGTTAACTATTTTATGCAATATAACTTTCTGATTTGAGGGTACAAAAATTAAATGTTTAAAAATTGCTACATTTTTTTTTTTTTTTGCCAAATTTCTGTTTATTTTTTCATAAATGCAAGTAACATAGTAACGTAGTTAGCAAGGCCCAAAAAAGACATTTGTCCATCCAGTTCAGCCTATATTCTGTCAGAATAAATCCCCAGATCTACGTCCTTCTGAAGAATCTCATAACTGTAAGATACAATATTGATACGCTCCAGGAAGGCATCCAGACCTCTATTGAACACTTCGACTGAGTTCGCCATCACCACCTCCTCAGGCAAGGAATTCCAGATTCTCACTGCCCTAACAGTAAAGAATCCTCTTCTATGTTAGTGGAAAAACCTTTTCTCCCCAGACGCAGAGAATGTCCCCTTGTGACTGTCAACTTCTTTGGTATAAACACATCCTCGGAGAGATATTTGTATTGTCCCCTTATATACTTAAATATGGTTATTAGATCGCCCCTCAGTTGTCTTGTTTCTAGACTAAATAATCCTAATTTTGCTAGTCTCCCTGGGTATTGTATTTCCTCTATCCCCTTTATTAATTTTGTTGCCCTCCTTTGTACTCGCTCTAGTTCCATTATATCCTTCCTGAGCATCGGTGCCCAAAACTGTACACAGTACTTCATGTGTGGTCTAACCAGGGATTTATACAGAGGCAGTATAATGCTCTCATCATGTGTTTCCAGACCTCTTTTAATGCACCCCATGAACCTGTTTGCCTTGGCAGCCGCTGCCTGGCACTGGCTGCTCCAGATAAGTTTATCATTAACAAGGATCCCCAAGTCCTCCTACATGTCAGATTTACCCAGTGGTTTCCCATTCAGAGTCTAATGGTGATATTGATTCCTTCTTCCCATGTGTATAACCTTACATTTATCATTGTTAAACCACATCTGCCACCTCTCGGCCCAAGTTTCCAACTTTTCCAGATCCATCTGTAGCAGAATACTTTCTTCTCTTGTATTGACTGCTTTACATTGTGACACCCCAGGGTCCTGGTTGTCACAGTGGCATTGCTTTCCTCACGGGGAGAGTGATGTCACGCTTGGAAGCGATGGAGGATTCCTTTTAACAGGTAATTAGCACATACACCACCATTCTGACTTCAGGCCAGAAGGTGGAGCTCTACACCCAAAATCAGGGGAGCTGCTCTCTCTTTGGTCGGGAGGAGGAGTCAGTTGCTGGACAGTTGCTAGGCAGTTGCTAGGCAGAAGGGAAGAGTTTGTCAGTTGGTGCCTGACAGGAGACTGGAGCAGTCTGAGGCAGAAAAACGGGAGAGGGGCTGTACAGCCTGAAGTGCTGTAGCCCCTAGATAGCAAGAGACAGAGGGAAGAACAGCTTGTAGCAAACGTGCCGGAAAGCAAAACACAGGAGAGTGACAACAGGGGAGAATAATGGCGACTGGGCTATCTCCCTGATTGAGCGCAGATACCGGTAACCGGAAGACCAAGGTTGTGTCATGCTCTAAGAGGCACAGCAGAAACCGGTAGGACAGCTTGAGTACACGTAACCTGTCCGCCCTAACACCCAGGAGACACAGTGACACATAGACCCTGGGTCATGATAGAGATCCTGTAAAAAGGCTCGAGTCACCTGTCATATGGATTTGTGTCCCACTTCAACAAAGGACAGAGAGAACTGAGAGGACATTGCTACAAAGCCATAAGCAGTAAGGGACTATAACAACACAGCGCTAGAAGGAAGGCTTTTAACTCCACCTGATAAAGCTGGACTCTGAACTTGCTTCCAAGCTGGCCGGACCCTGGCTGTACCTGTGATCTGGTGTTCTGGACTGTGGCTACCTGCTACCATCAGTAAACAAGATAAAAAAGACTGCACCACTGTTTCCTTCATTCTTAACTGCACCACTCGCCATCCTCCATCTATTCCCCGGGAGCCCTGTTGACCTACTTTACCTGTGGGAAGTTATACCATCCGACTGCTATAGCATCACCCCAGAGGACCCCTTTAAGCAGCGTCGGTCACCCCTGACTGAATACCACAGGTGGCGTCACAAACATTCCTTTATTTCAAAAACCCCTTTTAAAGACTATCCCTTTAACATGGGTGTCCAGGGCCACAGACCAGGTCGTTGCCGCTGTGACACATCCCTTTAAGTACCGGACCCGGGACCGAGAACTCCAAGGCCCTGGTGGGCGACTCATCATAGTTTTCTATTATCTGCAAATATCGATATTTTACTGTGCAAACCTTCTACAAGATTGTTAATAAATATGTTGAAGAGAATAGGTCCCAACACTGACCCCTGCGGTACCGCACTGGTCACAGCGACCCAGTTAGAGAGTATATCATTTATAGCCACCCTCTGCTTTCTATCACTAATCCAGTTAGTTACCCATTTACACACATTTTCCCCCAGACCCAGCATTCTCATTTTGTGTACCAATCTTTTGTGTGGCATGGTATCAAATGCTTTGGAAAAATCAAGATATTCCACGTCCAATGACTCACCTTGGTCCAGTCTATAGATTACCGCTTCATAAAAACTGATTAGATTGGTTTGACAAGAGCGATTCACCATAAACCCATGCTGATATTGAGTTAATCAGTTATTCTCATTGAGATAATCCAGAATAACATCCCTCAGAAACCCTTCAAATATTTTACCAACAATAGAGGTTAGACTTACTGGCCTATAATTTCCAGGTTCACTTTTAGAGACTTTTTTGAATATTGGTACCACATTTGCTATGCGCCAGTCCTGTGGAACAGACCCCATCGCTATAGAGTCCCTAAATATAAGAAACTAGCTGTACTACCCGGCTTCGCCCGGGTTAATGACTGCTGTTAGCAAAATAGAATGTGTTAACAAAAATTTATTCTGCACACAAAAACCACAAAACAAATAGATAGAAATGTAATTATTAAAAGGCAAAAACTAAGCAAATAGAAGCATTTCACAACATATATTAGCTTTGTTATACTGAGAATGTCTTTGTTGCCTATATTAACCAATCAGAGCTCAGGTTAATTAACTGTAGCAAAATAGAAGCTGAGCTGTGATTGGTTGCTATTGGCAGCCTGATAAATCCCCAGCCAACAGGAAGCCCTCCCCCCTGGCAGTATATATTAGCTCACACATACACATAATAGACAGGTCATGTGACTGACAGCTTCCGTATTTCCTATATGGTACATTTGTTGCTCTTGTAGTTTGCTTATTAATCAGATTTTTATTTTTGAAGGACAATACCAGACTTGTGTGTGTTTTAGGGCGAGTTTTATGTGTCAAGTTGTGTGTGTTGAGTTGCGTGTGGCGACATGCATGTAGCGACTTTTGTGAGATGAGTTTTGTGTGGCGACATGCGTGTAGCAACATTTTGTGTGTTGAGTTGCATGTGACAGGTTAGTGTAGCAAGTTGTGTGCAGCAAGATTTGTGCATGGCGAGTTTTGCGCGTGGCGAGTTTTATGTGTGGTGCATTTTGAGTATGTGCAAGTTTTGTGTGAGGCAACTTTTGCATGTGGTGCAACTTTTGTACATGTGGCAATTTTTCTGTGTGTGCAAGTTTTGCATGAGGTGAGTTTTCCATGAGGTGAGTTTTGCACGTGTGGCGAGTTTTGCGTGAGCCTAGTTTTGCATATGGCGAGTTTTGCATGTAGCGAGTTTTGAGTGGTGACTTTTGTGTTTCGACTTTTATGTGGCGAGGTTGGTGTGTGTGTGTGGTGAAATGTGTGCTGAGGGTGGTATATGTGTTCAAGCACGTGGTAGTGTGTGGCGCATTTTGTGTTTGTGTTCATATCCCCGTGTGTGGTGAGTATCCCATGTCGGGGCCCCACCTTAGCAACTGTACGGTATATACTCTTTGTCGCCATCGCTCTCATTCTTTAAGTCCTCATTGTTCACATCTGGCAGCTGTCAATTTTCCTCCAACACTTTTCCCTTCACTTTTTCCCCATTATGTAGATAGGAGCAAAATTGTTTGGTGAATTGGAACGCGCGGGGTTAAAATTTCACCTCACAACATAGCCTATGACGCTCTCGGGGTCCAGACGTGTGACTGTGCAAAATTTTGTGGCTGTAGCTGCGACGGTACAGATGCCAATCCCGGACATACACACATACATACATACACACATTCAGCTTTATATATTAGATATACCTGTATGTAATCTCCTGTATATAGTATATACCTGTGTGTCATCTCACCTATATATAGTATATATCTGTGTGTCATCTCCTGTATATAGTATATACCTGTATGTCATCTCCTCCTATACATAGCATATACCTGTGTCATCTCCTCCTGTATATACTATATACCTGTAGGTAATCTGCTCCTGTATATAGTATATACCTGTGTGTCATCTCCTCCTGTATATAGTATATACCTGTATGTCATCTCCTCCTGTATGTAGTATGTACCTGTATGTCATCTCCTCCTCTATATAGTATATACCTGTGTGTCATCTCTCCTGTATATAGTATATATCTGTGTGTCATCTCCTCCTGTATATAGTATATACCTGTGTGTCATCTCCCCTGTAAATAGTATATACCTGTGTGTCATCTCCTGTATATAGTATATAGCTGTATGCCATCTCCTCCTGTATTAGCCCTCGTTCACACGTTATTTGGTCAGTATTTTTACCTCAGTATTTGTAAGCTAAAATGGCAGCCTGATAAATCCCCAGCCAACAGTAAGCCCACCCCCTGGCAGTATATATTAGCTCACACATACACATAATAGACTGGTCATGTGACTGACAGCTGTCGGATTCCTATATGGTACATTTGTTGCTCTTGTAGTTTGTCTGCTTATTAATCAGATTTTTATTTTTGAAGGATACCAGACTTGTGTGTGTTTTAGGGCGAGTTTCGTGTGTCAAGTTGTGTGTGTTGAGTTGCGTGTGGCGACATGCATGTAGGGACTTTTGTGAGATGAGTTTTGTGTGGCGACATGCGTGTAGCAACTTTTTGTGTGTCGAGTTGCATGTGACAGGTTAGTGTAGCAAGTTGTGTGCAGCAAGTTTTGCGCATGGCGAGTTTTGCGCGTGGCGAGTTTTATGTGTGGTGCCTTTTGAGTATGTGCAAGTTTTGTGTGAGGCAACTTTTGCATGTGTTGCAACTTTTGTGCATGTGGCAATTTTTCTGCGTGTGGCAATTTTTCTGCGTGTGCAAGTTTTGCGTGTGGCGAGTTTTGCACGTGTGGCGAGTTTTGCATGTGGAGAGTTTTGCGCGTGGCGAGTTTTGAGCGGCGACTTTTGTGTTTCTACTTTTATGTGGCGAGGTTGGTGTATGTGTGGTGAAATGTGCACTGAGGGTGGTATATGTGTTCGAGCACGTGGTAGTGTGTGGCGCATTTTGTGTGTGTGTTCATATCCCCGTGGTGGTGTGATTATCCCATGTTGGGGCCCCACCTTAGCAACTGTACAGTATATACTCTTTGGTGCCATCGCTGTCATTCTTTAAGTCCCCCTTGTTCACATCTGGCAGCTGTTAATTTGCCTCCAACACTTTTCCTTTCATTTTTTCCCCATTATGTAGATAGGGGCAAAATTGTTTGGTGACTTGGAAAGCGCGGGGTTAAAATTTCACCTCACAATATAGCTTTGACGCTCTCAGGGTCCAGACGTGTGACTGTGCAAAATTTTGTGCCTGTAGCTGCGACGCCTCCAACACTTTTCCTTTCACTTTTTCCCCATTATGTAGATAGGGGCAAAATTGTTTGGTGAATTGGAAAGCGCGGGGTTAAAATTTCACCTCACAACATAGCCTATGACGCTCTCGGGGTCCAGACGTGTGACTGTGCAAAATTTTGTGGCTGTAGCTGCTACGGTTCAGATGCCAATCCCGGACATACATACATACATACATACATACACACACACACACATTCAGCTTTATATATTAGATAATGGTTTGTCTATTACATTACTCAGTTCTCTTAGTACTCGTGGGTGTATGCCATCTGAACCCGGAGATTTATCTATTTTAATCTTATGTAGCTGGTTTTGCACCTCTTGGGTTAGATTAGTGACCCTTAACATATGGTTTTCTTTGTCTCTTGGAATTTCACCTAGCATTTTATTTTCCACCTTGAATACTGTGAAGAAGAAGGTGTTTAATATGTTAGCCTTTTCCTCGTCATCTACAACCATTCTTTCCTCACAATTTTTTAAGGGGCCTATTCTTTCACTTTTGATTCTTTTACTGTTGATATAGTTGAAGAACAGTTTGGGATTAGTTTTACTCTCCATAGCAATGTGCTTCTCTGTTTCCTTTTTGGCAGCTTTAATTAGTTTTTTAGTTAAAGTATTTTTCTCAGTATAATTTTTTAGAGCTTCAAAGGTGCCATCCTGCTTTAGTAGTTTAAATGCTTTATTTTTTACTGTTAATTGCCCCTCTTACTTCTTTGTTTAGCCACATTGGGTTTTTCCTATTTATTGTCCTTTTCTTCCCACAATGTATAAACCGCTTATAGTGCCTATTTAGGATGTTCTTAAACATTTCCCATTTATTATCTCTATTCTTATTTCTGAGGATTGTGTCCCACTCAATCAGATTAAAGACATCTGTAAGCTGGTCAAACTTTGCCTTCTTAAAGTTCAGTGTTTTTGTGACTCCCTGACAAGTCTCCCTACAGAAAGACAAGTGAAACTGTACAATATTGTGGTCGCTATTTCCTAGATGCCCGACCACCTGCAGATTTGTTATTCTGTCAGGTCTATTAGATATTATTAGGTCTAAAAGTGCTGCTCCTCTGGTTGGATTCTGCACCAATTGTGAAAGATAATTATTCTTGATTATTAGCAGAAACCTGTTGCCTTTATGGGTTTCGCAGGTCTCTGTTTCCCAGTTTATATCCGGGTAGTTAAAGTCCCCCATAACAAGGACCTCATTACGGGTTGCAGCTTCATCTATCTGCCTTAGTATGAACCAAGACCAAATAGAACTCCATTAGTACATGAATGCGAAAGAGATTCATAACCCAGTGTTTATATCTCAGGCAACATCCTTCAAGGGGACACTCCTGAATACAACAATCAACCAGAAAGAATAGGAGTAATATGTGCAAAATTATAAAACATATACATTTTACTGTCCATCACATAGTAACATAATAAATAGATCACAATTAGAAAAATACAAATAGAGAGGGATCAGATAATAATTGGCACGGGTATCTCAGCATAGATGTAAAAAGGAAAATAAAGTGCCAAGTGCCAATGTTATCATGGGAAGCAATGAATAGTAGGGCAAAGGAGCTTATTCAATCATTCAAAAATAGTTTTTGCTCAGTAGCATGCTCCCAATAAATATAAAAACCTAGTAATGCTCACCCATTATGTGTATAAAGCTGGACCCGTGCCACGCCGCCACTGACGCGCGTTTCGCTTTTCTTAAGGTGCCTTAGTAGTAGACTTTCCATGATTTCTGTTATATTTGGGGGTTTGTAACAGACCCCAATGGGAATTTTGTTCCAATTTTTCTCTTCATGTATTTCAACCTATATGGACAAGTCACATCAAAGAAATTTTAACACTAACATGAAATACCATATGTCACGAAAAAACATTCTCAGAATCAGTGGGATCTGTTGAAGAGTTCCAGAGTTATTTTCTCATAAATTGGCAGTTGTCAGAATTGTAAAAATTTGCCTGGTCAGTAAGTACAAAATTGGCTCTATCATTAAGGGGTTAAATCCTATCTTTTTTTGTGGTACATTTTAATCTGCCCTCCACTTTCTTATAACACTCTCAGAAACAATGTTATAAATGTAACTGCTAGGGCTGGCGGAACGCACCAAGTATATTTAGATATTATTATTGGTGCGTTCGCAGCCCGGGGTCCACCGTGCAGACCAACCTGCTGCTAGCAAATGGTGGCACAATATGGCGGTAGAAGCAAACTCTGTTATTTCACAGAGTCGCACAGAAGGGAAAACGCTGTACCCTGTTAGCATCACAGGGGAACACAGCTGCCTAACAGAGCAAAAGCAATCAGTGGTCAGGGAGTAGCAAGCACATAAACACCTTCTCTCCGGTTGAGCCGGAATTCTAATGGCTTTACGCCACCCCTGAATTCACCATACAAACTCCTCACCGGAGGTGCCGGTATTCTAGTGGCTTATTTCAGCCAGACTCTGACCACAAGCAGACAAGACCACTGAGTAGCTAAAGCTCATAACATAAGCTGATACTAGCGCATGGTCGTGCGGCCATGTGAACCTTTTATAGCTGCAGCAACTTCAGGACCTTCCTAGAGGACCAATGGGAGCTGCTACAGTACCTGATCAACTTCAGGACCTTCCTAGAGGATCAATGGGAGTGGCCACAGTACCTGAGCATGTGACCTCCGACCTCCAATGAGAGGTCTTATCCCGAGCATGCTCAGAAGGGGAAAAGCAGGACTTAGTCCCAGAGATGTCTGCTCGCCGCTGACCAGTACTGGCTACAATGGCTGAGCCTGGAAAGGCAGCAGTAACCATCCACACAGTATCAGGCTGAGCCAGATGCTGGGACTGACATCTCTGCTGCAGGCTCCACTGTGGCTGGAGAAGAATGGGAGACCGCAGCGGAGATGATTCGAGATTCCCCCTGTGTAGAGGCGGGAACTCGACCCCTAACAGTAACTTTGTTTAACTCAACACTAGTATCATAGTATATCCTATTATTTACATTGAAATTCATATCTCCCAAGTCTTTGAGCATATAGCTGGATATGTGTTATGACCCCAATGGCAGAGGGTCTCAGGAATAAATACCAAGTCTGCAAACACAAAAAAACAGCTCATAGGGCAGTGGTAACTGGGCTGACCATATATCTAATCCTAGCACCACAAATAGAAGTAGCCGGGGAACGTGCCTACGTTGGTTCTAGACGTCTCGCGCCAGCCGGAGAACTAACTAACCCTAGAAGGGAAAAGAAAGACCTTTCTTGCCTCCAGAGAAAAGACCCCAAAAGTTGGATACAAGCCCCCAACAAATAATAACGGTGAGGTAAGAGGAAAAGACAAACATAAGAATGAGCTAGGTATTTAGCAAAGAGAGGCCCACTAGCTAATAGCAGAATATAGTAAGATGACTTATATGGTCAGCAAAAACCCTATTAAAATATCCACGCTGGATATTCAAGAACCCCTGAACCGTCTAACGGCCGGGGGGAGAACACCAGCCCCCTAGAGCTTCCAGCAAGGTCAGAAATCACATTTAGTACAAGCTGGACAAAAATAGTAGCAAAGCAAGTAACTCAAAAAACAAAGAAGCAAGACTTAGCTTAATTTTGCAAGAGCCAGGACCAGCAGACAGGAGCAACAGAAGGATCTGATTACAACGATGCCAGGCACTGGACTAAGGATCCAGGAAGTTAATATAGCGACACCCCTGGACTAACGACCCAGGTGAGTGCCAAACAGAAAAAAGACAATCCCAGAGTCATACCACTAGTGACCACAAGAGGGAGCCAAAAAGTCTAATTCACAACAGTACCCCCCCCTTAAGGAGGGGTCACCGAACCCTCACCAAGACCACCAGGGCGATCAGGATGAGCAGCATGAAAGGCACGAACTAAATCGGCCGCATGCACATCAGAGGCAACCACCCAGGAATTATCCTCCTGACCATAGCCCTTCCACTTGACCAGATACTGAAGCCTCCGCCTGGAGAGACGAGAATCCAAGATCTTCTCCACCACGTACTCCAACTCACCCTCAACCAACACCAGAGCAGGAGGCTCAACAGAAGGAACCACAGGTACAACGTACCGCCGCAACAAAGACCTATGGAACACGTTGTGAATGGCAAACGACACAGGAAGATCCAAGCGAAAGGACACAGGATTAAGGATTTCCAATATCTTGTAAGGACCGATGAAGCGAGGCTTAAATTTAGGAGAGGAGACCTTCATAGGAACAAATCGAGAAGACAGCCATACCAAATCCCCAACACGAAGTCGGGGACCCACACCGCGGCGGCGGTTGGCAAAACGCTGAGCCTTCTCTTGTGACAACTTTAAGTTGTCCACCACATGATTCCAGATCTGCTGCAACCTATCCACCACAGAATCTACCCCAGGACAGTCAGAAGGCTCCACATGTCCCGAGGAAAAACGAGGATGGAAACCAGAGTTGCAGAAAAATGGCGAAACCAATGTAGCGGAACTAGCCCGATTATTAAGGGCAAACTCAGCCAACGGCAAGAAGGTCACCCAATCATCCTGATCTGCAGAAACAAAACACCTCAAATAAGCCTCCAGAGTCTGATTAGTTCGCTCCGTTTGTCCATTAGTCTGAGGATGAAAGGCAGACGAAAACGACAACTCAATGCCCATCCTGGCACAAAAGGATCGCCAGAACCTGGAAACAAACTGGGATCCTCTGTCAGACACAATATTCTCAGGAATGCCGTGTAAACGAACCACATTCTGAAAGAACACAGGAACCAGATCGGAAGAGGAAGGCAGCTTAGGCAAAGGAACCAAATGGACCATCTTAGAAAAGCGATCACATACCACCCAGATGACAGACATGCCCTGAGACACCGGGAGATCTGAAATGAAATCCATGGAAATGTGTGTCCAAGGCCTCTTCGGGACAGGCAAGGGCAAGAGCAACCCGCTGGCACGCGAACAGCAAGGCTTAGCTCGAGCACAAGTCCCACAGGACTGCACAAACGACCGCACATCCCGTGACAAGGAAGGCCACCAAAAGGACCTAGCCACCAGATCTCTGGTGCCAAAAAATCCCGGATGCCCTGCCAACACCGAGGAATGAACCTCGGAAATGACTCTGCTGGTCCACTTATCAGGAACAAACAGTCTGTCAGGTGGACAAGAGTCAGGTCTACCAGCCTGAAATCTCTGCAACACACGTCGCAAATCCGGAGAAATGGCAGACAAGATAACTCCCTCTTTAAGAATACCAACTGGTTCTGCGACTCCCGGAGAGTCAGGCACAAAGCTCCTTGAAAGAGCATCAGCCTTCACATTCTTTGAACCTGGTAAATACGAGACCACAAAGTCAAAACAGGAGAAAAACAATGACCAGCGGGCCTGTCTAGGATTCAGGCGTTTAGCAGACTCGAGATACATCAAATTTTTGTGATCAGTCAAGACCACCACACGATGCTTAGCACCCTCGAGCCAATGACGCCACTCCTCAAATGCCCACTTCATGGCCAACAATTCCCGATTGCCAACATCATAATTCCGCTCAGCAGGCGAAAACTTCCTCGAGAAAAAGGCACAAGGTCTCATCACAGAGCAACCAGGGCCTCTCTGCGACAAAACGGCCCCTGCCCCAATCTCAGAAGCATCCACTTCAACCTGAAAGGGAAGTGAGACACCAGGCTGGCACAAAACAGGCGCCGAAGTAAACCGGCGCTTCAACTCCTGGAAAGCCTCCACGGCTGCAGGAGCCCAGTTAGCAACATCAGAACCTTTCTTGGTCATATCCGTCAAAGGTTTAGCAATGCTAGAAAAATTAGCAATAAAACGACGGTAGAAGTTAGCAAAACCCAAGAACTTCTGAAGACTCTTAACTGACTTTTAAACCAATAAATACGGCCCCTTAAGGTGACGCTTCCCTAAATATAAATACCAAGAAAAAAGAACACAAATGGAAGCACCGTCACAGTATTAAAAATTATTAGATTTTATTAAGGGTCAATTGACACAAACATTAGAAATAAATATATATATAAAAGTAATAGAATACCATCTTCTGGGGAACAACATACAGTCTGAGACCACAGGTGCACGGCCCTATACAACAATCATTTACTTGCTCAAAAAGACACTTGGAATAAAAGGCAATGAATATATATAGTTCCTATCAAAGAATGTCCAATTGGTTTGGCTATATATTAGTTCATGGTGGAGATTCACCCCTTACCATGGTATGCCTGGATCAATGTATAAGGAAGCTGTAAATATATAAAGTAAAGTGCCAAGTGTTTTAAAGAGTTCACTATTGTTACTGCCAATAATCTATCTAAAGTCATAGCGGTAGTGAAAGTAAAAGGCTAGTGAAGACACCATACCCACTATGAGGTTTGTAATACCGGCATGAATAATGAAAGTTATACGTGACCTGCACGTGTAGTCCTGACAACCCCAACGCGCGTTTCGCGTCTTGCTTCTTCCGGGGGAGTATGTGGATAATGGCCAGTGTGAGGGCTTTTTATAGCCCTGTCTTTAGTTGATAGTAGCGTTGCTTGTAATGGCGCTCTGATCGCCGCATAGCCCCACAGCGCATGCCCGGGTCGGCGTCACACGCCGCTGTTCCACTTCCTCGTCTGACGCGTCAAAACGAGGGGCGGAGTCAGCGGCGTCATTGGACGCGTTCCCATAGCGACGCGGCGAGGCCCCAGAGACAGAGCGCACACATCGCTAAGTATGGAAAGATTCCTAATTATACAGCGCGAGACAGATAAAAAGTATCGCTACATAGGCAGTGTTGCATTAGATTTGCGCACCGATAAGGAGGCTTATTTATCTGTCCGGAAAGATGGAAACGAGGACGTTACTGGGGCTTGTTACATAATGTCTATGTTTTAGTTTAATGTGTACGTTAAAGAGGAGGTTTAACCAAATGATCACATGGTGTGAGGGGCAAAGAGCAGCACATTTCATCTAGGGCACGAGTGAATGATCGTGCATGTGATCGAGTCCCCAAAGTGATGTAGCAAACATGTGCAAGCCATATATTGTATATAAAATAATTTATTTGTAGTTTAAATATAGTTGATCAAGGCATACTATGAGGGTAGAGAGGTATCATATAGATAACCCCATAATTAATGAAAAGTTTTTTTCTTTTTTTTTTTTTTTTTTTTTCTTTTTCCTCCCCCTTTCTTTTTGTATGTAGACCTACTGCATACTACATAACAAGACTATATAATATATGATATATTAAAAAATGAAGAATAATATACAAACATTTATATCCTGAATAAAGTGCATTGAGGGCCACTATTCCTATATTAACAAATACATATGTTTATAATACAAAAAATATACATAAGTTAGTGCATAAGTGATAGATTGTAAAGACAATCAAAGCTAGTGAAATTATTGTAATTTACAAAATAATATGATTTAAAGTGACACGTGTTTAAAACTAATAATTAAATTAGGCTGAGTTAATAATATTAAACTCTAGTGTAAAGTCCATAATACTTATTTATAGTCAACCGATAGATTATATATAAAGTGACTCGTGCATCCTAGTAACAATATATATAAAATTGTCATAAATTAAGTGCCATAAAAATGATGCCTAGTTGATCCAATTAAGTGCAATGTGACATTTATTACAAGTGGCCCTTATACTTACTACCCCAAATTGTTGTCCAATATAAGAATGTATCACATATCCGTCCATATACCTAAGGTGACTCAATATTCATATTCTTTATTGATGTTCCCCCATTTTCATCAATCATGTCCCTTTAATGTATTTTCTCTTCTAGGTCTTCTTGGAAAATTCCAGCTGGTTTTATATCAGAGTCCAACATTAGTCATTAAAGTGCAACAAGTCGAGAGTCCATCCGTTATCTTCCAGTGACCACATTTACTTTAAAGACATCCTTTACAGGGTCCTGGTACATGGAGATGATAGCACCACCAGATATCCTACAGGTCTCAGTATATTTCCAAATCCCTTCCACTCTCCCAGCGCCAGGAACCACCAAACACGTAACCAATCGGTAAGTATATTCTAGAAAAAACTAAAAACATAATTATTAAAAATATGCAGGGTATATTCAATAAATACATAACACTGGATAAAAACACCACCAATATTAAAATTAAAGAAAAGGGGCAAAACTTAATTTTTCATTAAGGCCTTTCGGGTAGACACAATCAATCTTTTTTATCCATCTCGTCTCCAGTTGGGCAAGAGTTTTCTTCCAATTTCCACCACGTTGATCAATATAAACTTTATCTATGCCTGATACTTTAAGGAGTTTGGCATTGCAATCATGTGCTTGTTTAAAATGCCTGGGGATCGTTTTTAATTCTGCCATATCAGTTGTCTCTCGGGCATTTACAATATCTAGAAAATGTTCCCTCACTCTCAACTTAAGTGGTCTAGATGTTAGGCCCACATAGATTTTGCCACAAGGGCATTTGGCATAATATATTACACCGATCGTATTACATGTAATATGTTGTGTGATGGTGAATTTTTTGGTTCCATCACTGGATTCAAACGTGGAGGTTTTATGCATATTTGGACATGCAATGCAATCATTGCATGGGAAGAAACCCCATTTAGGTCCTTTGGATCCAAATGCTCTGCTTGGGTCCTCACCTGGATGATAGCTGTGTACCAAAATATCCTTTAAATTTCTTGCTCTTCTGTATGTGATGGATGACGTCTCACTAATATGTCTTGTTAAGGTTTGATCAATTTTTAATATTGCCCAATATTTGTCCAGGGCAGTTTTCATATCCTTCCACTTTTCATTATACGTGATCCAGGCATACCATGGTAAGGGGTGAATCTCCACCATGAACTAATATATAGCCAAACCAATTGGACATTCTTTGATAGGAACTATATATATTCATTGCCTTTTATTCCAAGTGTCTTTTTGAGCAAGTAAATGATTGTTGTATAGGGCCGTGCACCTGTGGTCTCAGACTGTATGTTGTTCCCCAGAAGATGGTATTCTATTACTTTTATATATATATTTATTTCTAATGTTTGTGTCAATTGACCCTTAATAAAATCTAATAATTTTTAATACTGTGACGGTGCTTCCATTTGTGTTCTTTTTTCTTGGTATTTGACTCTTAACTGACGTGGGTTGAGTCCAATCATGAATAGCACGGACCTTGACTGGGTCCATCTCCACCGCAGAAGGGGAAAAAATAAACCCCAAAAAGGGAACCTTCTGTACTCCAAAGAGACACTTTGAGCCCTTAACAAATAAAGCATTCTCACGCAAAACCTGAAACACCATCCTGACCTGCTCTACATGCGAGTCCCAGTCATCAGAAAAAACCAGAATATCATCCAGATAAACGATCATAAATTTATCCAGATACTTCCGGAAAATATCATGCATGAAGGACTGAAACACTGAAGGAGCATTAGAGAGCCCAAAAGGCATCACCAAGTACTCAAAATGACCTTCGGGCGTATTAAACGCGGTTTTCCATTCATCTCCTCGCTTAATGCGCACAAGGTTGTACGCACCACGAAGATCTATCTTGGTGAACCACTTGGCACCTTTAATTCGGGCAAACAAGTCTGACAACAGAGGCAAAGGATACTGAAATTTAACAGTGATTTTATTCAAAAGCCGATAGTCAATACAAGGTCTCAAAGATCCGTCCTTCTTGGCCACAAAAAAGAATCCCGCACCAAGAGGGGAAGAGGAAGGACGGATATGCCCCTTCTCCAGAGATTCCTTGATATACGAACGCATTGCGGTATGCTCAGGTACAGACAGATTAAATAGTCTTCCCTTAGGAAATTTGCTACCTGGAATCAAATCTATGGCACAGTCACAGTCCCTATGAGGAGGCAGCACACTGGACCTGGACTCGCTGAACACATCCTGATAATCAGACAAATACTCAGGAACTTCCGAAGGAGTAGAGGAAGCAATAGACACCGGCGGGGAATCACCATGAATACCCTGACAGCCCCAACTTGACACAGACATTGCCTTCCAATCCAAGACTGGATTATGAGTCTGTAACCATGGCAAACCCAAAACGACCAAATCATGCATTTTATGCAGAACAAGAAAACGAATCACCTCCCGATGTTCAGGAGTCATGCACATGGTTACCTGTGTCCAAAACTGCGGTTTATTTTCCGCCAATGGCGTAGCATCAATACCCCTCAGAGGGATAGGATTAACCAACGGCTCAAGAACAAAACCACAGCGCTTGGCAAATGACAGATCCATAAGACTCAGGGCAGCACCTGAATCCACAAACGCCATAACAGGGTAAGAGGACAATGAGCAAATTAAAGTCACAGACAAAATAAATTTAGGTTGCAAATTACCAATGGCGACAGGACTAACAACCCTTGTTAGGCGTTTAGAGCATGCTGATATAACATGTGTAGAATCACCACAGTAAAAACACAACCCATTCTGACGTCTATGATTTTTCCGCTCATTTCTGGTCTGAATTCTATCACATTGCATCAAATCAGGTGTTTGTTTAGACAACACCACCAGAGGATTAGCGGTTTTGCGCTCCCGCAAACGCCGGTCAATTTGAATAGCCAGCGCCATGGAATCATTCAGACTTGTAGGAATGGAGAAACCCACCATCACATTCTTAATGGCTTCAGAAAGGCCATTTCTGAAGTTTGCGGCCAGAGCACACTCATTCCACTGAGTAAGCATGGACCATTTCCGAAATTTTTGGCAATACACTTCAGCTTCATCCTGGCCCTGAAAAATAGCCAGCAAG
Organism: Ranitomeya variabilis; assembly: GCF_051348905.1. Taxonomy (NCBI): domain Eukaryota; kingdom Metazoa; phylum Chordata; class Amphibia; order Anura; family Dendrobatidae; genus Ranitomeya; species Ranitomeya variabilis. Next base: position 327,829,636 of record NC_135236.1, read on the forward strand.
GCTTTTTCTGCCTGAACCTCAAGATTGGGTTCCTCGTAAAGCAATCCGAGCGCCAGAAAAAATGCATCAATATTTGCCAATGCCGGATCTCCTGGCGCTAGCGAGAAAGCCCAATCCTGAGGGTCGCCCCGTAAGAAAGAGATAACAATTTTAACTTGCTGAACTGAGTCTCCAGATGAACGGGGTCTCAGAGATAGAAACAATTTACAATTATCCCTGAAATTCCTAAACTTAAATCGGTCTCCAGAAAACAGTTCAGGAATAGGTATTTTAGGTTCAGACATAGGACTACTGGTAACAAAATCTTGTATGCTTTGCACACGAGCAGCAAGCTGGTCCACACTTGTAATCAAGGTCTGGACATTCATGTCTGCAGCAAGCTCAAGCCACTCAGAGGTAAAGGGGAGGAAGAGAGGAAAAAAAAAAATTCAGACTTTCCTTTCTTATATCCCACTTCTGCAATGCATTAAACATTCAATGTTGGCCTGGCATACTGTTATGACCCCAATGGCAGAGGGTCTCAGGAATAAATACCAAGTCTGCAAACACAAAAAAACAGCTCATAGGGCAGTGGTAACTGGGCTGACCATATATCTAATCCTAGCACCACAAATAGAAGTAGCCGGGGAACGTGCCTACGTTGGTTCTAGACGTCTCGCGCCAGCCGGAGAACTAACTAACCCTAGAAGGGAAAAGAAAGACCTTTCTTGCCTCCAGAGAAAAGACCCCAAAAGTTGGATACAAGCCCCCAACAAATAATAACGGTGAGGTAAGAGGAAAAGACAAACATAAGAATGAGCTAGGTATTTAGCAAAGAGAGGCCCACTAGCTAATAGCAGAATATAGTAAGATGACTTATATGGTCAGCAAAAACCCTATTAAAATATCCACGCTGGATATTCAAGAACCCCCGAACCGTCTAACGGCCGGGGGGAGAACACCAGCCCCCTAGAGCTTCCAGCAAGGTCAGAAATCACATTTAGTACAAGCTGGACAAAAATAGTAGCAAAGCAAGTAACTCAAAAAACAAAGAAGCAAGACTTAGCTTAATTTTGCAAGAGCCAGGACCAGCAGACAGGAGCAACAGAAGGATCTGATTTCAACGATGCCAGGCACTGGACTAAGGATCCAGGAAGTTAATATAGCGACACCCCTGGACTAACGACCCAGGTGAGTGCCAAACAGAAAAAAGACAATCCCAGAGTCATACCACTAGTGACCACAAGAGGGAGCCAAAAAGTCTAATTCACAACAGATATGTGGTTAAAATGGTTACAGAGTCAAGGTAATAAAGAAAACTATATGAAATCCAATGTTATACATATTTTCATGAAAGTAGTTATATAGATTTTTCTGGTTAACATGGCAGCACAATTTTTTTTATGTTGTACGTCATACATTTTTTAAAAATCACAAAGAAAAAAATTAAAAGCAGAAAATAGGAGAATACATTTGTCGTTTAAATTCCATATAATTTTTTTGTGCAGTGATGACAAAGTCCGTTTCCCTTTGTAGTTTAAAATACAATCAAAATATGGGATAAAAACTAAATAACAGTACTCAATAAACTCTTTTAAAAAAAGAGATTAAAAGTGGAGATAAGAGTGAAAATAATGGGGAAGATGGAAAAGCTGACCTCAGAAGTATCTAAATCTTTGTAAAGGTGGAAATGTACTAGACTAGTAATGAAAAAAAAATAATGCTCTCATCTTATAATAATAAACAATAATAATTTTATTTATATTGCACCTACATATTCTGCAGCACTTTTTGGATGGATGCCATCTAGAAATGTCTCTATGGTTGTGCATATAAATATAGCACAAACAGATCTATCATCCTGAGATCAGAGTTTAAGCTTAAAGGCAGAGAGAAACGGCCGTATTTCTCATGCAAGAATCGCATCGCATCGTAAACCTCATACTGGCTGTCGGCTCTCCTGACCTGAGCTTGAGAGCTGCATAGAAATACATCATACTGTCTTTCTCAGATCAGGAGAGGTGCCGGGCCAGCCCGTGCTGTGCAATGCGATTCTCACACAAGAAATATGGCAGTCTTACCCTGCCCTAAAGGGGGATATCTGGAACTTTATAAAAAAACAAAAAATATACCTAAGCACTAACAGGCAGGTAATTGTGCTGTTCTTCCCCAGCACATAGCGGTCACAGACTGCTCCTGCTGGGGATTCAGAAGCCTCTGCTGACATAACGACTACAGAGCAGAGGCTTCTTTTCCACTGTGCTCTGTAGACGGAGCGGCACTTCACACATCATTCTGATTGACTACTGGATTCCCGCTGCCTAACTGGGGGAGCCGTTTGTCCATCGGAATGACATCGGAGGTCCCGCCCTGTCGCGTTAGCAGAGGCAGCTGAATCCCTGGCACGAGCTGTCTGTGACCACTTCGTACTGGGGAAGAATGGCACCATGCACAACACTTCCTGAGGTAACTTCCAGTTCTGGGCGGCTCAAGCTGCCTGAGGAGGCAGAAACAACTGCTCCCAGCATAGTATCCATGCCAGTCCATGCTGGGGGAAATTTTTCTCATAATCTCCTCCACAAAGGAGTGACGCTTCATCCAGTCAGGAGAGATAAGCTGCACATGTGCTCTCCTGCTTGCTAGTTATCCTGTTTGCTTCTAGCCAGGATCAGATCCACATGGCTGCCATGCCACTGACTTTGTTTAACCTACCGCCTGCAAAAGTGGATGGTAGGCTCAAAACTGTGAGTACTTTCACATTTTAGTATGTTTCCACAGAGAGCCAATCTGTGAAGGTCCCTCTATCAGTATAATATTGCTTGGAATACGCATAGCATTTCCTCTAAGAGCAAGTGAAGAGAACTCTGCTCCAGCCGCCCTGAGAGGCCATAACCTCACTTGTCTCATGAGGAGAGAACCATTACTTTCATATGCTCAATATACTGTGAACTTTGCCTTTAAGAGAGAGACTGTACGCCGTTACCTCGTTCAGTAAAATTGTTATGTTTACAAGTTCACCTGCGTGTCTGGCTGCTTGAGATTGCACAAACACCACGAGCGCTCCAAAACCTGCACCCAGACACCACCGCTAAAGGAGTGCCCCGGGGGGTCCTATACTATCCACAAGTGCCACCTCCCGCTATTGACAATTGTGGACACGAGGGAAGTGTTGAGGGGTCCAGCGACGCACTTCATGTACCGTGAAATCATTATCTGCTGCTAGTGGGACTACATGCCCCAGCTGGCCCTTCTGCAACATCTGGCACCTCCCAGTGGCCCACCACACATTTTTTGTCCTGGATATACCCTTTAAGCCTACATATAAACGCAGGCAGAGAAACAGTAGAATGCAGTTCAGATCTTGTCTCCCATTGTGTAAACTGTAATATTTACGTATATTTGAAAAATCATAAAAAACATTCTTTGATAAACCTATGTCCCATCTTATATAAATAAAACCTGTTGATATTGCTCTTTAACCCCTTAACGACCGCCGATACGCCTTTTAACGGCGGCCGCTAAGGGTACTTAATCCACAGCGCCGTTAATTAACGGTGCTGTGGAAAAAGTGAATAGCGCCCCCCAGAGTCAGATTTTCTCTGGGGTCTCGGTTGCCGAGGGTAGCCGAGACCCCAGAGAACATGATTCAGGGGGTTTTTACCGACCCCCGAGTTGCGATCGCCGGTAATTAACCGTTTACCGGCGGTCGCAACAAAAAAAAAAAAAACGCGATTTGCCGTTTAATTTCTCTGTCCTCCAATGTGATCGCACATCGGAGGACAGAGAAATGTGGTCCCCGATGGCCCCCAAGAGCCCCCCAATACTTACCTACCTCCCCCGGTGCTCCTCGTGTCTCCCCATGGGCGCCGCCATCTTTCTTCCGGGAAAAAATGGCGGGCGCACGCGCAGTGCGCCCGCCGCCCGGCACCCGGATGTTCTTTGGGGTCTCGGCTGCCGGGGGTAGCCGAGACCCCAAAGAACATGATCGGGGTCGGTTTGCACCGACCCCTGCTTTGCGATCGCCGGTAATTAACAGTTTACCGGCGACCGCAAAAAAATCGATCAGTTATTTCTCTGCCCTCTGATGTGATCGCACATCAGAGGACAGAGAAATAGGGGGATTCGGGGACCCTATCATACTCACCCGGGGTCCCTGGGTCCTCTTCTGTCTTCTCCTGCCAGCCGGCTTTTTCATCATGGCGGGCGCATGCGCAGTGCGCCCGCCATCTGCTGCCATCTGCCGGCCGGCAGGAGAAGACAAGTTGGGGCTAAAATTAGGGTTAGGGTTAGGGTTAGGGTTAGGGTTAGAGTTAGGGTTAGGGTTAGGGTTAGAGTTAGGGTTAGGGTTAGAGTTAGGGTTAGGGTTAGGGTTAGAGTTAGGGTTAGGGTTAGGGTTAGGGTTAGAGTTAGGGTTAGAGTTAGGGTTAGGGTTGGGGCTAAATTTAGGGTTAGGGTTAGGGCTAGGGTTAGGGTTAGGCTACTTTCACACTAGCGTTTTTTGGCTTCCGTCGCAATGCGTCGTTGGAGAAAAAACGCATCCTGCAAAAGTGCTTGCAGGATGCGTTTTTTCTCCATTGGCTTGCATTAGCGACGCATTGCGACGGATTGCCACATGTCGCATCCGTCGTGCGTCGGATGCGTCGTGCTTCGGCGGACCGTCGACACAAAAAAAACTACATGTAACTTTTTTGTGCGACGTGTCCGCCATTTCCGACTGCGCATGCGTGGCCAGAACTCCGCCCCCGCCTCCCCGCACCTCACAATGGGGCAGCGGATGCGTTGAAAAAACAGCATCCGCTGCACCCGTTGTGCGGCGCTTACAACGCTAGCGTCGGTACGTCGGCCCGACACACTGCGATGGGCCGAGTACGACGCTAGTGTGAAAGTAGCCTTAGGCTTCTTTCACACTTGCGTCGGTACGGGGCGGTCGCAATGCGTCGGCCCGATGTACCGACGCACGTTGTGAAAATTGTGCACAACGTGGGCAGCGGATGCAGTTTTTCAACGCATCCGCTGCCCAGTCTATGTCCTGGGGAGGAGGGGGCAGAGTTACGGCCACGCATCCGCGGAAATGGCGGACGCGACGTACAAAAAAAAGGTTACATTGAACTTTTTTTGTGACGACGGGGGCTAAAGTTATGGTTAGGGTTGGGGCTAAAGTTAGGGTTGGGGCTAAAGTTAGGGTTAGAGTTGGGATTAGGGTTAGGGTTTGGATTAGGGTTGGGATTAGTGTTACGTTTGGGATTAGGGTTGGGATTAGGGTTAGGGTTGGGATTAGGGTTAGGGGTGTGTTGGATTTAGGGTTTTGATTAGGGTTATGGTTAGGGTTGAGATTAGGGCTGTTTTGGGGTTAGGGTTGTGATTATCGTTAGGGTTGTGATTAGGATTATGGATCGGGTTGAGATTAGGGTTAGGGCTGTGTTGGGGTTAGGGTTGGAGTTAGAATTGGGGGGTTTCCACTGTTTAGGTACATCAGGGGGTCTCCAAACATGACAGCCAATTTTGCGCTAAAAAAGTCAAATGGTACTCCCTCCCTTCTGAGCTCTGCCGTGCGCCCAAACAGTGGTTTACCCCCACATATGGGGCATCAGCGTACTCGGGATAAATTGGACAACAACTTTTAGGGTCCAATTTCTCCTGTTACCCTTGTGAAAATAAAAACTTGGGGGCTAAAAATCTTTTTTGTTGGAAAAAAATATATTTTTTTATTTTCACTACTCTGCATTATAAATTTCTGTGAAGCACTTGAGCTTTCAAAGTTCTCACCACATATCTAGATAAGTTCCTTAGGGGGTCTAGTTTCCAAAATTTGGTCACTTGTGGGGGTTTCTACTGTTTAGGTACATTAGGGGTCTGCAAACGCAACATAACGCCCGCAGACAATTCTATCAAAGTCTGCATTCCAAAATGGCGCTCCTTCCCTTCCGAGCTCTGCCGTGCGCCCAAACAGTGGTTTACCCCCAAATATGGGGTACCAGCATACTCAGGACAAATTGGACAACAACTTTTGGGGTCCAATTTCTCTTGTTACCCTTGTGAAAATAAAAATTTGGGGGCTAAAAAAATCTTTTTTGTGGGAAAAAAAATATTTTTTATTTTCACTACTCTGCATTATAAACTTCTGTGAAGCACTTGGGCATTCAAAGTTCTCACCACATATCTAGATAAGTTCCTTGGGGGGTCTATTTTCCAAAATGGGGTCACTTGTTGGGGGTTTCTACTGTTTAGGTACATTAGGGGTCTGCAAAGGCAACATAACGCCCGCAGACAATTCTATCAAAGTCTGCATTCCAAAAAGGCCACTCCTTCCCTTCCGAGCTCTGCCGTGCGCCCAAACAGTGGTTTACCCCCACATATGGGGTACCAGCATACTCAGGACAAATTGGACAACAACTTTTGGGGTCCAATTTCTCTTGTTACCCTTGTGAAAATAAAAACTTGGGGGCTAAAAAATCTTTATTGTTAAAAAATATATATTTTTTATTTTCACGACTCTGCATTATAAATTTCTGTGATGCACTTGGGCATTCAAAGTTCTCACTACACATCTAGATAAGTTCCATGGGGGGTCTAGTTTCCAAAATGGGGTCACTTTTGGGGGGTTTCTGCTGTTTAGGCACATCAGGGGCTCTCCAAACGCGACATGGCGTCCGATCTCAATTCCAGTCAATTTTGCATTGAAAAGTCAAATGGCGCTCCTTTGCTTCCGAGCTCAGCCATGCGCCCAAACAGTGGTTTACCCCCACATATGGGGAGTCGGCGTACTCAAGACAAATTGTACAACAGCTTCTGGGGTCCATTTTCTCCTGTTACCCTTGGTAAAATAAAAATTTGGAGGCAAAAAGATCATTTTTGTAGAAAAAATGCGATTTTTTTATTTTCACGGCTCTACGTTATAAACTTCTGTGAAGCACCTGGGGGTTTAAAGTGCTCACCACACATCTAGATAAGTTCCTTAAGGGGTCTAGTTTCCAAAATGGTGTCATATGTGGGGGGTCTCTACTGTTTAGGCACATCAGCGGCTCTCCAAACGTGACATGGCATCCGATCTCAATTCCAGCCAATTCTACATTGAAAAAGTAAAACGACACTCCTTCTCTTCCAAGCTCTGCGGTGCGCCCAAACAGTGGTTTACCCCCATATATGGGGTATCGACGTACTCAGGAGAAATTGCACAACAACTTTTGTGGCCTAATTTCTCCTGTTACCCTTGTGAAAATAAAAATTTGGGGGCAAAAAGATCATTTTTGTAGAAAAAATGAGATTTTTTATTTTCACGGCTCTACGTTATAAACTTCTGTGAAGCACTTGGGGGTTCAAAGTGCTCACCACACATCTAGATAAGTTCCTTAAGGGGTCTAGTTTCCAAAATGGTATCACTTGTGGGGGGTTTCCACTGTTTAGGCACATCAGGGACTCTCCAAACACGACATGGCATCCGATCTCAATTCCAGCCAATTCTGCATTGAAAAAGTCAAACGGTGCTCCTTCACTTCCAAGCTCTGCGGTGCGCCCAAACAGTGGTTTACCTCCACATATGGGGTATCGACGTACTCAGGAGAAATTGCACAACAACTTTTGTGGTCTAATTTCTCCTGTTACCCTTGTGAAAATAAGAATTTGTGGGCGAAAAAATCATTTTTGTGAAAACAAATGCGATTTTTTATTTTCACGGCTCTACGTTATAAACTTCTGTGAAGCACTTGGGGGTTCAAAGTGCTCACCACACATCTAGATAAGTTCCTTGGGGGGTCTAGTTTCCAAAATGGTGTCACTTGTGGGGGGTTTCCACTGTTTAGGCACATTAGGGGCTCTCCAAACGCGACATGGCGTCCGATCTCAATTCCAGCCAATTCTGCATTGAAACAGTCAAACGGTGCTCCTTCAATTCCAAGCTCTGCGGTGCACCCAAACAGTGGTTTACCTCCACATATGGGGTATCGGTGTACTCAGGAAAAATTGCACAACAAAATTTGTGGTTAAATTTCTGTTTTTACACTTGTGAAAATTAAAAAAAATGGTTCTGAAGTAAAATGTTTGCAAAAAAAAGTAAAATGTTCATTTTTTTCTTCCACATTGTTTTAGTTCCTGTGAAGTACGTAAAGGGTTAATAAACTTCTTGAATGTGGTTTTGAGCAGCTTGAGGGGTGCAGTTTTTAGAATGGTGTCACACTTGGTTATTTTCTATCATATAGACCCCTCAAAATCACTTCAAAGGTGATGTGGTCCCTAAAAAAAACATGGTGTTGTAAAAATGAGAAATTGCTGGTCAACTTTTAACCCTTATAACTCCCTAACAAAAAAAAAAATTGTTTCCAAAATTGTGCTGATGTAAAGTAGACATGTGAGAAATGTTATTTATTAACTATTTTTTGTGACATATCTCTCTGATTTAAGGGCATAAAAATACAAAGTTTGAAAATTGCAAAATTTTAAAAATTTTCGCCATATTTCCATTTTTTCATAAATAATCGCAAGTAATATCGAAGAAATGTTACCACTAACTTGAAGTACAACATGTCACGAAAAAACAATCTCAGAATCAGCGGGATCCGATAAAGCGTTCCAGAGTTATAACCTCATAAAGTGACACTGGTCAGAATTGTAAAAATTGGCTCGGTCATTAAGTACCAAATTGGCTCTGTCACTAAGGGGTTAAAAGGGCTATCTGTGCTGGTTATGTAGAAACTAATTATGTTTTGAACTTTATATCAACTCTTTTTTTTTTTTTCTATAATTACAGTGCAAATCAAGGTTAGTCCAATGTGACTTCAAAATGAGAGATCAGATAATGGATTAGCCTTTGACTTCTCTGATATGAAGCAAACTTGCGGCAATGCATAAGGTGTACTATAGTAACTCTGTTTAGGGCAGCTGCATTTTCTATAAAAGCATACACATTATATGTATCCTGACTATAGAAAATAAAACATATGCCCTTTCAGATAAAGTTTGGCCACGTAGTAAAGCAAAAAACAAGAGAGCGCTATGTCCAAAATTAGTTAAAAAGATGTAAATTTATTAAACACATTATATGTACAGTAACATATATCCATTTATCAATAAGTACACATACATCAGTACAAGAGACATACGAGACATAAAGCAAGAAAATCAGGTAGACAGTGGCTATTGTATCCTGGTCAACATGGACAAATACATAATAAAGTGCATAGTGCTATTTAAGGATAGGAATAAGCAAGATGACCATAAATAAATGGTCAGCAAGTAATAGTGTCAGTGCACATAATCGCCATAAAGCCTATATTTGCCCATATCCTAAAAGTGCTTACCCATGCTCTGATCCACCAGGACACACACCACACAGCCCCAACGCGCATTTCAGGTTAACTTCTTCAGGGTGCTGTATTGTCATGTGTGTAGGGCCTGATGTTATATATCCCTCCAGGTGTCCCCAGTTCCCCATGTTGGCGCATGTATCTAGTGATATGCGGCGGGGATTGCATCACTTCTGGCAAGGTTTGACGACGCTGCGGATCACAGCGAATGTCGCACTGAGGTCATTGACCTGCACACGTCATCATGCAGCGCCATCGTCAATGCTCCGTACCACAGTAAACTGGGGACATGCGCACATGGAGTGTGTGGCGATGTAAGTAGGTAACACCCCCCTGTGGCCGGAGACAAACTTTAACCCATGCCATGCTTCTACAAATAAGCAGTGTGACAAATGTGACTGTGAAAAAACCATATTGCACTACTCATATATAATTTTAACAAATACTAAATAAATCAGTGAGTAATATCAGTGTGTATCCGTATATGAAGATACATAAACCACAATTTTCTAACAAATTATAGTCAAATACACATCCAATAATATACCTATGAGTTGTGTGTGAACTATGGTTAATAACACTAGTCCATACAGATTAATAGTCATCTACATTCAGCTTACCTAAAAATAGTGTATATAATATTTAATTAAATATATATGCAACCTAAAAAGGTGACAGAACTCAGAAAAAAAATATATATATATATGCATTCCGTACAGTGGGTTCAGAAAGTATTCAGACCTCTTTAAATTTTCCGCTTTTTGTTTCATTGAAGCTATTTGGTAAATTCAAAAAAGTTCATTTTTTTCTCATTAATGAACACTCTTCACCCCATCTTGGCTAAAAAAACCCCCAAAAATGCAGTAATTTTTGCAAATTTATTTTAAAAAAATGAATTATCACATGGTCATACATATTCAGACCCTTTGCTCAGTATTGAGTAGAGGCACCCTTTTGAGCTAGTACAGCCATGAGTCTTCTAGGGAATGATGCAACAAGTTTTTAACACCTGGATTTGGGGATGCTCTGCCATTCTTCCTTGCAGATCCTCTCCAGTTCCGTCAGGTTTGATGGTGAATGTTGGTGGACAGCCATTTTCAGGTCTCTCCAGAGATGCTCAATTAGGTTTAGTTTAGGGCTCTGGCTGGGCCAGTCAAGAATGGTCACAGAGTTGTTCTGTAGCCACTCCTTTGTTATTTTAGCTGTGTGCTTAGGTTCAATGTCTTGTTGGAAGGTGAACCTTCAGCCAAGTCCGAGGTCCAGAGCACTCTGGAAGAGGTTTTCATCCAGGATATCTCTGTACTTGGCCACATTCATGTTTCCTTCAATAACAACCAGTCATCCTGTTCCTGCAGCTGAAAAACACCCCCATAGCATGATGCTGCCCCCACCATGTTTCACTGTTGGGATTGTATTGGGCAGGTGATGAGCAGTGCCTGGTTACACATACCGCTTAGAATTATCACCAAAAAGGTCTATCTTCGTCTTATCAGACCAGAGAATCCTATTTCTCATAGTCTGGGAGTCCTTCATGTGTTTTTTAGCAAACTCTATGTGGGCTTTCATATGTCTTGCACTGAGGAGAGGCTTCCGTCTGGTCACTCTGCCATAAAGGCCTGACTGGTGGATGGCTGCAGTGATAGTTGACTTTGTGGAACTTTCTCCCATCTCCCTACTGCATCTCTGGAGCTCAGCCACAGTGATCTTGGGGTTTTTCTTTACCTCTCTCACCAAGGCTCTTCTCCCATGATTGCTCAGTTTGGCTAGATGGCCAGGTCTAGGAAGACTTCTGGTGGTCCCTAAGTTCTTCCATTTAAGGATTATGGAGGCCACTATGCTCTTAGGAACCTTGAGTACTGCAAGAATTCTGCTGTAACCTTGGCCAGATCTGTGCCTTGCCACAATTCTTTCTCTGAGCTCCTTGGCCAGTTCCTTTGACCTCATAATTCTCATTTTTTCTGACATGCACTGTGAGCTGTAAGGTCTTATATAAACAGGTGTGTGCCTTTCCACATTAAGCCCTATCAGTTTAGTTATACACAGCTGGACTCCAATGACCATCTCAAGGAGGATCACAAGGAAATGGACAGAATGTGACTTAAATATGAGTGTCTGAGCAAAGGGTCTGAATACTTATGAACATGTGATATCTCAGTTTTTCTTTTTTATTACATTTGCAAAAATGTCTACATTTCAGTTTTTTTTAAGTCAAGATAGGGTGCAGAGTGTACATTAATGTTAGAATTTTTGAATATTTGAATTTACCAAATGGCTGCAATGAAACAAAGAGTGAAAAAATTAAAGGGGTCTGAATACTTTCCATACCTACGGTATATATACACAATCAAATGCCTGCATGTACACACACCGACTAAAATACAATGAGGAGACATAAGTGAACAAAATATTCATTACTAAAGTAAAGACATGTTGTCCCACATATCGTCCATAGTTCTTTATTCCGGGAGGGATAAAGTAGAGGACAATTCCAAAATAGAATGGCCCAAAACAGATCTTTCTCAATTCCACACATTATGTTGGTCATATAATACTTGATCAATTTAGAGATACTAGAAATAATAAAAATAAAGAATAAAAGTGAATATAACAACATAATAACAAAGACAAACAGAACAAACAATAATTAAAAATTAAGTCCAGAGACACATCTACAAATGGAACTGAAGCTCAACTGCTCATTAAGTCCTGTTAGGAGGGCTATATAACATCAGGCCCTACACACATGACAATACAGCACCCTGAAGAAGTGAACATGAAACGCGCGTTGGGGCAGCATGGTGTGTGTGTCCTGGCGGACCAGAGCATAGGTAAGCACTTTTAGGATATGGGGAAATATAGGTTTCATGGCGATTATGTGCACTGACACTATGACTTGCTGACCATTTATTTATGGTCATCTTGCCTATTCCTATCCTTAAATAGCACTATGCATTTTATTCTGTATTTGCCCATGTTGACCAGGATACAATAGCCAATGTCTACCTGATCTCCTTGCTTTACATGTCTCTTGTACTGATCTATGTGTACTTTTTGATAAATGGATATACACTCACCGGCCACTTTATTAGGTACACCATGCTAGTAACGGGTTGGACCCCCTTTTGCCTTCAGAACTGCCTCAATTCTTCGTGGCATAGATTCAACAAGGTGCTGGAAGCATTCCTCAGAGATTTTGGTCCATATTGACATGATGGCATCACACAGTTGCCGCAGATTTGTCGGCTGCACATCCCAAAGATGCTCCATACAAGGCAGGATGGATCCATGCTTTCATGTTGTTTACGCCAAATTCTGACCCTACCATCCAAATGTCGCAGCAGAAATCGAGACTCATCAGACCAAGCAACGTTTTTCCAATCTTCTACTGTCCAATTTCGATGAGCTTGTACAAATTGTAGCCTCAGTTTCCTGTTCTTAGCTGAAAGGAGTGGTAACCGGTGTGGTCTTCTGCTGCTGTAGCCCATCTGCCTCAAAGTTCGACACACTGTGCGTTCAGAGATGCTCTTAGGCCTACCTTGGTTGTAACGGGTGGCGATTTGAGTCACTGTTGCCTTTCTATCAGCTCGAACCAGTCTGCCCATTCTCCTCTGACCTCTGGCATCAACAAGGCATTTCCGCCCACAGAACTGCCGCTCACTGGATTTTTTTTCTTTTTCGGACCATTCTCTGTAAACCCTAGAGATGGTTGTGCGTGAAAATCCCAGTAGATCAGCAGTTTCTGAAATACTCAGACCAGCCCTTCTGGCACCAACAACCATGCCACGTTCAAATGCACTCAAATCACCTTTCTTCCCCATACTGATGCTCGGTTTGAACTGCAGGAGATTGTCTTGACCATGTCCACATGCCTAAATGCACTGAGTTGCCGCCATGTGATTGGCTGATTAGAAATTAAGTGTTAACAAGAAGTTGGACAGGTGTACCTAATAAAGTGGCCGGTGAGTGTATGTTGCTGTATATATAATGTGTTTAATAAATGTAAATCTTTTTATTTAATTTTGGACATAGTGTTCCCTTGTTTTTTGTTTTACTGCCGCTGTATCTAGGAGTGTTCTACTTTAATGTTGTGTCTGAGGTCCATCCACAGGGCTATAGATCCTCATGTCAGTTTTTCACTAGTGGTTCCCCTACATGGTCTATTTTATCTCAGTTTGGCCACTGCAGTTATTTGTTAAAAGGCAACAAACCACGCTGTACATACTGTCCCCGGGTACACGGTGAGTATCTTGGATGCAGCAAATCAGTAGGCTCAGTTTCTATGCCAGTGTAAACGAAACATACTGCTCAGAGTCTCTGAGCTCACTAATTACTGAGCTCTGAGCTCACTAAAACTGTCCCACTAGTTAACCCCTTCAGTGAACACCGTAAAAAAAAAACAAGTAAAAAAACAACGCTTTATTATCATACCACCGAACTAAAAGTGGAATAGCACGTGATCAAAAAGACGGACTAAATAACCATGGTACCGCTGAAAATGTCATCTCGTCCCGCAAAAAACGAGCTGCCATACAGCGACATCAGCGAAAAAATAAAAAAGTTATAGACCTCAGAATAAAGCGGTGCAAAAATAATTCTTTTTTCTATAAAATAGTTTATATCGTATAAAAGCGCCAAAACATAAAAAAATGATATAAATGAGGTATCGCTGTAATCGAACTGACCCAAAGAATAATATTTTACCAAACGCGGAACGGTATAAACACCCCCCCAAAGAAATTCATGAATAGCTGGTTTTTGGTCATACTGCCTTACAAAAATTTGAATAAAAAGCCATCAAAAACTGTCACGTGCCCGAAAATGTTACCAATAAAAACGTCAACTCGTGCGGCAAAAAACAAGACCTCACATGACTCTGTGGACCAAAATTTGGAAAAATTATAGCTCTCAAAATGTGGTAAGGCAAAAAAATATTTTTTGCAATAAAAAGCATCTTTTAGTGTGTGACGGCTGCCAGTCATAAAAAAAACCCGCTATAAAAGTAAATCAAACCCCCCTTCATCACTCCCTTAGTTAGGGAAAAATTAAAAAATTTAAAAAGTGCATTTATTTCCATTTTCCCATTAGGGTTAGGGCAAGGGAGAGGGCTAGGGTTAGGGCTAGGGTTAGGGTTAGGGGTAGGGTTAGGGTTAGGGCTAGGGTTAGGGCTAGGGTTAGGGATAGGGCTAGGGTTAGGGTTAGGGTTGGGGCTAGGGTTAGGGTTAGGGTATGGATTACATTTAAGGTTGGGATTAGGGTTAAGGGTTTGTCAGGGTTAGGGGTGTAGTTAGGGTTATGGTTGGGATTAGAGTTAGGGGTGTGTTGGAGTTGGGGTTAGGGGTGTGGTTGGGATTAGGGTTAGGAGTGTGCTTGGTTTAGGGTTTCAGGTAGAATTGGGGGTTTCCACTTTTTAGGCACATCAGGGCTCTCCAAACGCGACATGGCGTCCGATCTCAATTCCAGCCTATTCTGCGTTGAAAAAGTAAAACAGTGCTCCTTCCCTTCCGAGCTCTCCTGTGTGCCAAAACAGGGGTTTACCCCCAACATATGGGGTATCAGCGTACTCAGGACAAATTGGACAACAACTTCTGGAGTCCAATTTCTCTTGTTACCCTGTAACCCTATAAACTGTAATGAAATACTTTGGGGTTCAAAGTTCTCACAAAACATCTAGATAAGTTCCTTGGGTGGTCTAGTTTCCAATATGGGGTCACTTGTGGGGGGTTTCTACTGGCTAGGTACATCAGGGGCTCTGCAAATGCAACGTGACGTCTGCAGACCAATCCATCTAAGTCTGCATTCCAAATGGCGCTCCTTCCCTTCTGAGCTCTGCCATGCGCCCAAACGGTGGTTGCCCCCACATATGAGGTATCAGCGCACTTAGGACAAATTGGACAACAACTTTTGGGGACCAATTTTATCTGTTACCATTGGGAAAATACAAAACTGGGTGTTAAAGATAATTTTTGTGGAAAAAAGGATTTTTTTATTTTCACAGCTCTGCGTTATTAACTGTACTGAAACACTTGGGGGTTCAAAGTTCTCACAACACATCTAGATAAGTTCCTTGGGGGTTTACTTTCCAATATGGGGTCACTTGTGGGGGGTTTCTACTGGTTAGGTACATTAGGGGCTCCGCAAATGCAATGTGACGCCTGCAGACCATTCTATTTAAGTCTGCATTCCAAATGGCGCTCCTTCCCTTCTGAGCTCTGCCATGCGCCCAAACGGTGGTTCCCCCCACATATGGGGTATCAGCATACTCAGGACAAATTGCAAAACAACTTTTGGGGTCCAATTTCTCCTGTTACCCTTAAAGATATACAAAACTGGGGGCTAAAAAAAATTTTGTGCTGAATTTTTTTTACATTATAAACTTCTGTGAAGCACTTGGTGGGTCAAAGTGCTCAACACACATCTAGATAAGTTCCCTAGGGGGTCTACTTTCCAAAATGGGGTCACTTGTGGGGGGTTTCAATGTTTAGGCACATTAGTGGCTCTCCAAACGCAACATGGCGTCCCATCTCAATACCATCCAATTTTGCATTGAAAAGTCAAAATGGGGCTCCTTCCATTCCAAGCTCTGCCATGCACCCAAACAATGGTTTATCCCCACATATGGGGTATCAGAGTACTGAGTACAAATTGTACAACAACTTTTGGGGTCCACTTTCTCCTGTTACCCTTGGTAAAATAAAACAAATTGGAGCTGAATTAAATTTTATGTGAAAAAAAATTATATGTTCATTTTTTTTAAAACATTCCAAAAATTCCTGGGAAGCACCAGAAGGGTTAATAAACTTCTTGAATGTGGTTTTGAGCACCTTAAGGGGTGCAGTTTTTAGAATGGTGTCACACTTGGTTATTTTCTATCATATAGACCCCTCAAAATGACTTCAAATGTGATGTGGTCCCTAAAAAAATGGTGTCATAAAAATGAGAAATTGCTGGTCAATTTTAACCCTTATAACTCCCTAACAAAAAAAATTTTGTTTCCAGAATTGTGCTGATGTAAAGTAGACATGTGGGAAATGTTACTTATTAAGTATTTTGTGTGACATATCTCTGTGATTTAAGGGCATAAAAATTCAAAGTTGGAAAATTGGGAAATTTTCCACATTTTTGCCAAATTTCAGTTTTTTTCACAAATAAACGCAGGTAATATCAAAGAAATTTCACGACTATCATGAAGTACAATATGTCTCGAGAAAACAATGTCAGAATCACGGTGAAGATCTACAGTGAAGAAAATCATTTTTAGGAAATTGTTTTATTAGACTGATAAAAATAATAGTATTGCTGAGGGGTTTTTCGAACACTGTATATTTTTTTTCTACAAACAGCTGATAAGTATATAAAATAGCAAAGGGAGTCCATTGGAATCCATTGCCTTTTCTGAGCCAACTCTATCCTAGTTCCCTATTTACTGTGTTCAAGTGCTTCAACTTATGACCACAGCAGCCAATCACTGGCTATTACAGACATGTCAACACCACTGTTTTCACTGCCCTAGTCGATGATTGTCTGTAGCGATCAGCCTACAAGTACAGAGACATGGGAGAATCCAGAGAAATTGATGTACAGGAGTGTAAAAAAATTGGTCAGGTGACTATTACTGCGCTTGTAGTTTTATATGACTTTCAGCTGTTTGTAAAAAATAAGTAGGGTTACATAAATTTTATGACTGGTTACATCTTTAAATAGTAAATCTGTTACAAAAATAAATGTTTCTAAATGTAAAATATTAATTTAGTTACTGAATGTTCACCGTAGCCAATGTTGGTAGCTTAGGCTACGGATTTATAATGACTAAAAGCTATCCCAGAAGTTCTGCTTCAATATTGCACAGCTTGTAGTGTTGCATTAGTATTAGAGGAAAACTTCTAGCTTCATCTTTCTATTCATGATAGTCTAATATACTAATAGACACAAGTAGGAGACGATTGGCTTCTTGTCTCTAAGGGAGTGGATTCAATACAACTTTCAAGACCTTATAGAAGAGAGCATTAGGTCAACTATTAAAGTACTCCTTGCTTTTTCTTTTTTTGCATAGTTTATAACTTTTATAAAAATTGTATGCCACGAGCTAAACCTACTCATAAGACAAGAGGAAGTTTGTCAAAATGTACTGTTTTGTGTGATTGTATCAACATATGACTGTGAAGGATATATCGCCAAAGCATTTAAAAGTAAGAAACTTCTTGTTAGTCAAAGGTATTTGTTACGCCCAATGGTAAATTTGTGGGCTCACTGTGCCAGAGGACCAGGCCTGCCCAGGTAGGGGCATAGCTAAGCAGCTACCCGGTGTTCACTGGAGCTCCTGAAGGTGGAGACAGACTAGGCGGCAGGTAACTACCAGGTACCACAAAGCCCGGTATTGTAGATGCTGACCCCAGGGATCAGGTATGTTGACACTGATACTGATTATCACTATGTCTCCATTCAGACTAGTAAGTTCTGGCACCTCTACAGAACTGTTACTGACACTGGTTCGGGCTCGGTTACTGACTAATGATTTGACATTGCAGTAAGTAATAAAAAATATCTTAAAACATTCTCTCTCTCTCATTTTTCTAGGTTTTGGCAAATATTAATAATTATGGTAATCCTAATTGACCTAAAACGGGAAAAGTTCATTCTGATTTTATGTCAGATATTGAGAAAAACATGTATATGTGTTTTTTTTTATATAGTGTATTTTTTTTTATATAGTGTATGTAAACTTCTGGTTTCAACTCTCTCTCACTCTCTCTATATATGTATATTAGATAAAAGTAGAACAGAATTGCCCAGCTGTCTCAGTTAATATTTGGTTACAAGATGCTAATATCATGTGTATTACCAGACAACTAATATAAACTCTGCAGACCAGACCTAAATAATAAGGTTTAGTAGTGTTGGATTTTTTCAGCCATTCTATATGTGCACTGTTATTCTTCATTTTTGTTTGTAAAGGTGTTGACTGAGAAACATCACCATAGCACTTTACAGAAGTCATACCCTTAAAATGAATTATTCAGTTAGTCCAATGAAGTTGTAGACCAACCTGAATCATGTTTTCTTTATTTTATGCTGTTCTGGCTGTAACCTGCTGTGAGCACTGTTCCTTTGAATAGAATTTTGTGAGCACTAATCCTTTAAAGTTACTGGGCATCATTAAAGGGAATCTGTCACCTAATATTGGCCCTATAAATTGCTGCCACCGCCATCAGGGGCCCCCGATGTTACCTGAAAGATAAGAAAAAAAAGATTATACTCACGCAGGGTCGGTCCCGGTTCAGGTCTGATGGGCGTCGCAGGTCCGGGTCCGGGGCCTCCCATCTTCGTACGATGTCGTCTTCCTCCTTGGTTCTGTTGTGGCGCCTGCCCAGGCGTGCTGATTTGCCCTGTTGAGGTCAGCGTAAAGTACTGCAGTGCGCAGGCGCTGGGCCTCTCTGACCTTTCCCGGCGCCTCCGCACTGCAGTACTTTGCTCTGCCCTCAACAGGGTAGAGTATTACGTCTGGGCAGGAGCCGCGACAGCAGCAAGGAAGTGGACGACATCATATGAAGATGGGAGGCGCCGGACCCGGACCTGCGACGCCCATCGGACCCGGACTGCACTGCCCCGCACCTGGGTGAGTATAATCTAACTAGTTTTTCTTATCTTTCAGGTTACATCAGGGGCTTATCTACAGCATTACAGAATGCTGCAGATAAGCCCCTAATGGCGGTGGCCGCAATTTATAGGGCCAAAATTAGGTGACAGATTCCCTTTAAAGCCAGACACCCCCTCCATAATGTTTTAGTGTCTTTGTACAGGCATTGAGCATTATTGTGTGTGGTGGGTTCCAGTTCCATTCTAGGAGGGTCTAGCATATAAAACATGCATTCTAGAATTGCAAGTTGTAATAAACTTCCTCCTCATGGCTACTTGTAGGCAATCTCAGTTAATTGAAGGAATACCCTGAGCAGAAAATAGCTGACCCTTGTTTAATACACACTGAAGTGACCTAAATATACTGATAGGGCCATACTGTCTGTAATGAGACTGCTTATAATGAGAGTGAATCCTGAGGCAACAAAAGAGATGATGGCCTGTGTGTCAAGGGAGATGTGGCCTTATTGCTGAGTGGTGCTTTGGCCAGAGATAGTGGGAGAAGATGTTTTTGGAGGTGAAAACAGAAACTGTGACCTGAGATTTTGAGTGAGTTGTGGGCTGAATTTGACGTCTTCCATGTCCTGAAACAGCAAGGAGATACTGTGTCCCACACCAGGAGACCGACCAAGTGAGCTAGGGCATCTCTAGAATCAATTGTATTCTGAATCAGTGAGACAGTGCAAGGTGTGTCTTCTTGGTTGTGCCAAAGCCCAGAGTAGTTAGGCTGTATTTGATATTGTTGGGAACTGTATACTTTTACAGGGAAAAAGTCTGTCCCTGTTACTCTGCAACCACCAAGCTCAATGCTTTCTAGTATTATAACCACCAAGCTCTGTGGTCAATATGGAACATGTTGAACAATGAAACAGAGAGTGGGTGTTTAAGTAACACAGTACAACATAAGAAAACAAATCTCTTGTGCAAGTCAACAAATTACCTGATACTGTGATTATAGCTATAAAGTGTTTTTAGCATGAATATAGGGAGCTTTTCAATGTAAATACAAAATGTGTTCACAAAAGTAGAATTGGAATTTGATTGTAAAGAAAGCAATGAAAATGAGAACAATACTGTAAAAATTGTATCTGTATTTTTCCTAGTACTAAAACATATACAGTATGCAGCCGTATTAACTTTAGCCTTTCCTATCTTTTTTTTCTAAAGGAATGTTTTTCTTCCTGTTGATCTAGTTGTAAGAAAAAATGAACACACACTCCAACTGCGCATAACAACAGGAAAGAAACAGAGCCTTATTGAAAATTATGCTGTAGAAACAGACCAGAAATAACAGCTAGTGTGCAGTAGTGTGGCACATTTAGTTCTTGCACCTTTGTTTGCCGCAAACGGAAAGAGATTTAGCAAGGAGGGGTTTTTTGCTTCCCTGTTGGATTTGATTACAGTTTTAAGCAATGATGTGGTTATTCTTCCTTTTAAATAACATTATTATGTACCCCCACCCCTTGTGCATGTTTCACCTCCTACAGTATAGTAATTATGATGTGTACTCAAGAAAAGATCTGGTTATCTCTTTTTTTTTACCTGTTTTTCTCTTTAACACCAAATACAGTGTGTGGCGAAATAAAGTAGATACTACATTAAGATTCTACAATGGTTTAATGGTTAAAGTTGTTAAAGTTGTATAATAGGTATTTTCTTATAAGGAACTATTGATTTACCATGTACATTCCATCACCTTTGTAACTTCTAACATGATGATGTTTTGCAACTATTTGTATTTTACGGTATAATTAATGACGATAATTGCAAATGTGTGCAATGTTTGTTTATTCTGAACTAATAAACGAATTAAAAAAAAAAAGATTCTACAATGGTATTTCAATTAGTAAACGCGCTCCAAAGTGTACTTACAGCCGAGTTTAGGTTTGGACTGGGCCACAGGAGAAGAGGTGTATTCCCCAGTGGGCCCATATGCATGAGTTGGTCCCTTATCCTCTAACATAAGGAGTAGTTGGCACAGTACACTTGATTTACTATGTACAGGCAAAGGCAGCATCTCATCATTCATTCAACTCGTGACTCAGTTTACTACATAAATGTGTGAATGAAGGTAATGTAATATTTGCATGTAGGTGAACAGTGCTCCCCCCTAAAGTCAATGTTACTGCTGGGTCCTTGCCACCCCAATATAGAACAGTGGTCTTGTCTACATGTTAATTACCAGATAAAAGTTATCCACCGCATATCAGCAACTGTAAAATGTATGGTTGTGGTGAATAATATATATATATATATATATATATATATATATATATATATATTTTTTTTTTTTTTTTTTTTTTTTTTTAAATGATGTCTAGCACAAGTCATACGTTATTTTTATGTTACCTACCCTGTTGCAATTAAAATACCATTTGGATATTTAAATTACCCTATTGCTGACTGCTACAGTGAGGCAAAAAAGTATTTAGTCAGTCAGCAATAGTGCAAGTTCCACCACTTAAAAAGATGAGAGGCGTCTGTAATTTACATCATAGGTAGACCTCAACTATGGGAGACAAACTGAGAAAAAAAAATCCAGAAAATCACATTGTCTGTTTTTTTAACATTTTATTTGCATATTATGGTGGAAAATAAGTATTTGGTCAGAAACAAACAATCAAGATTTCTGGCTCTCACAGACCTGTAACTTCTTCTTTAAGAGTCTCCTCTTTCCTCCACTCATTACCTGTAGTAATGGCACCTGTTTAAACTTGTTATCAGTATAAAAAGACACCTGTGCACACCCTCAAACAGTCTGACTCCAAACTCCACTATGGTGAAGACCAAAGAGCTGTCAAAAGGACACCAGAAACAAAATTGTAGCCCTGCACCAGGCTGGGAAGACTGAATCTGCAATAGCCAACCAGCTTGGAGTGAAGAAATCAACAGTGGGAGCAATAATTAGAAAATGGAAGACATACAAGACCACTGATAATCTCCCTCGATCTGGGGCTCCACGCAAAATCCCACCCCGTGGGGTCAGAATGATCACAAGAACGGTGAGCAAAAATCCCAGAACCACGCGGGGGGACCTAGTGAATGAACTGCAGAGAGCTGGGACCAATGTAACAAGGCCTACCATAAGTAACACACTACGCCACCATGGACTCAGATCCTGCAGTGCCAGACGTGTCCCACTGCTTAAGCCAGTACATAGAAGAGAACAAAGGAAGCTTTCTCAAATATATAAAAGCGATAAATTTATTAGTTACAAAAAACACTCATACAAAAAAGACCAATAAAATAGACATGATACAAAAACACATGAACACGTTATCTGTAAATACCCGTGTACAAAACACAAGAGTGTAAAGAAAGACACCAGGATTAATAGAGGAGCGTACCACATAAACCATTAGCTGTACATGTTCTTAATGTGGACCATAACTAAGGTGCTACCAAGCCAAAATCTCCATGTGTAACTATGAATAAAATACTATGTCTATCACCCTCTGTGTGTCCTATGCCATATGGACACGAGTAGTGAAAGAGCTATAGACCATGCGTTATGTGCACCCTAAGGTCCTAGACACAAAAACCTTGTGGACCCTGGAAACGCTAGTGGTCCTGAAAAAACGGTTATCATATTGAACACATGGGAGGCTGGTCTCACCTGGTATGCGGACGCTCCAGCACGCACCCCGACGCACGTTTCGCTACCTGTAAGTACTTGCTTTATCAAGGGGAATAGTGTTCACACTATTCCCCTTGATAAAGCAAGTACTTACAGGTAGCGAAACGTGCGTCGGGGTGCGTGCTGGAGCGTCCGCATACCAGGTGAGACCAGCCTCCCATGTGTTCAATATGATAACCGTTTTTTCAGGACCACTAGCGTTTCCAGGGTCCACAAGGTTTTTGTGTCTAGGACCTTAGGGTGCACATAACGCATGGTCTATAGCTCTTTCACTACTCGTGTCCATATGGCATAGGACACACAGAGGGTGATAGACATAGTATTTTATTCATAGTTACACATGGAGATTTTGGCTTGGTAGCACCTTAGTTATGGTCCACATTAAGAACATGTACAGCTAATGGTTTATGTGGTACGCTCCTCTATTAATCCTGGTGTCTTTCTTTACACTCTTGTGTTTTGTACACGGGTATTTACAGATAACGTGTTCATGTGTTTTTGTATCATGTCTATTTTATTGGTCTTTTTTGTATGAGTGTTTTTTGTAACTAATAAATTTATCGCTTTTATATATTTGAGAAAGCTTCCTTTGTTCTCTTCTATTAACTATGATCTATAAGGAGGATGTTTATGGTTTTTTGTGACATATGGGGGTCACAATGATGTTTCTGGAAAATTGGTTAATTAAGCCAGTACATGTCCGGGCCCGTCTGAAGTTTGCTAGAGAGCATTTGGATGATCCAGAGGAGTTTTGGGAGAATGTCCTATGGTCTGATGAAACCAAACTGGAACTGTTTGGTAGAAACACAACTTGTCGTGTTTGGAGGAAAAAGAATACTGAGTTGCATCCATCAAACACCATACCTACTGTAAAGCATGGTGGTGGAAACATCATGCTTTGGGGCTGTTTCTCTGCAAAGGGGCCAGGACGACTGATCCGGGTACATGAAAGAATGAATGGGGCCATGTATCGTGAGATTTTGAGTGCAAACCTCCTTCCATCAGCAAGGGCATTGAAGATGAAACGTGGCTGGGTCTTTCAACATGACAATGATCCAAAGCACACCGCCAGGGCAACGAAGGAGTGGCTTCGTAAGACGCATTTCAAGGTCCTGGAGTGGCCTAGCCAGTCTCCAGATCTCAACCCTATAGAAAACCTTTGGAGGGAGTTGAAAGTCCGTGTTGCCAAGCGAAAAGCCAAAAACATCACTGCTCTAGAGGAGATCTGCATGGAGGAATGGGCCAAAATACCAACAACAATGTGTGGCAACCTTGTGAAGACTTACAGAAAACGTTTGACCTCTGTCATTGCCAACAAAGGACATATTACAAAGTATTGAGATGAAATTTTGTTTCTGACCAAATACTTATTTTCCACCATAATATGCAAATAAAATGATAAAAAAACAGACAATGTGATTTTCTGGATTTTTTTTTCTCAGTTTGTCTACCATAGTTGAGGTCTACCTATGATGTAAATTACAGACACCTCTCATCTTTTTTTAAGTGGTGGAACTTGCACTTTTGCTGACTGACTAAATACTTTTTTGCCCCACTGTATGTCATCTCCACAGGACAATTTACTATGCAAATAATTATTTTTTTTAAATCATATTTCCTGCCATCAGCGTAATTTCCTAGGAACCCCTATAAGCATTTAATACTAATCATCATTTTTTTACTCCCATTTATACCTTCCTATTTGCTTTTCCTCTATTAGAACAAATTCTTTCTCCTGTTGATAATTATAAAGAGTCTCCCATTGTAACATAAAACGATGAGCACAGCAAGGGGTTATTAAGGATAATTTAATGCTTCCTTAAATGGGTTCTGTGAGAATAGAAAATTACAAATAAAAAATGTCATTATAAATTCCTTTAATTAGCAAATAATTTGTTTTATCTAGGGAGGTAATCACTGGCCAAATGGCACTAACAGAAACCGGTCCTACATGTTAATAGGACTAGTGTCGGTGAGCATGTACAATAGGAAGTTCCACCCATAGCGGCTACTGTGACCTGGAGATAGTTTATCAGTATGTAAAACAACTTTTCTCCAGTTCACAGCAGCCGCTTAGAATTCAGGAATGGACAGCAGTGTGAGCAGCCTCCTCTTACCGCAAGACTCTAGCCATCTCTAGTAATAGATCACAATATGCACTGGGAGATCATCTTTCCACACAACAAGAGGGGCAGAGCTTCCTCTTGCACATGCTCACAGGAAGCTGCCCTACTAACATTCTAAGACAAGTTTCTGTCTGTGTAACAATTTTAATTCTATACTGATTAGCTCTGTAGATAAGAGGCACAATTTGGTAATTACGGTAGTTAAAAATGTATATATAATGACATTTTCTTTTTTTAACTTTATATTTTCTTGGAGAACATCTTTAACATTTTAATGACAACATTTGTACAATGGCGAAAAACACTATACAGATAGCTTGGCTAGGAAAATTTTCAATATGTCAGGTTTCAGGAAATCTTTGTGGGTGTGCCATATTTTATATAAATGTATATTTACTTATATACTATATGTATTATAACTTTCAGCTACATTGAGAGTTACAAAGGATATTGGTCAAAGGCATTTATTAATTTTCTCATTTTTATGTTTTTTTATTTCTAGTTTTTTTTCTAGTTTTTTAATGCTGTAACATTTGATTCACATGTCTTGATGATTCCGAAACTGGAAATAACAGTACCGGCATTATTCGTGTCTGTGTGAGCCGTGTGGCATCTGCGTGCACCATTCGTGTGACACATACTGGAATACAGCAAAGAAATGTATCTTGGTACCGTGTTAGCCAGTAGATAGAAAAATATTTAGAATGGAACTGGAATGAAATGCAGAAGAGAAATGACAGCTGTTTAGGTGTTAGATGTGCAAATGCAGAGAATAGATTATAGATAGATGTCTGTGAGATATATAATTAGTGCCTTGTGTATGTAGCTTAGTGTTCATGTGTTTAGCTAATATGAGGTACACAAAAAAAAAAATTATTTTCAGTAGGTAAGTGGGTTGCCAGTGCTGCCCTGTTCTGCAGGGTAAGCTTATGGGACACATTCACTGATTAGTTGGCCAAGTAGCACTCATGAGAAAACATCCCAGTGGACAGAGTGATTGTTTTCTTAAGCCCTCCGTAATGCTGGCTGCTATTTTGCAATGTCAAGCGTTAGGCCATGTGCACACGTTCAGGATTTTTCGCGTTTTTTTCGCGTTTTTTCGCTATAAAAACGTGATAAAAACGCGAAAAAAACGCTAACATATGCCTCCTATTATTTACAGTGTACTCCGCATTTTTTGTGCAAATGTTGCGATTTTTTCAGCGAAAAAATCGCATCGCGGAAAAAAAAGCAACATGTTCATTAAAAATGCGGAATTGCGGGGATTCCGCACACCTAGGAGTCCATTGATCTGCTTACTTCCCGCACGGGGCTGTGCACACCATGCGGGAAGTAAGCAGATTATGTGCGGTTGGTACCCAGGGTGGAGGAGAGGAGACTCTCCTCCACGCACTGGGCACCATATAATTGGCCAAAAATAAAAGAATTAAAATAAAAAATAGTCATATACTCACCTTCGATGTCCCCCGCAGTGTTCCCGCCTCACCGCTGTATGCTGCCGCTTCGGTTCTCATAGCTGGTGTGCGGTGAAGGACCTGTGATGACGTCACTGTCTTGTGATTGGTCGTGAGCGGTCATGTGACCGCTCACGTGACCGCTCACATGACCGCGACGTCATGGAAGGTCCTGCGCGCACACACCAGCTATAGGAAGAGGAACGGACGCCGCTGAGGAGATGTCTGGGTGAGTATAACCATTTTTTTTATTATTTTTAAACATTCTATCATTTACTATAGATGCTGCATAAGCTGCATCTATAGTAAAAAGTTGGTCACACTTGTCAAACGCTATGTTTGACAAGTGTGACCAACCTGTCAGTCAGTTTTCCAAGCGATGCTACAGATCGCTTGGAAAACTTTAGCATTCTGCAAGCTAATTACGCTTGCAGAATGCTAAAAAAACGCGAAAAAAACGGAAAAAAAACGCAAAAAAAAAAATGCGGATTTCTTGCAGAAAATTTCCGGTTTTCTTCAGGAAATTTCTGCAAGAAATCCTGAACGTGTGCACATACCCGGAGCAACGTGTGAACATCAACAACATCAACATCTACATCAAAGCTTATGGGATCCTACCTGAAGATTTCAACATGAGACGCATCACAGCAAAGTTTATTCCACGACTGCTTTCCGATTACTAGAGGGAGAACTGTCTGAGAGTGGGTCAGGAAATGAAAGGACAGGCACAAACTGACCCTGATGTTTTGTCAAAAGTAATAGGAGTATAAATATGTCTTATGTCTTTATATATTTATGTATAATAAAGTGATTATTTAATCTGGAACTGGTGTTCGATTATATATGTCGCTATAGGTTCGAGTGAATGTTATCTGTTGGCTCGTTTGATCCCCGGGGATATGGTGTGGGTTGTTTGACTGTATGAGATGAGCATGTTGGGTGCTATTGTGTGTCGGCATGGGTTCCTGTTCGGACACATATGTATGTAGCCCATGATGCTCCTTTATTTTTATTACACCCCAGCCACTATACCCTACCCTGTTACCCGGCCTGTTTATTATACGTATGCGGGTTTAAACACATGCCACCCTCCTTTTTATAATCCATCTCTGGGTGGCCTCTTCCCCTAAGTCTACATAGGTGTATGTATATATACATATATATATATGTATATATATATTTTTTTTTTTCCCCAATCATGCCACATTATCAGGCTGGTCCTGGCTTTATTTAGACCTGTTGGTCCTATAGCTATCTAATATGTTTCATGTCCGCTTTTTCTTCTTTTCCTTTTTTACCCTCCCCTGTATTACCCTCCTTGCAGCGCTCGCGCGGGACTTGTTTTCTGGGCGTGCGTTTTTTTTGGGGGGTACATGTTTTGGTGTGGACGCACACAGGCCTGGGGGAGGTACGTACTCTGCCTTTCATGTCTATCGGCTGTTCACCTCCCTGCTATTATTGGGCTAACTATTTACGCATGCGCGGCTCATGTCACGGCAGCCCTGTTTGTGACGGCGGACCCTGCTACTGATTCCACCGCTAGGTGTTACCCTGCGCATGCGTGTTTTGTTCTGGTCTTCCAGCGTCATGCGGGCCGGTGATTCTGTTCCGGTTCCAGGGCACTTCACTGCTCCACAGCGGTAGGCTATTAAGTACCTATCAATTATATATATATATATACTTAGGAATTGGCTTACTTCTTACTTCCCCTGACGAAGCCTCATTTGGGAGGCGATAAGCGTGGGGCTATGGCCTACTAATCCTCCTGGGTCCTCCAGCCTGTTTCCTTCAAGCATTGGTTTGTATAATACCCCAGTGCTTTTTATCATGGCATGATCCTTTATGTTGGTGTTCATATATCCCCATGAGCCAACTAAGCAGGGTGGTCTGAGGTTAATTGTTGTGCATATTGTTGTGCTTAACTTAACAGGCTGCATTATATGGATGTATATTATGTATCCAGGCTGATTGTAGTGCTATAGTGTTTTTAATTGTGTTTTAATATGTGCCAATAAAGTATATTTTGTTATATGATTATAAGGTGGTGTGCATATTGTAGTAGTGTCTTTCCTTCTCTGTTTTTTTCCGTTTAGTTTATTCTACTACTTGCACCCCCTATATATAATTGTTGTATGGTTGTGCACCAGTTGTTTTGAATTATACGGGTTTTGTCAAAAGTCATCACAGGGGATGAATGTTGGTGTTATGCCTATGATCCTGAAACAAAACAGCAGTCCGGCCAGTAGAAGACCGCCTCATCGCCCAGACCAAAAAAGCACAGCAAGTGAAATCAAATTTGAATTCCATGATTGCTTGATTTTTTCACATCAAAGGCGTCATTCACATTGAATTCATTCATAGTACTGCAATGCACAGGTGCCGGGAAAGGTCCGAGAAGCCCAGCGCCTGCGCACTGCAGTAGTTTGCGCTGCCATCAACAGGGCAGATAAAGTATGCCTGTGCAGGAGCCGCGACAGGAAGCAAGGAAGAGGATGTCATCGCATGAAGATGGGAGGCACCGGACCCAGACCACGACGCCCATCGGACCGGACTGTACCGGACCGCCCCCCAGGTGAGTATAATCTAACTTGTTTTTCTTATCTTTCAGGTTACATCGGGGGCTTATCTACAGCATTACAGAATGCTGTAGATAAGCCCCTAATGGCGGTGGCCGCAGCTTATATATGAAAAAGTAGGTGACATATTCCCTTTAAAAGCTGATAAATGAATATAATCACTCAAGTTGATAAATATAAAGAATGTAGTATATTACATGACATGCACAAAGTATATCTCAATATCTGTTATAAAGTATACAAACATATTACATTTTAATCTAAATTGTAAAATGTCTTCATGTTAACATTCAGCCGTATTGCATAATGCACTAAAAGACATTTCAAACATAATGTACAAATATAATAGTGTATTATTCATAGCTATATTCTTAGTACAGCTACAAAACAACACATTGCAATATAATACACAGTTATCATACTTGTCCCTTTTATTCACTAGACCATATATAAATATATATCTTGACTATGGACATATATTGACTTGTGAATGGTTGATATATTTTCATTTTGATATTTTGGGACTATAAATGTTATGGTGGAGTAGCTTATTTTTTCTTTTTTTTCTTCATTTCTTCTATTAACATTTATCTGCTGGGACTTTTCTCTCAGGTTTCTGTCATATCAGCAGTTATGGGACTTGTTTACACCTTCCTGAAGAAAAAAAGAAAAGCATTTAGTATGAACAAGGAGTTGTCAGGTGAAGATAATTTATCACCTATCCAAAGGATAGGTGATAACTTAGAGATTGATGGGGGTCTGACCGTTGGGACCTGCACCGATCAGCAGAACGGGTACCTTTTACTCCAGGTACAATGGAATGGCAGTATGCAAGCTGGACCATCTTTCCATTTAATCTCTATAGGGCAGTCAGATAATGCTGAGCAAAATAGAAAATAAATGAAGTTGTAGTCGGGCCTCTATCAGACTCCAAACTAGCTCTAAATTATCTTTTGAATAGGTGATAATGATAAACTTATCCCATCAAAGTTGTTATCCTCCTAATATATTGCAATTCATATTATATAGCAATGTGTACTTACAATTGCTCATTTTGCCTTTCTACCCAGCTAATTATTCTCTTTGCTCTATGTAGAAACAGGAAGTCTGTTTTCCGTCATGTATCATTCGCCAAGCTGTTCCCTCCTCCCCCTTGACAGGGATTTTTTCATTGACTTATGACTCAGAGGCAAAATTTACTTCCTGTTTTTACATAGAGCTTAGAAGGATTCAGCTAGTCAGTTTTCAATCCCGTGATGTCATAGACCTAATGGAAAAGGGAAGAATTAACTGGGTAGAAGGGTAAAATGAGCAATTGTAGGTACACAGTGCTCTATAATATGATGATTGAAATATATTAAGAGGATAAAAACTTTGATGGGAGGAGTGCTTCTTTAAAGTTTAAAAACAGAAAGAACATTTTATCTGCACTATAACATTAAATACAGATACAGTATGCAAAGTGTGAAAGCTGTATTTGGCCCAAGAGCCTATTCTGTGCTTGAGGGACAGGTATCAGTCATATATTGCCTCTAAATATATTAAAAAAATTTGTTACTATAGAGATTATATCAGTTACAACTATTATGCCAACATTTTCCTTTAGAAAGCTCAGGATGGAACATTACATTCGCACCACACCTACTGAAATGGTCTACTGAATGTAAGCAGCTGATATGCGACTGCATTCAGCTGCCCATACATATGTCCTCATTTACTTTTCTGGCCCATATCTAATTAAGTGCATTTTAAGACCATGTAAGACTTATACTTCAGTAGTCTATAACCTAGTCTGTACTTAACAAGTTCAAATTTTTGTCTGAAAAGGTAATTTTTTTATGAATTTGACCTTGTAATGTATGTTGTAAAAAATATTGGAAAGAATCCACATGGACAGGGTTCTGTCCTGGGCCCTATATTGTTCAACATCTTTATCAATGATTTAGATGAAGGAATTAAGGGTACACTGATTAAATTTGCTAATGACACAAAGCTAGGAGGGATAGCTAATACTAGAGAAGAGAGAGGATTCAAAAAGATACAAATAAACTGGAGCAGTGGGCAGCAACTAACAGAATGGTTTTTAACCCCTTCATGATCCCAACTTTTTTCAGTTTGCATTTTCGTTTTTCGCTCCCCTCCTTCCCAGAGCCATAACATTTTTATTTTTCCATCAATATGGCCATGTGAGGGCTTATCATTGGTTTTAGCATGTCGTGTACTAGAAAACGGGAAAAAAATTCCAAGTGCGGCAAAATTGCAAAAAAAGTGCAATCCCACACTTGTTTTTTTGTTTGGCTTTTTTGCTAGGTTCACTAAATGCTAAAACTGACCTGCCATTTTGACTGTCCACTAGTGTTGAGCGATACCGTCCGATACTTGAAAGTATCGGTATCGGAAAGTATCGGCCGATACCGGCAAAATATCGGATCCAATCCGATACCGATACCCGATACCAATACAAGTCAATGGGACTCATGTATCGGACGGTATCCTGATGGTTCCCAGGGTCTGAAGGAGAGGAAACTCTCCTTCAGGCCCTGGGAACCATATAAATGTGTAAAAGAAAGAATTAAAATAAAAAATATCGCTATACTCACCTCTCCGACGCAGCCGGGACTTCAGCGAGGGAACCGGCAGCGTTGTTTGTTTAAAATTCGCGCTATTACTTGGTTACGTGAATTCCCGGCTTGTGATTGGTCAGGTCGGCCATGTTGCCGGGACGCGGACCAATCACAGCAAGCCGTGACGAAATTACGTCACGGCTTGCTGTGATTGGTCCGCGTCCCGGCAATATGGCCGCCCTGACCAATCACAAGCCGTGACGTCACGGGAGGCTGGACACGCGCTCATTTTAAAATGGGCGCGTGTCCAGCCTCCCGTGACGTCACGGCTTGTGATTGGTTGCGCCGCGGTCAACCAATCACAAGCCGGGAGGCTGGACGCGCTCATTTTAAAATGGGCGCGTGTCCAGCCTCCCGTGACGTCACAGCTTGTGATTGGTTGTGCCGCGGTCAACCAATCACAAGCCGGGAGGCTGGACGCGCTCATTTTAAAATGGGCGCGTGTCCAGCCTCCCGTGACGTCACGGCTTGTGATTGGTCAGGGCGGCCATATTGCCGGGACGCGGACCAATCACAGCAAGCCGTGACGTAATTTCGTCACGGCTTGCTGTGATTGGTCCGCGTCCCGGCAACATGGCCGACCTGACCAATCACAAGCCGGGAATTCACGTAACCAAGTAATAGCGCGAATTTTAAACAAACAACGCTGCCGGTTCCCTCGCTGAAGTCCCGGCTGCGTCGGAGAGGTGAGTATAGCGATATTTTTTATTTTAATTCTCTCTTTTACACATTTTAACATTAATGTTGTTGCGATACCCGATACCCGATACCACAAGAGTATCGGAATCCCGGTATCGGAATTCCGATACAGCAAGTATCGGCCGATACCCGATACTTGCAGTATCGGAATGCTCAACACTACTGTCCACGTCATTACGAGTTCATCGACATCAGACATGTCTAGGTTATTGTTTATATAAGTGGTAAAAAATTCCAAACTTTGCTAAAAAAAAATTAAAAAATGCGCAATTTTCCAATACGCGTAGCGTCTCTATTTTTCGTGATATTGGGTTGGGTGAGGGCTTATTTTTTGCACGCCAAGCTGTGGTTTTTAATGATGCCATTGTGATGCAGATACATTCTTTTGATCACCCATTATTGCATTTTAATGCAATGTCGTGGCAACCAAAAAAACGTAATTTTGGTGTTTCAAATTTTTTTCTTGGTACGCCGTTTAGCGATCAGGCTACTCCTTTTTTTATTGATAGATCGGGCAATTCTGAATGCGGCAATACCAAATATGTATATGTTTGATTTTTTTATTTTATTTTGAATGGGGCGAAAGGGGGGTGATTTAAACTTTTATATTTTTTTTATTTGTTTCATATTTTTTAAAACTTTTTTACTTTTGCCATGCTTCAATAGCCTCCTTGGGAAGCTAGAAGCTGGCACAACTAAATCGGCTCTGCTACATAGGAGCGATGCATAGATTGCTCCTATGTAGTAGGTTTACTGCATTGCTATGAGCGCCGACCACAGGGTCTTCAATAGACCTCTGGTTGTCATGCCAACGCATCGCTGACCCCGATCACGCGACAGGGGTCAGCGATGGGATCATTTCTGGCCCGATGGCTCAAAGCGCTAGTTAAATGCCACTGTCAGCATTTGACAGCTGCATTTAACTAGTTAATAGCAGCACCGATGGAGCCCGCATCAAAGCGGGGATTCTGAACTCGAACGTACTAGCCCATCCAAGGTCAGAAAGGGGTTATCAAGGAAAAATGCAAAGTACTACATCTGGGCAATAAAAATGAATAAAGCATATACAGAATGGGAGGAATAGGGAAAAGCAACAGCACATGTGAAAAAAGACTTGGGTATACTAATAGATCACAGACTGAACATGAGTCAACAGTGTGATGCAGCAGCAAAAAGGGCAAATACAATTCTGAGATGTATTAACAGAAGCATACAGTCTAGATCAGAGGTCTCAAACTGCATTCCTCAAGGGCCACAAACAGGTCATGTTTTCAGGATTTTATTGTATTGCACAGGTGATAATTTAGTTGCACCTTGTGCAATGCGAAGGAAATCTTGAAAACACGCATGGTCTGAGGCCCTCGAGGAATGCAGTTTTAGACCCCTGGTCTAAATCAGGCGAAGTCATTATTGCCCTGTACTCCTCTTTGGTCAGACCTCATCTGGAATACTGTGTCCATTTTTGGGCACCACATTTTAAAAAAGACATCAACAAACGGGAGCAAGTTCAGAGAAGAGCGACCAGAATGGTGACCGGTCTGCAAACCATGTCCTATAAGGAACGGTTACAGGATCTGGGAATGTTTAGCTTGCAAAAAAGAAGACTGAGAGGAGACATAATAGCAGTCTACAAATATCTCAAGGGCTGTCACATTGTAGATTAGATATTAGAAAAAACTTAGGGTGATCAATGAGTGGAACAGGCTGCCACAAGAGGTGGTGAGTTCTCCTTCCATGGAAGTTCTGAAACAGAGACTGGACAGACATCTGTCTGGGATGATTTAGTGAATCCTGCTTCGAGCAGGGGTTTGGACCAGATGACCCAGGAGGTCCCTTCCAACTCTACTCTTCTGTGATTCTATGAAATTTTGGTGGGGATTTTCTAAATAAATAACAAAGTTGAAAATATTAAAAAATATGCACTCTCCCTAGCAGTTTGTGGATTCCTTGCTTGGTCTTCGTATAACGCAGCCTTCAATGATGATGTCTAGTTCCATATGAGTTTTACAGTTAATCACAGGCTGCAGTGGTCACATGGGATGAGATGTAATCACTGGCTGCAGTGGTCACATGGGTTGAGATGTAATCACTGGCTGCAGTGGTAACATGGGATGAGATATAATCACAGGCTGCAGTGGACACATGGGATGAGATGTAATCACAGGCTGCAGTCGTCACATGGTATGAGATGTAATCACAGGCTGCAGTGGACACATGGGATGAGATGTAATCACAGGCTGCAGTCGTCACATGGTATGAGATGTAATCACAGGCTGCAGTGATCACATGGGATGAGATGTAATCACTGGCTGCAGTGGACACATGGGATGAGATGTAATCACAGGCTGAAGTCATCACATGGTATGAGATGTAATCACAATTGGATACATTGTGCAAAAACCTGCAGATGACCAAGGAGGCATAAAAGGTTAATAAAGGTGTTTGTTTTGTTAGCTTGCATTATCCACATAAGTTGGTGTGAATTTGCTGTTGCTGATGTCTCCTCAGTTTCTGGTTAATTTGTTGCAGAAATTTCTCTGGCAGCAATTCAGTCTGGAGTGAACATACCTTTATTCTTATTGCGCATGAAAGATTGTACTCTGCTAAGCAGCAAGTATGGAGCTGTCAATATTTCCAGTGTTGTGTTGTAAATCTGTGAGATACTACATTTCTTACTAAGTTCAGTAGTACCATCTGAAACTCTGACTGTCAAACCTTAAGAATGTTGTAGACCTTTGGTCATAAACACATTGTAACAGCATGTCCCTCCCCCGGCCTGTGTCCCTGGACTGCCAAGTAATCAGGCTTGAGTCAACAACCAGTGGGCGGAGCCCTCCCCCATGGAAGGGTGGATCCCAGGACACAGAACAATAGACTCCTGTGTTGGCTGATTCAGTTGTGAGGTGACCTGGGAAGAGTTGGGATCTTATGCTTAGGGTACCGTCACACATTGAAATTTCCATCGCTACGACGTTACGATTCGTGACGTTCTAGCGATATCGTTACGATATCGCAGTGTCTGACACGCAGCAGCGATCAGGGATCCTGCTGAGAATCGTACGTCGTAGCAGATCGTATGGAACTTTCTTTCGTCGCTTGATCACCCGCTGACATCGCTGGATCGTTGTGTGTGACAGCGATCCAGCGATGTCTTCGCTTGTAACCAGGGTAAACATCGGGTAACTAAGCGCAGGGCCGCGCTTAGTAACCCGATGTTTACCCTGGTTACAAGCGTAAACGTAAAAAAACAAACCGTACATGCTCACCCGTCGGTGTCCTTCAGGTCCCTTGCCGTCTGCTTCCTGCTCTGAGTGCCGGCCGGAAAGTGAGAGCAGATCACAGCGGTGCTGCGATCTGCTCTCAGTGTACGGCTGCACTCAGAGCAGGAAGCAGACGGCAACGGACCTGAAGGACACAGACGGGTGAGTATGTACTGTTTGTTTTTTTACGTTTACGCTGGTAACCAGGGTAAACATCGGGTAACTAAGCGCAGGGCCGCGCTTAGTTACCCGATGTTTACCCTGGTTACCGGGGACTTCGGCATCGCTCCAGCGCCGTGATTGCAACGTGTGACCGCAGTCTACGACGCTGGAGCGATATTCATACGATCGCTGCGACGTCACGGATCGTGCCGTCGCAGCGATGAAAATTTCAATGTGTGACGGTACCCTAAGGCGAGATCCTGGTGCCAGAGTGTGGAGGATTAAAAGTTGTCATGTTGGACTGTGTAGTGGCCCACATCTGCTGGAGCCATTGAATTCACTCCAGGACTATTTCTATTTCCCTGGCATCGGATTGCCGGGTGGCGCCCCCGGATCTGCTCCCTTTGTGTGGATTCATTGTGGACTGATTACGGACACTGCAGAATTACTTTCATTTGTGTTATCCCAGTTCCCTGTTCCAATAAATCTTGTTGGATTGTTTATCGGCATGGTGTCTCTTGCTGCTCTGTCGTAAACCCCGTCACACACATGTGTAGCTGAAAAGAGTTAGCAATACATAGCTACATATGTAGAATTGGACAAATATCTAAGAGGATCTACATTAAGGGGAACATGTCCTTTTTAGCATGTAACCTGTCCCCAGTGCGTTGTTAGTGTTAACATCACTAACATGTTTCTTTCATTAAAAATTGGTGATGTAATCATGTGCAAAAAGCACTTTATGTAGTTCGATCGTACCTGCTCATTCAGTCATGGTTGGTGCCACCCACGCAAATTGAATGGAGTTGCACAGACGTCACTTAAATCCGCTTTAAAAAAGCCCGAGCTTGCGCAGTGCATTGGTGAGCGATGCTTGTGTATTGTCAACCGGGGGCTGCACATGCGCTGTGATGAACAGCTCTCCGCCCTGCACTGTGACAAGTTACTCCAGCCGCATAGTCAGTTAAGCTGGGGCACTTGCGCAAGGAGCCGCTCATCACGACACATGTGTGGCTCTGAATTATATGAATTTTAGACTTGAATAACCCCTCTCTGCAGTGGCCAGTTTCCGATTTTGTGTTTTCGTTTTCCTCCCCATCTTCCAAGAGCCATATTTTTTTTTACTCTTCTGTCCCCTAGTCTTGGGGGATTTTATTTGATGGTGTACATTGTTTTGTAAAAATTATCTGGCATTATGATTCTCCTGATCAGTACGATTACGGCGATAACAATGTTGTACATTTTTTAAATTATTTTAGTGGTGAAAAAAATCTGAAGATTCTATAAAAAAAAAAAAATGTTTTTTGTTCGTGTTGCCATTTTCCAAGACCCATAACATTTGAAGGCTTATTTTTTGTAGATTGGGACATTTCATACCATGATGGGATAGATATGACATTTTGATCACCACTTACAGCAATTTTTACGGTATTGTAGTGACTAAAAAGATGCAATTTTGGCATTTTTTTTCTGTTTATGGTGTTTACTAATTGGGTTAATTATCTTTATGTTTTGACAGATTGGACCACATATGTGTATTCTTTTTATTTTTATTACATTTTTTGTAATGGGAGAGACGGATGATGATTTGAACATTTTTTTATATTTTTGCAAACTTTTTTTTTTTTACATTTTACTGTATTTTTTATTCCCATTAGGAAACTTAAACCTGCGATTATCTGATCACTTGTACGATACACAGCAATACCACAGTATTGCTGCATATAGTAACAATCACAATCTCTTTTTGAAGATTAGCTATAGGCCAGGTTTCAAAGGACCTCCATGATAAGTGCAGGTCTTCAACAGCTCATAGCAACGCATTGGTGCCCTGTAATTACGTTACAGAATGACGCACCCCAGTTCTGGTGCACCTTTAATGCTGCTGTCACGCTGTTAGAAAGTGGCATTTAACAGGTTAAGAATCACGGGCTCCGCTCCTCTCCACCTCCGGCTGCTAGAAGCAGGTCCATGCCATGAGTCACAGCCATTATCTGCTTGGTGTTGGTCGGGTGGTCGGGATGACCACGTTAGCCCACTACATACACCTGCTATTGATTTGCGCTGCACATGGCAGGCAGTGGTTAAAAATCAGTGTTTTCAGCAGCACATTGTTCTGTGTAACAGGACTTGTGATGCCGAGAACAATAGCAGCCTATTTGTACTGAAGAATCTAAGCAGGCTATTAAATGACTGCTGATCGGTAAAAGTTTAGCGATGGTGGTCTTTTAGTGCCACTATTTGGTTCACAACATGGACCCTTAGGATTAGCTATTTTGACCATAGAGAAGCAGAGAAAATACCCTTCTTTTGTCACAATGTTATCCATCCTGACCCCACAAGAGCAGCTGGTTACACCTCCTAAATCAATTTGTGTTTGGAATTATTATTATTACAATCCAGACAAATTTGTAAGAACGTAGCATAACTTTATACTCACTTTCCTCTACAGCTTTTGACAGAAAGTGTTATGGAGCAGGCAAGGAATATCACTCCCCCAAGGCATAGAAATAAAATCTGTACAATCTTTAAGGCATTCATTGGAGTAGTTACACTGGATTTAAATTGATTTACCGAATCGTCATCAATCATGGCAGTCTGGAAGAAAACAAAGCAGAGACATATTCCTGTAGTGAATTTTAGACAACTCTACACAATATATATGTACATTTTTTTTACAGTAGATAGATAGATAAGAGACAGATAAGACATAGCATAGATAAAGAGATAATAGATAGATAGATAGATAGATAGATAGATAGATAGATAGATAGATAGATAGATAGATAGACATAGGTAGATAGATAGACATAGGTAGATAGATAGATAAGAGATAGATAGAATAGATGCATACATAAGAGATAGATAAGAGATAGCATAGACAGATAAGAGATAGAGATATAATAGATAGATAGCCAGAGAGAAAAGAGATTAGATAGATAGATAGATAGATAGATAGATAGATAGATAGATAGATAGATAGAGTAGATAGAACGATAGAGAGATATGTCAGTATGTGGCAATTGAAAGTCACAATTCAAAGGAAATATTTTTTGCAATGCATGAAATATCTTGAAATATTACAGTTTTCATCTGCCCACTTAAGCAGGCACACCAGGCTGATACTTCATGTTCTCTATAAACTTCTCTGTACATACAGACACACGATGAGGAGCATCATCATAAATATTAGAGGTTGGGTGAGTTAACAACAACTTTATTGTATTGCTCGAGAACCAGATAATGTAGGATAGCAACACTATAAACTATATACCCAGATAAGACTAGGTATGCAAATCCCTGGTCTCTGGTGGAGGGGCTGTACATGGTCACTTCGTGAAGACTCTAAAAATCTATTGCATTTCTCTGATAATGGACTCCCTTTCATTTCAGCTGCTGCAAGGCACTCAATCCCTGGTGTACGGTCTATACTGGAAATATAGGAAGAATGTGTTGGACATCCAATGTGGGAAGTTTTTTTAAGCAAAGAATAAACAGCACCACGTAAAAAAGTCAAACATTATTTAGTGCCAGTTTACTTAAATCCAACTTTTAAATCTAAAAATGTAGTACCTGACACTTTCTCTTTAAATTCAGAAATAATAAAAGCACAGGACCCTCCATTCAGTTAGCGTGTCAAGTAATCAGTAACGGGGAGGGTGTCTCACTAAAGTATGTGGTAGTGTATTGCAAGTTTATGTGATTCTTTTCCTATTGATGGAGATCTAATTACGTGTAACCTGAACCACTCCGTTGAAGAAAAGGGTATCCCCTTTTGTTTTTCCCTGACTAGCAAGAATCCTGGACAAACTCTTAGCATGGAACAAAAACACGGCTAGATTCACTGTAATAGAGCTGTAATGCACTTTCCTGCATAGCAAATGATTGGAAACACTGCTGGGTAGGAAAAATGGGGAATGGTCCTCCATCGCTTTGATCTCTCAATGAGGTTAGGTCCCCACTAGTCACAGTGTTCTGGCTTATGCAATAAAAATGTCACCACACTTAATAATGTGCATACCCTTAAAAATATTCCTCAATAAAATTTGATTAAAATTAAGTTGCTTCGTAAGGACTCTATATATGAGATTAAAACCAACCAAATAATGATATCGGCAGCAGTGGCCGACCATTTAATAAGTATGGGGGACTTTTCATTTGGTCAGTTGAAATTGAAAAGTCTGAATCTATTGCTTTCTTGGGAGATAACCTGATGACCATGATGACTAGCAGTAGTTCTCTTCCCTCTTTTTGCATGTGGGGTTGTCAAGAGAGAGCACCAGCTTATTTTTCAGCTTTCATAAGCCTCCCACACACCTTAGATAGATGTAAGCTGAATAATGGTTTGATACAGAGGAGAACTTGCTCTGCTGAGAGCTCCTGTGTTCTCTTTGATCCACCCACTGCCAGACATCTCTGGTAGCGACTTATTTCTAGAGCGCAAAAGGATCGCTATTCATCTGTTGGAGGTTCCCTACATGTTAGTCTGTCAGCTGGGTTCCAACAACGTTAATCCAATGGTTATGGTTGCAAGTAGTAAAATAATTTCACATCCAACTGCTCCACAGATAGGCAGCTTTACCATATTAGTTTTCCTCCAGGATTTCTAGAACTATATAAAGACATAAAACTTGGCTACATAGAATTTTTACTATGTTTTTTTTTTTCAAGGGTGAGGATTATTTAGACGTTTAGAAATAAATGCACTAGGCAATTTTTTTCCAAGTAGAAAGTCTTCACCTGCTTACCTCATTTAACCACACTACAGGAAACACAAATTCTGACTGAAGGTTTGCCAGAATGCTGAAATGTGAAAGGCGGAAAAAGTAATTAGGAATGGAAACAATTCTATGTCACATGAAATAAAGCAGATATTACAAAGATATGTATAAATGATAATATTTACATTTATAAAAAACTAGCTGGTGGCCCGATTCTAACGCATCGGGTATTCTAGAATATGTATGTATGTATGTACATTGCGCTTAGCACAGCCACTTAGTATATAGCACAGCCACATAGTTTATAACACAGCCACATAGTATATAACACAGCCATGTAGTATATAGCACAGCCACATAGTATATACACTCACCGGCCACTTTATTAGGTACACCATGCTAGTAACGGGTTGGACCCCCTTTTGCCTTCAGAACTGCCTCAATTCTTCGTGGCATAGATTCAACAAGGTGCTGGAAGCATTCCTCAGAGATTTTGGTCCATATTGACATGATGGCATCACACAGTTGCCGCAGATTTGTCGGCTGCACATCCCAAAGATGCTCCATACAAGGCAGGATGGATCCATGCTTTCATGTTGTTTACGCTAAATTCTGACCCTACCATCCGAATGTCGCAGCAGAAATCGAGACTCATCAGACCAAGCAACGTTTTTCCAATCTTCTACTGTCCAATTTCGATGAACTTGTACAAATTGTAGCCTCAGTTTCCTGTTCTTAGCTGAAAGGAGTGGTACCCGGTGTGGTCTTCTGCTGCTGTAGCCCATCTGCCTCAAAGTTCGACGCACTGTGCGTTCAGAGATGCTCTTAGGCCTACCTTGGTTGTAACGGGTGGCGATTTGAGTCACTGTTGCCTTTCTATCAGCTCGAACCAGTCTGCCCATTCTCCTCTGACCTCTGGCATCAACAAGGCATTTCCGCCCACAGAACTGCCGCTCACTGGATTTTTTTTCTTTTTCGGACCATTCTCTGTAAACCCTAGAGATGGTTGTGCGTGAAAATCCCAGTAGATCAGCAGTTTCTGAAATACTCAGACCAGCCCTTCTGGCACCAACAACCATGCCACGTTCAAAGGCACTCAAATCACCTTTCTTCCCCATACTGATGCTCGGTTTGAACTGCAGGAGATTGTCTTGACCATGTCTACATGCCTAAATGCACTGAGTTGCCGCCATGTGATTGGCTGATTAGAAATTAAGTGTTAACAAGAAGT
This sequence comes from Ranitomeya variabilis, assembly GCF_051348905.1. Classification (NCBI taxonomy): domain Eukaryota; kingdom Metazoa; phylum Chordata; class Amphibia; order Anura; family Dendrobatidae; genus Ranitomeya; species Ranitomeya variabilis. The sequence continues at coordinate 327,871,037 of NC_135236.1, forward strand.
TGGACAGGTGTACCTAATAAAGTGGCCAGTGAGTGTAGCAAAGCCACGTAGTATATAGCAGCCACATAGTATATAGCACAGCCCACATAACACAGACAGCCACACAGTATATAGCACAGCCACGTAGTACATTGCACAGCCACATAGTATATAGCACAGCCCACATAACAGACAGCCACGTAGCATACAGCAGCCACGTAGTATATAACACAGTCCACGTGATATATAGCACAGGCCACGTAGTATATAACACAGCCCACGTAGTGTATAGCACAGCCACATAGTATATATTGCAGCGACGTAGTATATAGAAACCACATAGTATATAGCAGCCACGTAGTATATAACACAGCCCACATAATATATAGCACAGCCCATGTAATATATAGCACAGCCCATGCAGTATATAACACAGGCCACATAGTATATAACACAGCCCACGCAGTATATAGCATAGCACACGCAGTATATAACACAGCCCATGTAGTATCTAGCAGTGTGGGCACCATATCCCTGTTAAAAAAAAAAGTAAATTAAAAATAGTTATATACTCACCCTCTGGCATCCACTGAAGCTGTCCCAATGCGCGCGATGCTGCCGCCAGCTCTGTTTCCAGTGATGCATTGCGAAATTACCCACAAGACTTAGCGGTCTCGCGAGACCGCTAAGTCATCTGGGTAATTTTGCAATGCATCACTGGGAACAGAAGCTGGCTGCAGCATCGCGCGCATTGGTGGACGGCGGAAGGTGAGAAAAGCACAATTTTTTAAAATTATTTTTAACATTAGCATAGGCAGCATTAATAGTAAAAAGTTGGTCCGGGATGGGCGACACACTGGCGCTGACTGGAGGGGAGTAGGGAGGGGGCACTGACTGGAGGAGAGTAGGGAGAGGCCAATTCGCGGCCGGACTAAGCCTGTCGCTGATTGGTCGCGGCCTGCAGGATCAGGATTTCCGTTACAGACAGACAGACAGACAGACAGACGGAAGTACCCCTTAGGCTGGTTTTACACTTGCGTTTTTATCTGCATGCGTTTTTAAAAAAAACGCATGTGTGAAAAACGCATGTAAACGTGGTAAAACGCATGCGTTTTTTAGACGCATGCGTTTTTATAGAAAAACACAAGAAAACACAAGAAAACACAAGAAAACCCTAACCCTACCCCTACCCCTAACCCTAACCCTAAACGTGACTGAAATACGTGGCACTGAAATACGTGCAACTGAAATACGTGGTACTTAAATACGTGGCACTAAAATACGTGCAACTGAAATACGTGGTACTTAAATACGTGGCACTGAAATACGTGGCACTGAAATACGTGATACGTGGCACTGAAATACGTGATACGTGGCACTAAAATACGTGGCACTATGACTGTTAGAAAATGTTCATTAAACAGTTAGGGGTGAGGTTAGGGGTACAGTTTGGGTTAGGGTTTGGATCGCTTTATCACTTTTTCGCGGCAAAAAAACGCGCAAGAAAATACTGCAGGTAGCATTTTTGAAAATGAACTCATGCAGACAAAAAACGCATGCGTTTGAAAACGCGACCAAACGCGTACAAAAAAAACGCATGCGTTTTCAATGTTAATCATAGGGGAAAAAAACGCATGCGTTTTTTGTGGAAAAAATGCTGCAGACAAAAACGCAAGTGTGAAACCAGCCTTAGACGATTATATATATAGATGGGATCCATCTACTAATGTGAATCAAGACTGACAAAATGATTACTGATTTACTAAAGTCCTCAAGTATAATTGTAAATCTCATGAAGGCAGATGAAACAGTAGACATGAAATGCAGGTTGGGTAAGGATAGTCCCCAATCTCTTATGGTAATACTCCTTATTCATCTTCCATTGGTGTCTATTATACTCTAACTATATAAATTTCTGTTACTGGGGACACCTTATATTATCTTGTCCTAAACTGTACATTACTAACTTCACACATGAGCATTTTATGTTTCACATGGCTCATTATACAATATATACATAGTTACAAGCCATTATTCACACTACACAATACACATAACACAATTGCTGTAATCAGTGGCAGGAGTGCAACAGCACAGTCAGTCATCCTTACAAGACCACATAATGTAAATAGACAGATACCAAAAACCAATGGGTATACAGAACTAGATGGCAACTGCCCTCTCCTTTTAATCGCAATAATAATTATTGTGTGTGGAGCAATTGTAAGAGGAATGACTGCACCGCGGGTACCTGCTTGCCAGGGCCAGAACTGTCGAGGCTGCATCTCCTGTTCCTGTGGGGAAGCAATAGCAAGCGGGACCTTCCTCCTGACCAAGGGAGCGGGGAGAAAAAAGGAGAAAACGCACGCAGCAGAGCAGTTTGGGGCCAACCCAGAGCAGCGGGCAGAGAGGTGAGTGGAGCGCTCTGCTTCCCGTTCCCCCACCGAGTACCGGCGCTGCGGCAGCCCCCATCTACTGCAAAGGGACCGCACCAGAGAAAGAGAGAGGCCGGGGGTGCTGCAGCAGTCCAGAGAGAGGGACTGCTGCACTCAGGGAAGCCATGTGTTCAGCAGCAGCCAGGGAGAGAAGTACTCCGTCCTGGGAGCACGAGCCACGCGCAGGTCAGCGTCCGTCATCTCCCGCCACCAGCCATGGGGACCAGAGAGAAGGAGACATGCAGTGTGAGCCCAGTGACTACCAGAGAACAGGCCGCTGTCTGGCCCGTATCCATGAGTACAGAGCACATGCCACATAAGAGTGACCAGGAATGGGACAGACACCTGTGTCCTGACGTTGCCAGTGAATATTTGCCCAGACACTTGACCCCTGTCTTTGCCAGTGTATATTTGCAGAGCCACGTTGAGCTTGTACATTGCGGTGGCACACACCCTTGTCAGCCACTGCAGCATATGGACTAGGGGTAAGCGGAAGATGCAGGAGACTGACCACTGCCACCAGAAGACGAGGTGCGCGTTGTTGCCCAAAGGACCTCATTGGAAAAGACACAGCGCCAGCCGTTGTCAGCGCTATTCACTTTATGGACTTAGGAACCACTGACTTACATCAGAACTGCTGTTATCTGAACCGTTGTTCTTCAACTCACAATATCGTTTGTCATTTGAACTGTTTAATCCCCTGTTTAATGATGCACATCCCTGCAAGGATACTTGTTATACTTGTTAACCCTTGCTCTGCCTCCTGTCCGTCACTGGATCTCGCAACCTGCTCACACAATAATGGTGTAAAAAATCTTTAGCAACATTACTATACTGCAAAAAAAAATTGATATTTACACAGTCTTATCATCAGTTTCCTGTGGTTGCTGTCATAGTTTGAATATGGTGTGAACCATGCTGCTATTACATTTAGACCTGCAGAGTTCAGGTCAAACTACAGGAAAAATATACACCAAAAATATACAGACCTCTGACGAAGACCTTTGCTGAAACGCGCATCAGGGTGGATGCCTGGAAGTCTCCAGCTATTTCATTATACTGCAGTGAGTAGGGTTGAGCGACTTTCGCTTTTTTAGGATCGAGTTGGGTTTTGTGAAACCCGACCTTCTCAAAAGTCGGATCGTGTGAAATCGGCCGATTCTACTGTAAAGTCGGGTTCCGGTCCCGGAACACGAAACCCAATGCAAGTCAATGTGCATTCATATCTCTCTCTCTCTCTCTCTCTCTCGAAATCACTGCAGCCCAAACGGTAATATGGCTCTATGACGCCGCAGAAACCGGGCCGGAACCTATGTCATCACGCTGCCCTCAATTAATTGGCTGAAAAAATGGCGGGGAAGGCGTCATTCAAAACGCGACTTTGGCGCCAAGATCGCGTACCGCATGGCCGACCCCACGCTGGGGTCGGGTCGGGTTTCATGAGACGCCGACTTTGCCAAAAGTCGGCGACTTATGAAAATGACCGATCCGTTTCGCTCAACCCTAGCAGTGAGTACAGCCCTCACTATTCCCTACTTGATTGTTTGCACTAGCACTTTATATTGGGTACTTCTGCACCGTGCTTACTGCTGATATATGCTGTCTTGACAGATACATATATACACTCTCCTCCTGTACCAGTCGTGACTTCTATTGGTTAAGATTACTGTACTCATTTGAATTATGGAAACCCTTTTGACATGTAAAGTGCCATGGAATAAATGGCACTATAATAATAAATAATCATAATAATAATGTATTGTTCAATACATCTATTAGAATTGTATTATAATATGGAAATATGATTCCTTATTGTGATATATTGTTTTTATAAACTCTGGGGGTACGCCCTTGTATTTTTGTATATCCATTTGTTGCCTTCCTGATTTTCTATAAAGTACAATTATACTTTAATACATTTTTTACTGGGCATTTATGGTCTGTTTACTTGTTGTCCTTTTTCCAAACAAAAATATACAGTTGAGTCAACCTAATGGAGAAAGTGTTGTTTTACTTCAGCACAAGCCACTTCATCAAGTTCTGACTGGACATTCCCTAATGACAATGAGGTCTTCTAGGACTGTATCAATCTCCATTTAATCACTTTAAAGCTAACGCAACATTAGTAATATCAAAGTTACCTCATCATAGAAACAGCTGGTAACCTGGTAGTAACCAACAGTCTACTTAATAACACAGTAGAATTTTTAAAATTGAACAAAGGAAAAAACTATTCCCTCTTTATCATTTGTGATCAAACAGACTATTCTATGCAGAACACGGACTCAAACTGATGGTGTCGCTGTTAGAGGTAAAATCATCTCTGCAGTAAACAATCCACAATGCGTTTCCTTTTGAGTGACAGCTGTCATGGATGGATGCTACTGCCATCATACAAAAGCAGATTGGAGAGGTTGTGGATCACTTACCACAGGGAGCCTGAGTACTTTTGTATTAGGGAACACCTGAAGAGCAATGTGTGCTAGGTAAAATAAATGTTATTTTCTTGTCTATGCTGGTGCTTAAACTCGATATTTACAGATCTCCTTTCTAGATTTCTCAGAGTCCAATTCTCCTGCAGTTACAAATCTCAAAATTGATTAGTATCCTGCCAAAAGCAAGTGCTATATTGTGCACAGAGACCGGAATTCAGTCAGCTTCCTTCTTCCTGCATTCGGTCATTGTCATGGACATCATGGGCCTCATTATGACGTCTTAGGATTTCAGCTGTCACAGAGGAGGAAGGAGCATGCGGAGAGGTTATGATCAATGTCCTCACAGCATTTCTTTACATGCAGTTAACTGTTAAGGGGCAATTTACACAGCAAGATCATCGAGAACAAGTGTTCCTAGGCATGCGGTTTTAACAATAATCTTGCAGTCTAAGCAGGCTGCCAATCACCTGATGACTGAGCAAAACACTCACTGCTGCACAAAAGATAATCGCTCTCCACAGCACATTATTCTCTGAAAACAGGACTTGTGCTGCCAAGAAAAACTGTTTATTCAAGGTGCATAATTTACCAACTATAAGGGTATGTGCACACGTTGCGGATTTCTTGCAGAAAATTCCTGAAGAAAACCGGAAATTTTCTGCAAGAAATCCGCATTTTTTTTTTTGCGTTTTTTTTCCGTTTTTTTCGCGTTTTTTTAGCATTCTGCAAGCGTAATTAGCTTGCAGAATGCTAAAGTTTTCCCTGCGATCTGTAGCATCGCTTGGAAAACTGACTGACAGGTTGGTCACACTTGTCAAACATAGCGTTTGACAAGTGTGACCAACTTTTTACTATAGATGCTGCCTATGCAGCATCTATAGTAAAAGATAGAATGTTTAAAAATAATAAAAAAAATAAAAAAATGCTTATACTCACCCAGACATCTCACCGGCGTCCGTTCCGTATAGCTGGTCTGTGCGCACAGGACCTCCCGTGACGTCACGGTCACGTGAGCGGTCACATGACCGCTCACGACCAATCACAGGACAGTGACGTCATTCGGCGAGGTCCTTCAGCGCACACCAGGTACAGAAACCGAACGGCAGCGTGCGAGGAGGCGGCAAGACATCGAGGGTGAGTATAGGACTGTTTATTATTTTATTTCTTATTTTTTGACCACTTATATGGTGCCCAGTGCGTGGAGGAGAGTCTCCTCTCCTCCACCCTGGGTACCAACCGCATATAATCTGCTTACTTCCCGCATGGTGTGCACAGCCCCGTGCGGGAAGTAAGCAGATCAATGGACCCCTAGGTGTGCGGAATCCCTGCAATTCCGCATTTTTAATGAACATGTTGCTTTTTTTTCCGCTATGCGATTTTTTCGCGGAAAAAATCGCAACATTTGCACCAAAAATGCGGAATACCCTGTAAATAATAGGAGGCTTATGTAAGCGGTTTTTTTCGCGTTTTTATCACGTTTTTATAGCGAAAAAACGCGAAAAAAACGCTAACAATCCTGAACGTGTGCACATGGCCTTAAATGGTCACTGATAAGCAAGCAAGTTGCTTATCTGCTGTTCTTTAGTGCCCTTGGTCAGCTTGTGTAAATGAACAGCAATGGTCAACAAGCATTAGATTATTATCTTCTGTGATCCATATGCAAAAGAATGCTATGGTAAGATTATATTATCTCAGCTTTTCCTAGTCCCAGATAAAAAAAAAAGGAAAAAACATGCAAAAATGAATAAAATAATAACAATAATAAACATAAAAAATCTTACAGAATAAAAAATCTAACTTCAATCCACTAGCACCACCTGGAACCAACCTTTTGTGAGAGTGGTGCATTTTACACCAGAGTCATAAACCCAAATAATAATACAATCATATCACATAATATAGGAAGAAAAGGAAAAATAGTGACCTTTATTCTTGGGATTAATAGTGCTGATGCAAGTTGGGTAAAATCACAATTTGCTATTGCTATACAGGGGAAAGTATAAGGTTATTTTTTTTAGATAAAGATGTCTGGGTAAATTAATTACATAAAAGAATGTTCTTTGCAAATTTTTTCCCTGTTTATATCTTAAAGAATTACGCTCATGAACTTTTTCCCCCTAAACCTGTGTATATATGTGGCGCCCCTGAAGCTCCAGTCACCACAGATGTACTGCACCTCAGCCAGAGGTACATGGTACTCCACTCTCGGGTAAGGAGGGGACAGTACCCAGTACCCACATAATAGCATCCAACACTAGACCTCTCCAGGCCAGGGAGGGACTAGGTAGAAGGTGTGGATGGAGAGAGTGGCAGTTGTGAGGAGCTGTCAGGGAAACAAGAGGGAGGAGTTAGTCAGTCGGTGATAAGAGGAGTGAAGAGTGAGAGGCAGAGACAGTTGGAGCTGGGGACTTGAGCAGTGAGGAGCTCATCCCAGCACCAGAGGACAAAGAGAGAAGTTCCAGAGAGTGAGAGAAAGGAAGAAGGGGTCCTAGGGACACGGGTAGTGAGGAATCCACCTGTGGGGCCCAAATCCATACCGACTGTAGTTGGGTGTAGATGGTCAGGGAAGGAACATAAGAAGGGGGTTCTGGCAAAGTGGACCCCAAATTACCTGAGAGCTGGCTGGACCACAGACCCGGAGGGCACAGCACCCAGCTGGGACTGCATTTAAGGACTGTGAATAAAAGTATGGAAACTGCAACCTGCTGTGTCCTCTGAATTATTACTGCATCATCCACCCTGCGCTGCAACTATCACCAGCTCTACCTGTGGAGAGCCGTTACAACTCTGCTGCATCACCATCAGCCCCAGTGGTCCCCTTAAGCAGCGTCGGCCACTCATTGACGAACACCACGGAAGGCATCACGAACAAACCCCCTAAAAACTTTATTCCCCTTTAATTTAATTTACTTCTATTGGATGCCCAGGGCCACGGACCAGGTCACTGCTGCAGTGACTACCCCCTTAAGAACCATCAAACCTGGCCCGAGTACCCCACGGGCTAATGGGCGCTCCATTTACTCTGTCTGCATAGTTATTAGGTGAGTATTTTGACCATATAATTTTTATGCATATTTTCAAACTACAAGCTTGAAATTGCTAAAAAATAGGGGCATGATCACAAAACCATCCAAAGATTTGATGCAAATAGTCAACAATAGGGTGACAAAAAACATGTTGCAAAAAAAAGATGCACATTAACTGCCAGAGATTTGAGAAAAGTCAAATATGAGGAGACCAGGAGGCTATTATCCTGCAATTCTGTCAATTTTCAAAACTTTAACTTCTCTTGAGTGCCAAGAAGTACAAGGTGTTCAGTGTTTAGAGACATGACCAAGGTAGGGAAGGTTGAAACCCGACCACCACTGAACAAGACATATAAGTTATAATGTCAGGACTAGGACAAGAAATATCTAAAGACAGACTTTTCAAAGGATATATGAGACAAGAGTGACTCTTGGTGATGAACCACATCGATGGGCCCATGACTAGATCAGTAATGGGCACAGACAGCAGTAACTCAGATGTCAGTAAGGTAGAGGTGGAGTATTGCTATGGGCAAGTATTATTAAAGATGAGCTGTGTGTCTCATATCAGATGCCTTGTTGCTGAGAAATTTTCTTTCATCTCTTTATGTAAGTGACATCTTCCAGGCTCTGGGCTTGACACTGCCTGGAAGATAACTGCATCCAGAGCTTATTTTACATGAAGGGGGAGTTACTAGTGTGTGACAAGTAACGAACACAGAGCAAGAGAAATGAAATTTGTCTTCTTGCAAACACATTTTTTGCTTTTCTCTCAGCTCTGCTCTATTGCAACAATAGTGCAGCCCTATCTGTCTGTGAGCTGGAAGCTGAAGCGGAGAGGAACCTGCAGATGTGTCAGGTATAATCACACACAGCTCTGATGTGAGCACAGGAGAGCAGAGAGCGGCCATTACACATCACACTGGTAACACTGGTAACCACTACACATCACACAGGTCACACTGGTAACCATTACACATCACACAGGTAAAACAGGTAATAATTAAACATCACACTGGTAACTCCCCTTCATGTAAAATGAGCTCTGGGGGAGAGTTATCTTCCAGGCACCATCTGCCCCAGAGCCTGAAAGAGGTCATTTATATAAAGTAAGATTTCTCAGCAATAACAAGGCATCTGATATGAGGCATACAGGAACCACTCTACTTAGCAGTCTATAACCTGTATTCTCATATTATAAGTTTAGATAGATCAAATATGGTGACAGATTCCCTTCGAATTCAACTTCCAAACCTACTGCCAGTTTTTAAAAGACACTATCTTCCAGCAGTAGTACAAAAAATACTGCATTCTCTCAAGAACTTTGTGTATGATTTTTATGCAGGACAATGCTTCATTGCATACATCAAAGTACTCCACTGCTTGAAATATGAAAGTATAATGACAGCCCCTTCCTCATCTGATCTAAACCCTACTTGTGGACTTGTGGGCTCTTTTAAATGGGAGATTTATGGTGAAGGGAAACAATACAACTCTCTGAACAGTCTGGGAGGCTGTGGTTGGTGATGCCCAAAAAGTTGATCGCTAAGGCTGGTTTCACACTTGAGTTGTGCAGAGCTGCGGAGGGCTGCGTACTTCCTCGAACTTCCTCCATCAAGCCCCTACCACTGCCACACCTCTTCCATTCAGCTCCACTTATGACGGCATGCATCCTATGTATCTATCTTTAACATGCGTCGAACGCAACATTATTGCATTTTGTTGCGGTCGGCGTAGCGTCAAAACGACACATGATGAGGCATCCGCATACATTCGCATGGCCTGCATACCCAATGTTAAAGATAGGTACGCAGGACACATGCCGATGTAGGCGGAGCTGAATAGAAGAGGTGCGGCAGTGGGCAGGTTTTAACGGAGGAAGTACGAGGAAGTACACAGCCCTCCGCAGCTCTGCACAATGCAAGTGTGAAACCAGCCTAACAGATTAAGAAACTGACAGACTTAATGGATTATAACTGCTATTGAAAAAAAGGGTGGCTGTATTGATCACTGATTTTTATTTTTTATTTTTTTGAATGTCAGAAGTATAATCTTATACATTTTGACTTGTCTGATTATTATTCTTATTTTAACGGATGAAAATAAAACAGTTAAGATGGAAAAACTTATGTTATTCTTTTAGTTGCATAATTATTTGGCACCTTAGTAGTTGCCAAAAATTCTGCGCACAAACATATTCTCCTAAAAAAAGACAAAACCTCATTCTACTTCCTTAAATATTTAGGTTTCGGGTTTATTAACCTTTTGGATTGACTGACAGTGCTGTAGTTCAATAATAAAATTGGTCATCAAAAATACAGATTTTCTAATAATTGTGTACACTGTGTGTATGTGCTGTAGTGTGAGTGTATTAAAATACTCACCTATCACCGTATTCCATGGCATCAAGTGGCATTCTGGTCTTTTTCTGAGTGACATCACCACTCTGCAGACTCTGGATCATACAGTGCTTTGCGTGAGCCAGAAGTGGCTTTAAAACTATAGTGCTATGGAGTGTCAGAACAAAGCTCCATAAGCTTACTTTGTGAAAAACCCTTCCAGCTAACATATAGAGCATAGAGTTATCTCGATAATGTAAATTGCCATCACATGACTCAGAAGAGGACCAGAACGGTGCTGGTGAAGCCAGTGATGGGTGACTATATTAACACACTGACTACACAAGATTAGGTGGAAAAAAAAAGTTCCACAGGAGCGCTTCACTAAGCAATGAATGTATACTGTTTGTAGTGCAACATTAAAGATCTTCTGTTCTACAAGCAAAAAAAAATGCCAAAAGTATAAAATTATAATAAAGAAATTCACTCCAACATGAAGTAGACTGTAGGTATACTTACTCGATTTGACTTGTGCGGTTAAAAAAAATATTGACTTGCAATCTCTTTGCGAAATGCATAGTAAATCCTGTAATCTGAAATAGAGGAAAACAGTTTCAAACTAATAAGGAAATACAAATAGAAATAATTAAGTACTGCACAACTCTGTTACTTAAAAGAAGTCTGTCATCCCCGAAATGCAAGCTAAACCACTTATACGTATGTTAGGGGTCGAGTTCCCGCCTCTGCACAGGGGGAATCTCGGGCCATCTCCGCTACGGTCTCCCATTCTTCTGCCGCAGTGGAGCCTGCTCAGCTGAGACGTCGGTCCCAGCAACTCGCTCAGTTTGACTCTGTACAAAGAGCTACTGCTGCCTTTCCGGCTTCTGCCATTGAAGTCACTGCTGAGCAGACGCTTCTGGGACTAAGTCCTGCTTTTCTCGTTCTGAGCATGCCCAGAGTAAGATCTCTCAGTGGAGATCGAGGGTCACATGATCAGATACTGCAGCTAAGGCCATTGGTCCTTCAGGAAGGTCCTGTATTTGCTCACGCTCTGTGGCAGCCTCTCATTGGTCCTTCTAGGAAGGTCCTGTACGTGCTGCAACTATTTAAGGCTCGCATGGCCGCACGGCCTAGTATTGTTCTTTGTTATGTGCTTTGCGCCAATGTGGTCACGTGAGAGTCTGTTCAGGGACCCGGCTGAAATAAGCCCCTAGAATGCTGGCACCTCCGGCGAGGAGTTTGTGTTTGTATGTATTCAGGGACCTGGGTGAAATAAGCCCATAGAATGCTGGCACCCCCAGCGAGGAGTTTGTGTTGGTATGTATTCAGGGACCTAGGTGAAATAAGCCCCTAGAATGCTGGCACCTCCGGCGAGGAGTTTTGTGTGCATGCGTGACCACTGACTGCTCTCTGTTTGGGCAGTTAGCCTGTGCCTCTGTGAAGTCTAACAGGGCACAGTGCTTTGCTTTCACGGCTACTCGGTGAATTAACTGAGTTAGTCCATAACGCCATATAGTGCCGCCGTTTGCTAGCAGCAGGTACTCCTGCACGGTGGACCCCGGGCTGCGAACGCACCAATATCAATAAAAACATCTCTATTTACTCGGTGCGTTCCGCTAGCCCTAACAACGTATGTAGGGGACTTAGTCCCCATAAAATGCACCCCATAGTCTAGATCTTAGCAGTTTAGTTAGCATAAAAAAAAATTTTGTATCTATGTGAGACTGATGAATCAGTGAACCATTATGCCCATTCAATGTGCATTCTGAGCACTGTCATACCTTGATTGAACTGAACTTTGCAGTGGCTCTTGCTCTGCCGAGAGGGATGTCAATCAAGGCTAAATGGGCATGCTATCAGTGAGGAGTAGGGTTGAGTGACTTTCACGTTCTCAGGATCGAGTCGGGTTTCGCGAAACCCGACTTTGTCAAAAGTCAGGTCGGGTGAAATCGGCCGATTATTGAGAAAAGTCGGGGATCCGACCGAAACAGGAAACCCAATGCAAGTCAATGGAGAATCAAAGTCGGCAGTGAGTGGAGGACAGGAAAACACCAACAGAGCCCATTTTAATGCCAAAAACATCAATTCTTGTTACTTAAGTTTGTCAATCTTTATTTACCTTATAATAATAGTTAGCCATTGAAAATTTGGGGGTCATTTGGCAACAGTTGTGGGGGGAGTAGGGCTGGCTCAAGTTTTTCGTGGGCCCAGGAAATGCGGACTACGTCACGGCGGTGGAGCAGGGAGAGGTAAGTATTTCAACTTTGCAAGTGCTGTGATCCTGAGTAAGCAGGGGGGGCACACTCGTTCGCATTGCCACTGGCACAGGGCCCTCAAAGTACGGCGTTGTGATTGATGGCGGAGGCACCTCCTACCGGCAGAGACACTTTTGCGTACTATGAGGGGCCCTGTGTCAGTGACGTTGCCAACGAGTATGCCCCCCCCACCTGTTGAAGGAACCTGCTCTTTCATCTGCACCTTTCTCTTTGTCCCCGTGTAAGGTGGTATAGTATGCAGGAAGGGGAACTGGACTTTCTGCAGGGTCAGATACTGGCTATGTAGAGTGCAAGGGGAATGTAGTGGTCTGGGTCAATGTACCGGCAGACTCATCTAGCAGTGGCTGGGCAATGGGCAGGATGAGGAGGAAGCACAGATATAGGCCCAAAGAATAAAGTAGGCTCAATGCAGTTCAAAATGGGTAACAGGGGTACACAGGCAGCACTGATTTGGTCAGCGGAGGACGATTGCTAGGAGTAGCGCAGACAGACTTACTAGGCCTAAAATAAAAAAGTAGACTCAATGCAGTTCAAAATGGGTAACAGGGGTACACAGGCAGCACTGGCTTGGTCAGCGGAGGACAATTGCTAGGAGTGGCGCAGACAGAATTACTAGGCCTAAAATAAAAAAGTAGGCTCAATGCAGTTCAAAATGGGTAATGGGTACACAGGCAGCATTGTTTTGGTCAGCGGAGGACGATTAGTAGGAGTGTCGCAGACAGACTTACTAGGCCTAAAATAAAAAAGTTGGCTCAATACACTTCTAAACTGGTAACAGGAGTAAACTGGTGGCACTGCTTTGTTCAGTGGAGGACAACTGGAATAAGTGGCTGACACAGTACAATGGCCTAAATAGTAAAGCAGGCTAAATGTCTGCAAAAAAATGTTCGTAAATAAACAGGTGGCAAAGCAATGTACAGGGGTGGGTTCCTCTGCTGAGTACCAGATAGTGGTAGTTCGCGCACAGTATTCACAGGTCAAAATGGAGGGCATGGTCCCTGTATATATTTACTATCATCTCTCAATTTGTATTGGCAGTGCCATTGAAGGATTTAACAGCACCGACTAAACAGCGGTGGGGCACTGTTTGAGCTGGGGGGAACACTCTCTCGTGGGCGGCGGTACTAGCCCAGGGCCCCTCATATTATGACGGTGTGTCTGACGTTGGGTGTGCACCCCCACCGCCAGAGACACTTAATTGTACGATGAGGGAGCCTGTGCCAGTGCCGTCGGCCAAAAGTGGGCACACCCACCTGTCCAGGCAAACGGCACTCGCACGGGTGCTTGCGCCTAGTGGTGACCACGGGCCCATGGGGGGAGTCAGCCCATTTAGGGAGGTGTTAAAAATGGCCTATGGTGGACATTCAGCAGCAGCAAATGGAGGAATTGGAGCAGTCAGTAAGAGGAGTCCAAAAGCAAGACCTTTTTAAAGGAAAGCTACATGTCAGCAGGGGAAGGTGGGGCAAAAGAATTTGAAATCCATGATTGGTTCATTTTAATGAAGGTTAGATCATCAACATTTTGGTTAGCCAGATGTGTTCTTTTTTTCGGTCAGTATTGAACCAGCAGCACTGAAGACTCTTTCTGATAGCACACTGGCAGCAGGGCAAGCGAGCTCCTGTAATGCATATTCTGCCAATTCAGGCCAGGTGTCTAGTTTAGATGCCCAGTAATCAAAGGGGAATGACCTGTGAGGGAGAACATCGATAAGGGAGGAAAAGTAGTTTTTAACCATAGTGTACAAATGCTGTCTCCTGTCACTTTGAATCGATGCAGCTGTCCCTGTCGTGTCAGCGGTCATTGAAAAATCACTCCACAACCTTGTCATAAAACCCCTCTGTCCAACGCCACTTCAGATTTCTGCACCGCTAGCACCTCTGCCATGTTGCCCCCTATGGCTCGTGTGAGAACCATCACCGCCGCTGTGTGCTGGGAATGCCAGAACCAAACGGTCTACAAGAGTTGCTTGTTTGGTAGCCAATATTTGCTCTAGGTTCTCATGTGGCATGATATTTTGCAATTTCCCTTTGTAGTGTGGATCCAGGAGGCAGGCCAACCAGTAATCGTCATCGGTCATCATTTTGACAATGCGGGGGTCCCTTTTTAGGATACGCAAGGCATACTCAGCCATGTGGGCCAATGTTCCAGGTGTCAATTCACTGCTTCTGCTGGGTTGAGGAGCACTTTCTTGCAAATCTACATCACAAGTGTCCCACAAGAAACCTGTACCAGACCTTGCAACGGCACCAATTTCTATTGCCCCCTGAGAAGCTCCCTCCTCCCATACATATTCAACCCCATCATCCTCCTCCTCATCCTCTTCGTCCGCCACCTCATCCTGGACAGTTCCCTGACCAGACAATGGTATTAAAAAGGCTATGAGGGGGCACCACGGTCAGTGGGATCACACCGAGACCTACGTACGAACCAATCATATAAAGCAAAAAAACAAAAAAACAGAAACGGTCTCATAGAAGGGGATCACCACACATATGGATAAGGCACTAGTAAAGACACAACTTTATTAAGACACCATATATAAGTAGCAAAAATACAGACAGTTAAAGGGAACCTG
This sequence comes from Ranitomeya variabilis, assembly GCF_051348905.1. Classification (NCBI taxonomy): domain Eukaryota; kingdom Metazoa; phylum Chordata; class Amphibia; order Anura; family Dendrobatidae; genus Ranitomeya; species Ranitomeya variabilis. Next base: position 327,886,102 of record NC_135236.1, read on the forward strand.
TCACCCCAGTTTTTCATTCGGAGATAAAAATACCGCTACATAGGGCATGAGCTGTGCTTTACAAAAGTGTTTTTTTTTTCTACCCTGATTCCCCACCAAAGCTGCCAAAATAACTTACCAAAATCGCCGTTTTCGCTTGTCAATCATGCTGATCTGGTCATATGGGTGTGGTGACAAAGCTCTTTCTTCCCCCAGATCTTGCTTAGGTTTCCGTTGGTGTCGAAGTGGTTTGCGACTGCGCAGGTGACAAAAAACAGCGCGATCTGCGCTATATCCCTAGTGATCGGTGGGGGCGGCAATCTTCCTGTGGCCACGCGTGCGCAGTTGGAGCGCTCTGCTGCCCGGGGCTTCAGGAAAATGGCCGCGGGCTGCCGCGCGTGCGCAGATGGAGATCGCGGCGGCCATTTTCCTGAAGCAGAGTTCGCATCTCAGCTTATTCCTGAGGGGTGGGCACACCTCACAATCAGTAAAAACTGATGTATATAGGCTGGAAGGTTGTAAATAGTGTGAAGTAATCACAATCCCAAAGCCTTCATGGCACTGAAAAAAGATAACAAAGCTGCACATAGACCAAACAAACTGAGCATACCAAGGCAAGGTAACCAATGAAACCCAGATGGGATGTGCAGAGTGGGTGTGCAAGCAGACAAAGTCCTGGTTAGGGCTGTGCAACAGCCCAACGCGTGTTGCCACCTACAAGTGGCTTTGTCAGACAATGGCTGACTGTCATCAAGGCTTCCCTCCTCCTCGGCTGCAGACGCCTGCTCCTTAATGTGCGTCAAACTTTGCATCAGCAGACGCATAAGTGGGATGCTCATGCTTATGATAGCGTCGTCTGCACTTACCAGCCGTGTGCATTCCTCAAAACACTGAAGGACTTGACAGAGGTCTTGTAGCTTCGACCACTGCACACCAGACAACTCCATGTCTGCCATCCAACTGCCTGCCCGTGTATGCGTATCCTCCCACAAATAAATGACACCACGCCTCTGTTCACACAGCCTCTGAACCATGTGCAGTGTGGAGTTCCACCTTGTTGCAACATCTATAATTAGGCGTTGTTGTGGAAGATTTAGCGATCGCTGATGGTTCAGCATACGGCTGGAGTGTACGGGCGACCGGCGGATGTGCGAACAAAGTTTTCGCACCTTCAGGAGCAGGGCTGGTAACTCCGGATAATTTTTCAGGAAGCACTGCACCACCAGGTTCAAAGTGTGAGCCAAGCAAGTTATGTGTTTAAGTTGTGAAAGGGCTATGGCAGCCATAAAATTCCTTTTGTTATCACTGACTACCTTGCCTGCCTCAAGATGTACACTGCCCAGCCATGACTCAGTTTCTTGCTGCAAGAACTCGGCCAGTACTTCCGCGGTGTGTCTGTTGTTGCCCAAACACTTCATTTCCAACACAGCCTGCTGACGCTTACCACTAGCTGTTCCATAATGAGACACCTCGTGTGCAACACTGTCAGCTGCGGATGGAGTTGCCAGGCGACTGCGCTCTGTGGACGAGCTGTCGCTTCTGGAGGAGGAGGAGGAGGAGGGGTGTCGAACGCCTACTGCCAACTGTTTCCTAGACCGTGGGCTAGGCAGAACTGTCCCACCATGGCTGTCCCCTGTGGTCCCTGCATCCACCACATTAACCCAGTGCGCCGTGATGGACACATAATGTCCCTGGGCATGCCTACTGGTCCATGCGTCTGTTGTGAGGTGCACCTTTCCACTGACAGACTGCCTCAGTGCATGGACAATGCGGTCTTTGACATGCTGGTGGAGGGCTGGGATGGCTTTTCTCGCAAAGAAGTGGCGACTGGGTAGGTCATAGCGTGGTACTGCGTAGGCCATCAGGTCTTTGAAAGCTTTGCTTTCGACCAACCGGTAGGGCATCATCTCTAATGAGATTAATCTGGCAATGTGGGCGTTCAAACCCTGTGTACGCGGATGAGAGGATGAGTACTTTCTTTTCCTCACGAGAGTCTCTTCTAGGGTGAGCTGGACAGGAGACCTGCAGATGGTGGAACTAGCGGTGGTGGTGGTGGTGGACATGGCGGATTGAGAGACAGTTGGTGATGTTGGCCTACATACAGTGCTTCCTACCAATAACCTTCTGATTCCCTGCCTGCTTTGGCCTTGCGACGATCCCTCCACATTTGCTGCTGGTGGTGTCCGAACCGGTGGGCTTACAGTGAGGGAAGCAATGTAGTGTTGCTGACTACTTTCATTCTGAACAGGTGCACCAACGGTACAGGACGTTTGGTAATTAGTCCAGGCTTGCAAGTGCATGCTGGTTAAATGTCTACGCATGCACGTTGTATTTAAATTTTGAAGAATCTTCCCTCTGCTAAAGGTCTTTGAGAATTTCTTACAGATCACTCTAGACTGATCATTGGGATCTTGGTAAAAAAAATGCCACACTGCACTCTTCCTACTATGGAATTCCTTTTCAGGCATTGCACGCTGTGCAACTTTCAGCGGTTGGCCACGCTGTCCTAAAACTGTTTTTCTCACACGTTTTGGGCCTGATACGGGCCTGGCTGATGCCAGCTGTAGCGATGTAGATTGGTGTTGCTGCGGATAACCCTCCTCCGCTTGATAGCTAGTGCCAGCGGCACCCTCTTCCCCCAATGGCTGCCAATCTGGGTCAAGAACTGGGTCATCTATCACCTCCTCCTCCACAATGTCATGTGCACCTTCCTCAGTGTCACCGTGTAAGCCGGTGCCATAGCGTTCGGGACAGGGCACCATAGTCTCATCAGGGTCAGATTCTGGCTCAGGAAACTGTGAGGTCAATGTAGTGATCTTAGTCAATGGAACAGCATCATAATCTAGCTGTGGCTGTGCATCAGTGCACTACATGTCCGATTCTTCTTGTAATGGGCAGTGTACAATTTCCCTTTCTAACCCTGGCACGGTATGGGTAAAGAGCTCCATGGAGTAACCTGTAGTGTCGCCTGACGCATCCTTCACTTTTGCTTTGGGAGAAGGACACAAGGAAACATCTTTTTCTGGACCGGAAGCATCCACTGACGACTGGCTGCTCTTAGATTTTGAACTTTGGGAAGAGGAGGCGAAAGAGCTAGAGGCTGAGTCAGCAAGGAAAGACAAAACTTTTTCCTGCTGCTCCGGCTTTAAAAGCTGTTTTCCTACTCCCAGGTAAGGGAGCCTTCGAGGCCTTGTGTAGCCAGACGATGACGCAGGCTCAACACCTCCAGCCTTAGGTGCTACTGTGCTTTTGCCACTACCACCAGATGCAGCACCACCACCACCATCAGTACTAGCTGGCAACCCTCGCCCACGGCCTCTTCCACCAGACTTCCTCATTTTTTGGGGGAGACACTGAACCACAACTCTGGCCCAGTGGTATAACACAACACTATGAATGTGGCAGAAAGTGGCTGCCTGATATACGACACACTAGCAGTACAGCAGAATATAAACTGTGTGAGAATTACTATCTCACTTTTGGGGGGAGAAACTGAACCACAAGTCTGGCCCAGTGGTATAACACAACACTATGAACGTGGCAGAAAGTGGCTGCCTGATATACGACACACTAGCAGTACAGCAGAATATAAACTGTGTGAGAATTACTATCTCACTTTTGGGGGGAGAAACTGAACCACAACTCTGGCACAGTGGTATAACACAACACTATGAACGTGGCAGAAAGTGGCTGTAATTATTATATATATATATATATATATATATATATATATAAAAAAAATTACTGCAATAACACGCTCCCTAGTCCCTACAATGATCTCAGGACAAGTATGGCAGCAATAAAAAGGACTTCAGAGCAAAAAAGTGTGGACAAATAAACAAGTCAGGTAACTGTGCAGAAAGGAGCAACAGGATTTTTGCTTTGAAAAAAGCAGTTGGTTTGCACAGCACCGTGCACACAGCTATGCAGCTGCTGCACTAAAATACGACCTCCACTGTCCCTGCACAAAAAGGTGGTGTGGGACAGTGAAAATCGCTCCAGCCAAAGCGGTTTTGGGGTTTATATTTCCTCCCTAACTCTGTCCCTGCTTCTGACTAACTGCAGCAAACTCTCCCTATGCTCAGATCGGCAGAAGTAAGATGGCGGTCGGCGTGCACGCCCTTTATAGCCCCTGTGACGCCGCAGACAGCAAGCCAATCACTGCCATGCCCTTGTCTAAGATGGTGGGGACAGAGACCTATGTCATCACGCTGCCCACCCTCTGCGTCCTCCTTCATTGGATGAAAAACAGCGGTAACAGCATCATACGAAACGTGACTTTGGCGCTCTGATCGTGTACCGCATGGCCGATCCCACACTAGGATCGGTTCGGGTTTCATGAAACCCGACTTTGCCTAAAAGTCGGCGATTTCTGAAAATGACCGATCCGTTTCGCTCAACCCTAGTGAGGAGGCCAACACTAGTCCCAGCTGCAACACCACCCAACCCTTTCAGTTCCTCTGCAAAGGTATATGTCCTATAGTATTCTATCTGTGGAGTCTTTTGCTCAGAAGTTCACTTAAAGCACTCATAAGTATTCTTTATAACTCATATTAATATGTTATTACATACAGTATTTTTTTATTCTATAGCTTTTATTATTTTAGCTATTAATTCTATTTTTCTAGTTTAGAATACCATTCATTAGAGCACAAGATATTTTTAAAGTGATAATTTGCAGTGAAAATGAAGCATATAATATATAGAAATTCAACTTACTGGTTCCACATCTACAAAAGTCTTATGTTCTTCCACATTACGATTTATACCATCAAGGGATTCCAAAATGAAGTCACTTGCAAATAGGAAATGAGGTAAGCTAAGGAATACAGGTTTTTCTGCAATAAAGGAAGTTAATGGTTCATTACATCTATTTGCAAAATCAGCACCAATTTACAGTTTCAGCAATATAATAAAAGGCTCAGATTTTCCAGAAAATGAACTGCAGATTTGTGATTTCCATAATGGATTTCACCCCTATCAATGTCGAGGTTAGAAATGCAAAACAAATCTGCATGCAGATTTTATGGTGTTTTTGCAATGAAAAAGTTCATCCCATGTGCACCTATTCTTAGGGAGTATCAACATGTCTAAGGCTGGTTTCACACTTGCGTTTTTGTCTGCATGCGTTTTTTAAAAAAAACGCATGTGTGAAAAACGCATGTAAACGCGGTAAAACGCATGCGTTTTTTAGACGCATGCGTTTTTATAGAAAAACACAAGAAAACACAAGAAAACACAAGAAAAAACAAGAAAACCCTAACCCTACCCCTACCCCTAACCCTAACCCTAAACGTGACTGAAATACGTGGCACTGAAATACGTGCAACTGAAATACGTGGTACTTAAATACGTGGCACTCAAATACGTGGCACGTGGCACTTAAATACGTGGCACGTGGCACTTAAATACGTGGCACGTGGCACTTAAATATGTGCCACGTGGCACTTAAATACGTGGCACGTGGCACTTTAATACGTGGCACGTGGCACTTAAATATGTGGCACGTGGCACTTAAATACGTGGCACGTGGCATACGTGGCACTGAAATACGTGATACGTGGCACTTAAATACGTGGCAATATGACTGTCAGAAAATGTTCATTAAACGGTTAGGGGTGAGGTTGGGGTAGAGTTAGGGTTAGGGTTTGGATCCCTTTATCACCTTGATGGTGGTGGGTGGCTTTTCAGTGTGTTTTCTGGTTTTTTTCTATAAAAACGCATGCGTTTTTAGCGCAAACAAACGCATGTGCTTAAAAACGCATGCGTTTACATAGACAGCAATGCATTTTTTTGCCGCGAAAAAACGCATGCGTTTTTTCGCGGCAAAAAAACGCGCAAGAAAATACTGCAGGTAGCATTTTTGAAAATGAACGCATGCAGACAAAAAACGCATGCGTTTGAAAACGCGACCAAACGCATGTGCAAAAAAACGCATGCGTTTTCAATGTTAAATATAGGAAAAAAAAACGCATGCGTTTTTTGTGCAAAAAACGCTGCAGACAAAAACGCAAGTGTGAAACCAGCCTAATCTGTTGCAGAAAACTTCTGTGGTAAGGGCTCACACGAGAGTATAACTTGGCCTAGTGCTATTCAATGTGTTATCGGATGGCACTCGACCCAATGTTATATTATTGGGCAGTGCAGATTTTCAGTTTTTTTCTCATGCTGATTTGACATGAGACAAAAATTGCAGCATGCTGTGTGTGGCCCTGCAAATCAGAGCAAGCGCACCCATACAAGTCTATGGGTTTGTGAAAAACATTGGACTGCACTGAGATAACATCACGATTTACATGGACACAGACAATGAAAAAGATGGAGAAATTAAGTCCTCTGTCTTCTCCACACTTGTACTGTAATTCTCTCATCTGAGAAAATCGGATCACATTGAGATAACACTCGGCTCAAAATCTGATCAGATTTGAGCAGATCGTTATTGCCATAATCGGTCCGAAAGAAACGTTGCTCGTGTGAGCCCTAAATCTGAGTAAAGCAGCTGAAAAAGGTGCGGAGGAAATCTATACCAAAATGTGCTGTTTGGTGCAGATTTTCCTGCAGATACTGGAAAGAAGCAAAAAAGAAAATCTGTGGGTTTAAAATCTGCATTCATACATGTTATTGCATATCTTGACCTTAGCATTGTAGTCAATGGGTAAAATCTGCAATAAACCTGCGACCAAGTGAATACCAACTGACCAAAACAGTAACATTCGTTCTGCAGCCTTGCTACGCAAACATAATAATTTTGAAATTTTCTGGACATGTTACCACTTGTTTTGACAGTTCACAGCATATTTTATCACCACACTTACGATCCTGGCATGCTCGAAGATCCAACACACCAGCAGCATTACAGTTTCTAGAAATAACTTTATCTGTGCAATAACAATGGTTGTCCGGATTGTCGTATGGAGAGGCGAGAGCTGACTCTGGCACTACAAATCGATACAGCTTAATTCCCTTCAGCGTATATTCTTTTTCAAATTCACCATATATGGATCTGTTAAAGTTACAAAACATATGGTTTAGAAATATTTATATCTGATAAAGTTCATCTAGAAAGCCAATGTCTCCATACTAATGCCTTAAAGGTTCTATTAGCATAAGGCTGAAACTTAATACATGACAGTATTACAGCCCTTCAAGGCCTTGTATACAGTAATAGTTGATAAGCTTTTGCTTGTAGAGTTGGATACTTGTACTTCTGTATCTTCAACCACAACCCTGTGGCAATGACAAGACGCTAAGGGTACCGTCACACAGTGGCATTTTCATCGCTACGATGGCACGATTCGTGATGTTCTAGCGATATCGTTACGATCTCGCAGTGTCTGACATGCAGCAGCGATCAGGGACCCTGCTGAGAATCGTACGTCGTAGCAGATCGTTTGAAACTTTCTTTCGTCGCTGGATCTCCCGCTGTCATCGCTGGATCGTTGTGTGTGACAGCGATCCAGCGATGCGTTCGCTGGTAACCAGGGTAAACATCGGGTTACTAAGCGCAGGGCCGCGCTTAGTAACCCGATGTTTACCGTGGTTACCAGCGTAAAAGTTAAAAAAACAAACCGTACATACTCACCATCTGATGTCCGTCAGGTCCCTTGCCGTCCGCTTCCCGCTCTGACTGTCTGCCGGCCGGAAAGTGAGAGCAGATCACAGCGGTGACGTCACCGCTGTGCTGTGCTCTCACTGTACGGCGGCACTCAGTCAGAGCGGGAAGCGGACGGCAAGGGACCTGACGGACATCAGATGGTGAGTATGTACGGTTTGTTTTTTTTACTTTTACGCTGGTAACCACGGTAAACATCGGGTTACTAAGCGCGGCCCTGCGCTTAGTAACCCGATGTTTACCCTGGTTACCAGCGAACCTCGGCATCGTTGGTCGCTGGAGAGCGGTCTGTGTGACAGCTCCCCAGCGACCATACAACGACTTACCAACGATCACGGCCAGGTCGTATCGCTGGTCGTGATCGTTGGTAAATCGTTATGTGAGACGGTACCCTAAGAAAAGTGCTTTTTAACCCTTGGGATGATGTAATCAGTAGTGATTATAGGGTATGTTTTAGGTATGTTTTGTACAAAGGAGAGGGACCCACATTTACGCATCCAGGGCCCAAGTCTACTCTCAAAATCTGGAGATTGTACTGTTTATTTAACTTACGTCTGTTTTATGCACTTTTGGTGAAAGCTTTTAATCTTTTATGTGCTTTGTGTGTATAAGGAGCCAAGTGACTGTTCTGCTCAATAGGTAAACCCTCTTCTATGTCTATATACAGTACAGAGCAAACGTTTGGACAACCTTCTCATTTAAAGATTTTTCTGTATTTTCATGACTATGAAAATTGTAAATTCACACTGAAGGCATCAAAACTGTGAATTAACACATGTGGAATTATATACTTAACAAAAAAGTGTGAAACAACTGAAAATATGTCTTATATTCTAGGTTCTTCAAAGTAGCCACCTTTTGCTTTGATGACTGCTTTGAACACTCTTGGCATTCTCTTGATGAGCTTCAAGAGGTAGTCACTGGAAATGGTTTTCCAACAATCTTGAAGGAGTTCCCAGAGATGATTAGCACTTGTTGGCCCTTTTGCCTTCACTCTGCGGTCCAGCTCACCCCAAACCATCTCGATTGGGTTCAGGTCTGCTGACTGTGGAGGCCAGGTCATCTGGTATAGCACCCCATCACTCTCCTTCTTGGTCAAATAGCCCTTACACAGCCTGGAGGTGTTTGGGGTCATTGTCCTGTTGAAAAATAAATGATGGTCCAACTAAACGCAAACCGGATGAAATAGCATGCCGCTGTAAGATGCTGTCGTAGCCATGTTGGTTCAGTATGCCTTCAATTTTGAACAAATCCCCAACAGTGTCACCAGTAAAGCACCCCCACACCATCACACCTCCTCCTCCTTGCTTCACGGTGGGAACCAGGCATGTAGAGTCCATCTGTTCACCTTTTCTGCGTCGCACAAAGACACGGTGGTTGGAACCAAAGATCTCAAATTTGGACTCATCAGACCAAAGCACAGATTTCTACTGGTCTAATGTCCATTCCTTGTGTTCTTTAGCCCAAACAAGTCTCTTCTGCTTGTTGCCTGTCCTTAGCAATGGTTTACTAGCAGCTATTTTACCATGAAGGCCTACTGCACAAAGACTCCTCTTAACAGTTATTGTAGAGATGTGTCTGCTGCTAGAACTCTGTGTGGCATTGACATGGTCTCTAACCTGAGCTGCTGTTAACCTGCGATTTCTGAGGCTGGTGACTTGGATAAACTTATCCTCTATCCTCAGAAACAGAGGTGACTCTTGGTCTTCCTTTCCTGGGGCTGTCCTCATATGAGCCAGTTTCTTTGTAGCGCTTGATGGTTTTTGCAACTGCACTTGGGGACACTTTCAAATTTTTCCCAATTTTTCGGACTTGACTGACCTTCATTTCTTAAAGTAATGATGGCCACTCGTTTTTCTTTACTTAGCTGCTTTTTTCTTGCCATAATACAAATTCTAACAGTCTATTCAGTAGGACTATCAGCTGTGTATCCATCAGACTTCTGCTCAACGCAACTGATGGTCCCAATCCTATTTATAAGGCAAGAAATCCCACTTATTAAACCTGACAGGGCACACCTGTGAAGTGAAAACCATTTCCGGTGACTACATCTTGAAGCTCATCAAGAGAATGCCAAGAGTGTGCAAAGCAGTCAGCTAAGCAAAAGGTGGCTACTTTGAAGAACATAGAATATAAGACATATTTTCAGTTGTTTCACACTTTTTTGTTAAGTATATAATTCCACATGTGTTAATTCATAGTTTTGATGACTTCAGTGTGAATTTACAATTTTCATAGTCATGAAAATACAGAAAAATCTTTAAATAAGAAGGTGTATCCAAACTTTTACTCTGTACTGTACATATACAGTATATACACACACACATATACCCAGCATGCACGGAACAGCTGTAGTCACTGCTTACAGCATGCCCGGTGATTTGATTGACAGCTTTCTCTGCACAGATGGTCATGCTAACAGCTTCCTCTCACAGTATAGTGAGTGCTGCTGTGAACAGTGACTCTAACCGCTTCACCATGCATGCTCAGTTGACTGAAAGCCAGCTTTTACTGGAAGGAAAAATGTTTATTTTCTACCACTAGCCGTACTTTTAGTAAGGCAGCAGGATATCTTTACAATGGTATTTATCTGCAAATTAACCATATATCTGCAGGTAATTAGAGTTTACTGAGGTGCAAGTTCAATTTAGCAAATCCTTTACCTCCCCAGGCAGTTTACCTGCCTCACCCAGCTTCCATATAGCTTGACTGATAGGTCACACTCTGATTTCCTAGCCTGGTGCTTGACATCACATAAAGGCTGCCATCACACTAGCAGTATTTCGTCAGTATTTTACATCAGTATTTGCAAGCCAAAACCAGGAGTGGGTGATAAATGCAGAAGTGCTAAATATGTTAATATTATACTTTTCCTCTAATCGTTCCACTCCTGGTTTTGGCTTACAAATACTGATGTAAAACACTGACCAAATACTGCTAGTGTGACGGCAGCCAGACAGTGAGTTATCAATTAACTTAAATAGGCTGGTGCTGGACAGGGAAACAAGCTGGGGGGGCTCAGAATCCTTAAGTGCTACGCCATGCCCAGAGTACTTAATAAATAATTTGGATGTGACTAAAAAGGCTAATTTCTTGGGATTGCAGAAACAGATAGACGACGTAAAAGTGTTGACGAATTTATATTTCAAAGACCTGCATGTTCATATATGACATTTGGGGTTGGGGAGACTGATCTTATCGACAGATTCCCTTTTGATAAAGAAGCCCATCCTTCTTAAAGACATAATTTACATTTTATAAATGCAAATTATTCATCTGAATCGTTTATGTATTCCACTATGTTTTCCATGCAACAGTCGATACATGGAAAATGCATAGCTTGTTATATCTTCAGCAAATGGGTTCTGTGTCAAAGATCCCCTTCAAAAATATCAAGGTACATTCTTTTTCTTACCTGCAGATTTCTGATGAAAAGAAATATAGCGGAAGATTTTTGTCCACAAATGGAGGAAAAGAAGCTGCATCTGTTTCATGAAAATGTACACATTAAATACAGCAAATGCTATCAAAAAGGTTCCTTCTGTTCCTCATGATGCTTTCAATCTAAGCTATTTCCAAATAATTTTGTTTTCTTCTAAAATATATTTTTAATTTTTCATAAAAAAGGCAATCTAGATTTCTTACCAGGCAGTTGCTTAAAACTCAAAAGCATATGTTAAATTGTCATCAAAATTTCTCAGCTTAATCCAATGTTTGATGGTTTTAATTCTCAAGAATGTAATGCTTTCCTTAACAGACATTGATTTCTATCAACTTGGGATGTAAGAGCGTTACCAATAACTATACAAAGACATATGTACTAGCAAAGCCTAGAGCCCTGACTCTCTTGTGCTAGAAAATCTTAGACCCATGACTCTCTTGTACTAGTAAAGCCTAGACCCCTGACTCTCTTGTTCTAGTAAAGCCTAGACCCCTGACTCTCTTGTACTAGTAAAGCCTGGACCCCCGACTCTCTTGTGCTAGTAAAGCCTAGACCTCTGACTCTCTTGTACTAGTAAATCCTAGACCCCTGACTCTCTTGTACTAGTAAAGCCTGGACCCCCGACTCTCTTGTGCTAGTAAAGCCTAGACCCCTGACTCTCTTGTACTAGTAATTCCTAGACCCCTGACTCTCTTGTGCTAGAAAATCTTAGACCCATGACTCTCTTGTACCAGTAAAGCCTAGGCCCCTGACTCTCTTGTACTAGTAAAGCCTAGACCCCTGGCTCTCTTGTACTAGTAAAGCCTAGACCCCTGACTCTCTTGTGCTAGTAAAGCCTAGACCCCTGGCTCTCTTGTACTAGTAAAGCCTAGACCCCTGACTCTCTTGTGCTAGTAAAGCCTAGACCCCTGACTCTCATATACTAGTAAAGCCCCACAGTGGGACTCTTGCTAATAGGGGATTAGCAAGAGTGTAATACTACTAGAAGGACTTCACTCTTTAAACAACTCATGTCTGCAGGAAAAGCAAAGACCTAAAAAACAAAAACGCGAATCACATTTTTTTACGAAAAGTGATGTCTTAATCCCATCAAATCACCCCAAAGTGACATCCACTAGAGGTCTCACTTCTATTTAGGTTGCTGTTCATAGCAGATCTGTTTCTAAGAGAAGAGATGCCAAGACAGACTAAAGGGTGTATATCATTACTCCTCTCCACTATCTAAACTGTCCTCCTTAGGTGTTTTTGTTGTTTTGTCACTAAATTTAGATGTCAAGATTTTGAGTTCAATATTATACATACCTGTCCCATTTAACATATCACAATAGTCATCTTGCCAGTAGGAGAGTGTGCTGAAAAATATCAGTTTGAGTCAGATGAGTAGCCATAAACCTTTACAATGGAAAATACTTTTATATACATAGCTATATACTAGCAAAACCAGTCCAAACCACTAGTAGCATGCTGAAACGTTATCTAAGCATTACTATTGTTTATACCACAAGAGAGCATGTCCTAGATGCCTTGTAATATAACGTATTTTATTGGTTTCCAATAAATAGGCACTGTGAGCATTGACATTGTTTTCAATAAATGAGCAAACAAAACTGCTGGTACTATATAGTAGATGCTAGGGTTATTGGGAAGTGTTTTCTGCATGCCGTACAACATGAACGACACCCCACATACTTAGTAATACGTTTGCTAGTGCTCATTGTCTACATTATACAGTGGGGCAAAAAAGTATTTAGTCAGTCAGCAATAGTGCAAGTTCCACCACTTAAAAAGATGAGAGACGTCTGTAATTTACATCATAGGTAGACCTCAACTATGGGAGACAAACTGAGAAAAAAAATTCCAGAAAATCACATTGTCTGTTTTTTTATCATTTTATTTGCATATTATGGTGGAAAATAAGTATTTGGTCAGAAACTAAATTTCATCTCAATACTTTGTAAAATATCCTTTGTTGGCAATGACAGAGGTCAAACGTTTTCTGTAAGTCATCACAAGGTTGCCACACACTGTTGTTGGTATGTTGGCCCATTCCTCCATGCAGATCTCCTCTAGAGCAGTGATGTTTTTGGCTTTTCACTTGGCAACATGGACTTTCAACTCCCTCCAAAGGTTTTCTATAGGGTTGAGATCTGGAGACTGGCTAGGCCACTCCAGGACCTTGAAATGCTTCTTACGAAGCCACTCCTTCGTTGCCCTGGCGGTGTGCTTTGGATCATCACTGCCCATGGTGGCTTACAATTCTCCCATTCCCCAAGACCCACTAACAGACCTGGTGGTGGAGTCGGCATACTCTTGTCCCCCCAATGCACGTTCCAGGTTATACCCCCAGTTGTTTCACTTTCATTCCCTTCTTTTGAGGTCCACACCGTCAGGCTCTTCCGTCCCCTCTCCCTCAGAGTAGCGGTCATATACCGGCCCCCAGGCTCACCTACCCACTTCCTGGACGACTTCTCAGCCTGGCTGCCGCACTTCATGTCCTCAGAATTACCAACCCTTATCCTGGGAGACTTCAACATTCCCATTAACAGCCCCACGTCCATATCTGCATCCCAGCTTCTATCACTAACCACTTCTCTCGGCCTCTCACAGCTCTCAACCTCTGAAACACACAAAGACGGTAACACCCTGGACCTGGTCTTTGTCCGGCTCTGTTCAATTCCCCACCTCGATAACTCACCACTTCCCCTCTCTGACCACAACATTCTCTCCTTCACACTCACAATTCCTCGCCCACCCCAGCACTCTCCTACCTACCACACATTCAGAAATCTACATGCTATTAATCCTCACACACTTTCAGACTCCTTACACTCATCACTGTCCCCAGTCTCCTCTTGTCCCTGTCCTGATCTGGCTGTACATTACTTCAATGACACTCTTAGAAGCACCCTAGACCAAGTAGCTCCCCTCACCTTCAGAACCTCCAAACACAGAGTAAAACAGCCCTGGCTCACATCGCAAACCCGATTCCTCCAGCGATGCTCCAGGTGTGCTGAACGCTTATGGAGGAAAACTCGCACCCCAGAAGACTTCTTGCACTTCAAATTTATGTTAAGGACCTATAACTCTGCCCTTCACCTTGCCAAACAGACCTACTTCACCACCCTGATCTCCTCACTATCCAACAACCCCAAGAAACTTTTTGACACATTTCACTCCCTCCTCAGGCCAAAAGCACAAGACCCTATCACAGACATTTGTGCTGAAGACCTGGCCTCCCACTTTATAGAGAAAATAGATAACATCCGTCAGGAAATCCGCTCCCAGACACCAAGTGCAATGACTCCCATTCCTCCCTGCATCTCCCCTGGCTCACTCTCCACATTCGATCCCATCACAGAAGAAGAAGTCTCCAAGCTCCTCTCCTCTTCTCGTCCGACTACATGCACCACCGACCCCATTCCCTCACACCTCCTCCAGTCTCTCTCTCCAGTCGTCACAACTCACCTAACTGCAATCTTTAATCTCTCCCTCTCCTCTGGCATTTTCCCCTCCTCCTTCAAACACTCTATCATTACTCCATTACTAAAAAAACCCACCCTTGACCCATCATGTGCAAACAACTACAGACCGGTCTCCAATCTACCCTTCATCTCAAAACTCCTGGAGCGCCTAGTCTACTCCCGCCTTACCCGTTACCTCTCCACTCATTCCCTCCTAGACCCTTCACAGTCCGGGTTCCGCCCCCTACATTCAACAGAAACTGCACTCATCAAGGTGACCAATGACCTTCTGACAGCAAAATGTAACGGTGACCACTCTCTGCTCATTCTCCTCGATCTTTCTGCAGCTTTCGACACTGTTGACCACCCTCTCCTACTCTCTAGGCTCCAGTCACTAGGCATTAAGGACACTGCTCTCTCCTGGTTCTCTTCCTATCTTTCTGAACGCTCCTTCAGTGTTCTGTTCTCCGGCTCCACTTCATCTCCTCTTCCTCTCACTGTCGGGGTACCTCAGGGCTCAGTCCTTGGCCCCCTTCTCTTCTCCCTCTACACGGCCCCAATTGGACAGACCATCAGCAGATTTGGCTTTCAGTACCATCTTTATGCTGATGACACACAACTATACACATCAGCCCCTGACCTTACCCCCGCTGTACTACAGAACGCCACTGACTGTCTGTCTGCAGTCTCTAACATCATGTCCGCTCTCTATCTGAAGCTCAACCTCTCCAAAACTGAACTTCTTCTGCTCCCGCCTTCTACTAACCTCCCTAAATCTGACATTTCCCTCTCCGTGGGTGGCACCATAATAACACCCCGGCAGCAGGCACGCTGTCTGGGTGTCATGTTTGACTCCGATCTCTCCTTCACCTCCCACATACAATCTCTTGCCCGCTCGTGCCGCTTACACCTAAAGAACATCTCTAGAATCCGCCCTTTTCTCACCATGGAGACAACAAAAACTCTCACTGTCGCCCTAATCCACTCCCGTCTGGACTACTGTAACTCTCTTTTAATTGGCCTCCCCCTCACGCGACTTTCCCCTCTCCAGTCTATCCTTAATGCAGCAGCCAGGGTCGTCCATCTGGCTAATCGTTACTCGGACGTGTCCGCTCTTCGCCAGTCATTACACTGGCTGCCCATTCATTACAGGATACAATTCAAAGTACTTGTTCTCACCCACAAAGCTCTCCACAGTGCGGCACCCCCTTACATCTCCTCCCTCATTTCTGTCTATCGGCCTAACCGACCTCTGCGCTCTGCAAACGACTTTCGACTAACCTCTGCACTAATCCGTACCTCCCACTCCCGACTCCAAGACTTCTCCCGTGCTGCGCCAATCCTCTGGAATGCTCTACCCCAAGATATTAGGACCATCCACAACTTGCATAGCTTTAGGCGCTCACTCAAAACTCATTTGTTCAGAGCGGCCTATCGCGTTCCCTAATCAGTCATTTTATGTTTGTGTGTGTGTGTAGCCCATTCACTATCTCACCTACCCCCCACCCCCTGAAGATGGCTGGACCATCATTGTAAATACATCATTGTAAATACACACCTGTACTTTGTATCTCCCCACCTCATTGTAGATTGTAAGCTCTCACGAGCAGGGTCGTCTTATTTTGCTTTATTGCTGTATTGTTAACATTGTTACCTATGACTGTTGTGTTTGAAACTGTTAAACTGTAAAGCGCTGCGGAATATGTTGGCGCTATATAAATAAAGATTATTATTATTATTATTGTCATGTTGAAAGACCCAGCCACGTTTCATCTTCAATGCCCTTGCTGATGGAAGGAGGTTTGCACTCAAAATCTCACGATACATGGCCCCATTCATTCTTTCATGTACCTGGATCAGTCGTCCTGGCCCCTTTGCAGAGAAACAGCCCCAAAGCATGATGTTTCCACCACCATGCTTTACAGTAGGTATGGTGTTTGATGGATGCAACTCAGTATTCTTTTTCCTCCAAACACGACAAGTTGTGTTTCTACCAAACAGTTCCAGTTTGGTTTCATCAGACCATAGGACATTCTCCCAAAACTCCTCTGGATCATCCAAATGCTCCCTAGCAAACTTCAGATGGGCCCGGACATGTACTGGCTTAAGCAGTGGGACACGTCTGGCACTGCAGGATCTGAGTCCATGGTGGCGTAGTGTGTTACTTATGGTAGGCCTTGTTACATTGGTCCCAGCTCTCTGCAGTTCATTCACTAGGTCCCCCCGCGTGGTTCTGGGATTTTTGCTCACCGTTCTTGTGATCATTCTGACCCCACGGGGTGGGATTTTGCGTGGAGCCCCAGATCGAGGGAGATTATCAGTGGTCTTGAATGTCTTCCATTTTCTAATTATTGCTCCCACTGTTGATTTCTTCACTCCAAGCTGGTTGGCTATTGCAGATTCAGTCTTCCCAGCCTGGTGCAGGGCTACAATTTTGTTTCTGGTGTCCTTTGACAGCTCTTTGGTCTTCACCATAGTGGAGTTTGGAGTCAGACTGTTTGAGGGTGTGCACAGGTGTCTTTTTATACTGATAACAAGTTTAAACAGGTGCCATTACTACAGGTAATGAGTGGAGGAAAGAGGAGACTCTTAAAGAAGAAGTTTCAGGTCTGTGAGAGCAAGAAATCTTGATTGTTTGTTTCTGACCAAATACTTATTTTCCACCATAATCTGCAAATAAAATGATAAAAAAACAGACAATGTGATTTTCTGGATTTTTTTTTCTCAGTTTGTCTCCCATAGTTGAGGTCTACCTATGATGTAAATTACAGACGCCTCTCATCTTTTTAAGTGGTGGAACTTGCACTATTGCTGACTGACTAAATACTTTTTTGCCCCACTGTAGCATATGCTACTAGTTATGAGTAAGTGGCCTCTGAATATACCATGAGAAGCCAGGAAGTGTACATCTACTGAGGAAGTTACAGAATGGTCACAGAACATTGAGAACCGTTGTTGTCTTCATTTTATTCAAGAAGAGGGACACATGCCTGATGGTTGCAGACATTCAAAGTGGTGCAATAAGCTTTGAGGGTTGCAGAATAAACATAAAGAGTTACTGTCGTTCTAATTTTTATTTCATACATCAATGTTACACATGAAAATAAGCAACTTTGTAATATATCTTATCAGAGAAGCCTGCTTCTTTCTCCTCCAGGATTGATCATTGCTTATCAAAAGTCTCAATTCTGAGGTAAAATCTGTATTCAGTGAAGACAGACTGTCCCATTACTCAGATAGGAAATGGCACCTTCTACTGCTAAGGTTCTATGTAGATGGGAGGGGGGGAGGAGCTCTTCCTCTAGCTCCTCTCTCCTCCTATCTCCATAGAAGTGTATCCATAGCAGCTGCCATCTCCTCTCTCAGTAATGGGACAGTCTGTCTTCACTTAATACAGATTTTACCTCAGAATTAAAAATTTTGATAAGGAATTATCGATCCTAGCAGAGAAAAAGCAGATTTCTCTAAAATATACCACAATATTGCTTGTTTTAATGTGTACTATTGATTTATGAAATAAAACTTAGAATGACGGTTACTCTTCAGATGTATTCTGCAACCCTCAGGCTTTAAAGCCAAAGTATTTGAATAATGACCATCTTAACCTTGCAGATCTCTTTAGCGTGTTTTCAAGGACGGTTTAGTTCTGGTCTGATCAACCACAAGGCGGTTACATCAAGACTGTCTGAGAGTGACTGACAGATTTTAATGGTTAATCCCGTCACTATCTCAAACTTTGGCTTCATTATGGTTTCCCACTATTCTAAAAGTTTCACACAACTCTCACTTACTCTTTTCCTCTCAGGACTTAACTACTTACACAGTCCACATACCTGTATCTCTCAGATTTGACCTCACTTAAGCCTAACACAGTGCATGACTAAACAGGACTCTCCCATCGGCCCACTCACCAGTTCTGGAATGATACCTAGGTTTCGTTACACCATCATTAACTCTTGGTCAATGCAAGAATTTCAGTTTACTTACCTAGAACCTTCCATCATATATACTACCAATCCACTGATTTTTTTCCTCAGTTTACAAGCTCAGACCTACTCCTTCTCTGAGCCAACACCAGGTCTCTCCGGTGCCTCATAAAGTTGCAGTGCAGACGTTCACTCTGGCACCAAACATTGCCAGTAAATCATTTCCCGTTTGTCTGCTTCTACAAGTGCTGCAGTGATTCATAGGCACAATGGTCACTCCTACACAAGCATCAGGTTTTTCTTTTGCTTAAACATTTTTGCTGATGCTGCAAATTGTACCTGCAGGATGGCAGCCAGGAGACTATTGCTTTTATGGCCATGTACTCTGTCAAGCATAGCAGTATTTTTGGCAATGCAAATCGGAAGATACCACAATCAGAACACAAGGTTCTCAGACAATAAAGCAGTAAACACGTAACATATTACAACTTATACGCATATTTACATTCACATCAGCATAGCCGAGTTCAGTGATTGGCTACAGCGGTGATGTGCAGCCAAAACACAAACACCAGAGCAGCGGTGTGTCGAGCCAGCGCTGGACCTGGGGAGGGGTACCTGCTGCATTTATTATTTTGCATGTACAAAGCATTTGGACAACCAGTTTTGTTAAAGTGGAAAACCCCTTTAAAAGGGGCGTGCAGAGGCAAATAACATTTATCACCTTTACACTTTCCCAGGATCTGCCCTTGGCACCTCACTTCTTCATTCTTTTTAATCTCACTCAGAAATGGCCTTTCAGTAACACTGAATATGACACTGATTACTAGGAAGCAGACCTCCTAGGTACAAATGGCTACTGGGGACTATGCTTTTATACCATAGTACATATTTTGGACATTAGGAATAAGACAATGTATACTGGTCATGAGAGTATTACCAGTATAGTTAATACAGGTATTATTTATTTTAACAAAATACAACAAATCAGTTATAATACCTTTGTCCTTTGTATCTGGTAATTAAAGCAACTTTGCTGATGTCATCCTTTCCATTATTAACGACATAAGGGCCATCTGCAGTTCCATTGTACTGTATATTTGAAGATATACATATAATACATCAGTGTTATGAACTGCACATTAATACTTGCACACAAAACATACAAATCCGTAATGATACTTGTTTTACTGAATGTAGACAAGAAATATTAATGCAGTTTATAAGCATCTTTTAAGGTAAGTTCACACAGGGCGTTTTTTTTGCTGCATTTTTATGCTAATTTTCAGCTGCTTTTTACAGTACCAGCAAAGCCAATGAGATCTCAGAAATCTCATGCACACACATTGGGTTTTTGTTTGATCAGTATTTTGTGCTTTGCAGTGTTTTTTTGACATAGGGCATGTCACGTCTTTCAGCGTTTTTCCAGCGTTTTTCGACCCATTGACTTGAATGGATAGTGAAAAAACGCTGCAAATGCACAAGGCTGAATTTTCTTTTAGCGAATTTGCTGCAGAAAAGCCAAGGAGAGCCGGATGTGACATCACACTCGGCTCCGCTACATTTAGATGGCAGCCTGCATGATGAGTTCATGCTGCTTGTCATCCAGCAGAGCTAAACTGATCCCCATTCACTTGAATGGGGAGTCTGACATTACAGTGTTTGACACGCTGTCATATGCATGACAGCGTGGCAAACATCTCTTCTGATCGACGGGGAAATCCTCTCCTCCAGTCAGAGAGCCGCAGTTCCCCGCTGTCAGAAGACAGCAGGGAGCGCTCAGCTGTGATCGGAGGTGTAATCTTCACCTCCGATCACTGGTGTCAGCTGATGGGACTACTGCTCCCATCATCTGATACCTGCTAATGCTAATTACATTGAGAGCAGGAGCGGCGGATGGGAGTTTGCATCTGCCGCTCCTGCGCTATAAATAAATAAATTAAAAAAAAGGCATGGGTTCCCCCCTAATTTTGATAACCAGCCAGACAAAACTCACAGCTTGGGGCTGCAACCCCCTGCTGTCAGCTTCAGCAAGGCTAGTTATCAAGAATAGAGGGGTCCTCGCGCTTTTTTAAAATTATTTAAATAAATAATTTTAAAAAACGGCATGCCCTTCCCCCATTTTTGACAACCAGCCTTGCTAAAGCTCACAGCTGGAGGCTGGTATTCTCAGGCTGGTAAGGGGCCATTGATATAGGCCCCTCAGTCTAAAAATAGCAGCCCACAGCTGCCCAGAAACGGAGCATCTGTTAGATGTGCCAATTCTGGCGCTTTGCCCACCTCTTCCCATTTACCTGTAGAGGTGGCAAGTGGGGATTAATGTCACCTTGCTGTTGACATTAAGCCGGCTTAGTAATGGAGAGGTGTCAATAAGACACCTATCCATTACTAATCCTATAGCGGTTAAAGGGTTAAATAAACACACACACATGCAGAAAAAAGTATTTTTATGAAATAAAACAGCACACAGTTTTGACCATCTTTTTATTTTTCTGCCATTCCAAAGCAAAGCCCTCGATCTTCTGTAATAAAAATAAAATAAAAAGCAAAACTATACTCCCTGATCCATCGTAGTCCGATATAACGAGTGTCACACGCAGTATCTGGGGGAGTTAAAGCTTACAACCAGGAGCGCTGCTAATGCGACCGCTCCCAGCTGTAAGCTACTGGGGAATGAATGAGACAGAGCGGGCGCAGGCTCAGTAACGAGCGGTGACGTCACTGAGCTTGCGCCCACTCACTGCCTAACCGGAGGTTACCTCTACTCCATGGGAAAATGCTGGGGAAGAGGATACCGCAGATAATCTATCTATCCTAGCAATTTATCTATTCTATCCATCTATCTATTCATTCTATGTATTCTATCAATCTTTCTATTCTATCTATTCATTCTATCTATCTACAGGAAGTTGGCTTTTTTCTGTGTGCACTCAACTTTATTGGCATGCACAAAGAGAAAAAAAAACGCATAAAAAAAGCACCAAAACGCGGCAAAAACACCGCAAAAAACACACCACAAATGCACCTAAACCTGTGTTTTTGCCGCAGCTTCTTTCCTGCCAAGATGATTAGGTTTTGCTGAAGAAAAGAACGCAGCAAAAACGCCCTGTGTGAACTTACCCTTACCCATAAATAATGTAATTACATTTCCAGTCCATAAAGGTTACTCTTTTTGTAATAAAAAAAAAATATTTAAATTTTCCAACATATTTTTTGTATCAATTTCGCCCAGCTTTAAGGCTATGTTCACACGTTGCGTTTTTTGCTGCGGATTTTTCCGCAGCGTATTTGATGAAATCCGCAGTGCAAAAAGTACTGCGGATTTATCGCGTTTTTTTGTGCGTTTTCCACTGCGGTTTTAGACACCTGCGGAATTTTAACATGGAGCAGGTGTCAAACCGCTGCGGATTCTGCACAAAGAATTGACATGCTGCGGAATGAAAACCGCAGCGTTTCCGCGCGTTTTTTTCCGCAGCATGTGCACTGCGTTTTTGGTTTTCCATAGGTTTACATTGAACTGTAAACTCATGGAAAACTGCTGCGGATCCGCAGCGTCCAAAACGCTGCGGATCCGCAGCAAAAAACGCAACGTGTGAACATGGCCTAAAGGGAACCTGTCACCCCCAAAATCGCTGGTGAGGTAAGCTCACCGGCATCAGGGGCTTATCTGCAGCATTCTGTAATGCTGTAGATAAGCCCCCGATGTTACCTGAAAGATGAGAAAAAGACGTTAGATTATACTCACCCAGGGGCGGTCCCGCTGCGGTCCGGTCGGATGGGTGTCTCCGGTCGGCTCCGGCGCCTTCCATCTTCGTTCCATGACGTCCTCTTCGGGTCTTTATGCCGCGGCTCCGGCGCAGGAGTACTTTGCCCTGTTGAGGGCAGAGCAAAGTACTGCAGTGCGCAGCCGCCGGAAAGGTCAGAGAGGCCCGGCGCCTGCGCACTGCAGTACTTTGCTCTGCCCTCAACAGGGCAGACAAAGTATGCCTGCGCCGGAGCCACGGCATAAAGACCCGAAGAGGACATCATGGAACAAAGATGGGAGGCGCCAGAGCGGACCGGAGACACCCATCCGACCGGACCGCAGCGGGACCGCCCCTGGGTGAGTATAATCTATCGTCTTTTTCTCCTCTTTCAGGTAACATCGGCGGCTTATCTACAGCATGCTGTAGATAAGCCCCTGATGCCGGTGAGCTTACCTCACCAGCGATTTTGGGGGTGACAGGTTCCCTTTAAGGAACTCTGTGCAAATTATGGAACCACATGCAAATGGGGTTTTAAAGAATCCATTCACATTTATTGTATGATGAAATGTTCTTTTTTTCCTCTTTTTATATAGCACTAACATATTCCGCAGTGCTTTACAGTTTGCACATATTGTCATCACTGTCCCCATTGGGGAACACAATCTAAATTCCCTATCAGTATGTTGTTGGAATGTGGGAGGAAACCAGAGAACTCGGAGAAAACCCACACAAACACAGAGAGAACATACAATCTCTTGGCAGATGTTGTCCTTGGTGGGGTTTGAACCCAGGACTCCAGCGCTGCAAAGCTGCAGTGCTATCCACTGAGCCACCGTGCTGCCCAAATGTTGTGAATTTGCTGCGTGGATTCTGCACCCCAGATCCACAGCTAGTCCACTATGTGAAAACATGGTCATAAATGCAGGGAAAAAGTCATTCTCCTAATAAAGAACAGTCATTTTGGCTACGATTACAAATGAAATTAAAGATGTAATGCATAAATGTATCTGCCCATGGCTGTTTATTACTATTACTTTATTATTAACTATAATAGTAGCGCCAATTTAAAATATTTTGCCATTTCAATACAGTATATCGCACCGCATGCATCTTTTTGATGCTTTGTTTTATGTTCTGGCTAACATTGCATTTTGCATTATAGGTAGATTTTTACAACCCAAGTCTAATTAATTCATACATACCGGATAGAATACTCCTGTTTTTTTATCCGCTATAATACCATTTGGTATTTGTTCCAAGAAAGGATCTGTGTAGCCCCATAGGATCTCTTTGACACTTCTTGTTTGAAACAATGATGAATTTGATCGTTTAATAAATGCATTCACAAATGGCAGAATATCTGGAAACATATTAGGTGCAGCCTAAAACATATTACGTGTATTAGTACTTTATTTAACTGTACATGTGAGCATAATATATGTTCAGGGTTGCATACAACAGGAGTGGAGAAAGAGACGCGATTAGATGGAGAGCATAGATGAAAGTAAACCTCGATGATGAGATTGTGCAACAGAAATTGGCTGGAGAATTATATTGAAATGATGAGGCAAGAAGGAGGCTGCTGTGGGCAAGAAAGGGACGCATGACAAAGGCAAAATTGTAATTGCATGTTCACACGGTCAGGATTCAGTTAGAATTTTTTTATGGATTTGTCACATAAATCTCAATAGAATATACCAACATTTAGCAGCTAACGCAAGATCACATGCAGAAGAAAAAAAGCATGGACTAATGAAAACACTACAGACGTTAGGATCCACAATTTGCATGGATTCCCCACGGATCAGTCATGGATTTGTTCCATTGACTTACACAAGGGCTAAACCATGGGCAAATAACTGGCATATCTGTGGAAGAAATCAGTCCCATTTTCTTTTTTTCTGCCAGAGACAAATTAAAATAGTTTATGGGTATTATATAGAGATGATCGAATCAATAACCTATGAATCAACTTTGAGTGGAATTTCTGGAAAAATGCAGCTCTCGGCAAATTGAAATAAAGTAAAAAAGCAAAATACTGGCGAAATTTCCAACTTTCTTGAAGATTGCTTCAGAACAGTGAGCAGGCTCACATTGATATAGGTGCGACCAGGTATGGACTGGGGCTGAAATTCAGCCCTGGCATTTGAAATCACACAGGCCCATGGTATGGGGGTCACCAAACACCAGATGGGATATATTACTAAGATTACCCTGGATAGAGGGAAAACAAGATTTACTACAAGACCAATATGTCTCATGATACCCGTGGCCTGCTGGGGTAAGTAAAGGAGTCAGCGACTTTGTGCTCCGTCACTACTCTTAACAGTATGGGTGTCCTGATAACACAGATTTTGTTAACAATGCAGCAGCAAGGCAGCCCACAACCAGACAGGCCCTTCTGGTATTTGCCAGAATTTCCAAATGGCCAGTCCGGTCCTGAGTGCGACCATGCCAATCAGGGAACTCCCTGGCACTGTAAAAGATGTCTACAATAAAACCACCAGGAATTTTAGGGTTTTACAGCCTAGAGATAGGAAGTCACCACGCACAGCATTCCACATAGGGATGGCAGAACCTAAATCACAGTATGGCATAAAACAGCAGCACTGAAGAACATAGAAAATATGAGTGGTGGTATCATTCTGTGAATAATACATATATTCAAGTGATAGGGAGGTGCTGCACCTGCAGAGTTAGGGCAGTCTCACACGTCCAGATAATTCCGGTACCGGAAACAATCGGTACCGGAATTATCCGTGTCCGTGTGCTCCTGCGTTTCTGGTGAACATCAGTGTGGCACACGTGCGGCACACTTGTGCCGCCCGTGTGCCCACTGGGTACCACACGCACCGTGCTGGGTACCACACGTACCAGCATCTGGTGCTGAATCCGCGATTCATATGTTCCCTGCGGCAGCGTTTGCTGCAGAGAAAATATGAATAATAGTGTTTAAAATAAAGATCTATCTGTCCGCCGCCCTCCCACCCCCTGTGCGCCCCCCCCGCTGTTCTGAAAATACTCACCCGCTCCCTCGTTGGCTGTCGCTGCTTCCTGTTCTGGCCCCATCTTCTCCTGTATGCGGTCATGTGGGGCCGCTCATTTACATTCATGAATAGGCGGCTCCACCTCCCATAGCCTACAGTCCCATGACTGTAAATGAGCGGCCCCACGTGACCGCATACAGGAGAAGATGGGGCCAGACCAGGAAGCAGCGACAGCCAACGAGGGAGCGGGTGAGTATTTTCAGAACAGCGGGGGGGGGCGCACAGGGGGTGGGAGGGCGGCGGACAGATAGATCTTTATTTTAAACACTATTATTCATATTTTCTCTGCAGCAAACGCTGCTGCAGGGAACATATGAATCGTGGATTCAGCACCAGTGGGGGGGACAGCGCTTACTGTAGCGCTGTCTCCAGCACAGCACACGGACTGCAAACGGAGAACGTCCGTGTGCGGTCCGTGTTTTACATGGACCCATTGACTTTAATGGGTCTGTGTAATACGTGCGCTCCCACGAACACTGACATGTCTCCGTGTTTGGCACACGGAGACACGGTCCGCAAAAAATCAATGACATCTGCACAGATGCATTGATTTTAATGGGTCTACGTGTGTCAGTGGCTCCGGTACGTGAGGAAACTGTCACCTCACGAACCGGAGCCACTGACGTGTGAAACCGGCCTTAGACTTTGAGTTGATGTAATCCACGATAAACTGCAGTACAGCACCTTAACAACACCATTTTTTTTTGCATTCTTGATGCACTACAAAAAATAGAGGACAGGTAAGTTCTCTCAGCCCTAATATTCTAATGAAGAAAAATTCTAAAACCAAGGCTTGTCTGTCATAGAAGGTGTGTTTCCATAAGCAACATAAGCCATAAGCAACATCATTTTTTGCATTTCCTTGCATTTTTTTGCTTGTAAAGGCAAAAGAACAGTCTTCACAATCCAGAAATGTGAATACAGCTGTCTACCTTGTATACAGTGGCCTGCTGAAGGAGCTTGCTTTTGGAACCTACTTAGCTTCTCTTGTCACTTCCTTTTGGTCAAGGGGGTGTGAATTAATTTTTTTCTAATCTTTTAAAAAAAGGACACATTTTAATTTTTGCGTATCTGTTTCACTTATCAATTGTACATTTACTACAATACTGTTGACTGTTGCAGCACCTTCCTTTCTATTCTATCTAGCAATGTACTTTTTTAGGATTGAGTAAGTTTTGGAATTGAGAGGAGAAAATTCAAATGAAAAAATATACGTCTAAAAAAACAAAAACAAGGCTTTTGACGTTTGCATACCTGTTTTACTAGCCCATTTGGCAACCATACACTCCACAACTATACTGTGGGTCGTTGTCACATTTTAAATCTGTGCACCTAAGTCCTAGGATTTGCTGTTACCTTGTCCATTTTGGGTATAATTAATCTGAAAAGAAGCTATTACACTAAATTGAGACAATTCATTTTTCAGATCTGTATTGGCACTTTTGTTTAAGTTGTCAAATTGGAGACACGTACAAGCCACATGGATATTATGGATGTAGGCTTTACTGAGAGAGGTATTCACCCATGCATACAGACATTAGCCTTCGGTAAGTGTTTCTTCCTTGCACTGAGTGGTCAGCAAACGATCACAGAGGTATGTCTGATGTTGATCTGTGTTTTGTTTGAAAATTAGAATTACAAGTCTGTGGGTCCTTAAAAACATTGGCCAGCACTCCATGTGCTGTCCAGTTTTTGCAAACTACTTGATATGAAAAGCTTAAGAAACTTTTATCAATTTTCTTTTCAAACAATAAAAATGGCTAAAATTCTGATCAAACTCTGATGGTTAAAACTTAAAAGTTTAAACTGACACACTGACGAAACGCTGAGGAGAAACACTGGTCTAACACAAACTGTTTTTAGTGTTCAAGAAAATTTTCAGACATGAATAACCCGATATTTGATTATTTCTTTGTTTGTTCAGACTGAGAGTGCACAAAAGAATTACTGTCTCTGTAACGCATCCAATCAAAGTATAAAAAAATGAATATCTTGAATGCATTGCATTAGACGATAAACATATGACAATGCATATTATCTAAAAAAAAGAAAAACATGTAGTATTATTTTCCGATTATACTGTTCTAGGGGTCAGGGCTCTTTTTTTATATATATATATAAACCTCTACATTCCCTACACAGTTTGCACATATTACTTTTTAACGTAAATGAATAGTCAGAACATGACTTAATTAAATTCAGCTGTTTATTATAAATAAAATTTTTGAACAAGGCGGAGTTTTATTCTATTATTTCTATGGCTATTAACACTATACAGAAAAATCTTAAAATTTTGAATTTTTTATTCTGGCCAATCCGCATAACTATATGCGTAGATTTGGATGTTAAAAAATAAGCTCAGTGGGTATGCAAACGGTGAGGAGACCGTGACTATTCCCCCCCGATGCCCACTTTAATGGAAGTAGGGGCACACAGCAGTTTTGTATTTAATTTTCCTACATCATATTAGGGCTTCTAATTTTATTAGGAGCATGTCTAGCGCTGTATTAGCATGGAGTAAAGCCACTTGCACCTGGTTTAGATAGGCAAATAGGACTGACAGACTCCCTATGCATCATATTTCAGACTCTTTTGTTTGTTAAATGTCTCATAAAATCAGCAAATTGGTTGAAGCACTATTTGGTATTTTTTATAGTTGCATCTCTGTATTTCTTATCAGTTCATTATCTAACAATGTTTTAGTGTTTTTTGTAGATTCTGTCTATGATGATGAAATGTAATTTTCCTGATGATTTTGAATTTGGCCAAAAAATTTGATTTGCACTGAATTTATTCAAAGCCAATAAAATTGCTGATACAAGCTGTATATTGTGCTTGGAGATCTATCCAGACCCCAGAGTATAATAAATGGTGGGGTTAGAAAAAAAAATATTATATTTACCTTGCCCCTCACCTGTCCTTGTGCCGCAGCTCTCTGCCCGTACACTTTGTCCCTCTGCTGCTTGTCTTTTCTTTCATCCTCACTCTATCTCATTCATCACCACTTACCAGGCTTCAAGCAATATCATTAAAGGGAAGGTACCACATTTGTGGATCATTAATAAATCACTGTAATGTAGCACAACATGCTGTCATAACCAAGTTTTGATTACATTTAAAACATAATTCATGTGTTATAGGAGTTTAAAAAAGGCACTGGAGGCTGACATCTTGCATTCACAGTAGCAGCACGACACTTTCAGTGTCATAATACGGCATCCCATGGTCATAGGAGATAACAGACGGACGCCGATCCTATCTATTGTAATGGAACTGTCACTGCTGTGAACTGGGCATGCCTCTGTGGGCTACACAATTCACAGTAGTGGGAGTGTTCTGCTGCCATATTCATGGAGCACTGGGATCTGCTAGCATAAGCAGTACTGATTCTAGCAGAACAGATCCTAGATTGATGGCTGATGGGAGTAAAATGCAGGAGAAAAGCTAGGGCAGAGTATCAGAGACTGCAAAGACATCAAGGAGGAACAGTGTACCAGTAGCATTTTTGGAGCAGGAGCTGTCAGCTGCTCGGCAGGAGTTGTGATTTATCCCTTTGTAAGATAAGAAGGAACTGCAGGTCTGCAGTGAATGATCAGACATTGTGGGGGGGTGAGAGAATCATGTAATCTGGGTGAGAGAGACTGATGGGAGAAAGAGAGAGAGTAACTGCTGGTGATAGCAGATCACAGGGCAGTCACCAACAAAATGGTACGGCCCTGTGATGCTACTCTTCATTCTGCCCCAGGGATACTAGAACACCCAAAAGGGGAGGGAAATGGTGATGTCAGCAGTTACTACCCCAATTTTCTAGCTAACAGTAAAGCTGGTAAGTCTTAGGGTACTGTCTCACAGTGGCACTTTTGTCGCTACGACGGTACGATCCGTGACGTTCCAGCGATATCCATTCGATATCGCTGTGTCTGACACGCAGCAGCGATCAGGGACCCTGCTGAGAATCGTACGTCGTAGCAGATCGTTTGGAACTTTCTTTCGTCGCTGGATCTCCCGCTGTCATCGTTGGATCGGTGTGTGTGACACCGATCCAATGATGCGTTCGCTTGTAACCAGGGTAAACATCGGGTTACTAAGCGCAGGGCCACGCTTAGTAACCCGATGTTTACCCTGGTTACCATTGTAAAAGTAAAAAAAAACAAACACTACATACTCACATTCCGGTGTCCCTCAGGTCCCTTGCCGTCTGCTTCCCGCTCTGACTGACTGCCGGCTGGAAAGTAAGAGCAGAGCACAGCGGTGATGTCACCGCTGTGCTCTGCTTTCACTTTACGGCGGCACTCAGTCAGAGCTGGAAGCAGACGGCAAGGGACCTGAGGGACACCGGAATGTGAGTATGTAGTGTTTTTTTTTTTTTACTTTTACAATGGTAACCAGAGTAAACATCGGGTTACTAAGCGCGGCCCTGCGCTTAGTAACCCGATGTTTACCCTGGTTACCCGGGGCCTTCGGCATCGTTGGTCGCTGGAGAGCGGTCTGTGTGACAGCTCTCCAGCAACCACACAACGACTTTTCAACGATCACGGCCAGGTCGTATCGCTGGTCGTGATCGTTGGAAAGTTGCAGAGTGTGACAGTACCCTTACTATAGCTGCTTGAGGTCTAAAACAGAAAATGCTCCCCTAGTAGTAATTATATATATTTGTAAGAAAATATATAATATTTTTCATATAGAAAAGTCTGCAATCATTGCATTAATATATTTTAATTACTATTTTAAGCTTAATTTCACAAAAAACAAACTATAAGAAAACTGGTGGCACCTTCCCTTTAAGTGTGTCACCCAGCGAATTATGACATACCATGAGGTAACACTGAAGAGTGAAAAGATTAAACGCAAAAGAGAAGACTGGAGCCGCTGAGAGGAAGCGAGCCAATGAAGGACCAGATTGTGAGCTGCAGTACCTATATAGGCGAGTGATGAGGTGAGTATAATATTTTCATATGTTTTAACCTCTTTCTGGCCCTAAAGTAAATCAAGCAAAATATCACCAGCAGGTCGTAGTTTTGCCTAATTCAATGAATTGAAAAAAAATCTGCTTCTGGTAAATGGCAATTTTTTGTGAAATATGAAATTTGATTTTCCTTGAATCGATTCGATCATCTCTATAAACCACAGTTCTTCCTGTTCAAAGCACTTCATGAAGAAATTATCTCATTTCTGTAGGGCATGAACTAAATAAAGCTGTCTAAAGCTGTGAAACTGAGATGGAAGGGCACGATTTGTTCAGAGCTGGAGTAGCTATTGCACCACTGGCATTTACAGGCTTCAATGTTGTTAAAGGAAATTGCTTACTTACAGCAACAGCAAGATTCAGAATTGTATACATATCGTCGTCAGATCCAATAGATTTATCTCGCTGAAATATGGCCTCATTTGGCTGATAAAAAGTCACCGTGTTGTTATTGTTCTGTGTCACATTAGACTTTGGTACATGACGGACCCTTTGAAAAAATTGTGAAAATTAAAAAAAAACAATTTTCACACTAGAGCATTATCAGCAGTAGATTATATGTCATACATATTCTGAACTTGAAATGTGGAAAATGCATGGAAAGGTAGAATTTCTAATGGCTTGTTTATATGTAGAACCTCATTATGGATTTCTGAGGAGGATTTTACAGGGTGATTTTCAAAAATAGTTTTTAAAAGAATAAAAAAAATTCTGCATGAGTTTACAAGTGTACTTACAAATATGTGTATGGACCTTTTTGTTGTAATTGAGGTTTTCCTCCAGTTAGAACTTGATCTGGGTTTAAAACGTGAAAAATCCAAAACTGCCTGTAAACAGGACTTCCGGGCACTACCCAATTATCATAGGCAATGGTTCCATCTTCAATGACAGCTTCCTGTAAAAAACAAAGAAATACTTAATACTCTTTAATAATCATGGGTAGAGTAGAAATTTTATTTCAACACTGAAGCTCTGTTCACACATTGTGGGCACATCATAGTTGTTGCAACAGAAAACAGTCCAGGGGTTGGCCGCTCTGTCACAAACGTGTGGTCAGTCTAACATCCGGTGGAAGTGAAAGTGGACTTTATATAAAGTATGACAGTTCATGCAAAATTATAAAACTTTGCAATATACATTATTGGATAAACAGGCAACTTCAGCACCTTGCAGCAGCATGTATATTTGTTTTCAATGCCTCCAGTTTCTCTATATTATAGTTCCGAAAACCTCCCTCCTAGTCTCCAGGAAGTTCATCTACAATAATCCAGTAAATGGCGAGAGAGGAGGAGGCCGCATTTCATATCTAAAAGATTGCAAGCTTGCAAGCAGGGCCCTCATTCCTCTTGGTATCTGTTGTTTATGTGATTATTTGTATGCTGTAATCTCTTTTATAGTCCGTACAAGTTCCCTCTAAAATATAAAGAGCTGTGGAATATGTTGGCACTAAAAAAGTTATTATTATTATTATATCTCTCTTTATCTCGGTGTGGCAGTAAAGAGTGCTGAGCATGGTAGTATGGAAAATGTGGGCAGCAGGACAAACACAGAAACCTGAGGTAGACTTTAGTCTCTGGTCTGTCATATCACAAAAAAAAATACAATGCAAAAAATAAAAAAGAAGAAAATGCTCTCTCAGGAAGGTAATATGCCCAAGTTATCTGTAGATGCACTCACCTATAGTGCAATGGTTTTTATGGTGTGGAATTGAATGCTCCTTGAATTTTACAGAAATTCATATTGTCAAGAATACAGATTTTTTTGCAATTTGGTTCTGGCACATTCAGCAAAATAATGGTGACCTTTTTGCTGAACCATAGGAGGCTGGCAAAAGCTTAAATAAGATAAAACTCACCTCACAGCTCACCGATTCTACCATCCCCTATGGACCACCATCTTGTCCTACGCTCCTCCTCTATTTTCCTTCCCTGTCGCATCCGTTCTCTTCCACCTTCTTCATTCTAGGCCGCGTATTTCAGTGCAAGCATCTGAGTAGACTTATGATGTCCCTGCATTATGTGCCACCAAGGTGCATATCCTGCTGGCGCTAAGCCTCAGGCGATGAGACGGCACATCGTACAGTGACCTCAGAGGCTTACTCACGCCAAAAGCCCTGCCCTGAGTGAAGAAGGCAGAAGAGGATGTGCCACTACAGGGGAAGGCAAAAAGAAGAGAAGCAGAGCACCAGAAGACAGGCTGCAGGCGTGGCGAGATAATTGAGCAGTGAGATGAGTGGTGGAGTATTTTTTTTAATATCCTACGTTTATTTAGCTCAGGGGTCTGGAGAGACCCTAAAGCCTAATAAGGAATATTCAATTTGCATTGAATAACTAGGATAATAAATTTGAGAGATTTTCTTCTCTGAATCTCTGCAAACAGAATCCTCACTAGTATTTAGACAGATACATATATCGCTTTACAGTGTTCGAGTTCTGCCTCTGATCCATGTTGGCCTATGTGTGCCTGGACAAGTTTAACTAGATAAGAAAGAGACAATTGAAAAACAAATGATGACTCGGAGGCGCTATCATTAGACATGCAACAAAGAGTAGCTGCAATAATAATCCTTTGTTCACTTTTCATGTGTTACAATAATATATTTGAGTCCCAAACTTGGACTTTTATTAAAAAACCACAGACACAATGATCTGCTGAAAGCAATAAACTGATGATGGTCAAAGTCTAGAACTAAAATTTGTTATCCTAACACATGAAAAATGAATACAAGATAAAGTTTATTGCAATTACAGTTTAATTTTTGATGGTGGAGCGCCAGAAGTATCCTTGTCTTTGCCATTTATCAATATATCATTACTTAACTATTCTCACCATAGCGGTCCTTGTCCAACTACCATGGCATTAAGTCCTGCCATGCTCACATCACTGATATATTTTACGAATCATATCCAATTTGCAATGAAATAATTAGCAAGAAGTATTTAACTGAAGTCAGCCACGAAAAATGTATGCAGTATTGCACTCATCATGTGGAGCTACTTTTACAGTGTAAAGGCTTTGTGCTTACTGCTCTTTGCTGTTATTAATATTATAGTTTCTACATTTCAGCACTGCGAGACTGATCTAAAACAAGTTTTACACCTACTTCTAATCTCTTCCACAAGTGCTCCTCTTTTACTTAAAAACATTTCATTAAAGTTTTTTATAATTGTGACATACAAGCTTGTCCTCAGCAACTTATCTTTGGGTAGCATTAACTTCACACAGCATTTTTTCGGGAAAAATTCCATTGCGGTTTCTTGATGCAGCTCTTAGAGTCAAATCCAGAGGTGTATTCAAAAGGAAAGTAAAATCACTCTTCTCAATTTTTCTACATTCACGTCTGGCTTTAGCTAAATAAAAATTGCACGAAAAACTACAATGGCATATTTCAGAAAAAAACATTATATGTGAATTTTCATAAAATAGGGAAACTGTGGTTAAAACTCTGACACTGAAGTGGTGACAGTCGACATGTTTCTCAATACAATACCGCACATTTGACAAGGTAAGGATTGCTACGGATTCTGTACTGATTTAGGAGTTGAATATTTGCATATAACTTGGGACAGTATACACAACACGTGAACATATCCTCAAATTGGTGACTTATGAAAGTTCTCAGCCTATTGCCTCCAAAAAGGTGAAAACTGATGAAATAAGCTACCTGCACCTGTTATGTTAGAATCAATGAAAAATGTCTGGCTTTGATTTTTAGAAAAAACATCACTGTCTTCCAGGAGTAATGTTTGGTATCATAGCACATCCACATTCAGGTTCAGCAGACATTAAAGGGAACCTGTCACCTGAATTTGGCAGGACCGGTTTTCGGTCATATGGGTGAGGTTTTTGGGTGTTTGATTCACCCTTTCCTTACCCGCTGACTGCATGCTGGCCGCAATATTGGATTGAAGTCCATTCTCTGTCCTCCGTAGTACACGCCTGCGCAAGGCAATCTTGCCTTGCGCACGTGCAGTATGTGTTGCCCAACTGCGGGCAAAGCCGAAAAGAATTAGTGCGCATGCGCCGGCGCACTATGTCCCGGAACACAGCTAAATACTTCCGGGACAAAGTGCGCCGGCGCATGAGCACTAATGCTTTTCGGCTTTGCCCGCAGTTGGGCAAAGCATACTGCAGATTGTCTTGCGCAGGTGTGTACTACAGAGGACAGAGAATGAACTTCAATCCAATATTGCAGCCAGCATGCAGCCAGCGGGTAAGGAAAGGGTGAATCAAACACCCGAAAACCCCGCTCATATGACCGAAAACTGGTCCCGCCAAATTCAGGTGACAGGTTCCCTTTAACCCCTTTCTGCCATTGGACGTACTATTCCGTCCATGTGGGGTGAGCCCTAATTCCCAAGGACGGAATAGTACGTCCAGCACGATCGGCCGCGCTC
Organism: Ranitomeya variabilis; assembly: GCF_051348905.1. Lineage (NCBI taxonomy): Eukaryota > Metazoa > Chordata > Amphibia > Anura > Dendrobatidae > Ranitomeya > Ranitomeya variabilis. The sequence continues at coordinate 327,920,678 of NC_135236.1, forward strand.
ACGGGGGGAGCGCGGCCGATCGCGGCCGGGTGTCAGCTGCCTATCGCAGCTGACATCCGGCACTATGTGCCAGGAGTGGTCACGGACCGCCCCCGGCACACCGCGATCAAACATGATCGCGGTGTGCCGGCGGTACAGGGAAGCATCACGCAGGGAGGGGGCTCCCTGTGGGCTTCCCTGAGACCCTCTCAGCAACGCGATGTGATCGCGTTGCTGCGAGGGTCTCCTACCTCCTATCCCTGCAGGCCCCGGATCCAAAATGGCTACGGGGCTGCATCCGGGTCCTGCAGGGATTACTTCCGGGTGCCGTGCAGGTGCCTGTAAGCCTCCACGGCTGTAAGTGAGATCGGTGATCTGACAGAGTGCTGTGCACACTGGGACAAAGTAAAAAAGTAAAAAAAAAAAATCCCACATGTGTTAAAAAAAAGAAAAATAAAATTCCTGAATAAAGAAAAAAAATATATATTATTCCCATAAATACATTCCTTTATCTAAATAAAAAAATCAAACAATAAAAGTACACATGTTTAGTATCGCCGCGTCCGTAACAACCCCACCTATAAAACTATATCACTAGTTAACCCCTTCAGTGAACACCGTAAAAAAAAAAAAAAAAAAACCGAGGCAAAAAACAACGCTTTATTCTCATACCGCCAAACAAAAAGTAGAATAACACGCGATCAAAAAGACGGATATAAATAACCATGGTACCGCTGCAAACATCATCTTTTTCCGCAAAAAACGAGCCACCATATAGCATCATCAGCGAAAAAATAAAAAAGTTATAGTCCTCAGAATAAAGCGATGCCAAAATAATTATTTTTTCTATAAAATAGTTTTTATCGTATAAAAGCGCCAAAACATAAAAAAAATGATAGAAGTGAGGTATCGCTGTAATCGTACTGACCCGAAGAATAAAACTGCTTTATCAATTTTACCAAACGCGGAACGGTATAAACGCCTCCCCCAAAAGAAATTCATGAATAGCTGGTTTTTGGTCATTCTGCCTCACAAAAATCGGAATAAAAAGCGATCAAAAAATCTCCCGTGCCCGAGCATATTACCAATAAAAACATCAACTCGTTCCGCAAAAAACAAGACCTCACATGACTCTGTGGACTCAAATATGGAAAAATTATAGCTCTCAAAATGTGGTAACGCAAAAAAATATTTTTTGCAATAAAAAGCTTCTTTCAGTGTGTGACGGCTGCCAATCATAAAAATCAGCTAAAAAACCCGCTATAAAAGTAATTCAAACCCCCCTTCATCACCCCCTTAGTTAGGGAAAAATAAAAAAATTTCAAAAATGCATTTATTTCCATTTTACCATTAGGGTTAGGGCTAGGGTTAGGGCTAGGGTTAGGGCTAGGGCTAGGGTTAGGGCTAGGGTTAGGGCTAGGGTTAGGGTTAGGGCTAGGGTTAGGGCTAGGGTTAGGGCTAGGGTTAGGGTTGGGGCTAGGGTTAGGGCTAGGGTTAGGGTTGGGGCTAGGGTTAGGGTTGGGGCTAGGGTTGGGGCTAGGGTTAGGGTTGGGGCTAGGGTTAGGGTTGGGGCTAGGGTTAGGGTTGGGGCTAGGGTTAGGGCTAGGGTTAGGGTTAAGGCTACAGTTAGGGTTGGGGCTAAAGTTAGGGTTAGGGTTGGGGTTAAAGTTAGGATTAGGGTTTGGATTACATCTACGGTTGGGAATAGGGTTGGGATTAGGGTTAGGGGTGTGTCTGGGTTAGAGGTGTGGTTAGGGTTACCGTTGGGATTAGGGTTAGGGGTGTGTTTGGATTAGGGTTTCAGTTATAATTGGGGGGTTACCACTGTTTAGGCACATCAGGGGCTCTCCAAATGCGACATGGCGTCCGATCTCAATTTCAGCCAATTCTGCGTTGAAAAAGTAAAACAGTGCTCCTTCCCTTCCGAGCTCTCCCGTGCACCCAAACAGGGGTTTACCCCAACATATGGGGTATCAGCGTACTCGGAACACATTGGAGAACAACTTTTGGGGTCCAATTTCTCCTGTTACCCTTGGGAAAATACAAAACTGGGGGCTAAAAAATAATTTTGGGGGGAAATTTTTTTTTTTTTATTTTCACGGCTATGCGTTATAAACTGTAGTGAAACACTTGAGGGTTCAAAACTCTCACAACACATCTAGATGAGTTGCTTAGGGGGTCTACTTTCCAAAATGGTGTCACTTGTGTTTTTTTTTTTACTGTTTAGGTACATTAGGGCTCTGCAAACGCAATGTGACGCCTGCAGACCATTCCATCTAAGTCTGCATTCAAAATGGCGCTCCATCCCTTCCGAGCCCTCCCATGTGCCCAAACAGTGATTCCCCCCACATATGGGGTATCAGCGTACTCAGGGCAAATTGGACAACAACTTTTGGGGTCCAATTTCTCCTGTTACCCTCGGGAAAATACAAAACTGGGGGCTAAAAAATAATTTTTGTGGAAAACAAATATTTTTTATTTGCATGGCTCTGCGTTATAAACTGTAGTGAAACAATTGGGGGTTCAAAGCTCTCACAACACATCTAGATGAGTTCCTTAGGGGGTCTACTTTCCAAAATGGTGTCACTTGTGGGGGGTTTCTACTGTTTAGGTACATTAGGGTCTCTGCAAACGCAATGTGATGCCTGCAGACCATTCCATCTAAGTCTGCATTCCAAATGGCGCTCCTTCCCTTCCGAGCCCTCCCATGCGCCCAAACGGTGGTTCCCCCCCACATATGGGGTATCAGCATACTCAAGACAAATTGGACAACAACTTTTGGGGTCCAATTTCTCCTGTTACCCTTGGGAAAATACAAAACTGGGGGCTAAAAAATAATTTTTGTGGGAAAAAAATGTTTGTTTTATTTTTACGGCTCTGCATTATAAACTTCTGTGAAGCAGTTGGTGGGTCAAAGTGCTCACTACACCTCTAGATAAGCTCCTTAGGGGGTCTACTTTCCAAAATGGTGTCACATGTTGGGGGTTTCAATGTTTAGGTACATCAGTGGCTCTCCAAACGCAATATGGCGTCCCATCTCAATTCCTGTCAATTTTGCAGTGAAAAGTCAAACGGCGCCTTCCCTTCTGAGCTCTCCCATGCGCCCAAACAGTGGTTTACCCCCACATATGGGGTATCAGCGTACTCAGGACAAATTGTACAACAACTTTTGGGGTCCAATTTCTTCTCTTACCCTTGGGAAAATAAAAAATTGGGGGTGAAAAGATAATTTTTGTGAAAAAAATATGATTTTTTATTTTTACGGTTCTGCATTATAAACTTTTGTGAAGCACTTGGTGGGTCAAAGTGCTCACCACACCTCTAGATAAGCTCCTTAGGGGGTCTACTTTCCAAAATGGTGTCACTTGTGGGGGGTTTCAATGTTTAGGCATATCAGGGGCTCTCCAAATGCAACATGGCGTCCCATCTCAATTCCAGTCAATTTTGCATTGAAAAGTAAAATGGCGCTCCTTCACTTCCGAGCTCTCCCATGCGCCCAAACAGTGGTTTACCCCCACATATGGGGTATCGGCATACTCAGGACAAGTTGTACAACATCTTTTGGGGTCCAATTTCACCTGTTACCCTTGGTAAAATAAAACAAATTGGAGCTGAAGTAAATTTTGTGTGAAAAAAAAGTTAAATGCTCATTTTTATTTAAACATTCCAAAAATTCCTGTGAAACACCTGAAGGGTTAATAAACTTCTTGAATGTGGTTTTGAGCACCTTGAGGGGTGCAGTTTTTAGAATGGTGTCACACTTGGGTATTTTATATCATATAGACCCCTCAAAATGACTTCAAATGAGATGTGGTCCCTAAAAAAAAATGGTGTTGTGAAAATGAGAAATTGCTGGTCAAATTTTAACCCTGATAACTCTCTAACAAAAAAAAATTTTGGTTCCAAAATTGTGCTGATGTAAAGTAGACATGTGGGAAATGTTACTTATTAAGTATTTTGTGTGACATATCACTGTGATTTAATTGCATAAAAATTCAAATTTGGAAAATTGCGAAATTTCCAAATTTTCGCCAAATTTCCCTTTTTTTCACAAATAAACGCAGGTAATATCAAAGAAATGTTACCACTATCATGAAGTACAATATGTCACGAGAAAACAGTGTCAGAAGCGTTCCAGAGTTATAACCTCATAAATGGACAGTGGTCAGAATTGTAAAAATTGGCCCGGTCCATAACGTGCAAACCACCCTTGGGGGTGAAGGGGTTAACCATTGAGTAAAGATTGCACTTTTTTTTCTGGAGAAAAGACTTATTTTACCAATTCTGAAGCTAAATCCACTTGAACATATAAAAAAATTGTCAAATTTTCATCGAGAAGTAATGGATGTTTCATCCCTGTATGCCATGCATATGTCTGCTTCTTATATCTGTATTGTTAGCATTATGGCATCAGTTTTTATACTTCAGTTAATACATTTTACAAGACCAAATACAGTTTTCTGTTCTAAAAATTGGATGAAATACTGATGATCCATATGGGATCCAATTTTGTTTGCGCATTCATAGACTTGAATAGGCGAGTCTCATCCGAAATACAGAAGAAAATAGTATATGGTACAATTTTATCCACACAGACATTTGGTCTATGAAAACCATCATTTGAGGAGACTAATTGGATATTATTGGTCACAGTGCGAGGTTATTTATTTATTTTTTTTACGGACAGCATTCGGATAGTTGTGTGCATGTACTCAAATAGATATGATTTAATAAAACAAAGGAAGACTGCAATCCATTAGAATGGGAATAATATGCCAACAAAGCAAACACAGGGGTAACAAAGCAATAATTTAACAAACCTGTGTGACAGGAGGCTAATACCACAATGATAAATCAGTAATAAAGCTCAGATAATCATGTAATGGGATTTCCTGCTGCAATATCCCAGTAAAATAACAGACACTACGTCAGCTACCTGACATACGCAGTTATAGTCAGTTGGGTCCATGAGGGTCTGTCTATGTTCGTCATGTAATGGATCAGTCCCTTGCATAAATTTTTTTTGCTTTTCTGCTTCTATAATAGAACAGAAAAATGGCATTGATAATGCAGAGGTGCATGTAGCCTAACCATGATAGAAGCCCACTGATTGGTTCCCTTTATTAAAAAAAAATCTGACCTGAAAAGGATAGGGAAATGAACAGACCCCAACTTCCCCCTTTGCACATAACCTTTTTTTCCTATTCACCACTGGTTTTAACTAAAAAAAAATCTCAAAAAATCATGAATGAATACAACCAAAAATCTCAATTCCCTAAAGGAGACTATCTGAAAAAGTGAAAAAGCACAGACAAGAAATTACGTGGATACTACACCAACAACTATCAGCTTGGAAAGTCAATGGCAAATATATTTACTTCTCTACAGAAAACTGTCCTATGTAATGCATTGTATACTTATCAGGATTGTGTTAGTGGGACTTGACTAATTTAATGGCTTATACATTTTCTATAATGCATGCTATTTTATTTCAGCTCCCACAAAATAATATAATCACCAAAAATCAGAATTTAGCAGAAATAGTATTGATATTAAGGAAAATAATTAAAGATTCATTATGCCAGATGGAGTTACTGTACCTTGTCTATTTCTCCTTTAATAATTATATCTCCAACAGGGAACAGGATCCCTCCAAGAATAGCCAGCAGTCCCCCGATCACAGATCCTGCTATTAGCCAGCATTTTGCGTTGCAGCACATTGTGCTTTGTTGTAGGGGAGAATCCAGACAATGCTGTGGGATAATTTTAAAGCCATCGGTTCCTTATATAGTGTTTCTTTGCACTTTGACTAATAATTATAGAATTACCATTAACTTTAGCGATAACAGAAAATCCTATCAAGCGTTAGAGATCAAAGTTCAAGAAACGGCAAGTTTAAGATTAGATAATACCCCTGCAATACATTTTAAAGGAGCAGTTTCCAGATAGGGGACTGAATGAGAAAAAGGTGGTGTTGTCCATAGGAACCACTCACATTTTAGCTTTCATTTTCTACACTGGAGTAAGGACAGGATATCACAGGATGTTTAGCATCAAAATACAGTTTTCCTTGGAGTTGTCATTGGCTTTTAATTGTTGCAGTATTCACAGTAACATACACAATTTGGACACTGTGATGCAGTGACCCCTGTAACAGGTAGGGGGCGCTGCATGGTCTCCCCGGTATGTGCACGGAGTCGTATTGAGGCCGTGAGGATCGACCTGCAATGATGTCAGGATCACGTGACCAGCCCATGTGATCCATTACTGTGGGTGTGGTTACAGGTACATAACGTGACCAGGGTGTGGGTCACGGGGGGTTCCTGAGGGCCTGTGCATGGGCTGTGTATGCACATGGTTTGGACCTGGTGGCCTGGGTGTTGAACTAAGTCCTGAATAGCACCCAGACAGGCCACATGCCTCTGTGGTGGACGGTCCTAGGTGGGATGGACGTTCTGAAGACCACAGTGTGATCATGGTCCTGGACAGTCTGTGTTAGAAGCTCCTGTGGATGGAGTCTTCTTGGAGCACCTGAGAGACTGTGGACCTGGATGATCGGTGTTGGGGAAGCTACCGGCCTTCGGTGGCTCTGGACTGACTGATGTGTGCCGGCCAGGCAAGTTGGTGAACCCCGTAAGGCAGTTTCCCCAGGAGAGAGGACTGACAAGGAGTCAGCAGATGGAGCAGGAGCTCCCTAAGGTACCTCCATAAACTGTTGGTGCTTGTATCATGAACTGTGTGGTAACCCACGGCAACTGGTCAGTGAGGACCAGCGTGTTTAGTTGCCACAGAATAAGGGTCTGAACCTTGAAGTGATAACCTGGTTCAGTATGTAAATGGACTGCTCATGGTATGGTTTATGAGGCATAATAAACCGCATGGACCGTTTTGTTTTAAAAACCCGTGCCCGTGTGCTGAATATCGCGGCCAAGCGAGTGTCCCCCAATACACTCAGTAAGAATAGTCTTACAACACCTACACAATATTCCTACGGAAGATTTTATGATATCTCATTCTTTATCCAAAGGCATTAAAACGGAGATGCCGCCACCTCCACCACATCATTTTGCAACTATCACAGCTTCCACTCTTCTTGGAAGATTTTCTGCAAATGTTGGTGTTTGTTGGAATTTTTGACTGTTGTTCCAGGAGAGCATTTGTGAGGTGTGACACTGATGTTGGACAAGAGGGTCTGTGATTGGGTTGGTGTCAGCTCTCTGTGTAGGCCAGTCAAGTTTCTCCACAACAAATTCGCCCAACCATGCCTTTATAGATCATGTGCTGGCATTTTGAAGCTTTAAAGAGAACCTGGCAGGTCCCCTTGTGCCCTTAGAACCACTAGCAGTTGTGTTTGCATATGTAAGTACCCCGACTAACAGTTCCTTTATTATATTACAAACATAAAAAGATTTTTAGAAAAAGTATTTCTAAAGTCTGTTTATGATATGCAAATGAAGTTATTGAATGGTCAATAGGGAGTTAGTTTCACAGCTTAGCATGTTATCACGCACCTGTGTCATCGCCAGTGCTATACATACATTGCGCATGCTCACGGCCTCTTTCCCTCACTGCATTGATCCTCAGAAGTTCTGGCTTCAGAGAGGCACAGTGTGCATGATCGGATGTGCAGAAGACTCCTGATTATGCACAGTGCGTCTCTCATGCATACACCTGGCTTCAGAGGATCAGTGCAGTGAGGTAAGGAAGCTGTCTGCATGCACGAGCGATAGCGATAACTCCGGTACTTGTAAGTTATGTAATCACACCCACAAGCTAACATGCTAAGTGGGCCGACTAGTCTGGGGACACTAATGCCCCATGAACTAGTCAAAGACCTCATTTACATACCATAAATGGACATTAGAAATGCATTGTCTAAAGATCTGTTTATGTGTGTAATGCAATAAAGGGACTGTTAAGCAGGGTGTTTACATATGCAGACTCAACTGCTGGTGGTGCTGGGGGGCACAGGGGACCTGACAGGTCTTCAGGTGGATTAAGAGTCTAATAAAATATTACAACAACATGTGTCTTTATTTCATTAAAATACTTGTAAATAATGTGTGCGTGTTTTATTAACCATTTGGTACTATTGGATTAATAATGGATAGGTGTCATAATTGACGCCTCTCCATTATTAATCTGGCTTAATGTCACCTTACAATAGCAAGGTGACATTAACCCTTCATTACCCCATATCCCACCGCTACACGGGAATGGGAAGAGAGAGGCCAAGTGCCAGAATAGGCGCATCTTCCAGATGTGCCTTTTCTGGGGTGGCTGGGGGCAGATGTTTGTAGCCAGGGGGGCCAATAACCATGGACCCTCTCTAGGCTATTAACATCTGCCCTCAGTCACTGGCTTTACCACTCTGGCGGAGAAAATTGCGCTGGAGCCCACGCCAAATTTTTCCGCTATTTAACCCTTTATTTTAGCAGCTACAGCGCCAAAATTTTGCACATACACACTACTAACATTAGTAGTGTGGAATATGCAAAAAAAAAGGGATATGAGATGGTTTACTGTATGTAAACCATGTCTCATATCCTGTCGGGTTTGGGAAGGAGAAATGAAAAGCCGGCAATTGAATTACCGGCTTTTCTCTCTAACACCGGTGCGTATTTCTCGCAGGTCACACTGCTGGTCCGTGTGTAATCCGTATTTTTCTCGCCCCCATAGACTTTCATTGGCGATTTTTTTGCGCAATACGGTGACAAACGCAGCATGCTGCGATTTTGTACGGCCGTACAAGACCGTATAACAAGGATCAGTAAAATACGGCTGATAGGAGCATAGGGAATCATTGGGCCGTGTGTTATGTGTATTTTACGGACGTAGTTTATGCGCTCATACGTCCGTAAAACTCGCTAGTGTGAGGCTGGCCTTATTAGCGGCAGAAGATGTCGGATGATGGGAGCTGCAGCCCCATCAGCTGACACCAGTGACCGAAGGTAAACTTTATACCTCCGATCACAGCTGAGTGCTCACGCTGTCGCTGATATCATGGGAATCACAGCTTTCTGACCGGCAGGGATGATTTCACCGCCGATCAGATGCGTGGGAAACACTGGCTTTTGTGCTATGTGTGTTCGGCTATATTCGGCGATTAAATCAACAATTAAATTGGTGAATATTGCAAATTCGGCAATCGTGAGCTGAACCGAATATTGAAATATTCACACATATCTAGTCACTACAATGGCAGTTTGCAATTTTCACTCAGCAACATTCAAATTTATACATATATTTGGTTTAGCTGAATTCAGAGTCGCCCGATCTATGAAGCTATCAAAAGAAATAATCCGATTGGCGGTAAAAAGTGTAGAGAAAAAAAGTCAAAACGCCAGAATTACTTTTTTGGGCGCCGCAATATTGCATTAAAATGCAATAACGGGCGATCAAAAGATCATATCCACACCAAAATGATATCGTTAAGAACATCAGCTCAGCATGCAAAAAATAAGCCCTCAACCAGCCCCAGATCACGAAAAATGGAGACGCTAAGGGTCCTGGAAAATTACACTTTTTTTTTAACAAACTTTGGATTTTTTTTCACCATTTAAATAAAAAACAACCTATACTTGTTTGGTATCTATGAACTCATAATGACCTGGAGAGTCATAATGGCAGGTCAGTTTTAGCATTTGTGAACATGGTAAATAAAATCCAAAAAACAGTTGTGGAATTGCACTTTTTTTGCAATTTCACCGCACTTGGAATTTTTTTCCCATTTTTGAGTACACAACATGGGAAAAGCAATGGTTTAGTTCAAAAGTACAACTCATCCTGCAAAAGACAAGCCTTTACATGGCCATATTGACTGAAAACTAAAAAAGTTATGGCTCTGGGAAGAAGGGGAGCGAAAAACAGAAACGCGAAAAACGAAAAAAGGCTGCGGTGTTAAGGGGTTAATGGATTACAGACTTCAATATTATAAAAAAGTATAGAATTAGAATGCAGAGAAAATATGCAGAAAAATATTTATAAGCATGAATAGCTTCAATAAATACATGTCAGGGAGAGACTAGGTGAGCGAGAGCTAATAACCCGGGCTCCTGGAATTTCCCTAAGACTAGGGAAATCCTGACTGACCCTCTACCTGAAGTTTACACTGATGGTGTGCATGTTCAGGCCTCGAACCTCACCCTAACTCCTGAGCTCAGCCCTAGGCTGACACCTCCACTCACCACCCAGTGAAGAGGTAATACTTAAATACCCACAGTTAGCTCAGACAAGGATAAAGGAAAATATACACCACACCGCAGACACTCAGGAATACACTATAAATGTGCAGGGCAAAATAAACACAAATATAGGAAGGAGTAACTAAAATGAAGGAATATACACCACCAGCAACGAATCTCCAACCACCAGCTCTCCACTCCAGACTGAGACAACAACGCAAGACAGAAGCTATAATCGGCGACGCCCAATGATCAGGAGAACTATTTAAAGGCCATTGAAATGGCCCAGCTTCCAATCCGAGGATCAGGTAAATTAACCCCGGAACAGCTAGACAAAATCTAGCAGACGCCAATGAGTAAATAGTGGTCAAAAGGGGAATTACCGCTGTCTGTCGGATGACCTGTTCTGAACAGCGTCCGACATGACAGTACCCCGCCTTCTACGTGGGACCCCAGGTCCCTCACGGCTTATAGGACCCGGTTTGTCCGGATGACGGCGGTGAAACAACCTGACCAGCCGGTCAGCATGAATGTCCGAGGCTGGTACCCGGGACCTCTCCTCAGGCCCATAACCACGCCAGTGTACCAAGTACTGTAAAGTGCGACGCACTACACGAGAGTTAACCACCTTGGAGACTTCAAACTCCAAATTACCATCCACCAAGACTGGAGGTGGCATAGGCGCGGCGTCCACAGAACCCACCACCTTCTTTAGAAGAGACCTGTGGAACACGTTGTGTATCTTATACATCGTAGGGAGCTCCAATCGGTACGCAACTGGGTTAATGACGGCGGTGAACCTAAATGGACCAATAAAGCGTGGACCCAATTTAAGGGACGGTATCTTGAGTCTTATGTTTTTTGTGGATAACCACACCCAGTCATCCACACTCAGGTCCGGACCTGGCACACGCCTACTGTCAGCCACACGTTTGTACCTAGCACCCACACTCAACAGGCGCTGTTTAACTCTCCTCCAGACTGATGACAATTGTGTTCCTAACTGGTCCTCCTCTGGAACGCCGGAAGGGCCCCTCTGACTCAAGGTACAAAATTGAGGATGTAGCCCGTAAACACAAAAAAACGGAGACTCCCCAGACGACTCCTGGCGGTGATTATTGATGGCAAACTCAGCCAAAGGAAGAAAGGTAGACCACTCCTCCTGGTTATCAGAGACAAAGCAGCGTAAGTACTGTTCCAAATTTTGGTTCATACGCTCAGTCTGACCATTTGACTGAGGATGAAACGCCGAAGAATGAGATAACTTGATTCCCAGCCGTGAGCAAAACGCTCTCCAAAATTTTGCCACAAACTGAGACCCCCTATCAGACACGATGTCAGATGGAACCCCATGAAGTCTGACCACCTCCTGCATAAGTACCTGAGCCAGAGTCTTAGCGTTAGGCAACGCAGGCAAAGACACAAAGTGCAACATTTTAGAAAAACGATCAACAATCACCAAGATGACCATGTTTCCAGCTGATGAGGGCAAATCAGTGATGAAATCCATGGAGATTTCCATCCATGGCTTACTAGGTACCTCAAGAGGAAGTAGTGTGCCAACAGGATGGGAGCGGGGCGTCTTAGCCCTAGCGCACGTGGTACAAGCTGACACGTATGAGACCACGTCCTGTCGCATCTTGGGCCACCAAAACCGACATGACACCAACTCCAAGGTACCTCTAACCCCTGGGTGACCAGCCAGGACGGCATCATGATGCTCCGTCAAAACCTTTAGGCGGAGATGAAGCGGAACAAAAGATTTGTTGACGGGAAGCTCAGATGGTACCTCCTCCTGAGCCTCGGCAATCTCAGCCTCAACCTCGGTAGTGAGAGCCGAAACCACAACACCCTTTTGGAGGATGGGTACTGGATCCTCCCGAGGTTCTCCCCCTGGAAAACACCTGGACAGAGCATCCGCCTTAGTGTTTTTAGACCCCGGTCTGTAAGTGACCACAAAATTGAACCGCGTGAAAAACAATGCCCAGCGAGCCTGCCTGGGGGACAGACATTTGGCTGACTCCAAATACAGCAGATTCTTATGATTGGTAATAACAGTTACCTGATGGACCGACCCCTCCAAGAAGTGTCGCCATTCCTCAAAGGCCAATTTAATTGCCAACAACTCCCTGTTGCCGATATCGTAGTTACGTTCGGCAGACGACAGTTTCTTGGAGAAATAGGCGCACGGACGTAAACCACTCAAAGATGAGCCTTGAGATAGTACCGCCCCCACACCAACCTCAGACGCATCGACTTCCACAACAAATGGTTTAGATACGTCTGGCTGCACAAGAATGTGGGCTGAAACAAAACTGTTCTTAAGAAATTCAAATGCGCGCACAGCAGCCTCAGGCCAAACAGAGAAATTGGTACCCTTTTTAGTCATGTCAGTTAGCGGTTTAGCAATGATGGAAAAATCCTTGATAAATTTCCTATAGTAGTTAGAAAACCCAAGGAACTGCTGAAGTGCTTTCAGGTTATCAGGACGTTCCCAATGCAGCACCGCCTGCACCGTAGCGGCGTCCATTTTAAAACCAGAAGCAGACACAATAGAACCCAAGAAAGGCAACTCTTGAACAGAAAATACACATTTCTCAAGTTTAGCATACAGCTTATTCTCTCTGAGAAGCTGTAACACCTGCCTGACATGATCTAAATGAGCCTCACGGTCGCAAGAATATATGAGAATGTTATCTAGATACATGATAACGAATTTCCCCAAAACATGCAAGAACACATCATTGATGAAATGTTGGAACACTGCAGGTGCGTTAGTCAACCCAAACGGCATCACTAAATTTTCAAAATGACCCTCAGGGGTATTAAAAGCCGTCTTCCACTCATCACCTTGACGGACTCTTATGAGGTTGTACGCCCCCCCTGAGGTCAAGCTTGGTGAACCACTTAGCACCTGCCACCTGGTTGAACAAATCTGGTATCAGAGGCATAGGGTATGGATCACAAACCGTAATCTGGTTCAACTCCCTGAAATCCAAACACGGGCGTAATTCGCCATCTTTCTTCTTCACAAAGAAGAACCCTGCTGCCACCGGCGAGGATGACGGCCTGATGTGCCCTTTACTCAAGCTTTCCGCAATGTAATCGTTTAACGCTTGTCTCTCCGGACCGGAGATGTTAAACATCCTTGCTTTAGGTAATTAGGCCCCTGGTTTAAACCTGATAGAACAGTCATAAGGACGATGTGGCGGCAACTCTGAACAACCCTTCTCAGAGAACACATCCACAAAATCCTGAAGTGACTCCGGAACGCTTGAAGTCACCGCAGCCACACATGTGGCCAGGCAATTCTCCTGGCAGAACTCGCTCCACCGAATTATGTCCTGAGTTTTCCAGTCAATTACCGGGTTGTGCATAGACAACCAAGGAAAACCCAAAACCACCTGAGCAGGAAGATTCAAGTTTACCTTACATGTAACCCGCTCAGAATGTAGAACTCCAATGTGGAGTTTCACCTCAGCCACAAATTCAGTAATCTCCCCCTGAGAGAGAGGCGCAGCATTGATGGTGACCACGTGGATAGGATAAGACAGTTTTTCAATCCTAAAACCTGCTGTGCGCGCAAACCCCTCATCAGTGAGATTTGTGGCTGAACCACTATCCACAAAAACAGTACTTGGCAGCTCACTGCCAGCAACAAAAACCTTAGCAGGGAGCATGCACTGAGAAACCACCATGGAGGATATGCATAAGCTCAGATTTGTCTCCTCCACACCCTCTGAGCTTAGAAGTTTTCCGCCGTTCCATTTTTCTTAGGCAGCAGAGGACAGATGTTAATAAAGTGACCAGTTTTACCACAGTAAAAACAGGCTCCCTGCTTCCTGAGCTCAGGGGCTCGATGTTTGACATGTGACACCCCTGCGATTTGCATAGGCTCCGTGGGCTCACCTGCAACCTCACGTGAACCTAAACCCTCTCCCATAGGCGGTGTCTCATGCTCACCCTGACGCAAACGGCGATCAATGCGGACAACCAGACTCATAGCGGAATCTAGAGAAGTAGGAGTCTCGTACATCAGAAGGGCTTTTTTAACCCTTCCAGAAATCCCATGTATAAACTGACTCCGCAATGCTGCATCATTCCATTGGGTATCGATCGCCCAGCGACGAAATTCAGAACAGTAATCCTCTGCAACTCGCTCCCCCTGGCGAATAGAGCGTATCTTAGATTCTGCCAGAGCCATTCTGTCAGGTTCATGGTAGATTTTCCCAAGAGAAGAAAAAAAACTCTCCACAGAGACAAATGCCGCAGAATCAGATGGCAAAGAAAACGCCCATGCTTGAGGATCCCCACTTAACAATGACAACACCAGGCCCACACGCTGAGCCTCATTACCCGAAGATATCAGGCGCATACGGAAATATAGTTTGCAAGCTTCACAAAAAGAAACAAATTTACTGTGTTCCCCAGCAAATTTTTCAGGCAACGGAAATTTAGGCTCAGTAACTCTTCCTGTCGCTCCAGCTTGCACATTGGACACTGCTAGTCCCTGTCGCTGCCCTGCCCCCCTCAACTCAGTGACCTGTAGGGACAGCGCCTCCAACTGGCAGGTTATGGAAGTCATGGGATCCATGACAAAACAAAAAAAAAAAAAAAAAGAAGCCCCCCTTTTTTTTTTTTCTTTGTTGTTGTTGGGCCGATTATAATGTCAGGGAGAGACTAGGTGAGCAAGAGCTAATAACCCGGGCTCCTGCAATTTCCCTAAGACTAGGGAAATCCTGACTGACCCTCTACCTGAAGTTTACACTGATGGTGTGCATGTTCAGGCCTCGAACCTCACCCTAACTCCTGAGCTCAGCCCTAGGCTGAAACCTCCACCCACCACCCAGTGAAGAGGTAATACTTAAATACTCACAGTTAGCACAGACAAGGATAAAGGAAAATATACACCACGCCGCAGACACTCAGGAATACACTATAAATGTGCAGGGCAAAATAAACACAAATATAGGAAGGAGTAAATAAGACGAAGGAATATACACCACCAGCAACGAATCTCCAACCACCAGCTCTCCACTCAAGACCGAGATAACAACGCAAGACAGAAGCTATAATCGGCGACGCCCAATGATCAGGAGAACTATTTAAAGGCCATGGAAATGGCCCAGCTTCCAATCCGAGGATCAGGTAAATTAACGCCGGAACAGCTAGACAAAATCTAGCAGATGCCAATGAGTAAATAGTGGTCAAAAGCGGAATTACCGCTGTCTGTCGGACGACCTGGTCTGAACAGCGTCCGACATGACAATACAGAACAAGGCTATGTGCACACGTTGCGGATTTGGCTTAGGAATTTCTGGTGCGGATTCTGTCTCTCCTGGCAGAAAACGCACCTGCGGTTTTTTGTGCGGTTCCGCAGCGTTTTTTTGTGCGTTTTTGCTGCGGTTTTCTTGCGGATTTGCTGCAGTTTTTACCCCTGCGGTTTTCTATAATGGAGTGGGTACAAAAACGCTGCAGATTCACAAAAAAGAATTGACATGCTATTTCTTTAAAACCGCAGCGTTTCCGCAGCGGATTTTCCTCAAAGTGTTCACAGCATTTTTTTTTTCATTGATTTACATTGTACTGTAAATCAATTGCGGATCTGCAGCGTTTCTGCACCTCAAAAAATGCTGTGGATCCGCAGCAAATCCGCAACGTGTGCACATACCCTCAATCTGTTTTTCCAGTTTAGCCCATCAGGTATCCTGTTGCTCAGATTTAAAATCTAGGTTGCTTCTCTTTTATGAACAAGTTTTACCCAGTCTCCTCCTCTTATCAGTATAAAGATCCTTTTGATGCCATAAAAGGTATAAAACTGTCGGTCCCTGTTCTAAACATCGATAAAATGTTTGGCAGCTTCTGAGACACCAGTAGTTTATTTAAGGCATCATACACCTGCTCAGCAGCTTGTGTGTGATACAATCCGCATATTATAGGTGGCATTTAATACATTCTATAACCCAAACAACACGTGTCGTCTCAAAATTAATAAAACCTTTCATTGCACTTTTTATGATTGTCTATAAAGATATTCTTTTGTTTAGCTGCATATTTCCAAACATTACATCTTGCCACATGTAAAAAAAAAAACACACTTTGTGAAAGCCGTGTTCTATTGGGTTTCTTTTCTTATAATATAGTAGGAGACAAAATGTCTCCTAGTGACTTACATTTTTCTGGCAACACATTTCAATTCACTTGTGAATATTCATTCTAGTTTTTGATCCTGGTTCAGAAGAGGTAAATATTTAACGATCATGTACATTGCATTTAAGTTTCTATCATTAGCAGTCAAAAACAACTAAGATACTTTTATTTTTTCTATTTCTATTCCTTTTTCTCCCCTGGTTTTGGCTTTGTAAAAACTTTTCTGCACTAAGTAGCATCCATTCATGTTTTCCATGTTTGCAAAGTCTGACATTAATAGTCCTGCATTGTTGTGATTTCTGCATTAAGTAGCATCCATTCATGTTATCCACGTTTACAAAATCTGTCATTAATAGTCCTGCATTGTTGTGAGGAAACTGCTGAGTCTAAAAACAGGCTCTTTTGGTTCTCAAGTATTCACCTAACTGATAATAATGTGATGATGACACAGCTAAGTCCATATGTACTACTCAATTATATAAAGATGCTTCTCTGAGCCACCATGGCCCCTTGGTGCAGTGGTGACCAGTGCTTAGGATGTCCTCTTCTCTACCTATCCTTATTTCAGAGTATATGGTGCTGGACATGGTGTATATTGTTCCTACAATGGCTTCGAATGAAGGTTATATTATGCACAGCTGACATCTAGTGGTTTACGTAGACTCTGGCATCTTCTATTCAATGCAGCAATGATAGGAAAAGGCTAAAAACTGCAACTGTTGCAACATGTCAAGTAGTTTACCATGTTTCACTGCATATTTTTAATGGGGACACATTGTGACCAACAACCACTGAGATACAACCTTCTGTGTCTGGGACAACTGCAAAAGAAATCTAGTTTGCAAGCAATCTGAAATTTGGAGGCTTCCTGCCATAGCCAACAAAAAGGTTGTTTTCTTTTGTGTGAGGGCAAAACCTCTTACATTAATAATAATAATAATAATAATAATAATTTTATTTCTATAGAGCCAACATATTCCACAGCACTTTACATTTTAAAGGGGACTTGTACAGACAATTCACATTACAGCATAACAATAATCACATAAATCAACAAATACCAAGAGGAATGAGGGCCCTGCTCACAAGCTTACAATCTATGAGGAAAAGGGGAGGCACGAAAGCAGCTACTTTGATAAAGAAACAAAAGTAAAGTTACATTATTATGTTGGCTCAGAAGAGACAAGGATTAGTGATGAGCGAGTATACTTGTTGCTCGGGTGGTCTCCGAGTATTTGTTAGTGCTCAGAGATTTTCTTTTTCTTGCCTCAGCTGCATGATTTACGGCTGCTGGACAGCCTGAATACATGTGGAGATTCCCTAACAAACTGGCATTCCTCACATGTACTCAACCTGTCTAGCAGCCTTAAATCATGCAGCTGCAGCAACGAAAACTAAATCTCCGAGCACTAACAATATGGATTCACACACGTGTTAACTTCACCCAGTATGAAGAAAGCGAACCCTGTTGTGTCACAGGGCCATGGGACCGCACAAAGAGCGCAAGCAAGGAGTCACAGAACTCTACCCCTAGACTCGAGTACAACTAGACCTCTTGCGCTCGACACCACAACTGGGGTGTGAGCGTAACCAAAATAATAATTTAGATGCACAGGAGTGCGTGCAGTGCCACTCTGGTGGACGCCACTAACCACCCAGGCTTGGGTAAGGAAAGCGCTGTGAAAGCGTACGGTGCTGCACTGGCGGTCACAGCAATCTGATGCTGAAATGTATGTCACGTGCTGATGGCTAAGTCGGGCGCTAGATAGCAATCATCCACCTTACACGTGCAGTCATACACAAGGGAGGGGATAATTAATGAACGACTTTCACACATCAACACACACACGTTTACAAGTGTACACTAGCGCATGGCCGTGCGGCCATGCAAACCTTTTATAGCTGCAGAACGTACAGGACCTTCCCAGAAGGACCAATGGGAGGCTGCCACAGAAGTTGAGCACCTTCAGGACCTTCCTAGAGGACCAATGTGATTTGCTGCAGTATCTAAGCATGTGAACCTTGATCTCCAATGAGAGATCTTGCCCTGGGCATGCTCAGAAGGGGAAAAGCAGGACTTAGTCCCAAAAACATCTGCTCGCCACTGCCCAGTACTGGCTACAATGGCAGAAGCTGGAAAGACAGCAGTAACCCTTTGCACAGAGACAGACTGAGCAAGATGTAGGGACCAACGTCTCTGCTGAGCAGACTCCACTGCGGCTGGAGTAGAATGGGAGACCGCAGCGGAGATGGTTCGAGATTCCCCCTGTGCAGAGGCGGGAGCTCGACACCTAACACCTGTAACATCAAGCTTAAGATACACTCTGTGAAGCTGAGCCCCAGTTTTATAGGTCCGTACAAGATTGTGGAGGTGATCAACCCAGTGGCCTATAAATTACAGTTGCCAACATCCTTCAAAATATCTAATGTCTTCCACGGGTCCCTATTAACACCTGTGGGGACGGTTAGAGAAGATTCCTCATCCAATGTTCCGCCAGTGTTGGTAGAGGGTCAGCTGGAGTACGAGGTAGGGCGCATGATTGATTCACGGTGGGTGCGCCGAAGGCTTCAGTACCTAATACATTGGAAGGGATATTCCCTTGAGGATCGGTCATGGGTTCCAGCCAGATCGACTGGTGGGGGCTTTTCATGCCAGATACCCTGAGAAGCCTGGGATTCCAGTGGCCCCCATCAAGAGGGGGGTACTGTCATGGTATAGGACATGGTTCATGTCCTGCTCTCTCAGGGTTAATATTGCTGGCCTCTCTTTGGATCTGGGAGGGGTATTTATACACACTCCAGACTAGGATCCCTTGTCAGCTATACTTTCCTTTAGTCTGTGTGTCTGGCCCCTTGAGTGCGTGCTTGATTTGCATTTGCTTGTTTTGCTCTCCGTGCTTTACTCTGCTTGTTTGTTCTGTTGGCTTTCTGACCTTTGGTTCCCTTTCTGACAATCCCTCTGCCTCACCCATTGGTTACCGCATTATTTCATAGTTTTGATCTTGGCATGTTTAACTACTCTACAGTGTATATTGTCTCCTCTGCACCCCGGCATCTGGCGCCGCCCTCGACCACCTCCTACCCTGTCACGTGGTTCAGATCCTGTTTGCTACCCGATGAGTTACTCGCCTCTCTGCTCCCTTGCTGCAGCGTGCAGCTCTCTCCACAGCAGTAATACCCAGGAGTCGTGACACTCAGTTACAGAACTGCACAGCACAGCTCAATCTGCTGTATAGTGGCCACAACCGTGTTCTGCACATCTGCCCATGGATTTGAATAGGTGATCTATGTGCAGTACCTATCCACTATACAGTAGGTGGAGCTGTGCTGTAACTAGACAGTTCCCGCTGGCACCGAGAGGAGTTGATTTGTGGGAGTACAAGCTGTCGAACCCACACAGATCAGACATTAATGACCTATACTAAGTGTAGGTCATCAGTGTTAAAGTAGTGGACATCCGTTTAAATGTACTAAATTTGTCCCTGGGTTGAGATAGAACACTAACTCACCCAGTGACTCAAATTTTACCAAATTTAAATGTGGGCATCATCAATCAAATGAATAGCCTGGGATCACCTACTGCATATATTTATAAGTAAACCATAAGTAAAGAGAAAGTACACTGCTCAAAAAAAAAGGGAAAACTAAAATACCACATCCTAGATGTCACTGAATGAAATATTCCACTTGCAATTCTTTATTTATTGCATAGTGTAATGCGTCAAAAATAATAAAACATAAAAAGGATCAATGTAAATCAAAATTAATATCCCATGGAGATCTGGATTTGGAATGATACTCAAAATCAAAGTGGAAAATCAAATTACAGGCTGACCCAACTTCAGTAGAAATGCCTCAAGACAAGGAAATGATGTTCAGTAGTGTGTGTGTGGCCTCCACGTGCCTGTATGACCTCCCTACTACACCTGGGCATGCTCCTGAAGAGATGGCGGATGTCTCCTGAGGGATCTCCTTCAAGACCTGGTTTAAAACATCAGTGAACTCTTGGCCAGTCTGTGGTGCAACGTTGCATTGGTGGATGGAATGAGATATGGTTTCCCAGATGTGCTCGATTGGATTCAGGTTTGGGGAACGGGCAGGCCAGTCCATAGCATCAATGCCTTCATCATATGGGAACTGCTGACACACTCCAGCCACATGAGTTCTAGCTTTGTCACGCATCAGAAGGAACCCAGAGCCCAATGCACCTGCATATGGTCTCACAATGGGTGTGAGGATCTCATCCCAGTAACTAATGGCAGTCAGGATACCTTTGGTTAGCACACGGATGGCTGTGCGGCCCTCCAAAGAAATGACACCCCACACCATTACTGACCCACTGCCAAACTGGTCATGCTGAAGGATGTTGTAGGCAGCAGATCGCTCTTCACAGCGTCTCCAGACTCTGTCACGTCTGTCACATGTGCTCAGTGTGAACCTGCTTTCATCTGTGACAGATGTGTCGCACAGGGTACCAGTGGCGAATTTACTAATCCTGGTGTTCTGTGGCAAATGCCAAGCATCCTGCATGGTGTTGGGCTGTGAGCACAACTCCCATCTGGGGACGTCAGGCACTCAGACTATCCTCATGGAGTCAGTTTCTAACCGTTTGTGCAGACACATGCACATTTGTGGCCTGCTGGAGGTCATTTTGCAGGACTCTGGGAGTGCTCCTCCTGTTCCTCATTGCACAAAGACTGAAGTAGCGGTTCTGCTGCTGGGTTGTTGCCCTCCTACTGCCCCCTTCATATCTCCTGGTGTATTGGCCTGTCTCCTGGTAGGCCTCCAGGCTCTGGACACTACGCTGACAGATACAGCAAACTTTCTTGCCACAGCTCGCAATGATGTGCCATCCTGGATGAGCTGCACTTCCTTGAGCCATTTGTGTGGGTTGTAGAGCCCGTCTCATGCTACCACGAGTGTAAAAGCACAGCCAACATTCAAAAGTGACCAAAACATCAGCCAGAAAGCATTGGTACTGAGATGTGGTCTGTGGTCCCTACCTGCAAAACCACTCCTTTATGGAGTGGGTCTTGATAATTGCCAATAAATTTCATTTGCTGTCTATTCCATTTGCACAACAGCATGTGAAATTGATTGTCAAACAGTGTTGCTTCCTAAGTGGACAGTTTGATTTCACAGAAGTTTCATTTACTTGGAGTTACGTTCTGTTGTTTAAGTGTTCCCTTTATTTTTTTGAGCTGTGTACAGTATATGCAGTTAGCAAGGGATCACCATAAAAAATACAAATTTTATTGAAATACAACATACACTTCATTTTAAAACACTTTAAAAATCCCATGACGAGTATTGCACAAAGAGAGAAGATCCATAATCAAGAGTGAAATACTCATAGACCCACAGACCACTATCACATAAATAAATATGGGGGGGAAATGGGGGTGCGTCTTACAAAGCGGATATACCGCTTACCGTTACAGGCTGGGATGAGGGGGTGTCCGCCGCCACAGTTGTCCGCTGCCGCCCGCCACCCGCCACCACTGCCGTGGTTGTCCGCTGCTGCCCCGGGTGATGCTGGAGGCTTCGGTGCTGTGGGGGGCTCTGGCGACATTTTGTGAAAGACCAGAGCCCCCCGGCAGTTCGTCCATGCTTTCCTGTATGACTGACTCCGGGAAAATGGCCACCGAAATCTCGGGAGATGAGATTTCAGGGCTGAGATCTCATCTCTCGAGATCTTGGTCCCAAGATCTCCATCTGCGCATGTGCCGCCTCCCGGCGGCCATTTTCCCGAGGTCCACCGCACAGGAAAGCATGGACGAACTGCCGGGGGCTCTGGCCTTTCACAAAATGTCGGCAGAGCCCCCCGCAGCACCGGAGATAGCCCTGCAGCACCGGAGACAGCCCTGCAGCACCGGAGCCCCCCTGCAGCACCGGAGGCCCCCTGCAGCACCGGAGCCCCCTGCAGACCCCCTCATCCCAGCCTGCAGCACAGGAGCCGCCTTGCAGCACAGGAGCCCCCCTGCAGCACAGGAGCCCCCCTGCAGACCCCCTCATCTCAGCCTGCAGCACAGGAGCCCCCCTGCAGACCCCCTCATCCCAGCCTGCAGCAATGCTCCACTCCTGCCTCCAGCAACGACCCTGGGACCCTGATCCACCGTAGCCATAACCCCTGGTAAGCAATAAGACGCATGGATTATAAGAAGCCCCACCAATTTATTAAAAAAAGTTTTTTCCTATGTTTCTCCTCAAAATTTGGGGTGCGTCTTATAATCCGGAGCATCTTACAAAGCGAAAAATACGGTAAGGCTCAATACAAGCTATTCCAAAGGAAATACATACACATGCTATTGTCACAATTGTTGCATAGTACAAATAGATAATAAATAAGTGGAACTCAAGCATGTTACCTAATAACAAATAACTAAAGCCATGTAGGAATATTAAGATGGATTGTAGGGACCAAAAAGAGGTGAATACATTAATTAAAACTTAGCCCTATCCAGATCAGATAGTCACCTCCCTATAGCAAACAGTCCGGTTATGTGGGTGCATGGACCAACATAACTGGACTGTTTGCTGTAGTGAGGTGACTATCTGATCGGGATAGAGCTAATTATTAATTTATTCACCTATTTTTCATCCCTATGATCTATCTTAATATTCCTAAATGGCTTTAGTTATTTAGGACATAACTTTTGAAGGACGCCATGATGTAGCAGTTGGGCTCACACAAATTGGTCAATCTATACATTAAGTACCATCTTTTTTACTGTATTTTTCATAGCAAATTTACAGATGAATATTTCATATATACATTATATTGCACTATTTTTCCTTTTTCCCATTTTCTATGGCAGTAATGCAGTTTCAATATTCTAGAGTAATCGTTCTTGGTAATTCACGGTGCAACATTTATTGTTTTTCAAGTTACCGTATATGCTTTGCTTGGTTGGCACCTGTTCACACTAGTTTGGATTTGCTGGTCTTTTTCTCTGTTTGTATCAGGAAGCATCCACTTGTCCTAACACTAACACCACCCACTATGGGCTAGTCCCAAACATTAGCTCTGTCTTACTATAATGTAATTCACTACCTATTGTATGCTACAGTCAAGTATCTACATCCTATCCTATACACTATGCCTTACGCGATCACATCCTACACTATACATTACTTCACAATATGCAATATATACAAAAGACGAAAGACATAATATACGCGATTGGCATCTTCAGGTGCAAGAGCATGATAGCACAGTCCATGACCCTTAGAAATGCAGCACTCAACGTTTACCACCACATTTCAGTGAACCCTTTATGGATGAAAATAGCCCAATAGGAATTCTCATTGGCTTCCCTTCTTTTACGGAGACGGGTTGGGGCAAGAATGTTCCACAGTATTAGTGATCTTCTGTATGTAACCTTAGGCCTTATAGGAATGAATCCTTGAGTAGGGGGTCAATATGCAAAATATGTCAATTCTTGGACAATATATGTTTGATTAAAGTGTGGCCTCTGTTGTACATTGTCACAATATTGTGCTGGAAGGATGTACGTAGTATCACTAGTAGCTGCCCTGGAAGCTAGGCATTGTGATTGACTGCATCATTGATCAATCTAGAGGGGTAACTTTTCTCTATAAATTGACATTGTAATATTGCTGCTTGTTTATGAAAGGTATCAATGTTAGAGCAATTTTTTCTGACCCTCTTAAATTGCCCATAGGGAATGTTCTTCAGCCTTGCAGGGTAGTATGTGCTGCTGTAGTCCAAGTAGCTGTTAACGTCTACTTTTTTTTTAAAAAATGTACTGGGTTGAATGTAACCCTTTTATCCTATAAAATCAGAAGATATAAAAACTCAGTGTCTGTAGTGAAAAAGTGATATGTCAAAGTAAGTCCGGAATGACTGCATTTAAGGTAATTTATGAACTGTTTTTCCTTTAGTTCACTGTCCCCCCACAAAAACAACAACAAATCATCTACAGTATGTATGGACAATGTAATATGTAATTTCGAGAGAATTGTTAGTTATTATAAATGTGCAGTTCCTCAAAACGCCCCATGTACAAATTTGCATATGAAGGCGCACACCTACTTCCCATAGCACAACCCATGGATTGTTTCAAATGCATAGAACTAAATGTAAAAACGTCATTGTTTTTGATTAAAGAGATCCCCTCAAAGAGGAAATGGACTTGATCCTCAGACATCAGGGAATACCTTGATAAGAAATGTTGAATAGCCTATAGTCCAAGGGTATGGGGAATGCTGGAGCAGAGGGCACTGACATCAACAGTAAGAAAATATATGCAGTTAAAAATACCAGTGTCTAGGTTTTTCAAAGTATTACTGAGCTGTGAGGACTGGAGTATTAATATAGGATGGGAAAATTAAAACCCACTTTGGAAGATGAAGGTCTATGTAGTTTGAAAGGTTGCGTGTTAATAAACCAATGCTCGATATGATGGGGAAATGGGTGGTGCACTTGTGTACCTTCAGCAGATGGTAAAAAAAATGTAAAAGCAGGTGCTTTGCTTTTCCATTTTCGCTATGAGATGTTTGGTGTAGGTCTTAGCAACTAATTGGTTACAAGCCTTGTCGGATACTCTAAAAGGATTGAAGTTGAGATGCTCGTTGTAATCCTTATCGGATAAGATTCTATATGCCTTAGCAACATAGTCAGTTTTATTCTAGACTTGAATAAGTATGCCTCCACACCTGTCAGCTGCCCTAATGACAATATCAGCCTTATGTGTCAATGCTTTGATAGCTAGTATTCCCTGATGGGAAAGAACTTACTTCAGTGCCTCTGCTCTCTCCATTATATAAGTCGTATAGTCCAACAGCTGCATCAACAAATGAACAAACATCGTTCTAATGTTGCAAACCAGTTCCTCCAGCATAGTGTATCTCGACACTTTACATCTGACCATGGGTTAGATTTTATTTGTTTTCCTATAGAACAAATACAAGCAGATGCCTCCAATATATTACGTAAGCTCAAAAAACTAGAGGCTTTCTGGATTTGCAAGTTCTCTTGTTTGCACCCCAATGAACTTAATGATGTGGTGGATACAGTCTTCTGATATGTCTGATATGTCCTGACTAGTAATGAGTAAGCACTAAAATGCTTGGGTGCTTTCCCTAATGCTCGATTGCTTGTCTCGAGTGACAAATATAATGACAGTCAATGGGAAGCTAGAGCATTTTTCCAGCTGACCTTCCTAGCAGGTCTGTAGGGCATTAAAACTGCTGAAATGGCTGGAAAAAGTGCTCAAATGGAATGGTAACATCATGGGGAAGATGACTCAACACATCTCTGACTCCCAGGTCGCTTCTGGGAACAATGTTGTCAGAGTATTACGCCACCTTTACGGACTGGCATTAAAACAGACAAACCTAAAGCAAATATGGATATTACAGAAAAAAATATTAGAAAACAATATTTCCTGTATAATGACTTGCAAAATAAAAAAGAGAAGAATAAACCTCCTCCATCCCTTAGGCTAAGCATTCACCTCATCTGTTAAGAATATCTGCCATGGACACAATCATCCTCCTCTGGTTTCAAGACTTCCTTGCCTGCCTGTCTGTCCATGCTGGGTGTAGAGCTAATACCCACATGGTTGGTGCATCTCCACATAGTTGTTTCTCATGGGTGGACGTAGTGAGTGATGTGTGTATGCGAGATGCTGCACTTCCCACTGGTTTTGCGGCTCAGGAAACATGGGACACTGGGCTTGATGTCACCGAATAATACTAAGGTAACATCAACCCCACAAATATGAACCCCACTTGCCACTGGCTAGACAAAGTGTCAGAATTGGCGGATCTAATAGATGAGCCTTTTCTGTGGCGATTGTGGGGCCAGCTGTCAGCATTAGCTAGGATGGTTGTGAAAAATGAGGTGACCCCACGCTGTTTTATTAATAATTTATTTCAATAATTCAAAAATACACCATGGTAACCCTTCTATTCTTGATAACCAGCATTGCTGAAGCTGACAGCTGAGGTTTGCAGCCCACAGTTGTCAGTTTTGCCTGGCTGGTTGTCAAAAATATAGGGAAACCTCACATCATTTTTTAAAATATTTATTTATTTATAGTGCAGGCAGTGGCTGAGGAATACTCCCTTCAGCCGCTGCCTGCTCTCACTGTTAACAGTTGAATACTACTCTCAATATTGCCCCCTGTTAGCGCTGATCGCAGCACAAGCAGGGGACAGTCATGTGAGCTGTCTTCACCTCAGCACCAAGTGCCAGGGATCAAAGCGAACAGTACCGCTAATTCCCAGGCGCTGGTATGTGTCACACTGATGTCCTGCAGAACATGTAACATATTATGGTACAGTTACAGATAATGACTTACAGCTGATGTCCTTTCTGATGTAATTGTTCACTTTTTCCTGTTTTCCATCTGGCCAAACTGGCATGACAACTTCTCCAGTCAGTACTCAGCTGCAGAAATTACAACAAAGACACATTTGACTTTTCATATTTCCATAATGGCCTCATCTATCCCCAACCTGCACAAAATCGTCATCCTGCTGATGCCCCAATGCTGCCAAATGTGTCCCTATTAGGCTACGTTCACATTTGCGTCTTGCGACGCAGCGTCGTCGACGCCTAACGACGCATGCGTCATGCGCCCCTATCTTTAACATTGGGGGCGCATGGACATGCGTTGTCATGCGTTTTGGTGCGTTGCACGACGCATGCGTCGTTTGGCCGCACCTGGCGGGGCGCGGTCGACGCTACATGTTGCAGTTTTGTAGCGTCATAAAGACGCGTGCGTCGCACTTGCGTCGCCCGTGCGTCGTAATAGCATTACAATCCCCATTGAAACCAATTGACAACGCACGGGACGCAAGTGCGTGCGTCATGCATGCGTTGTGCGACGCATGCGTCTTTAAATAAAATTACACAAAAAGTGTCTAGGCTGTGTCTAGACAGTGAAAAAACATCCCCCATATATAAAAAAAAGTTTGCATTGTTTGTCACTTTCTGCAGCATACGACAGAGACCAGACCTCATCATCTGCTTTCAAGAGATGTAAGTATAGAATGATTCTGCGCATTTTCCTAATGTTTTATTTTTAAATTGTTTATTGCAAGTTGTGTCTGTTTAGTTCTGCACTGTTGTTGTGTAATGGACATTGGTGTATTTTTATTCTGGTTGTGATGTATGGCGTTTCATTGTCTCCGGCCTTGTTGATTTTATTGTAAAGTATGGTGGTCTTTTCAGGATTGACTTTTCTTTTCCTTTTTTTTGGGGGGGTGTTTTTTTATTCTGGTTGTGATGTATATTTCTGGCGTTATATGATGGCGTTTCATTGTCTCCGGCCTTGTTGGTTTTATTGTAAAGTATGGTGGTCTATCCAGGATTGACTTTTGTTTCCTTTTTTTTGGGGGGTTGTTATTTTTTTTTCTGAAATCTATTGTCCTGTTTATTTTGGGTTGTTCTGTGCATGCGGTTGTTCCACTGTGTTTTTTTTTTAAATAGAAATGTTTTCTTTTTTAATCAGGTTCTGATGAATTTCAGGGCTTCATATGTAGCCGTACTCTTTTATTTTTTTTTATTTTTTTTTTCTATTGTAACGTATGGCGGTATGGTTTGCCTTTTCTTGGCCTTTTGGAAATCAATGTTGTAAAAATTTTGTTAAAAAAAATCTGTGTCTTTTTGGATTAGTACATAGGGTCTGTTGTTTATTTGTTTTGTTATCTTTCCTGGGACTGGTATTATGCTTTTGCTATACTCTGGCATTGTGTCGTCTCTGCCATTGTTTTTTATTTCAATGTATGGCGGTGTTGTTTGCTCAGCGCTTGTTCAGTTGTCATTGTACTATGAGTGCACTGTTCGTTGTGGTCGTAATGTTAATGTATGGATTTTTTGATATTTTCCTATATGTGGCTCTGTATTGTGCATAGTAAAATAATTAAATTTTTTTCATTTCAGAATTTCATCTTGTTATTACAATGGCCAGCGACTCGAGCCACACAACACCGCTGGGGAGTCCGGTGAGTACATGATCTACTGTTGTTTACTATTCGGTGTCATTTGTAGACGTGTCACTCAATTTTTTAAAACTATTTTCCAGGCTTCTTCAAGTGAGGAGGAACAGAGCCAGCAGGAGCAGCGACCTCGGGGCCAAGCTGTGGTGGTAAGACGGCGAGTAAGTATTTTTTCAAACAACCTAGTAAAAATTTTTTTTTCCTTACATTTTTTTTATTTTTTATTTATTTTTATTTTTTGGGGGGGGAGGAGGGAGGGAGACCAATTTGTATTTAGATTGCAAATATTAATGTTTTCCAATTATTCTAGGTTTCACAACGGGAAAAAATGAGGGGATAGACATAGACATCATGGTCGCCTCTATCCAGGAGCGAGGCCCGTTGTGGGACAGCCATGACCCCCGGCACGCGGACCAGGTGGTTTTGAGACATATGTGGGCTGAGGTGGCCAAATCGCTGTGGGATGGCTTTGACAGCGCTTGACCCACGGACAAAGATAAATTTGGTAAGTATTGCCGAAATGCCGCTCTGACCCATCAGGCCAGGATACACAACCGTCTGTGATGTGTTCTACTTTTGTAGCATCGCACACGGTTGCGTTATCAATTAAAAAAGCTTCTCTCAACCTTTATTTTTTTGTTTGACTTTTTCACAGTCAAAAAATTGAAGACCAGATGGCGCTCCATGAAGGACCGTTTCAATCGGGGCCTGCGGAAGGAGGGACAGACTCGTAGTGGTGCTGCTGCGGCAAAGACATCAACATACAAGTACAGCAGAATTCTTCAGTTCCTGAGACCGGTAATTGCCCGCCGACAGTAAGTATTTAGTACCTATTCCCACACATCGGGTATTGTACAACATGCATATTCACGTAGTATATTCCCCAGCCACGTAGTTTATTGCCCAGCCATTTATTATATTGCCCAGTGACGTAGTATACAGCACACAGACACATAGTATATTGGCCAGCCACGTGCAATATTTCATAGTGGTGTAGTATATTGCCCATCCAGGTTTATCACAGTTTCCAATAAAACGTTAAAATAATAGACACGGGAGACCTTCTAGTCCACAGCAGGTTCTGTTCCCAGGGTTGGTCTGATGGCAGGACCTGTGATGACGTCTCGGTCACATGACCGTGACATCATGGCAGTTCCGACGATAAGCATAAACCATGGCGGCCGTTACAAACGGCAACCATGGGTGAGTATAGCATGGTAATTTTTAAAAACAAAATGTTTTCAATTTTTAATATTGATGCGGCATAGGCAGTCTCAATAGTAAAAATTTGGTTACATCTTAACAGCGGCAACGGTTGCCGCCGGTAAGTGTTTATTGATGACAGAGGGGAGTATGCGGGCGACAGGCATTCACTGCGGGGAGTAAGGAGCGGCCATTTTATTCAGGACTGTGCCCGGTGCTGATTGGTCGCGTCAGCCATGACAGGCAGCTGGCCGTAACAATCAGCGAATTAATACCGTTAGGACTGACAGACGGAACTGACCCTTTACAATTATGTAAAATTATAATTTTATAGTGTGTGATGCAATGTTAACTTTATATTATACACAGGAGGTGGCGATTGTGAAATGTTATATTTTGTATACTAATGTTTTCCTTATGTTTTCACAGAACACACAGCAGCACACTCGAGCCTGTTCGGCCCTCTGGAGCGGTCCTTCGTGAATCGCCATCTGACCCGTCACAGCCATCCCACAGCGAGAGCAGGCTTGCACCACCAACTGGAGAACCGGCAGCCGGTCCATCAGATGTTCCCCTGGCCGAAGCCACTGGCGCTCCTTCCTTCGGGTATTCCCGACAGCGTCAGCGGTGTTATGACCCCAATGGCAGAGGGTCTCAGAGGTTATTACCAAGTCTGCACACACAAAAAAACAGCTCATAGGGCAGTGGTAACTAGGCTGACCGTATAACTGATCCTAGCACAACAAATAGCAGTAGCCGGGGAACGTACCTACGTTGGTTCTAAACGTCTCGCGCCAGCCGGAGAACTAACTAACCCTAAAGGGAAACAATAGACCTTTCTTGCCTCCAGAGAAAAGACCCCAAAAGTTGGATACAAGCCCCCAACAAATAATAACGGTGAGGTAAGAAGAAAAGACAAACGTAAGAATGAACTAGGTTTTAGCAAAGAGAGGCCCACTGACTAATAGCAGAATATAGGAAGATGACTTATACGGTCAGCAAAAACCCTATCAAAATTTCCACGCTGAATATTCAAGAACCCCCGAACCGTCTAACGGCACGGGGGGAGAATATCAGCCCCCTAGAGCTTCCAGCAATATCAGGAATCACATTTAGTACAAGCTGGACAAAAATAAGAGCAATGCAAATAACCAAAAAATAAGGAAGCAGGACTTAGCTTATTTTGCAAAGAACTAGGACCAGCAGACAGGAGCAAACAGAAAGGAACTGATTACAACGATGCCAGGCACCAGACTGAGAATCCAGGGAGTTTAAATAGCAACACCCCTGGACTAACGAACCAGGTGGGTACCAAGCTGGGGAAAGAAAATCAAAGTGTCATGTCGCTAGTGACCACAAGAGGGAGCCAAAAAGTTCAATTCACAACAGTACCCCCCCCTTAAGGAGGGGTCACCGAACCCTCACCAAGACCACCAGGGCGATCAGGATGAGCAGCGTGAAAGGCACGAACCAAATCGGCCGCATGAACATCAGAGGCGACCACCCAGGAATTATCCTCCTGACCATAGCCCTTCCACTTGACCAGATACTGAAGCCTCCGTCTGGAGAGACGAGAATCCAAGATCTTCTCCACTATGTACTCCAACTCGCCCTCAACCAACACCGGAGCAGGAGGCTCAACAGAAGGAACCACCGGCACAACGTACCGCCGCAACAAAGACCTATGGAACACGTTGTGAATGGCAAACGACACCGGAAGATCCAAGCGAAAGGACACTGGATTAAGGATTTTCAAAATCTTATAAGGACCGATGAAGCGAGGCTTAAATTTAGGAGAGGAGACCTTCATAGGAACAAACCGAGAAGACAGCCACACCAAATCCCCAACGCGAAGTCGGGGACCCACACCGCGGCGGCGGTTGGCAAAACGCTGAGCCTTCTCCTGTGACAACTTTAAGTTGTCCACCACATGATTCCAAATCTGCTGCAACCTATCCACCACAGAATCTACCCCAGGACAGTCAGAGGGCTCAACATGTCCCGAGGAAAAACGAGGATGAAAACCAGAGTTGCAGAAAAATGGCGAAACCAAAGTAGCGGAACTAGCCCGATTATTAAGGGCAAACTCAGCCAATGGCAAGAAGGTCACCCAATCATCCTGATCTGCAGAAACAAAACACCTCAAATAAGCCTCTAGAGTCTGATTTGTTCGCTCAGTTTGGCCATTAGTCTGAGGATGAAAGGCAGATGAAAACGACAAATCAATGCCCATCTTAGCACAAAAGGATCGCCAGAACCTGGAAACAAACTGGGATCCTCTGTCAGACACGATATTCTCCGGAATGCCGTGCAAACGAACCACATTCTGAAAGAATAAAGGAACCAGATCGGAAGAGGAAGGCAGCTTAGGCAAGGACACCAAATGGACCATCTTGGAAAAACGATCACATACCACCCAGATGACAGACATGCCCTGAGACACCGGAAGATCTGAAATGAAATCCATGGAAATGTGTGTCCAAGGCCTCTTCGGGACAGGCAAGGGCAAGAGCAACCCGCTGGCACGAGAACAGCAAGGCTTAGCTCGAGCACAAGTCCCACAGGACTGCACAAACAACCGCACATCCCGTGACAAGGAAGGCCACCAAAAGGACCTAGCCACCAAATCTCTGGTGCCAAAAATCCCCGGATGCCCTGCCAACACCGAGGAATGAACCTCGGAAATGACTCTGCTGGTCCATTTATCAGGAACAAACAGTCTGTCAGGTGGACAAGAGTCAGGTCTACCAGCCTGAAATCTCTGCAACACACGTCGCAAATCCGGAGAAATGGCCGACAAGTTAACTCCCTCTTTAAGAATACCAGCTGGCTCTGAGACTACAGGAGAGTCAGGCACAAAGCTCCTAGAAAGAGCATCAGCCTTCACATTCTTTGAACCCGGTAGGTACGAGACCACAAAGTCAAAACGGGAGAAAAACAATGACCAACGGGCCTGTCTAGGATTCAGGCGTTTAGCAGACTCGAGATACATCAGATTTTTGTGATCAGTCAAGACCACCACACGATGCTTAGCACCCTCGAGCCAATGACGCCACTCCTCAAATGCCCACTTCATGGCCAACAACTCCCGATTGCCAACATCATAGTTCCGCTCAGCAGGCGAAAACTTCCTAGAAAAAAAAGCACATGGTCTCATTATAGAGCAACCAGGGTCTCTCTGCGACAAAACGGCCCCTGCACCGATCTCAGAAGCATCCACTTCAACCTGAAAGGGAAGTGAGACATCAGGCTGACACAAAACAGGCGCCGAAGTAAACCGGCGCTTCAGCTCTTGGAAAGCTTCCACAGCTGCAGAAGACCAGTTAGCAACATCAGAACCTTTCTTGGTCATATCCGTCAAAGGTTTAACGACGCTAGAAAAGTTAGCGATAAAACGACGGTAGAAGTTAGCAAAACCCAAGAACTTCTGAAGACTCTTAACTGACGTGGGTTGAGTCCAATCATGAATAGCTCGGACCTTGACTGGGTCCATCTCCACCGCAGAAGGGGAGAAAATAAAACCCAAAAAGGGAACCTTCTGCACTCCAAAGAGACACTTTGAGCCATTGACAAACAAAGCATTCTCACGCAAAAGCTGAAACACCATCCTGACCTGCTTTACATGGGAGTCCCAATCATCAGAAAAAACCAGAATATCATCCAGATAAACGATCATAAATTTATCCAGGTACTTCCGGAAAATATCATGCATAAAGGACTGAAACACTGAAGGGGCATTAGAGAGCCCAAAAGGCATCACCAAGTACTCAAAATGACCTTCGGGCGTATTAAATGCAGTTTTCCATTCATCTCCCTGCTTAATGCGCACAAGGTTGTACGCACCACGAAGATCTATCTTGGTGAACCACTTGGCACCCTTAATCCGGGCAAACAAGTCCGACAACAGAGGCAAAGGATACTGAAATTTAACAGTGATTTTATTCAGAAGCCGATAGTCTATACAAGGTCTCAAAGATCCGTCCTTCTTGGCCACAAAAAAGAATCCCGCACCAAGAGGGGAAGAGGATGGACGAATATGCCCCTTCTCCAGAGACTCCTTGATATACGAACGCATTGCGGTATGCTCAGGTACAGACAGATTAAATAATCTTCCCTTAGGAAATTTACTACCCGGAATCAAATCTATAGCGCAGTCACAGTCCCTATGAGGAGGAAGAGCACTGGACCTGGACTCGCTGAATACATCCTGATAATCAGACAAATACTCAGGAACTTCCGAAGGAGTAGAGGAAGCAATAGACACCGGCGGGGAATCGCCATGAATTCCCTGACAGCCCCAACTTGACACAGACATTGCCTTCCAATCCAAAACTGGATTATGGGTCTGTAACCATGGTAGACCCAAAACGACCAAATCATGCATTTTATGCAGAACCAGAAAACGAATCACCTCCCGATGTTCAGGAGTCATGCACATGGTTACCTGTGTCCAAAACTGCGGCTTATTTTCCGCCAATGGCGTAGCATCAATACCTCTAAGAGGGATAGGATTTACCAACGGCTCAAGAACAAAACCACAGCGTTTGGCAAATGAAAAATCCATAAGACTCAGGGCAGCACCTGAATCCACAAACGCCATAACAGGGTAGGAAGACAATGAGCAAATTAAAGTCACAGACAAAATAAATTTAGGTTGCAAATTACCAATGGCGACAGGACTAACCACCTTTGTTAAGCGTTTAGAGCATGCTGATATAACATGTGTAGGATCACCACAGTAAAAACACAACCCATTCTGACGTCTATGATTTTTCCGTTCATTTCTAGTCTGAATTCTACCACATTGCATTAAATCAGGTGTTTGTTCAGACAACACCACCAGAGGATTAGCGGCTTTGCGCTCCCGCAAACGCCGGTCAATTTGAATAGCCAGCGCCATGGAATCATTCAGACTTGTAGGAATGGAGAAACCCACCATCACATTCTTAATGGCTTCAGAAAGGCCATTTCTGAAATTTGCGGCCAGAGCACGCTCATTCCACTGAGTAAGCACGGACCATTTCTGAAATTTTTGGCAATACACTTCAGCTTCGCCCTGGTCCTGAGAGATAGCCAGCAAAGCTTTTTCTGCCTGAATTTCAAGATTGGGCTCCTCGTAAAGCAACCCGAGTGCCAGAAAAAACGCATCAATATTTGCCAATGCCGGATCTCCTGGCGCTAACGAGAAGGCCCAATCCTGAGGGTCGCCCCGCAAGAAAGAGATAACAATTTTTACTTGCTGAGCTGAGTCTCCAGACGAACGAGGTGTCAGAGATAGAAACAATTTACAATTATTCCTGAAATTCCTATACTTAAATCGGTCTCCAGAGAACAGTTCAGGAATAGGTATTTTAGGTTCTGACATAGGACTACAAGTAACGAAATCTTGAATGCCCTGCACACGAGCAGCAAGCTCATCTACCCTAGTAATCAAAGTCTGGACATTCATGTCTGCAGCAAGCTCAAGCCACTCAGAGATAAAGGGGAGGAAGAAAGGGAAAAAAAAAAAAAAAACTCAGAATTTCCTTTCTTATAATCCCACTTCTGCAATGCATTAAGTATTACTTTTGGCCTGGCATACTGTTATGACCCCAATGGCAGAGGGTCTCAGAGGTTATTACCAAGTCTGCACACACAAAAAACCAGCTCATAGGGCAGTGGTAACTAGGCTGACCGTATAACTGATCCTAGCACAACAAATAGCAGTAGCCGGGGAATGTACCTACGTTGGTTCTAGACGTCTCGCGCCAGCCGGAGAACTAACTAACCCTAGAAGGGAAACAATAGACCTTTCTTGCCTCCAGAGAAAAGACCCCAAAAGTTGGATACAAGCCCCCAACAAATAATAACAGTGAGGTAAGAAGAAAAGACAAACGTAAGAATGAACTAGGTTTTAGCAAAGAGAGGCCCACTGACGAATAGCAGAATATAGGAAGATGACTTATACGGTCAGCAAAAACCCTATCAAAATTTCCACGCTGAATATTCAAGAACCCCCGAACCGTCTAACGGCACGGGGGGAGAATATCAGCCCCCTAGAGCTTCCAGCAATATCAGGAATCACATTTAGTACAAGCTGGACAAAAATAAGAGCAATGCAAATAACCAAAAAATAAGGAAGCAGGACTTAGCTTATTTTGCAAAGAACCAGGACCAGCAGACAGGAGCAAACAGAAAGGAACTGATTACAACGATGCCAGGCACCAGACTGAGAATCCAGGGAGTTTAAATAGCAACACCCCTGGACTAACGAACCAGGTGGGTACCAAGCTGGGGAAAGAAAATCAAAGTGTCATGTCGCTAGTGACCACAAGAGGGAGCCAAAAAGTTCAATTCACAACAGCAGGCATCGTCCGATGGGACTACAAGTCCCATCGGACGATACCTGCTACAGTGACAGTGATTGACACATTAGCCAATGATGGGACAGTAGTAGTCCCATCATCCGGCTAATGTGTTGAATGTAAAAATAAAAAAATAAAAAAAATACTACATACATGCTACATACATGCTACATACATGCTACATACATACTACATACATGCTACATACATGCTACATACAACATACTACATACATACTACATGCATACTACATGCTACATACATGCTACATACATGCTACATACATACTACACACATACTACATACATACTATATGCTACATACATGCTACATACATGCTACATACATGCTACATGCTACATACATACTACATACATACTACATACTACATACATACAAACTATATACATACTACATACAACATACATACATTACATACATACTACATACATACATACAACATACTACATACATACTACATGCTACATGCATGCTACATACACGCTACCTACATACTATATACATACTACATGCATACATACTACATACATACTACATACAACATACATAAATTACATACATACTACATACATACTACATACATACATACATACAACATACATACTACATACATACTACATACATTACATACATACTACATACATACTACATACAATATATTCATACATTACATACAATACAGACATACAGTACATTAAACATAGATTACATACTCACCATTACTTGTCACTTTGTTCCCCGAAGCCAGTGTCATCTGTAAAAAAGATTAAAATAACAAACAACCAATATACTCCCTGTCCGCAAAAATCCACGAGTGTCCCACAACAATCTCCCATGGAGGACGGCAGCATCACTGGTGCGACCACTCTCCAGGGGCTCCAGGAACACAATGATGGGAGGAAGGTATCCTTCTGCACTGTATTCCTCCGCCGCTGTAAAACAAAAATAGTCCCTAGTTTCACTTTATGCCATTGCTGTGTGAGAAATTTTCCCAGGCAGCAATTGCCATAAAGTAAGACTTTGAACTCAGGTAACCTCAGTGATACACTGCAGGAGCCATTGTCTCCTGTCAGTGTGTCACTGAAGGTCCTATAGAGCAGTGACATCCCCCAATGTCACTGTTCTATAGGGGAGATCGTCGTGGAACACTCGTTATTAATTGGACTACGGCGGACAGGTAGTATACGGTTTATTATTTTATGTTTTTTGAGGGCGCTGAAGTATGGTAAGTATGGTTAAATGAAGAATATTAAAATACTTTTTTCCTAATGTGTGTGTTTTATTAACCCTTTATTACTATTGGATTAATAATGGATAGGCGTCTTATTGACACCTCTCCATTATTAACCCGGCTTAATGTCACCTTACGATAGCAAGGTGACATTAACCCCTTATTACCCCATATCCCACCGCTACACGGGAGTGGGAAGAGAGGGGCTAAGTGCCAGAATTGGCGCATCTTACAGATGCGCCATTTCTGGGGCAGCTGCGGACTGGAATTTGTAGCCCGGGGGGGCCAATATCCATGGCCCTTCTCTAGGCTATGAATATCAGCCCGCAGCTGTCTGCATAGCGTTTCTGGCTATAAATTATAGGGTGACCCCATGTCATTTTTTGGGGGGGTCCCCCTATTTTAATAGCCAGTAAAGGCTACGCAGACAGCTGTGGGCTGATATTCATAGCAGGCTACAAATATTGGCCCCCGGCTGTCGGCTTTCCCCCTCTGGATCAGAAAATTGCGCGGGAGCCCACGCCGTTTTTTTTTTTAAATTAAACGCTCATTAAGGCCTCTTTCACACTTGCGTCGGTACGGGTCCATCGCTATGCATCGGACTGAGGTACCGACGCACGTTTTGACATTTGTGCACGATGTGGGCAGCGGATGCAGTGTTTCAACGCATCCGCTGCCCATTCTGAAGTGCGGGGAGGAGGGGGCGGAGTTTCTGCCACGCATGCGTGGTAGAAAATGGCAGACGCGACGGACAAAAGACGTTCACTTGAACCTTTTTTCGTGCCGACGGTCCACCAAAACACGACGGATCCATTGCACGACGGAGGCGACGTGTGGCCATCCATCGTGATCCGTCGCTAATACAAGTCTATGGGTAAAAAACGCATCCTGCGAGCACATTTGCAGGATCCATTTTTTTCCGCCGGATCAGTTTTTTTTTGCCAGATCCTTTTTTTATTCCGCCGGATCCATTTTTACCCGCTGGATCCGTTTTTTTCCACTGGATCCGTTTTTTCTTATAGAGTTGTATTAGCGCCGGATTGCGCCTGATGGCCACACGTTTCATCCGTTTTTTGCCGGATCCATCAAAAAAGCTGTTTCCGCCGGACGGAAAACACATACAGAGGAACGTTTTTTCTGTCCAGCGAAAAAATGCACAGCGATGGATCCAGCAAAAAACGTATGAAACTGAGATGTGACATGATGAACCCGGCCTCCGAATCCATTTTTTCAAGCATGTTTCCATTCAAATCATGCACATTTTCCATTTATTTATTTCCAAAAACTGCACCAAAACATGCATCAAAAACAGCATCAAAAACCGCACCAAAAACTGCATCAAAAACAGCATCGAAAACTGCACTAAAAACCGCACCAAAACCTGCATCAAAAAAAAAACCAAAACTGCACCAAAAACCGCACCAACAACTTGCATCAAAAACTGCATCAAAAGCAGCATCAAAAACCACGCCAAAAACCTGCATCAAAAACAGTATTAAAAACAGCATCATAAACAGCATCAAAAACAGCATCATAAACCGAGCCAAAAACCAGCACCAAAAACTGCTTCAAAAACAGCATCAAAAACAGCATCAAAACAGCATCAAAAACAGCATAAAAAACTGCGCCTAAAACCTGCAACAAAAACTGCATCAAAAACCTAGCCAAAAACCTGCAACAAAAACTGCATCAAAAACAGCATCAAAAACCGTATCAAAACTGCACCAGGTTTTGATGCAGGTTTTGATACAGTTTTTGATGCAGGTTTTTGGTGCGGTTTTTGATGCTGTTTTTGATGCAGTTTTTGGTGCTTTTTTTGATGCAGGTTTTTGGTGCGGTTTTTGCTGCAGTTTTTGGTGCAGTTTTGATGCAGTTTTTGGTGCAGTTTTGATGCAGGTTTTCATGCGGTTTTTGGAAAATAAATAAACGGAAAATGTGCATGATTTGAATGGAAACATGCATGAAAAAATGGATTCAGAGGCCGGATTCATCATTTCACATCTCAGTTTCATATGTTTTTGGCCGAATCAGAAAAAACGTTCCTCTGTATGTGTTATCCGTCAGGCAGAAACAGCTTTTTTGACGGATCCGGCAAAAAACAGATGAAACGTGTGGCCATCAGGCGCAATCCGGCGCTAATGCAACGAGAAAAAACAGATCAGGTGGAAAAAAACGGATCTGGCATAAAAAAAACGATCCGGCGGTAAAAAATTGATCCGGCGGAAATAAATGGATCCTGGAAATGTGCTCGCAGGATGCATTTTTTACCCATAGACTTATTACGTATTAGCGACGGATCGCGACGGATGGCCACACGTTGCGTCCATCGTGCAATGGATCCGTCGTGTTTTGTCGGACCGTCGGCATGAAAAACGTTCAAGTGAACGTTTTTTTGTCCGTCGCGTCCGCCATTTTCTACCGCACATGCGCAGCTGAAACTCCACCCCCTCCTCCCCGGACTTCAGAATGGGCAGCAGATGCGTTGAAAAACTGCATCCGCTCCCCACGTCGTGCACAAATTTCACAATGTGCGTCGGTACATCGGACCGACGCATAACGACGGACCCGTACCGACGCAAGTGTGAAATAGGCCTTAATGAGCGTCTAATTAAAAAAACGGAAAAAAACAGCGTGGGCTCCCGTGCAATTTTGTGCGCCAGAGGGGGGAAAGCCGATGGCCGGGGGCCAATATTTGTAGCCTGATATGAATATCAGCCCGCAGCTGTCTGCGTAGCCTTTACTGGCTATTAAAATAGGGGGACCCCCCCAAAAAAATGACGTGGGGTCCCCCTATATTTTATAGCCAGAAAGGCTATGCAGACAGCTGCGGCCTGATATTCATAGCCTAGAGAGGGGCCATGGATATTGGCCCCCCCGGCTACAAATACCAGTCGGCAGCCGCCCCGGAAATGGCGCATCTGTAAGATGCGAAAAATTCCAGCACTTAGCCCCTCTCTTCCCACTCCCATGTAGTGGTGGGATATGGGGTAATAAGGGGTTAATGTCACCTTGCTATTGTAAGGTGACATTAAGCCGGGTTAATAACGGAGAGGCATCAATAAGACGCCTATCCATTATTAATCCAATAGTAATAAAGGGTTAATAAAACACACACATTAGGAAAAAAGTATTTTAATATTCTTCATTTAACCATACTTACCATTCTTCAGCACCTGCTAAAAACGTAAAATAATAAACCGTATACTACCTGTCCGCCGTAGTCCAATTAATAACAAGTGTCCCACAACGATCTCCCCTATAGAACAGTGACATCGGGGGATGTCACTGCTCTATAGGACCCTCAGTGACACACTGACAGGAGACAATGGCTCCTGCAGTGTATCACTGAGGTTACCTGAGTTCAAAGTCTCACTTTATGGCAATTGCTGCCTGGGAAAATTTCTCACACAGCAATGGCATAAAGTGAGACTAGGGACTTTTTTTACAGCGGCGGAGGAGGAATACAGTGCGGAAGGATACCTTCCACCCATCATTGTGTTCCTGGAGCCCCTGGAGAGTGATCGCACCAGCTGATGCTGCCGTTCTCCACGGGAGATCATCGTGGGACACTCGTGGATTTCTGTGGACAGGGAGTATATTGGTTGTTTGTTATTTTAATCTTTTTTTTACAGATGACACTGGCTTCGAGGAACAAAGTGACAAGTAATGGTAAGTATGTAATCTATGTTATATGTACTTTATTTCTATATGTATGTATTGTATGTAATGTATGTAGTATGTATGTAGTATGTATGTAATGTATGTAGTATGTATGTATGTATGTAATGTATGTAATGTATGTAGTATGTATGTATG
Source organism: Ranitomeya variabilis (assembly GCF_051348905.1). Lineage (NCBI taxonomy): Eukaryota > Metazoa > Chordata > Amphibia > Anura > Dendrobatidae > Ranitomeya > Ranitomeya variabilis. The sequence continues at coordinate 327,961,576 of NC_135236.1, forward strand.
TAGTATGAATGTAGCATGTATGTAGCATGTATGTATGTAGTATATATGTAGCATGAATGTAGCATGTAGTATGTATGTAGTTTGTATGTAGTATGTAGCATGTATGTAGCATGTATGTAGCATGTAGTATGTATGTAGTATGTATTTTGTATGTAGCATGTATGTAGTATGTATGTAGCATGTATGTAGCATGTATGTAGCATGTAGTATGTATGTAGTATGTAGCATGTATGTAGTATGTATGTAGCATGTATGTAGTATGTAGTATGTATGTAGCATGTATGTAGCATGTAGCATGTATGTAGCATGTATGTATGTAGTATGTAGCATGTATGTAGCATGTATGTAGTATGTATGTAGTATGTAGTATGTATGTAGTATGTATGTAGTATTTATATAGTATGTAGTATGTAATATGTATGTAGTATGTATGTAGCATGTATGTAGCATGTATGTATGTAGTATGTAGCATGTATATAGCTTGTATGTAGCTTGTATGTAGCATGTATACAGTATGTATGTAGTATGTAGTATGTATGTAGCATGTATGTAGCATGTATGTATGTAGTATGTAGCATGTATGTAGCATGTATGTAGCATGTATGCAGCATGTATGTAGTATGTAGTATGTATGTAGCATGTATGTAGCATGTATGTACCATGTATGTAGCATGTATGTAATATATATGTATGTAGTATGTATGCAGTATGTATGTAGTATTTATGTAGTATGTAGTATGTATGTAGTATGTATGTAGCATGTATGTAGCATGTATGTAGCATGTATGTATGTAGTAAGTAGCATGTATATAGCTTGTATGTAGCTTGTATGTAGCATGTATACAGTATGTATGTAGTATGTAGTATGTATGTAGCATGTATGTAGCATGTATGTATGTAGTATGTAGCATGTATGTAGCATGTATGTAGCATGTATGCAGCATGTATGTAGCATGTAGTATGTATGTAGCATGTATGTAGCATGTTTGTAATATGTATGTATGTAGTATTTATGTAGTATGTAGTATGTAGTATGTATGTAGCATGTATGTAGCATGTATGTAGCATGTATGTAGCATGTATGTATGTAGTAAGTAGTATGTATATAGCTTGTATGTAGCATGTATACAGTATGTATGTAGTATGTATTATGTATGTAGCATGTATGTAGCATGTATGTATGTAGTATGTAGCATGTATGTAGCATGTATGTACCATGTATGTAGCATGTATGTAATATGTATGTATGTAGTATGTATGTAGCATGTGTGTATGTAGTATGTAGCATGTATGTAGCATGTATGTACCATGTAAGTAGCATGTATGTAATATGTATGTATGTAGTATGTATGTAGTATGTATGTAGCATGTATGTAGCATGTATGTAGCATATATGTAGCATGTTTGTAGCATGTATGTAGCATGTATGTAGTATGTATGTATGTAGCATGTATGGAGTATTTATTTTACATTCAACACATTAGCCGGATGATAGGACTACTACTGTTCCATCATTGGCTAATGTGTCAATCACTGTCATTGTAGCAGGCATGGTCCGATGGGACTTGTAGTCCCATCGGACGATGCCTGCACACACGCACACAACCCCGCCAGCCCATACAGAGCCCCGGCATGCCACACAGACCACCGGCAGCCCATACAGAGCCCCGACATGCCACACAGAGCCCCGGCACACTCACAGAGCCCTGCACAGAGCCCCGGCATGCTCACAGAGCCCCGGCACGCCACACAGAGCCCCGGCACACCGCACAGAGCCCCGGCACGCCGCACAGAGCCCCGGCAGGCCGTACAGACCACCGGCAGGCACGCACAGACCACCCACGGTCCCGCACAGACCCCGCACAGAGACAAGCAGTCTCCGCCCACGCACCGCCCACACTCAATTATACTGGATTTTTGCACTGTGGGAACCTCCGATTCCGGTATCCGATATCGCAAAAATATCGGAACTCAGTATCGGAATTCCAATACAGCGAATATCGGCCGATACCCGATATTTGCAGTATCGGAATGCTCAACACTAGTAGTGATGTGTCTGCTGCTAAAACTCTGTGTGGCATTGACCTGGTCTTTAATCTGAGCTGCTGTTAACCTGCGATTTCTGAGGCTGGTGACTCGGATAAACTTATCCTCAGAAGCAGAGGTGACTCTTGGTCTTCCTTTCATGGGGCGGTCCTCATGTGAGCCAGTTTCTTTATAGCGCTTGATGGTTTTTGCCACTGCACATGGGGACACTTTCAAAGTTTTTCCCAACTTTTTGGACTGACTGACCTTCAATTCTTAACCCCTTTCTGACATTGGACGTACTATCCCGTCAAGGTGGGGTGGGCCCGTATGACCACCGACAGGATAGTACGTCCAGCGCGATCGGCGGCGCTCACGGGGGGAGCGCGGCCGATCGCGGCTGGGTGTCAGCTGATTATCACAGCTGACATCCGGCACTATGTGCCAGGAGTGGTCACGGACCGCCCCCGGCACATTAACCCCCGGCACACCGCGATCAAACATGATCGCGGTGTACCGGCAGTACAGGGAAGCATTGCGCAGGGAGGGGGCTCCCTGCGGGCATCCCTGAGACCCCCGGAGCAACGCAATGTGATCGCGTTGCTGCGAGGGTCTCTTACCTCCTGCTCGCTGCAGGTGCCCGGATCCAAGATGGCCGCGGCATCCGGGTCCTGCAGGGAGGGAGGTGGCTTACCGAGTGCCTGCTCAGAGCAGGCGCTTGGTAAGCCTGCAGTGCTGTAAGTCAGATCGGTGATCAGACAGAGTGCTGTGCAAACTGTCAGATCACCGATCTGTGATTTCCCCCCCGGGACAAAGTAAAAAAGTAAAAAAACAAATTTCCACATGTGTAAAAAAAAAAAAGAAATTCCTAAATAAAGGAAAAAAATATATATATTATTCCCATAAATACATTTCTTTATCTAAATAAAAAAAACAAAAAAAGTACACATATTTAGTATCGCCGCGTCCGAAACGACCCAACCTATAAAACTATATCACTAGTTAACCCCTTCAGTGAACACCGTAAAAAAAAAAAAAAAAGAGGCAAAAAACAACGCTTTATTATCATACCGCTGAACAAAAAGTGGAATAACACGCGATCAAAAAGATGGATATAAATAATCATGGTACCGCATCTTATCCCACAAAAAACGAGCCACCATACAGCGTCATCAAAGAAAAAAGAAAAAAGTTATAGTCCTCAGAATAAAGCGATGCCAAAATAATTATTTATTCTATAAAATAGTTTTTATCGTATAAAAGTGCCAAAGCATAAAAAAAATATAGATGAGGTATCACTGTAATCATACTGACCTGAAGAATAAAACTGCTTTATCAATTTCACCAAACGTGGAACGGTAAAAACGCCTCCCCCAAAAGAAATTCATGAATAGCTGGTTTTTGGTCATTCTGCCTCACAAAAATCGGAATAAAAAGCGATCAAAAACTGACACGTGTCCGAAAATGTTACCAATAAAAACGTCAACTCGTCCTGCAAAAAACAAGACCTCACGTGACTCTGTGGACCAAAATATGGAAAAATTATAGCTCTCAAAATGTGGAGACGCAAAAACTTTTTTGATATAAAAAGCGTCTTTTAGTGTGTGATGGCTGCCAATCATAAAAATCCGCTATAAAAAAATGCTATAAAAGTAAATCAAACCCCCCTTCATCACCCCCTTAGTTAGGGAAAAATAATAAAATTAAAAAAATGTATTTATTTCCATTTTCCCATTAGGGTTAGGGCTAGGGTTAGGGCTAGGGTTAGGGTTAGGGCCTGGGTTAGGGCTAGGGTTAGGGCTAGGGTTAGGGCTAGGGCTAGGGTTAGGGCTAGGGTTAGGTCTAGGGTTACGGCTAGGGTTAGGGCTAGGGTTAGGGCTAGGGTTAGGGCTAGGGTTAGGGTTGGGGCTAGGGTTGGAGCTAAAGTTAGGGTTAGGGTTGGGGCTAAAGTTAGGGTTAGGGTTGGGCCTAAAGTTAGGGTAAGGGTTTGGATTACATTTATGGTTGGGATTAGGGTTGGGATTAGAGTTAGGGGTGTGTCAGGGTTAGGGGTGTGGTTAGGGTTACCATTGGGATTAGGGTTAGGGGTGTGTTTGGATTAGGGTTTCAGTTAGAATTGGGGAGTTTCCACTGTTTAGGCACATCAGGGGCTCTCCAAACGCGACATGGCGTCCGATCTCAATTCCAGCCAATTCTGCATTGAAAAAGTAAAACAGTGCTCCTTCCCTTCCGAGATTTACCGTGCGCCCAAACAGGGGTTTACCTGTTGTGAATTCTGTTGTGGGTTCTGCTCTTTGGCTCCCTCCGGTGGTTATAAGTGGTAGTGCTGCTGTTTGTCCTTCACAGCAGTCATCAGGTGCTTCCACTTTGGACGGGGCTATTTAGTCTGGCTTCACCCTTTAGTGAGTGCCAGTTGTCCATTGTTGTTTCTGGAGGATTCACATCTCTGCTTGGTTTCTCCTGCTGGATTGTCCAAATCATCAAAGATAAGTCCTGGCTTTGTTTTTGCAGTCCACATGCGGTGGACTTTATAGTTCAGTGAATTGCTATGTTTTTTCTTGTCCAGCTTTTTTATAACGTATAGAAGGGGTAAAACCATAGGGGATGCATTGGTTCATAGCTTATATGAAAAACCCCGTAGGGAAGGAACATGGCTGGACAGAAAACCAAATGGGTTCTTTAGGTGTGGCAATTGTTCTAGATGCTCACTGATGACACAATGTAAAACCTTCTGCAGTGCGGCAAATGGCAGGGAATACCAGATCAGAGATTTTGGGAACTGCAAATCTACCGTGCTAGTCTACAAGGCCACGTGCACCTGCCCGAAGGATTATATTGGTAAAACAACCAGAGAACTGAGGGTAAGGGTGGGAGAGCACGTGGGTGATATTAGAAACAAGAGGGACACCCCGATAGCTCGCCATATGAATGAGGTACATGGGGGCAATTTGAAAGAAATCACCTTTAACATGGTGGAAATAGTTAAACCAAAAACAAGAGGGGGTGATCTAGACAAGGTTATCCAACAAAAAGAAACTGAGTGGATGTTCAGATTACAATCTTTGTCCCCAAAGGGCCTGAATGAATATCTTTCATATGCTTGTTTTATTTAACAGTTCCCCTCACCTTGTCCATTTGTGTGTTGTTTTTGGTTTTTGTAGTGGTCTCTTTTGGGGTCGAAGGCCGTATGATATGTGGAGGTTAATGGATTTATCCTTAAAGTTACATGTTTTTTTGAGCATGTTTGTACATGTGACACATTGCCTGTAATTTTCTATTAGTATCTTTATGCCCTTTAATGGACTTTATAGTTATATTTTTGAAAATGTACCCTGCCTTTCCATTTTTCTGTGTGCCAACAAGTCATAGTATATGCTTATGTGTGAAAGGAGCAATAATATATGAAAATCTATTGGGTGCACTTGGAGCGTTTCCGGTCATGCGCTGCTATGTGGAGAATGATACTCTGTAGCGATCAGTTCTGCTTCCCGGTCATGCGCTGTTGCGTTTAGAATGAAACGCTTTAGTGACCAGTTTTGCGGATGGCAGGCGAGAAGGTAACGCATTAGCGACGTAGAATGAAACGCAGTAGCGATCAGTTTGCTCCGATTAATGCGCAGGCGCATTGGCGCCTAGCTGGCAATAATCTTCTGATGACGTGAATGATACTTCCGCACTTGCGCGGTAGCAGCACCCTGACGCCGGAGAAGCATGGCATATTGGTACATCAATCCTTTTGGATTTGGCAGGTAAATAGTTCATCACTCAGGCTTTTTCTGGCCATGATTATTGGTGGCGATGCTGATTGGAGCATGTATATGAGCGGGGGTTATTTAATTCCACCCGTATAAGCCACTGGTCATGCTACTCATCTATGGCATCTAACATTTTGAGAACCCTCTGACGGGCCTCCTGATGAACCGAACTACGGGGAAACGCGTTGAGGCGAGGCACAGTGTATCATGATAAGTAACACGCCATTCTGCTTATACCATTGTAAAATTGTACAGTCTTGCCTGTTTTAGGCTTTTGCACTAGTATCTCTGTGACTGTTTAGCCCTGTTTATATATGGGGGCAACCCCCTAGGGCTGGGATATCTATGGCTTGATAGTCCATGAAGAAGAAAATGTATATGGTATAATTTGCAATTTTTAAGGCAGTTATCTATGCTAAGGCTATGAGGCGAAGTGCAATATAACATGATATATAACATATAATTCTACCTACACCACTGAGATACCTTAAATACTTGGCCCTGGGTATCTATTTGGGTTGTGTTTAATATTAACTGCAGGCTTTAATCCCTTATGGGTATAATTTATGCTAATAATAGCTAGACAAACTGCTGTACTTTGAGTATATGTGGTATAGGCTGTAGTGATTGATGCTATAAATTTTTATGTGGCACATCTGACAGCATACCCATTGCCTTTTATTGGTGTTTAGCAAATTGGTTTATGAAAGGGGCCGGAGCCTATATAGGTCTTATCTAATATCCTGCTTTTGCCTCTGTTCCTTTTGCTAATTTTTTTCTATTGAATTTTTTTCTATTGAGTTTTTTGTGTGTTTTTTTGACCATTTTTTTGCTTTCTTCATCTCTGTTCTTATGTATTTTGTTTTCACACCTGCAGCATAGGGTGATCTAGGGCAGTGAGGGGTAGTCCACGTTGAGTGGGGGCGCCAAAACATCGTAATTAGGGTGCCAACCTCCACAGCCAGGCAGGTGACAGAGTAGGCCATTGCAGGGTATGCGCTAGACCTTGGTCTTTTTTTATCTTTAGGCCGAATTGTGCCTAAATAGCACTGGGTGGTGTATTTTTAAAATATTCATAATAAAATTTAATTTTTTAAGGGGATATATGTTCACTAGTTAATTCAGATTCCCAGGTTTATAAATATTTTTTCCAGCTTTGTCTGTGTAAGGATTTATTCAGCCAAGTTGGAAGCTCTGGAGTCGCAGAGTTACCCTCCATGCCTTTAGTTAGGTGTGGAGATTTTTGTATTCTCTGTGGTGGATTTTTGTAGTATTTAAATACTGACCGCACAGTACTCTGTCTTGTCTTTTCTTTCTAGGTAGCGTGGCCTCCTTTGCTAAATTCTGTTTTCAGTCTGCGTTTGTAATTTCCCTCTCCTCTCACAGTCAATATTTGTGGGGGGCTGTCTTTCCTTTGGGGATTTTCTCTGAGGCAAGATAGTTTTCCTGTTTCTTTCTTTAGGGGTAATTAGTCCTCCGGCTGTGACGAGGTGTCGAGGGAGTGACAGGAACATCCCACGGCTACTTATAGTTGCGGTGTTAAGTTCAGGGTCTGCGGTCAGTATAGAGGCCACCTACTCCAGAGCTCGTCCATGCTGCTCCTAGGCCACCAGATCATAACATTTACCCCAACATATAGGGCATCAGCGTACTCGGGACAAATTGGACAACAACTTTTGGGGTCCAAGTTCTCTTGTTACCCTTGGGAAAATATAAATTTGGGGGGCTAAAAATCATTTTTGTGGGAAAAAAAGGATTTTTTATTTTCACGGCTCTGCGTTGTAAACTGTAGTGAAACACCTGGGGGTTCAAAGTTCTCAGAACATATCTAGATAAGTTCCTTGGGAGGTCTAGTTTCCAATATGGGGTCACTTTTGGGAGTTTCTACTGTTTGGGTACATCAGGGGCTCTGCAAATGCAACATGACTCCTACAGACCAATCCATCTAAGTCTGCATTCCAAATGGCGCTCCTTCCCTTCCGAGCTCTGCCATGCGCCCAAACAGTGGTTCCCCCCCACATATAGGGTATCAGCATACTCAGGACAAATTGGCCAACAACTTTTGGGGTCCAATTTCTCCTGTTACCCTTGGGAAAATACAAAACTGGGGGCTAAAAAATCATTTTTGTGGGAAAAAAATATTTTTTATTTTCACGGCTCTGCGTTATAAACTGTAGTGAAACACTTGGGGGTTCAAAGTTCTCACAACACATCTAGATAAGTTCCTTGGGAGGTCTAGTTTCCAATATGGGGTCACTTGTGGGGGGTTTCTACTGTTTGGGTACATCAGGGGCTCTGCAAATGCAACGTGATGCCTGCAGACCAATCCATCTAAGTCTGCATTCCAAATGGCGCTCCTTCCCTTCCGAGCTCTGCCATGCGCCCAAACAGTGGTTCCCTCCCACATATGGGGTATCATCATACTCAGGACAAATTGGACAACAACTTTTGTGGTCCAATTTCTCCTGTTACCCTTGGGAAAATACAAAACTGGGGGCTATAAAATCATTTTTGTGAAAAAAAAAGAATTTTTATTTTCACTGCTCTGCGTTATAACCTGTAGCGAAACACTTGAGGGATCAAAGCTCTCAAAACACATCTAGATAAGTTCCTTAGGGGGTCTACTTTCCAAAATGGTGTCACTTGTGGGGGGTTTCAATGTTCAGTCACATCAGGGGCTCTCCAAACGCAACATGGCATTCCATCTTAATTCCAGTCAATTTTGCATTGAAAAGTCAAATGGTGCTCCTTCCCTTCCGAGCTCTGCCATGCGCCCAAACAGTCATTTACCACCACATATGGGGTATCGGCGTACTCAGGACAAATTGCACAACAACTTTTGTGGTCGAATTTCTTCTCTTACCCTTGGGAAAATAAAAAATTGGGGGCGAAAAGATAATTTTTGTGAAAAAATATGATTTTTTATTTTTACGGCTCTGCTTTATAAACTTCTGTGAAGCACTTGGTGGGTCAAAGTGCTCACCACACATCTAGATAAGTTCCTTAGGGGGTCTACTTTCCAAAATGGTGTCACTTGTGGGGGATTTCAATGTTTAGGCACATCAGGGGCTCTCCAAACGCAACATGACGTTCCATCTCAATTCCAGTCAATTTTGCATTGAAAAGTCAAATGGCGCTCCTTCCCTTCCGAGCTCTGCGCCCAAACAGTGGTTTACCCCCACATATGAGGTATCGGCGTACTCAGGACAATTGTACAACAACTTTTGGCATCCATTTTCTCCTGTTACCCTTGGTAAAATAAAACAAATTAGAGCTGAAATAAATTTTGTGTAAAAAAATTTTAAATGTTAATTTTTATTTAAACATTCCAAAAATTCCTGTGAAACACCTGAAGGGTTAATAAATTTCTTGAATGTGGTTTTGAGCACCTTGAGGGGTGCAGTTTTTAGAATGGTGTCACACTTGGTTATTTTCTATCATTTAGATCCCTCAAAGTGACTTCAAATGAGATGTGGTCCCTAAAAAAAAATGGTGTTGTAAAAATGAGAAATTGCTGGTCAACTTGTAACCCTTATAACTCCCTAACAAAAAAAAATTTTGGTTCCTAAATTGTGCTGATGTAAAGTAGACATGTGGGAAATTTTACCTATTAAGTATTTTGTGTGACATATCTCTGTGATTTAAGGTCATAAAAATTCAAAGTTGGAAAATTGCGAAATTTTCAAAATTTTCGCCAAATTTCCATTTTTTTCACAAATAAACGCAAGTTATATCGAAGAAATTTTACCACTATCATGAAGTACAATATGTCTCGAGAAAACATTGTCAGAATTGCCAAGATCCGTTGAAGCGTTCCAGAGTTATAAACTCATAAAGGGACAGTGGTCAGAATTGTAAAAATTGGCCCGGTCATTAACGTGCAAACCACCCTTGGGGGTAAAGGGGTTAAAGTAATGATGGCCACTCATTTTTCTTTACTTAGCTGCTTTTTCCTTGCCATAATACAAATTCTAACAGTCTATTTAGTAGGACGATCAGCTGTGTATCCATGAGACTTCTGCTCAACACAACTGATGGTCCCAACCCCATTTTTAAGGCAAGAAATCCCACTTATTAAACCTGACTACCTCTTGAAGCTCATCAAGAGAATGCCAAGAGTGTGCAAAGCAGTCATCAAAGCAAAAGGTGGCTACTTTGAAGAACCTAGAGTATAAGACATATTTTCAGTTGTTTCACACTTTTTTGTTAAGTATATAATTCCACATGTGTTAATTCATAGTTTTGATGCCTTCAGTGTGAATGTACAATTTTCATAGTCATGAAAATACAGAAAAATCTTTAAATGAGAAGGTGTGTCCAATCTATTGGTCTGTACTGCATGTGTGGTCATTATACTGTATGCGGCATCATGTGGGGCCATTATACTGTACCCAGCACCATGTGGGGCCATTATACTGTACTCAACATCATGTGGAGCCATTATACAGTATGCAGTATCATGTGTGGCCATTATACTGCAAAAAGTGTCATGTGAGGACATTATACAGTATGCAGCATCATGTGGGGCCCTTATACTGTATGCAGCATCATGTGGGGCCATTATACTGTATGCAGCATATTGTGGGGCCATTATACTGTATGCAGCATCATGTGGGGCCATTATACAGTATGGAGCACTGTGTGGCCATTATACTGTATTGCGCATGATGTGGGGCCATTATACAATATGGAGCACTGTGTGGCCATTATACAGTATTGAGCATCATGTATGGCCTTTATACAGTATGGAGCATCATGAGGGGCCATTATACTGTACACAGCATCATGTGGGGCCATTATACAGTATGAAGCACTGTGTGGGCATTATACAGTATTGAGCATCATGTATGGCCATTATACAGTATGGAGCATCATGTGGGGGCATAATACTGTATGCAGCATCATGTGGGGCCATTATACAGTATGAAGCACTGTGTGGGCATTATACAGTATTGAGCATCATGTATGGCCATTATACAGTATGGAGCATCATGTGGGGGCATAATACTGTATGCAGCATCATGCGGGACCATTATACAGTATGGAGCACTGTGTGGCCATTATACAGTATTGAGTATCATGTGGGGCCATTATACAGTATGGAGCACTGTGTGGCCATTATACAGTATTGAGCATCATGTGGGGCCATTATACAGTATGGAGCATCATGTGGGGCCATTATACAGTATTGAGCATCATGTGGGGCCATTATACAGTATGGAGCACTGTGTGGCCATTGTACAGTATTGAGCATCATGTGTGGCCATGATACAGTATGGAGCACTGTGTGGCCATATTTTTTTGGTTAGAATTATTGTTTAGGAAACAGTGTGATCAGCAGTGCTAAATGGGTGTGGTTGTGGCATGGATATGGGTGTGACTAGTTGTGAAATGGGTGGGGTCAGAGGCATGGCCTAAAACTTGCCACGGCACTCGCATACTTTGTCCATCTTTGCCTTCTTCAAAAGTTGGGAGGTATGGTATGGGTGCTCTACTCACGTCCATGCAGTTAGGGTTGAATCAGCAGCACTCACAGAGGTTTTAAAACATGTAACTATTTAATTGTATAGGTTTAATATAAAGTTGTACACTCGACAAAAATAGTATGTGATTGGCAATCTGATATCAATTAGCAAGTGACGTTTGGACCCTGTCCGGGTCTTTCTCAAACAGTGCCAAAAGAAAGGTGAACGATATATACAAAAGATTATTGTGTTGTACATATGAAACACATAATTAACAAAATTTATAAAGCAATAGAATAAATATATACCAAAATCAAATACAGACAAGGAAAAAATACTAATGAATAAAATAAAAAACATAAAAGCTAATAATATGTTGTAAGCATGTTGGGAAAGATAAAATGTAGCTATTGAAATAGAATGCAGTTTCATACCAACAGTAAAAACAAAAAGAAAAAACAAAAAGAACAAAAGACATGAGCTTGCAGTTAAAGGGTCTATGATAGAGTCTATGCACCAATCTGTCTATATATTCATATTCAAGAATGGGTTAACCACAAACTGAAAAGTGTAATCGAAGTAAGAGGGAGTAAGGCTGGGGTCACACTTGCGAGTGCAATGCGAGAAACTCGCATTAGTCTCTCGCATCAATACCCGGCACTGCCGCCGGCAGACAGGAATGGAGGGGGGAGGGATTATGTGTGGTGATGTGGTGGGGGGGTGGGATTATGTGTGGTGGGGGGCGGGATTATGTGTGGTGATGTGGTGGGGGGTGGGATTATGTGTGGTAATGTGGTGTGGGGTGGGATTATGTGTGGTGATGTGGAGGGGGGGCGGGATTATCTGTGGTAATCTGGTGGGGGGGCAGGATTATGTGTGGTGATGTGGTGGGGGGGCAGGATGATGTGTGGTGATGTGGTGGGGGGTGGGATGATGTGTGGTGGGGGGCGGGATTATGTGTGGTAATGCGGTTGGGGCAGGATTATGTGTGGTGATGCGGTGGGGGGGCGCGATTATGTGTGGTAATGTGGTGGGGGCGGGATTATGTGTGGTAATGGGGTGGGGGGCGGGATTATGTGTGGTGATGTGTTGGGAGGCAGGATTATGTGTGGTAATCTGGTGGGGGGGCAGGATTATGTGTGGTGATGTGGTGGGGGGCAGGGTGATGTGTGGTGATGTGGTGGGGGGTGGGATGATGTGTGGTGGGGGGCGGGATTATGTGTGGTAATGCGGTGGGGGTGGGATTATGTGTGGTGATGCGGTGGGGGGGCGGGGTTATGTGTGGTCATGCGGTGGGGGGGCGCGATTATGTGTGGTAATGTGGTGGGGGCGCGATTATGTGTGGTAATGTGGTGGGGGCGGGATTATGTGTGGTAATGGGGTGGGGGCGGGATTATGTGTGGTGATGTGTTGGGGGGCAGGATTATGTGTGGTAATGTGGTGAGGGGGCAGGAGTATGTGTGGTAATGTGGTGTGGGGACGGAATTATCTGTGGTAATGTGGTGGGGGGCAGGATTATGTGTAGTAATGTGGTGAAGGGGCGGGATTATGTGTGGTGATGTGGTGGGGGGTGGAATTATGTGTGGTGATGTGGTGGGGGGCGGGATTATGTGTGGTGATGTGGTGGGGGGCGGGATTATGTGTGGTAATGGGGTGGGGGCGGGATTATGTGTGGTGATGTGTTGGGGGCGGGATTATGTATGGTGATGTGGTGGGCAGGCGGGATTATGTGTGGTGATGTGGTGGGGGCAGGATTATGTGTAGTAATGCATTGGGGGGGCGGGATTATGTGTGGTGATGCGGTGGGGGGCGGGGTTATGTGTGGTGATGCGGTGGGGGGGCACGATTATGTGGTAATGTGGTGGGGGGGTGGGATTTTGTGTGGTAATGGGGTGGGGGGGCGGGATTATGTGTGGTTATGTGGTGGGGGGCAGGATGTGGTGATGTGGTGGGGGGGTGGGATTATGAGTGGTAATGTGGTGGGGGGCGGGCTCATCTGTGGTAATGTGGTGGGGCAGCGGGATTACCTGTGGTGATGTGGTGGGGTGCGGGATTATGTGTAGTAATGTGGTGGGGGTGGGATTATGTGTGGTGATGTGGTGGGGGGATGGGATGATGTGTGGTGATGTGGTGGGGGGTGGGATGATGTGTGGTGACGTGTTTGGGGGGCGGGATGATGTGTGGTAATGGGGTGGGGGCAGGATTATGTGTGGTAATGGGGTGGGGGGCGAGATTATGTGTGGTGATGTGGTGGGGGGCGGGATTATGTGTGATGATGTGGTGGGGGGCGGGATTATGTGTGGTGATGTGGTGGGGGCGGGATAATGTGTGGTAATGGGGTGGAGGGGTGGGATTTTGTGTTATGTGGTGGGGGCAGGACTGTGTGTGGTGATGTGGTGCGTATTGTGTGTGGTAATGTGGTGGGGGGCGGGATTGTGTGTGGTAATGTGGTGGGGGTGGGATTTTGTGTGGCAATGTGGTGGGGGCAGGATTGTGTGATAATGTGGTGGGGGTGGGATTATGTGTGGTAATGTGGTGGGGGCAGGATTATGTGTGGTGATGTGGTGGGGGGCGGGATTATGTGTGGTGATGTGGTGGGGGGTGGGATTATGTGTGGTGATGTGGTGGAGGGGCAGGATTATGTGTGGTGATGTGGTGGGGGGGCGGGATTATGTGTGGTAATATGGTGGGGGCGGGATTGTATGTGGTAATGTGGTGGGGGCAGGTTTATGTGTCTTGATGTGGTGGGGGGTGGCATTATGTGTGGTAATGTGGTGGGGGGGAGGGATTATGTGTGGTAATTAGTGTTGAGCATTCCGATACCGCAAGTATCGGGTATCGGCCGATACTTGCGGTATCGGAATTCCGATACCGGGATTCCGATACTTGCCGCGTATCGGATACCGGAATCGGAAGTTCCCAGATTCAAAATTCCGAAATTCAGCCAATGAGAATGATTTCAAGTGTGGGCACATCCTGTTTAGCATGGAGGGCATGAAACTACTGGCAAGGCTGTGATTGGCTGCTGAAATGATGTCATGATGCAGTTTAAAAGTCGCTGGCGCCATTTTGCGATCACTCTGCTGTGAATTCAGTTAGTGACAGGACGCTGTTTGCTGACTGAGGGACAGTTTAGAGATAGCGATTTGCTTCTTTGTGCTTTCCAAAGGCTAATTTAGCAACCGCTGTGTTCACCTACTATTCACCTTGCTTTTGCCTTGTAGCGCTGTTTTCACAGCGATCTGCAAGGTCTGTGTGTGTGTGTGTGTGTGTGTGTGTGAGTGCAGCCCACTCTCTAGTCTGAGTGCAGCCACATAGGCCATCCATAGCTGGTTGTATTCAGTTCAGGGAGGGTGGTTCATTGCCTCATACTGTTCTTTTTTTTTTTTTTTTTTTTTTTTCAAGTAGTGTAGTCTGCTGCTAATTTATTCAAAAAAATCCTATTAGTGTCTTTCCACCCGTCTCCAGCTAATTTGTGGAAAAACACTACATAGGATAAAGTAGAGGAGGGTTTTTGGGCCTTGCAGCGCCGTTTACGGCTGTCTGCACGGTCTCCGTGTGACTGCAGCTCGCCCTGTAGTCTGTGAGCAGCCGTAGCCTGGTTGTCTCCAGCTCAGGGTTGTTCACTGCGTCATACCGCCAAATCAATTTTAATTTTTTTTCAAGTAGTGTAGTCTGCTGCTAATTAATTTTAAAAAATCCTATTAGTGTCTTTCCACCCGTCTCCAGCTAATTTGTGGAAAAACACTACATAGGATAAAGTAGAGGAGGGTTTTTGGGCCTTGCAGCGCCGTTTACGGCTGTCTGCACGGTCTCCGTGTGACTGCAGCTCGCCCTGTAGTCTGTGAGCAGCCGTAGCCTGGTTGTCTCCAGCTCAGGGTTGTTCACTGCGTCATACCGCCAAATCAATTTTAATTTTTTTTCAAGTAGTGTAGTCTGCTGCTAATTAATTTAAAAAAATCCTATTAGTGTCTTTCCACCCGTCTCCAGCTAATTTGTGGAAAAACACTACATAGGATAAAGTAGAGGAGGGTTTTTGGGCCTTGCAGCGCCGTTTACGGCTGTCTGCACGGTCTCCGTGTGACTGCAGCTCGCCCTGTAGTCTGTGAGCAGCCGTAGCCTGGTTGTCTCCAGCTCAGGGTTGTTCACTGCGTCATACCGCCAAATCAATTTTAATTTTTTTTCAAGTAGTGTAGTCTGCTGCTAATTAATTTAAAAAAATCCTATTAGTGTCTTTCCACCCGTCTCCAGCTAATTTGTGGAAAAACACTACATAGGATAACGTAGAGGAGGGTTTTTGGGCCTTGCAGCGCCGTTTACGTCTGTCTGCACGGTCTCCGTGTGACTGCAGCTCGCCCTGTAGTCTGTGAGCAGACGTAGCCTGGTTGTCTCCAGCTCAGGGTTGTTCACTGCGTCATACCGCCAAATCAATTTTAATTTTTTTTCAAGTAGTGTAGTCTGCTGCTAATTAATTTTAAAAAATCCTATTAGTGTCTTTCCACCCGTCTCCAGCTAATTTGTGGAAAAACACTACATAGGATAAAGTAGAGGAGGGTTTTTGGGCCTTGCAGCGCCGTTTACGGCTGTCTGCACGGTCTCCGTGTGACTGCAGCTCGCCCTGTAGTCTGTGAGCAGCCGTAGCCTGGTTGTCTCCAGCTCAGGGTTGTTCACTGCGTCATACCGCCAAATCAATTTTAATTTTTTTTCAAGTAGTGTAGTCTGCTGCTAATTAATTTAAAAAAATCCTATTAGTGTCTTTCCACCCGTCTCCAGCTAATTTGTGGAAAAACACTACATAGGATAACGTAGAGGAGGGTTTTTGGGCCTTGCAGCGCCGTTTACGTCTGTCTGCACGGTCTCCGTGTGACTGCAGCTCTATCTGTTGTCAGTTCAGCCCCCAAAAAAGAAATAAATAATAAAGTTCACCAAACACACCAGTTACACCACTTTACATTTCTGTAGGCCACATTAGCTCATATTAAAGTCTAGTCCACACTTTAGAAAATTAGTGTTTCTTATACCTGTTAGGAGGAGTTGCTCAGGAATAAGCACACAAATCCGTTAGTACTTTTCTGCTTATCTTTATCAGTCAACCAAGATGAAGAAGGCAGTGAGTAAGGCACGTGGGCGTGGGCGTGGGCGCGGAGCAGGGAGGGGACGTCGGGATTCTGTGCCTGCTGCGGGCACCGGTGACTCATCAGCACCCACTTTCACCAGGCAACAGTCGTTCATGCGCAGCTTTGTGTCAGAGCGCCGTACACCGCTGCTGCGTCAAGACCAAATTGAAGCTGTTGTCGGATGGATGGCAGCTAATGCATCAACTTCCATTAGTGCCACATCCTCTCAGACACAGAGCACTGGAGAGCAGCCATCTGTCTCTTCACCACCTGCCAAATTGCCCAGGCAGACAGAGAGCCCAGGACAGGAGCCGTCTCTACTTCTGTTCTCTGAATCTCTTGGCTTGGAAACAGGGGGCCAGCCAAGCAGCATTGGAGAAATGGAAGAAGAGGCAGGGTGCAGTGATGCCCAACAGCTTTTTCTGTCTTCCTCTGAAGAGGCGGGTGGGCCAGTGGCTCCGGTCACCACATCGCAGGCCGCATCAGCTGATGATGACACTCAGGTGCCACTTACTGGTGCGTGCTCTGCTGCTGAGACTACCCAGGAGGAGCAGTTGGGGGCAGAGGGTAGTGTAGATGATGAGGTCCTCGACCCATCTTGGCGTGAGGGACAGGAAGGTGGTGGGAGCAGCTCTGAGGAAGAGATTCCCCGTACGGCCCAAAGAGGGAGAGGGAGGGGGAAGACTGCGGATCCTGCAGCCTCCGCTTTGGCACCCGTTAGGAGCATGTCTCTTCCAAAAGCCAAAAAGGGCGCTCCCAAGACTTGCAGTGCCTGGTCCTTTTTTGACACAGTTGCAGATGACATTTGCTATGTCAGATGCAACGTGTGTCATCAAAAAGTCAAAAGAGGGAAAAATGTCAGCAACCTCAATACCTCCAACATGTGGAAACATGTGCGCAACAGGCACCCGGCGGAGTTAGAAAAACACACTGAAGAGGTAGGCCAACCAACAGCGGCAGCTACCACCTCTTCAGCTCGTGTTGCCTCTTCCTCTAGCTCACACGCAGCTGGTTCGGCTTCCTCCCAGGATCGCCGTGGAAGAACCTCTGGCCCTGTTGTCCAGAGACCCGCTGTAATTCCACCCGCAGCGCCACTTTCCCAGTCATCCACACACTCGCAGCCCAGTCTACAGCCATCGGTAGTACAGGCATGGGAGAAAAGGCGGCCTTTCTCGTCAAACCACCCACGAGCACAGGCTCTGACTGCAGGCATTGCCAAACTTCTGTCACTGGAAATGCTGTCATTCAGGCTGGTGGAGACTGACAGCTTCCGTGACTTGATGTCATTGGCAGTCCCACAGTACAATGTGCCCAGCCGCTTTTACTTCAGCAGGCAAGCCGTCCCTGCCCTGCACAAGCATGTGGAGGGACACATAAAACACGCGCTACTGAACGCCGTCAGTAGCAAGGTCCACCTCACCACCGATGCGTGGACCAGTCAACATGGACAGGGGCGATACCTTTCCCTCACTGCCCATTGGGTTAATGTTGTTGAGCCAGGTACAGACCGTGCGAGTGGCGCAGGACGTGTCCTGCCCACTCCAAGGATTGCAGGAATCCATTCTGTACGCATTGACTCCTCCTCTTACACCAGTTCCTCAGAATCATCGCTGCAGGAGCCGTCACAGTCCACCTCCACATGGACCCGTGATGAACGTGTACCTGTTACGACCGACATGAGCACAGCCGTGGCCAAACGTCAACAGGCAGTCTTGAAATTAATTTTTTTGGGGAATCGTAGCCACACAGCGCAGGAGCTCTGGAATGCCATCAAGCAGGAGAGCGATGTGTGGTTTGTGCCAGCGAATCTCCAGCCAGGCATGGTAGTGTGTGATAATGGCCGAAATCTGGTGGCAGCTCTGGGCCTCGGCAACCTCACTCACATCCCATGTCTGGCACATGTGCTCAATTTGGTCGTGCAGAGCTTTTTGAGGGACTATCCGGATCTTGATGCACTGCTGCACAAGGTCCGCCTAGAGTGTGCTCACTTGCGGCGTTCCAGCACGGCAAAAGCGCGCATTGCGGCTCTGCAGCGCCGACACCGCCTGCCGGAACATCGCATCATATGTGACCTACCTACCAGGTGGAATTCCACGTTACATATGTTGGAGCGGTTGTGTGAGCAGCAGCAAGCTGTAATGGAGTACCAGCTGCTTCAGGCGCAAAAAAGTCACAGTCAGCGCCGTACAGACTTCACAACCACAGAGTGGGCCACTATGAATGACGTCTGCCAGGTTTTGCGTCCCTTTGATTATTCCACACGGATGGCGAGTGCAGATGATGCACTAGTCAGCATGACTGTCCCCCTTATCTGCCTGCTTGAAAAATCACTGCAAGCGCTAAGGGATGATGTTGTGGAAGAGGTGGAGGATGAGGATTCACCATTTCCATCATCTTCTGGACAGTCAGCGCCACGTGGTTCCTCACAAACGCGTAGGCAGGGGACAGTTTGTGAGGAGGATGAGGAGGAGTCAATGGAGGAGGAAGACGTCCGTCCAGAGGAGGGAGTTACCGAATTGTCCAGTACTCAGTGTGTACA
Source organism: Ranitomeya variabilis (assembly GCF_051348905.1). Lineage (NCBI taxonomy): Eukaryota > Metazoa > Chordata > Amphibia > Anura > Dendrobatidae > Ranitomeya > Ranitomeya variabilis. Next base: position 327,980,477 of record NC_135236.1, read on the forward strand.
GCGAGGGTGGGGTGATGACGAGCAGGCAGAGATCACGCCTCCAGCAGGGGACAGCGTTTCTTGGGCAGTTGGCAGTCTGCAGCACATGGTGGATTACATGCTGCAGTGCCTGAGAAACGACCGCCGCATCGCCCACATTCTCAACATGTCTGATTATTGGGTGTTCACCCTCCTCGATCCTCGCTACCGGGACAACGTAGAAAGCCTCATCACACCGTTGAACCGGGAGCGAAAAATGCGGGAGTACCAAGACACACTGGTCAATTCCATCATCTTCTCCATTCCAACTGAGAGAAGTGCTGCTAGTGCATTACAAAGCAGCTCAGTGCGTCCAGGCAGTGGAGGAGGCTCTGCACAAAGAGGGAGCAGAAGCAGTGCCTCTGCCCAAGGCAAGACCAGTATGGCCCAACTGTGGCACAGTTTTCTGTGCCCCCCACAAAAGTCTACACCATCACAGACGGCTCCAGTCAGCAGGAGGCAACGGTTCCGTCAGATGGTGACAGACTACATGTCTTGCCCTCTTGCTGTACTCCCAGACGGCTCTTCCCCTTTCAAGTTTTGGGTCTCAAAGCTGGATACATGGCCAGAGCTAAGCCAGTATGCATTGGAGGTGCTGTCTTGCCCTGCGGCCAGTGTATTATCGGAACGTGTCTTTAGTGCTGCAGGTGGTGTACTAACTGACCGTCGCATGCGACTATCCTCCGATAACGTTGACCGGCTTACTTTCCTGAAAATGAACAAGGCCTGGATCTCGCAGGAATTTGCCACTCCTCCTCCTGATTAAATAATTAGGTCACTGTATACGTTATCCAGGTCTCCTGTTGTGTTCATCTTTCTACCACCTGAACTTAAATTCCTGTGCTCCAACACCGCCAGTTGAGGCTCAGAAGTGCCGTCTGCACAGTCAAAACATACGACCCAGTGTTATTGGGTTTCAGTAACGTCAGCTGATCCCCAGCTGTGTAGCCGGCAATGTGTCATGCGACCGCCACGCTGACACAACAACTGAAATGTAAGGGAATCTGTCCCCCCCCCCCCAAGGCGTTTGTTACTGAAAGAGCCACCTTGTGCAGCAGTAATGCTGCACAAGGAAAAGGTAGCTATTTTTGTTTAGCTCCTTGCACACGCAGAACTTAACACTTATAAAATGTGTCCACTGATACCGTAAAACCGTCCCGGAGGTGGGACTTTCCTTCGTAATGTGACGCAGCACAGCCGTCATTCCTACCCCCCCGGCGCCGCGCACCGGCTCCTCAGCGTTGTTTTATTCCGTCCCGGAGCCTGCGCTGTTATGTTATCCCGTGGCCAGGCACACTTAGGGCTGCCCGTCTTCTGGCATCATTTGGTGTCAGGATGGCTGCGCCTGTGCGGCCGTGCTGGCAGAGAGCCCGCCTCGCAGTGTCTTCTGATTTAATCCCACTGGGGGCCTGGGATCCATGGACATGCGCAGTGCATATCTGAACCTCCACCTCTCACTCATCTCCCTATGGCTTCTTCAGACTGTTCGGTGTCAGCTGGTCCCTAATAGCATGCCACGGCCGTGACACCGCACAGTCTTAAGAAGCCGTAGGGAGGGGAGTGAGAGGCGAGGATATGCACTGCGCATGTCCATGGATCCCAGGCCCCCAGTGGGATTAAATCAGAAGACACTGCGAGGCGGGCTCTCTGCCAGCGCGGCCGCACAGGCGCAGCCATCCTGACACCAAATGATGCCAGAAGACGGGCAGCGCTAAGTGTGCCTGGCCACGGGATAACATAACAGCGCAGGCTCCGGGACGGAATAAAACAACGCTGAGGAGCCGGTGCGCGGCGCCGGGGGGGTAGGAATGACGGCTGTGCTGCGTCACATTACGAAGGAAAGTCCCACCTCCGGGACGGTTTTACGGTTGCAGGGGACACATTTTATAAGTGTTTAGTTCTGTGTTTGCAAGGAGCATGATGAAAAGAGCCACCTTTTCCTTTTGCATCTTTTGTGCTGCACAAGCTGGCTCTTTCAGCTACAAACGCCTTGGGGGGGGGGTTAAAGGTTCCCTTTCGACTTTCTCAGGCTTCGGCCTACATTGTGTTCCTCTGCTTTTCCACCTGTCCCTGGGCTCCAACACCGCCAGTTGCCGTCCAGAAGTGCTGTACGCACAGTCAACAGTCCCTCCTCTGTTATTGGGGTTCAGTAACGTCAGCTGTTCCCCTGCTGTGTGTGTGGCAATCCCTCCTACCTCCTCCAACCTCCTCCTCCTCCACCTGCCCCTGGGCTCCAACACCGCCAGTTGCCGTCCAGAAGTGCTGTACGCACAGTCAACAGTCCCTCCTCTGTTATTGGGGTTCAGTAACGTCAGCTGTTCCCCTGCTGTGTGTGTGGCAATCCCTCCTACCTCCTCCAACCTCCTCCTCCTCCACCTGTCCCTGGGCTCCAACACCGCCAGTTGCCGTCCAGAAGTGCTGTACGCACAGTCAACAGTCCCTCCTCTGTTATTGGGGTTCAGTAACGTCAGCTGTTCCCCTGCTGTGTGTGTGGCAATCCCTCCTACCTCCTCCAACCTCCTCCTCCTCCACCTGCCCCTGGGCTCCAACACCGCCAGTTGCCGTCCAGAAGTGCTGTACGCACAGTCAACAGTCCCTCCTCTGTTATTGGGGTTCAGTAACGTCAGCTGTTCCCCTGCTGTGTGTGTGGCAATCCCTCCTACCTCCTCCAACCTCCTCCTCCTCCACCTGCCCCTGGGCTCCAACACCGCCAGTTGCCGTCCAGAAGTGCTGTACGCACAGTCAACAGTCCCTCCTCTGTTATTGGGGTTCAGTAACGTCAGCTGTTCCCCTGCTGTGTGTGTGGCAATCCCTCCTACCTCCTCAAACCTCCTCCTCCTCCACCTGCCCCTGGGCTCCAACACCGCCAGTTGCCGTCCAGAAGTGCTGTACGCACAGTCAACAGTCCCTCCTCTGTTATTGGGGTTCAGTAACGTCAGCTGTTCCCCTGCTGTGTGTGTGGCAATCCCTCCTACCTCCTCCAACCTCCTCCTCCTCCACCTGCCCCTGGGCTCCAACACCGCCAGTTGCCGTCCAGAAGTGCTGTACGCACAGTCAACAGTCCCTCCTCTGTTATTGGGGTTCAGTAACGTCAGCTGTTCCCCTGCTGTGTGTGTGGCAATCCCTCCTACCTCCTCCAACCTCCTCCTCCTCCACCTGCCCCTGGGCTCCAACACCGCCAGTTGCCGTCCAGAAGTGCTGTACGCACAGTCAACAGTCCCTCCTCTGTTATTGGGGTTCAGTAACGTCAGCTGTTCCCCTGCTGTGTGTGTGGCAATCCCTCCTACCTCCTCCAACCTCCTCCTCCTCCACCTGCCCCTGGGCTCCAACACCGCCAGTTGCCGTCCAGAAGTGCTGTACGCACAGAGCCAAACACCTCGCCAATGTGTTAGTGGGGTTCAGCACCGCCAGCTGTTCCCCTGCTGTGTATACGGCAACGTGTACTGCGACCGCCACACAGGCACAACAAGTTAAATTTAAGGGAACCTGCCCCCCCCCCCCCAGGCGTTTGTTACTGAAGGAGCCACCTTGTGCAGCAGTAATGATGCAAAGGGAAAAAGTGCCTCTTTTCGTGGTGCTCCTTGCAGATGCTGAACCTAACACTTATGAAATGTGTCCCCTCACAGCGTTCAACCGTCCGGTAGGTGGAACTTTCCTTTGTCATGTGACGCAGCACAGCCGTCATTTTTACCCCCTTGTCGCCGTGCGCCGCCTCCTCAGCGTTGTTTGAATCTGTCCCGGAGCCTGCGCTGTTAGGTTACCCCTTGGCCATGCACACATTTTGCGCTGCCCGTCTTCTGACATCATTTGCTGTCAGGCTGGCTGCGCCTGTGCGGGTGCGCTGTCCGAGATTCAGCCTCGCGGTGTCGTCTAATGTAATCCCACCGCGGGCCTGGGATCCGTGTCCATGCGCAGTGCATATCCTCGCCTCTCACTCCCCTCCCTACGGCTTCTTCAGACTGTTCGGTGTCAGCTGATCCCTAATAGCATGCCACGGCCGTGACACCGCACAGTCTTAAGAAGCCGTAGGGAGGGGAGTGAGAGGCGAGGATATGCACTGCGCATGGACACGGATCCCAGGCCCGCGGTGGGATTACATTAGACGACACCGCGAGGCTGAATCTCGGACAGCGCACCCGCACAGGCGCAGCCAGCCTGACAGCAAATTATGTCAGAAGACGGGCAGCGCAAAATGTGTGCATGGCCAAGGGGTAACCTAACAGCGCAGGCTCCGGGACAGATTCAAACAACGCTGAGGAGGCGGCGCACGGCGACAAGGGGGTAAAAATGACGGCTGTGCTGCGTCACATGACAAAGGAAAGTTCCACCTACCGGACGGTTGAACGCTGTGAGGGGACACATTTCATAAGTGTTAGGTTCAGCATCTGCAAGGACCATAATTAAAAGAGCTAAGTTTACCTTTTCCAGCATTAGTGCTGTACACGATGGCTCTTCCAGCTACAAACGCCTGGGGGGGGTTAAAGGTTTCCTTTCAACTTGCTCCAGTGCAGGCTTCGGCCTACACTCCGCTCCCCCTGCTCCTCCTGCTGACCCTGGGCTCTAACACCGCCAGTTGGGGCCCGGTACTGCTAGCTGCACAGAGAAAAACACCTCGCCAATGTGTCAGTGGGGTTCAGCACCGCCAGCTGTTCCCCTGCTGTGCAGCCGGCAACGTGTCCTGCAACAGCCACGCAGGCACAACAGACCCAAAGCTGCCGCCAGTGCAGGCTTCGGCCTACACTCTGCTCCCTCTCCTCCTCCTGCTGACCCCGGGCTCCAACACCGCCAGTTGGGGCCTGGTACTGCTAGCTGCACAGAGAAAAACACCTCGCCAATGTGTCAGTGGGGTTCAGCACCGCCAGCTGTTCCCCTGCTGTGCAGCCGGCATCGTGTCCTGCAAAAGCCACGCAGACACCAGAACTGAAATTGAAGGGAACCTGTCCCCCCTCCCCCAGGCGTTTGTACGTTTTTAAGGCCACCTTGTACAGCGGTAATGCTGCATGTGTGCAAGGTGGCTCATAAACGTATTCTCCTCGCACATGTGGAACGGAAAACACGTCTAAAATGTGTCCTCTGTGTGACCATTTAACCGTCCCGGTGGTGTGACTTTCCTTTGTAATGACACGCTGCAACCCCCTTGGTAGCGCTGCCCGTCTTCTGGCATCATTGTTTGGCTGCCTGCGCCTCTGCGGCCGCCCTGACCCACACAACGCCCCTCGGTGTCTTATTTCTTGGGAGTGCGAGGGTGTGTTTGATGGGCATGAGCAGTGCATCAGTTCGCCTGTCCCTCATCTCCTTCCGCCTTCTTCAGACTGTGCGGCTTCATGGCCGTGGCATGCGATAAGGGATCAGCTGACGCCACATAGTCTGAAGCAGGTGTAAGAACCCAAGCGAGAGGCGAACATATGTACTGCGCCAGGCCATGAATCCCAGCCCCGCAGTGTTTTAACTATGTCAATACACTGCGGGGCTGTGATTCATGGGCATCGCGAACCGCACCAGCCAACATTAAATGAGGTCAGAAGATGGGCAGCGCTAACAGCGCTAGGCCAGGGGATAACACGACAGCGCAGACTCCTGTACAGCAAATAACAACGCTCAGGAGGCTGCACCCAGCACCAAGGTGGGATTCTTGACATCTGTGCTGCGTCTCATTACAAAGGGAACTCGCGCCTCCAACACAGTTTGACTGTATAAAGGGCTAAATGTTATACGTGTTCCATTCAGCGTGTGCAAGGAGCCAAATTAAAAGAGCAACCTTTGACTTGTGCACCACTACTGCTGCATAAGCTGTGGCTCTTCTACTTTGTAACCCCTGAGGGGGGGTTAAAGGTTACCTTTGAAATTGGTTCGATTAGGCTTCGGCCTACACTCTGCTCCCCCTGCAGAGCCCGGGCTCCAACACCGCCAGTTGGGGCCCGGTACTGCTAGCTGCACAGAGAAAAACACCTCGCCAATGTGTCAGTGGGGTTCAGCACCGCCAGCTGTTCCCCTGCTGTGCAGCCGGCAACGTGTCCTGCAACAGCCACGCAGGCACAACAGACCCAAAGCTGCCGCCAGTGCAGGCTTCGGCCTACACTCTGCTCCCTCTCCTCCTCCTGCTGACCCCGGGCTCCAACACCGCCAGTTGGGGCCCGGTACTGCTAGCTGCACAGAGAAAAACACCTCGCCAATGTGTCAGTGGGGTTCAGCACCGCCAGCTGTTCCCCTGCTGTGCAGCCGGCATCGTGTCCTGCAAAAGCCACGCAGACACCAGAACTGAAATTGAAGGGAACCTGTCCCCCCTCCCCCAGGCGTTTGTACGTTTTTAAGGCCACCTTGTACAGCGGTAATGCTGCATGTGTGCAAGGTGGCTCATAAACGTATTCTCCTCGCACATGTGGAACGGAAAACACGTCTAAAATGTGTCCTCTGTGTGACCATTTAACCGTCCCGGTGGTGTGACTTTCCTTTGTAATGACACGCTGCAACCCCCTTGGTAGCGCTGCCCGTCTTCTGGCATCATTGTTTGGCTGCCTGCGCCTCTGCGGCCGCCCTGACCCACACAACGCCCCTCGGTGTCTTATTTCTTGGGAGTGCGAGGGTGTGTTTGATGGGCATGAGCAGTGCATCAGTTCGCCTGTCCCTCATCTCCTTCCGCCTTCTTCAGACTGTGCGGCTTCATGGCCGTGGCATGCGATAAGGGATCAGCTGACGCCACATAGTCTGAAGCAGGTGTAAGAACCCAAGCGAGAGGCGAACATATGTACTGCGCCAGGCCATGAATCCCAGCCCCGCAGTGTTTTAACTATGTCAATACACTGCGGGGCTGTGATTCATGGGCATCGCGAACCGCACCAGCCAACATTAAATGAGGTCAGAAGATGGGCAGCGCTAACAGCGCTAGGCCAGGGGATAACACGACAGCGCAGACTCCTGTACAGCAAATAACAACGCTCAGGAGGCTGCACCCAGCACCAAGGTGGGATTCTTGACATCTGTGCTGCGTCTCATTACAAAGGGAACTCGCGCCTCCAACACAGTTTGACTGTATAAAGGGCTAAATGTTATACGTGTTCCATTCAGCGTGTGCAAGGAGCCAAATTAAAAGAGCAACCTTTGACTTGTGCACCACTACTGCTGCATAAGCTGTGGCTCTTCTACTTTGTAACCCCTGAGGGGGGGTTAAAGGTTACCTTTGAAATTGGTTCGATTAGGCTTCGGCCTACACTGCTCCCCCTGCAGAGCCCGGGCTCCAACACCGCCAGTTGGGGCCCGGTACTGCTAGCTGCACAGAGAAAAACACCTCGCCAATGTGTCAGTGGGGTTCAGCACCGCCAGCTGTTCCCCTGCTGTGCAGCCGGCAACGTGTCCTGCAACAGCCACGCAGGCACAACAGACCCAAAGCTGCCGCCAGTGCAGGCTTCGGCCTACACTCTGCTCCCTCTCCTCCTCCTGCTGACCCCGGGCTCCAACACCGCCAGTTGGGGCCCGGTACTGCTAGCTGCACAGAGAAAAACACCTCGCCAATGTGTCAGTGGGGTTCAGCACCGCCAGCTGTTCCCCTGCTGTGCAGCCGGCATCGTGTCCTGCAAAAGCCACGCAGACACCAGAACTGAAATTGAAGGGAACCTGTCCCCCCTCCCCCAGGCGTTTGTACGTTTTTAAGGCCACCTTGTACAGCGGTAATGCTGCATGTGTGCAAGGTGGCTCATAAACGTATTCTCCTCGCACATGTGGAACGGAAAACACGTCTAAAATGTGTCCTCTGTGTGACCATTTAACCGTCCCGGTGGTGTGACTTTCCTTTGTAATGACACGCTGCAACCCCCTTGGTAGCGCTGCCCGTCTTCTGGCATCATTGTTTGGCTGCCTGCGCCTCTGCGGCCGCCCTGACCCACACAACGCCCCTCGGTGTCTTATTTCTTGGGAGTGCGAGGGTGTGTTTGATGGGCATGAGCAGTGCATCAGTTCGCCTGTCCCTCATCTCCTTCCGCCTTCTTCAGACTGTGCGGCTTCATGGCCGTGGCATGCGATAAGGGATCAGCTGACGCCACATAGTCTGAAGCAGGTGTAAGAACCCAAGCGAGAGGCGAACATATGTACTGCGCCAGGCCATGAATCCCAGCCCCGCAGTGTTTTAACTATGTCAATACACTGCGGGGCTGTGATTCATGGGCATCGCGAACCGCACCAGCCAACATTAAATGAGGTCAGAAGATGGGCAGCGCTAACAGCGCTAGGCCAGGGGATAACACGACAGCGCAGACTCCTGTACAGCAAATAACAACGCTCAGGAGGCTGCACCCAGCACCAAGGTGGGATTCTTGACATCTGTGCTGCGTCTCATTACAAAGGGAACTCGCGCCTCCAACACAGTTTGACTGTATAAAGGGCTAAATGTTATACGTGTTCCATTCAGCGTGTGCAAGGAGCCAAATTAAAAGAGCAACCTTTGACTTGTGCACCACTACTGCTGCATAAGCTGTGGCTCTTCTACTTTGTAACCCCTGAGGGGGGGTTAAAGGTTACCTTTGAAATTGGTTCGATTAGGCTTCGGCCTACACTCTGCTCCCCCTGCAGAGCCCGGGCTCCAACACCGCCAGTTGGGGCCCGGTACTGCTAGCTGCACAGAGAAAAACACCTCGCCAATGTGTCAGTGGGGTTCAGCACCGCCAGCTGTTCCCCTGCTGTGCAGCCGGCAACGTGTCCTGCAACAGCCACGCAGGCACAACAGACCCAAAGCTGCCGCCAGTGCAGGCTTCGGCCTACACTCTGCTCCCTCTCCTCCTCCTGCTGACCCCGGGCTCCAACACCGCCAGTTGGGGCCCGGTACTGCTAGCTGCACAGAGAAAAACACCTCGCCAATGTGTCAGTGGGGTTCAGCACCGCCAGCTGTTCCCCTGCTGTGCAGCCGGCATCGTGTCCTGCAAAAGCCACGCAGACACTTGCTCTTGTACCTTCTGCTCCCCATCCTGGTTCCAGTACCGTCAGCTGGTTCCGGGCAGAGCCTTTGGCTTAGGTGCCTCCCTCTGGGTATCCGAGTTCCACCAACGTCAGGTGGTCCTTGGTAGTGCTTTCAGGCACGGGTACCTCCTGCTTAGTAACCGGGTTCCAGTAACGTCAGCTGGTCCTCGGTAGTTCCATTGGCTCTTGGACCTTCGGCTACCCATCCGGGTTCCAGCACCGTCAGCTGGTTCTCGGCACTGTCTTTTGCTCTTGTACCTTCTGCTCCCCATCCTGGTTCCAGTACCGTCAGCTGGTTCCGGGCAGAGCCTTTGGCTTAGGTGCCTCCCTCTGGGTATCTGAGTTCCACCAACGTCAGGTGGTCCTTGGTAGTGCTTTCAGGCACGGGTACCTCCTGCTTAGTAACCGGGTTCCAGTAACGTCAGCTGGTCCTCGGTAGTTCCATTGGCTCTTGGACCTTTGGGTAGCCATCCGAGTTCCAGTTCCATCAGCTGGTTCTCGGCATTTTCTCAGCCTTCTTGTACCTTCTGCTACATTTCCAAGTTCAAGAGACTAAACACGATGACCCGGAAGAACACCCCTAAGATGACGACGACACCAGAGACGACAACCACCGTGATGACGACGACCCTGGAGACGATGACCCTGAAGACCACCGTGATGACGACGACCCCGGAGACGACGACCCTGAAGACCACCCCGATGACGATGACCCGGGAGACGACGACCCTGGAGACGACGACCCTGGAGACGACGACGACCTGGAAGACCGAGAAGCAGAAGAACAAGAGGCTGCAGAACAAAGAGCAGAAGAACATTAAGCATAACACTAAATATCAGAGCAAAAAATATTATCTAAATTATAAGCAGAAGAAGACTAAGCAGTGTATGGGGGTGAGTCCGTTCCTCCTCGTGGTGCCCCTGGATAAAGCCTGATGCTGCAGGCCAAACTGAACGCGGACAAATGTAACTGTTTTGTGACAGGCAGAACGGAAGGTGTAATCTTCAAACTTTTATAGATAACAACTACAGGAATGCCTGTCACAAATAAGAATATGATGAAGAAGTAGAATATGATGAAGATAATAGTAAAATAAAAAGAATATGAACAATGTAACCCAAAAAATAATAGGTAGAAGATGAAGAAGAAGATGAATAAGGTGAAGAAGTTGATGTCAAAGAAGCTGATGATGAGGATAATGAAGAAGAAAGCGTGGGAGAAGAAAAAAAGAAGGTGAAGGGCGTTGAAGTAGTGAAACATCAATATGTGGCATAAAAAAAAAAAAAAAATTAACATAGTCAAATTCTTTCTAACGCCGAACGTCATCCAAAAAAAAAAAAATCCTGCTATTCTATTACATTGGGCTAAACCTCTGTGCCTTTAATGTCTCCGCCACGTCCCCCAATACATCCTACATTATTCTTAGTTGTTTTCCTTCATGTAGAATGAACCTACAAGTGTATAAAGGGTTTATTTTAATTCCGATATTTTCGTCCCATTGACTTGCATTGGGATCGGGTATCGGTATCGGATTGGATCCGATATTTTGATGGTATCGGCCGATACTTTCCGATACCGATACTTTCCGATATCGGAAAGTATCGCTCAACACTAGTGGTAATGTGTTGGGGGTGGGATTATGTGTGGTGATGTGGTGGGGGGCGGGATTATGTGTGGTAATGTGGTGGGGGGGAGGGATTATGTGTGATAATGTGTTGGGGGTGGGATTATGTGTGGTGATGTGGTGGGGGGTGGGATTATGTGTGGTAATGTGGTTAGGGGCGGGATTATGTGTGGTGATGGGGTGGGGGGGCGGGATTATGTGTGGTGATGGGGTGGGGAGCGGGATTGTGTGTGGTAATGTGGTGGGGAGCGGGATTGTGTGTGCTAATGTGGTGCGGATTGTGTGTGGTAATGTGGTGGGGGCGGGATTGTGTGTGGTGATGTGGTGGGGGGCGGGATAGTGTGTGGTAATGTGGTGGGGGGCAGGATTGTGTGTGCTAATGTGGTGGGGGCGTGATTGTGTGTGCTAATGTGGTGGGGGCGGGATTGTGTGTGCTAATGTGTGAGGACGGAGGACGGATTGTGTGTGGTAGTGTGGTGGGGGGCGGGATTGTGTGTGGTAATGTGGTGCGTATTGTGTGTGGTAATGTGGTGGGGGGCAGGATTGTGTGTGCTAATGTGGTGGGGGCGTGATTGTGTGTGCTAATGTGGTGGGGGCGGGATTGTGTGTGCTAATGTGTGAGGACGGAGGACGGATTGTGTGTGGTAGTGTGGTGGGGGGCGGGATTGTGTGTGGTAATGTGGTGCGTATTGTGTGTGGTAATGGGGTGGAGGGCGGGATTGTGTGGTGATGTGGTGGGGGCGGAGCTACTGTGCAGGGGGCGGGATTAGCGAGTAATCGCGATGCCTCTTATATATATAGATGCAGCCACAAGCTCCGGTCCCGAGTGTTGGAGGCAGTGCTGGGTATTGAGGCGAGAGACTCGTGCGAGTTTATAGCATTGCACTCGCAAGTGAGACCCCGGCCTTATTGACCTATGCTTGATTAGGTAGCTGCCTGGTGTATTCAATTGTAGTTATCAATTGGGAATGCTGGGGGATTGTAAACAAAAGGAGTTTAGATAAGCCCTGGAGTAGAGGTAAGTAGAAATAAGTGGAGGCAAAGCCTTGATGGTGGCCCTTGATCAGCACTGCTATGTATAGCAGAAATCATGATCTCCTATGAACGCAGTTTGCAGGCTGATATTCAAGAGAGGATCGTCATGACAAGCAGGAGGGTCATCAGCAGACCCTGGTTGTCATAAAAACCCATAGGCTCCCAGCGATCACGTCATCTGCACGCCGATGGGCACGTGGAATGATGTGCCTGCCTGCCGGCAATTGTTATATGCTGCTGTTAAACTATTAAATCTAACAGCTTGCAGCTGTTAAAAGGCACATGATGGCTAATTAAATCAGCCATCATCTGCCGGGAAAGATGTGAGCTCGGCATGCAAGCCCACATCAAATTCAGGGACACAATATATATCGTAAATGCACGTCATATGTTGTGAAGGGGTTAAACGCAAATAATGGCATGAAAGCAAATTGACTGCAAATTTACTACGGTTTTGTGTCATTTCATTGGCTTTAGTCACAAATTTGTGGTAACAGGACAAGGGCACATGCTAAATGGTCTGTTATATTTACAAACTATGATACATTCAGAGATTGGCCAGTGATACTGCACTCATATTAGCAGAAACACAAGTATATCCATCTCCTAAATACTTATTTGACCATGTGGTTCTACACTCTGCAATGTCTACTATAAGCTGAGAGTCTGAGATATGATTTGGTTGCTAATTCAGATTGTCAGTTGCCGGACCACCTGTCGTACATCTGTTTGCCTGTGCAGCATTTTAGACTCATGTCTGTGTTGAATTCCTCTCTAGCTTGTCAGAGGACTAACGTTCTGCTTACTTTAAGAACTGCTGGAATTACAAATGTTTCTGTGGTCCCTCGCTAACTTTTGTTTACATGCCGCGTCGGTACATTAATGCTGCAGCCAATCATTCACTGCTAGAATGTAAGCAAAGACTGCAAGTCAACTCAGGAACATTGGTGCTGGTGTAACTGGAGATTTCACAGTTAAGTCACGATTTAAAATTATATTGCATATTATATTACGCATTCTTTATTCTAGTAATACCCTTTTCACATTTTGCATACTTGTTGGTCTAAGCAGTACATTTCACAATCTCTTTGTAATATGCTCTCTCCAAAACTTGCTTGGACTTATAGACAATTGCAACAGGAAAAAACAGAACATTTTCAGAAGTCTTAGAAAACTGTTGTAGATATTTTAAGTTTCTTAAAAATGCTAAAGTCTTTCTACTTTTATTTCTTTTTCACATGTTTATTTGTAGGAATGTGTACACAAGTCTTGTTAATTTGAGTTCTTCAACATGTTTTGCCATTTTCAGCCACTAGATGGAAGACAACTTTTACATTCCATGCATATTTACTGAGTGACTTTGTATTGTCTTTGTGAGTATTGCCTATAGCTATGAGGTACAGTAATAATAAACTGTATGTTATAAGTAAGTAACATTATGTTCATTAATAAGTAATATTTGTGATAAAAAATATACTGGCAGCATGTATCAGACACTGGCTGTACGATTTCATCCAGGTATGCTTAACTCAAACGCTGCGGCAGTTCAGAGAAAAACATACTTTAACCCCTTCATGACCCCTGCTTTTTTCGGTTTTGCGTTTTCATTTTTTATTTTTCCGTCAATATGGTCATGTGAGGGCTTATTTTTTTTATTTTTCCGTCAATATGGTCATGTGAGGGCTTATTTTTTGCGGGACAAGTTGTACTTTTGAACGGCATCATTGGTTTTAGCATGTCATGTACTAGAAAGCAGGAAAAAAATTCCAAGTGCAGTGAAATTGCAAAAAAAGTGCAATCCCAAACTTGTTTTTTTGTTTGGCTCTTTTTGGTAGGTTCACTAAATGCTAAAACTGACCTTCCATTTTGATTCTCCAGGTCATTACAAGTTCATCGACACCAAGCATGTTTAGGTTATTTTTTATCTAAGTGGTAAAAAAAAATTCCAAACTTTGCTAAAAAAAAGCGCAATTTTCCGATACCCATAGCACCTCCATTTTTCATGATCTGGGGTTAGGTGAGGGCTTATTTTTTGCATGCTGAGCTGGCGTTTTTAATTATACCATTTTGGTGCAGATACGTTATTTTGATCAAACGTTATTGCATTTTAATGCGATGCCGTGGCAACCAAAAAATGTAATTCTGGCATTTCAAATTTTTTTCTCACTACGCCGTTTAGCGATCAGGTTAATTCTTTTTTTGTATTGATAGATCGGGCGATTCTGAATGCAGCGATACCAAATATGTGTATATTTGATTTTTTTATTGTTTTATTTTGAATGGGTGAAAGCGGGGTGATTTAAACTTTTACTTTTTTTATTTTTTTCATATTTTTTAAAACATTTTTTTTTTACTTTTTCCATGCTTCAATAGTTTCCATAGGTGAAAAGAAGCTGGCATAGCCTGATCGGCTCTGCTACATAAGAGCGATGCTCAGATCGCTCCTATGTAGTAGAATTGCTGAATTGCTAAGAGCACCGACCACATGGTGACGCTCACAGCAATCCAGCATCAACAACCATAGAGGTCTTCAATAGACCTCTGGTTGTCATGCCGACGCATCGCTGACCCCAGATCACATGATGGCTGGAAGTGCTAGTTAAATGCCACTGTCAGAGTTTGACAGCGGCATTTAAATAGTTAATAGCGTTGGGTGGATCGCGATTCCACCTGCCACTATTGCGGGCACATGTCAGCTGTACAAAACAGCTGACATGTCCCAGCTTTGATGCGGGCTCACTGCCGGAGCCTGCATTAAAGCGGGGGTTGTGTCCTCGGACGTACTATCCCATTCAAGGTCAGAAAGGGGTTAAAAGCTGTCATGGACCAAACAACACAGCAGACTAGTTGGAAAGGCGGGTCCGTGGTGGCTTCTCCCCACCTGTTACCTCCAAAAGACAAGTCTCAATGCACAGAAAAAACAAGTCCCCACTCAGGTCCGTCATGGAAATATAGGGGGCTTTCACGTTACTGGTAGTATAAAGGCTATCAAAAAGTGCCATGGCTCCTCGCCCCCCAAAATAAATGCAGAAAATTCTGCTCTCCCAAATGCAAATGCCGTTCTCTGTTCTGAAACCCACAGTGTGCCGAAACTGCAGTTAGCATCCACACGTTTGACATTTCTGCGGTGATGAGTTTCCTCTTAATTTACGAGGTCCATATCTCCAGAAACACGAGCTGGGCACATTGTATGGATACTACAATATACGGGCACTATAACGTCAGATTTGCAATTTCACTCAGCAGCATTCACTGCTGCTTGTTTCTGGAACAAACCCATGGAGTCAAGATCACCACTGCACTGATAAATTCCCAGAGGGGTTTAATATCCATAATGGGGTCACTTGAGGGAGATTCTGATATTATGGCACTTAGGGGCTAAATATATGGATCCTGTAATCTATTCTATGATTATTTGCTTTCCAAGAGTCAAACAGTACTGTACAGCCACATATGGGGTAATGCCACATTCAGCAGAAATTTCCGTGACAAATTGTGGTGCTATTTTTACCCACTTTGCCGTGTGACAGTATATCAAATGAAGTAATTTTTGTGGATGGTTTCTGCGCTGCTGGATGAACTGAGACGTACATACCGGTATGATGAGTGAAAGGGTAGTGGTTTATTAGGTGCATTTCGAAGAACAAAATTACTTCTTCCTCAGGATTGACCACATGTATACATACAGAGAACGCAGGTGTACCGTTTAAATAGGTTGATTTTTTGAATGTAGGCGCCAACTGAACCACATGACAGAAATGTCAGAGTTCAGTCAGGTACAGCGCATTATATACATAGGTGAACAAACATAAGCTTTCAAAGTGTGACTTATGGGGGGGGTTGCTGTTCTGGCACCTCAGGGGTCCTGCCAATGTGACATGGTGCCCTCAAGCCATTTCAGTAAAATCTGAATTCCAATATGGCACTCCTTCTCGTCAAAAGTAGTTTTCAACCCCATATGAGGTATTGGAGTATTCAAGAGAAATTGCATAACATATGTTGTGGTACATTTTCTCCTATTACACCTTTTGAAAATTGAAAACTTGTCACCAAAGTAACATTTTAGTGGAAAATGTTGTACTTTTCCTTTGACTCAGCACAATGTTATATAATTCTGTGACTCGCCTAAGGGTTAGAAATGCATACTACACTCTTAGATAAATTCCTCAAGAAGTGTTTTTTCCAAAATGGGGTCACTTGTTGGGGTTTCTGCTTGACATGTCAGGGGCGCTTCAAACGTGACATCGCATCTGCAATCTGTTCCAGCCAAACTTGCACTCTAAAATTTTATTTGTAGGTCTCAGTCCATTTTCAGTAAACAGTAGAATGATGTGCTTTACCAAAAAGCTCTCTTAATCTTATCTGTCCACAAGATGCTTTCCCGAAGGATTTTGGCTTACTCACATACATTTTGGCAAACTGCAATCAAGATTTTTTATGTCCCTGTATCAGCAGCGGGATTTTCCTTGGTCTCCAGCCATAGCATTTCATTTCATTCAAATATCAACAGATAGTTTGCGCTGACACTGAGGCACCCTGAGCCTGCAGGACAGCTTGAATTTCTTTGGAACTTGATTAGGGATGCATATCTATCCATTTCATCAATTTTTCTCTGCCGCCCACATCCAGGGAGATTAGCTACAGTGCCATTGGTTGCAAACTTCTTGATTACATTGCACACTGTGGACAAAGGAACATCAAGATCTCTGGATATGGACTTGTAACTTGAGAATGTTGATAGTTTTCAACAATTTTGGTTCTCAAGTACTCAGACAGTTCTGTCCTCCTCTTTCTGTTATCCATGCTTAGTGTGGCACACACTGACACAAAATGCAAAGATTGAGTTAACTTCTCCCCTTTTTATCTGGTTTCAGGTGTGATTCTCATATTGACCACAACTGTTTCTTGTCACAGGTGTGTTTGAACGAGCATCACATGCCTGAAACAAAGTTGTTTACCTACAATTTTGGAAACGTTTTAACTAGGGTTGAGCGACTTTCATTTTTTTAAGATCGAGTCGGGTTTTGTGAAACCCGACTTTGTCCAGAGTCGAGTCGAGTGCAGTCGGCCGATTATCGCTGAAAGTCGGGGATCGACCGAAACACGAAACCCAATGCAAGTCAATGGGGAAGCATAGTCGGCAGTGAGTGGAGGCCAGGAAAACACCTACAGTGCCCATTTTAATGCCAAAAACATCCATTCTTGTTTCTGAAGCTTGTCAATGTTAATTAACTTTATAATAATATATATACAAGAACATCAGCCGTGTATTACTAAACCAAAAAATAGGCGACTCAATCATAGATATAATATTAATCGGAGGACCATGAGTCAAAAGAAGTAGCCAATCGTATTAACATCAAATAGTACCAATTTTTATTAAAGATACAATCAAATAGCATAATAAAATGTTTACCACTTATAATAAAATGACATAGTGACTAAATCACTGGATGCAGTGGTGAACTGGGAATATCGGTACGAGACATGTAGATTCCTATGGTGTATATATGTGAAGATCGTATATTATCACAAAAATAGAGTGTGCAGACAGCTGACTGCCGAGAACCGGCAGTCCAGCAAGAGATAAATATAAAGTGCAATACGTGCTGTAAAAACAAGCCGGAGGCTGCAAAGCACACAGAATAAGTAGAAAACGTTATTTACCCATGTGGGATGGTGGGGAGGTCTCGTCCGGCACCCAGTCACATACCCCAACGCGCGTTTCGCGTTTGAACGTTGCCGCTTCCTCAGGGGGCGTGGCCTAATTGCGATCCCAGTCCCATATAAATAGTGATCACATCCGATCATGTGACCACAAACCTAATGTGTAATGGTGCGCATGTGTGAACCGCTAATATAATCCTATGCGTTTCAAGCCTCACTCACCATAACGTCAGCGCCGGTCATGTGAGCGGGCGGACGCCACGCCCCCAACACATGACACGGGACCGCGCTACAGGGAGAGGGAAGGAAACGACAGGATGAATAAGGCTGTGTGTGAATGGGTGAGTGTAATACTTAAACAAAAACAGATGACTATGCAAAACATGTATGTGTGTATATAAGGTGAATAATTACGAGTGATAGGTTCCCTGAACAGCAGTCCCCAAACTTCATATTAGGTGTTAAAATTAGAATCGGACATAATATAAGATACATGGAGCAGAAGATTGAGCAGGGAAAATATAGAAAAGTGCATGCACAGACAGATTAAAATAAATGGTAATAGCTAGAATTACAAAAATAGAACATCCAGACGGCATAAATGGTCAGGGCCATGCATGTGGACATCCGGGGAAGAAAACATACACGATTGAAAGTATAGTACAGTGAGCTATGAGATATACATACAGAGTCATTAATCAATTAATTCAGCAATAGCCAATTTTCCAAATAATGTCCACTCTAAATTCTGTATGATACTTTATGTTTAATCTTGTGGATCTTCATTCCTCAGATTCTCACATTGGTGTCCACCGCTGGCAACCGTCGCATAAACGCCATACGGAAATAATCACACACTAAAATATGAGACAAAAATACACAATTAAAATCTGATGAGACATGATGAGGACAGCAGGAAATACCGAAGACAAAAGAGCTGCACTGAATCACTAAAGGTAAGAGGAAAATCCATGTGCCTCATTGAGGCCTATGGGCGTCATAGTGCCCAATGTGGAAATCCAGCGGCACTCTCTTTGTGCCAAGATCCGCTTAATGTTACCCCCTCTAATGCCACATTTTACGAGATCAATACCTCGTACCATAAATGATTTTGGGTTACACCCATGGAACTGCAAAAAGTGACGAGGTATTGTCTTGAGTTGCGTCACATCTGTCTCATTTGCCGCTGCCAATATATCCCGTACATGTTCCCGTGTACGGGTTCCAAGACGGCGAGAAGTTAGACCAATATAAATCTTAGGACAACCACATGTAGCGTAATACACCACATGTGTAGTGTTGCAATTTATATGGTAATTGATGGAAAAAGTTTTTTGACCGTCGGCAGATTCAAAAGTGGCAGTGCGACGGATATTGACACAGGAGATACAGTCCCCACACTGATAGCAACCATGAGGGGGTCCATTGGATCCAAAATTATAAGTACGTATCTTGGGGACATAATGACTTGACACCAACAAATCCCTAAGATTTTTGCTGCGTCTTGCAGTCATGAGAGGATGTTTGGTCAGACATTTAGATAGTAGTGGGTCACTATGGAGGATGCTCCAATGCCTCTGGAGACAGTCCCTCATAGTAGACCAAAAAAAAAAAAAAAAAAAAAGAAAAAAAAAATCATAGTAGACCACTCGCCATTGAAGGTGGAGATAAATCTCACCGCATTATGTTGCTCAGAAGTTTTTAATTTGTTTTTGCCGGTATATAGCAATTGATCACGTGGGGTGTATTTTGCCCTAAGATATCCCTTCTTGATACTTCTGTTGCTATAACCTCTGGTCTGGAACCTGACTTTCAGGTCAGCTGCCTGCGTCTCAAACTTGGTAGTGGAGGAACAGATCCGCTTCATCCTGAGGTATTGACCAACTGGGATGGCCTTAACTGTACTGTATGGGTGACTTGATTCTGCATGTAACAGGGAGTTGACCGACATGGACTTCCTGAAAACATCAGTCTGCAAAATCCTGTCACCATCAACCTCAATCTTGACGTCCAGGAAGTCCACCTCGGTCCTACTCACCTGGTACGTCAATTTGATATTGTATGTATTAGCATTGAGCTGATCCATGAACTCATGTAAAGCCACATCAGATCCTTGCCATATAATGAACAGATCATCGATGTAGCGCAGCCAGCACTGCACATGGTCCGCGGCCCGCGGACCTCCCCCGCCAAAAATCTCCCTCTCCCAATAACCAAGGAAAAGATTGGCGAAAGAGGGCGCACAGGCCGCGCCCATGGCAGTGCCACGCTGTTGTAGATAAAAAACGTCCTTAAAAACAACAAAAAAAATAAATAAAAATAAAAATTAAAAAAAAAAAAAAAAATTTTTTTTGTCAAAATAAATGTCAAGAGTTCCATGACCAGCTCACAAATGGCTCCATCCCAGTTGCTGGTACCCAGGAAGAAGCGGACCGCCTCCAAACCATCACCATGACCAATGCAGGTGTATAGGGACTGTATATCCGCAGTAACGAGATACATGTCCTCCTCCAATTGAATCCCATTGATCCGACACAGGACGTCCGACGTGTCCCTGGCATACGAGGGGAGCGCCTCAACCAATGGTTTTAAATAGTAATCCACAAATTTACATATAGGATCGCTCAACCCCCCCATGCCAGAGACTATCGGACGGCCCGGTGGGTCAATGGGATTTTTGTGAATCTTAGGAATAAAATAAATTGTTGGAACTTTAGGGAATTTTGTCAATAGACCATCCAACACATGTTTTGGAATGATCCCTCTCTCATGGGCGTCAACCAAGATCCCCTCCAATTGGTGAGAGAAGGCCTCAGTGGGATTACAATCCAGTTTTTTATATGTCTCTTTATCCCTGAGATGTTTAAATGCCTCTTTCTCATAGAGAGCATTAGGCCAGATCACCACGTTTCCCCCCTTGTCCGCCGGTTTTATAAGCGGCAACGTTCAAACGCGAAACGCGCGTTGGGGTATGTGACTGGGTGCCGGACGAGACCTCCCCACCATCCCACATGGGTAAATAACGTTTTCTACTTATTCTGTGTGCTTTGCAGCCTCCGGCTTGTTTTTACAGCACGTATTGCACTTTATATTTATCTCTTGCTGGACTGCCGGTTCTCGGCAGTCAGCTGTCTGCACACTCTATTTTTGTGATAATATACGATCTTCACATATATACACCATAGGAATCTACATGTCTCGTACCGATATTCCCAGTTCACCACTGCATCCAGTGATTTAGTCACTATGTCATTTTATTATAAGTGGTAAACATTTTATTATGCTATTTGATTGTATCTTTAATAAAAATTGGTACTATTTGATGTTAATACGATTGGCTACTTCTTCTAACTTTATAATAATAGTTGGGCATTGGAAATTGGGGGTCATTTGGCAAAAGTTGTGGGGGGAGTAGGGCTGGCTCAAGTTTTTCGTGGGCCCAGGAAACGCGGACTACGTCACGGCGGTGGAGCAGGGAGAGGTAAGTATTTCAACGTTGCAAGTGCTGTGATCCTGAGCAAGCAGGGGGGGCCCACTCGTTCGCATTGGCACTGGCACAGGGCCCCTCAAAGTACGGCGGTGTGTTTGCATGGCGGGGGCGCCTCCCACCAGCAGCGACACTTTTGCGTACTCTGAGGGGCCCTGTGCCAGTGACGTCGCCAACGAGTATGCCCCCCCCCCACCTGATGAAGGAACCTGCACTTTCATCTGCACCTTCCTCTTTGTCCCTGTGTAAGGTGGTATAACATGCGGGAAGGGGAACCTTACTTTCAGCAGGGTCAGATTCTGGCTGTGTAGAGTGCAAGGGGAATGTAGTGGTCTAGGTCAATGTACCAGCAGACTCATCTAGCAGTGGCTGGGCAATGGGCAGGATGAAGAGGAAACAGATATAGGGCCAAAGAATAAAGTAGGCTAAATGCAGTTCAAAATTGGTAACAGGACTAAACAGGCGGCATTGCTTTGTTCAGTGGAGTAGCAAACCCAAGAGCAGCAGACACTGTTTCAAGGGCCCAACCACACTAGTAGGCCAAATGCAGTTTAATATCTGATAGTATAGGCCGAAAGCCAGAAGGTAGAAGCTCAGCTTTATTCAGTTGAGGACAACACCAGGCAGGGGCAGACACCGTTAGTAGGCCGGAACCACCAATTTTTTAAAAAACAGCAGTTAATCAGAGCCAGAAGGTAGAAGCTCAGCTTTATTCAGTTGAGGACAAACACCAGGGAGCAGCAAACAGAGGTATTAGGCCCCATCCAGCAATTAAAAAAAAAAAAAAAACTTAATCAGAGCCAGAAGGTAGAAGATCAGCTTTATTCAGTTGAGGACAACACCAGGCAGGGGCAGACACCGTTAGTAGGCCGGAACCACCAATTTTTTAAAAAACAGCAGTTAATCAGAGCCAGAAGGTAGAAGCTCAGCTTTATTCAGTTGAGGACAACACCAGGCAGGGGCAGACACCGTTAGTAGGCCGGAACCACCAATTTTAAAAAAAACAGCCGTTAATCAGAGCCAGAAGGTAGAAGCTCAGGTTTATTCAGTTGAGGGCAACACCAGGGAGGGGCAGACACCGTTAGTAGGCCGGAACCACCAATTTTTAAAAAAACAGCAGTTAATCAGAGCCAGAAGGTAGAAGCTCAGCTTTATTCAGTTGAGGACAAACACCAGGGAGCAGCAAACAGAGGTATTAGGCCCCATCCAGCAATTAAAAAAAAAAAAAAAACTTAATCAGAGCCAGAAGGTAGAAGCTCAGCTTTATTCAGTTGAGGACAACACCAGGCAGGGGCAGACACTGTTAGTAGGCCGGAACCACCAATTTTTTTAAAAAACAGCAGTTAATCTGAGCCAGAAGGTAGAAGCTCAGCTTTATTCAGTTGAGGACAACACCAGGCAGGGGCAGACACCGTTAGTAGGCCGGAACCACCAATTTTTTAAAAAACAGCAGTTAATCAGAGCCAGAAGGTAGAAGCTCAGCTGTATTCAGTTGAGGACAACTTGAATTAGGGACTGCAGACAGACTTAGCAGGCTGTCCCCTGTGTGGACCATGCATCCAATACATTAACCCATTGCGCCACAAAGGACACGTAACCTTCCATGGCCATGCCTACAGGTCCATGTGTCTGTTGTCAGGTGTACCTTTGGACTCACAGATTGACAGAATGCAAGGACAATGCGGTCTTTAACATGCTGGTGGAGGGGTGGGATGGCTTTTCTCGCAAAAGAATTGTCAACTGGGTAGCTCATAGCGTGGTACAGCGTAGTCCATCATGGCTTTATTAATATTAAAAAAAATAAAAAAATAGGCACTATGCACTGTAAATTAGGTTCCAGGGGTACACGGGCAGCAGTGGTCTGGTCAGTGGAGGCCTAGTGGAAGGAGGGACCGCAGACAGGCTTCGAAGGCCTAACATTATAAAATGGGCTGGCTGTAGGCACTTTATAATTGGTTCCAGGGGTACACGGGCAGCAGTGGTCTGGTCAGTGGAGTCCTAGTGGAAGGAGGGACCGCAGACAGGCTTCGAAGGCCTAACATGATAAAATGGGCTGGCTGTAGGCACTGTAAAATAGGTTCCAAGGGTACACGGGCAGCAGTGGTCTGGTCAGTGGAGGCCTAGTGGAAGGAGGGACCGCAGACAGGCTTCGAAGGCCTAACACAATAAAATGGGCTGGCTGTAGGCACTTTATAATTGTTTCCAGGGGTACACGGGCAGCAGTGGTCTGGTCAGTGGAGGCCTAGTGGAAGGAGGGACCGCAGACAGGCTTCGAAGGCCTAACACAATAAAATGGGCTGGCTGTAGGCACTTTATAATTGTTTCCAGGGGTACACGGGCAGCAGTGGTCTGGTCAGTGGAGGCCTAGTGGAAGGAGGGACCGCAGACAGGCTTCGAAGGCCTAACACAATAAAATGGGCTGGCTGTAGGCACTTTATAATTGTTTCCAGGGGTACACGGGCAGCAGTGGTCTGGTCAGTGGAGGCCTAGTGGAAGGAGGGACCGCAGACAGGCTTCGAAGGCCTAACACAATAAAATGGGCTGGCTGTAGGCACTTTATAATTGTTTCCAGGGGTACACGGGCAGCAGTGGTCTGGTCAACGGAGGCCGATTGTAATGAGTGTCTGCCAGTTAGTAGTCAAAAACAACAATTAAATGTGAATGTCTCGCATTAAAACAAAACAAAAACACTAAAGGGTGCAATCATTAGGTTCAGGGGTGGGATCCTCTGCGTTGTTTCAGACCTACTAATTTAGCGCAAAGTATTTACTGTGTAAATAGAGGACACTGCCCCTGACTATGTTAAGTACCATCATACATGTCAACACAATGGTATTGTCAGTGGCAGGTATGGAAGGATGTCAGCGCATAGACTAAACATTGGTGGAAGTGTGAGAGATAACTGTGGAAGTGGTAGAGCAATGTTTGACCTGGGGGTGCGTGAACTCTCTTGTGGCTGGCGGTACAGGCCCAGGGCCCCTCATGTTACAACAGTGTGTCTGACGTTGGGTGCGCACCACCACCGCCAGAGACACTTTATTGTACTATGAGGGACCCAGTAGCAATGCCGTCGACCAAAAGCAAGCACACCCACCTCTTCAGACAAACAGCAGTCTCACGGGTGCTTGCGCCAAGTCGCGATACCACGGCCCCGTGTGGGGAGTTTGGCCATTTAGGGAGGTGTAAACATGTCGTATGCTGGACAATCAGCTGCAGAAAATTAGACATTAAAAAAGTAATTCACAGTAGTCCACAGGCAAGAGCTTTTCATAGGAAAGCTAGGTGTCGGCCGGGCAAGGTGGGGCAAAAGATTTCGAAATCCAGTTGTGGTTCATTTTAATGAATGTTAGATCGTCAACATTTTGGGTAGCCAGACGAGTCCTTTTTTCGGTTAATATTGAACCTGCTGCACTGAATACTCTTTCTGATAGGACACTTGCTGCCGGGCAAGCAAGCTCCTGCAATGCATATTCTGCCAATTCTGGCCATGTGTCTAATTTTGATGCCCAGTAATCAAATGGGAATGACGGTTGAGGGATAACATCGATAAGGGATGAAAAATAGTTAGTAACCATACTGGACAAATGTTGTCGCCTGTCACTTTCAATTGATGCAGCAGTACCTGTCCTGTCTGCGGTCATAGCAAAATCACTCCACAACCTGGTCAGAAAACCCCTCTGTCCAACGCCACTTCTGATGTGTGCACCCCTAACACTCCTAGTCTGCTGCCCCCTGGAGCTCGTGTGAGAACGATCACGTGCGCTGTGTGCTGGGAATGGCTGAAGCAAACGGTCAACAAGAGTTGATTGTTTGGTTGCTAATATTAGTTCCAAGTTCTCATGTGGCATAATATTTTGCAATTTGCCTTTATAGCGTGGATCGAGGAGGCAGGCCAACCAGTAATCGTCATCGTTCATCATTTTCGTAATGCGTGTGTCCCTTTTTAGGATACGTAAGGCATAATCCGCCATGTGGGCCAAAGTTCCAGTTGTCAAATCTCCGGTTGTGATTGGTTGAGGGGCAGTTTCAGGCAAATCTACGTCACTTGTGTCCCTCAAAAAACCAGAACCCGGCCTTGCCACGCAACCAATTTCCAGTGCCCCCGGGAAAGCTTCCGCATTAAAAATATACTCATCCCCATCATCCTCCTCGTCCTCCACCTCCTCTTCGCCCGCTACCTCGTCCTGTACACTGCCCTGACCAGACAATGGCTGACTGTCATCAAGGCTTTCCTCTTCCTCTGGTGCAGACGCCTGATCCTTTATGTGCGTCAAACTTTGCACCAGCAGACGCATTAGGGGGATGCTCATGCTTATTATGGCGTTGTCTGCACTAACCAGCCGTGTGCATTCCTCAAAACACTGAAGGACTTGACACATGTCTTGTATCTTCGACCACTGCACACCTGACAACTCCATGTCTGCCATCCTACTGCCTGCCCGTGTATGTGTATCCTCCCACAAAAACATTGTTATAGAATTTTGGCTCGGGGTGAATTTAACCCCGTGTGTATGCTGCGTCCGTTCCCAA
The DNA here is from genome assembly GCF_051348905.1 of Ranitomeya variabilis. Classification (NCBI taxonomy): domain Eukaryota; kingdom Metazoa; phylum Chordata; class Amphibia; order Anura; family Dendrobatidae; genus Ranitomeya; species Ranitomeya variabilis. The sequence goes on from NC_135236.1 coordinate 328,005,785, forward strand.
TTATTATCAGATCTGATCTATTGAGCGCTCAAGAAAGAATGAACTCTGACACAAAGTGACAGTATAACATTCCATCCAGATCTCTGGTTTATTGATTGATACATGATCTTATAAAAGCATATAAAATGGGAGTGGTTAGTAAATTAACATACAATTTAGCTATTATTTCATTGGCTGACTGAGTACATAATGCATTTAACTGAGTACATGGCATCTTTGAACTATGGTCTACCTAGCAACAAACTGATTTTGCACTTTCGGGAACATCTGCCACCTTTATCCTGCTAGTCAGCAACATTTTGGGACATTAGTTTCGAATCATCTGCTTTAACTTCCCTGTTCTCTGGTGATCTAAGCATACCAAAAAGTCCCGAGGTCTGTCTTGCCTAACTCATGTGATTAAATTGAGCAATTGATCATAAAATAGTTGAATATATTTGATTTTAAGCTAGGACATGATTTAAAGGGATATACATGCAAGTGAGATCTACATAATATATATATATTTCTATCACAAGCCCCCCTTAGATATCACTTGCCCTAATCCTAGCCTCCTGTCCCAAAGCGCTGCAACTCTTTTGTGCTGTCGGCGAACTGACATGTACCTAATGCACATGCCCTACACCGTACAGACTTTTCGCAAATGGGCGGTCAGGAGATCTGTCCCTAAAGGGGGGTGGAAGCATTCATAGTCTCATATTGGCGAAGTTCTCCAATCAGCTCCACATATTCATCCTCATCGGGGTGAGGTGCGTCGTCAGGTGGGTGAATCTGGATTCGGATAGGTTCGTCCAGGAGGAGATGTGGCATCAGGGGCATCAGGTTTGTGGTTTCCTTGACTGTCTTTTCCATCATCCTGCGGATACAAGGGATTACGCAGCAACCAGAAATTATCACAAGAACAAAAATAACAAGTATGGCTGCCCCAATCTGTGCTAACAATCTTTGCCACCCATTCATCCATCCAAAGTACTGTTCCCAAGGATCCTTCACTCCTGAGTAGTGTTGAGCGATACCGTCCGATACTTGAAAGTATCGGTATCGGAAAGTATCGGCCGATACCGTCACAGTATCGGAATCCAATCCGATACCGATACCCGATACCAATACAAGTCAATGGGACTCATGTATCGGACGGTATTCCTGATGGTTCTCAGGGTCTGAAGGAGAGGAAACTCTCCTTCAGGCCCTGGGAACCATATAAATGTGTAAAAGAAAGAATTAAAATAAAAAATATCGCTATACTCACCTGTCCGACGCAGCCGGGACTTCAGCGAGGGAACCGGCAGCGTTGTTTGTTTAAAAATCGCGCTATTACTTGGTTACGTGAATTCCCGGCTTGTGATTGGTCAGGTCGGCCATGTTGCCGGGACGCGGACCAATCACAGCAAGCCGTGACGAAATTACGTCACGGCTTGCTGTGATTGGTCCGCGTCCCGGCAATATGGCCGCCCTGACCAATCACAAGCCGGGACGTCACGGGAGGCTGGACACGCGCTCATTTTAAAATGGGCGCGTGTCCAGCCTCCCGTGACGTCACGGCTTGTGATTGGTTGCGCCGCGATCAACCAATCACAAGCCGGGAGGCTGGACGCGCTCATTTTGAAATGGGCGCGTGTCCAGCCTCCCGTGACGTCACGGCTTGTGATTGGTTGCGCCGCGATCAACCAATCACAAGCCGGGAGGCTGGACGCACTCATTTTGAAATGGGCGCGTGTCCAGCCTCCCGGCTTGTGATTGGTTGACCGCGACGCAACCAATCACAAGCCGTGACGTCACGGGAGGCTGGACACGCGCCCTTTTTAAAATGAGCGCGTTTCCAGCCTCCCGTGACGTCACGGCTTGTGATTGGTTAATGGCGGCCATGTTGCCGGGACGCGGACCAATCACAGCAAGCCGTGACGTATTTTCGTCACGGCTTGCTGTGATTGGTCCGCGGCCCGGCAACATGGCCGCCCTGACCAATCACAAGCCGGGACTTCGCGTAACCATGTAAAAGCGGGAATTTTAAACAAACAACGCTGCCGGTTCCTGCGCTGAGGTCCCGGCTGCGTCGGACAGGTGAGTATAGCGATATTTTTTATTTTAATTCTCTATTTTACACATTTTAACATTAATGTTGTTCCGATACCCGATACCCGATACCACAAGAGTATCGGAATCCCGGTATCGGAATTCCGATACAGCAAGTATCGGCCGATACCCGATACTTGCAGCATCGGAATGCTCAACACTACTCCTGAGTTTTGTTTCAATTCCTCTGATAGCTCGGTGAGCTTCTGTATCGCCACTGTGACTTTACCATTGGGACCAGTATTGTCTGGGATGTAGGTGCAACAGGTGTCTTTGATCATTTTACAAACACCTCCTTTTTCAGCTAGAATCATGTCTAGGGCCATCCTGTTTTGGAATGCCATGATGGAAGTGGGGCCCAACTGGTCTGCCAGACCTTTTAGAGCATCTCGGGTGTAGTTAACAAATCTCTGCTGGTTGTAATACACATAATTTATCCAATCAACATTTTTGTTCACAGTTATTATTGGCAACAATGACTCAAATCCTGCCTTGACCTGGTCCCTGGCTTTGAATTCATCAGGTACCCCCCTAGGCACACCTACGTTGTCTATATAAACATGTGGATCAAAACTGCCTTTTGGGGCACTTGCCCGCTTTGGTCTGCTAACTGCAGTACTGGGTGAGGACTCATGGGTGTAGGGAAACAGGTGGAAGGGCATCAGAATTTTTGCCAGTGCACATTGGCCTACCCAAACACCTTCCAGTCTGCTACGTATCTTCATATCACCACAGATCCAGTATATGTCACCTAGGGAGACCATATGATTAATTAGGTTGTCAGTGGTGGTACTGTACTCTGAGCAGAACCCCTTAGTGAAGTTTTTTACATCCCTGCCAGCCCCTGTGCGTGTGTAACAGGTGTAATTACCAGGGTATATTGTTATTCCAGTCCCTGGGGGGGTGTCTTTAGTCATGAGTGGGTACTTAGACTTCCAGTGTTCACAGGATGCAGAATGAGATGAGTTAGTATATATGCTGAGGAAACAGGCCTGCTGGGATTCTGGGATGTTAAGTGGCACTGTGCCCAGATGGGGTCTGGCTCCCGCACATGCATAACAGCCACTCCCATTATGCTGTTGGGCTGTGTATCTTACCCACTCTAGCCAGTAATTGGTTTCAGAGAACCCAGTCTCTACTGCTAAAGTCTCCTCATAGGTCGGGTCTGTCAGTACCTTTACGTTACTAGGTGTCTCCTGAGTCACATTGGGCTTGTCAGCTGCATTCGCCAGCTTGAATTTTCCTGAGTACTGCACAGGGGGTTTGCGTTCACCACTTGGAGGTGTACTGCTCATTATATAAGTACCGGCATCACCTGGGGAGGGGTTTTCAATGCTAAGTATGAGTCGGTTGCATTCCCCCCTGGTGCTGCACCCCTTCCTGAAGGCCTGCTTTGTTAGGCGCATACGGTCAATTAAGGACTTGCCATCTTTATCTTTTCTGTTTAGGGCTGATGGGGGTTTGTATCCCCAACTGTCACCAGTGTTCCATGCTGCTGCTCCCCAGTATTCACATTTGTCTCCCCAATATTTATCTGCAACACAAATATACTGAGTCCCATGCCCCAAGCTGTCCAGCTGTGTGGGTGGGCAGTGTACCACATCGCAGTAATCAAACAGGTATGTAATTATGTGTGCTGATGTATCGAACCAGAAAATGGTGTAGTCCCCATCCTTGGTGATCTCCCCTCCCAGAGGTGGGGTGCGAGGAGCTTCCACCCCCAGGATATGTATCACAAAGAGGATATACAGGATCATTCTGGCTTTGGCGTATCTTCTGGTACGGGAGCCTTCTTGCAATGCGATGCGTGGATCCAAGTGGGTTTTCCCTCTAGTTTCACAGAGGTTGGTGTTGTCAGCAGCACTTGGAAGGGACCGTCAAATCTGGGGTCGAGTGTTCTCCTCACGAACTTCTTTACCAACACCCAGTCTCCTGGTTTCAGGGAGTGCGTACCGGGTACCGCTCCTGGATCTGGTAATGAAGAGAAAACTCGAGAATGGACATCAGCTAGTTTTTTGGACAGTTGAATTACATAAGCAGACAAAGTATCATATTGCATTGCCAACTGCTGAGGGAAGAATACCCCTAACCTAGGGCTGGACCCAAACAGAATCTCATGTGGTGACAGCTTTTCTGGGCCCCGGGGAGTGTGCCTTACACTAAACAGTGCAATGGGAAGGGTTTCGTGCCATGGTTTGCGTGCCTCTTGGGCAACTTTCAACATCCTGTTCTTAAGTGTCCCATTTAGTCTTTCTACTTTCCCGCTACTCTGAGGGTGATAGGGAGTGTGTAGGCCTAAGTCTGACCCTACTGCTGACCAGATCTCCCTTGTGAGGTTTGCTGTGAATGCGGGACCCTGATCACTCTCTATCACTTCTGGGACCCCGTATCTGCACACGATCTCTGAGAGCAGCTTCTTTGCAGTAGTCTTTGCTGACTGATTCCTCACTGGGAAAGCTTCTGGCCATCCTGAAAACACGTCCACGACCACAAGGGCATATTCGAAACCTCCACTTGGCGGCATCTGGATGTGGTCTATCTGGATCCTCTGGAAGGGGTATAGTGGTCTGGCCAGATGATGGGTGGGAACTTTCTCCATTCTTCCAGGGTTGCATTTGCCACAGGTCAGACAGCTGCTTGCGAACTTGGCTGTTAGGGTGGAGATCCCTGGAGCGAACCAGTAAGCACCAATCAGATCATTCATCTGTGTCTTTGATCTGTGGGTGGGCCCATGTGCCCACTGGACCACCATAGGGTACATGCTTCGGGGTAAACAGGGTTTATAGTCCATTGAGTATACCCTTCCTTCTTGATGTGTTGCACCCTTCCGCATCCAACTCTCTTTCTCTTCCTTTGGAGCTTGCTCTTGCAACTTCTTGAATAGATTCCAAGACGTCATCTCATCTGGTGTCTTGTCCTCAGTTGCCACGTAGTAGCCGTCCGGCTCTACGACCTCTCCCACTTCTCCGCATTGTCTTCCTTTGGCGGCTTCTTTGGCTGCCATATCGGCCATGTTGTTGCCCCGTGCCTCTACTGTGTTCAGTTTTCCATGCGCTTTGACTTTCAGTACGGCCACCATTTTTGGAAGTTGAAGTGCGCTCAGCAGGTCCTTAATGGCTCCATGATGCTTCACGGTTGTTCCGCTTGCTGTGATGAAGTCTCTTGCAGCCCAGATGGGTCCAAAGTCGTGTGCTATGCCATGCGAGTACCTTGAATCGGTGTATATGTTCGCAGTCTTGCCCTCTGCCATCCGGCAGGCCTTCGTCAGTGCTATTAGTTCTGCTTCCTGGGCTGACAGGCTAGGCGGCAGACTTCTAGACCACAGGATTTCTTGATTGCTGGTCACTGCACATCCCGTGTGGAATCTTCCTTCATCATCTGCAAATCTGGAGCCGTCTACGTAGAGGATCAACTCTGGGTTGGTCAGCGGCTCTTCTGCCACATTGGGTAGTCCTGCTGTTTCCTGTTGCATGATACTGAAGCAGTCATGGTCATCTGTCCGGAGCAAATCCAGATCCTTGTGGAAGGTATCGTGCAGATTTTGATCTGAGGGGTCCGTATTCATATCCCCCCTTGGGAGTGGGAGTAGAGTGGCCGGATTGAGGACTGTACATCTGGAGATAGTGACATTGTCAGGCAGTAGTAGGGAGCACTGCAGGCGAAGATGTCTTGCGGTGGAGAGATGTTTTGGCTGGGTTTGGTTGAGAATTGCTGAAATGTCATGTGGAGCCAGGATTTCCAGTGGATGTCCAAGAATGATGTCAGCAGTCTTGTCCAAGAGGGCGTGTGCTGCAAATACTGCTCTCATGCAGGAGGGGGCTCCCCTTGCAACTGGATCCAGGCGAGCTGAGAAGTAGCCTAGAGGCCTCTGTCTTCCCCCGTGAGTCTGTGTCAGGACTCCAGTAGCATGGCCTTCTTTCTCCATCAGGTAGAGACGGAATAGCTTCTTGTAGTCAGGTAGGCCTAGTGCTGGCGCTGAGACTACAGAGTCTTTTAGCTTTTTGAACGAACTGAAGGCCACATCTGTTAACAGGAACGGGGTTGCATTGACGCAGTCATACAGAGGTTGCATTAGGACTGAGGCATCAGGGATCCAGGCTCTGCAATATGAAACCAGACCAAGGAAAGCTTGTAGCCCCTTTGGAGTTGTTGGAGGGGCCATCTTCTCCACTGTGGTCTTCCGATCATCCGTCAGGTGTTTCGTCTGGTGAGCAATGCAGTGCCCAAGGAATGTAACTCGCTTCAGACACCACTGGATTTTGTTCTTTGAGACCTTGCAGCGCTGTTCCGCCAGGTAGAGTAGGAGAGACACGGAATGTGTTTTACACGTGTCAAAGTCAACTGCACAGAGGAGTAGATCGTCCACGTATTGTAGCAGGGTCACTTCTGCATGTTCTGTGATCCAGTTGGCGAGAACTGTGGACATTGCTTTGGTGAACTGTGAGGGGCTGTTCTGGGCCCCCTGAGGCATCACCGCCCATGTGTACTGTGCTCCCTGATGCGTGAAGGCAAACAGGAACTGATCGTCCGGATGGAGGGGAACACTGAAGAAAGCATTAGCCAGGTCGATCACCGTGAACACGGTTGCTGTGGAAGGCACATTTGAGAGCAGTGTGTGCGGATTCGGCACAATTGGAGTTTCAAATACTGTAGCGTCATTTACAGCTCTTAGGTCATGTACCATTCTGAACTTGGCTGGCTCCCCTTTTACAGTCTTTTTCTTGACAGGGAACAGCGGGGTGTTGCAAGGAGAGGTGCAAGGGACCACGACCCCTATTTCCAGAAACACCTTCAATTGGTCTGAGACAGCTTGACTCTGGGCGATGGACAAGGGATACTGGGCCTTACGAGGATATGGAGTGCCTGGCTTGAGTGATACCCGCACCGGGGCAACTTGAAGTTTTCCCACATCTTGGGGTCCCTTAGACCATAGACTTTCTGGTACTACGTCCAGTACCTCCTTGGGTAGGCCTTCATCGGTTGCCTGAGGTTCCTGTAGGGCCGCCAGCATCACTGACTCTTCCTGGGTCAAAGGTGAAGATAGGGTTACGGTCCCATCCTCCTGGAACACTATGGTTGCTTTCAGTTTTTGTAGTAGGTCCGCCCCCAGTAGGTTGAGTGGGCAGGTTCTTGACACCACAAACTGGGATAGGATAGAGTGTCCTGGCTGAGTGCACACGCTCAGAGGCTTTGTAAGCTGAGAATGTCTGACTTGACCATCAATGCCTACGCAAGACACAGAGGATTCTGATAGGCAGGTAGGGTCAGGGAGTTCCACATGTCTCATCACACTTCTGGCTGCACCAGTGTCCACAAGAAAAGATCTGACAACGCCATCCACTTCCAGGGTAATTTGAGGGGTTGGTCCTGCTGATGGGGTTTTGCATGTCAGGAGCGTGGTGTCTTGCGGACCTGGCTTGCCCCTGTCCTATGGACGGGGCTCTTCACTGTTTACCTTGTCTGTTCCTCGGCCTGCTCCTCTGGGTAGGGTCTTGGGTTGTGGTGGAGCCCTGCACCGGCTCTGGTAATGACCCAATTTACCGCAGTTGAAACATCTGACATTCCTTCTGTCTCGGTGTTGCGGTGGCTCTTCAGAGTCTATGGCCGCCATGAGGGGTGTTGTCTTCCGTACTCCTGGTTGGGACTCGATCCCTTTGGCTACTGTGAGCAGGGTGTCCATTGCTATTGACCTGTACTCGGGCCTAGCCACTATCAGTGGCTTCCTGATTGGCTCTCTGAGTCCATGCACAAAGGCCTGTGCTAACATCTGCCTGTGTATCTGGTCATGAATGGTGAAGCCAAGGTCCTGGAAGACCTGCATTACTCTGCCATGAAACTTCTCCACAGACTCTGTCTTCTCCTGACTCATGTCGTGTAAGCTGAGGGCCTGTCCGGCCAGCCTGCCTTTGGCCCACTCTCTGAGTTGTTCAATCAGCTTCGGCCCTGACTCCCAGGCATGTACATCTAGATCTGCTGCAAGCTTGAAATGTTCCTTCATGATTGGCCAGAAGGCATCACCTGCCTTTATCTCCATCACAGCCCACAGATCATTCCAGGTGGCTGCATATGTGCGCTGGTTCTGCTGCATTCTTCTGTAGAATGGCATGGGGTGCATTTCTGGGTCTGGGAGATTGTTGAGGATGCTGGTCACCTGACTTGGGGTGAAGTGCACATAGTGTAAAGGTGGTGCTTCTATCTGCCCCTGTCTTCTGAGTGCCTGTGGGTTCTTCTTTCTAGTGCTGGGCAGCATGTATGAAGTCCCTTCTTCATCTTCATCAGATGAATTGCTGTGATATCGTGTACCGGGGTCATGCAGTGGCTGATGGGTGGTTCTGGGAATTGCCTTTTTGCGAGAAGATGTCTCTCCACCCTGCTGAAACTGTGGAGGATTATAGTTCCATTGTGGTGTGAATGTTGGCTGCTCTGACCGGGGATACTGATCATTATCAGATGGTGGTGCCTGTGACCTCCCCCCTGTCCCCAGACCTGAGCTGCCTGCTGCTGGTTGAGGGGTGCTCTCAGCAGGGGGATCTCCACCTTCTTCCCCTGATAACATGACTGGTAGAGGCTGAACTGTATTTGGCACATAGAATGTTCCCTGTGCGGTGAGCACCGGATACAGAGAGACCACACTGCTCGAATCTGGCATCCGCCCAGCAGGCAACAAGGCAGGAGAAGGAGAGTGTGATACAGGAGGAGATGCATGGTGCAGAGGGAGAGATGGAAATAGAGATGTAAGGTGCGCAGAAGGGGGGGGTGAGGAGTGGGAGAGAGTGAGAGGGGGAAGCAAAGGGTGTGGTGGAAGAGAAGGGGGAGAGCATGAAGAGTGTGAAGAAGAGGGTGTGTGTGGTGTAAGAGGAGGGGGAGATGAGGGAGCAGAAGGACGGGGTGTGGAGTAATGAGGAGGGGAAAGAGGAGGAGAAAGAGGAGGGGAAAGAGGAGGAGAAAGAGGAGGGGAAAGAGGAGGAGAAAGAGGAGGGGAAAGAGGAGAGGAGGGACGAGGGGTAAGAGGAGAGGAAAGAGGAGAAGAGAGAGGAGGGGAGAGAGGAGGGAGAGAGATAGAGGAGGAGGAGAAAGATGGCGGAGAAAGACAAGGAGAGAATTCCTTCCTCTTCAATGCAGGCCGAGACAGCATCGCCAGAGTAACAGTGCCATCTCCCTGCACAGCGGTTGGGCGGGGCGCACCACACACTGAACAAGTCTCTCTGAACAATGGATTCTGTTGGGAGCAGACTGTACATACCCAATATTTTTCTTCCCCATATGGGGGAGGTGCTGATGGTTTGACACCTTTCCCCACTTTGTACACATAAAAATCACTTCCTGATTCTTTCACATAACGTTCAGTGCTTCCTAATCGATGCAAGTCTGTAGCCACTTTATACCATGCTGCTGCAGCAGACAACAAATCAGTGTCAACTAGCTTCCCTTTCTTCCTTTTTAAAACATCATGCCATTCTGCAGCTTGAAGCCTGCCTCCCTGATGGATCTCACATACTTTCATGAGCTGTTTGTAATTCTTCACATATTTTACACCTTCGTGCTCTGCCACGATCTGGGGGGCCGTTTTCTCATCAGGGAGCAAAAGGCTCTCCTGACGCTTGGCCATTTTGTTCCCCATTGCAAAAAAGCAAATGAAAAATACAAGAAAAAAGACCTCTAGGAGGTGTGTATATAAAAACACGAAAAATAAAAGAAAAAACACACTTTCAGAAAGTTGATGTGAAAAATTGAGACCAGAATTAAGGAAAACCATCAGAAAAACTCAAAATCTTCATACAAAAAGGAAGGTATACATATATATATATAAAAACTATTCCTTCTTAAACAAAGAAAAAGGTGAAAAGACAGAAAAAGAAAAACTTTTGGAAAAAATTTGGAGAAAAAGAAAAGAAAAAACTAAATAATAACAAAAACTTTACTTTAATAAAACTTAGAACAAAAATCTTCAAATGACTAAAAGACAGATATATATATTATATTCTCCCCTCTGCACTCAACGCAGTCAGAGACACACTTCCCCTTTCTAATGCTGTAATACTATAATATGCAATATCACTAAAATCTCGTATCTGATACACGTATGTCACATCAAAAATAATAGGTACTATTTAATTTCACCTCTTCTCCGGATAAATGCTATATCCTAGCTAGACTTCAAAAAAGGAAAAAAAAAAAAAAATTGTGACAGTGTGATTTACTATGCATATTTCTCCGTCTAGAAAAAAGAGGAAGTGTTTAGGGAAGAGAGAGAAAGAGAGAGAGAAAAAAAAAAAAACTCTCTTTTTTAACTTCAATAGTTGTATGCACTTAAGCAACATTAACTTGACATTTACATACAGGAAAAGACGTCCAGGAGAGATATCGGTACCCTCTTTATTATTCTGTGACACGTGCAAGTTGCGCTGGGAACAGACTACTGTCAATCGCACTGGACGCACCTGCGCCCGAGCCGCCTGAGTGCCTTAGAAGTACAACAAGCGGGAAATCTACCACCCCGGTGTGGACGTCCTAACTGGATCGCCGGCACTACGGGAATCTGCAGTAGCTCTGTAAGTTATCACTACCCGTGCCTGGAGCCTGGAGCCACCTGCTCCGGAACTCTGCGTGTTCCTCCTATGCACGGGAATCCTGCAATAACTTATCGAGCGATTTGACTTCCTGCGGCCTGTTTCCCAGCAACCACAAGCGTAAGCAGCAGTCACCTTCCTTTCCCTCTCCTGGATCTTACACAAACACAAAACAGATACGGTACACAGCAGACACTTCCCAGGGCATTTGGGAGGTATGGACTTTTTACGCCACCTGGGATTGCGGTGAGCACACCTGACCGGCTTAAAGGTATAGACCGGGACTGAGCACAGGGGACATTCAGGTAAGATGACAGAATTTTCTTACCTTACTCTGATGGAGCTGCAGTCTCCTGCCCCTTGCGCCGAGGCCTCAGCCTGTACCCTCTTCCTTCCTGGTCAGGGATGTCACCTGTGCGATATCTTCGTCCTCCTGCCCCACGTTGGGCGCCACCTGTTATAGAATTTTGGCTCGGGGTGAATTTAACCCCGTGTGTATGCTGCGTCCGTTCCCAATTATTATCAGATCTGATCTATTGAGCGCTCAAGAAAGAATGAACTCTGACACAAAGTGACAGTATAACATTCCATCCAGATCTCTGGTTTATTGATTGATACATGATCTTATAAAAGCATATAAAATGGGAGTGGTTAGTAAATTAACATACAATTTAGCTATTATTTCATTGGCTGACTGAGTACATAATGCATTTAACTGAGTACATGGCATCTTTGAACTATGGTCTACCTAGCAACAAACTGATTTTGCACTTTCGGGAACATCTGCCACCTTTATCCTGCTAGTCAGCAACATTTTGGGACATTAGTTTCGAATCATCTGCTTTAACTTCCCTGTTCTCTGGTGATCTAAGCATACCAAAAAGTCCCGAGGTCTGTCTTGCCTAACTCATGTGATTAAATTGAGCAATTGATCATAAAATAGTTGAATATATTTGATTTTAAGCTAGGACATGATTTAAAGGGATATACATGCAAGTGAGATCTACATAATATATATATATTTCTATCACAACATAACAGCCCGCCTCTGTTGGCACAGTCTCTGATGCATGTGCAGTGTTGAGTTCCACCTTGTTGCAACGTCTATGATTAGGCGATGCTGGGGAAGGTTCAAAGACCGCTGATAGGTCTGCATACGGCTGGAGTGTACAGGCGAACGTCGGATATGTGAGCAAAGTCCACGCACTTTGAGGAGCAGGTCGGAGAACCCAGGATAAGTTTTCAATAAGCACTGCACCACCAGGTTTAAGGTGTGAGCCAGGCAAGGAATGTGTTTCAGTTGGGAAAGGGAGATGGCAGTCATGAAATTCCTTCCGTTATCACTCACTACCTTGCCTGCCTCAAGATCTACTGTGCCCAGCCACGACTGCGTTTCTTGTTGCAAGAACTCGGACAGAACTTCCGCGGTGTATCTGTTGTCGCCCAAACACTTCATAGCCAATACAGCCTGCTGACGCTTGCCAGTAGCTGGCCCATAATGGGACCACTGGTGTGCAACAGTGTCATCTGCCGATGGAGTGGTTGGCCGACTGCGGTCTGTGGAAGAGCTGTAGCTTCTGCAGGAGGACGAGGAGGAGGAGGAGGGGGTGCGAACGCCTACAGCCAACTGTTTCCTAGACCGTGGGCTAGGCACAACTGTCCCGAAATTGATGTCCCCTGTGGACCCTGCATCCACCACATTCACCCAGTGTGCCGTGATGGACACATAACGTCCCTGGCCATGCCTACTGGTCCATGCATCTGTAGTCAGGTGCACCTTTGTACTCACAGATTGCCTGAGTGCATGGACGATGCGCTGTTTAACATGCTGGTGCAGGGCTGGGATGGCTTTTCTGGAAAAAAAGTGTCGACTGGGTAGCTCATATCGTGGTTCAGCGTACTCCATCAGGGCTTTGAAAGCTTCGCTTTCAACTAACCAGTAGGGCATCATCTCTAACGAGATTAGTCTAGCTATGTGGGCATTAAAACCCTGTGTACGCGGATGCGAGGATAATGTAGTGTGAGCTGGACTGGAGAGCTGGAGATCGTGGAACTTTCGGGTGTGCCGGTGGACATGGCAGACTGAGAGACGGTTGGAGACGGTATTGTTTCCGCCGGTGCCCTAGATGCAATATTTCCTCCTACAAAACTGGTGATTCCCTGACCCTGACTGCTTTTGGCTGGCAAAGAAACCTGCACAGATACTGCCGGTGGTGCGGAAAATGGTGGCCTTACAGTGACGGAAGGGATGTTGCGTTGCTGACTAGCTTCATTGGCCGAGGGTGCTACAACCTTAAGGGACATTTGGTAGTTAGTCCAGGCTTGAAAATGCATGGTGGTTAAGTGTCTATGCATGCAACTAGTATTGAGACTTTTCAGATTCTGACCTCTGCTTTAGCTAGTTGAACATTTTTGACAGATGACTTTGCGCTGATCAATTGGATGTTGTTTAAAAAAATGCCAGACTGCACTCTTCCTAGCATCGGATCCTGTCATGTTCTCAATGGCAAGAGAACATAGCATCAGCATATATAGGAACTAGCTCTTGGAAGATGGGAACTGAGCTGACCATGAACTAAACCTAACGCACAACTAGCAGTGGCCGGGTAGCATGCCTACGTTGATTCTAGATGCCCAGCACCAGCCGGAGGACTAAATAATGCTAGCAGAGGAAAATATTAGTCCTAGCTCACCTCTAGAGAAATACCCCGAAAGGAGACAGAGGCCCCCCACATGTATTGGCGGTGAATTAAGATGAAATAACAAACGTAGTATGAAAATAGGTATAGCAAATTTGAGGTCCACTTACTACATAGCAGAAGACAGAAAGGACACTTTCATGGTCAGCTGAAAACCCTATCAAAACACCATCCAGAAATTACTTTAAAACTCTGGCATTAACTCATAACACCAGAGTGGCAATTCCTGTTCGCAAGAGCTTTCCAGACACAGTAACGAAACTACAGCTGTGAACTGGAACAAAAATGCAAAAACAAACATGGACAAGAGTCCAACTTATCTAGTAGTTGTCTAGGAGCAGGAACAAGCACAGAGAGGCTTCTGATAACATTGTTGACCGGCAAGCAACTAACAGAGCAGCAAGGTTATATAGCGACTCCCACATCTTGATGGGAACAGGTGAACAGAGAAGATGAAGACACCAGTTCAATTCCACCAGTAGCCACCGGGGGAGCCCAGAATCCAAATTCACAACAGTACCCCCCCCTCAAGGAGGGGGCACCGAACCCTCACCAGAACCACCAGGGCGATCAGGATGGGCCCTATGAAAGGCACGAACCAAATCAGAGGCATGAACATCAGATGCATTCACCCAAGAATTATCCTCCTGGCCGTATCCCTTCCACTTGACCAGATACTGGAGTCTCCGTCTGGAAACACGAGAGTCTAAGATTTTCTCCACAACGTACTCCAACTCACCCTCAACCAACACCGGAGCAGGAGGCTCAACGGAAGGCACAACCGGTACCTCATACCTGCGCAATAATGACCGATGAAAAACGTTATGAATAGAAAAGGATGCAGGGAGGTCCAAACGGAAGGAAACAGGGTTAAGAATCTCCAATATCTTATACGGGCCGATGAACCGAGGCTTAAACTTAGGAGAAGAGACCCTCATAGGGACAAAACGAGAAGACAACCACACCAAATCCCCAACACAAAGCCGAGGACCAACACGACGGTGGCGGTTGGCAAAAAGCTGAGTCTTCTCCTGGGACAACCTCAAATTGTCCACCACCTGCCCCCAGATCTGATGCAATCTCTCCACCACAGCATCCACTCCAGGACAATCCGAAGATTCCACCTGACCAGAGGAAAATCGAGGATGAAACCCCGAATTACAGAAAAACGGGGACACCAAAGTGGCAGAGCTGGCCCGATTATTGAGAGCGAACTCTGCCAATGGCAAAAAAGCAACCCAATCATCCTGGTCAGCAGACACAAAACACCTCAGATATGTCTCCAGGGTCTGATTAGTCCGCTCGGTCTGGCCATTCGTCTGAGGATGGAAAGCGGACGAAAAAGATAAATCTATGCCCATCCTAGCACAGAATGCCCGCCAAAATCTAGACACGAATTGGGTCCCTCTGTCAGAAATGATATTCTCAGGAATACCATGCAAACGAACAACATTTTGAAAAAACAGAGGAACCAACTCGGAAGAAGAAGGCAACTTAGGCAAGGGAACCAGATGGACCATCTTAGAGAAACGGTCACACACCACCCAGATGACAGACATCTTATGAGAAACAGGCAGATCCGAAATAAAATCCATCGAGATGTGCGTCCAAGGCCTCTTCGGGATAGGCAAGGGTAACAACAATCCACTAGCCCGAGAACAACAAGGCTTGGCCCGAGCACAAACGTCACAAGACTGCACAAAGCCTCGCACATCTCGTGACAGGGAAGGCCACCAGAAGGACCTTGCCACCAAATCCCTGGTACCAAAAATGCCAGGATGACCTGCCAACGCAGAAGAATGAACCTCAGAGATGACTCTACTGGTCCAATCATCAGGAACAAACAGTTTATCAGGTGGGCAACGATCCGGTCTATCCGCCTGAAACTCCTGCAAGGCCCGCCGCAGGTCTGGAGAAACGGCTGACAATACCACTCCATCCTTAAGGATACCTGTGGGCTCCGAGTTACCAGGCGAGTCAGGCTCAAAACTCCTAGAAAGGGCATCCGCCTTAACATTCTTAGAACCCGGTAGGTATGACACCACAAAATTAAACCGAGAGAAAAATAATGACCAGCGCGCCTGTCTAGGATTCAGGCGCCTGGCGGTCTCAAGATAAATCAAATTTTTGTGGTCAGTCAATACCACCACCTGATGTCTGGCCCCCTCAAGCCAATGGCGCCACTCCTCAAAAGCCCACTTCATGGCCAAAAGCTCCCGATTCCCAACATCATAATTCCGCTCAGCGGGCGAAAATTTACGGGAAAAGAAGGCACAAGGCCTCATCACGGAGCAGTCAGAACTTTTCTGCGACAACACTGCCCCAGCTCCGATCTCAGAAGCGTCGACCTCAACCTGAAAAGGTAGAGCAACATCAGGCTGACGCAACACAGGGGCAGAGGAAAAACGGCGCTTAAGCTCCCGAAAGGCCTCCACAGCGTCAGGGGACCAATCAGCAACATCAGCACCCTTCTTAGTCAAATCGGTCAATGGCTTAGCAATATCCGAAAAACCAGCAATAAATCGACGATAAAAGTTAGCAAAGCCCAAAAATTTCTGAAGACTCTTAAGAGAAGAGGGCTGCGTCCAATCACAAATAGCTTGAACCTTGACAGGATCCATTTCAATGGAAGAGGGAGAAAAAATATATCCCAAAAAGGAAATCCTCTGTACCCCAAAAACACACTTAGAACCCTTCACACACAAAGAATTAGACCGCAAAACCTGGAAAACCCTCCTGACTTGCTGGACATGAGAGTCCCAGTCATCCGAAAAAATCAGAATATCATCCAAATACACAATCATAAATTTATCCAAATAATCGCGAAAAATATCATGCATAAAGGACTGGAAAACTGACGGAGCATTTGAAAGACCAAAAGGCATCACTAAATACTCAAAGTGGCCCTCGGGCGTATTAAATGCGGTTTTCCACTCATCCCCCTGCCTGATTCGCACCAAATTATATGCCCCACGAAGGTCAATCTTAGAGAACCACTTGGCCCCCTTTATGCGAGCAAACAAATCAGTCAGCAACGGCAATGGGTATTGATATTTAACAGTGATTTTGTTCAAAAGCCGATAATCGATACATGGTCTCAAAGAGCCGTCTTTTTTTGACACAAAGAAAAAAACGGCTCCTAAGGGAGATGACGATGGACGAATATGTCCCTTTTCCAAGGACTCCTTTATATATTCTCGCATAGCAGCATGTTCAGGCACAGACAGATTAAACAAACGACCCTTTGGGTATTTACTACCCGGGATTAAATCTATGGCACAATCGCACTCTCGGTGCGGAGGTAACGAACCAAGCTTGGATTCTTCAAAGACGTCACGATAGTCAGACAGGAACTCAGGAATTTCAGAGGGAATAGATGACGAAATGGAAACCACAGGTACATCCCCATGAGCCCCCTTACATCCCCAGCTCAACACAGACATAGCTCTCCAGTCGAGGACTGGGTTGTGAGATTGCAGCCAAGGCAATCCTAGCACCAAATCATCATGTAGATTATACAGCACCAGAAAGCGAATAATCTCCTGGTGATCCGGATTAATACGCATAGTTACTTGTGTCCAGTATTGTGGTTTATTATTAGCCAATGGGGTGGAGTCAATCCCCTTCAGAGGAATAGGAGTCTCCAAAGGCTCTAAATCATACCCACAGCGTTTGGCAAAGGACCAATCCATAAGACTCAAAGCGGCGCCAGAGTCGACATAGGCGTCCGTGGTAATAGATGACAAAGAGCAAATCAGGGTCACAGATAGAATAAACTTAGACGGTAAGGTGCAAATGGAAACAGATTTATCAAGCTTTTTAGTGCGCTTAGAGCATGCTGATATAACATGAGTAGAATCACCACAATAGAAACACAACCCATTTTTCCGTCTAAAATTCTGCCGCTCGCTTCGGGACAGAATTCTATCACACTGCATACTCTCTGGCGACTTCTCAGTGGACACCGCCAGATGGTGCACTGGTTTGCGCTCCCGCAAACGCCTATCGATCTGAATAGCCATTGTCATGGACTCATTCAGACCCGCAGGCACAGGGAACCCCACCATAACATCCTTAATGGCATCAGAGAGACCCTCTCTGAAAGTCGCCGCCAGGGCGCACTCATTCCACTGAGTAAGCACAGACCATTTACGGAATCTTTGGCAGTAAATTTCCGCTTCATCTTGCCCCTGAGATAGGGACATCAAAGTTTTTTCTGCCTGAAGCTCCAAATGAGGTTCATCATAAAGCAACCCCAAGGCCAGAAAAAACGCATCCACATTGAGCAACGCAGGATCCCCTGGTGTCAATGAAAAAGCCCAGTCTTGAGGGTCGCCCCGGAGCAAGGAAATCACAATCCTGACCTGCTGTGCAGGGTCTCCGGCAGAGCGAAATTTCAGGGACAAAAATAATTTGCAATTATTTCGAAAATTCTGAAACCCAGATCTATTCCCCGAGAAAAATTCCGGCAAAGGAATTCTCGGCTCAGATACAGGTGCATGACAAACAAAGTCTTGCAAATTTTGTACCTTCGTGGCGAGATTATTCAAACCTGCAGTTACACTCTGAAGATCCATTACAAACAGGTGGACACAGAGCCATTCAAAGATTAGAAGGAGAAAAAAAAAAAAAAAATCTCAGCAGACTTCTTATTTCTCTCCTTTCTCAGCCCAGGATTTTAACCCTTTAGTGGGCCGGTCAAACTGTCATGTTCTCAATGGCAAGAGAACATAGCATCAGCATATATAGGAACTAGCTCTTGGAAGATGGGAACTGAGCTGACCATGAACTAAACCTAACGCACAACTAGCAGTGGCCGGGTAGCATGCCTACGTTGATTCTAGATGCCCAGCACCAGCCGGAGGACTAAATAATGCTAGCAGAGGAAAATATTAGTCCTAGCTCACCTCTAGAGAAATACCCCGAAAGGAGACAGAGGCCCCCCACATGTATTGGCGGTGAATTAAGATGAAATAACAAACGTAGTATGAAAATAGGTATAGCAAATTTGAGGTCCACTTACTACATAGCAGAAGACAGAAAGGACACTTTCATGGTCAGCTGAAAACCCTATCAAAACACCATCCAGAAATTACTTTAAAACTCTGGCATTAACTCATAACACCAGAGTGGCAATTCCTGTTCGCAAGAGCTTTCCAGACACAGTAACGAAACTACAGCTGTGAACTGGAACAAAAATGCAAAAACAAACATGGACAAGAGTCCAACTTATCTAGTAGTTGTCTAGGAGCAGGAACAAGCACAGAGAGGCTTCTGATAACATTGTTGACCGGCAAGCAACTAACAGAGCAGCAAGGTTATATAGCGACTCCCACATCTTGATGGGAACAGGTGAACAGAGAAGATGAAGACACCAGTTCAATTCCACCAGTAGCCACCGGGGGAGCCCAGAATCCAAATTCACAACAGGATCCCTTTTCAGGGATTGCAGACTGAGCTTTAACCGGATGGCCACGCTGTCCTCCAACAGGTTTTGGCTTTGACACGCGTTTTGGGCCAGATACGGGCCTGGCAGATGGAACCTGTTGCGATGTTGATGACTGCTGCGGCCCCTCCTCCACCTCCGCTTCTGAACTACTGCCGCCTGCACCCTGTTCCCCCAATGGCTGCCAATCGGGGTCAACAACTGGGTCATCTATTACCTCCTCTTCGAGCTCGTGTGCAACTTCGTCTGTATCACTGTGTCGGTCGGTGGTATAGCGTTCGTGGCGGGGCAACATAGTCTCATCAGGGTCTGATTGTGGATCAGTACCCTGAGAGGGCAATGTGGTGGTCTGAGTCAAAGGAGCAGCATAGTACTCTGGCTGTGGCTGTGCATCAGTGCACTCCATGTCAGAATCTACTTGTAATGGGCATGGCCTGTTAAGTGTTTCACTTTCTAAGCCAGGGACGGTATGTGTAAAGAGCTCCATGGAGTAACCCGTTGTGTCGCCTGCTGCATCCTTCTCTCTTGTTGTAGTTTTTGCTGAAGAGGACAAGGAAGCGAATTGTCCCTGACCGTGAACATCCACAAGCGACGCGCTGCTTTTACATTTACCAGTTTCAGAAGAGGAGGCAAAAGAGCTGGAGGCTGAGTCTGCAATGTAAGCCAAAACTTGCTGTTGCTGCTCCGCCTTTAAAAGCGGTTTTCGTACTCCCAGAAAAGAGAGCGTTCGAGGCCTTGTGTAGCCAGACGACGAAACTGGCTCCACAGCTCCAGACTTAGGTGGAATATTTTTATCCCCACGACCACCTGATGCTCCACTTCCACTACCATCATTACCAGCTGACAATGAAAGCCCACGGCCACGACGACCTCTTGCACCAGACTTCCTCATTGTTTTAAAAACTTAACCAAAGTAACTTTATTTGTTGCTGTCAAACAACTTACACGGTGAGCTATAACTTCAGTATGATTTCAATATCCCTTAACAGGTTGGTGAGACCACAAGGAAAACCAGGCACAATGTTACACACTCTGTTTTCTGTGGCACCAAATCACAGAGATGCCACACACGCAGGACTGTCACTCAAGCACAAATGTCAATATTAATCTCCCACTGTTTTATTTTTTTTTTCTTTTTCAGGGAGACTTTAGAAACCAAATAATAAAAAATAAATAGGCTTTCTATGGCCCACTGAGTGAGAGATGGCACACACAGGAGTCAGGAGTGGCACACAAGCAGAAAGGGCAATATTAATCTCCCACTGTTTTCTTTTTTTTTTCTTTTTCAGGGAGACTTTAGAAACCAAATAATAAAAAATAAATAGGCTTTCTATGGCCCACTGAGTGAGAGATGGCACACACAGGAGTCAGGAGTGGCACACAAGCAGAAAGGGCAATATTAATCTCCCACTGTTTTATTTTTTTTTTCTTTTTCAGGGAGACTTTAGAAACCAAATAATAAAAAATAAATAGGCTTTCTATGGCCCACTGAGTGAGAGATGGCACACACAGGAGTCAGGAGTGGCACACAAGCAGAAAGGGCAATATTAATCTCCCACTGTTTTATTTTTTTTTCCTTTTTCAGGGAGACTTTAGAAACCAAATAATAAAAAATAAATAGGCTTTCTATGGCCCACTGAGTGAGAGATGGCACACACAGGAGTCAGGAGTGGCACACAAGCAGAAAGGGCAATATTAATCTCCCACTGTTTTATTTTTTTTTTCTTTTTCAGGGAGACTTTAGAAACCAAATAATAAAAAATAAATAGGCTTTCTATGGCCCACTGAGTGAGAGATGGCACACACAGGAGTCAGGAGTGGCACACAAGCAGAAAGGGCAATATTAATCTCCCACTGTTTTATTTTTTTTTCTTTTTCAGGGAGACTTTAGAAACCAAATAATAAAAAATAAATAGGCTTTCTATGGCCCACTGAGTGAGAGATGGCACACACAGGAGTCAGGAGTGGCACACAAGCAGAAAGGGCAATATTAATCTCCCACTGTTTTATTTTTTTTTTCTTTTTCAGGGAGACTTTAGAAACCAAATAATAAAAAATAAATAGGCTTTCTATGGCCCACTGAGTGAGAGATGGCACACACAGGAGTCAGGAGTGGCACACAAGCAGAAAGGGCAATATTAATCTCCCACTGTTTTATTTTTTTTTCCTTTTTCAGGGAGACTTTAGAAACCAAATAATAAAAAATAAATAGGCTTTCTATGGCCCACTGAGTGAGAGATGGCACACACAGGAGTCAGGAGTGGCACACAAGCAGAAAGGGCAATATTAATCTCCCACTGTTTTATTTTTTTTTTCTTTTTCAGGGAGACTTTAGAAACCAAATAATAAAAAATAAATAGGCTTTCTATGGCCCACTGAGTGAGAGATGGCACACACAGGAGTCAGGAGTGGCACACAAGCAGAAAGGGCAATATTAATCTCCCACTGTTTTCTTTTTTTTTTTCTTTTTCAGGGAGACTTTAGAAACCAAATAATAAAAAATAAATAGGCTTTCTATGGCCCACTGAGTGAGAGATGGCACACACAGGAGTCAGGAGTGGCACACAAGCAGAAAGGGCAATATTAATCTCCCACTGTTTTCTTTTTTTTTTCTTTTTCAGGGAGACTTTAGAAACCAAATAGTAAAAAATAAATAGGCTTTCTATGGCTCACTGAGTGAGAGATGGCACACACAGGAGTCAGGAGTGGCACACAAGCAGAAAGGGCAATATTAATCTCCCACTGTTTTATTTATTTTTTCTTTTTCAGGGAGACTTTAGAAACCAAATAATAAAAAATAAATAGGCTTTCTATGGCCCACTGAGTGAGAGATGGCACACACAGGAGTCAGGAGTGGCACACAAGCAGAAAGGGCAATATTAATCTCCCACTGTTTTATTTTTTTTTCTTTTTCAGGGAGACTTTAGAAACCAAATAATAAAAAATAAATAGGCATTCTATGGCCCACTGAGTGAGAGATGGCACACACAGGAGTCAGGAGTGGCACACAAGCAGAAAGGGCAATATTAATCTCCCACTGTTTTATTTTTTTTTTTTTTTCAGGGAGACTTTAGAAACCAAATAATAAAAAATAAATAGGCTTTCTATGGCCCACTGAGTGAGAGATGGCACACACAGGAGTCAGGAGTGGCACACAAGCCCTGACTGAGGCCAATATTTTTCTCCCACTGATTGATGTAGTGATTTTTTTTCAGGTAGATTTTAGAACCCAAATCAAGCAAAAAAATTAATAGGCTTTCTATGGCCCACTGAGTGAGAGATGGCACACACAGGAGTCAGGAGTGGCACACAAGCCCTGACTGAGGCCAATATTTTTCTCCCACTGATTGATGTAGTGGTTTTTTTTTCAGGTAGATTTTAGAACCCAAATCAAGCAAAAAAATTAACAGGCTTTCTATGGCCCACTGAGTGAGAGATGGCACACACAGGAGTCAGGAGTGGCACACAAGCCCTGACTGAGGCCAATATTTTTCTCCCACTGATTGATGTAGTGTTTTTTTTTTCAGGTAGATTTTAGAACCCAAATCAAGCAAAAAAATTAATAGGCTTTCTATGGCCCACTGAGTGAGAGATGGCACACACAGGAGTCAGGAGTGGCACACAAGCCCTGACTGAGGCCAATATTTTTCTCCCACTGATTGATGTAGTGATTTTTTTTCAGGTAGATTTTAGAACCCAAATCAAGCAAAAAAATTAATAGGCTTTCTATGGCCCACTGAGTGAGAGATGGCACACACAGGAGTCAGGAGTGGCACACAAGCAGAAAGGGCAATATTAATCTCCCACTGTTTTATTTTTTTTTTCTTTTTCAGGGAGACTTTAGAAACCAAATAATAAAAAATAAATAGGCTTTCTATGGCCCACTGAGTGAGAGATGGCACACACAGGAGTCAGGAGTGGCACACAAGCAGAAAGGGCAATATTAATCTCCCACTGTTTTCTTTTTTTTTTTCTTTTTCAGGGAGACTTTAGAAACCAAATAATAAAAAATAAATAGGCTTTCTATGGCCCACTGAGTGAGAGATGGCACACACAGGAGTCAGGAGTGGCACACAAGCAGAAAGGGCAATATTAATCTCCCACTGTTTTATTTTTTTTTTCTTTTTCAGGGAGACTTTAGAAACCAAATAATAAAAAATAAATAGGCTTTCTATGGCTCACTGAGTGAGAGATGGCACACACAGGAGTCAGGAGTGGCACACAAGCAGAAAGGGCAATATTAATCTCCCACTGTTTTATTTATTTTTTCTTTTTCAGGGAGACTTTAGAAACCAAATAATAAAAAATAAATAGGCTTTCTATGGCCCACTGAGTGAGAGATGGCACACACAGGAGTCAGACGTGGCACACAAGCAGAAAGGGCAATATTAATCTCCCACTGTTTTCTTTTTTTTTCTTTTTCAGGGAGACTTTAGAAACCAAATAATAAAAAATAAATAGGCATTCTATGGCCCACTGAGTGAGAGATGGCACACACAGGAGTCAGGAGTGGCACACAAGCAGAAAGGGCAATATTAATCTCCCACTGTTTTATTATTTTTTTTTTTTCAGGGAGACTTTAGAAACCAAATAATAAAAAATAAATAGGCTTTCTATGGCCCACTGAGTGAGAGATGGCACACACAGGAGTCAGGAGTGGCACACAAGCCCTGACTGAGGCCAATATTTTTCTCCCACTGATTGATGTAGTGATTTTTTTTCAGGTAGATTTTAGAACCCAAATCAAGCAAAAAAATTAATAGGCTTTCTATGGCCCACTGAGTGAGAGATGGCACACACAGGAGTCAGGAGTGGCACACAAGCCCTGACTGAGGCCAATATTTTTCTCCCACTGATTGATGTAGTGATTTTTTTTCAGGTAGATTTTAGAACCCAAATCAAGCAAAAAAATTAACAGGCTTTCTATGGCCCACTGAGTGAGAGATGGCACACACAGGAGTCAGGAGTGGCACACAAGCCCTGACTGAGGCCAATATTTTTCTCCCACTGATTGATGTAGTGTTTTTTTTTCAGGTAGATTTTAGAACCCAAATCAAGCAAAAAAATTAATAGGCTTTCTATGGCCCACTGAGTGAGAGATGGCACACACAGGAGTCAGGAGTGGCACACAAGCCCTGACTGAGGCCAATATTTTTCTCCCACCGATTGATGTAGTGATTTTTTTTCAGGTAGATTTTAGAACCCAAATCAAGCAAAAAAATTAATAGGCTTTCTATGGCCCACTGAGTGAGAGATGGCACACACAGGAGTCAGGAGTGGCACACAAGCAGAAAGGGCAATATTAATCTCCCACTGTTTTCTTTTTTTTTTCTTTTTCAGGGAGACTTTAGAAACCAAATAATAAAAAATAAATAGGCTTTCTATGGCCCACTGAGTGAGAGATGGCACACACAGGAGTCAGGAGTGGCACACAAGCAGAAAGGGCAATATTAATCTCCCACTGTTTTCTTTTTTTTTTCTTTTTCAGGGAGACTTTAGAAACAAAATAATAAAAAATAAATAGGCTTTCTATGGCCCACTGAGTGAGAGATGGCACACACAGGAGTCAGGAGTGGCACACAAGCCCTGACTGAGGCCAATATTTTTCTCCCACTGATTGATGTAGTGTTTTTTTTTTAGGTAGATTTTAGAACCCAAATCAAGCAAAAAAATTCATAGGCTTTCTATGGCCCACTGAGTGAGAGATGGCACACACAGGAGTCAGGAGTGGCACACAAGCAGAAAGGGCAATATTAATCTCCCACTGTTTTATTTTTTTTTTCTTTTTCAGGGAGACTTTAGAAACCAAATAATAAAAAATAAATAGGCTTTCTATGGCCCACTGAGTGAGAGATGGCACACACAGGAGTCAGGAGTGGCACACAAGCAGAAAGGGCAATATTAATCTCCCACTGTTTTATTTTTTTTTTCTTTTTCAGGGAGACTTTAGAAACCAAATAATAAAAAATAAATAGGCTTTCTATGGCCCACTGAGTGAGAGATGGCACACACAGGAGTCAGGAGTGGCACACAAGCAGAAAGGGCAATATTAATCTCCCACTGTTTTATTTATTTTTTCTTTTTCAGGGAGACTTTAGAAACCAAATAGTAAAAAATAAATAGGCTTTCTATGGCCCACTGAGTGAGAGATGGCACACACAGGAGTCAGGAGTGGCACACAAGCCCTGACTGAGGCCAATATTTTTCTCCCACTGATTGATGTAGTGTTTGTTTTTTCAGGTAGATTTTAGAACCCAAATCAAGCAAAAAAATTAATAGGCTTTCTATGGCCCACTGAGTGAGAGATGGCACACACAGGAGTCAGGAGTGGCACACAAGCCCTGACTGAGGCCAATATTTTTCTCCCACTGATTGATGTAGTGTTTTTTTTTTCAGGTAGATTTTAGAACCCAAATCAAGCAAAAAAATTAATAGGCTTTCTATGGCCCACTGAGTGAGAGATGGCACACACAGGAGTCAGGAGTGGCACACAAGCCCTGACTGAGGCCAATATTTTTCTCCCACTGATTGATGTAGTGTTTTTTTTCAGGTAGATTTTAGAACCCAAATCAAGCAAAAAAATTAATAGGCTTTCTATGGCCCACTGAGTGAGAGATGGCACACACAGGAGTCAGGAGTGGCACACAAGCCCTGACTGAGGCCAATATTTTTCTCCCACTGATTGATGTAGTGATTTTTTTTCAGGTAGATTTTAGAACCCAAATCAAGCAAAAAAATTCATAGGCTTTCTATGGCCCACTGAGTGAGAGATGGCACACACAGGAGTCAGGAGTGGCACACAAGCAGAAAGGGCAATATTAATCTCCCACTGTTTTATTTTTTTTTTCTTTTTCAGGGAGACTTTAGAAACCAAATAATAAAAAATAAATAGGCTTTCTATGGCCCACTGAGTGAGAGATGGCACACACAGGAGTCAGGAGTGGCACACAAGCAGAAAGGGCAATATTAATCTCCCACTGTTTTATTTTTTTTTTCTTTTTCAGGGAGACTTTAGAAACAAAATAATAAAAAATAAAAAGGCTTTCTATGGCCCACTGAGTGAGAGATGGCACACACAGGAGTCAGGAGTGGCACACAAGCAGAAAGGGCAATATTAATCTCCCACTGTTTTATTTTTTTTTCTTTTTCAGGGAGACTTTAGAAACAAAATAATAAAAAATAAATAGGCTTTCTATGGCTCACTGAGTGAGAGATGGCACACACAGGAGTCAGGAGTGGCACACAAGCAGAAAGGGCAATATTAATCTCCCACTGTTTTCTTTTTTTTTTCTTTTTCAGGGAGACTTTAGAAACCAAATAATAAAAAATAAATAGGCTTTCTATGGCCCACTGAGTGAGAGATGGCACACACAGGAGTCAGGAGTGGCACACAAGCAGAAAGGGCAATATTAATCTCCCACTGTTTTCTTTTTTTTTTCTTTTTCAGGGAGACTTTAGAAACAAAATAATAAAAAATAAATAGGCTTTCTATGGCCCACTGAGTGAGAGATGGCACACACAGGAGTCAGGAGTGGCACACAAGCCCTGACTGAGGCCAATATTTTTCTCCCACTGATTGATGTAGTGTTTTTTTTTTAGGTAGATTTTAGAACCCAAATCAAGCAAAAAAATTCATAGGCTTTCTATGGCCCACTGAGTGAGAGATGGCACACACAGGAGTCAGGAGTGGCACACAAGCAGAAAGGGCAATATTAATCTCCCACTGTTTTCTTTTTTTTTTCTTTTTCAGGGAGACTTTAGAAACCAAATAATAAAAAATAAATAGGCTTTCTATGGCCCACTGAGTGAGAGATGGCACACACAGGAGTCAGGAGTGGCACACAAGCAGAAAGGGCAATATTAATCTCCCACTGTTTTATTTTTTTTTTCTTTTTCAGGGAGACTTTAGAAACCAAATAATAAAAAATAAATAGGCTTTCTATGGCCCACTGAGTGAGAGATGGCACACACAGGAGTCAGGAGTGGCACACAAGCAGAAAGGGCAATATTAATCTCCCACTGTTTTATTTATTTTTTCTTTTTCAGGGAGACTTTAGAAACCAAATAGTAAAAAATAAATAGGCTTTCTATGGCCCACTGAGTGAGAGATGGCACACACAGGAGTCAGGAGTGGCACACAAGCCCTGACTGAGGCCAATATTTTTCTCCCACTGATTGATGTAGTGTTTGTTTTTTCAGGTAGATTTTAGAACCCAAATCAAGCAAAAAAATTAATAGGCTTTCTATGGCCCACTGAGTGAGAGATGGCACACACAGGAGTCAGGAGTGGCACACAAGCCCTGACTGAGGCCAATATTTTTCTCCCACTGATTGATGTAGTGTTTTTTTTTTCAGGTAGATTTTAGAACCCAAATCAAGCAAAAAAATTAATAGGCTTTCTATGGCCCACTGAGTGAGAGATGGCACACACAGGAGTCAGGAGTGGCACACAAGCCCTGACTGAGGCCAATATTTTTCTCCCACTGATTGATGTAGTGTTTTTTTTCAGGTAGATTTTAGAACCCAAATCAAGCAAAAAAATTAATAGGCTTTCTATGGCCCACTGAGTGAGAGATGGCACACACAGGAGTCAGGAGTGGCACACAAGCCCTGACTGAGGCCAATATTTTTCTCCCACTGATTGATGTAGTGATTTTTTTTCAGGTAGATTTTAGAACCCAAATCAAGCAAAAAAATTCATAGGCTTTCTATGGCCCACTGAGTGAGAGATGGCACACACAGGAGTCAGGAGTGGCACACAAGCAGAAAGGGCAATATTAATCTCCCACTGTTTTATTTTTTTTTTCTTTTTCAGGGAGACTTTAGAAACCAAATAATAAAAAATAAATAGGCTTTCTATGGCCCACTGAGTGAGAGATGGCACACACAGGAGTCAGGAGTGGCACACAAGCAGAAAGGGCAATATTAATCTCCCACTGTTTTATTTTTTTTTTCTTTTTCAGGGAGACTTTAGAAACAAAATAATAAAAAATAAAAAGGCTTTCTATGGCCCACTGAGTGAGAGATGGCACACACAGGAGTCAGGAGTGGCACACAAGCAGAAAGGGCAATATTAATCTCCCACTGTTTTATTTTTTTTTCTTTTTCAGGGAGACTTTAGAAACAAAATAATAAAAAATAAATAGGCTTTCTATGGCTCACTGAGTGAGAGATGGCACACACAGGAGTCAGGAGTGGCACACAAGCAGAAAGGGCAATATTAATCTCCCACTGTTTTCTTTTTTTTTTCTTTTTCAGGGAGACTTTAGAAACCAAATAATAAAAAATAAATAGGCTTTCTATGGCCCACTGAGTGAGAGATGGCACACACAGGAGTCAGGAGTGGCACACAAGCAGAAAGGGCAATATTAATCTCCCACTGTTTTCTTTTTTTTTTCTTTTTCAGGGAGACTTTAGAAACAAAATAATAAAAAATAAATAGGCTTTCTATGGCCCACTGAGTGAGAGATGGCACACACAGGAGTCAGGAGTGGCACACAAGCCCTGACTGAGGCCAATATTTTTCTCCCACTGATTGATGTAGTGTTTTTTTTTTAGGTAGATTTTAGAACCCAAATCAAGCAAAAAAATTCATAGGCTTTCTATGGCCCACTGAGTGAGAGATGGCACACACAGGAGTCAGGAGTGGCACACAAGCAGAAAGGGCAATATTAATCTCCCACTGTTTTCTTTTTTTTTTCTTTTTCAGGGAGACTTTAGAAACCAAATAATAAAAAATAAATAGGCTTTCTATGGCCCACTGAGTGAGAGATGGCACACACAGGAGTCAGGAGTGGCACACAAGCAGAAAGGGCAATATTAATCTCCCACTGTTTTATTTATTTTTTCTTTTTCAGGGAGACTTTAGAAACCAAATAATAAAAAATAAATAGGCTTTCTATGGCCCACTGAGTGAGAGATGGCACACACAGGAGTCAGACGTGGCACACAAGCAGAAAGGGCAATATTAATCTCCCACTGTTTTCTTTTTTTTTCTTTTTCAGGGAGACTTTAGAAACCAAATAATAAAAAATAAATAGGCATTCTATGGCCCACTGAGTGAGAGATGGCACACACAGGAGTCAGGAGTGGCACACAAGCAGAAAGGGCAATATTAATCTCCCACTGTTTTATTATTTTTTTTTTTTCAGGGAGACTTTAGAAACCAAATAATAAAAAATAAATAGGCTTTCTATGGCCCACTGAGTGAGAGATGGCACACACAGGAGTCAGGAGTGGCACACAAGCCCTGACTGAGGCCAATATTTTTCTCCCACTGATTGATGTAGTGATTTTTTTTCAGGTAGATTTTAGAACCCAAATCAAGCAAAAAAATTAATAGGCTTTCTATGGCCCACTGAGTGAGAGATGGCACACACAGGAGTCAGGAGTGGCACACAAGCCCTGACTGAGGCCAATATTTTTCTCCCACTGATTGATGTAGTGATTTTTTTTCAGGTAGATTTTAGAACCCAAATCAAGCAAAAAAATTAACAGGCTTTCTATGGCCCACTGAGTGAGAGATGGCACACACAGGAGTCAGGAGTGGCACACAAGCCCTGACTGAGGCCAATATTTTTCTCCCACTGATTGATGTAGTGTTTTTTTTTCAGGTAGATTTTAGAACCCAAATCAAGCAAAAAAATTAATAGGCTTTCTATGGCCCACTGAGTGAGAGATGGCACACACAGGAGTCAGGAGTGGCACACAAGCCCTGACTGAGGCCAATATTTTTCTCCCACCGATTGATGTAGTGATTTTTTTTCAGGTAGATTTTAGAACCCAAATCAAGCAAAAAAATTAATAGGCTTTCTATGGCCCACTGAGTGAGAGATGGCACACACAGGAGTCAGGAGTGGCACACAAGCAGAAAGGGCAATATTAATCTCCCACTGTTTTCTTTTTTTTTTCTTTTTCAGGGAGACTTTAGAAACCAAATAATAAAAAATAAATAGGCTTTCTATGGCCCACTGAGTGAGAGATGGCACACACAGGAGTCAGGAGTGGCACACAAGCAGAAAGGGCAATATTAATCTCCCACTGTTTTCTTTTTTTTTTCTTTTTCAGGGAGACTTTAGAAACAAAATAATAAAAAATAAATAGGCTTTCTATGGCCCACTGAGTGAGAGATGGCACACACAGGAGTCAGGAGTGGCACACAAGCCCTGACTGAGGCCAATATTTTTCTCCCACTGATTGATGTAGTGTTTTTTTTTTAGGTAGATTTTAGAACCCAAATCAAGCAAAAAAATTCATAGGCTTTCTATGGCCCACTGAGTGAGAGATGGCACACACAGGAGTCAGGAGTGGCACACAAGCAGAAAGGGCAATATTAATCTCCCACTGTTTTATTTTTTTTTTCTTTTTCAGGGAGACTTTAGAAACCAAATAATAAAAAATAAATAGGCTTTCTATGGCCCACTGAGTGAGAGATGGCACACACAGGAGTCAGGAGTGGCACACAAGCAGAAAGGGCAATATTAATCTCCCACTGTTTTATTTTTTTTTTCTTTTTCAGGGAGACTTTAGAAACCAAATAATAAAAAATAAATAGGCTTTCTATGGCCCACTGAGTGAGAGATGGCACACACAGGAGTCAGGAGTGGCACACAAGCAGAAAGGGCAATATTAATCTCCCACTGTTTTATTTATTTTTTCTTTTTCAGGGAGACTTTAGAAACCAAATAGTAAAAAATAAATAGGCTTTCTATGGCCCACTGAGTGAGAGATGGCACACACAGGAGTCAGGAGTGGCACACAAGCCCTGACTGAGGCCAATATTTTTCTCCCACTGATTGATGTAGTGTTTGTTTTTTCAGGTAGATTTTAGAACCCAAATCAAGCAAAAAAATTAATAGGCTTTCTATGGCCCACTGAGTGAGAGATGGCACACACAGGAGTCAGGAGTGGCACACAAGCCCTGACTGAGGCCAATATTTTTCTCCCACTGATTGATGTAGTGTTTTTTTTTTCAGGTAGATTTTAGAACCCAAATCAAGCAAAAAAATTAATAGGCTTTCTATGGCCCACTGAGTGAGAGATGGCACACACAGGAGTCAGGAGTGGCACACAAGCCCTGACTGAGGCCAATATTTTTCTCCCACTGATTGATGTAGTGTTTTTTTTCAGGTAGATTTTAGAACCCAAATCAAGCAAAAAAATTAATAGGCTTTCTATGGCCCACTGAGTGAGAGATGGCACACACAGGAGTCAGGAGTGGCACACAAGCCCTGACTGAGGCCAATATTTTTCTCCCACTGATTGATGTAGTGATTTTTTTTCAGGTAGATTTTAGAACCCAAATCAAGCAAAAAAATTCATAGGCTTTCTATGGCCCACTGAGTGAGAGATGGCACACACAGGAGTCAGGAGTGGCACACAAGCAGAAAGGGCAATATTAATCTCCCACTGTTTTATTTTTTTTTTCTTTTTCAGGGAGACTTTAGAAACCAAATAATAAAAAATAAATAGGCTTTCTATGGCCCACTGAGTGAGAGATGGCACACACAGGAGTCAGGAGTGGCACACAAGCAGAAAGGGCAATATTAATCTCCCACTGTTTTATTTTTTTTTTCTTTTTCAGGGAGACTTTAGAAACAAAATAATAAAAAATAAAAAGGCTTTCTATGGCCCACTGAGTGAGAGATGGCACACACAGGAGTCAGGAGTGGCACACAAGCAGAAAGGGCAATATTAATCTCCCACTGTTTTATTTTTTTTTCTTTTTCAGGGAGACTTTAGAAACAAAATAATAAAAAATAAATAGGCTTTCTATGGCTCACTGAGTGAGAGATGGCACACACAGGAGTCAGGAGTGGCACACAAGCAGAAAGGGCAATATTAATCTCCCACTGTTTTCTTTTTTTTTTCTTTTTCAGGGAGACTTTAGAAACCAAATAATAAAAAATAAATAGGCTTTCTATGGCCCACTGAGTGAGAGATGGCACACACAGGAGTCAGGAGTGGCACACAAGCAGAAAGGGCAATATTAATCTCCCACTGTTTTCTTTTTTTTTTCTTTTTCAGGGAGACTTTAGAAACAAAATAATAAAAAATAAATAGGCTTTCTATGGCCCACTGAGTGAGAGATGGCACACACAGGAGTCAGGAGTGGCACACAAGCCCTGACTGAGGCCAATATTTTTCTCCCACTGATTGATGTAGTGTTTTTTTTTTAGGTAGATTTTAGAACCCAAATCAAGCAAAAAAATTCATAGGCTTTCTATGGCCCACTGAGTGAGAGATGGCACACACAGGAGTCAGGAGTGGCACACAAGCAGAAAGGGCAATATTAATCTCCCACTGTTTTCTTTTTTTTTTCTTTTTCAGGGAGACTTTAGAAACCAAATAATAAAAAATAAATAGGCTTTCTATGGCCCACTGAGTGAGAGATGGCACACACAGGAGTCAGGAGTGGCACACAAGCAGAAAGGGCAATATTAATCTCCCACTGTTTTATTTTTTTTTTCTTTTTCAGGGAGACTTTAGAAACCAAATAATAAAAAATAAATAGGCTTTCTATGGCCCACTGAGTGAGAGATGGCACACACAGGAGTCAGGAGTGGCACACAAGCAGAAAGGGCAATATTAATCTCCCACTGTTTTATTTATTTTTTCTTTTTCAGGGAGACTTTAGAAACCAAATAGTAAAAAATAAATAGGCTTTCTATGGCCCACTGAGTGAGAGATGGCACACACAGGAGTCAGGAGTGGCACACAAGCCCTGACTGAGGCCAATATTTTTCTCCCACTGATTGATGTAGTGTTTGTTTTTTCAGGTAGATTTTAGAACCCAAATCAAGCAAAAAAATTAATAGGCTTTCTATGGCCCACTGAGTGAGAGATGGCACACACAGGAGTCAGGAGTGGCACACAAGCCCTGACTGAGGCCAATATTTTTCTCCCACTGATTGATGTAGTGTTTGTTTTTTCAGGTAGATTTTAGAACCCAAATCAAGCAAAAAAATTAATAGGCTTTCTATGGCCCACTGAGTGAGAGATGGCACACACAGGAGTCAGGAGTGGCACACAAGCCCTGACTGAGGCCAATATTTTTCTCCCACTGATTGATGTAGTGTTTTTTTTCAGGTAGATTTTAGAACCCAAATCAAGCAAAAAAATTAATAGGCTTTCTATGGCCCACTGAGTGAGAGATGGCACACACAGGAGTCAGGAGTGGCACACAAGCCCTGACTGAGGCCAATATTTTTCTCCCACTGATTGATGTAGTGATTTTTTTTCAGGTAGATTTTAGAACCCAAATCAAGCAAAAAAATTCATAGGCTTTCTATGGCCCACTGAGTGAGAGATGGCACACACAGGAGTCAGGAGTGGCACACAAGCAGAAAGGGCAATATTAATCTCCCACTGTTTTATTTTTTTTTTCTTTTTCAGGGAGACTTTAGAAACCAAATAATAAAAAATAAATAGGCTTTCTATGGCCCACTGAGTGAGAGATGGCACACACAGGAGTCAGGAGTGGCACACAAGCAGAAAGGGCAATATTAATCTCCCACTGTTTTATTTTTTTTTTCTTTTTCAGGGAGACTTTAGAAACAAAATAATAAAAAATAAAAAGGCTTTCTATGGCCCACTGAGTGAGAGATGGCACACACAGGAGTCAGGAGTGGCACACAAGCAGAAAGGGCAATATTAATCTCCCACTGTTTTATTTTTTTTTCTTTTTCAGGGAGACTTTAGAAACAAAATAATAAAAAATAAATAGGCTTTCTATGGCTCACTGAGTGAGAGATGGCACACACAGGAGTCAGGAGTGGCACACAAGCAGAAAGGGCAATATTAATCTCCCACTGTTTTCTTTTTTTTTTCTTTTTCAGGGAGACTTTAGAAACCAAATAATAAAAAATAAATAGGCTTTCTATGGCCCACTGAGTGAGAGATGGCACACACAGGAGTCAGGAGTGGCACACAAGCAGAAAGGGCAATATTAATCTCCCACTGTTTTCTTTTTTTTTTCTTTTTCAGGGAGACTTTAGAAACAAAATAATAAAAAATAAATAGGCTTTCTATGGCCCACTGAGTGAGAGATGGCACACACAGGAGTCAGGAGTGGCACACAAGCCCTGACTGAGGCCAATATTTTTCTCCCACTGATTGATGTAGTGTTTTTTTTTTAGGTAGATTTTAGAACCCAAATCAAGCAAAAAAATTCATAGGCTTTCTATGGCCCACTGAGTGAGAGATGGCACACACAGGAGTCAGGAGTGGCACACAAGCAGAAAGGGCAATATTAATCTCCCACTGTTTTCTTTTTTTTTTCTTTTTCAGGGAGACTTTAGAAACCAAATAATAAAAAATAAATAGGCTTTCTATGGCCCACTGAGTGAGAGATGGCACACACAGGAGTCAGGAGTGGCACACAAGCAGAAAGGGCAATATTAATCTCCCACTGTTTTATTTTTTTTTTCTTTTTCAGGGAGACTTTAGAAACCAAATAATAAAAAATAAATAGGCTTTCTATGGCCCACTGAGTGAGAGATGGCACACACAGGAGTCAGGAGTGGCACACAAGCAGAAAGGGCAATATTAATCTCCCACTGTTTTATTTATTTTTTCTTTTTCAGGGAGACTTTAGAAACCAAATAGTAAAAAATAAATAGGCTTTCTATGGCCCACTGAGTGAGAGATGGCACACACAGGAGTCAGGAGTGGCACACAAGCCCTGACTGAGGCCAATATTTTTCTCCCACTGATTGATGTAGTGTTTGTTTTTTCAGGTAGATTTTAGAACCCAAATCAAGCAAAAAAATTAATAGGCTTTCTATGGCCCACTGAGTGAGAGATGGCACACACAGGAGTCAGGAGTGGCACACAAGCCCTGACTGAGGCCAATATTTTTCTCCCACTGATTGATGTAGTGTTTTTTTTTTCAGGTAGATTTTAGAACCCAAATCAAGCAAAAAAATTAATAGGCTTTCTATGGCCCACTGAGTGAGAGATGGCACACACAGGAGTCAGGAGTGGCACACAAGCCCTGACTGAGGCCAATATTTTTCTCCCACTGATTGATGTAGTGTTTTTTTTCAGGTAGATTTTAGAACCCAAATCAAGCAAAAAAATTAATAGGCTTTCTATGGCCCACTGAGTGAGAGATGGCACACACAGGAGTCAGGAGTGGCACACAAGCCCTGACTGAGGCCAATATTTTTCTCCCACTGATTGATGTAGTGATTTTTTTTCAGGTAGATTTTAGAACCCAAATCAAGCAAAAAAATTCATAGGCTTTCTATGGCCCACTGAGTGAGAGATGGCACACACAGGAGTCAGGAGTGGCACACAAGCAGAAAGGGCAATATTAATCTCCCACTGTTTTATTTTTTTTTTCTTTTTCAGGGAGACTTTAGAAACCAAATAATAAAAAATAAATAGGCTTTCTATGGCCCACTGAGTGAGAGATGGCACACACAGGAGTCAGGAGTGGCACACAAGCAGAAAGGGCAATATTAATCTCCCACTGTTTTATTTTTTTTTTCTTTTTCAGGGAGACTTTAGAAACAAAATAATAAAAAATAAATAGGCTTTCTATGGCTCACTGAGTGAGAGATGGCACACACAGGAGTCAGGAGTGGCACACAAGCAGAAAGGGCAATATTAATCTCCCACTGTTTTCTTTTTTTTTTCTTTTTCAGGGAGACTTTAGAAACCAAATAATAAAAAATAAATAGGCTTTCTATGGCCCACTGAGTGAGAGATGGCACACACAGGAGTCAGGAGTGGCACACAAGCAGAAAGGGCAATATTAATCTCCCACTGTTTTCTTTTTTTTTTCTTTTTCAGGGAGACTTTAGAAACCAAATAATAAAAAATAAATAGGCTTTCTATGGCCCACTGAGTGAGAGATGGCACACACAGGAGTCAGGAGTGGCACACAAGCCCTGACTGAGGCCAATATTTTTCTCCCACTGATTGATGTAGTGATTTTTTTTCAGGTAGATTTTAGAACCCAAATCAAGCAAAAAAATTAATAGGCTTTCTATGGCCCACTGAGTGAGAGATGGCACACACAGGAGTCAGGAGTGGCACACAAGCCCTGACTGAGGCCAATATTTTTCTCCCACTGATTGATGTAGTGTTTTTTTTTCAGGTAGATTTTAGAACCCAAATCAAGCAAAAAAATTAACAAGCTTTCTATGGCCCACTGAGTGAGAGATGGCACACACAGGAGTCAGGAGTGGCACACAAGCCCTGACTGAGGCCAATATTTTTCTCCCACTGATTGATGTAGTGTTTTTTTTTCAAGTAGATTTTAGAACCCAAATCAAGCAAAAAAATTAATAGGCTTTCTATGGCCCACTGAGTGAGAGATGGCACACACAGGAGTCAGGAGTGGCACACAAGCCCTGACTGAGGCCAATATTTTTCTCCCACTGATTGATGTAGTGTTTTTTTTCAGGTAGATTTTAGAACCCAAATCAAGCAAAAAAATTAATAGGCTTTCTATGGCCCACTGAGTGAGAGATGGCACACACAGGAGTCAGGAGTGGCACACAAGCCCTGACTGAGGCCAATATTTTTCTCCCACTGATTGATGTAGTGATTTTTTTTCAGGTAGATTTTAGAACCCAAATCAAGCAAAAAAATTCATAGGCTTTCTATGGCCCACTGAGTGAGAGATGGCACACACAGGAGTCAGGAGTGGCACACAAGCAGAAAGGGCAATATTAATCTCCCACTGTTTTATTTTTTTTTTCTTTTTCAGGGAGACTTTAGAAACCAAATAATAAAAAATAAATAGGCTTTCTATGGCCCACTGAGTGAGAGATGGCACACACAGGAGTCAGGAGTGGCACACAAGCAGAAAGGGCAATATTAATCTCCCACTGTTTTATTTTTTTTTTCTTTTTCAGGGAGACTTTAGAAACAAAATAATAAAAAATAAAAAGGCTTTCTATGGCCCACTGAGTGAGAGATGGCACACACAGGAGTCAGGAGTGGCACACAAGCAGAAAGGGCAATATTAATCTCCCACTGTTTTATTTTTTTTTCTTTTTCAGGGAGACTTTAGAAACAAAATAATAAAAAATAAATAGGCTTTCTATGGCTCACTGAGTGAGAGATGGCACACACAGGAGTCAGGAGTGGCACACAAGCAGAAAGGGCAATATTAATCTCCCACTGTTTTCTTTTTTTTTTCTTTTTCAGGGAGACTTTAGAAACCAAATAATAAAAAATAAATAGGCTTTCTATGGCCCACTGAGTGAGAGATGGCACACACAGGAGTCAGGAGTGGCACACAAGC
Organism: Ranitomeya variabilis; assembly: GCF_051348905.1. NCBI lineage: Eukaryota > Metazoa > Chordata > Amphibia > Anura > Dendrobatidae > Ranitomeya > Ranitomeya variabilis. Next base: position 328,042,832 of record NC_135236.1, read on the forward strand.
AGAAAGGGCAATATTAATCTCCCACTGTTTTCTTTTTTTTTTCTTTTTCAGGGAGACTTTAGAAACCAAATAATAAAAAATAAATAGGCTTTCTATGGCCCACTGAGTGAGAGATGGCACACACAGGAGTCAGGAGTGGCACACAAGCCCTGACTGAGGCCAATATTTTTCTCCCACTGATTGATGTAGTGATTTTTTTTCAGGTAGATTTTAGAACCCAAATCAAGCAAAAAAATTAATAGGCTTTCTATGGCCCACTGAGTGAGAGATGGCACACACAGGAGTCAGGAGTGGCACACAAGCCCTGACTGAGGCCAATATTTTTCTCCCACTGATTGATGTAGTGTTTTTTTTTCAGGTAGATTTTAGAACCCAAATCAAGCAAAAAAATTAACAAGCTTTCTATGGCCCACTGAGTGAGAGATGGCACACACAGGAGTCAGGAGTGGCACACAAGCCCTGACTGAGGCCAATATTTTTCTCCCACTGATTGATGTAGTGTTTTTTTTTCAAGTAGATTTTAGAACCCAAATCAAGCAAAAAAATTAATAGGCTTTCTATGGCCCACTGAGTGAGAGATGGCACACACAGGAGTCAGGAGTGGCACACAAGCCCTGACTGAGGCCAATATTTTTCTCCCACTGATTGATGTAGTGTTTTTTTTCAGGTAGATTTTAGAACCCAAATCAAGCAAAAAAATTAATAGGCTTTCTATGGCCCACTGAGTGAGAGATGGCACACACAGGAGTCAGGAGTGGCACACAAGCCCTGACTGAGGCCAATATTTTTCTCCCACTGATTGATGTAGTGATTTTTTTTCAGGTAGATTTTAGAACCCAAATCAAGCAAAAAAATTCATAGGCTTTCTATGGCCCACTGAGTGAGAGATGGCACACACAGGAGTCAGGAGTGGCACACAAGCAGAAAGGGCAATATTAATCTCCCACTGTTTTATTTTTTTTTTCTTTTTCAGGGAGACTTTAGAAACCAAATAATAAAAAATAAATAGGCTTTCTATGGCCCACTGAGTGAGAGATGGCACACACAGGAGTCAGGAGTGGCACACAAGCAGAAAGGGCAATATTAATCTCCCACTGTTTTATTTTTTTTTTCTTTTTCAGGGAGACTTTAGAAACAAAATAATAAAAAATAAAAAGGCTTTCTATGGCCCACTGAGTGAGAGATGGCACACACAGGAGTCAGGAGTGGCACACAAGCAGAAAGGGCAATATTAATCTCCCACTGTTTTATTTTTTTTTCTTTTTCAGGGAGACTTTAGAAACAAAATAATAAAAAATAAATAGGCTTTCTATGGCTCACTGAGTGAGAGATGGCACACACAGGAGTCAGGAGTGGCACACAAGCAGAAAGGGCAATATTAATCTCCCACTGTTTTCTTTTTTTTTTCTTTTTCAGGGAGACTTTAGAAACCAAATAATAAAAAATAAATAGGCTTTCTATGGCCCACTGAGTGAGAGATGGCACACACAGGAGTCAGGAGTGGCACACAAGCAGAAAGGGCAATATTAATCTCCCACTGTTTTCTTTTTTTTTTCTTTTTCAGGGAGACTTTAGAAACCAAATAATAAAAAATAAATAGGCTTTCTATGGCCCACTGAGTGAGAGATGGCACACACAGGAGTCAGGAGTGGCACACAAGCCCTGACTGAGGCCAATATTTTTCTCCCACTGATTGATGTAGTGATTTTTTTTCAGGTAGATTTTAGAACCCAAATCAAGCAAAAAAATTAATAGGCTTTCTATGGCCCACTGAGTGAGAGATGGCACACACAGGAGTCAGGAGTGGCACACAAGCCCTGACTGAGGCCAATATTTTTCTCCCACTGATTGATGTAGTGTTTTTTTTTTCAGGTAGATTTTAGAACCCAAATCAAGCAAAAAAATTAACAAGCTTTCTATGGCCCACTGAGTGAGAGATGGCACACACAGGAGTCAGGAGTGGCACACAAGCCCTGACTGAGGCCAATATTTTTCTCCCACTGATTGATGTAGTGTTTTTTTTTCAAGTAGATTTTAGAACCCAAATCAAGCAAAAAAATTAATAGGCTTTCTATGGCCCACTGAGTGAGAGATGGCACACACAGGAGTCAGGAGTGGCACACAAGCCCTGACTGAGGCCAATATTTTTCTCCCACTGATTGATGTAGTGATTTTTTTTCAGGTAGATTTTAGAACCCAAATCAAGCAAAAAAATTAATAGGCTTTCTATGGCCCACTGAGTGAGAGATGGCACACACAGGAGTCAGGAGTGGCACACAAGCAGAAAGGGCAATATTAATCTCCCACTGTTTTCTTTTTTTTTTCTTTTTCAGGGAGACTTTAGAAACAAAATAATAAAAAATAAATAGGCTTTCTATGGCCCACTGAGTGAGAGATGGCACACACAGGAGTCAGGAGTGGCACACAAGCAGAAAGGGCAATATTAATCTCCCACTGTTTTTTTTTTTTTTCTTTTTCAGGGAGACTTTAGAAACCAAATAATAAAAAATAAATAGGCTTTCTATGGCCCACTGAGTGAGAGATGGCACACACAGGAGTCAGGAGTTGCACACAAGCAGAAAGGGCAATATTAATCTCCCACTGTTTTATTTTTTTTTTCTTTTTCAGGAAGACTTTAGAAACCAAATAATAAAAAATAAATAGGCTTTCTATGGCCCACTGAGTGAGAGATGGCACACACAGGAGTCAGGAGTGGCACACAAGCCCTGACTGAGGCCAATATTTTTCTCCCACTGATTGATGTAGTGATTTTTTTTCAGGTAGATTTTAGAACCCAAATCAAGCAAAAAAATTAATAGGCTTTCTATGGCCCACTGAGTGAGAGATGGCACACACAGGAGTCAGGAGTGGCACACAAGCCCTGACTGAGGCCAATATTTTTCTCCCACTGATTGATGTAGTGTTTTTTTTTCAGGTAGATTTTAGAACCCAAATCAAGCAAAAAAATTAATAGGCTTTCTATGGCCCACTGAGTGAGAGATGGCACACACAGGAGTCAGGAGTGGCACACAAGCCCTGACTGAGGCCAATATTTTTCTCCCACTGATTGATGTAGTGTTTTTTTTTCAGGTAGATTTTAGAACCCAAATCAAGCAAAAAAATTAATAGGCTTTCTATGGCCCACTGAGTGAGAGATGGCACACACAGGAGTCAGGAGTGGCACACAAGCCCTGACTGAGGCCAATATTTTTCTCCCACTGATTGATGTAGTGTTTTTTTTTCAGGTAGATTTTAGAACCCAAATCAAGCAAAAAAATTAATAGGCTTTCTATGGCCCACTGAGTGAGAGATGGCACACACAGGAGTCAGGAGTGGCACACAAGCCCTGACTGAGGCCAATATTTTTCTCCCACTGATTGATATAGTGATTTTTTTTCAGGTAGATTTTAGAACCCAAATCAAGCAAAAAAATTCATAGGCTTTCTATGGCCCACTGAGTGAGAGATGGCACACACAGGAGTCAGGAGTGGCACACAAGCAGAAAGGGCAATATTAATCTCCCACTGTTTTATTTTTTTTTTCTTTTTCAGGGAGACTTTAGAAACCAAATAATAAAAAATAAATAGGCTTTCTATGGCCCACTGAGTGAGAGATGGCACACACAGGAGTCAGGAGTGGCACACAAGCAGAAAGGGCAATATTAATCTCCCACTGTTTTATTTTTTTTTTCTTTTTCAGGGAGACTTTAGAAACAAAATAATAAAAAATAAATAGGCTTTCTATGGCCCACTGAGTGAGAGATGGCACACACAGGAGTCAGGAGTGGCACACAAGCAGAAAGGGCAATATTAATCTCCCACTGATTGATGTAGTGATTTTTTTCAGGTAGATTTTAGAACCCAAATCAAGCAAAAAAATTAATAGGCTTTCTATGGCCCACTGAGTGAGAGATGGCACACACAGGGATGGCACTCTAGCAGAAATGCCAATCTTAATCTCCCACAAAAAAAAAAAAAAAAGAAACTGTCCTACAATTACTATCTCCCTGCAGTAATCTCAGCCAGGTATGGCAGGCAGCAATAAGGAGTGGACTGATGCACAAATTAAATAAAAAGTGTGGACAAACAAAAAAGATAGCTGTGCAGAAAGGAAGGAACAAGAGGATATGTGCTTTGAAAAAAGCAGTTGGTTTGCACAGTGGCGTACACACAGCAATACAGCTATCAGGGAGCCTTCTAGGGCAGCCCAATGAGCTACAGCGCTGAGAGGAAAAAAAAAATGTAGCTTCCACTGTCCCTGCACACCGAAGGTGGTGTTGGACAGTGGAAATCGCTACAGCACAAGCGGTTTGGTGGTTAATGAACCCTGCCTAACGCTCTCCCTGCTTCTAATGAAGCGGCAGCAACCTCTCCCTAAGCTCAGAGCAGCAGCAGTGAGATGGCGGTCGGCGGGAACGCCCCTTTATAGCCCCTGTGACGCCGCAGACAGCAAGCCAATCACTGCAATGCCCTTCTCTAAGATGGTGGGGACCAGGACCTATGTCATCACACTGCCCACACTCTGCGTTCACCTTCATTGGCTGAGAAATGGCGCTTTTCGCGTCATTGAAACGCGACTTTGGCGCGAAAGTCACGTACCGCATGGCTGATGCAACGCTGGGATCGGCTCGGTTTCATGAGACGCCGACTTTGCCAAAAGTCGGCAACTTTTGAAAATGAACGACCCGTTTCGCTCAACCCTAGTTTTAACAATTTGGTCCATCGCATTTTTGAGGTACTGTGTGAAATTGTGTCCAATTTGTCTTTTTTTCTCTGTTTTTTTATGTTGTTCCAATACACACAAAGGAAATAAACATGTGTATAACAAAACATGTGTACTGCAAAAATTTTCTTGACGAAATACTTCATTTTCTGGAACCACTTCCCTCTTCTCCACAGGATTTGTAGGCTGTGTCTGACAGCCAGAGACATGACATGCTCCTGCTGAATTGCAGGAAGAAGAGTATTTGTCCTGCATCATAAATTTACACTGGCATAAATCAAAGATAGATAGAGACAGTAGAGAGCCCTTGTGTAAAAACGTTATATGATCGCTTTTTTATTCCACAGCTCATCAAAAACAATTAATTATTTTGTAAGAGGATGAAGAAGTGAAGAGACACACACAATAGTGCTGAAGACGAGTGATGGGTGAGCATTAAAATGCTCGGGTCAAGCAAATTGGAATGATTGGGTGCTCGACCCGAGCAACAAGCCCAATGTAAATCTATGGGAAACTCGAGCATTTTTCCAGCAGTCCTCCCGGTGGTCTGCAGAGGGACTAGAAATTGTGGAATTCATTGGGAACAGTGCTCAAATGACATGGGAACAGCATGGGGAAGACCCCTGGAAGCATTTCTGACTCCCAGGTCACTGCTGTGAACAATGTTGAGTCTTAGGCCACTTTTACAGACTCACAATAAAACATACAAAAACTAAACCAAAATGGATTTTCCTCCGAAATATGTTAAGGAACATCCTTTCCAGGGTAATAACTTGTATATAAGGCAAAATAAATAACCAAAACAAAAATGCTCCTCCACACCTTGGGCTATGTTCACACGTAGCGTTTTTTATGCATTTTTGAACTTTAGCATTGCTTTCAACCAAGATAAAAAAATATTTAGAATTGAGAGTCCTCAGTGGTTGATACCTTTTAATGGCTAACTGAAAAGATGGTAACAAATTGCAAGCTTTCGAGACTACATACAGTTAGGTCCATATATATTTGGACAGAGACAACATTTTTCTCATTTTGGTTATAGACATTACCACAATGAATTTTAAACAAAACAATTCAGATGCAGTTGAAGTTCAAACTTTCAGCTTTCATTTGAGGGTATCCACATTAAAATTGGATGAAGGGTTTAGGAGTTTCAGCTCCTTAACATGTGCCACCCTGTTTTTAAAGGGACCAAAAGTAATTGGACAGATTCAATAATTTTAAATAAAATGTTCATTTTTAATACTTGGTTGAAAACCCTTTGTTGGCAATGACTGCCTGAAGTCTTGAACTCATGGACATCACCAGACGCTGTGTTTCCTCCTTTTTGATGCTCTGCCAGGCCTTCACTGCGGTGGTTTTCAGTTGCTGTTTGTTTGTGGGCCTTTCTGTCTGAAGTTTAGTCTTTAACAAGTGAAATGCATGCTCAATTGGGTTGAGATCAGGTGACTGACTTGGCCATTCAAGAATATTCCACTTCTTTGCTTTAGTAGACTCCTGGGTTGCTTTGGCTTCATGTTTTGGGTCATTGTCCATCTGTAGTATGAAACGACGACCAATCAGTTTTGCTGCATTTGGCTGGATCTGAGCACACAGTATGGCTCTGAATACCTCAGAATTCATTTGGCTGCTTCTGTCCTGTGTCACATCATCAATAAACACTAGTGACCCAGTGCCACTGGCAGCCATGCATGCCCAAGCCATCACACTGCCTCCGCCGTGTTTTACAGATGATGTGGTATGCTTTGGATCATGAGCTGTACCAAGCCTTCGCCATACTTTTCTCTTTCCATCATTCTGGTAGAGGTTGATCTTGGTTTCATCTGTCCAAAGAATGTTCTTCCTGAACTGTGCTGGCTTTTTTAGATGTTTTTTAGCAAAGTCCAGTCTAGCCTTTTTATTCTTGACACTTATGAGTGGCTTGCACCGTGCAGTGAACCCTCTGTATTTACTTTCATGCAGTCTTCTCTTTATGATAGATTTGGATATTGATACGCCGACCTCCGGGAGAGTGTGGGTCACTTGGTTGGCTGTTGTGAAGGGGTTTCTCTTCACCATGGAGATTATTCTGCGATCACCCACCACTGTTGTCTTCCATGGGCGCCCAGGTCTTTTTGCATTGATGAGATCACCAGTGCTTTCTTTCCTTCTCAGGATGTACCAAACTGTACATTTTGCCACTCCTAATATTGTAGCAATTTCTCGGATGGGTTTTTTCTCTGTTTTCACAGCTTAAGAATGGCTTGTTTCACCTTCATGGAGAGCACTTTTGACCGCATGTTTACTTCATAGGAAAACCTTCCAAATGCAAGCACCACACCTCAAATCAACTCCATGCCTTTTATCTGCTTAGTTGAGAATGACATAATGAAGGGATTGCCCACACCTGTCCATGAAATAGCCTTGGAGTCAATTGTCCAATTACTTTTGGTCCCTTTAAAAAACAGGGTGGCACAGGTTAAGGAGCTGAAACTCCTAAACTCTTCATCCAATTTTAATATGGATACCCTCAAATGAAAGCTAAAAGTCTGAACTTCAACTGCATCTGAATTGTTTTGTTTAAAATTAAATTGTGGTAATGTCTATAACCAAAATGAGAAAAATGTTGTCTCTGTCCAAATATATATGGATCTAACTGTATGTCTCTTCATCAGGCAAAGACAAAAACAAATTCTGAAGAATCACATATTTATGTACAACATAGTATAGGAAAAAAAAAATGTTATGTTGTGCATAAATATGTGATTCTTCAGAATTTGTTTTAGTCTTTGCCTGATGAAGAGACGTATGTAGTCTCGAAAGCTTGCAATTTGTTACCATCTTTTCAGTTAGCCATTAAAAGGTATCAACCACTGAGGACTCTCAATTCTAAATATTTTTCTATCTACTGGCTAACACGGTACCAAGATATATTTCTTTCCTGAACCAAGATAAATGCATTCACTGGGAAATGTCATTTAAACATTTTACAACCTTATCTGGCCATGTGGCGTGTGACACATCATCAGACACATACTGTTTCAATTATGAAGGAGGGACTCTGAAAGCCGCAAAGCCTATTTTTATAGGGCCATCAGGCGGCCTTTACTCTTCTTAAAGGGCCAGCATTAGGCCCTAACTATTCTTAGAGAGCCATCAGCCGGCTATGCTTTGTTGTTCCCACTATTAAACAGTGGGTCTCCTATACTGTTATTGCGTATGTAGTGAGTGGCAGGGCTGCCCAAAATTTGGATGCACCCCAAAACTCCTTTGAAGAGATGTACAGGAGGGCCTCCTGAAAACAATGTTCCAATTATTAGGAAATGGGTCTCCCATACTGTATGCCTATGCAGTGAATGCAAGTCTGACAAACATTTGGAGGCACTCCAATGCCTCTGTGAAGAGACGTAAAGGAGGGCCTCATGAAAAAATGTTCCCATTATTAGGAAGTGGGTCTCCCATAGTGTTTGCCTATGCAGTGAATGCAAGGGCTGCCAAAACTTTGGAGGCAATCCAATGCCCCTTGGAAGAGATGTGGAAGAGAGCCTCATAAAAAAATGTTCCCATTAGAAAGGAGCGGGTCTCCTATACTTATAATGCCCATGCACTAAGTGTATGGGCTGACAAACATTTACCACTGGGGGTATACATGAACATACTGAATAACAAATTTTTTTTATGGGCATCAAAAACACCCTTTAAAATAATTGTGCGGGTGTTCCATCATGGACCACGGTCACCCTGGTGATATGGTGGTTGAGGATGAGGAGAAGGAGGAGGACAACAGCAAATAGCCAAAATCAGGAAGCGTATACCCATGTGTGGGTGTGAAGGAGTGCATGGGAATAGACCTCCCATAAAAAGACACTGGATTTGAGTTTATGTTACGCTGCTATCATTCGGTGGTGTTGAGAAGTCTGGCCCAATCCAGCCCTTGTTCATTTTTATAAGAGTCAGCCTGTCAGCATTTTCAGTTAACAGGCGGATGCGCTTATCAGTTATAATTACACCAGCAGCACTAAAAACCTGCTCTGACAAAACGCTAGCGGCAGGGTAGGCCAGTACCTCCAAGGCATAGAGAGCCAGTTCATGCCATGTGTCCAGCTTGGATACCCAATAATTATAAGGCACAGAGGAATCATGGAGGACATTAGTACAGTCAGCAAGGTAATCCCTCAGCATCTTCCCAATCTTTGCACTCCTTGTGAGAGTACCCTGCGCATCAGGGCCTGTGCGATGGGAGGGTCTGCGAAAACTCTCCCAGAATTTTGCCAGTGTTCCCCTGCATCTGCTGGACTGAAGTTGTGTCTCTCTCGCCTGTACTCCTTGGTTGCCCAACAAACTGTGACCTCTGCCACCAGCATTTTCAGATAGGAATTTTTTTAATAATTCCGCAACAAGGGCCTTCTGGAACTGCCCTATTTTAGCAAACGTGTCCGCCTTGGGAATAAGAGATAGAAAGTTCTCCCTGTAGCGCGGGTCTAGAAATGTCACCAACCAGTAATGACTGTCACCCAAAATTCTGAGAACGTGAGGATCACAGGAAAGGCAGCGTAACAAACTCAGCCATCTCATCGTGCTCCACGTCCAATAAATCCTCTTTGATTGTGAGCAGATTGCATTTCAGAACACAGAGAATCGGAATGGTGATGCTAATTATGTTGTCATTGCTGTTCACCATCTTGGTGGAGTCCTCAAAGCACGGCAAGGGCGGCAGAAGCTGTTGCTGACTTTCTAAAATGGACACACAGGCGGAATACTTTGACTAGCAGGCAGCTCCGGGTAGAAACCACTGAACCACGTGGTTAAGCACATAGGCCAGGCATGGTAAGTGTGTCAGCTCGCCTCCCCTAAGAGCTGTCACCAGGTTCCAGCCATTGTCACACACGACCATGCCCAGCTGTAGGTTCAGCGGTGTCAGCCACAGATCTGCCTGTTCTTTCAGAGCTGTCCATAACTCTTGAGCATTGTGTGGTTTGTTACTTAAACATATTAGCTTCAGCACAGACTGTTGCCGCCCTGCTGAAGCAGTGCTACAGTACTTCCAGTGCGATGCATCGACCTCCTGATGAAGCCAAAGCGAAACATGCGTTGGGGCTGCACATAGTGGATCCAGATAAGCCACATGATGGGTAAGAAACCAAGGGTATGAGAGGGTTTTATATGCACAGGGCACTTTGCTCTAGACTTGTAGTTATTCTGCATTTGCCTTACTATCCACCCAAAACCTGGTGTTCTTCCCTATCAACATGATTATTTTGCACTACGCACTTTATTATATGATGGATGTGGTAATTTCTTGTTGACACACCATTTCTCTGCCTGGTTTTCCTGATGAACATTTAATTGTTTTTATTGCTGTACTTTTGTCTGATTGTTATGTGACTCAAATTTTCATGGAATAAATTTATACCTTTTTAGTACCTTCTGGTCATGGGCTCCACTTTTTCTCACTTGTTCCTTGGGTAAAGATTCACTTTTTAAATAGCTGGCCTTTAGGCAACTATGCAACTATTTTTAACAACAAACTGGTGCCAATAACTTCGCTAACATACTGTAACAAAATTTAAATGGAGGCCAGAAATGGCAGAATTTTGACCACACTTATATGTGATCCATGTGACTGACAAACCACAGTTTTAAATAGATGGATTTTTAGCACTGTAATATGGAAAGGATCTGGCTTTATTCTGCAGTGCTAACAAGCAAATGTGTTATGATCTGGTGGCCTATAAGCAGCATGGGACGTACTCTGGAGAAGGTGGTACCTGTACTGACCGCAGACCCTGAACCTAACACCGCAACTAGAAGTAGCCGTGGAATGTACCTAGCGCTCCCTAGACATCTCGACACAGCCGGAGGACTAATTACCCCTAGAGATAGAAAAGGGAAAACTATCTTGCCTCAGAGAAAATCCCCAAAGAACAGGCAGCCCCCCACAAATATTGACTGTGAGAGGAGAGGGAAAAAACATACACAGACTGAAATGAGAATTTAGCAAAGGAGGCCACTTCTAGCTAAATAGAAAGGACAGGACAGAGTACTATGCGGTCAGTATTAAAACACTAGAAAATATCCACCACAGAAAATACATAAACTCCACAGCTAACTAAGGACATGGAGGGTATATCTGCATCTCCAGAGATACCAGCTTGGCTAAACAAATCCTTACACAGACCAAGCTGGACAAGACAAAACATGGAAAATAACTGAACAATAAGACCACAGCATGTGGACAGCAAAATCAAGGCCAGAACTTATCTTTGTTGAAAAGAACTGCAAAGCAGAAGAGACCAGTCAGGGATGTGAATCCTCCAGGAACAATGGACAACTGGCACTGACTAAAGGGTGAAGCAAGACTAAATAGCCCTGTCCAAATTGCAAAAAGTGAAAACACCTGATAAATGCTGTGATTCAGAGACAGCAGCGCTACCACTTACAACCACCGGAGGGAGCCCAAGAGCAGAATTCACAACAGTACCCCCCCTTGAGGAGGGGCCACCGAACCCTCACCAGAGCCCCCAGGCCGATCCGGACGAGCCAAATGAAAGGCACGAACCAAATCATCAGCATGAACATCGGAGGCAACAACCCAAGAATTATCCTCCTGGCCATAACCCTTCCATTTGACAAGATACTGAAGCTTCCGCCTCGAAAAATGAGAATCCAAAATCTTCTCAACCACATACTCCAACTCCCCATCAATCAACACCGGGGCAGGAGGATCAACAGAGGGAACAACGGGCACCACATATTTCCGCAACAAAGATCTATGAAAAACATTATGGATGGAAAAAGAGGCTGGAAGGGCCAAACGAAAAGACACTGGATTGATAATCTCAGAAATCCTATAAGGACAAATAGACCGAGGCTTAAGCTTAGGGGAAGAAACCTTCATAGGGACCTGACGGGGAGACAACCAGACCAAATCCCCAACCCGAAGCCGGGAACCAACACACCGACGACGGTTAGCAAAACGCTGAGCCTCCTCCTGAGACAACACCAAATTGTCCACAACATGAGCCCAAATTTGCTGCAACCTGTCAACCACAGAGTCCACCCCAGGACAATCAGAAGGCTCAACCTGCCCTGAAGAAAAACGAGGATGAAAACCAGAATTACAAAAGAAGGGTGAAACCAAGGTAGCAGAACTAGCCCGATTATTAAGGGCAAACTCGGCCAATGGCAAGAAAGCCATCCAATCATCCTGATCAGCAGACACAAAGCATCTCAAATAAGTTTCCAAAGTCTGGTTAGTTCGCTCGGTTTGGCCATTTGTCTGAGAATGAAATGCGGAAGAAAAAGACAATTCAATGCCCAGCATAGCACAAAAGGCCCGCCAAAACCTAGAAACAAACTGGGAACCTCTATCGGACACAATATTCTCCAGAATGCCATGCAAACGAACCACATGCTGAAAAAACAACGGAACCAAATCAGAAGAGGAAGGCAACTTAGGCAAAGGTACCAAATGAACCATCTTAGAAAACCGGTCACAAACCACCCAGATAACTGACATCCTCTGGGAAACCGGAAGATCCGAAATAAAATCCATAGAAATATGCGTCCAAGGCCTCTCAGGGACCGGCAAAGGCAAAAGCAACCCCCTAGCATGGGAACAGCAAGGCTTGGCCCGCGCACAAGTCCCACAGGACTGCACAAAAGAACGCACATCCCGTGACAAAGAAGGCCACCAAAAGGACCTACCAACCAAATCTCTGGTACCAAAAATCCCAGGATGACCGGCCAACACAGAACAATGAACCTCCGAAATCACTTTACTAGTCCATCTGTCAGGAACAAACAATTTCCCCACTGGACAGCGGTCAGGTTTATCAGCCTGAAATTTCTGAAGAACCTGTCATAAATCAGGGGAGATGGCAGAAAGAATCACCCCTTCCTTCAGAATACCGACCGGCTCAAGGACACCAGGAAAATCAGGCAAAAAGCTCCTAGAGAGGGCATCAGCCTTAACATTCTTAGAACCCGGAAGATACGAGACCACAAAATCAAAACGGGAGAAAAACAGGGACCATCGGGCCTGTCTAGGATTCAGCCGTTTGGCTGACTCGAGATAAATCAGATTCTTATGATCGGTCAAGACCACAATACGGTGCTTGGCCCCCTCGAGCCAATGTTGCCACTCCTCAAATGCCCACTTCATAGCCAACAACTCACGATTGCCGACATCATAATTGCGTTCTGCAGGCGAAAACTTTCGAGAAGAGAAAGCACACGGCTTCATCAAGGAACCATCAGAATTCCTCTGAGACAAAACGGCCCCTGCCCCAATCTCAGAAGCGTCAACCTCAACCTGAAAAGCAAGAGAAACATCCGGCTGACGCAACACAGGGGCAGAAGTAAATCTGCGTTTAAGCTCCTGAAAGGCAGAAACAGCCGCAGAGGACCAATTCGTAACATCAGCGCCTTTCTTCGTCAAATCGGTCAGGGGTTTAACCACACTGGAGAAGTTGGCAATGAAACGGCGATAAAAATTAGCAAAGCCCAAAAATTTCTGAAGGCTCTTCACGGATGTGGGTTGGATCCAATCATGAATGGCCTGAACCTTAACCGGATCCATTTCTATAGATGAGGGAGAAAAAATAAAGCCCAAAAAATAAATCTTCTGTACTCCAAAGAGGCACTTAGACCCCTTCACAAACAAGGTATTATCACGAAGGATCTGAAATACCATCCTGACTTGTTTCACATGAGACTCCCAATCATCTGAAAAAATCAAAATATCATCCAAATATACAATCATGAATTTATCAAGATAATTCCGAAATATATCATGCATGAAGGACTGAAACACAGATGGAGCATTAGAGAGTCCGAATGGCATCACAAGGTATTCAAAATGGCCTTCGGGCGTATTAAACGCAGTTTTCCATTCGTCCCCCTGCTTAATACGAACCAGATTATATGCCCCTCGAAGGTCAATCTTAGTAAACCAACTAGCCCCCTTAATCCTAGCAAACAGATCAGAAAGCAAAGGCAAAGGGTATTGGAATTTGACCGTGATCTTATTTATACAGGGTCTCAAGGAGCCATCTTTTTTGGCAACAAAGAAAAAACCTGCTCCCAATGGTGAAGAAGTTGGCTGAATATGCCCCTTCTCCAAGGACTCCTTCACATAGCTCTGCATGGCGGTATGTTCTGGCACAGACAGGTTGAAAAGTCGGCCTTTAGGGAACCTACAGCCTGGAATCAAGTCAATAGCACAATCACAGTCCCTATGCGGTGGAAGGGAACTGGACTTGGGCTCATTGAATACATCCTGGAAATCTGACAAAAACTCAGGAATTTCAGAAGAGGGGGAGGAGGCAATTGACATCACAGGAACGTCACCATGAACCCCCTGACAACCCCAACTAGTCACAGACATAGATTTCCAATCTAATACCGGATTATGCACCTGTAACCATGGGAAACCCAGCACAATAGCATCATGCAAATTATGCAACACCAGAAAACGACAATCTTCTTGATGGGCTGGCGCCATGCACATGGTCAGCTGTGTCCAAAACTGAGGTTTATTTTAAGCCAACGGTGTAGCATCAATGCCCCTCAAAGGAATAGGACTCTGCAAAGGCTGCAAGGGGAAACCACAACGTCTGGCAAATTCTAAGTCCATTAAATTTAGAGCGGCGCCTGAATCCACAAATGCCATGACAGAAAATGACAATAATGAGCAGATCAGGGTCACAGATAACAGAAATTTAGGTTGTACAGTACTGATGGTAACAGAACCAGTGATTCTCTTGGTACGCTTAGGGCAATCAGAAATAACATGAGCAGAATCGCCGCAGTAAAAACACAACCTATTCTGACGTAAGAATCCTTGTCGTTCAGCTCTAGACACAATCCTATCACACTGCCTAGGCTCAGGACTCCGCTCGGAAGACAATGCCATAGTGTGCACAACTCTGCGCTCGCGCAAGCGCCGATCAATCTGAATGGCCAGAGACATAGAATCACTCAGACCAGCAGGCGTGGGGAACCCCACCATAACATCTTTAACGGATTCAGAAAGACCCTTTCTGAAGATTGCCGCCAAGGCATCCTCATTCCATTTAGTCAGTACAGACCATTTTCTAAACTTCTGGCAATATGATTCTGCCACTTCTTGACCCTGAGACAGGGCCAACAAGATCTTCTCAGCATGATCCACTGAATTAGGTTCGTCATACAATAACCCAAGCGCCTGAAAAAAGGTGTCTACATTAAGCAACGCCGGATTCCCAGGTTCCAGGGCAAATGCCCAATCCTGGGGGTCACCACACAGCAGAGATATAATAATTTTAACCTGCTGGATGAGATCACAAGAGGAACGGGGTTTCAGAGCAAAAAACAGTTTACAGTTATTTTTAAAGCTCAGAAATTTGGACCTATCCCCAAAAAACAAATCAGGAGTTGGAATTCTAGGCTCTAAAACTGGAGTCTGAATGATATAATCAGAAGTACCCTGTACTCTAGCAGCAAGTTGATCCACACGAGAAGCCAATCCCTGAACATCCATACCAGCGCCGAACTCCTGAGCCACCCAGAGGCAAAGAGGGAAGAGAAAAAAAAACCACAAGACTACAGAAAAAAAATGGCTCAGCACTTTCCTTCCCTTCTTCTGAGATGCGGTTAATTTATTGTTGGCCAGTTGTACTGTTATGATCTGGTGGCCTAAGAGCAGCATGGGACGTGAGAGGAGAGGGAAAAAACATACACAGACTGAAATGAGAATTTAGCAAAGGAGGCCACTTCTAGCTAAATAGAAAGGACAGGACAGAGTACTATGCGGTCAGTATTAAAACACTAGAAAATATCCACCACAGAAAATACAAAAACTCCACATCTAACTAAAGATATGGAGGGTATATCTGCATCTCCAGAGATACCAGCTTGGCTGAACAAATCCTTATACAGACCAAGCTGG
The DNA here is from genome assembly GCF_051348905.1 of Ranitomeya variabilis. NCBI lineage: Eukaryota > Metazoa > Chordata > Amphibia > Anura > Dendrobatidae > Ranitomeya > Ranitomeya variabilis. The sequence goes on from NC_135236.1 coordinate 328,058,463, forward strand.
ACAAGACAAAACATGGAAAATAACTGAACAATAAGACCACAGCATGTAGACAGCAAAATCAAGGCCAGAACTTATCTTTGTTGAAAAGAACTGCAAAGCAGAAGAGACCAGTCAGGGATGTGAATCCTCCAGGAACAATGGACAACTGGCACTGACTAAAGGGTGAAGCAAGACTAAATAGCCCTGTCCAAATTGCAAAAAGTGAAAACACCTGATAAATGCTGTGATTCAGAGACAGAAGCGCTACCACTTACAACCACCAGAGGGAGCCCAAGAGCAGAATTCACAACATAAATGGAGCAGAAAAACGATGTTCTCTGGATTGCTTTTTAAGCAAATAATCAGGGTTAAGATTAAAAAAAATTCCTGGCCCCTAATACCTGGGGCTATGTCTAGAAATATCTGTAAAAGCAGCAGACAGAAATGGAATGGACCCTCTTCCTATTTGCACTGCAGTCTGCCACATACACTTGGCTGCCTAGCACTGACATCTATGCAGATGGATTAGTCCTCAAAAGGACTGTTAGTTGAGATGGATATGTGTATAATAAATTGTAGTATACCTACACTAACTAAGAAACAAGCAAATCTCTCCCTAGCTCAGCAGCTCCTCTCCCTACACTGCCTGATTCCGGAGTAGACTGTGACAAGCATGGCGGCGCCAGGTCTGATATAGACCTGATGACCTGTGCGGCCAGCCAATCACTGTAATGCCACAACCAACATGGCTACGGCATTACAGTGTGTGGCAGACAATCCCCCCATGTTCATTGGCTCTCTAAAGAGCACCAAACATGCAGGGCGAGGACCCGAGGTACCCGCTGAGCAAGCCTGGAAATACTTGGCGAGCTCTGAGCATCTCGAGCAGTGAGATGCTCGGGCGAGTTCTGAATTGTGGCGAGCATACTCACTCATCACTACTGAAGACGAGACTATGCAAGTAAACATCGCCATCTGCTGACAAAAGATGATAGAGAAAGCGGAAGCAGAGAGAATTTCATTAGTAGAAGCCAAAGAATAAAGTCCATATTCCCTCCTTGAAGCCTATATCTGGCTGCTTTCAGATTAGTTGGAAAAATCCTGATGACAGATTCCTTTTAAATATGAATATTTAAATATTTAAAATCAGAAAAACATGACATGTTGAGAGGTCATATCTCAATCATATTGCATTTTAAACATGCTGATCTGTTAGTAATATATGGCCAAGTAAATTTTTCGCTATAAAAACGCGATAAAACTGCGAAAAAAACACATACATTAAGCATCCTATTATTAGAATGCATTCTGCATTTTTTGTGCACATGCTGCGTTTTTTTTCCGCGGCGGAATCGCTTTCTGGAAAAAAACTCAGCATGTTCATTCTTGGTGCGGAATCGCGGGGATTCCGCACACATAGGAATGCATTGATCCGCTTACTTCCTGCATGGGGCTATGCCCACCATGTGGGAAGTAAGCAGATCATGTGTGATTGGTACCCAGGGTGGAGGGGAGGAGACTCTCCTCCAGGCCCTGGGAACTATATAATTATTAAAAAAAAGAATTAAAATAAAAAATCATGATATTCTCACCTTCCGGCGTCCCCGGCAGCCTTTCTGCTCCTCGTGATGCTCCCGTTCCCAGTAATGCCTTGCAAAAATGACCTGTGATGACGTAGCAGTCTCACGAGACTGCTACGTCATCTGGGGTCATTGCCACCAGGCATTATTGGTAACGCGAGCATCGCGAGGAGCCGGGGACGCCGGAAGGTGAGAATATCACAATTTTTAATTTTTTTTAATTATTTTTAACATTCAATTTTTTTACTATTGATGCTGCATAGGAAGCATCAATAGTAAAAAGTTGGTCACACTTGTCAAACACTATGTTTGACTAGTGTGACCAACTTGTCAATCAGTTTTCCAAGCGATGCTACAGATCGCTTGTAAAACGCTAGCATTTTGCAAGCGAATTACGCTTGTAAAACGTTAGTGTTTAGCAGGAAAACGCATGCCAATTCACCATGCGTTTTTCCAGCGGCAGGGAGTTGCGGAATTGCTGCGGCAATTCCGGACGTGTGCACATACCCCAAAAATGTTTTATCAACTACCAAGCGGTTGGCAGTGTTTAAATGTCAGCATGTTTTTGCTACCTCATCTGAAGACAACAGGAGATAGAGGCTGAATCACAGAATTCAGGAATGTGTCACTGACTCACTTGTCAAAGTGTATTCTGTTGTTTACTAACTGTGAAGGACCTATCGCTAAGAGATTAACATTGCCAGACTAGTCCAGCAAAAAAACACCGAACGGTCTATGGACTTTGTACATGGAGAGCCTGGTGTGGGTGGCGTTCTCAGCTCTGCTTTAGTCTAAGGGTACCGTCACACATTGAAATTTCCATCGCTACGACGTTACGATTCGTGACGTTCTAGCGATATCGTTACGATATCGCTGTGTCTGACACGCTACTGCGATCAGACACCCTGCTGAGAATCGTACGTCGTAGCAGATCGTTTGGAACTTTCTTTCGTCGCTTGATCACCCGCTGACATCGCTGGATCGTTGTGTGTGACAGCGATCCAGCGATGTCTTCGCTTGTAACCAGGGTAAACATCGGGTTACTAAGCGCAGGGCCGCGCTTAGTAACCCGATGTTTACCCTGGTTACAAGCGTAAACGTAAAAAAACAAACAGTACATACTCACCCGTCGGTGTCCTTCAGGTCCCTTGCAGTCTGCTTCCTGCTCTGAGTGCCGGCCGGAAAGTGAGAGCAGATCACAGCGGTGCTGCGCTCTGCTCTCTCTGTACGGCTGCACTCAGAGCAGGAAGCAGACGGCAAGGGACCTGAAGGACACCGACGGGTGAGTATGTACTGTTTGTTTTTTTACGTTTACGCTGGTAACCAGGGTAAACATCGGGTTACTAAGCGCGGCCCTGTGCTTAGTTACCCGATGTTTACCCTGGTTACCCGGGGACTTCGGCATCGCTCCAGCGCCGTGATTGCAACGTGTGACCGCAGTCTACGACGCTGGAGCGATGATTATACGACGCTGCGACGTCACGGATCGTGCCGTCGCAGCGATGAAAATTTCAATGTGTGACGGTACCCTAAGTCTAAGAGCTCTGATTGCTACAGAACGTCTGCACCCAGTAATTTAAGTGATACATTGCTCATCAGCATCTTTTTGCCTACACCAGGCTGCTGTCAGATGAGGTAGCAAAAACCTGCTGACAGATTCTCTTTAAAACATCTACACATGTTAATTTTGCTTCAACTGTTAAAAAAGGAGGCAATAGCATTAGAAATAATCTGTAATTGCATGCATGCACAAAAATATTATGCAACAATATTGAGCTATTCCTAGCTGTAACTTAATACACTATGATTCCAAACGGATTTCATACTTCTCCATTTGGAAACATAGCCTTTGCTTGAACACTGAAGTAGGTCAAATCACAGTTTGACATTTCCCATGAATAGAAAAAGAAAAAGCAACTGTTCTGAAGATAAACACATGAAGTAAGAATAAAAACAATGTTTTAAATAAAATATGACAATTCTGCCATAGTAGTGGCAAGCCTAATAACTATTTAGGCTTTGGTCTTACTGTGCTGCCTGGTTATCGTTCTGGGACAGATTTCTGTGCAGCCTTCAGTGGCATTACTATAGAATTTATAACGGTTACAGCCAGGTTCCTTTGTCCATGGGGGCAAGTGTTAGGTTGTTTGGTGCTGTAGATACCATACCAGTGGCTCCGTGATAGGTTTCACTTGGACATTTGTCTGATGATGAACCACCAGTTGAAAACAGCGCTAAGCCTAATGAGTAACTTTCATCCACAGGGAAAATTTGTAGCGAGATGGCCCGGGCTAGTGGTCCCTCTTGTGTATACGAGCCGGAACCGTCGGGGCTGTCACCATTGTTGCTGGGGGAAAGATTTCCTGACTGGAGCAGATCTGTGCACGTGACTGAGGGGGATGGGTCAGATATAAAAGGGGTTGAGAGCGGGAAGACAGGACTTCTGGCGGGTACTCAGCTTGAGCGACAGTAGAAGGTTGACTCTCTCTCCGCTGACCAATGCCAATTGACAGAGCCGCATGACCTGACTACGGTCCCCGCTCAGACAGACCTTGTTTCCATAAGGGATAATCACACACTGCCCCTTTACTCCATGAATGCTGGCCGGACTGTGCCTCTGACATCGATAGACGTACCGCGCAGTGTAGATCCCTTGGTGCATGCTGAGTGCAGGAGTGACGTTGCGGCCTGCTCTTCTGGACGGTGCACTTCACCAGCAGTGCTGCGGACTGCCTTGCAGACAGCTCCCCATTCCAAGGACAGGACACCACGTGCAGGAAGGACCGGATACTTCATCCCTGTGCAAAGACAGTGTTTCAACTATTTCCAGGACCAGATCAGAGACTTCTCGGGCCACCTACGACGCCATCATGAGATTTTCCAGCCTCCACCGTCCAGGAACCAGAGACTGATAAGTTAATTTTGCTTCCCTTGCCCCTCGGATATTATCCCTGTTGACTTGTCTGTTGTTTTGCATGTTTATTCCCCATTCTCCCTGTGTGGAGAATAATCACTAAATTGTTTAATTTATAAAGAACCAGTTAACTCTTGCTCTGTCTCCTGCCTGTCACTGCATACCGCGTACCTGCTAGTATCTTACAGATTCATGGCTACACAACTTGCAACTGCAATCCTTATGTCCTGCTTTGTCCCTATACTTTAATAACTAAGAGAAATTTTCATTTTGAAGAAGAAGCAAAATAATTTATTAAAGGTTGGCATCAATATCAGAACCCTTGTTAGAAAAAACAAAAATTGTATGGCTGTCAACGAATAGAGCTCACTCATGACACCTTCACTCCATGTCAAAGAACAGAGAGTTAGTCTGTAGGAGGACTTCGACTCAGGCATACTCGGCTGTTCCATGGATTACCTGGACACCAATCATTACAAAGCCCAGAATATAATGGTACTTGTACTTGGGTCCTGGTTTTCAAACTCTGATATATTCCCATGTCCTCCTCAAACCTATTAATAAACTCTTATCCATGATTGTATTTTTATTGAACACATTGTTGTGTTCTTATATTCAATAAATAGGGACTATGTTTTATAAAATGATGCAGCTTTATGTAGGAATATAGAAATATATTGAGAAATTGTAGCTGAGTTTAGAAACTCAACCAGTTCTATTTAAAATTATCAACTGTTGCAACATATTATTTACTTTACTCAGTTAAATTATAGTGTTTAGAGATATTTTTCCTCAGCATTCCACATAAGATGACTTTCTTAAATACAGTTGTGTGTTCTGTTCCCTGCAGTCTCCTATAATAAGGCTTCTGCCATTGCGTTCTAACTTTAGTTCCATCAGCAAGTGTTCCTTCATGTATCATAGTAGGACTTGATGTCTATCACTGAGGCTAAGCTGATGTCATTTTTGGAGTTTATCAAACATAATAACAGTAACAGCCAATATAAACAAAATGAACAGGACAAAGTACAGAAGTGGACTAATCCGGGCAACCGAGCTGTTAAAATGTCTTACATTAAATGTCAGTTATGATTTTGTGAAATGTTTTGTTTTATTAATGTTTACTTCTATAGTTCATTCCCTTTTAGGAGGAATCACACAGATCTCTCAGATTCATAGCATCATTCTATGGTGGGGAAATTGGAATGTGATGAGAGCATATTTCTGACCATAATCACAGTTAGGCCGGAGTCACACTAGCGTAGAATACGGACGAGTGCTATGCGAGAAAAAATTAATCTAGATAAATTAATCACTGTTAATCTATGGGGCAATTCCCATCACTGTATTTTTTCTCCGGCGCATTCAGCGTGCGAGTGAAATCGCAGCATGCTGCGATTGTACGTGGATATCGCCCGAGTCTCGCCAATGCAAGTCTATGGGTGCCAGAAAAAAATCGGACCCCACTTGGACCATCAGTGTGACTTGCGAGAAATACGCACACATTTTTCTCATTTGAGCCCATTGAGCCATTAAATTCATTAGGGAAAAGCAGTGAGAAATATAAAGCCATACGCATGTCATACGGATACATACCTGTAGGTGCGAGAAAATCACATCATCGCATTGCAAACGCATTACACACAGATGACCATACGGAGAACACTTGTGCGAATCTCGGCTGAGAAAATCGTACCGATTTTTCATACGTTAAGTGTGACGCCGGCCTTAAGCTGCATTTTAAACAAAGTTTCATGGGAGTTTTTAAAAAAATGAGTCTCAAAGCAGAAAAGTTGGAAAAAATAAAAATAATAACAAACGGATTTTAAATCCACTGGTTCCGAATGGATTTTGTTTGTTTGCCTTAAAGTTATGTCACAAATATTCAAATAAATTCTGCAACTTGTTACTAGCTTCAACATTGTCTAACAGCACAGCTATGATTGGCTGTATTGCTGATGTGGATGAGCAGCAAGTCATCCATACAGGTAAGTAAGCAAACATTGTCAGGGACCACCAAAGTATCGGAGGGAGCTGAAGTACGGGGTTAATTTTTATTGGATCATATTCCTCACCAATAGGCTTATTTTTTAATTCCTATTCAACTCCATTAAAGTTTTTAATCTACAAAACAATTGAAAAAATATGGATACATTACATCACTTATTTAAAGGGAATGTGTCAGCAGGTTTTTGCTATGTAATATGAGGACAGGAAAATTAACAGCTGAGACCCAGATTTCAGGGATGGGTCACTTATTAGGCTGTGTGCTGCCGTTTCCATGCAATGAAGATTTTATCACCAGGAGATTATCACTGCTAGGACCACAATGCATGCGAGCCCTGGTCTTACCACACCCCCTCCTCTGATAAGCAGCTCACTGTCAATAGCCAATGTGCATAGAGAGCTGTATTGTGGGCGGGGTTAGCTTTCTGCACTCTGCTGCATTCTAAATCTAAAACTGATTGAATCACAACTGCTGCACCCAGTAAACTAAGTGATGCCTCTATGGATTCAGGGTCTCTTTTCCTACATTATGCTAATCTCAGATGAGGTAGCAAAACCTGCTGAGAAAATACCTTGATTGCAATGTATTCTCTTGACAGGTACATTCACAAATTGTCAAGAGTCTGAGCTCAAATTTACCAGTATTTCTTGCTACAGTAGTTCAATGTCTGCAAAAGAGATTTGTATAGTCTATACAAGAGGCACTTTAAAGTCATCTGATGTAGAGAAAAGTTAGGGTACCGTCACACATTGAAATTTTCATCGCTGCGACGGCACGATTCGTGACGTCGCAGCGTCGTATAATCATCGCTCCAGCGTCGTAGACTGCGGTCACACGTTGCAATCACGGCGCTGGAGCGATGCCAAATTCCCCGGGTAACCAGGGTAAACATCGGGTAACTAAGCGCAGGGCCGCTGCGCTCTGCTCTCACTTTCCGGCCGGCACTCAGAGCAGGAAGCAGACGGCAAGGGACCTGAAGGACACCGACGGGTGAGTATGTACGGTTTGTTTTTTTACGTTTACGCTTGTAACCAGGGTAAACATCGGGTTACTAAGCGCGGCCCTGCGCTTAGTTACCCGATGTTTACCCTGGTTACAAGCGAAGACATCGCTGGATCGCTGTCACACACAACGATCCAGCGATGTCAGCGGGTGATCAAGCGACGAAAGAAAGTTCCAAACGATCTGCTACGACGTACGATTCTCAGCAGGGTGTCTGATCGCAGTAGCGTGTCAGACACAGCGATATCGTAACGATATCGCTAGAACGTCACGAATCGTAACGTCGTAGCGATGGAAATTTCAATGTGTGACGGTACCCTAAGTCTGACAAAAGAGAAAATAACAAAAGATCAAAAGATTAAAATCTGGGTTTTATAATATAAGCAGTAATTAATTTTCAGTGCAAGATACAATATATTTAGAAAATTGCTCAACATTTTATGTAAATGATATCTATCTTTAACTGTAAAAGAGTACTCAAAAGAAAACGTGAGTGACTTAGCAGAGTGTAACTATTCTTTAAATAAAGTTAACAGTGATTTAGTCTCGAAATGTATTTTCGTTAAGTGATATGTAGTATGTGCACTGCTTCTCAATATTTCTCTTTGCTGGAGATAAGTCTCCTGGAGATAACAAATAATACATTTTGTTTTTGTTTAAGAATGCATATGTCATTTTAAAATGTGAACTGGATAAAATATAAAAGCAACTCTTATACCCCCATGAAGATCTACTAGAAAATTGGAAGGCTGCCTAAGCAACAGGAAATAATTCAGACTTGAAAAATCAGTTCAAGACAGTCATTAGTTAACAAATGATTAACATACATCCATGCTCTAACAAGGAAATAAAGCCATGTTTTGCTACCAAAAATGTAAAATCAATTGATTAAATTTATTTAAAGGGAATCTGTCACCTAATTTTGGCCCTATAAGCTTTGGCCACCTGGAAAAGGTTAGAGAGGCCCAGCGCCTGGGCACTGCAGTACTTTACGCTGCCCTCAACAGGGCAAATCAGTACGCCTGCACAAGAGCCGCAACAGAAGCAAGGAGGATGACGACATTGCATGAAGATGGGAGGGCAGGACCTGGACCTGCGTCGCCCATCGGACCCGAACCGAACCGGACCGTCCCCCAGGTGAGTATAATCTAACTTGTTTTTCTTGTCTTTCAGGTTACATCGGGGGCTTATCTACAGCATTACAGAATGCTGTAGATAAGCCCATGATGGCGGTGGCTGAATCTTATAGGGCCAAAATTAGGTGACAGATTCTCTTTAAAGTATTTCAGTAAGGGTACCGTCTCACAGTGGCACTTTGGTCGCTACGACGGCACGATCCATGACGTTCCAGCGATATACTTACGATCTCGCTGTGTCTGACACGCTACTGCGATCAGGGACCCCGCTGAGAATCGTACGTCATAGCAGATCGTTTGAAACTTTCTTTCGTCGTCAAGTGTCCCGCTGTGGCAGCATGATCGCATCGTGTAACAAAGGTGTGCACGATATGACATGCCCGTACGACTGTCCCGTACGACTTCTACATCGCAAATACGTCATGAAATTATCGCTCCAGCGCTGTGCATTGCGAAGTGTGACCGCAGTCTACGACGCTGGAGCGATAATGGAGCGACGCTGGAGCGTCACGGATCGTGCCGTCGTAGCGACCAAAGTGCCACTGTGAGACGGTACCCTAACACTAAGAGGCAATATACTCTGTGTATATATATATATATATATATATATATATATATATATATATATATATATATATATACACATATGATACATGATTTTTTAAATGTTTAAAAATATAAATCTGAATATTGTGACATGCATTTGTATTCAGCCCCCCTTAGTCATTACTTTGTATGACCACCTTTCACTGCAATTACTGCTGCAAGTCTTTTGGAATATGCCTGTATCAGCTTTTCATATCTAGAAGCTAAAAGTATCCAAGAACTTGCTCAACGCTTGCAAGGGTTAACTTTGGAAGTAGCCGACCTGCAACAGCACGTGAGTAATTACTCTGGAGCACGCTCTGAAGAACCTAAGGTAAGATTACCTGAGTTTTTTTCTGGTAAACGACAGGAATTTTTTACGATTAAAAATGCATGTTTACTATATTTTCAGCTTAGACCCAGATCCTCAGGGAGTGAATTACAGCATGTAGGGATTATTATGTCTTTATTGCAAAGTGAACCCAAAATCTGGGCATTTTCATTACATCCTGATGATTCTTGTTTGACATCAGTAGAAGCATTTTTTTCTGCTATGGGGTTGTTATATGATGATCCTGATTGGGTCACATCAGCTAAGGCAGAGCTCAGATGGATTAAACAGGGTTCTGTTGATGCTGAGAGTTATTGCACCCAGTTCAGACGATGGTCCGCAGAGGTCAGGTTGAATGACCCAGCGCTCAAGAGTCAGTTTTTAGCAGGTTTGAGTGAAAGAGTTAAAGATTTGCTCATTGCATATCCTGCACCTGATATTTTGGAAACTGCTATGCAGTTAGCTACCTGTGTGGATAGAAGATTGAGAGGCAGACAGAATGAAGAGAAGGCTCTTATAATGCAGGACCCAGTCTCTCTGGATAGCCCCTTCGACAGCGGGGAACCAATGAAACTTAGGGCAATGTCCTCATGTTCCCAGAAGATGGAGAAGAGGTTTTATGAAGGGCTATGCTTGTATTGTGGTAAGGCTGACCATTTTATTAAGCAATGTGAGGTTTGCTTAAGGAAAGAAAAAAAAAGGTCAGTAGGAGTAATACTCCAGTTCGTATTGCGTTTTTACGGTCCGCAGGAGTTTTTTTTCTGGTAATACCACATATCATGGTCACTCCATTGATTTTCGGGTAACGGTGGATTGTGGTTCTGCACTTAATTAGATTGATCAACAATTCCTAGACAAATATAAGTTTGATTCTGAACCATTGTCATCTCCTATTCCTAATGTGGCTATTGATAACACTCCTCTGGAAAATGGGTGTATTTCTCGAAAGGTTACCGGGTCCCCACTTATTGTAAATATGGAACATCAGGAGTGTATAGACTTGTTTGTCCTTGCTCAATTACCTTGCCCAGTCGTCCTGGGTTTACCCTGGTTAAAAATGCACAATCCTTTGCTGGACTGGGTGTCTAGTTCTATTAGGTCCTGGGGTCAGGGGTGTTATGGTAATTGTTGTAATGTTCACATTGCTGCTGTTGTGAACATGGAGGTACCTGAAGACATTCAGGATTTCTGGAGGGTATTTTTGGAGGTTGAATCGCAAGCTCTACCACCCCATAGAGATTACGACTGCACTATTGAGTTCGTCCCAGGTGCCACACTTCCTAAGAGTCGTTTATTTAATCTGACGATTCCTGAGAGGGAGGCCTTAAAAGAATACCTACAGACTAGTTTAGCTGCAGGTCATATAAGACCCTCTAAGTCCCCTGTGGCTGTAGGATTTTTTTTTGTCAAAAAGAATGATGGGGGCCTTAGGCCGTGTCTAGATTTTTGGGAGATTAATAAGATCACTGTGCACAATCCTTACCCGTTGCCGCTTATTCCAGATTTGTTTAACCAACTAACCAGAGCAAAGTGTTTCTCTAAGATTGACCTTCGTGGGGTATATAATTTGCTGCGGGTGAAGGAAGGCGATAAATGGAAAACAGCCTTTAATACCCCGGATGGTCATTTTGAATGTCTGGTGAAGCCTTTTGGCCTTACCAATGCGCCTGCATTTTTTCAAAATTTCATTAGTGACATTCTGATGTCGTTGATCGGTGGGAGTGTTATTGTTTATTTGGATGATACTGTGATCTATTCACCTGATCTGGAGTCGCATTGGCAGAGAGTCCACGAAGTTCTACAGTTTTTGAGCAAAAACTCACTCTTTCTAAATTGGAGAAGTGCTAGTTTGCAGTACAGAAAATTGTTTTTTTGTCTCCAGTGATGGGTTTGAGATGGACCCGGTGAAGGTTCAGGCAGTGCTGGAGTGGCCTAGGCCTGAATGTTTGAAGTCAGTTCAGAGATTTTTAGGGTTTGCTAATTATTACAGAATATTCATAAAGAATTTTTCTGTGATCGCTAAACCTATAACTGATCTTACCAAGAAGGGTTCTAATACTGTCCAATGGTCCTCTGAGGCTGTTAAAGCTTTTGAGCATCTCAAGGAGAGGTTTAGCTCTGCTCCTGTTTTGATCCAGACAGATGAGACCAAGCCATTTCTGGTAGAGATTGATGCCTCTTCAGTAGGGGTGGGGTCAGTTCTGTCCCAGGAGGCAGAGGATGGGGTGAGGGGTCAGGATGGGTTTTCTAAAAAATTTTCGGAGACTGAGCTCAACTATGATGTTGGGAACAGAGAGTTAATGGCTATTAGGCTGCCGTCACACTAGCAGTATTTGGTCAGTATTTACATCAGTATTTGTAAGCCAAAACCAGGAGTGGAACAAATAGAGGAAAAGTATAATAGAAACATATGCACCACTTCTGCATTTATCACCAACTCCTGGTTTTGGCTTACAAATACTGATGTAAAATACTGACCAAATACTGCTAGTGTGACGGCAGCCTTAAACTCGCGTTTGAGCATTGGCGACATTTTTTGGAGGGGGCTAGACATCCAATACAGGTTTTTACTGATCATAAGAGCCTGATATATCTGAATGCTGCTAAACATTTGAATGCCCGTCCAGCTAGGTGGGCATTGTTTTTTGCCCGGTTTAATTTCTCCATAACATACAGTATATCCCTGAGACAAAGAATGTTAAAGCTGATGCTTTGTCTCGTAGTTTCTCTCCAGCAGTTAATACTGAGGAGGAATGTATTTTGCAGAAAGGGGTGGTGGTGGCAGCATTGGGTACTGAGTTGGAGAGTAGCATCCCAGAGGCCCAGAATGCTGCACCAACTAACACTCTGTATGTAAGAAAACCACTAGATGGCAGCAGAGTCACTGTCATCCACAAAGAAGCTAACCAAAGTTTAAATAGATTTAAAATCAATTTATTGAAAATAACATAACAAACAAAAAAATGAATACATAAAAAAGCTACAAAATATCCTCAGGATAGTACCTCATGGGGGAAAGTGGGAAGCACAATACAAATAAAGTCCGACAGGACAGATGGATATATAAATATATATATATATATATATATATATATATATATATATATATAAAGAGCACCTACCCACCTATGGTTTTAAATGGGCCTAAAAACCTTTAGGTGCAGATAGCGTCCATTATAGGAAAAATATTAACAGGTCCCAGATACATAGGCAAGCTAAAGTCTCCGTTCCTATCCACTCCCCATATGCCTATGATAACACCAAGTAACACATGGCATGAAGAGAGGAAGAGTATACAGAAGTGCTCACCAGATGAAAAGATGGATAAAGTGCGTCCTCCCACGTCTCCTACCCAGCGCCCCGACGCGCGTTTCGCCCTGGCTTCTTCCGGGACGCCCCCGGAAGAAGCCAGGGCGAAACGCGCGTCGGGGCGCTGGGTAGGAGACGTGGGAGGACGCACTTTATCCATCTTTTCATCTGGTGAGCACTTCTGTATACTCTTCCTCTCTTCATGCCATGTGTTACTTGGTGTTATCATAGGCATATGGGGAGTGGATAGGAACGGAGACTTTAGCTTGCCTATGTATCTGGGACCTGTTAATATTTTTCCTATAATGGACGCTATCTGCACCTAAAGGTTTTTAGGCCCATTTAAAACCATAGGTGGGTAGGTGCTCTTTATATATATATATATATATATATATATATATATTTATATATCCATCTGTCCTGTCGGACTTTATTTGTATTGTGCTTCCCACTTTCCCCCATGAGGTACTATCCTGAGGATATTTTGTAGCTTTTTTATGTATTCATTTTTTTGTTTGTTATGTTATTTTCAATAAATTGATTTTAAATCTATTTAAACTTTGGTTAGCTTCTTTGTGGATGACAGTGACTCTGCTGCCATCTAGTGGTTTTCTTATGTATTTCGGAAGTGCCATATGGTTCTATGGTTGGACTTGTTGGTAATATTAACACTCTGTATGGTAAATTATTTGTGCCTAGAGCCTTGCGGAGAGCTTTGTTTGCTGAATGTCATGAGTCTCAGTTGGCGGGTCATCCAGCGATTTCAGAAACTAGAAAGTCGATCGGTCGAAGTTTCTGGTGGCCAGGGTGGCAAAGAGAAATCGTCAAGTGGGTGCGTCAGTGTACTGTGTGCGCTAGGTTGAAGGCCTCACATGCCCCGGCTGCAGGGTTGCTGTGCCCTTTGGAGGTTCCTAGTTCACCATGGTCACATCTTGCTATGGATTTTACCACCGATCTGCTGGTTTTTCTGTCATCTGGGTTGTTGTTGACCGGTTTAGTAAGATGTGTCATCTGGTCCCGTTCAATAAATTACCCTGCACCAAGACTCTAGCTAAGGCATTTGTGAAAGAGATTGTCAGGCTCCATGGGGTTCCCACAGACATTGTTTCCGATAGAGTACCACAGTTTGTGGCTCGCTTTTGGCGTGCTTTTTGTGACAGATTAAAGGTTCATTTGTCATTTTCATCAGGTTATCATCCGGAGTCCAATGGACAGACCGAAAGGAAGAACCAGGATGTCGAGCAGTTTTTGAGATGTTTTGTAGGTAGCAGACAATCAGGAGATGTGGTCAGAATATCTACCACTAGCTGAGTTTGCTCGTAATAATCATATGTCTTCCTCGGCTGGTTGTTCTCCTTTTTTTACTGTACAGGGAGGCATCCATCTTTCGGTCCATTTTCAAAGATTGGGGCAGCGGTGCCTGAGGAGGAGAGTTTTTCTGGAAATTTGGACAGGGTTTGGTAAAATGGTACCACTGAAAACTATAACTCCATACAAATTTGATTGCAGAAAAATGAAAAACTTGTAGGTCCCAGAGTGTTGCAACACAAAAACATTTTTTTCAGTATATTTATTGTACATAAGACCTAAATAAAACTATATCAGTTTTGTATTGCCATAATCATGTTGATGCACAAAATAAAGATACTGCTTTATATGCTTTTCGTTTTCTATTTCTCCACTTAATCTTTAATAAAAGTTAGGTAATAAGTTTTATGTGCCCCAAAGTGTTGCCACTGACAAATACAAGGTATGCCACAAATAAGCTCTTAGACTGTTACAGTGACAGCAAAAAATATGGCTCCTGCAATACCATGATGAAAAATAAAAAAAAATGCTTTGTCCTAAAAACCCAAAATGGGTCAATGCCTAAGGATTTATGGATTACTAGATGGTGGCCCGATTCTAACGCATCGGGTATTCTAGAATATGTATGTAGTTTATTTATGAAGTTTTCAGAATAATGCAATTTATACACAGGATTCGGCCAACCGGGCGTGACCAATTAGCGAAGCGTGGTTCAAAGTCCGCGCCAATTCACGGCCGGACTGCGCCTGTCGCTGATTGTTCGTGGCCTGCCGGGCATGACCAATCAGTGAAGCAAGGGCCAGCTCCAGGTTTTTGAGGGCCCCGGCGAAAGAGTCTCAGTGGGCCCCCCTCTTTAACACATACCATGATTCAGGATGCACAGATAAAGCAGAGAATTATACACCACAGCCAGGTAGCATATAACACAGCCCACGTAGCATATTACACCGCCCATGTAGCATATAGCACAGCCACGTAGCATATAGCACAGGCCACATAGTATATAGCACAGGCCACGTAGTATATAACACAGCCCATGTAGCATATGGCACAGCCAACATAGCATATAGCACAGCCATGTATCATATAGCACAGCCCACATAGCATATAGCACAGCCACATAGTATATAGTACAGCCACATAGTATATAGCACAGCCGCAACCAATCAGCGACACAGGATTTCCGTGACAGACAGACAAACAGACAGAAAGACAGACAGACAGACAAACAGACGGAAGTGCCCCTTAGACAATTGTATATATTGAAGATTTTTTAAAACTTTTTCTTGTTTTCAAGTTTTCAAAATCTATTTTTTTTATTTTTTTAAGTGCCACAAGTGGACCTCACCATGTAGTAACTTCATTGCTAATATGATACACTGCAATACTCCTGTAATACAATATATCATATTAGCAATACATTTGCATTGCAGAGTATTATGCCTATCAGTACAATCATATCATTGGTGCAAGCTGGGCCCAAGAGGTAAGGGGCCCCATTTCCGCTTCCAAAACAGGTGGAACTGTCCATTATGATGAGCCATTGGATAGCAAAGAGCCCATATACTGGTTTTGCACAGGGGATCTCTTCTGTCCGTGTCCACCAGTGAGCTGACAGAGGGAACCCTAACTGCATAATAGGGCTTTAAGTGGTAGGGATAGGATTTGTCTCTGATCTCTGCTGTTAGAGTGGGGTCATGACTGTATAATACAGCTGACACCGACAATCATAGCATGAGAGTAACTCCATATGACATCAATTTGGGGGAATTATGAAGATGCCATCAAATTTGAAAAGCCTTAGTAATATACAAGTATATATATGAAACACAAGCTCCAGTACTCCTTATAGTGCATTATATAATTGAGAACGCATTGACATAAAAATTTTTTTGTTTTTTTGTTACCTATACAAGACTTATAACAAAAAGTGAATTGGAAACTGACCTCATAACTGTTTTATATTCTGATCATTTTTGGGAACTGACCATGTGTTAATAAACTCCCAACGGTAAGAAAAACAGAACGATCACAAGGCACAAGGAGAACACTCATTCAGTGTACTAGCTATAGTCCCTGTTGCCAGACATCTGCATCCAATTAGTAACTGAGCTAGTCAATCAGAAAAGAGGATGACCTAGATTTGAGAGGAGCTATTCCCGCAGCACTTATCATCACTGAACACTGTTTGCTCATTGGAAACCTTAATTGCTACACATAGCTGCTAAGAGGGATTTCTCAGAAAAATGACTTGGTACATTTTAAATAATAGTATGCATTAACCTATACTTAGATTCTATGCTCTCCTACATCCTCTTGTTATCATTTTTTTTAGCCTTGGTGACATATTTTGAAACTGCACTGCATTGGATTAAAATTGAGTAGCAATTATAAGGAATATTTTTATAAGGAAAAGAATAAAACAGGAAGAATTATTTTGAATTGCGTATACTGTAGATTTAACTTAGTAGGTCCAAATATAAGTTCAATATATTTCTTTATCTTATTCACAGCCAGGGTTTATAAAACTAAGATAAATAGCCTTTTCCAGTGTAAGACTACATTCCTACGATGAGCTTTAGGTGAGTTTTTGATGTTGCAGAATTTCTACACCATTTCTACACCTATTATTTAAATTAGTTTACTTGTGTTTTTTCATTGCATTTTTGTGTTTTTTTTTAACATTTATCTTTGATGCTGCTTTATGTGCCATGATTTAAATAAAGCTGCTTTGTTTTCTTACTACTTCTTGCTTTTTTGCTTTGACAATACTATATTGCTATACTTAGGTGTGGATTACATGCATTTTTAACCCCTTCATGACCCAGCCTATTTTGACCTTAATGACCTGGCCGTTTTTTGCAATTCTGACCAGTGTCCCTTTATGAGGTAATAACTCAGGAACACTTCAACGGATCCTAGCGGTTCTGAGAATCTTTTTTCGTGACATTTTGGGCTTCACATTAGTGGTAAATTTAGGTAGATAATTTTGTGCGCTTATTTGTGAAAAAAATGGAAATTTGGCTAAAATTTTGAAAATTTTACAATTTTCAAATTTTGAATTTTTATTCTGTTAAACGAGAGAGTTATGTGACACAAAATAGTTAATAAATAACATTACCCACATATCTAATTTACATCGGCACAATTTTGGAAACCAAATTTTTTTTGCTAGGAAGTTATAAGGGTTAAAATTTGACCAGCGATTTCTCATTTTTACAGCAAAATTTACAAAACCATTTTTTTTAGGGACCACCTCACATTTGAAGTCAGTTTGAGGGGTCTATATGGCTGAAAATACCCAAAATACACCATTCTAAAAACTGCACCCCTCAAGGTGCTCAAAACCACAATCAAGAAGTTTATTAACCCTTCAGGTGCTTCACAGCAGCAGAAGCAACATGGAAGGAAAAAATAAACATTTAACTTTTTAGTCACAAAAATTATCTTTAGCAACAGTTTTTTTATTTTCCCAAGGGTAAAAAGAGAAACTGGACCCCAAAAGTTATTGTACAATTTGTCCTGAGTATGCCGATACCCCATATGTGGGGGGGAACCACTGTTTGGGTGCACGACAGGGCTCGGAAGGGAAAGTGCGCCATTTGTCTTTTCCAATGAAAAATTGGCTCCAATCGTTAGCGGACACCATGTCGCGTTTGGAGAGCCCCTGTATTTGGAGCGGCCCCCAGACACAGGACGGCGGGGCACTCGGTACCGGGTCTCTCGGTTCTGAGGATGTCACGGTGGCCTGACCCGGTCCATGGTCCTGCTAAGGGGCGCCCAATAAAAGGTGAGGGTGGTGGTGTAGGTCGCAGTAAATAACGAGGACACAGGGTTGCAGTCTCTTTACCTCTTTACTGAAGGCTTCGGCATCCGCAATCCAGAGCACTGTTAACTGGGCTGGCTAAGACCGGCTGGTCCGAAGGCACATCCAGAGTTCCCTTTGCAGGTGGAAATCAGTGTCCTTCCTACCAGCGCCTGTGTGTTGTAGTACCTCCCTGCTGAGCACCATGGGATAGTCCTCACAACTGTCGTGTATGTTTCTGTTCTTTCTCTCCGTCCCCCAGATGATATGGACAGGACGCACCCGTATGACGGGCTAGGCCTGGAGTTATTTTATAGGGACCCTAGAGACGCCCCTCTCCCACAATTGCCTCCGTTGTCTTTGTTAGGTGTAAAGGTGAGACAGCCAACCTATAGTTAACTGTCCGGCCGTAGTTCAAAGTAATGCATAGAGTCTCTTACTTTCTCGGCGTTCCGGCCGCCGGCTACGCGCCTCAGAAGGATGTTGCTGATCTTAAGGCACGACTCCTTCTGGTTCTATCTCCTTTGTGCTGTGATCCCGTTTCTCACTTCTCCACAATATGCTTCGCTTTGTGTCCTTTCTTAGGAGTCTGCCGCTGTAAGGCACAGGCACGGCTCCGTAACGATCTGTTCTTTCATAGGCCTCTGTCATGATCCCACCCCTGACAGGTCCTCTCTTGAGCTCTTCCCAGCTACTTTCTCTCTAACTTCCTATCCAACCCCCAGTTTTACCCAAGTGTGAGGAGTTGCCTAGTAGATAGAGCCTTTTGCTCCCCCTGGCGGCCGGAGTGTGAAGTGTAATGTGTGTCTGTGATACCTGGTCAGGTGAACTCCTTTAGTGCCATCAGACATATCATCACTCCCCTTAGTGGCGGAGCGACAGTACTGCAACGACCAGGACTCTGGGGCGTTGCATGTGCCTAAACATTGGAGCTCCCCCACAAGTGACCCCATTTTGGAAACTAGACCCCCCCAAGGAACTTATCTATATGCATAGTGAGCATTTTGAACCCCCAAGTGCTTCACAAATTGATCCGTAAAAATGAAAAAGTACTTTTTTTTCACAAAAAATTTCTTTTAGCCTCAATTTGTTCATTTCCACATGGGCAACAGGATAAAATGGACCCTAAAATGTGTTGGGCAATTTCTCCTGAGTACACTGATACCTCATATGTGGTCACAAACCACTGTTTGTGCACACAGCAAGGCTCGGAAGGGAAGGAGTGCCATTTGACTTTTGAATGAAAAATTAGCTACAATCGTTAGCGGACACCATGTCGCGTTTGGAGAGCCCCTGTGTGCCTAAACATTGGAGCTCTCCCACATGTGACCACATTTTGGAAACTAGACCCCCCAAGGAACTTATCTAGATGCATAGTGAGCACTTTGAACCCCCAGGTGCTTCACAAATTGATCCGTAAAAATGAAAAAGTACTTTTTTTTCACAAAAAAATTCTTTTAGCCTCAATTTGTTCATTTCCACATGGGCAACAGGATAAAATGGATCCTAAAATTTATTGGGCAATTTCTCCTGAGTACAATGATACCTGACATGTGGGGGTAAACCACTGTTTGGGCACACGGCAGGGCTCGGAAGGGAAGGAGCGCCATTTGACTTTTTGAATGAAAAATTAGCTCCAATTGTTAGCGGACACCATGTGGCGTTTGGAGAGACCCTGTGTGCCTAAACATTGGAGCTCCCCCACATGTGACCCAATTTTGGAAACTAGACCTCCCAATGAACTAATCTAGATGTGTGGTGACCACTTTAAACCCCCAAGTGCTTCACAGAAGTTTATAACGCAGAGCCGTGAAAATAGAAAATCATTTTTCTTTCCTCAAAAATGATGTTTTATCAAGCAATTTTTTATTTTCACAAGGGTAAAAGGAGAAATTGGACCCCAATAGTTGTTGCCCAGTTTGTCCCGAATATGCTGGTACCCCATATGTGGGGGTAAACCTCTGTTTGGGCACACGTCGGGGCTCGGAAGGGAAGTAGTGACGTTTTGAAATGCAGACTTTGATGGGATTATCTGCGGGCGTCATGTTGCATTTGCAGAGCCCCTGATGTGCCTAAACAGTAGAAACCCCCCACAAGTGACCCTATTTTGGAAACTAGACCCCCAAAGGAACTTATCTAGATATGTGGTGAGCACTTTCAACCCCCAAGTGCTTCACAGAAGTTTACAACGCAGAGCCGTGAAAATAAAAAATTCATTTTTCTTTCCTCAAAAATGATGTTTTAGCAAGCAATTTTTTATTTTCACAAGGGTAACAGATGAAATTGGACCCCAATAGTTGTTGCCCAGTTTGTCCTGAGTATGCTGGTACCCCATATGTGGGGGTAAACCACTGTTTGGGCGCACGTCGGGGCTCGGAAGGGAGGGAGCACCATTTGACTTTTTGAACGCAAGATTGGCTGGAATCAATGGTGGCGCCATGTTGCGTTTGGAGACCCCTGATGTGCCTAAACAGTGGAAACCCCTCAATTCTAACTCCAACACTAACCCCAACACACCCCTAACCCTAATCCCAACTCTAGCCATAACCCTAACCACAACCCTAACTCCAACACACCCCTAACCACAACCCTAACCCCAACACACCCCTAACCCTAATCCCAACCCTAACCCTAATCCCAACCCTAACCACAACCCTAACCCCAACACACCCCTAACCATAACCATAACTACAAGCCTAATCTTAACCCTATTTCCAACCCTAGCCCTAATTCCAACCCTAACTCTAATTCCAACCCTAACCCTAAGGCTATGTGCCCACGTTGCGGATTCATGTGAGATTTTTCCGCACCATTTTTGAAAAATCCACAGGTAAAAGGCATTGCGTTTTACCTGCGGATTTACCATGGATTTCCAGTGGTTTTTGTGCGGATTTCACGTGCGGATTCCTATTGAGGAACAGGTGTAAAACGCTGCGGAATCCACACAAAGAATTGACATGCTGCGGAAAATACAACGCAACGTTTCCGCGCGGTATTTTCCGCATCATGGGCACAGTGGATTTGGTTTTCCATAGGTTTACATGGAACTGTAAACCTGTTGGAAAACTGCTATGAATCCGCAGCGGCCAATCCGCTGCAGATCCGCAGCCAAATCCGCACCGTGTGCACATAGCCTAATTCTAAGGCTATGTGCACATGCTGCGGAAAACGCTGCGGATCCGCAGCGTTTCCGCAGCTGCAGATCCGCAGCAGTTTCCCATGAGTTTATAGTTCAATGTAAACCTATTGGAAACAAAAAACGCTGTGCACATGCTGCAGAAAAAACTGCGCGGAAATGCAGCGGTTTACATTCCGCAGCATGTCACTTCTTTCTGCGGATTCCGCAGCGGTTTTACAACTGCTCCAATAGAAAACCGCAGTTGTAAAACCACAGTGAAATCCACAGAAAAACCTCAGAAAAACCATGTTGAATCCCCGATAAGTCCGCAGCGGTTTTGCACTGCGGATTTATCAAATCCGCTGCGGAAAAATCCCCAGAGGACCAGAATACGTGTGCATAGCCATACCCTAACCCTAACCCTAACCCTAGTTCTAACCCTAGTTCTAACCCTAGTTGAAAAAAAAAATATATATATTTTCTTTATTTTATTGTTGTCCCTACCTATGGGGGTGGTAAAGGGGGGGTTCATTTACTATTTTTTTTATTTTGATCACTGTGATAGGTTTTATCACAGTGATCAAAATGTACATGGAACGAATCTGCCGGCCGTCAGCGCACTGCGCTTGCGCCCGCCATTTTGGAAGATGGACCACAGAACGGAGGACTGGGGAGGAGATCGGTGGTGGGGGGGGCAGATCAGGGTTTCCAGCCATGGCTGATTATATTGCAGCATCGGCCATGGCTGGATTGTAATATTTCACCACTTTTCATAGGTGAAATATTACAAATTGCTCTGAATGGCTGTTGCACTTTCAACAGCCAATCTGTTGTGAACTCTATTTTTGGGCTCCCTCTGGTGGTCACAAGCGGTACTGTGTAGTGTTGTCTTTCTGCAGGTTGGCTGCATCAGCTGGTTCGTTATCCTTGGTTGGTTTCCTATTTAGCTCACCTGGATACTCAGTTCCTTGCCTGCTATCAATGTATTCAGTGCTCTTCAGATTCCTTGTGATTACCTTGCTCCCAGCCTCTCCAAGACAAGCTAAGTTTTTGTCCGTTCATTTTTTGATTATCAGCATTCATCATGTTTCTTGTCCAGCTTGCTAAGATGTGATCTCCTCGCTTGCTGGTTGCTCTAGGGGACTGAGTTTCTCCCCCCCACACCGTTAGTTGGTGCGGGGGTTCTTGAAATCTCAGTGTGGATATTTTGTAGGGGTTTTTTACTGACCGCACAGACCCCTTTACTATTTTCTGCTATCTAGTATTAGTGGGCCTCATTTGCTGAATCTGTTTTCACCCCTGTGTATGTGCCTTCCTCTTACCTCACCGTTATTATTTGTTGGGGGCTTCTATATCTTTGGGGATTATTTCTCTGGAGGCAAGAGAGGTCTTTCTTTCTCTCTAGGGGTAGTTAGTTCCTCAGGCTGGCTCGAGACGTCTAGGATTTTTAGGCACGTTCACCGGCTACTTCTAGTATGTTTGGATAGGTTCAGATTTGCGGTCAGTCCAGTTTGCCACCTCCCTAGAGCTTGTCCTATGTTTGTTACTTAGCTGGAATAATTCATGATCCTCAACCACTAAGGATCATAACAGTATAGCAGGATAGCAGGCCACAAAAGTGTTTAATGCATCGCAGAAGTGGGATAAAAAGAAGACCTGAGTACATTTTTTTTTTCCTTCCCGCTTTTCCCTTGCTGCAGTCTGTTTAGCTTCTTTCATCCCCTTGAACTCTGGGTGGTTTTGAGCTCAGCTGCAGACATGAATGTTCAGACTCTGACTTCTAGTGTGGATCATCTTACTGTACGGGTGCAAAGTATTCAGGATTTTGTTATTCATAGCCCTATGTCAGAACCTAAGATACCCATTCCTGAGTTGTTTTCTGGAGATAGATCTAGGTTTCAGAATTTTAAGAATAATTGTAAGTTATTTCTGTCTCTGAGACCTCGTTCCTCTGGTGACTCCGCTCAGCAAGTTAAAATTGTTATCTCCTTGTTGCGTGGCGACCCTCAAGATTGGGCCTTCTCTCTGGCGCCAGGAGATCCTGCATTGCTTAATGTAGATGCATTTTTTCTGGCTCTTGGACTGCTTTGTGAGGAGCCTAATCTTGAGAATCAGGCAGAAAAAGCGTTGCTGGCTATCTCTCAAGGTCAGGATGAAGCAGAGGTGTATTGTCAAAAATTTCGGAAATGGTCGGTGCTTACTTAATGGAATGAGTGTGCCCTGGCTGCAAATTTCAGAGAAGGTCTTTCTGAGGCCGTTAAGAATGTTATGGTGGGTTTTCCCACCCCTACAAGTCTGAGTGATTCCATGGCTTTAGCCATTCAGGTTGATCGGCGTTTTCGGGAGCGCAAATCTGCTCATCCTTTGGCGGTATTTTCTGAACAGAGACCTGAGTCTATGCAATGTGACCGAACTCTGACCAGAATTGAGCGACAAAGTCATAGACGTCAAAATGGGTTGTGCTTTTACTGTGGTGATTCTACTCATGTTATCTCAGCATGCTCTAAACGTTTAAAAAAAAATCGCTAAACCTGTCACCATTGGTACGATACAGCCTAAATTTATTTTGTCTGTTACTTTGATTTGTTCTTTGTCGTCCTACCCGGTTATGGCTTTGGTGGATTCGGGTGCTGCCCTGAATCTGATGGATTTGTCGTTTGCCAGGCGCTGTGGTTTTGTCCTGGAGCCTTTGGAATTTCCGATTCCTCTGAGGGGAATTGATGCTACGCCATTGGCTGAGAATAAGCCTCAGTATTGGACGCAAATGACCATGTGCATGACTCCCGTACATTAGGAGGTGATTCGCTTTCTTGTTCTGCATAATTTGCATGATGTTGTCGTTTTGGGTCTGCCATGGCTGCAGGCTCATAATCCAGTTTTAGATTGGAAAACTATGTCTGTGTCAAGTTGGGGTTGTCAGGGAATTCATGGCGATACTCCGTTGGTGTCTATTGCTTCTTCCACTCCTTCTGAGGTCCCTGAGTTTTTGTCTGACTACCAGGATGTATTTGATGAGCCCAGGTCCAGTGCCCTGCCCCCTCATAGGGATTGTGACTGTGCTATAAATTTAATTCCTGGTAGTAAATTCCCTAAGGGACGACTTTTTAATTTGTCTATACCAGAGCATGCCGCGATGCGGAGTTATATAAAGGAGTCTTTGGAGAAGGGACATATTCGCCCATCCTCTTCCCCTCTTGGTGCAGGATTTTTTTTTGTGGCCAAGAAGGACGGTTCTTTGAGACCTTGTATAGATTATCGTCTTCTGAATAAAATCACAGTCAAATTTCAGTATCCTTTGCCACTATTGTCTGATTTGTTTGCTCGGATTAAGGGGGCCAGTTGGTTCACTAAGATAGATCTCCGTGGTGCGTATAACCTTGTGCGCATTAAGCAGGGAGATGAATGGAAAACCGCATTTAATACGCCTGAAGGCCATTTTGAGTACTTGGTGATGCCTTTCGGACTCTCTAATGCTCCTTCTGTGTTTCAGTCCTTCATGCATGACATCTTCCGAGAATATCTGGATAAATTTATGATTGTTTATCTGGATGACATTTTGGTCTTTTCTGATGATTGGGAGTCCCATGTGAAGCAGGTCAGGATGGTGTTTCAGGTCCTGCGTGCTAATGCTTTATTTGTGAAGGGCTCAAAATGCCTCTTCGGAGTACAGAAGGTCTCCTTTTTGGGTTTTATTTTTTCTCCTTCTACTGTGGAGATGGACCCAGTCAAGGTCCAGGCTATTCATGACTGGACTCAGCCTACGTCTGTTAAGAGTCTTCAGAAGTTCTTGGGTTTTGCAAATTTTTACCGTCGTTTCATTGCTAATTTTTCTAGCGTGGTTAAACCTTTGACGGATTTGACCAAGAAGGGTTCTGATGTGACTAATTGGTCTCCTGCGGCCGTGGAGGCCTTTCGGGAACTGAAGCACCGGTTTTCTTCAGCTCCAGTCTTATGTCAACCAGATGTCTCTCTCCCCTTCCAGGTCGAGGTTGATGCTTCTGAGATTGGAGCAGGGGCTGTTTTGTCGCAGAGAAGCTCTGATGGCTCTGTGATGAAGCCATGTGCTTTCTTTTCAAGAAAGTTTTCGCCTGCCGAGCGGAATTATGATGTTGGTAATCGGGAGTTGTTGGCTATGAAGTGGGCATTTGAGGAGTGGCGACATTGGCTCGAAGGAGCTAAACATCGTGTGGTGGTCTTGACTGATCACAAAAACCTGATTTACCTCGAATCTGCCAAGCGCCTGAATCCTAGACAGGCTCGTTGGTCGCTGTTTTTCTCCCGTTTCAACTTCGTGGTCTCATACCTGCCTGGTTCGAAGAACGTGAAGGCTGATGCACTTTCTAGGAGTTTTGTGCCTGACTCTCCGGGGGTTTCTGAGTCGGCTGGTATTCTCAGAGAGGGAGTGATTTTGTCTGCCATTTCCCCAGATTTGCGACGAGTGCTGCAGAAATTTCAGGCGGATAGACCTGACCGTTGTCCACCAGAGAGACTGTTTGTCCCGGATAGATGGACCAGCAGAGTTATTTCCGAGGTTCATTCTTCGGTGTTGGCGGGTCATCCTGGGATTTTTGGTACCAGAGATTTGGTGGCTAGGTCCTTCTGGTGGCCTTCCTTGTCGCGGGATGTACGTTCCTTTGTGCAGTCTTGTGGGATTTGTGCTCGGGCTAAGCCTTGCTGTTCTCGTGCCAGCGGTTTGCTTTTGCCTTTGCCTGTCCCGAAAAGGCCTTGGACGCACATTTCCATGGATTTTATTTCTGATCTTCCAGTATCTCAGAAAATGTCTGTCACCTGGGTGGTGTGTGATCGTTTTTCCAAGATGGTCCATTTGGTGCCCTTGCCTAAGTTGCCTTCCTCCTCCGATTTGGTTCCTCTATTTTTTCAGAATGTGGTTCGCTTGCACGGCATTCCTGAAAATATTGTGTCTGATAGAGGATCCCAGTTTGTGTCCAGGTTTTGGCGGACTTTTTGTGCTAAGATGGGCATTGATTTATCTTTTTCGTCGGCCTTCCATCCTCAGACTAATGGCCAAACCGAGCGAACTAATCAGACGTTGGAAACTTATTTGAGATGTTTTGTTTCTGCTGATCAGGATGATTGGGTGACTTTTTTGCCTTTGGCCGAGTTTGCCCTTAATAATCGGGCTAGTTCTGCTACTTTGGTTTCGCCTTTTTTCTGCAATTCTGGTTTCCATCCTCGTTTTTCCTCGGGTCAGGTTGAGTCTTCTGACTGTCCTGGGGTGGATTCTGTGGTGGATAGGTTGCAGCAGATTTGGAACCATGTGGTGGATAATTTGAGGTTGTCACAGGAGAAGGCTCAGCGCTTTGCCAACCGCCGCCGCGGTGTGGGTCCCCGACTTCGTGTTGGGGATTTGGTGTGGCTGTCTTCTCAGTATGTTCCTATGAAGGTCTCCTCTCCTAAATTCAAGCCTCGCTTCATCGGTCCTTATAAGATCTTGGAAATCCTTAACCCGGTGTCTTTTCGTTTGGATCTCCCAGCATCGTTTGCCATTCATAATGTGTTCCATAGGTCTTTGTTGCGGAGGTATGTGGTACCTGTGGTTCCTTCTGTTGCGCCTCCTGCTCCGGTGCTGGTCGAGGGAGAATTGGAGTACGTGGTGGAGAAGATTTTGGATTCTCGTATCTCTAGACGGAGGCTTCAGTATTTGGTGAAGTGGAAGGGCTATGGTAAGGAGGATAATTCCTGGGTTGTCGCCTCTGATGTTCATGCGGCCGATTTGGTTCGTGCCTTCCACGCGGCTCATCCTGATCGCCCTGGGGGTCTTGATGAGGGTTCGGAGACCCCTCCTCAAGGGGGGGGTACTGTTGTGAACTCTGTTTTGGGGCTCCCTCTGGTGGTCACAAGCGGTACTGTGTAGTGTTGTCTTTCTGCAGGTTGGCTGCATCAGCTGGTTCGTTATCCTTGGTTGGTTTCCTATTTAGCTCACCTGGATACTCAGTTCCTTGCCTGCTATCAATGTATTCAGTGCTCTTCAGATTCCTTGTGATTACCTTGCTCCCAGCCTCTCCAAGACAAGCTAAGTTTCTGTCCATTCATTTTTTGATTATCAGCATTCATCATGTTTCTTGTCCAGCTTGCTAAGATGTGATCTCCTCGCTTGCTGGTTGCTCTAGGGGACTGAGTTTCTCCCCCCCACACCGTTAGTTGGTGCGGGGGTTCTTGAAATCTCAATGTGGATATTTTGTAAGGGTTTTTTACTGACCGCACAGACCCCTTTACTATTTTCTGCTATCTAGTATTAGTGGGCCTCATTTGCTGAATCTGTTTTCACCCCTGTGTATGTGCCTTCCTCTTACCTCACCGTTATTATTTGTTGGGGGCTTCTATATCTTTGGGGATTATTTCTCTGGAGGCAAGAGAGGTCTTTCTTTCTCTCTAGGGGTAGTTAGTTCCTCAGGCTGGCTCGAGACGTCTAGGATTTTTAGGCACGTTCACCGGCTACTTCTAGT
Organism: Ranitomeya variabilis; assembly: GCF_051348905.1. NCBI lineage: Eukaryota > Metazoa > Chordata > Amphibia > Anura > Dendrobatidae > Ranitomeya > Ranitomeya variabilis. Next base: position 328,086,005 of record NC_135236.1, read on the forward strand.
ATGTTTGGATAGGTTCAGATTTGCGGTCAGTCCAGTTTGCCACCTCCCTAGAGCTTGTCCTATGTTTGTTACTTAGCTGGAATAATTCGTGATCCTCAACCACTAAGGATCATAACACAATCAGAGCGATCGTAGCCACATGGGGGCAAAGCCACCCCCCTGGGCTAAAGTACCACTCCCCCTGTCCCTGCAGATCGGGTGAAATTGGAGTTAACCCTTTCACCCGATCTGCAGGGACGCGATCATTCTGTGACACAGCATATGCGTCACAGGTCGGATTGGCACCGACTTTCATGACGCATACGCTGTGTCACAGGTCGGGAAGGGGTTAATACATTTCCGCAGCTGAAACACACTAAAAATGCATTTGTACTTTTGTGCTGCAGATTTTCTGCATCTAAGTCTATAGTGAAAATCCACACAGAAAATGCAACATACCAACAAGAGAAATTTACATGTTGCGGATTTGAGAAAAGCACTGCAGGTGAGTTTACCCAGTGTTAAAAAGAAGCAGATTGGGCCTGAGATTTCTATAAATCTCATCCACTTTGCCGGAACTGTAAGACATTGCATTTTTGACACAGCAAAAACATGCAGCTTCAAAAACACACCAAAAGCTCATTGTGGAAAATTAGCTTAAGAGCTACTTTGTCAGATTTTTCCACAGCAAAAAGAGCAGAATGTAACATAAAGGGGTAATATATTACCAAATTTATGGTATATTAGTTGGGACCACCTGTTCAGAACCCCCCCAAAAAGTAGACAAGGAGGAGGCACATTAATGAATACAAATTAGTTTATGTGAAATACAACTACTGCTACATTTCACAGCTCTTCACCCTTTCTGGGTCAACAACTACTTTAAGTTGCTTAAAATACAGCATTTACACCCATATATTGTGCTCCCCATATCAGTACCAGTCACACAGCACATCAATAGTATGTCTCAGTTTGGGCTCCAACATGGTGTGACACTCCACCCTACTCTCTGGAAGATGGAAGAAACAGATGGGCAGCCACTAGGGGCACTCACATGATCCCTCCAAATCCAAATTCGGCACTACTTCATTGGAAACATCAGAAGAAACAGGTAAAGCCAGCTCACCGACCACAACAACCACCGTAGGTGCACGGAACTCTGCGTTGATCCACGTCAGTCACATGTGAAGAAAGAAAAAATTGTTCCAGCTCAATAAAATCCAAACTTAGTCCTTTATTAAGCCATTTAAAAGCAGTATATGTGTAGTTCTCCAAGCAGCACAACGGGGGAAAAGAGAGATGCGTTTCGATCACTGAAGATCTTTGTCAAAGCTATACACATAATGACTAATGAACATTATATAGACACAATTCACCAATAGAATAATCCTAAAGAATCACATGACTCATCTAAGGTCCTAAATATACAACAAAATACAAAATTAACAACATTTAAAAAGGGAAAAAAAGGGAAAAAACTTAGATAATAAAATCAAGAAAAAAAAATTTCAGTTGTTTGACATTAATAGTGATACACTAATTCATTACATTTAATAAGGCCTGCAGGAGACCTGGTGTTCAAATAATATATCCAGAATGCCTCACGTGTGAGGAGACGCCATCTGACATCTCCCCCATGTAAAGGATTGCTCACATGTTCTATGCCATGTACACGAAAAAATGTTGTACTCCGGGCATGTTGAACAATAAAATGTGTTGAAGCTGCCGAGACGTTGCGACTTGAATTACCAGTATTACTTATATCATATATATGTTCAGTAATATGTGACGCAACGTGCATCCAGTATAGGATAACTGACATGCTGTGCAGTCTATTTTATAAACCATAAGTGGTATTGCAGTTAATATAATGCTGGATATTAAAACTTGCTGAATTGTCAGAATTATTAAAAGTTTTGGTGATGTACGAATGTTTGCAAACTGAATTTTTTTTTCTTGATTTTATTATCTAAGTTCTTTCCCTTTTTTTCTCTTTTTAAATGTTGTTAATTTTGTATTTTGTATTTTGTTGTATATTTAGGACCTTAGATGAGTCATGTGACTCTTTGGGATTATTCCATTGGTGAATTGTGTCTACATAATGTTCATTAGTCATTATGTGTATAGCTTTGACAAAGATCTTCAGAGATCGAAACGCGTCGCTCTTTTCCTCATTGTGCTACTTGAAGAACTACACATCTACTGCTTTTAAATGGATTAATAAAGGACTAAGTTTGGATTTTATGGAGCTGGAACAATTTTTTCTTTCTTCACTACTTCATTGGAGCAGGAAAGAAACAAATAACTTGCAATCTAATGGCAAGGCTTTGTTCAACTGCATTATAGTAATGTAATAGGTGAAAAACTGATATTTAAATAGACACACTGTTTGGTTGTGATTAGTATGACTGAAGGTTGTATATCCAGGTATTGAATTTTAGTTTGTTTTGTTTTTCATATGGGTAACATGGGCCTTGAGCAACATAAGGGGTAACAAAGACATAATAAGGGTATGATCACAAAAATCTCTTTCACACACCTTTTTCCATGCTTTTTTGAGCTGCTGAACATTTTTTTTTAAATCTGCAGCATATCAATTCAATTTAAGGGTTTTTCCAGGATTTTTCACACATTCACATGAATGAGAAATGCAAAAGTAAAAACTAATCAAAAACGCATGCAAAAATGCACATATTTTACACTGTGTTTTTCCTGCCAATACTTTGTCTTTTGCTGATGAAAAAAGTGCTACAAAAACATTACGTGTTTCCGAATAGAGAACATCTGGTGGAAGAAAAATATACTTTTATACTTTTTTTAATTCATTATTTTTCATTCTATACATTAGCACATATAATATATTGGTATACTTTGAAATATACGCAAAATGGGTTTATCATAATTGTTTTAATATCTCTTAACCCCTTCATGACGAAGCTCCCTATCTTCCCAAAGCCGTAACTTTTTTACTTTTCCGTCAATATGGCCATGTAAGGGCTTGTTTTTTGTGGGACGAATTGTACTTTTGAACAATAACATTGGTTTTACCATATCATGCACTCGAAAACAGGAAAAAAACTCCAAGTGCTGTGAAATTGAAAAAAAGGTGCAATTCCACAACTGTTTTTTGGATTTTTTTTTACCATGTTCACCAAATGCTAAAACTGACCTGCCATTTTGATTATTCAGGTCATTACAAGTTTGCAGACACCAAACATGTCTAGGTTCTTTCTTATTTGAGTGGTCAAAAAAAAAAATCAACCGTTTGATTTAAAAAAAAATTGTAATTTTACGAGACCCATAGCATCTCCATTTTTCAGGATCTGGGGCTGGGTGAGGACTAATATTTTGCATGCAGAGCTGACATTTTTAAAGATTCCATTTTGGTGTGTATACGATCTTTTGATCGCCTGTCATTGCATTTTAGTGCAATGTTGCGGTGACCAAAAAAACGTAATTCTGGGGTTTTGACATTTTTTTTCACTATGCTGTTTAATGATGGTATCACTTTTTATGGCTTGATAGACTGGGCGATTCTGAATGCGGCGATACCAAATATGTGTATTTTTGATTTTTTTATTGTTTTATTTTGAATGGGGGGTGATTTGAACTTTTATATTTTTTAAATATTTTAAATATTTTTCAAAACTTTTTTTTTTACTTTTTGCATGCTTCAATAGTCTCCATGGAAAACTAGAAGCTACAGTTGTCTGATCAGCTCTGCTACATACAGGCGATGATCAGATTACCTGTGTGTAGCAGAAATGCTCACTTGCTGTGAGTGCTGACCATCAGGCAGTGACAACCATAGAGGTTTGCTGGAGACCTCTGGTTGTCATGCCAACCCATCAGTGACCTGCGATCACGTGATGGGGGTCACTGATGGGCGGGATTTCCGGCGTGCTTGTCGGAAGCTCGCATTAATTGCTGCTGTCAGAGATTGATAATGGCATTTAGCTAGTTAACAGCCATGGGTGGATCGCAATTCTACCCGTGGCCATTAGAGGCACATGTCAGCTGTTCAAAACAGCTGACATGTGTCGAGAAAGATGTGGGCTCAGAGCTGGATCCCACATCAAAGGGGGAGACACAACATGCACCATACTAGTATGGCGCATGTAGTGAAGGGGTTAAATAAAGAATCCAACTCCGTAAAATACATTTTTGGTTTATGAAAATTGACACTTTGCTACCATGTTTAGTAGTTTAGAAGTTTAAGTCAGGTGGAAATACACAGCCATACATGCCAACTGACAGCTGTGTTATAACGGCACAAGCGCCCCTATACAAATCCCCTTCCACCTCCCTGCAGGGGCACCAGAGTGTTGCCTTTTCTGTGTGGCTGCGGGCTGCTATTTTTAGGCTGAGGGAGTCAATATCCATAGCCCTTTACCAATTTGAGAATTCCAGCCCCTAGCTTTTTGCTTTAGCTTGTCTGATTATCAAAAATGGGGGGACCTCATGCCATTGTTTTAAATTATTTATTTAAATAATTTTAAAAAATGGAGTGGGATCCCTCTATTCTTGATAACCAGCCATGATAAAGCTGACAGCTGAGGGTTGCAGCCTGCAGCTATCAGCTTTGCCTACCCTGATTATCCAAAATAGAAGAGACCCCATGTTTTTTTTCAATTTATTTATTTTTAACACAGGCACCGGCTGATGAATACTCTCATCAGCGGCATCTGCTCTCTCTGTTAACAGCGCAACAGGTGTAGGTTGATGGCAGTGGTATTCTCTCATCAGCCTATGTGTGTGACTGGAGGTAAGCTTTTTACCGCCTGTCACAGCTGCCAGCGTAAGAACTGCAGCTCTCTTAGCGGCAGTAATAATCTTACTGCCGATCAAAGCCGCCGGTGTTTCTTGCTCTGTCATATGGATGACAGCGTGGGAAAAATTAATTGTTCCGGGTGCCAAACACTAACATGGACTTCCTGGATAAGTCTGTGTTCATGTTCCGTACCCGAGTACTCGTGTACTGATCCCGAACTTTACTATTCGGGATGGCCCATAGTTACACAGTTATTAAGGTTGAAGGAAGACTTTAAGTCCATCTAGTTCAACCCATAGCCTAACCTAACATGCCCTAACATGTTAATCCAGAGGAAGGCAAAAAAAACCCATGTGGCAAAGTGTAAGCTCCACATTGGGGAAAAAAATTCCTTCCCGACTCCACCTACGGCAATCAGACTAGTTCCCTGGATCAACGCCCTATCAAGGAATCTAGTGTATATACCCTGTAACATTATACTTTTCAAGAAAGGCATCCAGTCCCCTCTTAAATTAAGTAATGAATCACTCATTACAACATCATACGGCAGAGAGTTCCATAGTCTCACTGCTCTTACAGTAAAGAATCCGCGTCTGTTATTATGCTTAAACCTTCTTTCCTCCAGACGTAGAGGATGCCCCCTTGTCCCTGTCTCAGGTCTATGATTAAAAAGATCATCAGAAAGGTCTTTGTACTGTCCCCTCATATATTTATACATTAAAATAAGATCACCCCTTAGTCTTCGTTTTTCCAAACTAAACAGCCCCAAGTGTAATAACCTATCTTGGTATTGCAGACCCCCCAGTCCTCTAATAACCTTGGTCGCTCTTCTCTGCACCCGCTCTAGTTCAGCTATGTCTTTCTTATACACCGGAGACCAGAACTGTGCACAGTATTCTAAGTGTGGTCGAACTAGTGACTTGTATACAGGTAAAATTATGTTCTCCTCATGAGCATCTATGCCTCTTTTAATACATCCCATTATTTTATTTGCCTTTGTAGCAGCTGCCTGACACTGGCCACTGAATATGGGTTTGTCATCCACCCATACACCCAGGTCTTTTTCATTGACGGTTTTGCCCAGAGTTTTAGAATTAAGCACATAGTTATACATCTTATTACTTCTACCCAAGTGCATGACCTTACATTTATCCCCATTAAAGCTCATTTGCCATTTATCAGCCCAAGCTTCTAGTTTACATAAATCATCCTGTAATATAAAATTGTCCTCCCCTGTATTGATTATCCTGCAGAGTTTAGTGTCATCTGCAAATATTGAAATTCTACTCTGAATGCCCCCTACAAGGTCATTAATAAATATGTTAAAAAGAAGAGGGCCCAATACTGACCCCTGTGGTACCCCACTGCTAACCGCAACCCAGTCCGAGTGTGCTCCGTTAATAACCACACTTTGTTTCCTATCCCTGAGCCAGCTCTCAACCCACTTACACATATTTTCCCCTATCCCCATTATTCTCATTTTATGTATCAACCTTTTGTGTGGCACAGTATCAAAAGCTTTTGAAAAGTCCATATACACTACATCTACTGGGTTCCCTTGGTCCAGTCTGGAACTTACCTCTTCATAGACTTCATAAATTGACTTTCTGGACATACTCCTGAGGGTGGGTGACAATCATCTTATAGAGACAGAGGTTTTCCGAAAATCTACATCTGTGATCGCGTTAGTTCACGCTACCTCTGGGCACAGTCAAGCCACGGTTAGGGCCGTCCCGGTCGGACAATTCCTCCGGGTTAGTCGGATCTGCTCGAATGACCAAACATTTGAGCGACAGGCCAGCGATCTGAAGGAACGCTTTCAACAACGTGGATACAGCCATTGGTTTGTGAGATATGGGTATAACAGGGCAAAAAATACCCCACGGAATCGGTTGTTATACTCCAAAAAGGAGAATAAAAGGGCAGATGAATCGATAAGATTCATATCCGAATTCAACCACGAATGGGATAGTATACGTACCATCTTAAGTAAGCATTGGCGGATTCTTAGTACTGAGCCCTCTCTGGGTTCGTTCCTGTCCGACCGTCCCCTGATGACCCCAAGGAAGGCTAGGAATCTGAAAGATTTGCTGGTTAAGAGCCACTATGTGGTGCCCGTTACTCCTCTTTTTGGTTCTGTACGTCGTACTGTTGGGTGCTATACGTGTGGACACTGTGTGGCCTGCGCCAATGTCCTTCGCAGCTCCTCATTCTCCTCGGCGGACGGCAAAAGGAATTTTGACATAAGACACTATATCTCCTGCAGTAGCAAAAATGTTATCTATTATGCTACTTGCAGTTGTCGTCTGATTTACGTAGGTTTAATGTCACGTGAATTAAGAGTGAGGGTGAGGGAGCATGTGCGGGACATTGGCGCAGCAAGGACAGCGGAGGATGTCTCCCAATTAACAACCATACCCAAACATTTCTTAAAATATCATGACTGTGATCCAAGTCAGTTTATGGTAAGGGGGATAGATCTCATCCACATGGGCATACGAGGGGGTAATGTTAAAAAATTGCTCGCCCAACGTGAATTAAAATGGATCGTGACACTAGGTACTGTCAGACCTGGGGGTCTTAATGAATCTCTTAATTTTGCCCCGTTCCTGTAGTCTGGGGATTTTCCCTCCCCTTCGTAGGTGTGTTTTGTTTCACCTTTTTATTGATGCTTTTTCTTTCATATTTTAACTGTGTTTTATTGTTCGTTCATAGTTTTTAGATATTTGGTCCTGGTATCCTTCGAAAATCGGATCCCACATTGGCATGCTGAAGCACAGAATGGATCCAATGCACCTTTTCATCTCCTCTATTGGGATTATTTATATATCTGTTACATGGAATTTGTTGTGTTATTTACATTGGTGTTGTTTCTGTGGTTATATCTTATTACCTTGTTATGCCATGTTTGGGTCCCGGACAGCAGTGCGCATGCGCCCGTTTGCTTCCGCTCCGCTCCTCCTCAGTCCGGCCGTCTGGCATCGCCGGCTGGTGACTGGGTCCTATGGCAATGCTATGCTCCCACTCATACGGCCTGTGAGCCTGGCTGGGCGAGGTGTTTGCGGCGTTGGAGGCCATGGATACATGCGCCACCTACAGGCAGTCCGGTGGACTTCCGGGTCACATGCTCTGTCATCTGACCGGAAATATGGGATATAAGGTCCTTTTGGTGGAGCGAGGACACTTCCCCTTGAGAAAGCTAATAGACCGCTGGAGCGAAACGTGCGTCGGGGGTGTTGCCCAACTTGATCCATCTCCTGCACCTACATCTGGGTAAGAGGAACCTCTGGTGACCGCCATTACTGCATCTCTTTGCACGCTATTTGCACTTATGGTATTGTCAGTATGACGGGTCCCCTGTACAGTGTTTTGGAGGCCTGAGTTCAATTACACCAGCATTACTTATATGCTGTAAAGTAGGTCCATGTGTTGGACTGTATGTGTCTGACGGTAGACACACATGGGCTCATAAGTGGCCTCTAGGTAACCTCTTCCAGTGATTAGGCAAGATTTTTGCTATGTTACGTGGGTTAAAGGGATGGGCCTTTTGTGTCCTTATTTTATATGTATGTGTTGTACTTGTCTTTTGAGTGTTTCAATAAAGTTTGTACATTTTAAAAAAAATGGTGCTTGTAATGCTCCTATTTTCTCCTGATGTATTAGATTGCCGTTTGGAGCAGTAATTTATGGTGTCCAGGACATGGTGTTTTGGACACTGGACATTATGAGTCTGGGTTTATATTCATTGATATATGTTTCTGTGCTTTTCACAGCAGGTCCCAGCACTACTAGGATGGACTTTCGGGCCCGCGACGGTGCATGGCTCACGCAGTTAAATGATGTTTTTAAGGACACTAAGGAGTTGGGTTCGGAGGGGAGTAATGTTGGGCTACAGGATACGGTTCTGAGATTCAAAGATCTATTGAGAAAAAGAACCAAGATATGGTGGAACCATGCCTTTCTTGACAAATACTTACAAAAAGGACTAATCCCGAGGGGTCTCCGGGTACAGGTGTTCCCCTCCTTCCCGGTGGAGGACGTTAATATCAGGGAAAGGTGGGAGGAGTGTGCCAGTAAGTGCTCCATGGGCTTCATGGAAATCCTTAAAGAGATGAATTCGGTCTCCATTAGAGAGATTGAGAGCGAAATAGAGGCTCTACAAGCCATAATTAAAAAGGATATGTCCAGTGAGGCCCTAAACAAATTTAATAATGAAGTTGAGGTGGAGGTCCAGAAATGGGTGGATGATATCCAGCAAATAAAATCTAAGAAGTTCCAACGGGATATTAATGACAAACAAACAAATAAAATGTACAGATGGAGAAGTGGGAACGAGCGGTCGCGCCCATATCAAAGAAGTGGGTCTCGATCAAGGTCGAGATCTACATCCTATAAATCCTCCACATCTACGGATGATAGACATATGGCAAAGAAGGGTGCTCAAGACAGGGAGAAGGATGATCCCCAGACTAGCACAAGAATGACTACAAGACAGAATTTTAAAAGGGGCCCGACGGGCAAAGAGTCGGACGGTCGGAGTCAGGGAGGACTTCAGGTAATCAATTTGTCTGACCATGTCCTCTCTGAGAGTCAGCTGAGTGTATTGAGTAGAGGTTTGTCTTTTTCTCCCACTAATGGGTTTGATTTTTTTACAGCCTTGAAGGACTTGCACTTATTCTCACGAAAACTGATTCTTAAAAAATTGCACTCCAGAGGTGGACATGGATCTGATGCTTCTGACTGCACCGAGGAGGAGACTCTCCGGATTTTGGAGGAGTTGTTGGAGGAGCAGTCTGCCCCTGTGAAAGGTGAGGTCCCACTGGCGATAATTCCGAAATCCACAAAGTTTCCCCCTTTATCTTTGTGCCCCGCGGTGGAGGTGTTCACCAAATTGGTGACCGAGGATTTTAAAGAACTCTCCACGCAGAGGCATTTCGACAATTTAACAAGGAAAGAGAGGGAGGCAATAAAACAACTCCAATCCCACAATGATGTGGTCTTTAAGGCCGCTGATAAGGGGGGAAACATTGTGGTATGGCCGGTGGAAAAATACGAAAGGGAAGCATTCAAACAATTACGTAATTCTAATATTTACACTAGACTTACCCATAATCCGGTTGCCTCCTTCTCGGTGCAGTTACAGGCTATCCTTTATAGGGCCTTTGAGGTGGGAACAATTGATAAGAAGGTATTAGACGGTTTGATGGTCAAATTTCCTAAAGTTCCCACTTTTTACCTCCTCCCAAAAGTCCACAAAGACCGAGTCAACCCTCCGGGACGTCCCATTGTGTCAGGGATACAGGGCTTATGTGACCCAATATGTAAGTTTGTGGACTTCTACCTTAAGAAACTGGTAGAAACTTTGCCATCATTTGTGAAGGACACAACGGACGTCCTGACGAGGGTTGACAGAGTCTCTGTGGACAGGGATATCCTGTTGGTTACAGCGGACGTGGAGGCCCTGTATACCTGTATCGATCACACTGATGGCCTTCGGGCGGTCCGGTTTTTCCTGGGGGCCTCCGACCTGGACGGCCCGTTGTGTGAGCTTATCCTCGAGCTGCTGGAATTTATCCTTACGCATAATTTTTTTACGTTCAAGGATCATTTTTATCAACAGAAGCGCGGCGCAGCCATGGGGGCGGCCTGTGCACCGGCCTATGCCAACCTCTTTTTGGGTTTTTGGGAGAGGTTGGTATTTGGGGGTGCAAGGGGGGAGGCCGCCGACCATGTGCTGTGCTGGTGGCGCTATATAGATGATGTTCTGTTTTTATGGCGAGGGACTGACCAGCAGCTCAGGGATTTTATGACTGTGCTCAATACAAACAATTTGAACATCAAATTAACCTATAAGTATGACCCCCATGAAATTGACTTTCTGGACATACTCCTGAGGGTGGGTGACAATCATCTTATAGAGACAGAGGTTTTCCGAAAATCTACATCTGTGAACGTGTTAGTTCACGCTACCCCTGGGCACAGTCAAGCCACGGTTAGGGCCGTCCCGGTCGGACAATTCCTCCGGGTTAGGCGGATCTGCTCGAATGACCAAACATTTGAGCGACAGGCCAGCGATCTGAAGGAACGCTTTCAACAACGTGGATACAGCCATTGGTTTGTGAGATATGGGTATAACAGGGCAAAAAATACCCCACGGAATCGGTTGTTATACTCCAAAAAGGAGAATAAAAGGGCGGATGAATCGATAAGATTCATATCCGAATTCAACCACGAATGGGATAGTATACGTACCATCTTAAGTAAGCATTGGCGGATTCTTAGTACTGAGCCCTCTCTGGGTCCGTTCCTGTCCGACCGTCCCCTGATGACCCCAAGGAAGGCTAGGAATCTGAAAGATTTGCTGGTTAAGAGCCACTATGTGGCGCCCGTTACTCCTCTTTTTGGTTCTGTACGTCGTACTGTTGGGTGCTATACGTGTGGACACTGTGTGGCCTGCGCCAATGTCCTTCGCAGCTCCTCATTCTCCTCGGCGGACGGCAAAAGGAATTTTGACATAAGACACTATATCTCCTGCAGTAGCAAAAATGTTATCTATTATGCTACTTGCAGTTGTCGTCTGATTTACGTAGGTTTAACGTCACGTGAATTAAGAGTGAGGGTGAGGGAGCATGTGCGGGACATTGGCGCAGCAAGGACAGCGGAGGATGTCTCCCAATTAACAACCATACCCAAACATTTCTTAAAATATCATGACTGTGATCCAAGTCAGTTTATGGTAAGGGGGATAGATCTCATCCACATGGGCATACGAGGGGGTAATGTTAAAAAATTGCTCGCCCAACGTGAATTAAAATGGATCGTGACACTAGGTACTGTCAGACCTGGGGGTCTTAATGAATCTCTAAATTTTGCCCCGTTCCTGTAGTCTGGGGATTTTCCCTCCCCTTCGTAGGTGTGTTTTGTTTCACCTTTTTATTGATGCTTTTTCTTTCATATTTTAACTGTGTTTTATTGTTCGTTCATAGTTTTTAGATATTTGGTCCTGGTATCCTTCGAAAATCGGATCCCACATTGGCATGCTGAAGCACAGAAAGGATCCAATGCACCTTTTCATCTCCTCTATTGGGATTATTTATATATCTGTTACATGGAATTTGTTGTGTTATTTACATTGGTGTTGTTTCTGTGGTTATATCTTATTACCTTGTTAAGCCATGTTTGGGTCCCGGACTGCAGTGCGCATGCGCCCGTTTGCTTCCGCTCAGCTCCTCCTCAGTCCGGCCGTCTGGCATCGCCGGCCGGTGACTGGGTGCTATGGCAACGCTATGCTCCCACTCATACGGCCTGTGAGCCTGGCTGGGCGAGGTGTTTGCGGCGTTGGAGGCCATGGATACATGCGCCACCTACAGGCAGTCCGGTGGACTTCCGGGTCACATGCTCTGTCATGTGACCGGAAATATGGGATATAAGGTCCTTTTGGTGGAGCGAGGACACTTCCCCTTGAGAAAGCTAATAGACCGCTGGAGCGAAACGTGTGTCGGGGGTGTCGCCCAACTTGATCCATCTCCTGCACCTACATCTGGGTAAGAGGAACCTCTGGTGACCGCCATTACTGCATCTCTTTGCACGCTATTTGCACTTATGGTATTGTCAGTATGACGGGTCCCCTGTACAGTGTTTTGGAGGCCTGAGTTCAATTACACCAGCATTACTTATATGCTGTAAAGTAGGTCCATGTGTTGGACTGTATGTGTCTGACGGTAGACACACATGGGCTCATAAGTGGCCTCTAGGTAACCTCTTCCAGTGATTAGGCAAGATTTTTGCTATGTTATGTGGGTTAAAGGGATGGGCCTTTTGTGTCCTTATTTTATATGTATGTGTTGTACTTGTCTTTTGAGTGTTTCAATAAAGTTTGTACATTTTAAAAAAAATGGTGCTTGTAATGCTCCTATTTTCTCCTGATGTATTAAAATAAGATCACCCCTTAGTCTTCGTTTTTCCAAACTAAACAGCCCCAAGTGTAATAACCTATCTTGGTATTGCAGACCCCCCAGTCCTCTAATAACCTTGGTCGCTCTTCTCTGCACCCGCTCTAGTTCAGCTATGTCTTTCTTATACACCGGAGACCAGAACTGTGCACAGTATTCTAAGTGTGGTCGAACTAGTGACTTGTATACAGGTAAAATTATGTTCTCCTCATGAGCATCTATGCCTCTTTTAATACATCCCATTATTTTATTTGCCTTTGTAGCAGCTGCCTGACACTGGCCACTGAATGTGAGTTTGTCATCCACCCATACACCCAGGTCTTTTTCATTGACGGTTTTGCCCAGAGTTTTAGAATTAAGCACATAGTTATACATCTTATTACTTCTACCCAAGTGCATGACCTTACATTTATCCCCATTAAAGCTCATTTGCCATTTATCAGCCCAAGCTTCTAGTTTACATAAATCATCCTGTAATATAAAATTGTCCTCCCCTGTATTGATTATCCTGCAGAGTTTAGTGTCATCTGCAAATATTGAAATTCTACTCTGAATGCCCCCTACAAGGTCATTAATAAATATGTTAAAAAGAAGAGGGCCCAATACTGACCCCTGTGGTACCCCACTGCTAACCGCGACCCAGTCCGAGTGTGCTCCATTAATAACCACACTTTGTTTCCTATCCCTGAGCCAGCTCTCAACCCACTTACACATATTTTCCCCTATCCCCATTATTCTCATTTTATGTATCAACCTTTTGTGTGGCACCGTATCAAAAGCTTTTGAAAAGTCCATATACACTACATCTACTGGGTTCCCTTGGTCCAGTCCGGAACTTACCTCTTCATAGAAGCTGATCAAATTAGTCTGACATGAACGGTCCCTAGTAAACCCGTGCTGATACTGGGTCATGAGGTTATTCCTCTTCAGATACTCCAGTATAACATCCCTTAGAATGCCCTCCAGGATTTTACCCGCAGTAGAGGTTAAGCTTTCTGGCCTATAATTTCCGAGTTCAGTTTTTGTCCCCTTTTTGAATATTGGCACCACATTTGCTATACGCCAGTCCTGTGGTACAGACACAGTTATTATGGACTCTTTAAAGATTAAAAATAATGGTCTATCAATGACTGTACTTAATTCCTGCAGTACTCGGGGGTGTATACCATCCAGGCCTGGAGATTTGTCAATTTTAGTGATTTTTAGACGCCGCCGTACTTCCTGCTGGGTTAGACAGGTGACACTTAATGGGGAATTTTTGTTATCACTGATCATATTGTCTGCCATGGGATTTTCTTGTATAAATACTAGTGTTGAGCATTCCGATACCGCAAGTATCGGGTATCGTCCGATACTTGCGGGTATCGGAATTCCGATACCCAGATCCGATACTTTTGTGGTATCGGGTATCGGTATCGAAACAACATTAATGTGTAAAACAAAGAATTAAAATAAAAAATAGGGATATACTCACCTCTCCGACGCAGCCTGGACCTCACCGAGGGAACCGGCAGCGTTCTTTGCTTAAAATGCGCGCGAATGCAGAATTAGGCATTCAGGACCTGAAAATTACGTCACGGCTTGCTGTGATTGGTCGCGTCGCGGTCACATGGGCGGCACGCAACCAATCACAAGCCGTGACGTAATTTTAAAATGCGCGCGTTTCCTGCCTCCCGTGACGTCACGGCTTGTGATTGGTCGCGTCGCCCATGTGACCGCGACGCGACCAATCACAAGCCGTAACGTAATTTTAAAATCCTGAATGCCTAGAATTAGGCATTCAGGACCTGAAAATTACGTCACGGCTTGCTGTGATTGATCGCGTCGCGGCCACATGGGCGGCACGCGACCAATCACAAGCTGTGACGTCACGGAAGGCAGGAAACGCGCTCATTTTAAGCAAAGAACGCTGCCGGTTCCCTCGGTGAGGTCCAGGCTGCGTCGGAGAGGTGAGTATAGCAATATTTTTTATTTTAATTCTTTATTTTACACATTAATATGGATCCCAGGGCCTGAAGGAGAGTTTCCTCTCCTTCAGACCCTGGGAACCATCAGGGATACCGTCCGATACTTGAGTCCCATTGACTTGTATTGGTATCGGGTATCGGTATCGGATTAGATCCAATACTTTGCCGGTATCGGCCGATACTTTCCGATACCGATACTTTCAAGTATCGGACGGTATCACTAAACACTAGTAAATACTGATGAAAAAAAGTCATTTAGCATATTGGCTTTTTCCTCATCGTCATCCACCATTTCACCCAGACTATTTTTAAGGGGGCCAACACTTTCATTTTTTTAGTTTCTTACTATTTATGTAGTTAAAGAATATTTTGGGATTATTTTTACTCTCTCTGGCAATGAGTCTCTCTGTCTCAATTTTTGCTGCCTTGATTTGCTTTTTGCAGAATTTATTTAATTTTCTGTATTTATTTAATGCCTCATCACTACCTACTTCCTTTAATTCTCTAAATGCTTTCTTTTTGTCCCTTATTGCGCCCCTTACAGCTCTATTTAGCCATATTGGTTTCCTCCTATTTCTAGTATGTTTATTCCCATATGGTATATACTGTGCACAGGTCCTATCCAGGATGCTAATAAACGTCTCCCATTTTCTTTGTGTATTTTTATGTCTCAGGATATTGTCCCAGTTAATTGCACCAAGATCATCTCTCATCCGTTGGAAATTTGCCCTCCTGAAGTTTAGTGTCCTTGTCACCCCTCTACTACACATCTTATTAAAGGATACACGAAAACTTATTATTTTGTGATCACTATTCCCCAAGTGACCCCCAACCCTTATATTTGATATGAGGTCTGGCCTGTTGGTTAATATTAGGTCTAGCAGTGCCCCCCTTCTTGTTGGGTCCTGAACCAGTTGTGAAAGGTAATTGTCTCTCATAGTTGTCAAAAACCGATTACCTTTGCTGGAACTTTTGAGTTTTACAAGGCTTGCCAATATGCATACTTTCTACAATAACCCAAAGTTGTTAAAACAGTTGTGGACAAATGTTTTTAGATTGACACACATTTTAGCTTTCACAATTTGCTGCTTCAATGCTATTATTCAGATGTTTCTATGGTTACTGAAGTACAGTTAAAAGCATTTCCTAAGTTTTTATACTTTTACTGACAAATACATAATGGGGATTGAGATCAGAGTTGGGCAAAATTATGAGTGAGGACATTCCCTTGGATGAAAAGTAACCTCACACATGAATAGACTTAAATTACTTTACTGTTGGCATGAAACAGAACTCATTATAGTGTTTAATTTTTCTTCTCTGGACAATAATTTTTCCAGATGTCCCAAACAAGCTGTTTCATCACAGAAAATAATTTTACCTCAGTCATCTGCAGTCCAATCCCTGTATTTACTGCAGAATGACAGTCTCTCCATGATGTTTTTCTTGGAGAAGAAGGCTTCTTTGTTGTAATCTGGGTCATAATGCATTATCTGCAACATTACTGCCCATTCTGTGTAAGATCTACTCCTATGTGGTCATGTTGTGTGGCAGGGGGATTTTTGGACCCTCTCGGAAACCTGCGTCTCTTCTCTAGACTGGGAGAGCTGTACAAGATCGTCATGTTGACACTTAGCCAAATACTCTACATGCAACTCAACAAGCTTTACTTCTATAAAACATGCATACTAAAAGTAGAAATGGACATGTTGTAGAATTTCCATTGACAAAAAGCTCTAAATTATTAAGAAATGTATTTAAATGTTTATTCTTGAGCCAGATGGAGTCATGAATAATGAATCACTCGAAGGAAAGAGACTTGCAAAAAGGGAAATTCAGAAACCTGCCAGACTTTAGTTATAAATCTAATTATCTGGTAAAAATTGATTCCTGTTTAAATAGCATGTCACTAAGTGTAAACTTACATACTAAAATGCTTCATACATTTCCACAGAATGTAATCATAAGCCATGCTTGATGTGCTTCACAGAAGCGGCCATTTTTACTTGATGAATTTCATTAGGTGGCAATAGAATTATCTTTAGTGTTCTTGTTTCTTTATGAGGCAAAAATTAATTGTACCATTAAGTAGGCAAAATTCTTCCATTTTGAATATTCTATAAAATAAAATTGACTGTATAAATATTTTCTTTAAATAATTATACCTTGGTATGAATAGTGTTCAATGAGGTAGGAAAATGAAGCACGCATTTGCATTGAAACTGATATAAACAATCTTACAAAAAATGTATGTGTGCCTATTTTCAATTACCATATACCCTTTTCTAATGGCAGTGGTGAAGTCAACAGCAAATTCTTCCTCTCATTTCTGTGCAGAACAAGGCATGTTTCAAATTTCATAATCAAAACTTGCATATAATTATAAAAACCTTGTTACACCTTGCATTGAATTGTAGTTTACTACGGTTTTATAGTGGTGAATAGTGAACATTGAGAATGTGATGTAAGGTTGTAGTTAACTGTAACTCAGTTATGAGCAACAATACTTAGGCTGGGTTCAGACAGCTGAATTAAAAAAAAAATGGCTAGTCAGAAAATGCAGACTTCTGATCCTATGTAGCAGATGCCATTATAAAGCTATATTAACCCCTTCACTCCCGGAGCTTTTTCCGTTTTTTCGTTTTCGTTTTTTGCTCCCCTCCTTCCCAGAGCCATAACTTTTTTATTTTTCTGTCAATATGGCCATGTGAGGGCTTATTTTTTGCGGGACGAGATGTACTTTTGAACGATACCATTGGTTTTACCATGCCGTGTAACAGAAAACGGGAAAAAAATTCCAAGTGTGATGAAATTGCAAAAAAACTGCACTGCAATCTCACACTTGTTTTTTGTTTGGCTTTTTTGCTAGGTTCACCAAATGCTAAAACTAACCTGCCATTATGATTCTCCAGGTCATTACGAGTTCATAGACACCTATCATGTCTAGGTTATTTTTTATCTAAGTGGTGAAAAAAAATTCCAAATTTTGCTAAAAAAAAAATAAAAAAATTGCGCAATTTTCCGATACCCGTAGCGTCTCCAATTTTCGTGATCTGGGGTCAGGTGAGGGCTTATTTTTTGTGTGCCAAGCTGGCATTTTTAATGATACCATTTTGGTGTAGATACATTCTTTTGATCGCCCGTTATTGCATTTTAATGCAATGTCGTGGCAACCAAAAAACGTAATTTTGGCGTTTTGATTTTTTTTCTCGCTACGCCATTTAGCGGTCAGGTTAGTCCTTTGTTTTTATTGATAGATCGGGCGATTCTGAACGCGGCGATACCAAATATGTATATGTTTAATTTTTTTTAATTGTTTTATTTTGATTGGGGCAAAAGGGGGGTGATTTGAACTTTTATATATTTTTTATTTTTTTATATTTTTAAACACTTTTTTTTAAATTTTGGCATGCTTCAATAGCCTCCATAGGAGGCTAGAAGCATGCACAACTCGATTGGCTCTGCTACATAGAGGTGAAGTACAGATCACCTCTATGTAGCAGAAATCCAGGTGTACTTTGAACGCCGACCTCAGGGTGGCGCTCAAAGCAATCGGCCATCAACAACCATAGAGGTCTCAAGGAGAACTCTGGTTGTTATGGCAATGCACCGCTGACCCCCGACCATGTGACGGGGGTCAGCCGTGCGAGAAATTCCGGCCGCGCGGCCGGGAGCGCTAGTTAAATGCCGCTGTCAGCGCTTGACGGTGGCATTTAACTAGTTAATGGGCGCGGGCGGATCGCGATTCCGCTCGCGCTCTTTGCACGCACATGTCAGCTGTACAAAACAGCTGACATGTCGCGGCTTTGAGGTGGGCTCACCGCCGGAGCCCACCTCGAAGAAGGGGATCTGCCAGCTGACGTACTATTCCGTCAGCTGGCAGAAAGGGGTTAAACTCATATGTTCCTGTGAAGTGGTGACTAGAAATGAGAAAATTTATTCGAGTGAATTTTTTTTTCATGACAGGTTCCATTTGAGCTTCAATGCACACGATTCTTTTGCAAAATGCGATCCAATCTAAGTGGTCTTCCATTAATTGGGGTTAACTTTACACATGGGAGTACAATTTTCATGTAACTAGACAACTGAACACATAATTTTTGGGCGCACAAAAGGAGAACTGAAGATACGATGGATGTAAGTGTTTTGAACGCAGTGGGAAAGGATGATGATGGGGCTGATGAAAAAGACAAGGCACTAAATGAAGATGCAGAGTGGTTCATGAGGAGAGGAGAGGAAGAGCTTGAGCCTCATTTTGTTGGTCAGTTTGCTTTTCCCACATGAACAAGGGATTCCATTTCATGTGCTGATGGAGTAAGGAAGTTCCATGTCAATGTGTGCCAGTATGTAGCTAGCTTATTCTCCAACAATACAACCTGCACACTGCAACAGATTGGTTCTCTGGCAATGTAGAAAAAAGCCCAAGAACATTGATTCCTCAACATAAACAACAGTCCCTCCATCATCTGCTCCAGAGCGGAGCTCAAAATAAGTAAATTTTACCCCAGAGTCAATTTAGCCACACATCATCGCCTGTTTATCACTGAGGTCAATAACATTCTCTTCTGATGACCTCAACTCCTCAGTACCCCTATTTGGTTCCCAGGTTTTGCCACCTAAGACTCATTATCATCATTATTATCACCTGATTCAACTGACAGATGCTTCAGAGTCAAAAATGACCTAAAATGTTGCCTCCTTGCCTGATTCTCACTTTGAGATTTGGCCTGACCCACAGGGATACTGTCATTGACAGTGGCCCTACTACCATGGCTTGAAGAGCCAGAAATACAGCTTGATTTTAAAATCATGTTCTCCATCTCCTCCAGCCCCATATCATCCAAGAACAAGGGTTGTCTGTTTATCTCTTCCAATAAATTATCTGGAAGAAATTACACTGGTGTAGTATATTCCTTAGCCCCCTTAGCTTTAAGTTAGAGGTTTAGGGACCATAGGATTAATAGCAAGCAGTATTATTAAAACTTAACTTTTAATCAAAATGAAAAATCTAAAATTTTAGATTTTTCATTTTGATTAAAAGTTAAGTTTTATTATTACTGTTTGCTACTAATCCTATGAGACACAGTGTTATTTATAACCATAGCTAAGTTATGTTTAGGGACCATAACAGAAACAGATGTCATCAATGGAATAGTAATTCTGCTCTGTACAGCATTAAGTGTTATGATTGCGGAGGAGGGAGACTGTGCAGAACAGTGACTCAAAAACTGATGGTGTCCTTATCAGAGGCTGCATCATCCTGCTGTGATTGAGATGAGTGATGGAATATATACTCCATTACATCCTTCGCTTCCTGTACATTCATTGGCAAAGGAGGCAAAATGTGACTTGTCTTTGATAATATTTCTACTGAGAAGATTGCTGTCAGCAGTAATTTTACTTTTACATGTACAAAAAGTTGTGGCAACAGACAACAGTATACTGTACCTACGATTGTTAAATGTATCACTTGCAAATCTTAATCTTTTGGTTTTTTTCATATTGACAGGTCTTTCCCTTTTGCAAATCTGATATATAATTTAAGGAAAACAAAAATGCTACCTTTGCAAAGTTGATAAATGTAGGTTCACTACCGAAATTGTATATGTGGTATCTAAAGTAGACAAAACAGGTAATAAAAAGAGACCCTTTTATATTAAAGGTTAAAAAAAAACACAGCCACATACCTTTACAAAATTGGATGGGGCCACAAAATCTAGGTACATTCATGTCCAAAAAGCAAATACCAGCTGTATTCGGGTAGCTTGTGCACTATTAGACTATTCGAGCAATGAAGCATGCTAAAAATATAATTTTAAACACACATTTTGATAAATAGTTGCTTTTAAGTTTTCAGGATTAAAAAGATTGCATCTCAAATTGCATATCAAAGTACAGTAATCACATTTTCAGTGACATACAAGCTTTGGATTCAGAATTTCGTTTAATTTGGACAATTAGCAATGAGTGGATTAATACAGACTCTCCTTTCTTGCACTGTGTGAAAAAAAAATATCCATATATATTTTGTTGCCGATCCTCGAATTGTGAAGTGTTCAAATTCCTGTGGATCAGCGAATGTCAAGAAATTCAACTCGAACTTAATCCTCCTTGAGTCTATCTGTTCATCTCTAGGGTTGGTATATTTTGCCCATGGGAGTGTTTTTCAAAAGACATGAAAATTCTAAAGGAAGGAGTTGTCCTTCTCCTTCCTAACAGATCCACCTCTGGATTTGGCTGAATTACAGCATCAAAAATTTTATTTCAGCTTAAAGAGATTGTTCACCATTTTATCATTGACCTACAATATTAGTGATGATTAAGCACTAAAATGCTCAAGTGCTCAGTACCAGAATCGAGCACAATGAACGCCAGATGGGCTCATCTCAAGGATAAGGAGTATACTGGACGTCAATGGGAAACTCGAGATATTTCCTGAAAACCCCATCGGGAGGGCTGGGGGGGGCAGGAAAATCACTGAAATGGATGGAAACAGAGCTCAAATGGATGGGAACAGCATGGGGAAGGCGCCTGTATGAATCTCTGACTACCAGGTCGCTGCTCGAACAATGTATTGCTCCACTTTTATGGACTGACAATAAAACATACAAAACCGAAGATAAAATAGAGTTTATATGAAAAATGTTAGGAAACATGCTTTCCTGTATAACTTGTATATACCGCAAACTTAAAAAGAGAAAAAAAGAAAATCCTTCTCCTCCACCCCCTTTGACTACAGTAAATTACACAGTAAACAGGGAAATAAAACTACACCACCTGTAGTCACAGATAAGGGTATGTGCAGATGATCAGTAAACACTGCATGTTGGATGCTGCGTACTTGTGCAGAGTCCAACCCACAGTGACCAGATGTTAGAGCATAGTGGATGGGATTTCAAGAAATCCCATGTCCACTATGCATCCAGAGACACCCGCAGCTCACAGAGACGGGCATGTGGCACGTTTCTGCAGACCGCAGCATGTTAACTTCTCTTGCGGAGACGCTAGTCTGCGCAAGAGAAATTTCACTAATAGTATGTATTGGACACGGTGAATCCGTACAGTTCAGAGATTCACCTGCGTTCATAGATGGCAGCGCTTTGGATGTAGCAAACATGGTGTACAAAACGCAGCAAAAACACCTTAAATGTAATTTTAAAATGTTACTACTTTATCTTGGCATGTGGTTTGTGTACCATGGTCAGAGATATCCTGTTTACTTTATGAATGAGGGACTCTGAAACTCACAAAGCCTATGTGGACAATACAAAAATTGCCACTAATTAGAAAGATGAGGGACTCCAATACACCCTGCATTAGACATAAAGGAGGGCCTCATACACATTATGTTAAAATTGTTAGGTAATGGGAGTCCTAGGCTCATAAAACCTATGCACTAAGTCCAAGGGCTGCCAAAATTAGAAGGGGGGACTACAATGCACCCTGGAAGACACATAGAGGAGGCACTTATAAAACATTTTTTTCCCATTTTTAAGGATTGGAAATCCTAGACTGATAAACCCAATACACTAAGAGTTTGGGTTGCTAAAAATTAGAAGGAGGGACTGCAATACACCCTAGAAGACATGTAGGAGGGTCTCAGAAAACATTTTTTCCCATTTTGAAGGAGAGGGACTCATAGACTCATAAAGCCTATGCACTAAGTTCAAGGACTGCCAAAAATTAGGAGGGACTGCAATACATCATCAAAGAAATGTGGAAAAGGTCTTCAGAATACATTTTTTTACTATTTTTAAGGAGTGGGACTGGTAAAGTTTATGCACTAAGTGCAATGGCAGAAAAACATTTATCCCAGGATAATATATATATATATATATATACACATACACACACTGCTCACAAAAAATAAAGGGAACACTTAAACAACAGAATATAACTCCAAGTAAATCAAACTTATGTGAAATCAAACTGTCCACTGAGATTGCAACACTGTCTGGCAATCATTTCACATGCTGTTGTGCAAATGGAATAGACAACAGATGGAAATTATTGGCAATTATCAAGACACACTCAATAAAGGAGTGGTTTTGCAGCTGGAGACCACAGACCACCTCTCAGCACCAATGCTTTCTGGCTGATGTTTTGGTAACTTTTGAATGTTGGTTGTGCTTTCACACTCATGGTAGCATGAGACGGACTCTACAACCCACACAACTGGCTCAGGTAGTGCAACTCATCCAGGATGGCACATCAATGCGATCTGTGGCAAGAAGGTTTGCTGTGTCTGTCAGCGTAGTGTCCAGAGGCTGGAGGCCTACCAGGAGACAGGCCAATACACCAAGAGATATGAAGGGGACCGTAGGAGGGCAACAACCCAGCAGCAGGGCCGCTACCTCAGTCTTTGTGCAATGAGGAACAGGAGGAGCACTGCCAGAGCCCTACAAAATGACCTCCAGCAGGCCACAAATGTGCATGTGTCTGCACAAACGGTTAGAAACCGACTCCATGAGGATGGTCTGAGTGCCCGTTGTCCCCAGATGGGGGTTGTGCTCACAGCCCAACACCATGCAGGACGCTTGGCATTTGCCACAGAACACCAGGATTAGCAAATTCGCCACTGGTGCCCTGTGCAACACATCTGTCATAGATGAAAGCAGGTTCACACTGAGCACATGTGACAGACGTGACAGAGTCTGGAGATGCCATGGAGAGTGATCTGCTTCCTGCAACATCTTTTAGCATGACCGGTTTGGTAGTGGGTCAGTAATGGTGTGGGGTGGCATTTCTTTGGAGGGCCGCACAGCCATCCATGTGCTCGCCAGAGGTAGCCTGACTGCCATTAGCTACCGACATGAGATCCTCAGACCTCTTGTGAGACCATATGCTGGTGCGGTTGGCCCTGGGTTCCTCCTAATGCTGGACAATGCTAGACCTCATGTGGCTGGAGTATGTCAGCACTTCCTGCAAGATGAAGGCATTGAAGCTATGGACTGGCCCGCCAATTGAACACATCTGGGACATGATGTCTAGCACCATCCACCAACGTCACGTTGCACCACAGATTGTCCAGGAGTTGGCGGATGCTTTAGTCCAGGTCTGGGAGGAGATCCCTCAGGAGACCATCCGCCACCTCATCAGGAGCATGCCCAGGTGTTGTAGGGAGGTCATACAGGCACGTGGAGGCCACACACACACACTACTGAGCAACAGTTCCTTGTCTTGAGGCTTTTCCACTGCAGTTGGATCAGCCTGTAACTTCATTTTCTACTTTGATTTTGAGCATCATTCCCACTCCAGACCTCCGTGGGATATTAGTTGTGATTTACGTTGATAATTTTTAGGTTTCATTGTTCACAACACATTCCACTATGTAATGAATAAAGATTTACAACTGGAATACTTCATTCAGTGATATCTAGGATGTGGGATTTTAGTGTTCCCTTTATTTTTTTTGAGCAGTATATATATATATATATATATATATATATATATATATATATATATATATATATATATATATATATATATATACACACATGGTCAAAATTGTTGGCATCCCTCGTTTAATGACAGAAAAACCCACAATGGTCACAGAAATAATTTGAGTCTATCAAAAATAATAAATAAAAAAATCTATGAAAATAAAAAAATTAAAGTCAGACATTGCTTTTCAACCATGCTTCCACAGAATTAAAAAAAATATAAAACTCATGAAATAGTCCTGGACAGAAATGATGGTACCCTTAACTTAATATTTTGTTGAACAACCTTTTGAGGCAATCACTGCAATTAAACGATTCCTGTAACTGTCAATAAGCCAATGAGACTTCTGCACCTCTTGAAGGTATTTTGGCCCACTCCTCAAGAACAAGCTGCTACAGTTGTCTAATGTTTGAAGGTTGCCTTTTTCAGATGGTATGTTTCAGCTCCTTCCAAAGATGCTCAACAGGATTTAGGTCAGGGCTCATAGAAGGCCACTTCAGCATAGTCCAATGTTTTCCTCTTAGCCATTCTTGGGTTCTTTTAGCTGTGTGTTTTGGGTCATTATCCTGTTGCAAGACTCATGACCTGCGACTGAGACCAGGCTTTCTGATACTGGGCAGCACATTTCTCTCTAGAATCCCTTGATAGTCTTGAGATTTCATTGTACCCTGCACAAATTCTGGACACCCTGTAACAGATGCAGAAAAGCAGCCCCAGAACATAACAGAGTCTCCTCCATATTTCACAGTAGGGACATTGTTCTTTTCTTGATATGCTTAATTTTTCCATCTGTGAACAAAGAGCTGATGTTGTGCCTTGCCAAAAAGTTTCATTTTTGTTTCATCTGTTCATAGGACATTCTCCCACAAGCATTTTGGCAACATGTATTTTGGCAAATTCTAGACTGGCTTTTTTATGATTTTTTTTCAACAATGGTGTCCTCCTTGGTCGTCTCCCATAAAGTCCACTTTGGCTCATACAACGATGGATGGTGCGATCTGACACTGATGTTCCTTGAACTTGAAGTTCACTTTTAATCTGTTTAGACGTTTTTCTGGGCTCTTTTGTTACCATTTCGATTATCCGTCTCTTTGATTTGTCATCAATTTTCCTCCTGTGACCATGTCCAGGGAGGTTGGCTACAGTCCCACGGATCTTAAATTTCTGAATAATATGTGCAACTGTAGTCACAGGAACATCAAGCTGCTTGAAGATGGTCTTATAACTTTTACCTTTAACATGTTTGTCTATAATTTTCTTTCTAATCTCCTGAAACAACTCGCTTCCTCTGGTCCATGTTCAGTGTGATACACACCATGTCACCAAACAGCACAGTGAGAATCTGTAGCCCTATATTCAGGCCCACTAACTGATTCCAAGATTGTAGACACCTGTGATGCTAGTTAGTGGTCACAACTTGATTTAACATGTCCCTTTTGTCACATTTTTCAGGGATACCATCATTACTGTCCAGGCCTATTTCATGAGTTTTAATTTTTTTAAATTCTGTGGAAGCATGGTTGAAAAGCAATGTCTGTCTTTCATTTGTACATTTTTGTAGATTTTTTATTTATTACTTTTGACAGATTCAAGATATTTCTGTGGCCATTGTGAGTTTTTCTGTCATTAAACGAAAGGTACCATCAATTTTGACTATATATATATATATATATATATATATATATATATATACATATATATATATATATTTATATATGTATATATATATATATATATATATATATATATATATATATATATATATTGTGGTGCAGTGACCAATGTTGCAGCCAGGGGGCGCTGCATGTGCACTTCGGGACACACTTGGAGACATAATTGTGTTGAAACAATGACTGGTCATGTGATTGATGGACGGTATGTATCGCAGAGGCGGGTGGCCCTGTGATGGAAGCCTGGGTATGTTTTGTTCAAGCAGATCTACTACTGAGGGATTTGCTTACATTGGGAAGGCTTCCAGGTGATTGGAGAGATGGGTGGGTTCAGTCACCTACAAACCCACCCAAAGAGGCGTGTGAACACGTAAGGTGGTTTTGTGTGAAAGGACCTGTGGTGATGTCACGCTCACCTGACTGGCCATGTGACAGGTACCTGGGTGTGGTTACACCTATGTAAAGAAGGTGTGTGTAGCACATGGTGTGAGTGTTTGGTAGTCTGCAAGTGTGGACAGACTTTCCATGTGTCCTGGCTGGACACTGCTGAGTGGCCTGTGTGCTGTAGGCCCTGGATGGTCAGTGTTGGAGGCTCTTGGGATTGGAGTCATCCTGTAAGCACTGTGAGACCGTCAACCTGGATGGGCAGTGTTGGAGGCTCTTGGGATTGGAGTCGTCCTGGAAGCACTGTGAGACCATCGACCTGGATGGTCAATGTGGTGAGGACCATGGGACTGACCGGTAGTCAGCATGAGGAGTGGAACTCCTGAAAGGTAACCCCGGACAAGGGGATTATATTATACAGCAGAGAAGGCTATCGGCTGCATGAGCGGACTGAGGGTCGTGATAAGTTCATGAAATGTAACGCAATGGACTGTACGTCATGTGGTTTATGATGTGTAATAAACCAAAATAGACTGTTATGTGTGAGATATCGTGCCTGAAGTGCTTATCCTGCTGCCTAGCGAGTATTCCCCAACACACTCAGGTAGCTTATCACCACAATATATACAGTACAGACCAAAAGTTTGGACACACCTTCTCATTTAAAGATTTTTCTGTATTTTCATGACTATGAAAATTGTACATTCACACTGAAGACAACAAAACTATGAATTAACACATGTGGAATTATCTACTTAACAAAAAAGTGTGAAACAACTGAAATTATGTCTTATATTCTATGTTCTTCAAAGTAGCCACCTTTGGCTTTGATGACTGCTTTGCAGAATCTTGGCATTCTCTTGATGAGCTTCAAGAGGTAGTCACCGGGAATGGTTTTAACTTCACAGGTGTGCACTGTCAGGTTTAATAAGTGGTATTTCTTGCCTTATAAATGGGGTTGGGACCATCAGTTGTCTTGTGCAGAAGTCTGGTGGATACACAGCTGATAGTCCTACTAAATAGACTGTTAGAATTTGTATTATGGTATGAAAAAAGCAGCTAGGTAAAGAAAAACGAGTGGCCATAATTACTTTAAGAAATGAAGGTCAGTCAGTCCGAAAAATTGGGAAAACTTTGAATGTGTCCCCAAGTGCAGTGGCAAAAACCATCAAGCGCTACAAAGAAACTGGCTCACATGAGGACCGCCCCAGGAAAGGAAGACCAAGAGTCACCTCTGCTTCTGAGGATAAGTTTATCCGAGTCACCAGCCTCAGAAATCGCAGGTTAACAGCAGCTCAGAGTAGAGACCAGGTCAATGCCACACAGAGTTCTAGCAGCAGACACATCTCTATAACAACTGTTAAGAGGAGACTTTGTGTAGCAGGCCTTCATGGTAAAATACAGTTATATGAAAAAGTTTGAGCACCCCTATTAATCTTAAGCTTAATGTTATATAAAAATTGGTTTTTTTGCAACAGCTATTTCAGTTTCATATATCTAATAACTGTTGGACACAGTAATGTTTCTGCCTTGAAATGAGGCTTATTGTACTAACAGAAAATGTGCAATCTGCATTCAAACAAAATTTGACAGGTGCATAAGTATGGGCACCCTTATCATTTTCTTGTTTTAAATACTCCTACCTACTTTTTACTGACTTACTAAAGCACTTTTTTTGGTTTTGTAACCTCATTGAGCTTTGAACTTCATAGCCAGGTGTATGCAATCATGAGAAAAGCTACTTAAAGTGGCCACTTGCAAGTTGTTCTCCTGTTTGAATCTCCTCTGAAGAGTGGCATCATGGGCTCCTCAAAACAACTGTCAAATGATCTGAAAACAAAGATTATTCAACATAGTTGTGGAGCGGCCCCCAAGCGCAAGGCAGCGGGGAGCCCGGTACCGGGTCTTTCGGTTCTGGGGATGTCACGGTGGCCCGACCCGGTCCGTGGCCCTGCTAAGGGGTGCCCAATGAAAGGTGTAGGTGGTGGGTGTAGGTCGCAGTAAAAGACAAGGACACAGGGTTGCAGTCTCTATACCTCTTTACTGAAGGCTTCGGCACCCACAATCCAGAGCACTGCTAACAGGGCTGGCTGAGACCGGCCGGTCCAAAGGCACATCCAGAGTTCCCTTTGCAGGTGGAAATCAGTAGCCTACCTACTAGCGCCTGGGTGTTGTAGTACTTCCCTGCTGAGCACCATGGGATAGTCCTCACAACTGTCGTGTATGTTTCTGTTCTTTCTCTCCGTCCCCCAGATGATATGGATAGGACGCACCCGTATGACGGGGTAGGCCTGGAGTTATTTTATAGGGACCCTAGAGACACCCCTCTCCCACAATTGCCTCCGTTTTCTTCATTAGGTGTAAAAGTCGAGACAACCAACCTAGAGTTAACTGCCCTGCCATTGGTTAGAAGTAATGCGTAGAGTCTATTAGTTCCACGGCGTTCCGGCCGCCGGCTACGCGCCTCAGTAGAATGTTGCCGATCTCGGGGCACGACTCCTACTGGTTCTATCGCCTTTGTGCTGTGATCTCATTTCTCACTTCTCCACAATATCCTTCGCTTCGTGTCCTTCCTTAAGATGCCGCCGCAATGAGGTGCAGGCATAACCGTCCTTTTGCTAGGCCTCTGTCAGGATCCCACCCCTGACAGGGACCCCCTGAATCTTCCCAAGCAATGCTCTTCTCTCACTAGATGTTACCTGGGCAAAACCCAGTCAGCTTCTCTCTAACTTCCTATCCAACCCCCAGTTTTACCAGAGTGTGAGGAGTGGCCTAATACATAGAACCCTTTGCTCCCCTTGGTGGCTGGAGTGTGAAGTGTAATGTGTGACTGTGATACCTGGTCAGGTGAACTCCTTTAGTGCAATCAGACATAACATCACTCCCCTTAGTGGCAGAGTGACATTACTGCAACGACCAGGACTCTGGGGCGCTGCAGTTGTTCAGGGGAAGGATGCAAAAAGCTGTCTCAGAGATTTAACTTGTCAATTTCCACTGTGAGGAACATAGTAAGGACATGGAAGAACACAGGTACAGTTCTTGTCAAGGCCAAAAGTGGCAGGCCAAGAAAAACATCAGAAAGGCAGAGAAGAAGAATGGTGAGATCAGTCAAGGACAATCCTCAGACCACCTCCAGAGAGCTGCAGCATCAACTTGCTGCAGATGGTGTCACTGTGCATCGGTCAACTATACAACGCACTTTGCACAAGGATAAGCTGTATGGGAGAGTGATGCGAAAGAAGCCGTTTCTGCAAGCACGCCACAAACAGAGTCGGCTGAGGTATGCAAAAGCACATTTGGAGAAGCCAATTTCTTTTTGGAAGAAGGTCCTGTGGACTGATGAAACCAAGATTGAGTTGTTTGGTCATACAAAAAGGCGTTATGCATGGCGGCAAAAAAACACAGCATTCCAAGAAAAACACTTGCTACCCACAGTAAAATTTGGTGGAGGTTCCATCATGCTTTGAGGCTGTGTGCCCAATGCCGGCACCAGGAATCTTGTTAAAGTTGAGGGACGCATGGATTCCTCTCAGTATCAGCAGATTCTTGACAATAATGTTCATGAATCAGTGACAAAGTTGAAGTTACGCAGGGGATGGATCTTTCAGCAAGACAATGATCCAAAACACCGCTCCAAATCTACTCAGGCATTCATGCAGAGGAACAATTACACTGTTCTGGAATGGCCATCCCAGTCCCCAGACCTGAATATCATTGAACATCTGTGGGATCATTTGAAGAGGGTTGTCCATGCTCGGCAACCATCAAACTTAACTGAACTGGAATTGTTTTGTAAAGAGGAATGGTCAAAAATACCTTCATCCAGGATCCAGGAACTCATTAAAAGCTACAGGAAGCGACTAGAGGCTGTTATTTTTACAAAAGGAGGATCTACTAAATATTAATATCACTTTTCTGGTGAGGTGCCCCTACTTATGCACCTGTCAAATTTTGTTTGAATGCAAATTGCGCATTTTCTGTTAGTATAATAAACCTAATTTCAAGGCAGAAACATTACTGTGTCCAACAGTTATTAGATATATGAAATATTAAGCTTAAGATTAATAGGGGTGCCCAAACTTTTTCATATAACTGTAGCTGATAGGAAACCACTGCTAAGGACAGGCAACAAGCAGAAGAGACTTGTTTGGGCTAAAGAACACAAGGAATGAACATTAGACCAGTGGAAATCTGTGCTTTGATCTGAGGAGTCCAAATTTGAGATCTTTGGTTCCAACCACCGTATCTTTGTGCGACGCAGAAAAGGTGAACGGATGGACTCTACATGCCTGGATCCCACCGTGAAGCATGGAGGAGGAGGTGTGATGGTGTGGGGGTGCTTTGCTGGTGACACTGTTGGGGATTTATTCATAATTGAAGGCATACTGAACCAGCTTGGCTACCACAGCATCTTGCAGCGGCACGCTATTCCATCCGGTTTGCGTTTAGTTGGCCCATCATTTATTTTTCAACAGGACAATGACCCCAAACACACCTTCAGGCTGTGTAAGGGCTATTTGATCAAGAAGGAGAGTGATGGGGTGCTACGCCAGATGACCTTGCCTCCACAGACACCAGACCTGGACCCAATCAAGATGGTTTGGGGTGAGCTGGACCGCAGAGTGGACCGCAGAGTGAAGGCAAAAGGGCCAACAAGTGCTAAGCATCTCTGGGAACTCCTTCAAGATTGTTGGAAGACCATTCCTGGTGACTACCTCTTGAAGCTCATCAAGAGAATGCCAAGAGTGTGCAAAGCAGTCATCAAAGCAAAAGGTGGCTACTTTGAAGAACCTAGAATATAAAACATAATTTCAGTTGTTTCACACTTTTTTGTTAAGTATACAATTTCACATGTGTTAATTCATAGTTTTGATGCCTTCAGTGTGAATGTACAATTTTCATAGTCATGAAAATACAGAAAAATCTTTGAATGAGAATTTGTGTCCAAACTTTTGGTCTGTACTGTATATATGGATTATAGAGTCAGACCCAATACACATCCTGTAAAAATTAGGAAGGAGGGCATCATACTCACTCTGGAAAAATTAAGAGCGAGAGTTGTAAGACCCTCTAATAATTTTGAATGAGGGCCGCCTGGTGACCATATAAAGATTTTGAGTGAGGGCCACCTGATGACCCTATAAAGATTTTGAGTGAGGACCGCCTGATGACCCTATAAGGATTTTGAAAGAGGGACACCTGATGATATCATAAATATTTTGAATGAGAGCCACCTGATAACCTTATAAATATTTTTAGAGAGGGCCGCTTGATGACCCTATAAAGATTTTGAATGAGGACCACCTGATCACACAACATTTGAATCGGCTTTATGTTTCGCTACTGTCATCCAGTGGGATTGAGAAGTCTGGGTCAATCCAGGCCTTGTTCATTTTGATAAGAGTCAGCCTGTCAGTTTTTTCAGTTGACAGGTGGTTGTGCTTTTCAGTTATTATGCCCTCAGCAGCACTAAAAACTCACTCTTACAAAATGCTAGTGACAGGGAAGGCCAGCACCTCCAAGGCGTAGAGGGACAGTTCACGCCATGTGTCCAGCTTGGAAACCCAATAGTTGTACAGCACAAAGGAAACATGGAATATGCTGGTACAGTCAGCTAAGTACTTCTTCACCATCTTCAAAAACTTTTCCCTCCTTGTTAGACTACCCCGTGCAACAAGAACCTGGTGTCTGTCTCCCTATTCTCTCCTCCTTGGTTGCCCAAGGATTTATTATCTCTGTCACCATGGGAATTTTTTTACTAATTGTCAGACTAGGGCCTTCTGATATTACACCATTTTACTAGTGCTCTCTTCCACAGGAAAGGCAGATGGAAAGTTCTCCTTGTAGCATGGGTTGAGAAGGGTGAACAACCAGTATTCAGTGTTGGCCAAAATGCATACAATGCGAGAGTCCATCCGCTGATCGTGTCCTGGTATCGGCCCTGTGATCCCTATGTTTCAGCATACGTTCCACAGAGTGCCTGTTTTCAGGTATGGGGGGAAGGGATGGGAGGCACCTTACCCCACCATGCTTTAGGACTCCACTGGTTGATCGACCTGTGCTCATCTGTTCCTATTCTATCAATTGGCACCAGGGTATATATAAGACCTCCCACCCAGTTTCCAGACAGGCCACAGGAAGAAGCTGAATTGTGAAACATGCGTCGGGATGAGGGGGGGTCTGGTCCATTCTGTATGCGATACATCCTTGTTATAAATAAGGTAACTGGTTCTCTAGTTTCGCTAGTCTCAGTTATCTATTCACAATTGAAAAAATACCACTCTTATTATAATTATTTGTACTGCATAGCTTACTATAATTGCTTTTTTTCATCCAGGCAGCTTTTGATAAGCAGCTTTTCTCTCTGAAATTTTTTTTACTCTTATTGATACATTTATATTTTGTCTATTCAAGGCTGCACACGATGAAATCTCTGTAAATTGGCAATATTTTTATTATTTTTTATCTTTCTCTTGAGACAATAATTGTCGGTTCCCAACCTCGTCTTCTTCTGATTGTGGATGCTAAAATATTTGGGTATGACTACAAAAGAGCTCCTCATGCCCCTCTTGAATTCTGCAGGGTGAGAGGCCAGAATCAATAAATAGAAATGTAAATAGATCCTCAGTGTCTGAGTGTGTGATCATTTGTCTCCTGGGAGTCACCATGGTAGGAGGAAGGAGGATCAGGGTGAGGATTTTGTGGCCCAAACTTTTGGCTAATGAGACTGGACCGTGTGGAAGACAGGGTGGTGCTGGGAAACATACTAGAAGATCTCCCAATAATAAAACATAACCTTTAATCAGAGATAATAAAATGGACAAAAAACATATACACAGATAACCACAAAAGTAAAGTGCTCATGCAAACCAGTGCTCAAAGATAAAAATTGGTTTGCTCTCACAAAAAAAGATGGATGTATAGCCACAGCAAGTTCCTCTCAATTCTCTTTACCAGGAACATATGGTCCAAATGAAGGGATGGCGTAGGGGGTATAGAGTTGTTCCCTTAACTCCCTGTTATGCCCCTGTAGTGCGTCTGTCCTAACAAGGACAGGCCCCAAGTGGACCCTGCTATGGACAACCACCATTAACCCCTTAACGACCGCCGATACGCCTTTTAATGGCGGCCGCTAAGGGTACTTAAACCACAGCGCCGTTAATTAACGGCGCTGTGGAAAAAGTGAATAGCGCTCCCCAGAGTCGGATTTTCTCTGGGGTCTCGGTTGCCGAGGGTAGCCGAGACCCCAGAGAACATGATTCGGGGTTTTTTTACCGACCCCCGAGTTGCGATCGCCGGTAATTAACCGTTTACCGGCGGTCGCAACAAAAAAAAAAAAACGCGATTTGCCATTTAATTTCTCTGTCCTCCGATGTGATCGCACATCGGAGGACAGAGAAATGTGGTCCCCGATAGCCCCCGATAGCCCCCCAATACTCACCTTCCTCCCCCGATGCTTCTCGTGGCTCCCGATGGGCGCCGCCATCTTTTTCCGGGGAAATAATGGGGGGCGCATGCGCAGTGCGCCCGCCGCCCGGCACCCGGATGTTCTTTGGGGTCTCGGCTGCCGGGGGTAGCCGAGACCCCAAAGAACATGATCGGGGTCGGTTTTTACCGACCCCTGTTTTGCGATCGCCGGTAATTAACTGTTTACCGGCGACCGCAAAAAAAAAAAAAAAAAAGCGATGTCATTCTCTGTCCTCTGATGTGATCGCACATCAGAGGACAGAGAAATAGGGGGATTCGGGGACCCTGTTATACTTACCGGTGTCCCTGGGTCCTCCTGCTTCTTCTGCTGGCCGCCGGCTTCTTGCTCCGGTAAGAAAATGGCGGGCGCATGCGCAGTGCGCCTGCCATGATCTGCCGGCTGGCAGAAGAAAATTCTTCCTCTTTTTTTATTTTGGTCACTGTGAGATCCTATCACAGTGATCAAAATTAAAAAAAATAGTAAATAACCCCCCCTTTATCACCCCCTTAGTAAGAAAAAAATAATAAAATAAAAAAAATGTATGAATTTCTATTTTCCAAATAGGGTTAGGGTTAGGGGTAGGGTTAGGGGTAGGGTTAGGGTTAGGGGTAGGGGTAGGGTTAGGGTTAGGGTTAGGGTTAGGGGTAGGGTTAGGGGTAGGGTTAGGGTTAGGGTTAGGGGTAGGGTTAGGGGTAGGGTTAGGATATGTGCACACATAGAATGGTTCTCTGCGGATTTTTCCGCAGCGGATTTGATAAATCTGCAGGACCAAAACGCTGCGTTTTTCCTGCGGATTTATCGCGGATGTACCGCGGTTTTTGTGCGGATTCCACTGCGGTTTTACACCTGCGGTTTTCTATTATGGAGCAGGTGTAAAACCGCTGCGGAATCAGCAGAAAGAATTGACATGCTGCGGAATGTAAACCGCAGCGTTTCCGTGTGGTTTTTGTCCGCAGCATGGGCACAGCGTTTTATGTTTCCCATAGGTTTACATTGTACTGTAAACTCATGGGAAACTGCTGCGGACCCACAGCTGCGGAAACGCTGCGGATCCGCAGCAAAATCCGCAACATAATCCGCAACATGTGCACATAGCCTTAGGGTTAGGGTTAGGGCTTGGGTTAGGGTTAGAGCTAGGATTAGGGTTAGAGCTAGGGTTAGGGCTAGGGTTGGGGCTAAAGTTAGGGTTAGGGTTGGGGCTAGGTTTAGGGCTAAAGTTAGGGTTTGGGCTAAAGTTAGGGTTAGGGCTAGGGTTGGGGCTAAAGTTAGGGTTAGAGTTGGGATTAGGATTTGGATTAGGGTTGGCATTAGGGTTACATTTGGGATTAGGGTTAGGTTTGGGATTAGGGTTAAGGCTAGGGTTGGGATTAAGGATAGGCGTGTATTGGGATTAGGGTTAGGTTTTGAGGTTAGGGTTGAGATTAGGATTAGGGGGGTGTTGGGTTTAGGGTTTTGATTAGGGTTATGGTTAGCTTTGGGATTAGGGTTAGGGGTGTTTTGGGGGTTAGGGTTGTGATTAGGATTATGGATCGGGTTGGGATTAGGGTTAGGGGTGTGTTGGGGCTAGGGTTGGAGTTAGAATTGGGGGGTTTCCACTGTTTAGGTACATCAGGGGGTATCTAAACGCCACAGCCAATTTTGTGCTCAAAAAGTAAAATGGTGCTCCCTACCTTCTGAGCTCTGCCGTGCGCCCAAACAGTGGTTTACCCCCACATATGGGGCATCAGCGTACTCGGGATAAATTTGACAACAACTTTTGGGGTCCAATTTCTCTTGTTACCTTTGTGAAAATAAAAATTGGGGGTCTAAAAAAATCTTTTTTGTGAAAAAAATATTTTTTTTGTTTTCACGACTCTGCATTATAAACTTCTGTGAAGCACTTGGGCATTCAAAGTTCTCACAACACATCTAGATAAGTTCCTTGGGGGGTCTAGTTTCCAAAATGAGGTCACTTGTGGGGGGTTTCTACTGTTTAGGTACATCGGGGGCTCTGCAAACGCAACATAATGCCTGCAGACCATTCTATCAAAGTCTGCATTCCAAAACGGCACTCCTTCCCTTCCGAGCTCAGCCATGCGCCCAAACAGTGGTCCCCCCCACACATGGGGTATCAGTGTACTCAGGACAAATTGGACAACAACTTTTGTGGTCCAATTTCTCTTGTTACCCTTGTGAAAATAAAAATTGGGGGGCTAAAAAAATCTTTTTTGTGAAAAAAATATTTTTTTTTGTTTTCACAACTCTGCATTATAAACTTCTGTGAAGCACTTGGGCATTCAAAGTTCTCACAACACATCTATATAAGTTCCTTTGGGGGTCTAGTTTCCAAAATGAGGTCACTTGTGGGGGGTTTCTACTGTTTAGGTACATCGCGGGCTCTGCAAATGCAACATAATGCCTGCAGACCATTCTATCAAAGTCTGCATTCCAAAATGGCACTCCTTCCCTTCTGAGCTCAGCCATGCGCCCAAACAGTGGTCCCCCCCACACATGGGGTATCAGTGTACTCAGGACAAATTGGACAACAACTTTTGGGGTCCAATTTCTCTTGTTACCCTTGTGAAAATAAAAATTGGGGGGCTAAAAAAATCTTTTTTGTGAAAAAAATATTTTTTTTGTTTTCACGACTCTGCATTATAAACTTCTGTGAAGCACTTGGGCATTCAAAGTGCTCACAACACATCTAGATAAGTTCCTTGGGGGGTCTAGTTTCCAAAATGAGGTCAGTTGTGGGGGGTTTCTACTGTTTAGGTGCATCGGGGGCTCTGCAAACGCAACATAATGCCTGCAGACCATTCTATCAAAGTCTGCATTCCAAAACGGCGCTCCTTCCCTTCCAAGCTCTGCCATGCGCCCAAACAGTGGTTTATCCCCCACATATGGGGTATCAGCCTACTCAGCATAAATTGCACAATAAATTTTGGGGTCCAATTTCTCCTGTTACCCTTGTGAAAGTAAAAATTTGGGGGTGAAAAGATCATTTTTGTGAAAAAAATATGATTTTTTTTATTTTCATGGCTCTACATTATAAACTTCTGGGAAGCAGTTGGGGGTTCCTAGTGCTCACCACACATCTAGATAAGCTCTTTGGGGGGTCTAGTTTCCAAAATGGAGTCACTTGTGGGGGGTTTCTACTGTTTAGGTACATCAGGATCTCTGCAAATGCAACATGACACCTGCAGACCATCCCATCAAAGTCTGCATTCCAAGCGGCGCTCCTTCCCTTCCGAGCCCTGATGGGTGCCCAAACAGTGCCCTCCCCCCACATATGGGGTATCAGCATACTCAGGACAAACTGGTCAACAGATTTTGTGGTCCAATGTCTCCTGTTATCCTTGATAAAATAAAAAATTGCAGGCTAAAAAATCATTTTTGAGTGAAAAAAAAGGATTTTTTATTTTCACGGCTCTACGTTATAAACTTCCGTGAAGCACCTGGGGGTTTAAAGTGCTCACCACACATCTAGATAAGTTCCTTAAGGGGTCTAGTTTCCAAAATGGTGTCATTTGTGGGGGGTTTCCACTGTTTAGGCACATCAGGGGCTCTCCAAATGCGACATGGCATCCGATCTCAATTCCAGCCAATTCTACATTGAAAAAGTAAAACGGCACTCCTTCTCTTCCAAGCTCTGCAGTGCGCCCAAGCAGTGGTTTACCCCCACATATGGGGTATCGACGTACTCAGGAGAGGTTGCACAACAACATTTGTTGTCTAATTTCTCCTGTTACCCTTGTGAAAATAAAAATTTGGTGGCAAAAAGATCATTTTTGTAGAAAAAATGCGACTTTTTTATTTTCACGGCTCTACGTTATAAACTTCCGGGAAACACCTGGAGGTTTAAAGTGCTCACCACACATCTAGATAAGTTCCTTAAGGGGTCTAGTTTCCAAAATGGTGTCATTTGTGGGGGGTTTCCACTGTTTAGGCACATCAGTGGCTCTCCAAACGCGACATGGCATCCGATCTCAATTCCA
Organism: Ranitomeya variabilis; assembly: GCF_051348905.1. Classification (NCBI taxonomy): domain Eukaryota; kingdom Metazoa; phylum Chordata; class Amphibia; order Anura; family Dendrobatidae; genus Ranitomeya; species Ranitomeya variabilis. The sequence continues at coordinate 328,123,614 of NC_135236.1, forward strand.
GCTAATTCTACATTGAAAAAGTAAAACGGTGCTCCTTCTCTTCCAAGTTCTGCAGTGAGCCCAAACAGTGGTTTACCCCCACATATGGGGTATCAACGTACTCAGGAGAAATTGCACAACAACTTTTGTGGTCTAATTTCTCCTGTTACCCTTGGGAGAATAAAAATTTTGGGGCAAAAAAAATCATTTTTGTAGAAAAAATGTGATTTTTTATTTTCATGGCTCTACGTTATAAACTTCCGTGAAGCACCTGGGGGATCAAAGTGCTCACCACACATCTAGTTAAGTTCCTTATGGGGTCTAGTTTCCAAAATGGTGTCACTTGTGGGGGGTTTCCACTGTTTAGGCGCATCAGGGGCTCTCCAAACGTGACATGGCATCCGATCTCAATTCCAGCCAATTCTGCATTGAAAAAGTCAAACGGCGCTCCTTCTCTTCCAAGCTTTGCGGTGCGCCGAAACAGTGGTTTACCCCCCACATATGGGGTATCAGCGTATTCAGGAGAAATTGCACAACAAAATGTATGGTTAAATTTCTGTTTTTACACTTGTGAAAATAAAAAAATATGGTTCTGAATTAAAGTGTTTGCAAAAAAAGTTAAATGTTCATTTTTTCCTTCCACATTGTTTGAGTTCCTGTGAAGCACATAAAGGGTTAATAAACTTCTTGAATGTGGTTTTAAGTACCTTGAGGGGTGCAGTTTTTAGAATGGTGTCACACTTGGTATTTTCTATCATATAGACCCCTCAAAATGACTTCAAATGTGATGTGGTCCCTAAAAAAAAATGGTGTTGTAAAAATGAGAAATTGCTGGTCAAATTTTAACCCTTATAACTCACTAACAAAAAAAAAATTAGTTTCCAAAATTGTGCTGATGTAAAGTAGACATGTGGGAAATGTTATTTATTAACTATTTTGTGTGACATATCTCTCTGATTTAAGGGCATAAAAATACAAATTTTGAAAATTGCAAAATTTTAAAAATTTTCACCATATTTCCATTTTTTTCATAAATAATCGCAAGTAATATCGAAGAATTGTTACCACTAGCATGAAGTACAACATGTCACGAAAAAACAGTCTCAGAATCAGCAGGATCCGTTAAAGCGTTCCAGAGTTATAACCTCATAAAATGACAGTGGTCAGAATTGTAAAAATTGGCTCGGTCATTAAGTACCAAATTGGCTCTGTCACTAAGGGGTTAAACATATAGGGTAATAAATCCCTCTACGCGTTTCATCCCCAGTAATGGGGAATCATCAGGGGAGTCAGATAAAAATTAACGCCAGTGGGACAGAAAGATAATTCAGCATATATCCGTTAGTATTATGTTTTTTGTCTATTTTATTATCTCTGATTAAAAGTTATGTTTTATTATTAGGAGATCCTCCAAGCTACACTCTAGTGTTAACCCCGAGGGTACCAGAATAGTGTTGGTGACTCCACACTATAGCTGATTGAAACATACTGGAAGCATTATCTGCCATGCAACCCACCACTTGTTTGCACTGTTCTGGCTCCAAGAGTGGTGTTCCGCACCCCCCTGCAAAGTGGGGCAGGAAGCTAGGTCACGTGGATGAGCTTGTTTGGTGTGCTTCTGCAGCAGGCACAATTTCACCTGGCCCACGGCCTCGGCCTCTGCGTGCACCATCACCAGCACCTCACCTTCCCTGTCCCTTACATCACGTCTTGCGAATTTTAAATTAGGAGTGCGTGCAGTGGTCTTCCCAGCACCAGGTGAGACATGCTCTCCTGTTGTTCCTATCATTAGGGCCACCGTGTTGGGCACAGGTTACGGTTACATGCCTTATTTAAACGGATGTACCTGGATATGGAATCCCCTAAGGTTGTTACAAAGGAGGGATCATGGCACTGAATGATGGTTTTTGCTAATGAGAATACTATCTTTTAGGATATTCTATAGGAGAGTTTTTTGTCTGCACCTAAAGTATTATACTATTATAATGACACATTAAATATTGTGCTATAGACCTCCAATATCTGGTGTCTTATGTGTTGTTAGCACTCTCAGTACTTGACATGTGCTTGTTTTTAAATTGCTTGTATGGATATAAAATAAAGTTTTTTCACTTTTTATACTAAACTTCCATCTGTTCTCCGGAGTTTTATATTGCATTTTAAATTAGGTATATATTTATACACCTGTAAACTTTCCAGTATTAATAGAGAAAATAAAATATTTAGCCCTGAAAAGGACTTTTCTTTTAATGGTGCAGCAGCGGTATACAACTAATGCAATAGCAATATTAAACCCTGCCTAGATGCCTCTTATCAAAAACTATTATTCCACTGAATGTAGGTAACAGCAGTTTTACTACAGAAAAAAAATATTTAGTTCTGAAAAGGACTGTTGTTTTTAGATTGCAGCAGTATACATATACAAGGAATGTAAGGCAATAAACCCTGACTATATGCCAGCTCTAAAATACACTCTTCCTCCCTGAACTGCTTCCTGAAGACAGTGTGTCGAGCATCGCATCACCGGGTCTTATAAAAGACTCCATGACGTGATGCAGCCGTCCATTCACGATAGTGTCAGACTCAGTATCCAACAAGGCTACGTCATTACCGTGTATGTCAGGCAATGCCCGCATATTTATTGGCTGTCTACAGGGGCGTAACTACCGCGGTCGCAGCGGTCGCCATTGCGACCGGGCCCCGCAGGTCAGGGGCCCTGGGCCGGCAGGTCTGAGCAGGGCCGGGCTGGCCATCGGGCACTTCTGGCAAATGCCAGAAGAGCCGATGCCAGTAGTGGGCCGCTGCACTGTTTCCCCCCACCCCCCGCCAGTGCCGCCGCATTTAACTATACCGGCGTCTATGACACCGGTATAGTTCAATGCAATGATGGAGGAGAGAGCATCTGCTGACGCCCCCTCTCCCATCATTCCCCGCACTGCCTCTGACAGTACACTGCGGGTGCGCGATGACGTCATATCATCGCGCACCTGCAGTGTACTGGGCAGACTTCAGCCGCCAGGAGCAGCGCGGGCAAAAGGAGAGGTGACGAGAGTTTTTTTTTTCTTTTTAACCGGACTGTGGGGCCATTATCGGGGGGGGGGGGGGAGATGAGATGTGGGCTGTGCTGTGTATACCCCTGTGCTGGCTGTGCTGTATATACCCCTGTGCTGGCTGTGCTGTATATACCCCTGTGCGGGCTGTGCTGTATATGCCCCTGTGCTGGCTGTGCTGTATATACCCCTGTGCGGGCTGTACTGTATATACCCCTGTGCTGGCTGTGCTGTGTATACCCCTGTGCTGGCTGTGCTGTGTATACCCCTGTGCTGGCTGTGCTGTATATACCCCTGTGCGGGCTGTGCTGTATATACCCCTGTGCGGGCTGTGCTGTATATACCACTGTGCGGGCTGTGCTGTATATACCCCTGTGCGGGCTCTGCTGGATATACCCCTCTGCGGGCTGTGCTGTATATACCCCTGTGCTGGCTGTGCTGTATATACCCCTGTGCGGGCTCTGCTGGATATACCCCTGTGCGGGCTGTGCTGTATATACCACTGTGCGGGCTCTGCTGGATATACCCCTGTGCGGGCTCTGCTGGATATACCCCTGTGCGGGCTGTGCTGTATATACCCCTGTGCTGGCTGTGCTGTATATATCCCTGTGCGGGCTCTGCTGGATATACCCCTGTGCTGGCTGTGCTGTATATACCACTGTGCAGGCTGTGCTGTATATACCCCTGTGCGGGCTGTGCTGTATATACCCCTGTGCGGGCTGTGCTGGATATACCCCTGTGCGGGCTGTGCTGTATATACCACTGTGCGGGCTGTGCTGTATATACTCCTGTGCTGGCTGTGCTGTGTATACCCCTGTGCTGGCTGTGCTGTATATACCCCTGTGCGGGCTGTACTGTATATACCCCTGTGCTGGCTGTGCTGTGTATACCCCTGTGCTGGCTGTGCTGTGTATACCCCTGTGCTGGCTGTGCTGTATATACCCCTGTGCTGGCTGTGCTGTATATATCCCTGTGCGGGCTCTGCTGTATATACCCCTGTGCTGGCTGTGCTGTATATACCACTGTGCGGGCTGTGCTGTATATACCCCTGTGCGCGCTCTGCTGGATATACCCCTGTGCGGGCTGTGCTGTATATACCCCTGTGCTGGCTGTGCTGTATATACCCCTGTGCGGGCTCTGCTGGATATACCCCTGTGTGGGCTGTGCTGTATATACCACTGTGCGGGCTCTGCTGGATATACCCCTGTGCGGGCTCTGCTGGATATACCCCTGTGCGAGCTGTGCTGTATATATCCCTGTGCTGGCTGTGCTGGATATACCACTGTGAGGGCTGTGCTGGATATACCACTGTGAGGGCTGTGCTGGATATACCACTGTGCGGGCTGTGCTGGATATACCACTGTGCGGGCTGTGCTGAATATACCACTGTGCGGGCTGTGCTGGATATACCACTGTGCGGGCTGTGCTAGCACCCAACACCATGTTGCAGTGCAGGAGATTCCTGCAACAGTCCGAGGCGTATCTAGGGGAAGGTGGGGGGGTAGGGCAGGGCGGGGCGGGGGAAGGTGGGGGGGGCCCCATTTGGAAGTTCGCACCGGGGCCCATAACTTTGTAGTTACGCCACTGGCTGTCTAACAGGTGCCAAACATGCAGTACGGGGTCTTGAGCATGGCACTAAAGTACCCGTGATACTTGATCAAATAACAAGAGTGCCCGAGCACCCCGATGCTTGCTCATCGTTATGACCTATCCTTAAGATAGTTCATCAATGTCTGATCGATCGGGGTCTGACTCCTGGCATCCCCGCTAATTAGCTGTTCAAATCAATAGAGGGTGAGTGTGCAGTACACTGCCACGGCCACTATCAGAAGACCAAGCAGCTCCACAATTGAGCAGTTCCAGCAGCCTCCGCTGATACCAAGTACACAGCTGATCGGCGGGATGCCGGGTGTTGGACCCCGACCAATCAGATATAGATGACCTATCCTGAGGATAGGCCATCAATAATAAAGTAGTGGGCAACCTCTAAGAGGACTCTTTAACACAGTCGTTTTGATGGGGCTTTTTTTAACCCTAGAAACAGGAGTGGATTCAAAAGCAATGAGTACTTTAAATAAAGATCTGGAATATTTTCTTTCTGGGTAATCTACTACTGGCTTTTGTTAAAAAAAAGTGCATCAAAGACCTCACACGATACTGTAACAAAAGCTTCAAGTCTGTTTCAAGCTTCTTCACATTGGGGGTTTCACTATTGTCTCATTCACCAATATATCTTTGTGTTTGCTATGCTGGATATATACGTTTTTGAAATCTGTTTAATAAAAACATTTTTAGCATTTGTTTTTACTTTAGTCCTAGAACATTTTTGGCTGTTTCGGGTTTTCTCTGTGCCCCAGCTGCCTGCTTTAGCAAGGCCGGTTGTCAAAAATGTGGGGGACCCCACAGCATTTTTTTTAAATTATTTATTTAAATAATAAAAAAAAGCATGGGGACACCTCTGTTTTTGATATTCAACCTTGCTAGGGCACCATCTGCACACGACAGCATGGCAAACACTGGAAGTTCATGCCCCTCATACTGTTCTTGTACCCAAACCCAAACTTTTTTAACTATTCAGCTGAACCAACCAGACCTGAACATCCAGGGGTCCACCCATCTCTACTGCTAAGTAAACATCTACGTAGGAAATTGTAATTAGCAATATCATTACAGAGGATCTGTCACCATATTTCACAGTAAAAACTGTATACAGTATTAAATAAAGCTCTTAAACCTGAAGAGGCTGATGTGCTAAATCTGAAAATATATTACAGCATAGCTGTATAATCCTTTCTAAGGTTTGAGTCCATCAAGAGAATGAAGGAGCCAATGAGTCCAAATATATTCATGAACGCTATTCAATCACTGACCATCGACTAAGTGACAAATTGCATAATGTATTCAGCAGTGTGAGATTTAAGCAGCAAAAGAAGAGGGATATACACTTAAAGGAGCTTGTCAATCAGGTTATGCGGGCAAAGATTGAATATGCTTGAAATCATGAGTTCTTTAACTCTATTGCTGAACAGAAAACTTGCGAAAAGGATTTTACGGCCAAGTATACTACCCTCATCAGGTCTAAGAACTCTATTTAATAAAGCATGTAGCTTATATTGTGAAATCTGTTGCCAAATCCTCTTTAATTATTTGATACTAGATGGTGGCCCGATTCTAACGCATCAGGTATTCTAGAATATGTATGTAGTTTATTTATGAAGTTTTCAGAATAATGCAATTTATACACGGGATTCAGATGGCCGGGCGCGACCAATTAGCGAAGCGTGGTTCAAATTCCATGCCAATTCACGGCCAGACTGCGCCTGCGCGCTGATTGGTCATGCCGGGCCCCAAACAATCAGTGAAGCCAGGGCCGGCTCCAGATTTTTGAGGGCCCTGGGCAAAAGAGTCTCAGTGGGCCCCCCTCTTTAACACATACCATGATTCATAATGCACAGATACAGCAGAGAAATATGCCACACCGAAGTAGCATATAACACAGCCCACGTAGCATATAACACAGCCCACATAGCATATAGCACAGCCATATAGCACAGGCCACGTAGTATACAACACAGCCCATGCAGCATATAGCACAGCCACGTAGCATATAGCACAGCCACGTAGCATATAGCACAGCCCACGTAGTATATAGCACAGCCCACATAGTATATAGCACAGCCCACGCAGTACATAGCACAGCCCATGCAGTATATAGCACAGCCCATGCAGTGTATAACACAGCCCACGTAGTATATAGCACAGCCCACATAGTATATAACACAGTCCATGCAGTGTATAACAGCACACGTGGTATATAGCACAGCCCACGCAGTGTATAACCCAGACCACGCAGTATATAGCACAGCCCATGCAGTGTATAACACAGCCCACATAGTATATAGCACAGCCCACATAGTATATAACACAGCCCACGCAGTGTATAACAGCACACGTAGTATATAGCACAGCCCACATAGTATATAGCACAGCCCACATAGTATATAACACAGCCCACATAGTATATAACACAGGCCACGTAGTATATAACACAGCCCACAAAGTACATAACACAGCCACGTAGTATATAGCACAGCCACTTAGTATATTCCTGAGCCATGTATATTGCACAGCTGCGTAGTATATAGCACAGCCCACGTAGTATATAACACAGCCAAATTACATAGCACAGCTCACGCAGTATATAACTCAGCCACGTAGTATATTGCCCAGCCAATCAGCGACGAGGGAGTTCCGTGACAGACAGACAAACAGACAGACAGACAAACAGATGGAAGTGCCCCTTAGACGATTATATATATAGATTGAAAAAAAAACCCATAAGATCAGTTAAACCCTTGGTGATATATTAGTGTATTGTAGATATTGCAATTATAACTGAACAAATAGCTGCTCAGAAAAATTTGTGGATTAATTTCTCTTGCAAAGGCATGAACTTCTCCAATTAATTTACAGTATTGCTATGCGTAAATCTCAGAAGTACAACCTCAGTTTCCCAAGAAATAGGGATGCCATTGCTGTGTAAAATTAAAAGAAAACAAGAAAGCAATGATTTAGAAATCTCTTATAGCCATATTTTATCCACAACAAAATATGGAACACGGATCAGCAGTTGAAAGTTAGACATTGTCACTGGTGAAGTGATAGAGGGGAGATACGTGTCACTGCGCATGATGGCGTCAGTGATGTAAAACCAAAGTAGCTTCCTCCAACACACTACGTGTTGAGAGGATGAAATGAGAGTTATGCTATGGGCTAGTTTTAGTGAACCTTCATAGAGTGGGTGGGAAGGGGTCCACTGTATCTCCAAATGCAGAGTTCTGAAAGGGCCTGTGTGATGTCAAAATCATGTGATTAGTCACATGATGGAGGAGTCACAAGGTCTGGGCTTAAATAGCTGAAGGCCAGAGCTTTCAGTGTTCGGTATGTGCCTGGAGAGGGAGCACTGCAGGGAAATGTGTGCTAAAGCTGAACAGTGTGTGTTCTGCCAGCCGTGAGCGGGAGGAACCCCGCTCACAGAAGGACTCTGTTTGTTCTGCCACCATTTTGGTTTGGTTTTGCCCAGAGGGCTGTATTTTCTTTACTACACCTTGGTTTATTGCTGCTAACAATAAACCAAAGGAAGTTCTTAAAGCCGCAGTGTACTCGTGTCTAGCTCCGTGTGCAGCCGAGAGAGCCGATCTACCAGAGGTGGTGTTAGAGGTGTGGGCAGAAATTCCAGTGAACACGTGGGATGGCTACAAGCCAGCATACAATGTCAGGAAAGATGAAGGACCTGCTGAAACATCTGCTACAAGCACAGCAGCAACCGCAACTATAGCACCAGCCGCAATTACAGAAGCAACAGATGGCTCAACAAGAGACAAGTAAGCTGCTTATGCAGCAGATGCAGCAGCAGTACCAGCAACACCAGAAGCAGATTGACTTTCTTGCAGAGGTGGTTCAAGAAAGGCTGGCAGCCTAAGTCATATGTTTGGAAGACAGTAAGATGAGCAATGCAGAAAATGACCTCGGGTGATGATGTGGAGGCATTTTTGACTGTATTCGAGCCAATGACGGAGCGTGAGAATCTACCATCAGAGCAGTGAGCAAACGTGCTGGCCCCCTATTTGACTGGTGAGCCACAGAAGGCCTATTATGACTTGGCATTACAGGATGAGCAAGAGTATGCTAAGTTAAAAACTAAAATTTTGGCACTATGCCAGTGAGAGCACAAAGGGTTCACCACTGGGCATATTATGGGGATAAACCACCTCGGTCCCAAATATTTGACCTACAAGGAGATTGTTAACTATTGCCAGTCCTGTCCTACTTGTCAGCTTACCCAGAGGCAGTACCCCTTAGAAACTCCTTCACCAGGAGCATAGCCCGAGAGTTAGTTCATATTGTTTCTCAGACGGGTCTACCGAAAGAGATCCTGACAGATCAAGGCACACCGTTTATGTCAAAAGTGATGAGGGAGTTGTGTATGACTCTCCAGGTTACACAACGCTGCACATCGGTGTACCATCCACAAACGGATGGCCTGGTGGAGAGTTTCAACAAGACGTCCATGCTTAAGAAGACTGAGGAGATAGATAGCCGAAACTGGGATTGCTTACTGCCTTACCTGTTGTTCTCTACCAGGGAAGTTCCTCAGTCCTCTATGGGATTCTCACCTTTCGAGTTGTTGTATGTACGGCACCCCTGTGAACTTCTAGATGTTGCAAATGAGACCTGGGAGGCAGAATTTACACCCCACCGGAACATTATTGAGCATGTGGCCCAAATGCAGGACTGGATCGCAATGGTGATGCTGATTGTGAAGGAGAGCCTTCTTGAAGTACAATGTCACAATGTCACAGTGGCAGAGAAACTGCCACTAGCCCAGAAACAACAGTGCTGTGAGCAGCTTCAGTGGAACCAGGACCAGTTTACAGAGCTACCAGCTTGTACACAGATTGTGGAGTGTGAGATCCTGACTGAACCACATGTGAGGGTGAATCAGAGGCCATATCAGAATCCCGAAGCCTGCTGCGAGGTGATCTCCAAGGAGGTGAGGAAAATGTTGAGCCTATGGGGGGTACATTAAACTATATGGAGGCCTATGGGGAGCACATTACACTATATTGAGGACTATCTGGTGCATTATATTATGTTGAGGCTATAGAGGGGCCATCATACAGTGTGGAAATTACAGTGATGGGGCCATTATACAGTGTTGGAGCTATTAAACAGTTTGGGGGATACTAAGAGGTCAGTATATATACAGTAAGGGGGCATTATTTTGTGTATAAGAGAGCATCATACTGTGTTTAGTGAAACTGTACAGGGGGAGACTCAAGACATTATTAAATGTAAAGTGGGCACTTATTTTTATAAAGGAACTCAGGTTACTGTGACTGTCAATAGGGCACACAGAGGGCATTATTACTTTCTAGGCAACAACATGTGGGCACTGTTTTCTAGTGCACTTGCACCCTGTATTACTATATTCTAGATGATAGCTTTAGAATTTAGAGGGCATACAGAACCACACATTAGGTGCAGTAATAGGAACAAATACATCAGCAGCGGCTTAGCTTCGGTGAATCAGCAGGATGAGGAGTTTGTGCAGGTTGGGAATAGTCCCATTGGGGACAGTGCTGAAAATATGAGACATGAAATGTGTCTGTTGTATAAAGAAGAGATGATGCTCCACATGGTAGAAATGGTCCTTTCACAATTTATAAAATTTATTTATATTTTTCTGATTATAGATGTTGCATTATATTTGTAGTTTGCATATAGGTTACAATTGACTATTATGGAAAAGTGTTCTAGGCATTCTCTGTGAACTGTGCAGGGAGGTTACACCTATAAGGTAGGCCATGATCATGTCCACATCTATACCCTATGTCTATTATTGACGCATATGGAACTAGAGCACCTTAGGATATTTTCAAACTCAAACTTCCTCCAAAGGTCAATTGCTATCTCACAGTCCAGTTCATAACTTAACTGCCTGGGTCTCAATAAGCAAGACATCCAGTTCAACTCTTTCCTATAGCCAACCTTCTTCCATATCTCCTCACAGGCAAGCAGTCACCATTGCAGTCCCTGGTCTACCACTCTAATTGCGCAAACTTCCAATCACTCTCTGCCTCATATCTGAAGAATATGTTGCCCCTCCTTGTTATCAGGGTCTTAACTATCATATGATCAGACCTAGAAATCTAGGGGCTCATAATGCTGATCCAATTGATTTTCTATCAATTTTGTTTTCAATGGACTATTCTACTATAATGCTAAACATATGATTTTTTAAGTTTGGTCGGGACATATTTTTGTGACATTCAGTATTATTATATTTATTATATTATTTCTGTACATGATACATATGTCACCTTAAAGTGTTTATTAATACATTACTTGGTATTTAAAATTTAAGTTCTCTAAATTGTATTACCTTCCCCTTCCCCACCCAGTTTCCCTCCCCCTCACATGTAACCCTTCACACCCTTAATTCACCCCTTTTTAATTTTAAAAAATACATTTGAAATAATGCTGATCCAATGTTGCCCTTCCATGAACCTCAAGCTGCTCTTATGCAACCTAGTGGTTTATCATGTTGTGAGTGCCCTATTGGGATGACAGAGCTCCCCAACACCTATCTGCATAGACGCTATTGTTGTTGTTGACTACAACAACTAAGTTTAACTGCTGTGAGCAGAACTAATTCCAACCGCAACACGTACCAGAGTTATCTGCTTGGTAAAATAGCTAAAACAAATTTTCCCTATTTTGGATGTTAGGAGAAGTGGCCAGATTCCAGGCAGGTGTTGGAGCCATTTGGCACCAAGTTCCCCCATCTCACAGGGCCCGTAGCAGTCACGTAGTCTGCTGCCATTGGCAATATGCCACTACTCAGATAAATCATATCATATGCTCAGATCAATGTTAGTAAAGCAGCACATTAAAGGGACATATAATACAAGATAAATATGTATAGCACTGTCCATAAAATACAATAATTAGATGTCTCACTTTCCATCCTCCTTACATACACAACCTTATTATGAAAAATGCAATTTATCTCAATAATATCACAAACTGTTGTCCTATTTTCTATCAGTAGTACATAATGACTTCTACTGAGTACAATTAGATAATAGGTTGTTTAATACCTACTGACATAAGCATTAATTATTTTGACTTATCAATTATTATAAGATCAATGCGCTGGCTCTTTATGAAACAAATTGTGCACCTCCTGCAGACCCTAATCTCTATTCCGTTAAAAAGATTTTGGCCTAGTTCAGTTTTTACGTTATTTAGTTAAAATCCCTTTCACTTCTTACGGTAGAATCCCATTCTTTAATCCGGTAGAGTACATTGGTCTGGAGTTATTTATAGAAGCAATAAATGCACTTTGTTCCTTGAGAAGAAGCACAATAATATTTCAGAGCTGGGATTAGGTTTTTGAGGATTTGTATTTCAGATGTATTTTCACTTTAGATAGGAAGCTTGTAATCTACTCAACAAAATGTCGAAGCAACGTTGTTTGCGTCATAAAATCAAAGTCCTGGTGAGCATTGACTAAAAATACCCACTGTAGTACTGCAGCATAATGCAAAAGCGCAGAAAACATAAAACTGCGAAGCATTTTGTTTGTGTTTCAATAACAATGAAACCATGAATGGCAAACTGAGGCTCCATAGAATGGATGTATTGCCTACCTTCTATATCTCCTCCTTTAAAGTCAGTACATAAAATAGAAAAACAATTGTTATGTGACCTACTCAAAAGTTTTATATGACCCACTCAACGTTTTGCAGATATATGCTGAAAACACCTATTCCACTTTAAAATATCATACCCTAGTTTTTGGGATGTAATGTGGAATTTCATATAGACATTGGCATATTCTACTTCTACTGTTTCCATGTATTATGTTATTTCATCAAAGATGTAGCCCAAAATGAAAGAGTTCAAAGCAAAACTCAAAATGTGCCCTAGTTTGTGGCAAAGGCATCTAGCCATGATCCCCAGATCTTATGAAATTTATCCGGACAACCTCTTGCTGTATACGTAACATTATACCTGATAAGTACATTATTCACTTCCCATATCCAAAAAGTTTCTTAAGTTCTTTTAAAGTGTTTTCAGTTTTATAATATCACTTTTTTTGCATAATATAGCAAGATTCCATTTAGAATGCGAGCAGCAGTGCTTATAGGTGGTTCACCTACCAGTTCAGACAGACATTAGAATGTATGATTTTTGGAGCATCAACATGGTTCTCCATACTTTTGAAGTATCCCACACTCCTAAAACATACTGTATGGAGTACAGTTCCATCACCCATTAGACATCTTGGATATTCTGCAGATCCCAGACTGGCCAATATATATATATATCTATATATATAATTGTCTAAGGGTTTTTCCATCTGTCTGTCTGTCTGTCTGTCTGTCTGTCTGTCTTTCTGTCTGTCTGTCCTGGAAATCCCGCGTCTCTGATTGGTCGAGGCCGCCAGGCCTCGACCAATCAACGACGGGCACAGCATGGCGACGATGATGTCATAATGGAAATCCCGCATGTCTGATTCCATCCGTCCCAATCAGCAATGGGCACAGTATCGACGTAGATGCCATAATGGTTGCCATGGTGATGATGATGTCATAAAGGTTGCCTCGACCAATCAGCGACGGGCACAGTCTGCCGCGAATTCGCCTCGACCAATCAGCGACGGGCACAGTATCGACGTAGATGTCATAATGGTTGCCATGGCGACGATGATGTCATAAAGGTTGCCTCGACCAATCAGCGACGGGCACAGTCTGCCGCGAATTCTGGAATCATCATTGTCCATATACTACGGGGACATGCATATTCTAGAATACCCGATGCGTATATATATATACAGTACAGACCAAAAGTTTGGACACATCTTCTCATTTAAAGATTTTTCTGTATTCTCATGACTATAAAAATTGTGCATTCACACTGAAGGCATCAAAACTATGAATTAACACATGTGGAATTATATACTTAACAAAAAAGTCTGAAGCAACTGAAATTATGTCTTATATTCTAGGTTCTTCAAACTAGCCACCTTTTGCTTTGATGACTGCTTTGCACACTATTGGCATTCTCTTCAAGAGGATTCAAGTGGTAGTCACCGGGAAAGGTCTTCCAACAATCTTGAAGGAGTTCCCAGAGATGCTTAGCACTTGTTGGCCCTTTTGCCTTCACTCTGCTGTCCAGCTCACCCCAAACCATCTCGATTGGTTTAAGTTCTGGTGACTGTGGAGGCCAGGTCATCTGGCGTAGCACCCCATCACTCTCCTTCTTTGTCAAATAGCCCTTACACAGCCTGGAGGTGAAATGGGGTCATTGTCCTGTTGAAAAATAAATGATGGTCCAACTAAACGCAAACCGGATGGAATAGCATGCCGCTGCAAGATGCTGTGGTAGCCATGCTGGTTCAGTATGCCTTCAATTTTTAATAAATCCCCAACAGTGTCACCAGCAAAGCACCCCCACAACATCACAAATCCTCCTCCATGCTTCACGGTGGGAACAGGCATGTAGAGTCCATCCGTTCACCTTTTCTGCGTCGCACAAAGACACGGTGGTTGGAACCAAAGATCTCAAATTTGGACTCATCAGACCAAAGCACAGATTTCCACTGGTCTAATGTCCATTCCTTGTGTTCTTTAGCCCAAACAAGTCTCATTTGCTTGTTGCCTGTCTTTAGCAGTGGTTTCCTAGCAGCTATTTTACAACAAAGGCCTGCTGCACAAAGTCTCCTCTTAACAGTTGTTGTAGAGATGTGTCTGCTGCTAGAACTCTGTGTGGCATTGACCTGGTCTCTAATATGAGCTGCTGTTAACCTGCAATTTCTGAGACTGGTGACTCAGATAAACTTATCCTCAGAAGCAGAGGTGACTCTTGGTCTTCCTTTCCTGGGGCGGTCCTCATGTGAGACAGTTTCTTTGCAGCCACTGCACTTGGGGCACTTTCAAAGTTTGCCCAATTTTTCGGACTGACTGACCTTCATTTCTTAAAGTAATGATGGCCACTCGTTTTTCTATACTTAGCTGCTTTTTTTCTTGCCATAATACAAATTCTAACAGTCTATACAGTATGACTATCAGCTGTGTATCCACCAGACTTCTGCACAAAACAACTGATGGTCCCAACCCCATTTATAGGGCAAGAAATCCCACTTATTAAACCTGACAGGGCACACCTGTGAAGTGAAAACCATTCCCAGTGACTACCTATTGAAGCTCACCAAGAGAATGCCAAGAGTGTGCAAAGCAGTCATCAAAGCAAAAGGTGGCTAAGTTGAAGAACCTAGAACATAAGACATAATTTCAGTTGTTTCAAATTTTTTTGTTAAGTATATAATTCCACATGTGTTAATTCATAGTTTTGATGCCTTCAGTGTGAATGTACAATTTTCATAGTCATGAAAATACAGAAAAATCTTTAAATGAGAAGGTGTGTCCAAACTTTTGGTCTGTACTGTATATATATATATATATATATATATATATATAGGATTATATAAATACCGTTAAAGAACTTACCTTTTTCCAATTTATTACAAACACTGATAAGCAGGGGGCTGGGGAAATCAAGGATACAACTGCAGTCATCTTCATCTACAGCTCTGGCAAAAATTAAGAGACCACCATATCAAAACCCTGTCATGGGCAGCCAAATCTCCAGACCTGAACCCCATTGAAAACCTCTGGAATGTAATCAAGAGGATGATGGATAGTCACTAGCCATCAGACAAAGAAGAACTGCCTAAATTTTTGCGCCAGAAGCAGTGTGAAAGACTGGTGGAAAGCATGCCAAGACGCATGAAAGCTGTGATTAAAAATCATGGTTATTCCACAAAATATTGATTTCTGAACTCTTCCTGAGTTAAAATATTAGTCTTGTTGTTTCTAAATGATTATGAACGTATTCTGTGCATTATTTGAGGTCTGAAAGCCCTGTTTGTTTGTTTTTTATTTTGACCATTTTTCTTTGTCAGAAAAAAAACCACAAAAATGATTGCTTGGAAATTCGGAGACATGTTGTCAGAAGTTTATAGAATAAAAGAACAATTTAAATTTTACTCAAAATATACCTGTAAAGAAAAAAATCAGACAAATTGAACATTTTGCAGTTATCTCTTAATTTTTTCCAGAGCTGTATATTACATAGATAGATAGAAGAAAAGCTACCAATTTAGCAGCCGCGTAGTGTAAAATCACAGCAGGAGCCGACAGGATAGAAGAGATGGATTATATACAGTAAATACAATCAGAAAAGGTAGATATACAGATGTCTGTGACAAAAATAATTAGTACAGTGTGTGAGCAGCTTACTGTTCATGTATTTAATTAATAATAGATATTTTGTCAGAAAAAAAATGGCATGGGTTACCGCACAATTTTCTTAACTAGCAGAGGGAAAGCCAACAGATGGGGGATGATTTTTAAAGCCTGGGAAGGGGGTAATATCCATGGAGCTTCCCAGGCTATTAATATCAGCTCACAACTGTATACTTAGCCTTTACTGGCTATTAAAATAGGGGACCCTAAAAAAATTATATAGGGTCCCCCTATAATTAATAACCAGCACAAGTTATGCAGACAGCTGAGGGCTGATATTAATAGCCTAGGAAGGGGCCATGGACACTGCCCCCCGACTAAAACATCAACTCTCTGCTGCCCCAGAAAAGGCACATCTCTAAGATGTGCCATTTCTGTCACTTAGCCTTGCTCTTCCCACTTGCCCTGTAGCGGTGGCAAGTGGGGTGATAGTTGGGGGGGTTGATGTCACTTTTCTATTGTCAGGTGACAGCAAGCCCCGAGGTTAGTAATGGAGAGGCATCAATAAGATGCCCTTATTACTAATCCCATAGTCACATAGTATGAAAACACAGACACCCAGAATAAAGTCCTTTAATTAAAAGAATGGCACAGATTCCTTTAATAAATCTTAATTAAACCATACTTTCGACCTCGCCCATTCCACTAACGACCTTGTTATCTGCAAAAGAGTTAAAAATAAAAACCAACAATATTCCTCACCTTTCCACAGAGATGCTGCTAATCGATTTGTCCCACAATGGGTCCAGCTCTGCTACATTTAGATGGCAGGCTGCATGGTTGCATGATGCAATCATATAGCCTTCCATCCAGCAGAGACACTGAGAACTGCATGCTCAGTGTCTCAATGTGAACTCTTATTCCCTGTCTGAGGGCACCACAAGTGTGAAAAAGTTCTTCTGCTCGCGGTGTCATCAGACAGGTCCTGTGAGTTCACAGCCACTCACTTCACCTTTCTGACGTAAATGATGTCTATTCTATTCTAACCTGTCACTCTGTGATTTTACTGTACGAGGCACATGAATTGCTGGCTTTTATTCTATCTATTATTTTTTATGTGTATATATGTATATATATATATATATATATATATATATATATATATATATATATATATATATATATACACAGTACAGACCAAAAGTTTGTACACACCTTCTGATTTAAAGATTTTTCTGCATTTTCATGACTATGAAATTGTACACACTGTTCACACTGAAGGCATCAAAACTATGAATTAACACATGTGGAATTATATACTTAACAAAAAAGTGTGATACAACTGAAAATATGTCTTATATTCTAGGTTCTTCAAACAAGCCACCTTTTGCTTTGATGACTGCTTTGCACACTCTTGGCATTCTCTTGATGAGCTTCAAGAGGTAGTCACCGGGAATGGTTTTCACTTCACAGGTGTGCCCTGTCAGGTTTAATAAGTGGGATTTCTTGCCTTATAAATGGGGTTGGGACCATCAGTTGTGTTGTGCAGAAGTCTGGTGGATACACAGCTGATAGTCCTACTAAATAGACTGTTTGAATTTGTATTATGGCAAGAAAAAAGCAGCTAAGTAAAGAAAAACGAGTGGCCATCATTACTTTAAGAAATGAAGGTCAGTCAGTCCGAAAAATTGGGAAAACTTTGAAAGTGTCCCCAAGTGCAGTGGCACCACCAATGTGCAGACATCAACTATCCCAATAAATAATAATAGAAGACGTAATAGAGAAGAGACCATCCCCTCAATTTTTAGGTAAGTAGAGAGTTTCCAGTTTTATTCTTGGGGGATGCCCTCCCAGAGTATTTTTTGGGGAGTTCCATTGTGAAGAAACTCTTGGCACCCATGTAGTGGAATTATAGAAAATGTACACAAATTTAGATAGCAATTTCATTTTCAGAAAGTTGACACTTCCAACAAAACGTTGATAACTAAGAAAAACCCTTTAAAATGTAACTTTTATTGATAGGTATAAAATACCCCACCACCAATGAAGGTGCATTACTCTCAGAGTATGCGGAGTGGAGCAGTGTCGTCGGTGGACACAGCCATGAAAAGATAGTCAGATTTATCCCCTCTATATGCTTCATACAAATTGAGTTATATTGTCATTATTATATCTCCTGATCTTTTGAGTATCTGTGACGTGGGGTGTTCAGGCGCTTCTGGTTTTTAGTATGTTTAATCTGTTGGCAGTTCGGTGGGTTAATTAGCATTTGTGAGCACTGATCTCTTGACATCTCAGTGGGTGAATTGGTATCTGAAAAGCACCTTAGGTTTTCAGAGATTATGTGGAATCAATTTTGGTGCTGATTATTATAATATATCATATGCTATCTGATTAGGATTTATCTGTATATCCACATCAAATTAATCATCAATTTTTAGCATTCATTTAATATCCATAGTGCTCATCAGTGTCAGACCATATCATTGTGTTTTTGCCGTATTTCGGACCCCAATTGGGCCCATTTGTTGATAATTTTCAAAGGCGTATGCATCAAATTTCTTGTGTGCCTGATTACACTGTCCCTTTATAAACACTGATAGTCCAGAAATTTTGATAATTGATTTTTATTTTCAGCATCTGGTTAACCCTTTTTGTCAGATTCACATCAACAGTAATAATACATTCCAATCTGGCCCTCTCTTTCTCCCTTTGCGTCCTGTCAGGCTGTGAATAGGAGCTTAGGGAGAGCTGTTGGATGAGCGGGGGCGTCATTTCTCATCATCTTAAGGTACCGTCACACAGTGAAATTTCCATCGCTGCGACGGCACGATTCGTGACGTCGCAGCGTCGTATGAATATCGCTCCAGCGTCGTAGACTGCGGTCACACGTTGCAATCACGGCGCTGGAGCGATGCCAAAGTCCCCGGGTAACCAGGGTAAACATCGGGTAACTAAGCGCAGGGCCGCGCTTAGTAACCCGATGTTTACCCTGGTTACCAGCGTTAACGTAAAAAAAACAAACAGTACATACTCACATTCCTGTGTCTGTCCCCGGCGTTCTGCTTCTCTCCACTGTGTAAGCGCCATAGCCGGAAAGCAGAGCGGTGACGTCACCGCTTCACCGCTGTGCTCGCTTTCCGGCCGGCAGGCGCTCACACAGTGGAGAGAAGCTGAGACGCCGGGGACAGACACAGGAATGTGAGTATGTACTGGTTTTTTTTTTTACGTTTACGCTTGTAACCAGGGTAAACATCGGGTTACTAAGCGCGGCCCTGCGCTTAGTTACCCGATGTTTACCCTGGTTACAAGCGAACACATCGCTGGATCGCTGTCACACACAACGATCCAGCGATGTCAGCGGGTGATCAAGCGACGAAAGAAAGTTCCAAACGATCTGCTACGACGTACGATTCTCAGCAGGGTCCCTGATCGCTGCTGCGTGTCAGACACTGCGATATCGTAACGATATCGCTAGAACGTCACGAATCGTACCGTCGTAGCGATGGAAATTTCACTGTGTGACGGTACCCTTAGGGTGCCAACCCCGCAAATAGGTAGGTTACCAGATAGTTATACAGTTAGGGACAGTGCACCTATATTAGCACATTGTGTGTTTGTGCATGGAGTTTATTGAGCACAATCACCTGGGGTTGCATACATTTATATGTCATCTTCCAAGATTGTATATCCTGTTTAGTATGCCATTCATTTGAGGAATTGTGCAAATATCTAAGAGGAGGACTTAAGATTAATCCATTAGGTATTTATATCACTTCTGGAGTGAATCATTAGATATCCCAGGGATTGAACAGTGAGGATAGAATATTATATTGATTTCCCATTGATTAACTGCTCGGGCTGGTTAATCTTTTTTTATGCAATAATGCACCTTCATTGGTGGTGGGGTATTTTATACCTATCAATAAAAGTTACATTTTAAAGGGTTTTTCTTAGTTAGCAAGTTTTTGAGTTCACCCTTTTTTCATTTATTTTGTAAGACCCTTCCAACAAAAGGCCCAATGTGCAGCCTCCTTACTCACTATAGTAATAAAAGGCATGAGATTATCTCCCAAAAACTGATCTGCATGATCAGGAAGTCAAAATAAGAAATGTCAGACTAGCTAAGATCAAGTATAAAGTAGGTGGAAAAAGGGAGTCCGATGTCACATAGTCTGGGTCACAAGATAGGTTAATAACAGGATAGCACAACAGGAAGAGGGGAGGAAAATATGAATATGCAAAAAAAAACAAAAAACAGAAAATTGCCTGCTTCTGAAGAGGATAAATCCAAATGCAGTTAGCTACCCTTTGTCATAGCTCCCAACCGTCCCTCATACTGTCCCGATTTTGAGGCTGTGCCCTGCAGTCCCGCACGGGACTCTACTTCTCCCGCACAGCCAGCAGGAGAAGCAGCCAACATGCCCCCTTGTATCTTCTTCTGGAACGGTGGTTCAGAGAGGGAGAGAGGACATTCTGAGGTACGTGTGTGTGTGTATGTACTGCACACATACATGCAGCTGGATTACAGTACAAGGCTTTATAACCAGGAGTAGTGGCAGCAGTTAGAGCTATCCAGTGCAGCCTGTTAGTTATAGGCACAGTATATATATGTATCCTTTCTATACTACAGCAGTTATGGAGTGGAGTCAGTAGATAGTGGCGTTGTCTGAGTGCATGCAGAGTTCGTAGAGCTGGGCTACCTTGCAATGTGCAGGATCTGTGAGGCAGCAGTGTGGACAGTGACAGGTGGTGCTGTGCTGTGGTGTGCTTATCTTTTACTAAAGGTGTAAAATATTTAGCAGAACTCTCAGCAGGATTCATTCCTACAGTGCAATCATATCATGTCTGTGTGCTCTACTGGTTTTGACAAATTTTGTTAGCTATGAGCACAGAATAAACCTCATTGATTTAAGGAAAAATGTACTGTTGCACAGAAACATAGGAGATGCTAGACATCTACAAAGGCCCAGATTGCTAATCTGCTCTAATGGGCATTTTTCTGATGGGCCACACCGTGGGACTGCTTGGACGGCAGGCAGTGTGTTCCCGTTCAATCACCTCCTACAGATGCCTTCCTGCCAATACAATGTCTCCTATTAATATACTGTCTATAGTGCAGTTGTAGTATCTCCTATGAACATATATGCAACAGTCACAGTGTCTCCTATGTATATATATATATACAGTGGGTACGGAAAGTATTCTGACCCCTTTACATTTTTCACTCTTTGTTTCATTGCAGCCATTTGGTAAATTAAAAAAAGTTCATTTTTTCTCATTAATGTACACTCTGCACCCCATCTTGACTGAAAAAACAGAAATGTAGTAATTTTTGCAAATTTATTTAAAAATAAAAACTGAAATATCACATGGTCATAAGTATTCAGTATTGACTAGAAGCACCCTTTTCAGCTAGTACAGCCATGAGTCTTCTTCTGAATGATGCAACAAGTTTTTCACCCCTGGATTTGGGGATCCTCTGCCATCCTTCCTTGCAGATCCTCTCCAGTTCCATCAAGTTGGATGGTGAACTTTTGTGGACAGCCATTTTCAAGTCTCTCCAGAGATGCTCAATTTGGTTTAGGTCAGGGCTCTGGCTGGGCCAGTCAAGAATGGTCACAGACTTGTTCTGAAGCCACTCCTTTGTTATTTTAGCTGTGTGCTTACTGCGATTGTCTTGTTGGAAAGTGAACCTTCGGCCAAGTCTGAGGTCCAGAGCACTCTGGAAGAGGTTTTCATCCAGGATATCTCTGTACTTGGCTGCATTCATCTTTCCTTCAATGACAACCAGTCATCCTCTCCCTGCAGCTGAAAAACATCCCCATAGCATGATGCTGCCACCACCATGTTTCACTGTTGGGATTGTATTGGGCAAGGGATGAGCAGTGCCTGGTTTTCTCCACACATACTACTTAGAATTTTGACCAAAAAGGTCTATCTTCATCTCATCAAGAGAATCTTATTTCTCATAATCTGGGAGTCCTTCATGTGTTTTTTAGAAAACTCTATGAGGGCTTTCATATGTCTTGCAGTGAGGAGAGGCTTCCGTCGGGCGACTCAGCCATAAAGGCCCAACTGGTGGAGGGATGCAGTGATAGTTAACTTTGTGGAACTTTCTCCCATCTCCCTACTTCATCTCTGGAGCTCAGCCACAGTGATCTTGGGGTTCTTGTTTACCTCTCTCACCAAGGTTCTTCTCCCACGATTGCTCAGTTTGGTGGTCCCAAACTTCTTCCATTTAAGAATTATGGAGGCCACTGTGCTCTTAGGAACCTTGAGTACTGCAGAAATTCTTTTGTAATCTTGGCCAGATCTGTGCCTTGCATGTGACTTAAATATGAGCGTCTAAGCAAAGGGTCTGAATACTTACTGTATGACCATGAGATATTTCAGTTTTTCTTTTTTAATAAATTTGCAAAAATTATTACATTTCTGTTTTTTTCAGTCAAGATGGGGTGCAGAGTGTACATTAATGAGAAAAAAAATGAACTTCTTTGAATTTACCTAATTGCTGCAATGAAACAAAGAGTGAAAAATGTAAAGGGGTCTGAATACTTTCCGTACCCACTGTATATATGTACAGCAATCAGTGTGTCCCCATGAATATATATACCATAGTCACAGTGTCTCCGATGAATACACAGTATATACACAGCAGTCATACTGTCTCCTATGAGCATATACAGCAATCATAGTGTAATACTATTGTAGGAACTCAAGGATTCTGATAGCGTGGGGCAATGAACAGACAGAGACGGGTTTCTTTAGTGCAAATAGTGTATTTGTACAACAGCAATAACACCCAAAACAATATACTGATAACCCACAGTGTCCTGGAATGAAACAAGTCCTTGAAACATATACAGCAAATCGGCAGAGTTCTTAAGGCAGAGTCCTCAGCAAGGTGCTCAAAAGGTGAGTGTGACAGGTGACGTGGTGCAGATCCAAACAATATCGGTGCAGAAAGAGTCAAATCCAGGTATGAAGTAAACACAGGGAAGTCCAGAACAAGTCCACAAGTTCATCCCAGGTGTGGCATGAACACGGGCAAGTCCAGAAACTAGTTCACAAGTTGATCCCAGATTTGGCATAAATACAGGTAAGTTCAGAAACAGGTTCACATAAGTATTTTACTGGTGTTGTTTCCAACAGCTCGCACCGGGGTGAGTAAATGAAGGATTAAGTAGCAACACACAGTCCGAAAACAAAGTCCATAAACAAAGTTCAAAACACAGTTCTTACCAGGAGGAATGAACCAAGGGTTAAGTTCCAAAAGAGCAGACTAATGATAACAGAGAGTTTAGCTTACATATGCAGGGAATGTCCAGAGCCAGAGGTAGAGACACACTCAGAACCAGCAGCTGAGCTGAAGGAGAACAGAATTAGAATACTCCAGCAAAGAGGCTGACACCTGACCCGGGTTTTAAACAAAAGAACAGGAAGTAGGGCAGACAAAAACAGCAAACTCCATCTTAACAAAGGGCAAAATCATTCACAAGGTGACTTGGAAAACCCGGAATACTGACACGTAGTGTCTCCCATAAAATGTGTATACAGCAATCTGTATTATTCTGTATACAGTATGCAGTATTTGACAAAGTGTGTTTGCAGCGTCCCAGGGTCCTGGTCATTGCAGTAATATCTGTTGTGAAATTGGATTTTGGGCTCCCCTGGTGGCCACTGGTGGAATTGAACTGGTGTGCATCATCCCCTCTGTTCACCTGTTTCCATCAGGATGTGGGAGTCGCTATTTAACCTTGCTCCTCTGTCACTTCCATGCCGGTCAACATTGTAATCAGAAGCCTTTCTGTGCATGTTCCTGCTGCTAGACAACTCCCAGCTAAGTTGGACTTTAGTCCTCGTTTGTTTTTGCATTTTGTTCCAGTTCACAGCTGTAGTTTCGTTTCTGTGTCTGGAAAGCTCTTGTGATCTGAAATTGCCACTCTGATGTTATGAGTTAATACTAGAGTCTTAAAGTAATTTCAGGATGGTTTTTGATAGGGTTTTCAGCTGACCATGAAAGTGCCCTTTCTGTCTTCCTGCTATCTAGTAAGCGGACCTCAATTTTGCTAAACCTATTTTCATACTACGTTTGTCATTTCATCTAAAATCACCGCCAATATATGTGGGGGCCTCTGTCTGCCTATCGGGGAAATTTCTCTAGAGGTGAGCCAGGACTATATTTTCCTCTGCCAGGATTAGTTAGTCTTCCGGCCGGCGCTGGGCGTCTAGGGATAAAAAACGTAGGCAACGCTACCCGGCTACTGTTAGTTGTGCGGCAGGTTTAGTTCATGGTCAGTTTAGTTTCCATCCTTCCAAGAGCTAGTACTTATGTTTGCTGGGCTATGTTCTCTTGCCATTGAGAACCATAACAGTTTGACCGGCCACAAAGGGTTAAATTAATTGACAGAGAAAGGAGAGAAAAGAGAAGTCTGCTGAAGATTTTTTTTTTTTTTTTTTTTTTCCCTTCCCTTCAGTTCTGAGTGTGCTTGTAATTGAATCTCTTGCAAGTCTGCCTATATTGCAGCCTTTCTCTCTCTCTCTCTCCTTCTAATCCTGGAATGGCTCTGTGTTCACCTGTTTAAAATGGATATTCAGAGTTTAGCTGCAGGTTTGAATAATCTCACCACGAAAGTTCAAAATTTACAAGATTTTGTTGTTCATGTTCCTATATCTGAACCTAGAATTCCTTTGCCTGAATTTTTCTCGGGGAACAGATCTTGCTTTCAAAATTTCAAAAATAATTGCAAGTTGTTTTTGTCCCTGAAATCTCGCTCTGCTGGAGATCCTGCTCAGCAGGTCAGGATTGTGATTTCCTTGCTCCGGGGCGACCCTCAGGATTGGGCTTTTGCATTGGCTCCAGGGGATCCTGCGTTGCTCAATGTGGATGCGTTTTTTCTGGCCTTGGGGTTGCTTTATGAGGAACCTCAGTTAGAGCTTCAGGCGGAAAAGGCCTTGATGTCCCTATCTCAGGGGCAAGACGAAGCTGAAATATACTGCCAGAAATTCCGTAAATGGGCTGTGCTTACTCAGTGGAATGAGTGCGCCCTGGCGGCGAATTTCAGAGAGGGTCTCTCTGATGCCATTAAGGATGTTATGGTGGGGTTCCCTGTGCCTGCGGGTCTGAATGAGTCCATGACAATGGCTATCCAGATCGATAGGCGTCTGCGGGAGCGTAAACCTGTGCACCATTTGGCGGTGTCTACTGAGAAGACACCAGAGAATATGCAATGTGATAGAATTCTGTCCAGAAGTGAACGGCAGAATTTAAGACGAAAAAATGGGTTGTGCTTCTATTGCGGTGATTCAACTCATGTTATATCAGCATGCTCTAAGCGTACTAAGAAGCTTGATAAGTCTGTTTCAATTGGCACTTTACAGTCTAAGTTTATTCTATCTGTGACCCTGATTTGTTCTTTATCATCTATTACCGCGGATGCCTATGTCGACTCTGGCGCCGCTTTGAGTCTTATGGATTGGTCCTTTGCCAAACGCTGTGGGTATGATTTGGAGCCTCTTGAAACTCCTATACCCCTGAAGGGGATTGACTCCACCCCATTGGCTAGTAATAAACCACAATACTGGACACAAGTAACTATGCGGATTAATCCGGATCATCAGGAGATTATTCGCTTTCTTGTGCTGTATAACCTACATGATGTGTTGGTGCTTGGATTGCCATGGCTGCAATCTCATAACCCAGTCCTTGACTGGAAAGCTATGTCTGTGTTAAGCTGGGGATGTAAGGGGACGCATGGGGACGTACCTGTGGTTTCCATTTCATCATCTATTCCCTCTGAGATTCCTGAATTCTTGACTGAATATCGTGACGTTTTTGAAGAACCTAAGCTTGGTTCATTACCTCCGCACCGGGAGTGCGATTGTGCCATAGATTTGATTCCGGGTAGTAAATACCCTAAGGGTCGTTTATTTAATCTGTCTGTGCCTGAACATGCTGCTATGCGAGAATATATAAAGGAGTCCTTGGAAAAGGGACATATTCGTCCTTCGTCATCTCCCTTAGGAGCCGGTTTTTTCTTTGTGGCTAAGAAAGATGGCTCTTTGAGGCCGTGTATTGATTATCGGCTTTTGAATAAAATCACGGTTAAATATCAATATCCGTTGCCACTGCTGACTGATTTGTTTGCTCGCATAAAGGGGGCCAAGTGGTTCTCTAAGATAGATCTCCGTGGGGCGTATAATTTGGTGCGAATTAAGCAGGGGGATGAGTGGAAGACCGCATTTAATACGCCCGAGGGCCACTTTGAGTATTTGGTGATGCCTTTTGGTCTTTCAAATGCCCCTTCAGTCTTTCAGTCCTTTATGCATGACATTTTCCGTGATTATTTGGATAAATTTATGATTGTGTATCTGGATGATATTTTGATTTTTTCGGATGACTGGGACTCTCATGTCCAGCAGGTCAGGAGGGTTTTTCAGGTTTTGCGGTCTAATTCCTTGTGTGTGAAGGGTTCTAAGTGCGTTTTTGGGGTTCAAAAGATTTCCTTTTTGGGATATATTTTTTCCCCTTCTTCCATCGAGATGGATCCTGTCAAGGTTCAGGCTATTTGTGATTGGACGCAACCCTCTTCTCTTAAGAGTCTTCAGAAATTTTTGGGCTTTGCTAACTTTTATCGTCGATTTATTGCTGGTTTTTCTGATGTTGTTAAACCATTGACTGATTTGACTAAGAAGGGTGCTGACGTTGCTGATTGGTCCCCTGCTGCTGTGGAGGCCTTTCGGGAGCTTAAGCGCCGCTTTTCTTCCGCCCCTGTGTTGCGTCAGCCTGATGTTGCTCTTCCTTTTCAGGTTGAGGTCGACGCTTCTGAAATCGGAGCTGGGGCGGTTTTGTCGCAGAGAAGTTCCGATTGTTCCGTGATGAGACCTTGTGCCTTTTTCTCGCGTAAATTTTCGCCCGCCGAGCGGAATTATGATGTTGGGAATCGGGAGCTTTTGGCCATGAAGTGGGCTTTTGAGGAGTGGCGTCATTGGCTTGAGGGGGCTAGACATCAGGTGGTGGTATTGACTGACCACAAAAATCTAATTTATCTTGAGTCCGCCAGACGCCTGAATCCTAGACAGGCGCGCTGGTCGTTGTTTTTCTCTCGGTTTAATTTTGTGGTGTCCTACCTGCCGGGTTCTAAGAATGTTAAGGCGGATGCCCTTTCTAGGAGTTTTGAGCCTGACTCCCCTGGTAACTCTGAACCTACAGGTATCCTTAAGGATGGAGTGATATTGTCTGCCGTTTCTCCAGACCTGCGGCGGGCCTTGCAGGAGTTTCAGGCGGATAGACCTGATCGTTGCCCACCTGGTAGACTGTTTGTTCCTGATGATTGGACCAGTAAAGTCATTTCTGAGGTTCATTCTTCTGCGTTGACAGGTCATCCTGGAATCTTTGGTACCAGGGATTTGGTGGCAAGGTCCTTCTGGTGGCCTTCCCTGTCTCGAGATGTGCGAGGCTTTGTGCAGTCTTGTGACGTTTGTGCTCGGGCCAAGCCTTGTTGTTCTCGGGCTAGTGGATTGTTGTTGCCCTTGCCTATCCCGAAGAGGCCCTGGACGCACATCTCGATGGATTTTATTTCGGATCTTCCTGTTTCTCAGAAGATGTCTGTCATCTGGGTGGTGTGTGACCGTTTCTCTAAGATGGTCCATTTGGTTCCCCTGCCTAAGTTGCCTTCTTCTTCCGAGTTGGTTCCTCTGTTTTTTCAAAATGTGGTCCGTTTGCATGGTATTCCGGAGAATATCGTTTCTGACAGAGGAACCCAATTCGTGTCTAGATTTTGGCGAGCATTCTGTGCTAGGATGGGCATAGATTTGTCTTTCTCGTCTGCTTTCCATCCTCAGACTAATGGCCAGACCGAGCGGACGAATCAAACCTTGGAGACATATTTGAGGTGTTTTGTGTCTGCAGATCAGGATGATTGGGTTGCTTTTTTGCCTTTGGCGGAGTTTGCCCTCAATAATCGGGCCAGCTCTGCCACCTTGGTGTCTCCTTTTTTCTGTAATTCGGGGTTTCATCCTCGATTTTCTTCTGGTCAGGTGGAATCTTCGGATTGTCCTGGAGTGGATGCTGTGGTGGAGAGGTTGCATCAGATTTGGGGGCAGGTAGTGGACAATTTGAAGTTGTCCCAGGAGAAGACTCAGCTTTTTGCCAACCGCCGGCGTCGGGTTGGTCCTCGGCTTTGTGTTGGGGACTTGGTGTGGTTGTCTTCTCGTTTTGTCCCTATGAGGGTTTCTTCTCCTAAGTTTAAGCCTCGGTTCATCGGCCCGTACAAGATATTGGAGATTCTTAACCCTGTGTCCTTCCGTTTGGACCTCCCTGCATCTTTTTCTATTCATAATGTTTTTCATCGGTCATTGTTGCGCAGGTATGAGGTACCGGTTGTGCCTTCCGTTGAGCCTCCTGCTCCGGTGTTGGTTGAGGGCGAGTTGGAGTACGTTGTGGAAAAAATCTTGGACTCCCGTGTTTCCAGACGGAAACTCCAGTATCTGGTCAAATGGAAGGGATACGGTCAGGAGGATAATTCTTGGGTGACTGCCTCTGATGTTCATGCCTCCGATCTGGTCCGTGCCTTTCATAGGGCTCATCCTGATCGCCCTGGTGGTTCTGGTGAGGGTTCGGTGCCCCCTCCTTGAGGGGGGGGGTACTGTTGTGAAATTGGATTTTGGGCTCCCCCGGTGGCCACTGGTGGAATTGAACTGGTGTGCATCATCCACTCTGTTCACCTGTTTCCATCAGGATGTGGGAGTCGCTATTTAACCTTGCTCCTCTGTCACTTCCATGCCGGTCAACATTGTAATCAGAAGCCTTTCTGTGCATGTTCCTGCTGCTAGACAACTCCCAGCTAAGTTGGACTTTAGTCCTCGTTTGTTTTTGCATTTTGTTCCAGTTCACAGCTGTAGTTTCGTTTCTGTGTCTGGAAAGCTCTTGTGATCTGAAATTGCCACTCTGATGTTATGAGTTAATACTAGAGTCTTAAAGTAATTTCAGGATGGTTTTTGATAGGGTTTTCAGCTGACCATGAAAGTGCCCTTTCTGTCTTCCTGCTATCTAGTAAGCGGACCTCAATTTTGCTAAACCTATTTTCATACTACGTTTGTCATTTCATCTAAAATCACCGCCAATATATGTGGGGGCCTCTGTCTGCCTATCGGGGAAATTTCTCTAGAGGTGAGCCAGGACTATATTTTCCTCTGCCAGGATTAGTTAGTCTTCCGGCCGGCGCTGGGCGTCTAGGGATAAAAAACGTAGGCAACGCTACCCGGCTACTGTTAGTTGTGCGGCAGGTTTAGTTCATGGTCAGTTTAGTTTCCATCCTTCCAAGAGCTAGTACTTATGTTTGCTGGGCTATGTTCTCTTGCCATTGAGAACCATAACAAATATCATTCTCCTCTAGGGGGGAGTGATGTTACGTTTGAAGGCAATGAAAGAGATCTCTTCACCAGGTAACACCAACACACAGCACACCTCATACTCCAGTCCACCAGGGGGATATATGCTCCTATTTATTAGGGCACTCTTCACAATTAGGTAAAACTGGTGGTCTGGATAGAAAGTGAGGCAGAAAGAAGCTGACTGAGATTGACTCAGGCAGCTGCTAGCTGAGCTCCACTCAGTTAGTGGGTCCCTGACAGGGATGGGATCCTGTCAGAGGCCTAGACAGAAGGCTACGGAGCTGCACCTGCCCGACATGTGGCAGCTTCCTAAGAAAGAGACACGAACAGAGAACTGTATTGTACAGTGTAAGAAGTCATAGCAAAAGGAGAGGAAACCAGAAGGAGTTCTGCCCTGCACAGGCTGCCTCCTTCTGAGGTGCAGGATCCCGGTAGCCAGAACACTGAGGGAGCAACAGTCCTTTATGCCTTGCTCCAGAGACCGGCAGGACAGCTAATTTCAAGTTACTGATCCGCCCTACACCCAGGAGGCACGGTGGCAACTATTGGAGGCCAGGGCGTGCTAGAGTCCCTGTAAAAAGCCTCAGGCCACCAGTCATACGGGTTTGTCCTATCCTTACCATCAGGGGGACAGAGAAAGAGACATAACATCTAGAACATCTACAACAGTTGTGAGGACCATATGAGAGGTTCAGCAATAAGATACTACAACACTCAGGCGCTTGAGGAAGGCTGCTGATTTCCACCTGGATAAGGGGACTCTGGATTTGCCTTCAGACCGGCCGGACACTGCCTGCCCTGTGATCTGGTGTTCTTGACAGTGGATGCTGAAGCCTTCATTAAAAAGGTAAAGAGACTGCAACCTTGTGTCCTCGTTCTTCACTGGACCTCTAACCATCCACCATCTACACACTGGGAAGCCCTGGGGTTACACTTCACCTGTGGGAAGGTATACCATCTAGCTGCCATAACATCACCACAGCAGACCCCTTACAGCAACGTCGGTCACCCTGACCAAATACCACAGGTGGCGTCATGAACACTTTCCCTTTACAGACCTTTCCCCCATTTACAGCGGACGTCCCTAGGGCCACAGACCGGGTCAGCCACTGTGACATCCCCCTTGAGAACCGAAGGACCCGGTACCAGTACCCCACTGCCCTACTGGAGGGTGATCCATCTTTGGCGTCACAAACAGGATCTACTTAAGCCTGAAAATTGGGTTATGTGCGCCTAGGAACTGTGCCAGAATTGTATTTGAACTGTGATTTGCTAAAGGACTGTGTATTGCAAAAGACCGCCAACATTCCCATCAAAACTGCCACCATTACAGCGCCACGAGGAGCGCAGGAGAACAAGGAGGGCGTGTCGTCATGGGCGTGAACGAACAGAAAAGAGCAAAAAATAATGGCCGCCCAATCCAAATTTCTCTGTACCTTGAGGACGTGTCCGTCAGCAGCCTCCTGATCCTCAATGGTGGTTGGAGACAAAGAAACAGAAACCGCCCCCAGAGAAGAGAGCGGGAAAAGGATGAGGAAGAAGCAGGCATGGCGACCCATGGGCACCTGAGAGGGAATGATCCGGCCCAGCGCAGGCCTCTGTCACTGGAGGAATACCCAGGCATGCCGCCGCTGGAGAGGGTGGACCTTTCGGAGCTGTCCATGGAGGAGTCGCAGTCCATGCCGCCACTGATCATAGCGCCTTCCTCGGAGGAGTGGAACAGCGTCGGTGGAATCGTGTCCCACGCAGGTATCGGAAACGGCGACATCCCGGGGATCTGCTTGCCCCCGGTGACCGCTCATTCCCTGCTATGGCCACTGGAACCCTGACAGTCCCTCTTCCAGACTCCGGACTACAGGGCCACGACCTTAGAGTCCTCCCCTGGGGAGAGTACCAACAACATTTAATAGCACAGTGGAGGGAGGAAGCGGAACAAGAGGCCCGGGGTGAACTGCAGGACGACCTTCCACTAAAATGGGGTGTCGTGGTATTTTTCCATCTCCAGAAGGGGAAGGGTTTCATCCAGGAGATTGGATTGCCAGTGCGTGTCCATGTCGCCAGGGATGAGGTGAAACCCTGCCTAAGAGGGGAATACCCAGATCCAGACCTTTACCCCGGGGATGCCGTATCTTATACCCGGTACCAAAAAGGGAACAGTTGGTGGGCTCGGGATGTCCAGAGATGTGCAGCCCTTATAGCCTCACCTAGGACACAGGAAAACAAACTCACTACTGAGACAGCAGCCACAGCCCCTGTTGTAGCAAATGCCCACACCCAAGCTACGCAGACTTCTATTGCGGCCCATGACCTCACAACTCATGAAAGACAGACTAGTGGTGTTTACCTGGCACCAGGTTCAACCCTAGATCCAACCCTTCCTAGGCCAGAAAGGATTCTGTGCCAAGTGAAGCACTGGAAGCCGTCCTATTAAACACTGAACGCTGAATGTATATAGTTCTCAAACTTTTTGCTGCTATTTGCCAAGTACTAAACCCGTCCAGGGTTATTTCTGAAAGGGGTCCCATGTTTATAGGGATCCTCAGTTTTGCACAAGTTCGTTTGCCTTAAGAACATTTGAATCATGGACGGTGAATGATTCACAAACTGTCCTTGTAAATAGTTGGCATCTTCTTAAGGGTGCTTCCTACTGGTTCTACAAAGGAGGCTTTTACACAGACTGCCTTCAACAGAAACTACTGTTAATCTTCATTGCTTTGATTTACAGACCTGAAGAAAAATCCGTTGGTGTGGCTGAATTCCGGGTCAGGATACACGTCTTGTAGCCCGCCCAAGTCCAACGTTGGGGTTTCGTAACGGGTCCCTCGTCACCATTGTTGTTAAACTGACTTGATTGATGATGTGATTAATACTTTGCACTACCTCAGAAAAGACTGGTCTACCCTTGAAGGGAATGTTCATTTGTTGCACTTTGCTTAAAAGTGATAATGTTTGAAAGTATTGAGTAGTTAGATAGTATTGTGTTATAGAATATAGTTAACAGTATAGAGTTAAAGTTAGATAGTCTGAAATGATGTACTTTGAATAAACTGAAGAAAATGCAGTGAGTCCGTGGGGGTTGATAGACTGATCTGCAATTGAATAAAGTGAACCCGTGTGGATTAGTTAAAAGTTTTGCACTTAGAAAGGAATAATTGTTTTGCACTTGAATAAAAATAGAAAATGTTTGCCGTTGCATTTAATAGATAGTATACCTGTATGGGTAATTATATTTCATAGTTAGTACATCTGTTAATAAAATGTTCTATTTTTAGGAGTAGGTTGGCAATGTAAATATGTTATTGTTTGTAACGTTCAAGTGTCCTCACCTCCCGTAAAGGGAAGCATAGCATATATTAATTTGTTTTGTAGCATTTCAAAAGTTTGCATGTCTTTTTGCTAATGTATTGTTGTTTTCTTTTCCCAGTCCCGGAGTACTGGAGTTAACGGGGGGGAGTGCAGCGCCCCAGGGTCCTGGTCGTTGCAGTAATATCATTCTCCTCTAGGGGGGAGTGATGTTACGTTTGAAGGCAATAAAGGAGATCTCTTCACCAGGTAAAACCAACACACAACACACTTTATACTCCAGTCCACCAGGGGGAGCTATGCTTCTATTTATTAGGGCACTCTTCACAATTAGGTAAAACTGGTGGTCTGGATAGAAAGTGAGGCAGAAAGAAGCTGACTGAGCTTGACTCAGGCAGCTGCTAGCTGAGCTCTGCTCAGTTAGTGGGACCCTGACAGGGGTAGGATCCTGTCAGAGGCCTAGACAGAAGGCTACGGAGCTGCGCCTGCCCGACGTGCGGCAGCTTCCTAAGAAAGAGACACGAACAGAGAACTGTATTGTAAAGCGTGAGGAGAAGTCATAGCAAAAGGAGAGGAAACCAGAAGGAGTTCTGCCCTGCACAGGCTGCCTCCTTCTGAGGCGCAGGATCCCGGTAGCCAGAACACCGAGGGAGCAACAGTCCTTTATGCCTTGCTCCAGAGACCGGCAGGACAGCTAATTTCAAGTTACTTATTCACCCTACATCCAGGAGGCACGGTGGCAACTAGTGGAGGCTGGGGCGTGCTAGAGTCCCTGTAAAAAGCCTCAGGCCACCAGTCATACGGGTTTGTCCTATTCTTACTATCAGGGGACAGAGAAAGAGACATAACATCTAAAACATCTACAACAGTTGTGAGGACCTTATGAGAGGCTCAGCAATAAGGTACTGCAACACCCAGGCGCTAGAAGAAGGCTGCTGATTTCCACCTGGATAAGGGGACTCTGGATTTGCCTTCAGACCGGCCGGACTCTGCCTGCCCTGTGATCTGGTGGTCTGGACTGTGGATGCTGAAGCCTTCAGTAAAAAGGTAAAGAGACTGCAACCTTGTGTCCTCGGTCTTCACTGCGCCTCTCACCATCCACCATCTACACACTGGGAAGCCCTTGGGTTGCACTTCACCTGTGGGAAGGTATACCATCTAGCTGCCATAACATCACCACAGCAGACCCCTTACAGCAGCGTCAGTCACCCTGACCGAATACCACAGGTGGCGTCACGAACATTTTCCCTTTAAAGACCTTTCCTCTATTTACAACAGACGTCCCTAGGGCCACGGACCGGTTCAGCCACCGTGACATCCCCCTTGAGAACCGAAGGACCCAGTACCGAGTACCCCACTTCCCTACTGGTGGGCGATCCATTTTTAGAGTCAGCCCTGGTCACATAGGCTGGATACCATCTAGTATACGGGCACAGTCTGGTGATAAAACATAGGAGGCCTTCTTCTTCCACACACACACCATGTGTCAAACAGACTTCATTTTAACATGTGAACCGCACCCAGAGGTGGGGTATGTGGGCAGCCAGATCCGCCCATGTCTCAGGCTGCCCATAAAACCTGGCCCAGATACACCAAACAAGCCTCTTAGTACTTTGTGCACTAGAGCAATACTCCAGGTATGCATAACAGATGACAACCACCTCTGTGATCCATACTTCCCATCAAATATGTTCCCGGTGGCCACCTTACATACCTTCCCCTTTTCCTCAATCCATGGGACATCTTCCACTACTAGACATGGGATTCTCGAGAGGGCATCAGCATTACCATGTAGCTTCCCAGCTCTATGTTCCACATGGAAGCTGATGTCTTGCAGGGCTAGAAACCCGTGGGTGACTTGAGCATTTTTCCACTTTTCCCTAATCCAGCTGATTGGGGCATGGTCTGGATACTAATTAAAAATTTAATCCTAACAAATAGTACCATAATGTGCCCACTGCCCACTTTACATGCAAGCATTCCTTTTCTACTATGGAATAATTATTTTCACATGCTGACATCTTCAAACTCAGGTAGAGAATGGGGTGCTCCTCCCTGTGTATCTCCTGAGAATAGACTGCTCCTTAACAAACTTATGAGGAATCTGTCTGGAGTATAAATTCCTTCTTGCAGTTGGGGGCAACCAGGACTGGCTGCTTACATAGAGCCACTTTCAGATCTTGAAAGGTCGCCTCCACCTCCGATGTCCATTTGGCCATAGCTGATTATGTCCCTTTAAGGATGTCAGTTAGGTGTGCACACATAATGGCAAAGTTTGGGATGAATCTCCTGTAGTACCCCATGATTCCAAGTAAGGCTATAACTTGCTTCTTTGAGAGTGGTCTCTGACAGTTTTGGATTGGGTCCACTTTACTGATCTAGGGGTTTGATCTCACCTCAACCTACCACATACCCTAGGTATTTGGCCTTTTCTTTACCCATGGCACATTTTTTTCAATTTATCAAAAAGCACTCCTTCCTTTCTAAGAGCATCAAACACCACCTGGACCTTTTGCAGACGATTTCTCCAATCTGGGCTGAAGATTACAATATCGTCCAGATATGCTGGGGCGTAATTCTTATGGGGTGCAATGATGTAGTCCATGGCCCTCTGGAAATAATGAAAGCATCTGTCGGACGTTGAAAAAGCCATCTTTTCCTTGGATCCTTGTGACATGGGGATTTGCCAATATCCCTGAGTCAAACCCAAGTCTCTCAATCAGCTCATCGACATGTGGCATCGGATATCTTGGAGACTTATTTCAGCTTCCTATAGTCATTAGAGAATCTCCATTCGCCATCAGGTTTTGGAACCTGGACAATCGGGCTAGACC
Source organism: Ranitomeya variabilis (assembly GCF_051348905.1). NCBI lineage: Eukaryota > Metazoa > Chordata > Amphibia > Anura > Dendrobatidae > Ranitomeya > Ranitomeya variabilis. The sequence continues at coordinate 328,158,993 of NC_135236.1, forward strand.
ATCCGAGCTTCGATTCCTCAATGACTTTGAGTTTCAACATACTAATTACTTCCTTGGAGATCAGCTTCTTTTATCGGGCCTTGGAAATTGATAGAGCTTCAAGTTCACCCGCTCATGGGGTTCCATCTGATCCTTGTGTTCTATGACCTTGGTGCACCTCGGCAAATCTGAGAACATGTCTCCGTTCTGCTGCAGAAAATCCCTACACTGCTGTTTTTGGGCCTTCGACAACGTCCCCGCTATTGTGACTCCTTCAGCATCTGCTTCTAGCTTGACCAGCAAACATGGCTCTCTGTCTTGCCATGGCTTGATGAGATTGACCTGGTAGACCTGGTACGGCTTACGTCTTCCTGGTTGACGAATCTTGTAGTTCACTTCACCAAGCTTTTTTACCACCTCATAAGGCCCTTGTCACTTGGCCAAGAATTCACTCTCCACAGTGGGAATTAGTACAAGGACTCAGTCCCCGGTTGGATTGCTTCACCCAGGCTGATTGGTTGTAGAACCTAATTTGAGCTTCTTGTGCCTGGAGGAAATGTCTTTTTATGATGGGCATCACCTTCGCAATCCTCTCATGCATCTGATCAAAGTGCTCGATGACGCTCCAGTGGGGCTTGACGTCCGCTTTCCAGGCTTCCTTCGCTATATCAAGGAGACCTGCAGATGTTGGCTATACAGAAGTTTGAATGGATAGAACCTAGTAGAGGCCTGTGGAACTTCCCAGATAGAGAACAGCAGATAAGGTAGGAGACAATCCCAGTCTTGATCATCCTTTTCTATGACCTTCCTAAGCATACTCTAATTTTTTATTGAATCTTTCCTCAATGCTGTCTATCTGGGGATGGTGCACTGATGTCTTCAGTTGTGTAATTTGCAGGGCCCTACACAGTTCCCTCCAAGAAACTCATAAAGGGTATTCCTTGGTTGGTCAGGATCTCCCTCTGTAACCCTGTCTGGGAAAAATGTGGACCAACTTATGGGCTATACTTTCCACAAAGGAGTTTTTCAGGGGAACCGCTTCAGGGTACTGCGTAGCATAGTCTAGGCTGACCAATTTATATTGATGCCCAAGAGCAGATTTAACCAGGGGACCGACTAAGTCCATGGCAATTCTTTCGAATGACACTTCAATGATGAGTAGTGGAACAAAGTTGCTTTGAAAGTGAGAGGTGGGGGCGTTTAGCTGACAGGTGGGACAGGATCTGCAATACTTTAAAATTTCCCGGTGAAATCAGATCCAATAGAACCTCTGCATGAACCATTCTTGAGTTTTGACCATGTGCAGATGGCCACCGAAGACATGTGAATGGGCCATGTCCAACATCCTCAGTCTATTGGGGTCTGGTACCAATAACTGTTCCACTATCTCCTCACCCACTTTCGTAGTTCAGTACAATAAGTCCCCACTCAGCATAAAAAAGTGAAACTTGGTGTCCGCGCCTGGCTCTTGCGCTATACCATTTATGACAGTTACATTATTGAATGCCTTACTTAGAAGTAGGTCCCTATGTTGGGAGGACCCAAAATTATTGCTCGTCACTCCTAACTCAGGAATGTCTGCCTCAGGGGACACTACCTTCTCATCACCCACAAGGACATAGAAGGGAAACCCAGAGTGTGTGCATGGTGATACTTCTTTAGGGCTGACCAGTCTCTTATTAGAGTAAATAAGCCCTGTCACCTTCCCCCACAGGTCCCAAAATAAGCAAAAGTCCCAGCCTGTGATAATTGGGTGCAATAAGTCTTGGATCATGCCGACCTCATGAGACTCAGTACCTTTTGCTATTTCAATGACCACTCTGGCCACTGGATAGCCTTTAGCATCTCCATGAATGCAGCGGATGTCAACCCTATTCCCAGGGATCAGCTGGAGAGGAAGTGTGGCCCTCCCGAAGGTCATCAAACCTCCTGAGTCTAGCAGCCAAGTCACTTGCCAACAAGAGAGGGGCTAGAAGACCTCGGTGTCTGATTTCATGTACTCCTGCACTAATTAGAAGCACTTCATGATCATATTAAACAGTGCAGGTTTCTGCTAGAAGTGCAGGAGTTATTCTGTTCAGTTGAGAGCTCCTAAAGCTTTTCTGCTTTGAAGGTCTCAGCTGTTCAGTGATGGCCACTCCCCTCTGATATATATACTTGATTTTGGTAATCAGGGATTGCCAGTGTTAGCTTCATGCTGCCTGGTTCTGCAGTTGGAGGTGTTAGTTGTTTGAGGAGGTGTTTGGTGTTTTGTTCAGAAGACTGTTGCTTGGTGATTCGTCTGTGAACAAATCCTCATCTTCTCCTATTTATTTTTTCCTTACTTTACTTCCAGGTGTTTCACTCTGTTTGTGAGTGCATATTTGTATGATTGGTATTTTCATTTGCCCCTGTATGTCTTCCCTTGTTTCTTTGTGTATTCTTACACACTACAACTCCCTACTTCCCTTGGGGGGGAGGGGAAGGGACAGGACAAGTAAGGGTTGATTTAAGAGCTCAGCAAGGTGTCTTCATCATCATGTGTAATCTGGGGAGCAGAGATAGCTAGGGTGCCCTTAGCTTTAGGAATAAGGAAGGAGCCCTTAGCCCCGGAATATCCTACAATCGTGCCACAACACCAACCATTCACTTTTTACGGGGCAAGCTTGTGGCAAGTTTGTGGTCCTTCACTGGAGGACCGTTCACACTGCAGGCCAGATATGCATAGCATACCGGGTCAGTCTAGAGATAACATACAGGAGGCCTTCTTCTTCCACACACACACACACAATGTGTCAATCAACAGACTCCATTTTAAAATGTGAACCACACCCAGAGGTGGGGTATGTGGGCAGCCAGTGCAGACCATCTCTAGGGCTGCCCATAAAACCTGACCCAGATGCACCAAATAAGCCTCTTAGTACTATATGCACTAGAGCAATTCTCCAAGTTTACATCACAGATGAAAACCACCTCTGTGATATATACCTCCCATCAACTATGTGCCCGTTAGCCACCTTACAATATATATACACTGCACACTACCACTTCTCCTATCCTGTATAATGAGTGTAATTCACAGTATCTGTGTTATTCTGTTTACACTGCCAGTACCACTTCTCCTGTCCTGTATACTGGGTATAATTCTCAGTATGTATAATATTCTGCATATGTCCACTGCACGGTACCACTTCTTTTGTCTTGTATACTGGGTGTAATTTTCAGTATTATTCTGTATATATACTGCACAGTGCCACTTCTCCTGTATACTGGGTGTAATTCTCTTGTACCTGTATTATTCTGTTTATTTACACTGCACAGTACCACTTCTCTTGTCCTGTATAATGGGAGTAATTCTCTTTATCAGTATTATTCTGTATATTCACTACCACTTCTCCTGTCCTGTTCTCAGTATCTGTATTATTCTGTATATTCTTCAAAAGTAAGACAAAAGTGGCTGCACTAGAGGATTTGTTTATTCACCATTACCCTGATGAACGGTTCTTTTGCACTGAAAAAACAGTATTAATATCCAATACGGGGTCCTCAGCAAATAAAATACAAGTCTATTCCTTATGTGTGAAGAAAAATAATGCGGAACTCACCAGATGGATTGATTATTCCAAAGTCCTTTTTTATCTCATCTAAGTGAACCAGAGACTTTGTGTGGTATTTGCGGGTCAGGGAGCTTGCAGATGGACGACGGCCGTTTCAATGGGTTCAGAGAGCGCTTCAATGGGTCCAGATTGTATATATATATATATATATATATATATATACAGATAATTCTGTGTGTGTATATATATATATATATATATAAATATATATATATATATTACACTGTACACTTCTCAGTCCTGTTGTCATAGAGGTGGCTTTGGACTTTGGTGAGGTCAGTATTGGTTTATTATTTTCTACATTCCTATGGGAAAATATAAGACAAATCTTGGAAAACCTTTTTAAATGGGTTATCTCAAGTTTGGAAGTGATACATTTCCAGTGTCTGGGGATCTGACCGCTAGGACTACCCAAGTTCCAAGAACCAGAGCTCTGAAGAACACATGTAAATGGAGCTGTAGTCGATCATACGCACTGCAGGGTCATCCACATGTGACCCTTCAAATATCTTCTTTAATCCCTTAATCCCATATGACATACTATCCCGTCGAGGTGACCGCTCTGTGACCTATCTGTCACCTGCCTGTGACCTGTCTGACCGTTCTGCAGGGGTCTTCACTCTAGCTGAGGATCCCTGCAGAGTAGTCACACAGCCAGATCTCCACCTGTGCTGGGCCTTGTGGTGCTACAGAAGGCTGTAACACCACAATCCCTGCTTTAGAAAAGACAGAAGAAAGAAGACAGAAGAAAGAGGACAGAAGAAAGACTACAACCGTAAGTGTTATCCCTGATTCCTACCTGATCTCTCTTCATCCACCCCAATCCCCCATCCCCCTTCCCCCTCTTTTTACCCCCCTCCATCCCTCTTTGCGCCTCCTCCTTGCACACGTTTAGCAGCCGCCGAGCATTGATTGGTGACGCAGTTCACCGATCAACACTCGTGCTCGTTTTTTTTCCTCAGCCCCCTTTGCGCCAACTCCGTACACACATCCTGCAGCCGCCAAACTTTGATAAGTGACGCAGTTCACCTATCAGAGCTTGTGCCTGCCGTTTTCCTTGTTTTTTCACCCCCCCCTTGCCCCACACCTGTGCACACATCCAGCAGCTGCCGAACTTTGATAAGTGACGCGGTTCACTTATCAGAGCTCTTGTGCCTGCCGTTTTCTCTTTTTTTCACATCCCCTTTCGCACACACAGCAGCCGCCGAACTTTGATAAGTAATGCGGTTCACTTATCAGAGCTCTCGCGCCTGTGGTTTTCCTTTTTTTTTCCACATCCCATTCGCACACCAACAGCCGCTGAACTTTGATAAGTGACGCAGTTCACTTATCAGAGCAAGGACCTGCCGGTTTTTTTTCCACATCCCGTTCGCACACCCAGCAGCCGCCGAACTTTGATAAGTGATGCGGATCACTTATCAGAGCTAGGGCCTGCTGTTTTAGGCTTTTCCTTTCACAGGTATTTTTTTCTCCCTATTTGCTTTTTTTCCTTTAGCTTTTTCTTTTCAGAGTAGGTTGCACCAATCACTATCCCCCCACACGGACACATAGTTATCAATAAAGTACACCTAAGCACCATGCTCACAAAAAAAATGTCCCGCTCGTCCCGTTCGTCACAACAGCGCTATTCATTGGAGGAAACATATTCTTTCCTTGCCTCCCACACTGATAGTGAGGGAGAGGATCCCACTTTTCTTTATTTTTCCGATGCTTCCTCATCCTCTTCCCCCTCCTCATCTTCCTCCTCCGGTCCTGCGGAACCGCCACGCAGATGCCGCAGGACAGAAGATGAGGCAGCGCCAATCATTGATGAAGATGATGAAACAGTGCCCACCATTGCCGAAGATGAACCAGCGCACCCCACTGCGGACCCCATATGGAACTCTCCACCCGGAAATTAAGAGCAACTGATTCCTGATTTTGTGACAGACTCAGGAATCAAGTTTGACACCACTGGCCTCACAGAACTAGACTTTTTCAAAGTCCTTTTCTCTGAGGCTTTTGTTATCTTCATGGTGGAGCAAACTATTTTATATGCTCGGCAATTTTTGGAACAAAACTCAGGTTCATCATATTCTAACTGGTCTCCTGTAGATGCAGTTGAAATGATGCAGTTTTGGGGCATGGTCCTCCACATAGGGATCTTGTAGAAGCCAGAACTTCGGCAATATTGGAGTGTTGATATTTTATATAACACTCCAGTGTTCCGAATGGTCATGACCTGGACATGTTTTGAGGCCATCCATAAGTTCCTGCATTATACCGATAATGCACAGTGTCCTGCACGAGATGACCCCAACTTTGACCGTCTGTTCAAAGTTCGGCCGGTCATCGAACACTTCAACAAAAAGTTTGCTGAAGTGTACGTGCCTCAAAGGGACATCTGCGTGGATGAGTGCTTAATTCATTTTAAGGGACGGCTCGGATTCCGTCAGTACCTGCCCAGCAAGAGGGCCAGGTATGGAATCAAACTCTACAAGCTGTGTGAGAGTACCTCAGGGTACACCAACAGCTTTAGAGTCTACGAAGGTAAGGACACCAGGATTGAACCCTGTCACGATATGGTATGAAATATCATATAAGTAGTTTCTCTTGCTAGCAAGCTGTGGGCTAAAAAGCCCCCCTTCCCTTTCACTCAGCCAAGAGCTGCCTTGCCAATGTACATGGGGGAAGAGCGTTTTATTGCCTAAAGGAATTTTTACGACCAGGTTAGAATCTTCCTCCAGCAAGAACTGGATTCTAAGTCTCTAGAACACATGGAAGTTCTTTGTTCTGTTTTTGTAAAATATTACGCAAACCGTTAAAGTTAAGAACACTAAAATATATATTCTTATTCTCCCTCGGTGGATCTACGCATCACTCTAAACACGGGCGTCTAACTCCATCTGGTAAAGAAGTAGGGATTTCTCGGTAAATATGTATCCCAGACAGGACATATTTGATCTCATTGGAATGCCCACGTTAATCCGAGATGAATGCTGGGTTTGTTAGGACTATGACACGTTTTGTAGCGGAGTTATAGAAATTAGATATAGGTTAGGGAAAAGTTAGTTAACTGAAGAGGTAGGAGGGACGAGGTGATCCAACCCCTTTCTGGGATGTTACAGGCTCCAGCTATAACTGTCTGCCCAGATCCCCAGCTCAGTCTTCTTGTCTTTTCCTGGAGAGCCCTGAGCACGTCCAATGAGCTGGGACGTATGGTTGCCTGCAATGCAATGAACTGAGAATATGTGAGTGTTATCTTTTCTCCTTTAATCCCCTTTATGTTATAATTACCTTGTACATATTTGCAATTGTCTCATTTGTAACATCTTTGTAAAATATTTTGATAAAGCGCTGCCTACATTTTGTGGGGTATATTATTTCATGCCAGTTCTTTCTCCATGCTCTAAAAACGTACCCTAAGTCTTCTGAAGGGAATTTACGCTACTGTTTTGGGTTAGCTTCTGACCCGTTTAATCGAAGCTGGTGGCAGTAATACCGTGTACTGTGCAGGCCTTTGGGTGTCACTGTAGCGACTGTGGCTTGATAATTATTGTTCCTGCCTGAGCGGGAGTAGTTTATCGCGTCGCTGCAGCATGCCCAATAGCCAGTACAAAGCAGGCAGCCTTTCTGGCGACTAATTACCCTAGGTGCAGTACCTAATCTGACCTGACAGTAAGGGGGGCGCCAGAGAGCTGCAAGGTTCAAGTGGAACTGTAAGCGGGATATACACAAATCCCTGCAGTTCATGGTATATTGAAGAGCAGTGGGATACCTAAAATAAGCCCCTGCTGTAAACTAAGAGGTCAATAGCCTTGTGTGTGTTTTTTTTTCTCATCACATTGTGGCAGTGGAGGGATAACTAAGATAAGCCCCCCTGCACATGTGATAGCCGTCTGTTGGTCTAAAGTCACCCCAATCCGTGACATATTGGTGGCAGTGGTCAGGAATCCCTGTGGATTTCGTGACCCATTGCTGGCTGCGGATAAGGGATTGTGACAAACCCCCTGAGTGTCCTCCTGTCCTGGGAGTGAGTGGGAAAATTGTGTGGGATTTGGTGCACCCACTGCTGGATAAAGGTTATCACCTCTATAACTTTTACACCAGCATGCCACTCTACAAATCCCTCTTTGCGCGAGGTACCGCAGCTTGCGGTACTGTCCGCAAAAATCAGAGAGGCCTCCCGAAGACGCTACTTGGGCAGATGCTCAGAAAAGGTGAGAGCAAAGCCCAATGTAGCGACCACCTGCTGGTGGTCAAGTACAAGGACAAGAGGGATGTCCTTCTATTGACCACACCATACATGGTGATGGCAGCGCCCACAGCACTGTACAGGGTATCTCTACAGAGGTCAGCAAACCGACCTGTGTACTGGGGTACAACAAAAACATGGGGGCGCTGATCTCTCCGATCAACTCCTTCAACCGTACAGTGCTTTGAGAAAGGCCAGGGTGTGGTACAAAAAGCTGGCCGTGCACATTGTACAAATGGCAATGCTCAACGCTTTCCTGCTGTCATGATGTGCACGCCACACCGATACGTCGTACCTTCATTTCCAGGAGGTAGTGGTTATGGCCCTGATGTTTGGCACGAGGGAAGGAACGGGCCCTAGTACTTCTGGAACTGAAGGTGCTAGTATCGTACCAGGTCAGCATTTTCTGGGGGTAGTCCCGCCAACTGGAAGAAAAGGTAAGCCACAAAAAAAGTGGCGAGAGTGTTACAAAAGGGGAATATGCAAGGACACCACTTATCAATGCGACACTTGCCCCGAAAAACCTGGCCTGTGTATGAAAGATTGCTTCAAATTGTACCACACCTCCATGCACTACTAAGTTACTTTACAGGAAACAGATTAGTTCCAAAGGGGGCACATCTAGGTATGTTCTTTGGGGGTCTACTTTCCAAAATGATGTCACTTGTGTTTTTTTTTCCTGATTAGGCACATCAGGGGTTCTGCAAACGGAACATGACGCCCGCAGACCATTCCATCAAAGTCTGCATTCCAAAACGTCAGTCTTCCCTTTCAAGCCCCAACGTGTGCCTAAACAGTTTTTTCCCTCCTGTGAAGCACCTGAAGGGTTAATAAACTTCTTAAATGTGGTTTTTATCAGCTTTATGGGTGCAGTTTTTAGAATGGTGTCACTTTTGGGTATTTTCTGCCATATAGACCCGTAAATATGACTTCAAATGTGAGGTGGTCCCTAAAAAAAATGGTTCTGTAAATTTTGTTGTTAAAATGAGAAATCGCTGGTCAACTTTTAACCCTTATAACTTCCTAACAAAAAGAAAATTTGTTTCCAAAATTGTTCTGATGTAAAGTAGACTTGTGGGAAATGTTATTTATTAACTATATTGTGTGACATATTTCTCTGTTTTAAGGGCATAAAAATTCAAAGTTTGAAAATTGTAACATTTTCGCCAAATTTCCATTTTTTACACAAATAAACGCAAGTTATATCGAAGAAATTTTACCACTATCATGAAGTACAATGTGTCACGAGAAAACAATCTCAGACTCGCCAAGATCCGTTGAAGCGTTCCAGAGTTATAACCTCATAAAGGGACAGTGGTCAGAATTGTAAAAATTGGCCAGGTCATTAACGTGCAAACCACCCTTAGGAGTTAAGGGGTTAAGAGAGAGGTGAGGGGTGCGACCACATAAAGCAAACTTCACTGATCAAGGATGATGAATTCACTGATCAATTTAAAGAAAAACTGTGGGCTCATTTCATTACTAGTCATAAAGGCAAGCAAGGGTAATGTGACAAACCAAAGCTAGTAACACTTTCATTCTGGTCCTCTATATGCAAGATCTCGTGATGCTATGTTCACTAAAGTCCCTTGTCATTGGCTGAAGATTCACCATAGACAAGCTGATTTTCCTGATATATGCAGATACTGTGCTATGCACCTGTCTCAACTCCAGTCTTAGGCTCTGCTCCCTTACCTATGGCATTCACTCTTTCCTGTGCTGTACATCAGTTTTCACCATATGCAAATTATAGTCCATCCAAGGCCTTTTAAGGCTCATGACTGGAGTACTAAAGGGAACCTGTCACCAAGAAAATGCAGTCTAATCTGCAGGCAGTAAGTTATACAACTGAAGGATCTGAGTCGGCTGACATGCAGTGTTGCAGAAATATTCAGTATATCCTGTAATTTAATCATTTACAACTCTGCGTTTTCTGGGATTTTCAGTCCAGTGACTGATAGCTCTCTCTGTATTGGTGTGCCTGCAGAGATACTGTTGCCGTCACTGATAGGATCATCCACAGGACTGAAAATCCCAGAAAGAGCAGAGGTTTAAATGATGAAAACACATATTGTACTGAATCTTTTTCTACAAAACTACATAGTAATCCACTCAGCTCTATGGCATGGTGCCTGCAGATTAGACTGCACTTTTCTTGTTGACAGGTTGCCTTTAAGCTGTGTGTTCAGTTACTTTGTGCTTTGGAGGTGGCCTCCTCAGTTCTCTCAATTCTGGCAATTATCTCAGAAACTCGCGTTTGCTTCTGCACTCTGTATTTACTTCCTGGCTCAGACTAGCAACTATCCCTTTATCTTTTCTGAACATAACTCTCTGGACTTGTTCACTCTACAAATGCTGCACCAGAGTGAATTATCTCTGCAAACAATTTAGCAGTTCATCACTGCTCACTGTGGCTTTCCATTTGATTGCTGATTAACCCTTTGTATGCTGTAAGCAGGGCCGCCATCAGGGCATTACTGACCTGACTGGCATATGGGGCCCGGTGGGCAGAGGGGACCCGCATCAGGCCCCGTCTCCTCTGCTCACCGGGTCCCCCCTACAGGCGCTGTGGCACATTATTGACGTGCGGGCTCGCGCTCGCACATCAATAATTAACGGCCGCCAGCCAATCGGAGGCTTGCAGCTGACTTGAGCCGCAGTGCGCACTTCGCCGGCGTCTGACGTTATTGTCAGCCGCCGGCGAGTGTGCGCTTCACCTGCGTGGAGGGAGTGAGCTTCGCCCGCCGCAGGAGCGTGGCCAGGTAAGAACTCGTGTTTTTGGTTTTTTTTGAGAGCGGCGATCCAGGGGGCCCCGGGGCAGAATGCTAGACACGCTGAGGCAGAGATGCTGGACACACCGGGGCAGAATGCTGGACATGCTGGGGCAGAGATACTGGACACACTGGGGCAGAGATGCTGGACACGCTGGGGCAGAGATGCTGGACACGCAGGGTGTCAGAGATGCTGGACACACTGGGGGCAGGGATCCTGGACACACTGGGGCAGAAATGCTGGACACATGGGGCAGAAATGCTGGATACACTGGGGCAGAGATGCTGGACATTGGGGGCAGAGATGCTGGACACACTGGGGCAGAGATACTGGACACACTGGGGGGCAGAAATGCTGGACACACTGGGACAGAAATGCTGGACACACTGGGGCAGAAATGCTGGACACACTGGGGCAGAAATGCTGGACACACGGGCAGAGATGCTGGACATTGGGGGTAGAGATGCTGGACACACTGGGGCAGAGATGCTGGACACTCTGGGGCAGAGATGCTGGACACACTGGGGGCAGAGATGCTGGACACACTGGGGGCAGAGATGCTGGACACACTGGGGGCAGAGATGCTGGACACACTGGGGGCAGAGATGCTGGACACACTAGGGGCAGAGATGCTGGACACACTGGGGCAGAGATGCTGGACACACTGGGGCAGAGATGCTGGACACACTGGGGCAGAAATGCTGGACACACTGGGGGCAGGGATCCTGGACACACTGGGGCAGAAATGCTGGACACATGGGGCAGAAATGCTGGATACACTGGGGCAGAGATGCTGGACATTGGGGGCAGAGATGCTGGACACACTGGGGCAGAGATACTGGACACACTGGGGGGCAGAAATGCTGGACACACTGGGACAGAAATGCTGGACACACTGGGGCAGAAATGCTGGACACACGGGCAGAGATGCTGGACATTGGGGGTAGAGATGCTGGACACACTGGGGGCAGAGATGCTGGACACACTGGGGCAGAGATGCTGGACACTCTGGGGCAGAGATGCTGGACACACTGGGGGCAGAGATGCTGGTCACACTGGGGGCAGAGATGCTGGACACACTGGGGGCAGAGATGCTGGACACACTAGGGGCAGAGATGCTGGACACACTGGGGCAGAGATGCTGGACACACTGGGGCAGAGATGCTGGACACACTGGGGCAGAAATGCTGGACACACTGGGGGCAGGGATCCTGGACACACTGGGGCAGAAATGCTGGACACATGGGGCAGAAATGCTGGATACACTGGGGCAGAGATGCTGGACATTGGGGGCAGAGATGCTGGACACACTGGGGCAGAGATACTGGACACACTGGGGGGCAGAAATGCTGGACACACTGGGACAGAAATGCTGGACACACTGGGGCAGAAATGCTGGACACACTGGGGCAGAAATGCTGGACACACGGGCAGAGATGCTGGACATTGGGGGTAGAGATGCTGGACACACTGGGGGCAGAGATGCTGGACACACTGGGGCAGAGATGCTGGACACTCTGGGGCAGAGATGCTGGACACACTGGGGGCAGAGATGCTGGACACACTGGGGGCAGAGATGCTGGACACACTGGGGGCAGAGATGCTGGACACACTGGGGGCAGAGATGCTGGACACACTAGGGGCAGAGATGCTGGACACACTGGGGCAGAGATGCTGGATACATGGGGCAGAGATGCTGGACACACGGGGCAGAAATGCTGGAGACACTGGGGGCAGAAATGCTGGAGACACTGGAGGCAGAACGGAGATACGGGCATGATTGGAGACACGGGGCAGAATGAAAGAAATGGGGGCATTATTGGAGACACTGGGGGCAGGATTGGAGACAGATCGTGCAGGATCATGGGGCAGGACGGATATGATGGAGACAGATGGGGCAGGATGGAGAGATCATATGGGGCAGGATGGGGAGATCATATAGGGCAGAATGGATACTCATGAGGGCAGGATGCGAGAACATATGGCTGGAGCCAGGAATGAGACACACGGGGGCCAGGATGGGGGATATTATTACCAGAGGGGCTAATTAAGGGATATTATTACTGTAGTGACGTATTTATTTAATTTTTTGAGTATACTGTTTTAAATGGGGGGGGCAGTCCTGTAAGTGTGTAGAGTGATACTATGTCGCCTTTTTTTCTTCATGTGGTGTAATGTAGAAGTCGGGAAAAATAAAGTAATGTGTTCTGCAAGCGGAGCTCGAGATAACTGTGTTATTTCCTGCAGAGACAAGTCCTGGCTGGAAGAAGTGACGGCGGTCTGTGCTGGATGAAAGTTGAAGGACTTCACCTAGAGACGTCACTGGTGAGTCCGTGTGTTACCTATACACTGACACTATGCACTGCATACTATATACAGAGGTCCTGTGTATAATGTCACCAGTGATCACTGTATTTACCTGTACACAGACACTGCATACTAAGTACAGATCTCCTGTGTATAATAGCACTTATGGTGATGGTATTGTGGGTTTTTTATTACTGATCAGTATTGTAATATTCGGTCACTTTGAGGTGGTAATATGTGGTTTGGTCATGGTGCGGTGGTATTCGTTCTTTGTATGTGATATTATTCGGTCACTGGTGGTAATATGTGGTCTGGTCATGGTGCGGTGGTATTTGTCCCTTGTATGTGCTATTTATTCACTATGTGGTAATAATATGGTGTCTGGTCATGGTGTTGTGGTATTTGTTCCTTATGTGATGTTATTCGATCACTGTGGCGGTAATATGTGGTCTTGACATGGTGTAGTGGTATTTGTTCCTTGTATGTGACATTATTGGTCATTTTAAAAATTGAAAAATAAATAAAAATGTACAAATTGTATTGCATATTTTAACAAATATTGAATAGGTTACAGCAGAGTAGGGCCCGGTCAAAAGTGTCTACCGTGTTATGGTGGTGGCTTAAAAAATCTTTTGGCCAAAACAAAAGCTGCCGGCTATATGTGTGATCTGGTGATGGGAACTGTTAATGTGTGATAGGTGAGAAGTGGAGTTTTTCCAAGAGACAGCGGTGGGACTGTGGACAGTTCGAGGGGTGGAGCATGGAGGTGGGGCTGGGGTGGAGCCTGGGCGGAGTCTCAAGGGGGCCCCGAAAAATTTGCCAGTATGGGGCCCCGAAATTTCTAGTGGCAGCCCTGGCAGTAAGCATAACAAACTCTTCTCTGGTGTTGTTCACACTACTTACTCCACTGCAAGTCCTGAACTGGTTATACATCTTCTGTTTGTGTGTGTCATTCGTGGCTCTGTGTCTTCTCATGTGTGCTGCTCTGCTTGTCTGCCTGTTGTCCTGGTCCTCATTGTTCCACACACTATCCGGCAAGTCCTGCCCATTCAGCCATTACATTTGGTCTGTGTTGTTCACCCTGACTTTTGGCTTTTGAGAATCCACCTCAAGAGGTGAGCCTATAACACACTATGCACATAATGCTTATATTACTATGAGCTCTCTAATCCTTACCAAGTCATTTTATTTTCTTTTTGATCCGCGGGAGCAGCTAAAATTGAGTGGATGGCTCTGAGCATTACCAGTACTATGTGCAGATAAATATGTACATAGGAGGCAGGCAAGACAGGAAGTCCGTAATGTGACGTTTCAACCAATAGCTTTAAAGTGCTACAAAATGTCACAGAAGTAGAGGCATAATCTCCTCCTTTTCAGTCCAGAAACATTCAGTCATTTTATTTTCTACTGCAGCCTTCTTTTCTATTTCCATAGTGCATATAGTATCTTGAAAACTTTTACTTGAAAGACCCTACCAAAACAAATAAAAGTATTTTCTAGGCTTTAGACCTATTCTTAGATTGCAACTTGCGACTGGAGCAGAATAGCACAGCTCCGTATAATGTAGCAGCCGTTCCCCTGTGCTGCTATTTACTTTAATAAGAGCTGAGCTGCAGTATCTGAACATGACATTTACACAATGTACGAAACTGTGCGGTTCAGCTCCATTAACTGTTAAGATTTACCTACCACTGGAGCCAAAGGTGGCTGATAGGTGGGGGGGTGCATGGTCCCTAATGATCTGATATTGATGACCTAGCCACATCATAGGACGTCAATATATAATAAGCCCCATAGCGGCTAGGAAGGAGTGTGACAGACTGGTGGAAAGCATGCCAAGACACATAAAAGCTGTGATTAAAAATCATGGTTATTCCACAAAACATTGAATTCTGAACTCTTCCTGAGTTAAAACATTAGTATTGTTGATTCTAAATGATTATGAACTTGTATTCTTTGCATTATTTGAGGTCTGAAAGCACTGGTTATTTTTTTTTTATTTTGACCACTTCTCCTTTTAAGAAAAAAATACAAAATTTATTGCTAGCAAATTTGGAGACATGTTGTCAGAAGTTTATAGAATAAAAGAACAATTTACATTTTACTCAAAAATATAACTATAAAGAGAAAAATCAGACAAACTGAACATTTTGCAGTGGTCTCTTAATTTTTGCCAGAGTTGTAAATATATACTGTGTATACCGTATATAATATATATGTGTGTCACTGACATCTATATATCTATGTATTCTATTTGAATATATCTATTCTATTCTAACCTGTCTTGCTATGATATTACTGTATGCAGCACATGAATTGCCGACTTTTCTTCTATCTATCTATCTATCTATCTATCTATCTATCTATCTATTTGTGTAATATATACATACAGGTCCTTCTCAAAAAATTAGCATATAGTGTTAAATTTCATTATTTACCATAATGTAATGATTACAATTAAACGTTCATATATTATAGATTCATTATCCACCAACTGAAATTTGTCAGGTCTTTTATTGTTTTAATACTGATGATTTTGGCCTACAACTCCTGATAACCCAAAAAACCTGTCTCAATAAATTAGCATATCAAGAAAAGGTTCTCTAAACGACCTATTACCCTAATCTTCTGAATCAACTAATTAACTCTAAACACATGCAAAAGATACCTGAGGCTTTTAAAAACTCCCTGCCTGGTTCATTACTCAAAACCCCCATCATGGGTAAGACGAGCGACCTGACAGATGTCAAGAAGGCCATCATTGACACCCTCAAGCAAGAGGGTAAGACCCAGAAAGAAATTTCTCAACAAATAGGCTGTTCCCAGAGTGCTGTATCAAGGCACCTCAATGGTAAGTCTGTTGGAAGGAAACAATGTGGCAGAAAACGCTGTACAATGAGAAGAGGTGACCGGACCCTGAGGAAGATTGTGGAGAAGGACCGATTCCGGACCTTGGGGAACCTGAGGAAGCAGTGGACTGAGTCTGGTGTGGAAACATCCAGAGCCACCGTGCACAGGCGTGTGCAGGAAATGGGCTACAGGTGCCG
This sequence comes from Ranitomeya variabilis, assembly GCF_051348905.1. Classification (NCBI taxonomy): domain Eukaryota; kingdom Metazoa; phylum Chordata; class Amphibia; order Anura; family Dendrobatidae; genus Ranitomeya; species Ranitomeya variabilis. The sequence continues at coordinate 328,174,928 of NC_135236.1, forward strand.
CATTCCCCAGGTAAAGCCACTTTTGAACCATAAACAGCAGCAGAAGCGCCTGACCTGGGCTACAGAGAAGCAGCACTGGACTGTTGCTAAGTGGTCCCAAGTACTTTTTTCTGATGAAAGCAAATTTTGCATGTCATTCGGAAATCAAGGTGCCAGAGTCTGGAGGAAGACTGGGGAGAAGGAAATGCCAAAATGCCTGAAGTCCAGTGTCAAGTACCCAGTCAGTGATGGTGTGGGGTGCCATGTCAGCTGCTGGTGTTGGTCCACTGTGTTTCATCAAGGGCAGGGTCAATGCAGCTAGCTATCAGGAGATTTTGGAGCACTTCATGCTTCCTGGCACCTGCTCACAGTGCCAAAACCACTGGTAAATGGTTTACTGACCATGGTATTACTGTGCTCAATTGGCCTGCCAACTCTCCTGACCTGAACCCCATAGAGAATCTGTGGGATATTGTGAAGAGAAAGTTGAGAGACGCAAGACCCAACACTCTGGATGAGCTTAAGGCCGCTATTGAAGCATCCTGGGCCTCCATAACATCTCAGCAGTGTCACAGGCTGATTGCCTCCATGCCACGCCGCATTGAAGCAGTCATTTCTGCCAAAGGATTCCCGACCAAGTATTGAGTACATAACTGAACATTATTATTTGATGTTTTTTTTGTTTGTTATTAAAAAACACTTTTATTTGATTGGACGGTTGAAATATGCTAATTTATTGAGACAGGTTTTTTGGGTTATCAGGAGTTGTAGGCCAAAATCATCAGTATTAAAACAATAAAAGACCTGACAAATTTCAGTTGGTGGATAATGAATCTATAATATATGAAAGTTTAATTGTAATCATTACATTATGGTAAATAATGAAATTTAACACTATATGCTAATTTTTTGAGAAGGACCTGTATACATGTGTGTGTCACTGACATCTATAAATCTATGTATTCTATGTGTATATATCTATTTTATCTTTTCTATTCTAACCTGTCAGTGTGATTTTAGTGCACGCGACACTTAAATTGCCAGCTTTTCAAAGGACGTAGCGGTACGGTACTACAGGAAGTAGTTTTTATTTCTGTGGGGGCACACAACTTTATTAGCATGCACAAAGAGACACAAGTTAGCCCCCAAAATGCATGAAAAAGCGCCAAAACCACAACAAAAATGCTAACAAAAACACACCAAAACTGCACCAAAACATGCGATGTTGACACAGCTTCTTTCCTGCCAAGAAAAAAAGCTCAGTGTGAACTTACGAAAGTGGTTGCTGAGGTCCAAAATGCTACCCATTAAGTCCCACTAACATAACTTTGTTTTTTTATTAAGAGGGAACTATTTCAGCCTTTTGCTTAGTTGCAGCTTGGCACTAAAGGATCCCACTAAACCATTATAAGCCAATTATAGTATTCACTTGGGTGTCACACATCCTTTTTGCCTTTTCAGACACCAGGAATCAAGTGAAGCGTCAGGCTATGCACTGTCTATAGCTAGGAATCTTGTACTACTGTATGAATATTTTCATCTAAAATTATGCTTTCTTTGGAGTGGGTTCTCTGTTTTATATATATGTATGTATATATACAGTATATATACAGTACATACCAAAAGTTTGGACACACCTTCTCATTTAAAGATTTTTCCGTATTTTCATGACTATGAAAATTGTACATTCACACTGAAGGCATAAAAACTATGAATTAACACATATGGAATTATATACTTAACAAAAAAGTGTGAAACAACTGAAAATATGTCTTATATTCTAGGTTCTTCAAAGTAGCCACCTTTTGCTTTGATGACTGCTTTGCACACTCTTGGCATTCTCTTGATGAGCTTCAAGAGGTAGACACCGGGAATGGTCTTCCAACAATCTTGAAGGAGTTCCCAGAGATGCTTAGCACTTGTTGGACCTTTTGCCTTCACTCTGCGGTCCAGCTCAACCCAAACCATCTCGATTAGGTTCAGGTCTGTTGACTGTGGAAGCCAGGTCATCTGGCGTTACACCCCATCACTCTCCTTCTTGGTCAAATAGCCCTTACACAGCCTGGTGGTGTGTTTGGGGTCATTGTCCTGTTGAAAAATAAATGATGGTCCAACTAAACACAAACCGGATGGAATAGCATGCCGCTGCAAGATGCTGTGGTAGCCATGCTGGTTCAGTATGCCTTCAATTTTGAATAAATCCCCAATAAATTGCTTGTCCTTAGCAGTGGTTTCCTAGCAGCTATTTTACCATGAAGGCCTGCTACACAAAGTCTCCTCTTAACAGTTGTTGAGAGATGTGTCTGCTGCTAGAACTCTGTGTGGCATTGACCTGGTCTCTAATCTCAGCTGCTGTTAACCTGCGATTTCTGAGGCTGGTGACTCGGATAAACTTATCCTCAGAAGCAGAGGTAACTCTTGGTCTTCCTTTCCTGGGGCGGTCCTCATGTGAGCCAGTTTCTTTGCAGCGCTTTATGGTTTTTGCCACTGCACTTGGGGACACTTTCAAAGTTTTCCCAATTTTTCGGACTGACTGACCTTCATTTCTTAAAGTAATGATGGCCACTCGTTTTTCTTTACTTAGCTGCTTTTTTCTTGCCATAATACAAATTCTAACAGTCTATTCAGTAGGACTATCAGCTGTGTATCCACCAGACATCTGCACAACACAACTGATGGTCCAAACCCCATTTATAAGGCAATAAATCCCACTTATTAAACCTGACAGGGCACACCTGTGAAGTGAAGACCATTCCCAGTGACTACTTCTTGAAGCTCATCAAGAGAATGCCAAGAGTGTGCAAAGCAGTCATCAAAGCAAAAGGTGGCTACTTTGAAGAACCTAGAATATAAGACATATTTTCAGTTGTTTCACACTTTTTTGTTAAGTATATAATTCCACATGTGTTAATTCATAGTTTTGATGCCTTCAGTGTGAATGTACAATTTTCATGGTCATGAAAATACAGAAAAAAATCTTTAAATGAGAAGGTGTGTCCAAACTTTTGGTCTGTACTGTGTAATATATATATTTTATATTGTATATATTTGCACTAAATAACACATCTATAATGTTGATTTAAGCAGACACGAGAAATAATTTTCCATGTTCTCTCAGTTCTTCTGTGATCTTATTCCATTTTTTGGAAATAATATACAGACCTTGTAAACAAGCCCAAATCCTATCTGAAGTTAAACAGAAAATGTACAGTAAGATCACAGATTATTTATTGCTAAAATGATGACTATGTAATAAATACATACACTAGATTGTCTACAGACACAAATAGCACGACTATTAGGAAATATTTTGTGTTACCAAATTTTCTGGGAAACTTGGAATGATGCTGGATATGAATCTTGATTGAAACAACAATGATGATAAGAAACTTATTCCTAATTGGATAAGACAATTATGACATACCATTGACTTTTTACAACAAGTGTGAGATAATGTAAGAATTTCATTCTAAATATCTTAACCCCTTAAGGGTTCTTGAGATTTCCCTTTTTCCTCCCCTTCTTCCAAGAGCCATAACTTATTTATTTTTCCATCCATGCATGTGTATGAGGTGCCACGGCTCCACCCCTCAGTGTGTCTGGGATACAGTTACTGACAGCTCGGCCGTCCAATCTGGTATAGGGATGTGCTGAGATGTCAGGGCTTTGATTAACAGCTGAACTATCCAATCTGAGACTGTGAGGCGTCAGCTGTCTCCAGGTGTTCATTATTGCAGGTACTTGCCGTGCTTCTTAACTGAGCTGTATCTCACAGACTGCCTGTGCCTTGATTTCTGTATGCTTGATCTGTTGCCTGACCTTGGACTTTGTTCTGACCATCCGCCTGTTTAACCCCTTCAGCTCTGATCAGTAAGCCTCCCGGTACTCTGACCTTGGAATATTACCTGAGTACGCTTTTGTCTCTTCCTTCTGTTTATGACATACCCTCCTGGCTTCTGACCTTGGACTCCTTGACCACTCTGACTCATGGAATGGCCGTGAGAAGTGACTAGCGTCACATGAGAGCTTATTTTTTTACTAGATGAGTTGCAGTTTTGTATGAAATGATTACTTTTACAATTTTTATACTCAGTTCTTTGTGCAGTATAAATGACCAAAGAACATGATTCTTCAGTTCATTATGATTATGACAATACCAAATTTATATGATTTTTAAAAATTACTTTTATGGTTAACATAATGCTGAGAAAGAAAAAAAAATGGTTTGTGCTACCATTTTCTTTCCTTGATTTAATTTTCCTTTGATAGTCAACTGTGGGGGCTTGTAGTTTTGTGTCAAGCTGTCATTTTTATAAATATAATTCTGGAGGCCATATGATGTTTTGATCACTTTTTTTGATTGCACATTTCTGAAGAAATTGGTTTGGTGGAAATTTTGCATTACGGCTCACAAGCTTTAAGTTAGGCACATGCAAGGCACATTTCAACACATTATTTACTGCACAGTGGCTTGAACATTTGAGCGGCTGGTACAGGTATTACAGCTCATCTCTTTCAAGCATATTTGAGCACTGAGGCTCCTTTTGGGGTGGAACGTGGGAATCCTTGAAGACAGACTCGCACTTAAGAAATGCTGATGATGACTTGTTTTAACCCCTTGACTCTGAGGTCAATTTTCACGTTCTCACTTTTATATAGTATCATACATAGTTTTGAATGACACAATCCATTTTTATTTATTTTTTTACCTAAATAAACAGTATATACCTCTGTATATACAGGTTCACGCTAAATAGTAGCCAATAAAAAATCCTCTGAAACAACCACAATAAAAACCAGAGTCCTACTACTATTAAATTAGAATAAATACCAGAACGCCAATGGTTCTGAAAGATTCCTGAGTTTATGCAGCTTATAAAAGAAGGGGGAGCCAATAGAAGGGTTAATAAAGATAACTGAGACTTTTCTTACCCCCAATGTTTGAAGTTCTTGAGGGATTGAAGACAGCGATATTCCTATCCTTGTGGTGGGATGAATCCAGAAAGAAGTCTTATCTAAGCAGGTGGCTGCCCCGGCCGGCAGCAGCCACCGCGAACTAACCTGTTTGGTCCTTACCACGTTCCGTACACTGCTTCAGGTTATTAACCTATAAATAATATGTACCAGTCAGACCTCAAAGTCCAAAAGATATAAACTTTATTAAGAACTACAGTTACAAAATGACAACAGTGATGGTAACATGAACCAGTGCCAATGACACCATAGACCTGAAGCATATATTAAAGCGTGTTATCCCCATAATCATATATAAACATCTCCCATACAGCTTATGTTGCCAAGTGGCATGTTCAGCATTATATCCATAGATGTTACGTATCTAATAGGGTATAGGAGTAAGTATTAAAGCAATGTACTGCTATATCCTGCTACATTACCTCAGGTCAGATGGTGCCACGTCCCCTACGCACGTTTCGGCTGCGTCACCCTTCTTCCGGGGGAGTGGCCTCATCAGTACCTTACAGGTTTATATACTGCTCCCATCCAATCCAATTAAAAAGATGCTCTGCGTCATACTTCCCCCTCCTTGTTGCGGCGCATGCTCCGACTCACACCGCGAGGCCCGAGTCCTCCACGGCGTCATCAGATACCTACGCCCACCCGACCGCCCATAAGGTGAACACGTGAGCGCAAGGTCCGATAGAGACGTCAGTGGACAACGCACAGCCCAGCGGAGAGACACGCGCACGCGCACGGAGGTGGGAACCATGCAGAGCACAGCCTGCCATGATGGCGCACAGAAACAGAAGACACACATAAAAACTGGGTCCTATCTATGTACAGAAACCCAAACATCATAAAGGAAACAGCGGTGATATAGACCATCCCATATACTTCAATTCTATATACATCTCCATACACAATATTGAAACAAGTGCAATCTCAATCACAGAAGAATTAACAAATATATATAGTTAGTGCAATATAAGAGCAACCATTGAATATATAAAAACAAAACGTCAAACTATAAAAAGGTTGCATTCTCAAATATATGATCATTTTGATAGATATATACAAGTGATAGCCACAAAAGGCCAGTAATATTGCCATAAGAAAGTGAGCCCATAAATATATCCATACCCCTAGTATAAAAACAAAAATATATATACATAGACAGTGTTCATATCAATATATAAATATACCATAATAAGAAAAAGAAAAGGAAAACATATATATGCATAATTAATGTTCATATAGGAACATCCTCTATAGAATTCTTCCATTTTCATCCCGCTGTATTCCAAGAAGGAAGAACACCAAACATGGCGACAAACTAAAAAACGACAGGAGAATAATGATAAAATCGACATAAAAACAAGGAAAACCAATGAACCACACATAAAAACAGCAACAACCTTAAAGAAAAGGAGCAAAGCTCAGAGTTTCGTTCAAACCGTCAGGTGTCAGGGTACGTAATTCCCAGATCCAACGAGATTCTTTTTGGGACAGCATTTTACTCACATTACCCCCTCGTGGATTTATGGGGATGCAATCAATCCCCTTTACTTTCAGACAAGAAGGGTCACTAGCATGGAACTGTTTGAAGTGTCTTGGGATACTTTTTAGTACATCCAGATTTTCCTCCTCCTTCCCAGCAATGATGTCCCTCACGTGTTCCCTGACCCTTACCTTCAGGGCTCTTGTGGTCAACCCTACATAGATTTTGGTACATGTGCAGTATGCATAATACACTACCGCCGTCGTGGTACACGTTATTGTATGTGTAATATTAAATTTTCTTCCATCCGAAGACTCAAAATCTATTGCTGTGTCCATATTAGGGCATGCTATACATTTCCCACAGGGTTTACATCCCCATAGGGGTTTTGATTGTAGTCTCTGTATCCCAAACAGTGGCCGTTCTCTCGAAATATATAGACTCCTAACTAGAGTATCCCTCAGATTTTTTGATCTTCGTGCCGTGAGGGAGGGTTTCTGTGGTAAATATTGTCTTAGCACTGGATCTGCCAGTAGAACCGGCCAGTGTTTCGCCACACTGTCAAAAAGTTTACCCCATTGAGAATTATAAGTTGTTACCAATCTTACCTGATTGGTTGCAGTTTTTTTCCGGGGTGAATAAAGAAGTTGGTGGCGATCCGCATTTCTAGCTCGATTGTATGCCTTTTGTATACTCCTTCGGCTGTAGGGTTTATAAGGGGCAGCTGTTTGGGGCTCAAGTCCTTTTTTGGAAGTGCATTTGAACAGCAAGGTTGCTTGTTGTTGAAGGGAAATAGAGGAAAAAAAAAAAAATCTTTAAATCTTCAGCATAGCGAGTGTGAGCGAGCTGAGTGTGACCTGAGCGTAAGTGTGGACGGCGGTAAGTGTGACTTGTGACTCAGTGAAGAGGTATTTGGAAGGCCTTTAACAAATACCTGTGTGAATTTGTGTGAATTGTGGAATTTGGAGTAGCTATATTCACAAGGGGTTAACTTAGGGTGGGCGGTCATAATCAAGGGTTTATAAGGGGCAGCTGTTTGGGGCTGAAGTCCTTTTTTGGAAGTGCATTTGAACAGCAAGGTGGCTTGTTGTTGAAGGGAAATAGAGGAAAAAAAAAAAAAATCTTTAAATTTTCAGCATAGTGAGTGTGAGCGAGCTGAGTGTGACCTGAGCGTAAGTGTGGACGGCGGTAAGTGTGACTTGTGACTCAGTGACTTTGGAATCAGGGAGTTTCCAAGGGAGGAATTGCTGTTCCAAGTGTTAATTAATACTTTGTATTTATTTTTATTTAACGTTTCTGTCTGGTGCAATCCCCATTAGGAAATGTGCTCCACAATTGTTAATGCCATCCAGTGCACATCTTGCCACATGTATGCAGTCCTTGATCAGCCGGTCGAGGGTGCATACTGCTGTGCGAGATGTGAGCACGTTGTGCATTTGGAAACCCAGATACTGCATCTAAATATGCAGCTGGCAACACTGAGATCCATAGACAATATGGAGAGGAGTCTTCTGCTCACAGAGCAGACGCTCAATGGGATAGATGAGGAGGGGGATGGTAGGATGGAGCTGCAGGACAGTGAAGTAGGTAGCTGGGTGACATTCAGAAAGCGGGGTAGAGGGAAGAGTGCCAGGGAGGCTAGTCCTGATCTGGCACACCCCAATAAGTTTGCTAAGTTGGCAGATGAGGGGGGTGCCAGTACAGGGGTAGCACTGCTGCAGCCAGGCATGTCCTCTGAAAGCCGGAGGAGTGACTGCTCCAGTAAGGAGGGAAATAGGAGAGCAGGGCAGGCCAGACAGGTGCTGGTAGTGGGGGACTCAATTATTAGGGGAACAGATAGGGCAATCTGTCACAAAGACAGAGATCGTCGAACGGTGTGCGGCTTACCTGGCGCTCGAGTCCGACACATCGCTGATCGGGTGGACAGATTACTGGGAGGGGCTGGTGAGGACCCAGCGGTCATGGTGCACATTGGCACAAATGACAAAGTTAGAGGTAGGTGGAAGGTCCTTAAAGATGATTTCAGGGAATTAGGCTGCAAGCTGAAAGCAAGGACCTCCAACGTGGTATTTTCTGAAATACTGCCTGTACCACGTGCCATGCCAGAGAGGCAACGGGAGATTAGGGAGGTTAATAAGTGGCTCAAGAATTGGTGTAGGAAGGAGGGGTTTGGGTTCCTGCAGAACTGGGCCGACTTCTCAGTTGGCTACAGGCTCTACGCTAGGGATGGGCTGCACCTCAATGGGGAAGGTGCAGCTGTGCTGGGGGAGAAAATGGTTAGAAGGTTGGAGGAGTGTTTAAACTAGGGAATGGGGGGGAGGGTATTAATTTTATAGGTGGGGAAGATAGTGCAGATAGAGACCTGGGCACAAATAAGGAAGTTGGGGGTGGCAGAGGCATGGGGGGTGGGGTTAGAACAGTTAGTAATTTAAGAAAGAATAGAGGTACAGAGAGGAACATCAAGTGCATGTATACTAATGCCAGAAGCCTCGCCAACAAAATGGACGAATTAGAACTAATGTTGTTGGAACATAATTATGACATGGTGGGGATATCTGAAACATGGCTGGATGAGAGCCATGACTGGGCTGTTAACTTGCAGGGCTATAGCCTTTTCAGAAATGACCGTACAGATAAGCGAGGGGGTGGGGTGTGTCTGTTTGTAAAATCGACCTTAAAACCCATCCCGTGTGATAATATAGGTGAATTTAATGAAAATGTAGAGTCCCTGTGGGTGGAGATAAGGGGAGGGGGAAAAAATAATAAATTACTGATAGGGGTTTGTTATAAATCTCCAAAAATAATGGAAGCAATGGAGAATATCCTTGTAAAGCAAATAGATGAAGGTGCGACTCAAGGAGAAGTCATTATTATGGGGGACTTCAACTACCCTGAAATAGATTGGGGAACAGAAACCTGCAGTTCCAGTAAAGGTAATCGGTTTTTGACAACTATGAGAGACAATTACCTTTCACAACTGGTTCAGGACCCAACAAGAAGGGGGGCACTGCTAGACCTAATATTAACCAACAGGCCAGACCGCATATCAAATATAAGGGTTGGGGGGTAACTTGGGGAATAGTGATCACAAAATAATAAGTTTTCATGTCTCCTTTAATAAGATGTGTAGTAGAGGGGTGACAAGGACACTAAACTTCAGGAGGGCAAATTTCCAACGGATGAGAGAGGATCTTGGTGCAATTAACTGGGACAATATCCTGAGACATAAAAGTACACAAAGAAAATGGGAGACATTTATTAGCATCCTGGATAGGACCTGTGCACAGTATATACCGTATGGGAATAAACATACTAGAAATAGGAGGAAACCAATATGGCTAAATAGAGCTGTAAGGGGCGCAATAAGGGACAAAAAGAAAGCATTTAGAGAATTAAAGGATGTAGGTAGTGAGGAGGCATTAAATAAATACAGAAAATTAAATAAATTCTGTAAAAAGTAAATCAAGGCAGCAAAGATTGAGACAGAGAGACTCATTGCTAGGGAGAGCAAAAATAACCCCAAAATATTCTTTAACTACATAAATAGTAAGAAACTAAAAAATGATAGTGTTGGCCCCCTTAAAAATAGTCTGGGTGAAATGGTGGATGAGGATGAGGAAAAAGCCAATATGCTAAATGACTTTTTTTCATCAGTATTTACAAAAGAAAATCCCATGGCAGCCAATATGACTAGTGATAATAATTCCGAATTTAATGTTACCTGCTTAACCCAGCAGGAAGTACGGCGGCGTCTAAAAATCACAAAAATTGACAAATCTCCGGGCCCGGATGGGATACACCCCCGAGTACTGCAGGAATTAAGTACAGTCATTGATAGACCATTATTTTTAATCTTTAAAGAGTCCATAATAACAGGGTCTGTACCACAGGACTGGCGTATAGCAAATGTGGTGCCAATATTCAAAAAGGGGACAAAAACTGAACTCGGAAATTATAGGCCAGTAAGTTTAACCTCTACTGTGGGTAAAATCCTGGAGGGCATTCTAAGGGATGCTATACTGGAGTATCTGAAGAGGAATAACCTCATGACCCAGTATCAGCACGGGTTTACTAGGGACCGATCATGTCAGACTAATTTGATCCGCTTCTATGAAGAGGTAAGTTCCGGTCTGGACCAAGGGAACCCAGTAGATGTAGTGTATATGGCCTTTTCAAAAACTTTTGAAACGGTGCCACACAAAAGGTTGATACATAAAATGAGAATAATGGGGATAGGGGAAAATATGTGCAAGTGGGTTGAGAGTTGGCTCAGGGATAGGAAACAAAGGGTGGTTATTAATGGAGCACACTCGGACTGGGTCACGGTTAGTAGTGGGGTACCACAGGGGTCAGTATTGGGCCCTCTTCTTTTTAACATATTTATTAATGATCTTGTAGGGGGCATTCAGAGTAGAATTTCAATATTTGCAGATGACACTAAACTCTGCAGGGTAATCAATACAGGGGAGGACAATTTTATATTACAGGCTGATTTATGTAAGCTAGAAGCTTGGGCTGATAAATGGCAAATGAGCTTTAATGGGGATAAATGTAAGGTCATGCACTTGGGTAGAAGAAATAAGATGTATAACTATGTGCTTAATTCTAAAACTCTGGGCAAAACCGTCAATGAAAAAGACCTGGGTGTATGGGTGGATGACAAACTCATATTCAGTGGCCAGTGTCAGGCAGCTGCTACAAAGGCAAATAAAATAATGGGATGCATTAAAAGAGGCATAGATGCTCATGAGGAGAACATAATTTTACCTCTATACAAGTCACTAGTGCGACCACACTTAGAATACTGTGCACAGTTCTGGTCTCCGGTGTATAAGAAAGACATAGCTGAACTGGAGCGGGTGCAGAGAAGAGCAACCAAGGTTATTAAAGGACTGGGGGGTCTGCCATACCACGATAGGTTATTACACTTGGGGCTATTTAGTTTGGAAAAACGAAGACTAAGGGGTGATCTTATGTTAATGTATAAATATATGAGGGGACAGTACAAAGACCTTTCTGCTGATCTTTTTAATCATAGACCGGTGACAGGGACAAGGGGGCATCCTCTACGTCTGGAGGAAAAAAGGTTTAAGCATAATAACAGACGCGGATTCATTACTATAAGAGCAGTTAGACTATGGAACTCTCTGCCGTATGATGTTGTAATGAGTGACTCATTGCTTCAATTTAAGAGGGGACTGGATGCCTTTCTGGAAAAGTATAATGTTACAGGGTATATATATTAGATTCCTTGATAAGGCGTTGATCCAGGGAACTAGTCTGATTGCCGTATGTGGGGTCGGGAAGGAATTTTTTTCCCCATGATGGAGCTTACTCTTGCCACATGGGTTTTTTTTGCCTTCCCCTGGATCAACATGTTAGGGCATGTTAGGATATGGGTTGAACTAGATGGACTTAAAGTCTTCCTTCAACCTTAATAACTATGTAACTATGTAGCCCCTCTCCAGGAATCTTGACCTCATTTCCAGTGCACGATTTTCAAAGTCCTCCATAGTGGAGCAAATTCTTCGAATCCGAAGAAACTGGCCATATGGCACTGCATTAATCACATGAGATGGGTGAGAGGAGCTGGCATGTAACACAGAATTTACCGCAGTGTCCTTACGGAAAGCATCTGAGACTAAGAGGCCACTCGGGTCTCTTTTGACCAAAACATCAAGGAATTCAATCTGTTCATAACTAGATTTGTATGTTAAATGAATGTTGTACTCATTCTCATTTAAGGTCTGAAAAAAGGTTTTAAGTTCAGCCGTTGTACCACGCCAGATCAAGAATATGTCATCGATATAGCGGGTCCAAAATATGACTCGCTCCATCGATGCCCCCCGATCCGACGTGAACAGATCCCTCTCCCACAGCCCCAGGAACACATTTGCATACGAAGGCGCACAAGCCGCCCGTTATGAACAGATTGAATTCCTTGATGTTTTGCTCCACTGTGGAGGACTTTGAAAATCGTGCACTGGAAATGAGGTCAAGATTCCTGGAGAGGGGCTACAGCCGAAGGAGTATAAAAAAGGCATACAATCGAGCTAGAAATGCGGATCGCCACCAACTTCTTTATTCACCCTGGAAAAAAACTGCAACCAATCAGGTAAGATTGGTAACAACTTATAATTCTCAATGGGGTAAACTTTTTGACAGTGTGGCGAAACACTGGCCGGTTCTACTGGCAGATCCAGTGCTAAGACAATATTTACCACAGAAACCCTCCCTCACGGCACAAAGATCAAAAAATCTGAGGGATACTCTAGTTAGGAGTCTATATATTTCGAGAGAACGGCCACTGTTTGGGATACAGAGACTACAATCAAAACCCCTATGGGGATGTAAACCCTGTGGGAAATGTATAGCATGCCCTAATATGGACACAGCAATAGATTTTGAGTCTTCGGATGGACGAAAATTTAATATTACACGTATAATAACGTGTACCACGACGGCGGTAGTGTATTATGCATACTGCACATGTACCAAAATCTATGTAGGGTTGACCACAAGAGCCCTGAAGGTAAGGGTCAGGGAACACGTGAGGGACATCATTGCTGGGAAGGAGGAGGAAAATCTGGATGTACTAAAAAGTATCCCAAGACACTTCAAACAGTTCCATGCTAGTGACCCTTCTTGTCTGAAAGTAAAGGGGATTGATTGCATCCCCATAAATCCACGAGGGGGTAATGTGAGTAAAATGCTGTCCCAAAAAGAATCTCGTTGGATCTGGGAATTACGTACCCTGACACCTGACGGTTTGAACGAAACTCTGAGCTTTGCTCCTTTTCTTTAAGGTTGTTGCTGTTTTTATGTGTGGTTCATTGGTTTTCCTTGTTTTTATGTCGATTTTATCATTATTCTCCTGTCGTTTTTTAGTTTGTCGCCATGTTTGGTGTTCTTCCTTCTTGGAATACAGCGGGATGAAAATGGAAGCATTCTATAGAGGATGTCCCTATATGAACATTAATTATGCATGTATATGTTTTCCTTTTCTTTTTCTTATTATGGTATATTTATATATTGATATGAACACTGTCTATGTATATATATGTTTGTTTTTATACTAGGGGTATGGATATATTTATGGGCTCACTTTCTTATGGCAATATTACTGGCCTTTTGTGGCTATCACTTGTATATATCTATCAAAATGATCATATATTTGAGAATGCAACCTTTTTATAGTTTGACGTTTTGTTTTTATATATTCAATGGTTGCTCTTATATTGCACTAACTATATATATTTGTTAATTCTTTTGTGATTGAGATTGCACTTGTTTCAATATTGTGTATGGAGATGTATATAGAATTGAAGTATATGGGATGGTCTATATCACCGCTGTTTCCTTTATGATGTTTGGGTTTCTGTACATAGATAGGACCCAGTTTTTATGTGTGTCTTCTGTTTCTGTGCGCCATCATGGCAGGCTGTGCTCTGCATGGTTCCCACCTCCGTGCGCATGCGCGTCTCTCTCCGCTGGGCTGTGCGTTGTCCACTGACGTCTCTATCGGATCTTGCGCTCACATGATCACCTTATGGGCGGTCGGGTGGGCGTAGGTATCTGATGATGCCGTGGAGGACTCGGGCCTCGCGGTGTGAGTCGGAGCATGCGCCGCAACAAGGAGGGGGAAGTATGACGCAGAGCATCTTTTTAATTGGATTGGATGGGAGCAGTATATAAGCCTGTAAGGTACTGATGAGGCCACTCCCCCGGAAGAAGGGTGACGCAGCCGAAACGTGCATAGGGGACGTGGCACCATCTGACCTGAGGTAATGTAGCAGGATATAGCAGTACATTGCTTTAATACTTACTGCTATACCCTATTAGATACGTAACATCTATGGATATAATGCTGAACATGCCACTTGGCAACATAAGCTGTATGGGAGATGTTTATATATGATTATGGGGATAACACGCTTTAATATATGCTTCAGGTCTATGGTGTCATTGGCACTGGTTCATGTTACCATCACTGTTGTCATTTTGTAACTGTAGTTCTTAATAAAGTTTATATCTTTTGGACTTTGAGGTCTGACTGGTACATATTATTTACAGGTTAATACGTATTTTTTTGTACGGGACCGTTTGTTTAGCTGTAACATCTCCTAACGGGCACAGGGGTGAATTTCCACGTATACCTGTGTTTTTGTTTGTCTGATTGGTGTAACTGCTTCAGGCTAGTAGCGGTCACATGATCTATCGCGTCACGGAAGGTCCTGCGCACCAGCCGGAATCACCGCTGACACTGCACGCGGCGCCGGCTCTGCAGGATCCCACTCACACCCGGAGGTTAGTTCGCGGTGGCTGCTGCCGGCCGGGGCAGCCACCTGCTTAGATAAGACTTCTTTCTGGATTCATCCCACCACAAGGATAGGGATATCGCTGTCTTCAATCCCTCAAGAACTTCAAACATCGGGGGTAAGAAAAGTCTCAGTTATCTTTATTAACCCTTCTATTGGCTCCCCCTTCTTTTATAAGCTGCAGAAACTCAGGAATCTTTCAGAACCATTGGCGTTCTGGTATTTATGCTAATTTAATAGTAGTAGGACTCTGGTTTTTATTGCGGTTGTTTCAGAGGATTTTTTATTGGCTACTATTTAGCGTGACCCTGTATATACAGAGGTATATACTGTTTATTTAGGTGCATTTTTCGGACAATTTTTTTGTGGAAAATTGTTGGTTTTGCTGCATAGAAATAGAGCATTATTGACACTTTGCGCCACCATATTGTATTAACTGTTTTATTTATTTTTTTACTCACTTTTATAGTGCCATTGATTCCACAGGATTTTACAGACATCATCATCCCTGTCCCCATTGGGGATCAGAATCTAAATTCCCTATTAGTATGTCTTTGGGGTGTGGGAGAAAACTGGTGAAAATATTCAGAAACTTTCCCACGCTACAGAGTTCATATAAGTTCATGCCGCCAGGGGGCGCAGCTTCGGTGACGGCACCGCTAGTCACTGAAGCTCCGTCCCCTCCATTTCATTAATTCCCCAGTCGTTTACAGCCAGGAGTGGCCACATTAGCAGTGCTCCCGGTTGTAAACTATTTAACTCCTTGAGATGGATTACTGCGTCGGACTTGACTGTACGGCGGACAGGTATGGGATATTGTTGCTTTTTTATTTTGGAATTTTTTACAGGAGAATGAGGGCTTCGCTTGGATTGAGCGTACAATAAAGAAATTAAAAACCTGTGTGTTTCATTATTTAATTAAAATACTTTTTTCTTAGTGTGTGTGTGTTTTATTAACTCTTTCACAACTGTGGGATTAGTAATGGATAGGTGTCTTATTGACGTCTCTCCATATCTAAGCCAGCTTAATGTCACCTTACAATAGCAAGGTGACATTAACCCCTTATTACCCCATATGCCAAGGCCACAGGGCAGTGGGAAGAACCGGGCAAAGCTCAAGAATTGGGGCATGTAATAGATGCACCTTTTCTGGGCAGCTGCTGGCAGCTTTTTTAAGGCTGGTGGGGCCATATCCATGGCTCCTTACCAGCCTGAGAATAGTAGCCCACACCTGTGAGTTGGAAAATATAGGGGGGAACCGCACATCAGGTTTTCTTTGATCCCTTCTCCACTGCTCGTGCTGCTTTCGGCTGAGCAGGGGAGAGTGGATGACAGCCGGCTTCAGCACCACACGCAGGGGAACAGCGCTTACAGTAGCACTGTTTCTCCTGTGGCCGGCCATGCGCACGGAGGAGAATGTACACTGTTCTCCGTGTGCACATGTGCGGGTCATATTGCGGTACGTGCTGCCAAAAAAAATGGACATTTCTACGTGTTTTGCACACGGACACACGGTCCATAAAAACACGCTGACATGTGCATAGACCCATTCATTTGAAAGGGTCTACGTGTGTTATTGTCTCCGGTATGTGAGAAAACTGTCACTACACGTACCGGAGGCACTGACGCGTGAAACCAGCCTCAAGGGTAGGTTCACATAAGCGTATAAAACAACTGGTCAGAGATTCATCCAGAAATTTGGATGATATTTTCTCACTTGTCATCCATGTGCAGTCTGTAGGGAGCCTGTTTTCTACAGCATCAGCTATTAATAATTTACAAACCTACCCACAATTTCCCATGTTACAGAACTGCAATGTATCTGTATATATCAGATGCTATACTGTGTGTCTCTGTAAATCATCTGATTTTTTTGCGCACCCAAAGACATGAATGGGTGAGTCTCATCCAATTACGTAAAAACTCAAGCATGCGCCAATTTTTTTCACACACAGATTGGGTCAGTGAAAAAAATTGCTCATCTTCACTGCCCTATTGAATAACATCAGTCCGAGTGTGATCTCTTTTTTTCATGGACAGCACTCGTACAGAAAATACCATCGTTTGAATGAGCCGTAAGTGAAATTTACGGTACCTTTGGGAGACATTTACTAATATTAATGTGCCAGAATTCATGCTCAAGTTTTACTAAAGAACTGATGTACATTCCTTGCGCTTGATTTATTATATGTTCTAACACTTTTTTGCACCTCACTCAAGAAGTAATTTGACTTCATTAAATTATCTGTCAACAATTTTAAAGAGGGGGGGGCTGTAGGAACGGAGTTAACGAAAGCCCCCCATGACTGCGTTGCCAAGGGAACGCAGGGGAGCAATTTTTAAATAATAATGCAGGGAGAGGTGATTGGTTTAGGGGATGGGGGAGGAGTAGGGGGGTGGCCTAGAGTTATGGGGCGGGCTATAGGAAAGTGCGGGAAAGGGGGCCATTACTGTTAGATATCTGACCTGTGAAGACGTGCAGGATGGCCTCCGTCGATGAGATCCTCGGGCAGCTGCGGGAGATGGCGAGATCGCGGCGTGGAGGCTGGCTGGAGGACCAGCTGGCGTCATTACTGGGCAGTCCGGGTGCCCAGGGGACTAGATCCAGGAGGACCCGTCCCCCGGAGCGCCTGTCACCCGAGCTGGGACGGCGTGGCAACCGCCGGCCACGGAGCCCCTCCCGGGACCCTGCGGAGGGTGCAAGCCGGCGGTCACATCCCCCCCCGGCCCGCCCTCCGGTAGGAATCCACAGGCCGGCGCTGCTGGCGCTGGACGTCGGACAGGAGTAGCGGCGGCGCAGGCCCAGAGGGACACACACGCCGCACCGGAAGTGACTGCAGGAGTTCCGGGTCGTGGATCCAACATGGCGGCACCCAGCAGGAGCGATACCCGGCGTGCAGCGGCGGTGTCTGCGGCGCTGGCGGCGTCACCGGCGACACGAAGCAGAGGGCAAGGAGCGGCGGCGGGGCAAGAGAGGACCAGCGGAGCGGCGGCGGGTACCCCCGGGTTGGAACCACCCCGTGGGCCCGGCAGGGGCGGCGCGACGAGAGGCAGAGCAACGGGCAGGCGCACCTCAACACCACAGCCTGGCCCAGCACGGCGGGGGCGAACATTGGCAGCGGCTGGGGCTCGTGGCAGAGCCCAGCAAGAAGATAGGTCAGGAGTCGGGCTGGCGGCCGCCAGGTCCAGGTCACCCAGAAGGTCCAGGGAGAGTTCCAGTTCGCCTGCTCCGGTCCCCCCTGGTGATGAGGAGGCCAGGGGCGCGGGCCTGGAGCAACACAGCGGCGCGGAGGATTCCGGTTCCAGGAGCGACCCGCGGGAGTTCGGTGATCGCACGGCTGGCGGGGACACAGCACCCGCGCAGCTTAGTGAGTATGAGAATAATTCTGTTGTGGGGGGGGATAGTGGTGCTCGGGCTGGGGATAGTTGGTATGGGGGGGTTGCTTTGGCAGGGAGTGGGGGGCCTAGCACCGGGGGGGTCCCGGGGGTCAGGGAACTCTTGGCGGGTATGTCTCAGATTTTGAGGAGATTGGACGGGGAGGGCTGGGATAGTGTGCGTTCGCCCCCGTTAGGTGCTTGGTTGCCGGCTTCAGGTACGGGTTCGGGAGTGGTAGTCGGATCTGGTAGGGATAGTGAGCAGGTGTCGGCGGCAGGGGTGTCGGTGTCGGTACAGACCGACAAGGATAAAGGGGACAGGATTAAGTTGGATGATAGAGCCAAGGGGGAGGTTTATGTGTGTTTTGAGGGGCCATTGGGGGCCCATTTAAAGAAAGAGGTAAAGGAGAAAATATGGAAAGACGAATACGTAGAGATTTTCTCCCTGTTGCCCCTGGAGAAGTTCAATCTGGATAAGGGTAAGAAGGAGGACAGCAAGAAGGAGGAAGAGGAGAAGAGGCGTTGGCGATTGATACCGCAGACGTTTGTGAATTGGCAGCAGGCCTTTTTCATTTTGGCAGGTGTCATAGGCGAAAAGTTTCCGGAGAATTGTGCAGGTTTGTTTTGCTATGTTGATGCGATAGGGGAAGCATACAGGGCGTACGGAGGCCAGGCGTGGTTACGCTATGACGAGCAGTTCCGACAAAGGAAGGCGATTAGACCCGAGATAAAATGGGAGCAGAAGGACATAGGTTTGTGGTTAAGGGTGATGGCTCCGACGCGGTTTGGGCAGTCCTTTCATGGGGGAGGAGGGAGTAGCGGTCAGCAGTCAGGGCAAGGAAGTGGGGGACAGGGGTCACAGGGGGTTAAGGACAAAACAGGGACGTGTTGGCAGTTTAATGACGGCCAATGCAAATACGGCAGTACATGCAAGTTCAAGCATGTCTGTTCCCACTGTGGAGGGGCCTCACATGGAGTGGCCAAGTGTTTTAAAAAAGCAAGAGGCAAAACAGCAGTGGGAGGCGGTCATGGGGGTGACACCGGTGAAGGTTCAAAAGATGGCCCCTTATCTAAGTAGGTATCCGGATAGAGAAAAGGCTACGTTGTTGTGGGATGGTTTTTCGGAGGGTTTTAGGATTCCTCATCCATCTCATGCTATCCCCTTTTCAGAAAAGAATTTGAGGTCGGCTAACCTTCAGGCAGATGTGGTTACGGCTAAGTTAGCGAAGGAAGTTGAGTTAGGGCGCATGGCGGGTCCGTTTAGCGATTTACCTGTGGAGGGGGTGGTTGTTTCGCCTCTGGGGGTTGTTCCAAAAAAAGAGCCTAATAAGTTTCGCCTTATTCAGCATCTGTCTTATCCAAAGGGCCAGTCAGTTAATGACGGGATAGCGGAGGAGCTTTGCTCTGTGGTTTATACCTCCTTTGACGCTGCGGTGCAGTGGGTTCGTAGGTATGGCAAGGGTGCACTAATGGCTAAGACTGATGTTGAGTCAGCTTTCCGTTTACTTCCGGTTCATCCCGACAGTATCCCGCTGTTAGGGTGTTTTTGGAACGGGGGGTTTTATTTGGATAGGTGTTTGCCCATGGGTTGTTCAATTTCTTGCTCGCTGTTTGAAGCTTTTAGTACTTTTTTGGAGTGGGTTGTTCGGGATGTTTCTTGGGTTCCGTCTGTTATTCATTATTTAGACGATTTTTTGTTTGTGGGCCCTGCGGATTCTTTGTTGTGCGGTAATCTGTTGGCCGCGATGGAGTGGGTGGCAGGACACTTTGGTGTCCCCTTAGCGCGTGATAAAACAGAAGGACCTGTTACGGTGTTGAGTTTTTTAGGCATTCTCATTGACTCGGAGAAGACGGAGTGTCGCTTGCCTGAGGAGAAGCTCTTGGCTTTAAAGCAAGAGGTGTTGAGATGCGAGAAGTTGCGCAAGGTTACGTTGAAAGAGCTTCAGTCCCTGTTGGGGCGGTTGAACTTTGCGTGCCGTATTATGCCGATGGGCAGGATATTTTGCAGGAGATTTTCAAGGGCTACGGCTGAAGTGCGTTCAGCTCATCATTTTGTATGCTTGAACAAAGAGCACAGAGAGGATTTGGCGGTATGGAGGCGTTTCCTGGAAAACTATAACGGTAGGGCCCTGATTCAGCAGGAGGATTTGAACGCTTTTGATTGTGAAATTTTTACGGATGCGGCTGGTAGTTTTGGATATGGGGCTTATTGTGCCGGAAAGTGGAGTGTTGGGGAATGGCCGGATTGGTGGCGCGAAGCGGGTTTTACAAAAAATTTGGCGTTGTTGGAGCTGTTCCCAATTGTTGTTTCGGTGTTCATTTGGGGCAGTATTTTTAAGGACAGGCGGATACGTTTTCATTGCGACAATTCGAGTGTGGTGTCAGTGATAAATAGTCTGTCGTCATTATCTCCTCCGGTAATCAAATTGGTTAGGGAGTTAGTTTTGCGGTGTTTGGAGTTGAATGCATGGATTTCGGCTGTACATGTTCCCGGCATTCAAAATTCTGTAGCCGATGCTCTGTCTCGTTTACAGTGGGAACGTTTCCGGGAGTTGACTCCAGAAGCGGACGATGCCGGAACGACATGCCCTTCTCATTTGTGGCGGATTGTTGCGGACGAGGAGGTCGGCTGATACAGTCTTCAGTGTCTGCAAGGACGTGGTCAGGTTATGAGGCGTCTTGGCATTTGTGGGTAGGGTGGTTGGAACAGTTGGGTTCAGTTGAATCGGATGATGACAGGGTGATGGCTATTTTGCTTTTGATTGGATCGGCGGAGGAATGGGGTTGGTCAGTGTCAAAATTGAACAAATTTATAGCTGGTGTTGCTTTTGGTTTTAGGCTCCAGGGTTCCGTCGATGTCACTAAGGATTTCTTGATTCGGCAGGCATTAAAAGGTTTTAGGAGGGGTTTTTCAACTTGCGATACTCGACGGCCCATATCTTTCGGGATGTTGGAGCGTCTGGGAGTAGCATTGGGAGAAGTTTGTGGTTCTGACTATGAGGCTGTTCTGTTTCGATTGGCGTTTTCGTTGGCCTTTTTTGGGGCGTTGAGAATAGGGGAGTTGGTTTCCCCTAGCAGGTTTGCAGCTGGGGGTTTGTTGGCGGAGGATATTGAATTTTGGTCAGGTGGGGTTGCTTTTTGGATTCGGCGGTCAAAGACCGATCAGTTTGGGAAAGGAAGACGTGTGGTGTTAGGAAAAGTGATTGGGGGAGCGATGTGCCCCTTTCGGTGTTTGGAAGATTATTGGAGTTTGGGTCCAGATAGGTCTGGCCCACTTTTGCGGCACCGTCAGGGTGCATTTT
Organism: Ranitomeya variabilis; assembly: GCF_051348905.1. Taxonomy (NCBI): domain Eukaryota; kingdom Metazoa; phylum Chordata; class Amphibia; order Anura; family Dendrobatidae; genus Ranitomeya; species Ranitomeya variabilis. The sequence goes on from NC_135236.1 coordinate 328,196,359, forward strand.
TATCGCGGTTCCAGTTTACGGCAGTTTTGAGACAAGCGTTGACAATTTTAGGCCTGGATCCCTTGTCATTCGGGACGCATTCATTTCGAATTGGGGCAGCATCTGAGGTGGCTGGTTTGGGGTTGGGTCCGGAGGTTATTCGTCGTATTGGTAGGTGGTCGTCGAATCGTTATTTATCTTATGTGCGGAATTGATTCTGTAGGGGTATTAATTATCGTTGTGTTTTGCAGGTCGGACCCCACTTCTGGCGTGGATTTTCGGACATTCTTTTGTGCATTGGGGGGCGATTCGTGCCGATGTTAGACAAGATGGTAGGCAATTGGGATTTCAGAGGGCGGTGGTGTTGGTCCGATGGTTGGGTTTTCGGGGCATGTCATGGCGAGGGTTTTTGACCGAGTTTTCCAGATCGGTTAGTTTGGATCGTTCCCCGGATATTGTAGTGGTACATTTGGGTGGTAATGATTTGGGTTCTAAGCCGGTGAGAGAATTAATTCGGGATATACGGTATGATTTTTTACGTTTGTGGGTATCCTTCCCAGGAATGGTTACAGTGTGGTCTGACATAGTGCCCAGGAAAACGTGGAGGGCGGTACGCTCTATGAAGGGTATCAATAGGGCCCGGGTTAAGTTAAACAGGGCTGTGGCGAGTTTTGTTTCTCGCAATGGGGGGGTGGCGGTTCGCCACTTTGAGTTGGAAGCTGGTGTTGGAAATTATTGGAGGAGTGATGGCGTTCATTTGAACGATATTGGTCTGGATTTCTGGTTGTTGGCAATTCAAGAAGGGGTAGAGAGGGCCATGGCGGTGGTGGGGCACTCGCGAGCCTGAGGTGTTCAGTGCTGCTCGTGGTTGGCGGGGGGCGGGGTTCTTGGAGTTGGTTTCATGGGGTTGATCTGGCTTTGGTTTACTGGCTCTGGACGGGGATTTTACCTCGGGAGCTTTGGGGTTGGTTTGCCCGGTAAACGGGTTACATGGTGCCCTCGAGCTGGTGGTTACGGCTGAGGGTAAAGAAGGGTTTTTTCATGTTGGTTTTGGGCTTTTGCCTATTAGGTGCCAGATTTATTAGCTCCAAGAACCCTCCCCTCAAGGTTTTATGCAAATGTATAAATGGTTGTTTATGTTTGTTATTAATAAAATGGCCGCTGTGGCCAAATTATCCAAAAAGAAATAATTGTCGTGTTTTAATTTTGGGGGGTATTAATAGTTACGGGGTATAGGGATCAAGGGGTAGGAGAGAGGCCTGGTATCTCGGAGGTCCCATCTTGGAATGCGCAGTCAAGAGGGGGGGGCTGTAGGAACGGAGTTAACGAAAGCCCCCCATGACTGCGTTGCCAAGGGAACGCAGGGGAGCAATTTTTAAATAATAATGCAGGGAGAGGTGATTGGTTTAGGGGATGGGGGAGGAGTAGGGGGGTGGCCTAGAGTTATGGGGCGGGCTATAGGAAAGTGCGGGAAAGGGGGCCATTACTGTTAGATATCTGACTTGTGAAGCCCACCTACCCTCCCTTGTTTTGGTCCTTGCTTTGGGCGCTTTGTAAGGGTAACGGAGGAATAGTTGGGGAATTAGGGGCTAATCTTGTGTTTTTGTTGGGGTTTATGTTTTTCTGTCGTCACAGTGGCTGGTTGGCGGGGGGGCGGGGTTCTTGGAGTTGGTTTCATGGGGTTGATCTGGCTTTGGTTTACTGGCTCTGGACGGGGATTTTACCTCGGGAGCTTTGGGGTTGGTTTGCCCGGTAAACGGGTTACATGGTGCCCTCGAGCTGGTGGTTACGGCTGAGGGTAAAGAAGGGTTTTTTCATGTTGGTTTTGGGCTTTTGCCTATTAGGTGCCAGATTTATTAGCTCCAAGAACCCTCCCCTCAAGGTTTTATGCAAATGTATAAATGGTTGTTTATGTTTGTTATTAATAAAATGGCCGCTGTGGCCAAATTATCCAAAAAGAAATAATTGTCGTGTTTTAATTTTGGAGGGTATTAATAGTTACGGGGTATAGGGATCAAGGGGTAGGAGAGAGGCCTGGTATCTCGGAGGTCCCATCTTGGAATGCGCAGTCAGGAATCAGCCACAGCTGTGTAATTGTTAGTTTGTTTTCAGAAATCTATTAGCAGGCTATGTCAAAGTATGCAACCTGCAATTAGTATTTAATGGAGGAAAACTGTGCAAAGAAGCTCTCTTGCAGAAGAAAAAATCTGTTTCGCCACTGCCACATTTAAGGGCTCATTCAGACATCCTTGATATATAGTACATACATGTTCTATTCATGTTTTTTACAATACATACCCACAGAGGCGTATCTAGGGTTTCTGGCACCCGGGGCGAGAATTCTGTTTGTTGCCCCCCCACCAAGGACATACGTGATTTGCACACTCAGTCATGTACCGACGAGCCGCTCTCCCTAATGCTCTCAATGTTCAGTGAAAAACTGAGAGAAGCAGAAGAGAAACTCGTTGTCACAGGACCACAAGTATGAAAATCACATATGAGTGAAGTGTCCATGTGACGACTACTGGAACCTGCAGAGCTGAATCCTGACATCGCAGCTTCTGAATTCTCACAACTAATGCACTGCACACTTTTAGGATTCTCACTTGCCGGTGGACGGTCATGTCAGCACAAGCAAGCTCTTCATTTTGTGTCCTCAAATCTCCACCACACATTAAATCCCCCCATCCCCACTACAAATCTCCCCACACACCATTGATAACCCGATCTCCACTCCAAATCTCACCTCACACATTAAACACCCTCATCCCCACTCCAATTCTCCCCACACACAAGAAATCCCCCATCCCCACTTGACAGTTTGGGGCCCCTGTGCAAGAACTGTGTCTGTGCCCCCCTCCTTTTATGGCGACAAAGCTATATATGAGCAGTGTCCTCAGATTTCTCCCCCATGTAGTGTCCTCAGATTTCTCCCTCCCCATACTGTCCTCAGATTTCTCCCCATGCAGTGTCCTCAGATTTCTCCCCCATGCAGTGTCCTCAGATTTCTCCCTCCCCATACTGTCCTCAGATTTCTCCCCCCATGCAGTGTCCTCAGATTTAATCCCCCCATACTGCCCTCAGATTTCTTCCCCCCACACTGTCCTTACATTTCTCCCCCCATGCAGTGTTCTCACATTTCTCCCCCCATGCAGTGTTCTCACATTTCTCCCCCCATACTGTCCTTAAATTTCCACCATTAAAATCTTCGATGTCTTCAGCTCCATTACCCCGTCTGGAGCACTTACCACCAACCGCAGCGCTGTGCCCTGTGTTATCGCCTCTGAAGAGTGAGTGACGTCAGCAGCGTGATCATGTGACCTGATCACGCTGCTGGCGTTTCACTGATCAGGAAGTTCGGGGGCGGTCAGGGAAGTGTACTTGCGTCTGAAGACGCTAGCACAAATCCCTGAGAACCGACGTGCAGCACTTTCTCTGAGCCGGCTGTCAGTTTGACAGCCGGCTCAGAGAACAGCAGAATTTCAGTGTGGGGGCGGCAGAATGCCGCCGATGGGGAGCCTCCTTGGACCGCGGCCCGATGGCGCCCCCCTGTCAGCTGCGCCCGGGGCACATGCCCCGGCTGCCTCCCCCTAGATATTCCACTGCATACCCATTATAGTCTATGTTTTTCACGGTCCGTGTATGTCAGTGTAAGGTCACGTTCACACTTTCAGTATTTGGTAGGTATTTTACATCAGTATTTGAAAGTCAAAACAAGGAGGGGTGAAAAATGCAGACGCAGTGATGTGTTTCTATTATACTTTTGATCTCTAATTGTTTTCCTGGTTTTTGCTTACAAATACTGATGTTAAATACTGACCAAATACTGATAGTGTGAACCTGGCATTAGGGGTTTTGTCACATTAGCATATAAATCGAACAGGAACAATGCGAGAAAAAACCCGCATTGTACTCTGACCAATGTTATTCAATGAGTCAGTGCTGATCTGCAAGTTTTTCCTCAGCTGTAAGGCTATGTGCACATGTTCAGGTTTTTTTGCGTTTTTTTCGCTTTTTTTTTGCGATAAAAACACTATGAAAACTCATTAAAAGCGCATACATTATGCATCCTATCATTTAGAATGCATTCTGCATGTTTTCTGCACATGGTGCATATTTTTCCGTGAAAAAAACGCATCGCGGTAAAAAAAGCAGCATGTTCATTCATGTTGCGGATTTTCCATGTTTTTCCCGCAATTCTTTGCATTTGGGAAAAAACGCACAAAAAACGCGTCAAAAACGCATGAAAAAAACGCGAAAAAACCGAATGTGGTTTTCTGGCAGAAATGTCCGGTTTTTGTCAGGAAAATTTCTGCAAGAAACCGTGACGTGTGCACATACCCTAATCGGGCTTATCAGAGTTGCCGAGTCTGGCCACGTTTCCACATTCAGTATTTGGTTAGTATTTTACATCATTAAAACCAGGAGCCAAAAGCAGGAGTGGGTGATAAATACAGAACTGGTGACATGTTTCCATTCTACCTTTCCTCTGATTGTCCCACTCCTGGTTTTGGGTTACAAATACTGATGTAAAATACTGACCAAATACTGAAGGTCATCGTTATCGTTCCTGACGTCACCACTATGCAGAGCTACTGGGTCTTCCCGAACACAGTGGGAGCTGGAAGCGGCTGATGCTAAAAGCCTATGGAGACTCAGAACGAGGCTCAATAGGAATTTAAAGGGAACCTGCCACCTGAATTTGGCGGGACCAGTTTTGGGTCATATGGGCGGGGTTTTCGGGTGTTTGATTCACCCTTTCCTTACCCGCTGGCTGCATGCTGGCCGCAATATTGGATTGAAGTTCATTCTCTGTCCTCCAGAGTACACGTCAGCGCAAGCCAATATTGCCTTGTGCAGGTGTGTACTCCGGAGGACAGAGAATGAACTTCAATCCAATATTGCGGCCAGCATGCAGCCAGCGGGTAAGGAAAGGGTGAATCAAACACCCGAAAACCCCGCCCATATGACCCAAAACTGGTCCCGCCAAATTCAGGTGACAGGTTCCCTTTAACAAAGGAAACAGGGAAGCCCTGGACTACTTCACACCTGCATGGGACCCTTATTTTTGAATTGTTGAACGAGGGACAATGTCTTGTTTTTCTTTCGCTCTCTTTATGTTTTTCAGGTTTTCATTTGTGGACTACAGCAGACCTGTTTGTTTGTCTGTTTCTTGTTTTTTTTTAATAAATTGATGAACCAGGGAAAGTGCCAAGGAGTGTTTATTCAAATAATATCTTTTTTCGTCTGTGTGTTTTTTTTTATTATTGGGTTAGTAATAGGGGTGTCTGACAGACACCTCTCCATAACTAACACCAAGGCTTAATGCCAGCTGTGTTATTAAGACAACTTGAGCATACATCAACCTCAAGCCCCATTAACTCGATTGCCAATACAACAGGGCAATCGGGAAGAGTGTAGGTAAAGCGCCAGAACTGGAGCATCTAATTTGATGCGCCACTTCTGGGGTGGCTGCAGGCTGGTATTTTTAGGCTGGGAAGGAAATAATTAACATGAACCTTCCCAGCCTGAAAATATTACCTCACAGTTGTCTGCTTTGCCTTTTCTGGTTATATAAAATGGGAGACCCCACATTGTTTTTTTTTTTTTTCTTATTTATTTATTTGGTTAAACAAGCCTAAACTATAGAATAAACTCCATATGAAAGACACTAAAGAGTGCAAGGTTATATGTGAGGGCTTGTGAAATTATATGTTTGTGGGATCTATAAATCAATCTATCTATATATAGCTCTGGCAAAAATTAAGAGACCACTGCAAAATGTTCAGTTTGTCAGATTTTTCTCCTTATAGGTATTTTTTTGAGTAAAATGTAAATTTTTCTTTTATTCTATAAACTACTGACAATATGTCTCTGAATTTCCAAGCAATATGTTGTGTATTTTCTTCTGAAAGTGAGAAATGGTCAAAATTATAAAAAAAACAGTGCTTTCAGACCTCAAATAATGCAAAGAAAACAAGTTCATAATCATTTAGAAACAACAATACTAATATTTTAACTTAGGATGAGTTCAGAAATCAATATTTTGTGGAATAACCATGAACCATGATTTTTAATCACAGATTTCATGTGTCTTGGCATGCTTTCCACCATTCTTTCACACAATGCGCAAAAATGTAAGCAGTTCTTCTTTGTTTGATGGCTTGTGACTATCCATCAACCTCTTGATTACATTCCAGAGGTTTTCAATGGGGTTCAGGTCTGGAGATTGGGCTGCCCATGACAGGGTTTTGATGTGGTGGTCTCTTAATTTTTGCCAGAGCTGAAGATGAAGATGACTGCAGTTGTATCCTTGATTTCCCCGGCCCCCTGCTTATCAGTGTTTGTAATTCTTTCATCTATCCATATATTTATGTAAGATTGCTTTATTATTTATGACTACTAGCTTTAAGTTACATAGAGCATTATAGTACTTTAAAGCTGATGTTAAAAACGCATTGCATATGCATGTCATATGGATGCTAGGTGAGAAAAAAATTACATGCTCGCATAGCACTCGAATGACATACGCATGATCCTCATCCAACTTTTCAGGATGAACACAGTAGCGATTTTTAATACGCTAATGTGATCGAACCCTAAAACTGATGGAGACATGTCCAGTTTATTCCGGTGGCACAGATGAAAAATGCCAAAACAAGTCTATGGGTCCGTGAAAAACAGTATCTGTGTGTTGTCCATATTTAACATTTAATAGGAGACACTTTGTAATTTATTTATTTACCCATATATGATAAAAACTGATTACATACAAAACCAAAAAACTGATGACATGGTACCATTTTTTGCATACATAAAAAAAATACATGATGTCTAAATGAGGCCTAAGATTTTTCTTACCGACCCATTAAGGTTCATTTACAATGCACAATTATGGGGAAAGAGTGTTCCTAGGAATGCTGTTTTCCTGATAACTAGGCAGTTTTAACAGGTTGCTGATTAACCACTGTTCTGCCTTCCTCCACGTATAAGGCTGTGTGGATTCTAGCATACGGCTAAACCTTCCTCCATTGCCTCAGACTGTATGGGTTCTTAAGTCTATATTTATTGAGATGGTGAACGATGAACAACAATAGTAGATGATATTGTGAGATATGCGATATAATGGATGATCAGGTAGAAGCTACAAAGGAAATAACAGTGCATCAGTACTTGGCATATTACAGCATGTTGCAAGATGTAATAACATGAATAATGAGAGATTAGAGAGCTAACACTGAACACAGGATAAGGCAGATACACAGTTATCATGGCTATCTTAGGGCAGGTTCAAGCTGTCAGCATTGTATTACTTTATACAGGCAAACATCTATCTGCATACAGAGAAACGGCAATATGAAACAAAGCACAACATGCCTAACTACACACTCTGCTACACAGTGGCTGCATAACTGATCTAACATGTAAGTACATTTGTGCCTCACCAGAATCCGCTTATCAAGAGCAATGATCTGCAGGAAGAGAGAGCCAGGAACATGTGTGTAAGACTCAAGGTCCAGGGGAAAATGGCTACCTTTGCCCGGGAAACCAGGGGGGCGGTTCTAGTCAGAACAGAGACTTAAAGCGATAAGATCCTGGATACAGAACAGGATAAATGTGTACCTAATGACCTCTAATGGTGATACCTGGTACTACATTGTGAATTAACTTGCTGCACATTAATGGGCAGAACACTCCCCACTTGGCATCAACGGATGCCACTATTTGGTTCTTTTGGGGAAAATAACAATACAAGTTCAGTAACTGGCCTGAGGAACAGTTTGCTCTCCCCAAGCTTGCACACTCTGACCTCTACTTTGCTTACCTTTCCATCCTTGCTGGGAAAGGGCTTGGTGACTAGGCTGAGTGGCCTCTCGTTTCTATGCGATTGACTGTCTTTGACAAGTACAACATCGCCAGGTTGATGCGGTCTTTCTGCCACTTTGTCCTGATTTGCAGAGTGGAGAGATACTGCCTTCTCCATCTGTTACAAAAGACATTGGACATGCTTTGTACAACACAAAGTATTGTAACCTTGGCTCTTCCTAGGTCGGAATTGGTAAACGCCTGTTTGCAGTGATGCCAACTTTTACATGGTCTCGCTTGCAGGTAGTGCTGACTGGTAGGACTGGGCTACATGAAGTAGACAAGCGATGGCTCGAACAAGTGACTTCCAGGTTGAGAACCTGATGAACCGATGAGATTTGAGGTGTTGACTTGAAATCACTGTATGTAGAACAGACACTTGAGGACGGAGCTCTTTGTCGGTATCTGGATCCACTAGTTCGAATGTATCAGACCTGCTGATGTGAGGCATAGAACGGTTCAAAGAGCAAGGCCTGCGAACCATGTAGTGTCCTTAAAATGGCTTGGTGCAACGGATCTAGTCGCATGGTCTGCAGGATTATGGTGAGTAGGCACGTAGTGCCACTGATTAGGGCAGGTGGATCTTCTTATCCTCATTACCCGGTTGCTGACATAGAAGGGTCACGTTTCGTTGCAGATGTATCCCAGTACCACCTTGCTATCGGTGTAGAACTCTGCATCTTTGATCTCTAGATTCATCCCATCTGAGATAAGCTCAGCTAACTCTACTGCGAGGACAGCAGCACAGAGTTCCAATCTGGGTATCGTGTGTTCACGGAGTGGCGCCAGTTTAGTACGGCTCATCACAAACCCCATATGGCATTGTTCATTCTTGTCTATGGTTTTGAGGTACGCTACTGCTTGCTTTGACTGATGCATCACAGAAGATACAAAGCTTTTGTGTTTTGACTTCTGTGGATGGCACAGGAGCATATGGTCGTTTCACACGACGGTCAGTCAAGGCTTCGAGAGACTTCCTCCACTCTGCCCACAGGTCAGCCTTTTCTGCCGGAAGTGGATCGTCCCAATCAGATGTGTCTTGGGTGAAGTCCCTTAGCATCATTTTTCCTTGGATGGTTACTCCGAAGATGGGCAAGTACCAACACTCCTCTGAGTGCAGAAGTGCAGGTGCGATCTCTGCGTGGTTGTTCTGGAATATCTTCCCCATGAAGGTAAAGAAATGTTCCTTCATCTCAGGTGTCTTCTGAAACTTGTGTCTGAGGGAGATGAATTGGTTGTAGACCAGTTCCCTGTTGTTGGGTAGGCGTCTTCTCCGAGGTTGAAATGGTAATGGTGCGACCCAACTGTTGGACTTGTCCTTGACAATTTGACTATCCATGATGTCAGGAACATCCTGTCTTCTATAGACATCGCTACCTTGTTGTCTTCCTTCATCCTGTGGAAGACTGTACATCCTATGTGGTCTTGTTCACCTTCACAGGCATGGTCTTCATTGGTAAGAACTGAAAAAGGTCAAGGGAAGGAAGTGCTGTTTGGTAATTCCATTACCAGTAGACTATTGTGACATGGCTGGAAGAGAGACGGATGTCCATTTTCAAGTGTGCTGGTAAGCATACTGTTGACAGAGGCCAGCTTGTGTGCTCCTCCTAGACAGACGTCTCCTATAATGACCCATCCAAGGTCGAGCCTCTGTGCATATGGAGTGTTCCGGGAGCCTTTGATATATTCTCTAGTCTTGTGGGCTCGTAGCATATCTCTTCCCAGGAGTAAAGCTATTGGGGTGTCTTCTTTAGTGTTCTTTTGCTTCTCATCATGCTCCTCTGCTTGCGACAATGCTCGTGGATGTGGTCCAGGGTGCAAGGCTGCTGCATTCTGCACATTTCACGCTAGCTTCAAAGTTCCTGGCGAGATGAGAGGTTGCGGCACAGCACTTGAAGCAGATGTTGTTTTCCTTGAGGAAACCTTTGGGATCCTCCAGAGACTTCTCCCTGAAGGCTCTGCACTTCAGTAGAGGATGTGGTTTCTTGTGTAGAGGACACTGCTTACTGACATCTTGAGGTTTGTTCTTTTCTGGAGGGGGCTTACTTGTATTATGAGGAGGACCTGTGGAAACAATATTGGTTTTGTGGACTGCCACAAGTGTCTTACTGGGTTTGACACCGGGGGCAGTGGAACATGACAGAGTGAAGTCAAAACTAGGTTCATTTCTGATCCTCGCTTGTTGGGTGACAAATTCCACAAATACAGTAAAAGGAGGGAATGGTACATTATGAGAGTGCTTATACCGTGAACCATGTGTAACCCACTTTTCTTGTAAGTTGTAAGGGAGTTTCTGTACTATCGGATTGACACCTCTAGCAGTGTCTAGGAATGCCAATCCGGGCAAGTGACCTTCCTTCTGGACAACCTATAACTCTATCAATAAATAACTCAATTCTCTAAACTTCTGATAACCTTTAGGCCTTATCTTAGGGAAATCATCAATTCTTTTGTATAAAGCATTCACTATGACTTCTATGGACCCATAGCATTCATCAAGTCTTTCCCACACTTTACGCAAACCTATGTGTGGATACTTTCTATTAATGTCTCTTAGTCTTTTGGCGTGCATGACCGACTCACTTCCGAGCCACTTTACTGTTGTGAATTCTGCTCTTTGGCTCCCTCCGGTGGTTATAAGTGGTAGCGCTGCTGTCTTTGGATCGCTGCATTTATCAGGTGTGTTCACTTATTGCAATTCTGACTGGGCTATTTAGTCTTGCTTGACCCTTTAGTCAGTGCCAGTTGGCCATTGTTCCTGGAGGATTCACATCCCTGCCTGGTCTCTCCTGCTTTGCTGTTGTTTTCAACAAAGATAAGTTCTGGCTTTGTTTTTTGCAGTCCACATGCTGTGGGCTTTATTGTTCAGTTCTTTTCCATGTTTTTGTCTTGTCCAGCTTGGTCTGCATAAGGATTTGTTCAGCCAAGCTGGTATCTCTGGAGATGCAGATATACCCTCCATATCTTTAGTTAGATGTGGAGATTTTGTATTTTCTGTGGTGGATATTTTCTAGTGTGTTAATACTGACCGCATAGTACTCTGTCCTATCCTTTCTATTTAGCTAGAGTGGCCTCCTTTGCTAAATCCTGATTTCAGTCTGCGTATGTTATTTCCCTCTCCTCTCACAGTCAATATTTGTGGGGGGCTGTCTATCCTTTGGGGATTTTCTCTGAGGCAAGATAGTTTTCCCTTTTCTATCTCTAGGGGTATTTAGTCCTCCGGCTGTGTCGAGATGTCTAGGGAGTGTTAGGTACATTCCACGGCTACTTCTAGTTGCGGTGTTAAGTTCAGGGTCTGCGGTCAGTACAGGTACCACCTTCTCCAGAGTACGTCTCATGCTGCTCCTAGGCCACCAGATCATAACAGTACAACTGGCCAACAATGAGGTAATCGCATCTCAGAAGAAGGGAAGGAAAGTGCTGAGCCATTTTTTTTTCTGTAGTCTGTTGTGTCTTTCCTTCCCTCTTTAACTCTGGGTGGCTCAGGTGTTTGGCGCTGGCATGGATGTTCAGGGATTGGCTTCTCATGTGGATCAACTTGCTGCTAGAGTACAGGATATTTCTGATTATATCGTTCAGATTCCGGTTTTAGAGCCTAGAATTCCAACTCTTGATTTGTTTTTTGGGGACAGGTCCAAATTTTTGAGCTTTAAAATTAACTGTAAACTGTTTTTTGCTCTGAAACCCCGTTCCTCTGGTGATCCCACCCAGCAGGTTAAAATAGTCATCTCTCTGCTGCGTGGCGATCCTCAGGATTGGGCATTTTCCCTGGAATCTGGGAATCCTGCTATGCTTAATGTAGACACCTTTTTTCAAGCGCTAGGGTTATTGTATGATGAACCTAATTCAGTGGATCATGCTGAGAAGACCTTGTTGGCCCTGTGTCAGGGTCAAGAAGCGGCAGAATCGTATTGCCAGAAATTTAGAAAATGGTCTGTGCTGACTAAATGGAATGAGGATGCCTTGGCGGCAATTTTCAGAAAGGGTCTTTCTGAATCCATTAAAGATGTTATGGTGGGGTTCCCCACGCCTGCTGGTCTGAGTGATTCTATGTCTCTGGCCATTCAGATTGATCGGCGCTTGCGCGAGCGCAGAGTTGTGCACACTATGGCGTTGTCTTCCGAGCGGAGTCCTGAGCCTATGCAGTGTGATAGGATTGTGTCTAGAGCTGAACGACAAGGATTCAGATGTCAGAATAGGTTGTGTTTTTACTGCGGCGATTCTGCTCATGTTATTTCTGATTGCCCTAAGCGTACCAAGAGAATCGCAAGTTCCGTTACCATCAGTACTGTACAACCCAAATTTCTGTTATCTGTGACCCTGATCTGCTTATTATCGTCATTTTCTGTCATGGCATTTGTGGATTCAGGCGTCGCTTTAAACTTAATGGACTTAGAATTTGCCAGACGTTGTGGTTTTCCCTTGCAGCCTTTGCAGAGTCCTATTCCTTTGAGGGGCATTGATGCTACACCGTTGGCTAAAAATAAACCTCAGTTTTGGACACAGCTGACCATGTGCATGGCGCCAGCCCATCAGGAAGATTGTCGTTTTCTGGTGTTGCATAAATTCCATGATGCTATTGTGCTGGGTTTCCCATGGTTACAGGTGCATAATCCGGTATTGGATTGGAAATCTATGTCTGTGACTAGATGGGGTTGTCAGGGGGTTCATGGTGACTTTCCTTTGATGTCAATTTCCTCCTCCCCCTCTTCTGAAATTCCTGAGTTTTTGTCAGATTTCCAGGATGTATTCGATGAGCCCAAATCCAGTTCCCTTCCTCCTCATAGGGACTGCGATTGTGCTATTAACTTGATTCCTGGCTGTAAGTTCCCTAAGGGTCGACTTTTCAACCTGTCTGTGCCAGAACATGCCGCCATGCAGAGTTATGTTAAGGAGTCTTTGGAGAAGGGGCATATTCGGCCATCTTCTTCACCATTGGGAGCAGGTTTTTTTTTTGTTGCCAAGAAGGATGGCTCCTTGAGCCCCTGTATTGATTATCGCCTCTTGAATAAGATCATGGTCAAATTCCAATACCCTTTGCCTTTGCTTTCTGATTTGTTTGCTAGGATTAAGGGGGCTAGTTGGTTTACTAAGATTGACCTTCGAGGGGCATATAATCTTGTTCGTATTAAGCCCGAAGGCCATTTTGAAAACCTTGTGATGCCATTCAGACTCTCTAATGCTCCATCTGTGTTTCAGTCCTTCATGCATGATATATTTCGGAATTATCTTGATAAATTCATGATTGTATATTTGGATGATATTTTGATTTTTTCAGATGATTGGGAGTCTCATGTGAAACAAGTCAGGATGGTATTTCAGATCATTCGTGATAATGCCTTGTTTGTGAAGGGGTCCAAGTGCCTCTTTGGAGTACAGAAGGTTTCTTTTTTGGGCTTCATTTTTTCTCCCTCATCTATAGAAATGGATCTGGTCAAGGTTCAGGCCATTCATGATTGGATCCAGCCCACATCCATGAAGAGCCTTCAGAAATTTTTGGGCTTTGCTAATTTTTATCGCCGTTTCATTGCCACCTTCTCCAGTGTGGTTAAACCCCTGACCGATTTGACGAAGAAAGGCGCTGATGTGACAAATTGGTCCTCTGCGGCTGTTTCTGCCTTTCAGGAGCTTAAACGCCAATTTACTTCTGCCCCTGTGTTGCGTCAGCCGGATGTTTCTCTTCCTTTTCAGGTGGAGGTTGACGCTTCTGAGATTGGGGCAGGGGCCGTTTTGTCTCAGAGGAATTCTGATGGTTCCTTGATGAAACCGTGTGCCTTCTTTTCTCGAAAGTTTTCGCCTGCGGAACGCAATTATGATGTCGGCAATCGTGAGTTGTTGGCTATGAAGTGGGCATTTGAGGAGTGGCGACATTGGCTTGAGGGGGCCAAGCACCGTATTGTGGTCTTGACCGATCATAAGAATCTGATTTACCTCGAGTCTGCCAAACGGCTGAATCCTAGACAGGCCCGATGGTCCCTGTTTTTCTCCCGTTTTGATTTTGGGGTCTCGTATCTTCCTGGTTCTAAGAATGTTAAGGCTGATGCCCTCTCTAGGAGCTTTTTGCCTGATTCCCCTGGGGTCCTTGAGCCGGTCGGCATTCTGAAGGAAGGGGTGATTCTTTCTGCCATCTCCCCTGATTTACGATGGGTTCTTCAGGAATTTCAGGCTGATAAACCTGACCGCTGTCCAGTGGGGAAACTGTATGTTCCTGACAGATGGACTAGTAAAGTGATTTCTGAGGTTCATTGTTCTGTGTTGGCTGGCCATCCTGGGATATTTGGTACCAGAGATTTGGTTGGTAGGTCCTTTTGGTGGCCTTCTTTGTCACGGGATGTGCGTTCTTTTGTGCAGTCCTGTGGGACTTGTGCGCGGGCCAAGCCTTGCTGTTCCCGCGCTAGTGGGTTGCTTTTGCCCTTGCCGGTCCCTGAGAGGCCTTGGACGCATATTTCTATGGATTTTATTTCAGATCTTCCGGTTTCCCAGAGGGTGTCGGTTATCTGGGTGGTTTGTGACCGGTTTTCTAAGATGGTTCATTTGGTACCTTTGCCTAAATTGCCTTCCTCTTCTGATTTGGTTCCATTGTTTTTCCAGCATGTGGTTCGTTTGCATGGCATTTCTAGGTTTTGGTGGGCCTTTTGTGCTAGGCTGGGCATTGATTTGTCTTTTTCTTCCGCATTTCATCCTCAGACAAATGGCCAAACCGTGTGAACTAACCAGACTATGGAAACTTATTTGAGATGCTTTGTGTCTGCTGATCAGGATGATTGGGTGGCTTTCTTGCCATTGGCTGAGTTTGCCCTTAATAATCGGGCTAGTTCTGCTACCTTGGTTTCACCCTTCTTTTGTAATTCTGGTTTTCATCCTCGTTTTTCTTCAGGGCAGGTTGAGCCTTCTGATTGTCCTGGGGTGGACTCTGTGGTTGACAGGTTGCAGCAAATTTGGGCTCATGTTGTGGACAATTTGGTGTTGTCTCAGGAGGAGGCTCAGCGTTTTGCTAACCGTCATCGGTGTGTTGGTTCCCGGCTTCGGGTTGGGGATTTGGTCTGGTTGTCTTTCCGTCATGTTCCTATGAAGGTTTCTTCCCCTAAGTTCAAGCCTCGGTTTATTGGTCCTTATAGGATTTCTGAGATTATCAATCCTGTGTCTTTTCGTTTGGCCCTTCCAGCATCTTTTTCCATCCATAATGTTTTTCATAGATCTTTGTTGCAGAAATATGTGGTGCCCGTTGTTCCCTCTGTTGATCCTCCTGACCCGGTGTTGATTGATGGGGAGTTGGAGTATGTGGTTGAGAAGATTTTGGATTCTCGTATTTCGAGGCGGATGCTTCAGTATCTTGTCAAATGGAAGGGTTATGGCCAGGAGGATAATTCTTGGGTTGTTGCCTCCGATGTTCATGCTGACGATTTGGTTCGTGCCTTTCATTTGGCTCGTCCTGATCGGCCTGGGGGCTTTGGTGAGGGTTTGGTGACCCCTCCTCAAGGGGGGGGGGTACTGTTGTGAATTCTGCTCTTGGGCTCCCTCCGGTGGTTATAAGTGGTAGCGCTGCTGTCTTTGGATCACTGCATTTATCAGGTGTGTTCACTTATTGCAATTCTGACTGGGCTATTTAGTCTTGCTTGACCCTTTAGTCAGTGCCAGTTGGCCATTGTTCCTGGAGGATTCACATCCCTGCCTGGTCTCTCCTGCTTTGCTGTTCTTTTCAACAAAGATAAGTTCTGGCTTTGTTTTTTGCAGTCCACATGCTGTGGGCTTTATTGTTCAGTTCTTTTCCATGTTTTTGTCTTGTCCAGCTTGGTCTGCATAAGGATTTGTTCAGCCAAGCTGGTATCTCTGGAGATGCAGATATACCCTCCATATCTTTAGTTAGATGTGGAGATTTTGTATTTTCTGTGGTGGATATTTTCTAGTGTGTTAATACTGACCGCATAGTACTCTGTCCTATCCTTTCTATTTAGCTAGAGTGGCCTCCTTTGCTAAATCCTGATTTCAGTCTGCGTATGTTATTTCCCTCTCCTCTCACAGTCAATATTTGTGGGGGGCTGTCTATCCTTTGGGGATTTTCTCTGAGGCAAGATACTTTTCCCTTTTCTATCTCTAGGGGTATTTAGTCCTCCGGCTGTGTCGAGATGTCTAGGGAGTGTTAGGTACATTCCACGGCTACTTCTAGTTGCGGTGTTAAGTTCAGGGTCTGCGGTCAGTACAGGTACCACCTTCTCCAGAGTACGTCTCATGCTGCTCCTAGGCCACCAGATCATAACACTTTACCAGGAGATCTAATTCCTCGCTATTAGAAAGGTCCAGTCCCTGAATGGCGTTCTGGAACGAGGCACGCCATGATCTATAGTTTTCAGCTTTATCAGTGAACTTTACAAGTCATTTAGTAACCAGTTCTCGGAGGGCAAAGAACTTTGCAAAGTCCATGGTGGCTTGGTCAGTGCTGGTACGAGCTGGTGTGTTATAGTCGTGTCTAATGTGTGGTGTACCATCATACCTGTGAGAGGCTCCTGGCTTCAGATAGTCTGCGTAGTACATTTCCGATGAAGGTGTCTCTTTAAGGTGGAACGGTAGCTGCGGTCGACATCTCCATGCTGGGCGTCCTCTTGTCTATAGTAGCGAAGTTCAGGGTTGGATCGCTGGTAATCAGCATAGGCTGGTCGATGTAGTGGGTCAGGGCTGTCATCCATTTCAGAATGTTGATGGACGTACTCTGCGACGCACTGCGCTGGATCTTGCTGCTCTAGATGTGTTCCGAGAATGTTACTGCATCTCTTATCAGGATCCTCCATAGCTTCCAAGTACTCTGCCTTAGCTATTGCAGCTGCTGTCTCTTTCTCTGCCTGCAAATATGCGGTTTCGGCTTGCAGGCGTGCAGTTTCTGCTTCATGTTCTGCTTGTCTCATCTTTAGATGCATCTCTTGTTCGGCGAAAGAGGACCTCGCTTTGGCTGCTTCAGCTTCGGCACGAGCAACAGCAGCAAGCTCTTTTGTTGAAGACTTGTTAGAGTCTTCTCGTGACCTCGTTTTGACTGAGGATATATCGCGCCGAGACATTGTGTGTTTAGCTGCATACTGAGTATTTCGGCGGGAGTCTTTGTGCAGGTAAACTTCTGCTCGGCGGGAATGGCGTAGCACTTCTTGGTGGGCTTCGTTCTGCGGCTGTGTGGCGGCTTCTGTGATACCCATATGCAGAGCAGTGTGGGTGTTAGCGGTCCCATACAGTCTTATCAACTACAGCCTGCGACCGGCTATCAGTTTCACTGAAGGGCTAATCTGTTCTTACTGGGTCCTGGGTTCTATTCCCTGCTACTGTATGGCGGCTGCTGTAATACTCATATGCGGAGCAGTTTGGGTGGTAGCGGTCACGTACAGTCTGTGTAATCACCGTGTGCAACCGGTGGTTCCGTTTTTACTGGGGCCTGGACTCTTGCTCCCCACGGCTGTATAGCAGCTGCTGTAATACCCGTATGTGGAGCAGTTTGGGTGGTAGTGGTCCCATACAGTCTGTGTAATCACAGCATGCGACCGGCAGTCCATTTTTGCTGGAGCCTGGACTCTTGTTCCCTGTGGCTGTATGGCGGCTGCTGTAAAACCCATATGCGGAGCAGTTTGAGTGGTAGCGGTCCCGTACAGTCTGTGTAATGACCGCGTGCGACCAGCGGTTCCGTTTTTACTGTGGCCTGGACTCTTGTTCCCCGTGGCTGTATGGCGGCTGCTGTAATACCCATATGCGGAGCAGTTTGGGTGGTAGCAGTCCCGTATAGTCTGTGTAATCACCGCATGCGACCGGCGTTTCCATTTTTACTGGGGCCTGGACTCTTGTTCCCCGTGGCTGTATGGTGGCTGCTGTAATACCCATATGTGGAGCAGTTTGGGTGGTAGAGGTCCCATATAGTCTGTGTAATCACCGCGTGCGACCGGCGGTCCGTTTTTACTGGAGCCTGGACTCTTGTTCCCTATGGCTGTATGGCAGCTGCTGTAATACCCATATGCGGTGCAGTCTGGGTGGTAGCGTGTTATGACCTGGTGGTTAAGGAGCAACACTGATATGACCTGGTGGTTAAAGAGCAACATGGGACAAGCTCTGAGGAGGTGGTACTTTACTGACCGCAGTTCCTAATCCTAACACCAACACTAGAAATAGCCGTGGAGTGTTCCTGTCTCTCCCTAGACACCTCGTCACAGCCTGAGAACTAACTACCCCTAAAGATGGAAACAGAAAGCTATCTTGCCTCAGAGAAATTCCCAAAAGGAAAGATAGCCCCCCACAAATATTGACTGTGAGTGGAGAGGGAAATAACATACACAGAAATGAAAACAGATTTTAGCAAAGGAAGCCAATACTAATCTAAATAGACAGAATAGGAAAGGATACTGTGCGGTCAGTATTAAAAACTAAAAATCCATGCAGTTTACAAAAATGATCTCCACACCGACTCACGGTGTGGAGGGCAAATCTGCTTCCCCAGAGCTTCCAGCTAGCCTGAATATATCATAATGACAAGCTGGACAAAAGGAAACATAACATGAACTGAGCAATAAAGTCCAAAGCAAATGGACAACAAAGAACTAGCAAAAACTTATCTTTTGCTGAAATGGACAGGCCATCAGAGAAATCCAAGGAGAGATCTGAATCCCAAACCAGAAACATTGACAGCTGGCATGAACTGAAGACCAGAGCCAGGTTAAATAGCAAAGCCAGGAGAGACGATCAGTGAAAGCAGCTGCTACAGCTAAACTCAAGGAGCAGCAGTTCCACTCGAAACCACCAGAGGGAGCCCAAGGGCAAAACTCACAAAACTACCATTCACAACCACAGGAGGGAGCCCAAGGACGGAATTCACAACAGTACCCCCCCTTGAGGAGGGGTCACCGAACCTTCACCAGAGCCCCCAGGCCGATTAGGACGAGCCAAGTGAAAAGCACGAACCAAATCGGCAGCATGGACATCGGAGGCAACAACCCAAGAATTATCCTCCTGGCCATAACCCTTCCACTTGACCAGATACAGAAGCTTCCGCCTCGAAAAACAAGAATCCAAAATCTTTTCCACCACATATTCCAACTCCCCCTCAACCAACACCGGAGCAGGAGGATCAACGGAGGGAACCATGGGCACCACATATCTCCGCAACAAAGATCTATGAAAAACGTTATGAATGGAAAAAGAAGCTGGAAGGGCCAAACGAAAAGACACCGGATTGATAATTTCAGAAATCTTATAAGGACCAATAAAGCGAGGCTTGAACTTAGGGGAAGAAACCTTCATAGGAACATGACGAGAAGACAACCAGACCAAATCCCCAACACGAAGCCGGGGACCAACTCACCGACGACGGTTAGCAAAACGTTGAGCCTTTTCCTGAGACGACGTTAATTTGTCCACCACATGAGTCCAAATCTGCTGTAACCTGTCCACCACAGAATCCACACCAGGACAGTCAGAAGGCTCAACCTGCCCTGAAGAAAAACGGGGATGAAAACCAAAGTTACAAAAGGCGAAACCAAGGTAGCAGAACTAGCCTGATTATTAAGGGCAAACTCAGCCAACGGAAAGAAGGTCACCCAATCATCCTGATCAGCAGACACAAAGCATCTCAAATAGGTTTCCAAGGTCTGATTGGTTCGCTCCGTTTGGCCATTTGTCTGAGGATGAAATGCTGAAGAAAAAGACAAATCAATGCCCATTCTTGCACAAAAGGACCGCCAAAACCTAGAAACAAACTGGGAACCTCTGTCAGACACAATATTCTCCGGAATGCCATGCAAACAAACCACATGCTGAAAAAATAATGAAACCAAATCAGAGGAGGAAGGCGACTTAGGCAAAGGTACCAAATGGACCATCTTAGAAAACCGGTCACAAACCACCCAGATGACATACATCTTCTGGGAAACAGGAAGATCAGAAATAAAATCCATGGAAATATGCATCCAGGGCCTCTCAGGGAGCGGCAAAGGCAAAAGCAACCCACTAGCACGGGAACAGCAAGGCTTGGCCCGGGCACAAGTCCCACAGGACTGCACAAAAGAACGCACATCCCGCGACAAGGAAGACCACCAAAAGGACCTAGCAACCAACTCTCTGGTACCAAAAATCCCAGGATGACCAGCCAATACTGAACAATGAACCTCACAAATTACCTTACTAGTCCATCTATCAGGAACAAACAGTTTCCCCACTGGACAGCGGTCAGGTTTATCAGCCTGAAACTCCCGAAGCACCCACCGTAAATCAGGAGAGATGGCAGAAAGAATCACCCCCTCCTTGAGAATACCAGTAGGCTCAAGGACTCCCGGAGAATCAAGCAAAAAACTCCTAGAAAGGGCATCAGCCTTCACATTCTTAGATCCCGGAAGATACGAGACCACAAAATCAAAACGGGAGAAAAACAGGGACCATCGAGCCTGTCTAGGACTCAACCGCTTGGCAGACTCAAGGTAAATCAGATTCTTATGATCGGTCAAGACCACAACGCGATGCTTGGCTCCCTCAAGCCAATGTCGCCACTCCTCAAATGCCCACTTCATAGCCAACATCTCCCGATTGCCGACATCATAATTACGCTCAGCAGGCGAAAACTTTCTGGAGAAGAAAGCACACGGTTTCATCAAAGAGCCATCAGAACTTCTCTGAGACAAAACGGCCCCTGCCCCAATCTCAGAAGCGTCAACCTCAACCTGAAAAGGGAGAGAAACATCTGGCTGACGCAACACAGGGGCAGAAGTAAAACAACGTTTAAGCTCCTGAAAGGCCTCAACAGCCGCAGAGGACCAATTCATCACATCAGCGCCTTTCTTCGTCAAATCGGTCAGAGGCTTAACCACACTGGAAAAATTAGCAATGAAGCGGCGATAAAAATTAGCAAAGCCCAAAAATTTCTGAAGGCTCTTCACAAATGTGGGTTGAGTCCAATCATGAATGGCCTGGACCTTAACAGGGTCCATCTCAATAGCCGAGGGAGAAAAAATGAAACCCAAAAACAAAACCTTCTGAACTCCAAAGAGGCACTTAGACCCCTTCACAAACAACGCATTAGCACGAAGGATCTGAAATACCATCCTGACCTGCTTCACATGAGACTCCCAATCATTGGAAAAAACCAAAATATCATCCAAATATACAATCATAAATTTATCCAGATAATTCCGGAAGATATCATGCATAAAGGACTGAAACACAGATGGAGCATTAGAGAGCTCAAATGGCATCACAAGGTATTCAAAATGGCCTTTGGGCTTAATACGAACAAGATTATATGCCCCTCGAAGGTCAATCTTAGTAAACCAACTAGCCCCCTTAATCCTAGCAAACAAATCAGAAAGCAAAGGCAAAGGGTATTGGAATTTGACCATGATCTTATTCAAGAGGCGATAATCAATACAGGGTCTCAAGAAGCCATCCTTCTTGGCAACAAAAAAAAAACCTGCTCCCAATGGTGACGAAGACGGGCGAATATGCCCCTTCTCCAAAGACTCCTTTACATAACTCCGCATAGCGGCATGCTCTGGCACAGACAGATTGAAAAGTCGACCCTTAGGGAACTTACAGCCAGGAATCAAGTTAATAGCACAATCGCAGTCCCTATGAGGAGGAAGGGAACTGGACTTGGGCTCATCAAATATATTCTGGAAATCTGACAAACTCAGGCACTTCAGAAGAGGGGGAAGAGGAAATTGACATCAAAGGAACATCACTATGTATCCCTTGACAACCCCAACTAGTCACAGACATAGATTTCCAATCCAGCACTGGATTATGTACCTGTAACCATGGAAAACCCAGCACAGCAACATCGTGCAAATTATGCAACACCAAAAAACGAATATTTTCCTGATGTGCTGGAGCCATGTACATGGTCAACTGTGTCCAGTACTGAGGTTTATTCTTGGCCAATAGTGGAGAAAAAAGTACCGCACACTCGAAGTTGATATGATGCGAAAAAGGGGATATGCCAAATTTATTTACACACAAAAAAAAGGTCAACAATTGCCACTGTGATAGTTTGTAGAAAGGAACCCGACGTTTCGACCCTCCCGGGTCTTATTCATGGGGTTACTAGGAGGCAAATAAACAGTATAAGCAGCTGTTTGTGACACAATACGCAAAGAAAACAAAAATAAGAGCAAAAAGAAATAAGATACCAAAATACAATCATAAAACTTTAAGGTAGGCTGCGGGGGTTTCAGCTTGCAGAGCTGTCCTATAAATAAGGGGTAATGGGTTATAGGTATAACAAGAGGGTGCTGAGGGAAGGGGTGGAGCGTCCGTGTACCTGTACTGTCCTGGGTCCGGGGGTCAGCGGCGCATCCCGCGCCTAGCTGTGTGATCCTGGATTGGCAGTGAGGACATGCTTGTATGTCCTCCATAAATACCGCCGTACCGGAAGTGCGCGGTTCCGGACCGGAAGTGACGCGGTCACATGGTCCGCGCGTGCGCACTGAGTGCTGCTAAGCTAGTAAGGGCAGGAGGATGCCCATAAGTGGGAGTACTGGCTCAGTGTGCGGCTGTGAGGGGATGTATTGGAGCTGTATAACTGTGTATAATGGGGGGCGGAGCAGCCCGACAGCTGAGACCTGTGCAATTGTGTGAAGGTTTAGGTGACACAAAAGAGGGAAGGCCCGTTATGGACATATTAAATGGGCCATGTAAAGATATTATGCGGGAGGAAATGTAAAGAGATGATAAAGGAAGGTGTAAATAATATATAAAAATTAAAATATTATTAAAGAATAGGAAATAAAAATTATTTCATGATGAACATTGAAAAAAAATAAAAATAAAAAATAAAAAGTAAAAAATAAAAATGAAAATTGATAATATATAGTCTAGAAAAAATAGAGGGATCTGACCGCTTATGAGGAACTCACCTAATTAGCAGGGGATTCAACGTGTCTGGAAGGTAAAAAGGTAGAGATTAGTGTTTTTATTGCAGTATCCAGTCTATTTCTCTGTTGAGACCCTTGGGGGATAGGGTCTCAAGCTTATGAATCCAAAACGTCTCTCTTAGTTTTAATTGTTTGACGTGATTTCCACCCCTCCTGGGTCTGGGGACTTGTTCGATTATCTGATACTTGAGTTGTGCCACCGTGTGTTTGTGTTTAGAAAAGTGTTCAGGGATGGGTAGCCAGGTTTTATTGCAACGAATGGTGGATTTGTGGCTCGCTATACGATCTTTTATGTGCTGTGTAGTCTCACCTACATACAGCAAGCCACATGGGCATTTGATGATGTAGATTACAAAATTGGAATTGCATGTATAGTAGCCACGTATGGGATATGATTTACCTGTTCTGGGGTGTGTCACGCTGTCAGACTTAATGATATTTGAACATGAGGCGCAGCTAAGGCAAGGAAATGTTCCATGTCGTTGTGGGGCCAGTACAGTCTGGTCAGAGGTAGGGTGTAAGCTACCGATGTCTGCCCGAACAAGTCTGTCTCTAATGTTGGGGGCCCTTCTATTGCACATAAGGGGCGGTGTGGAAAAACTGGCTATATTAGGGTAGGCTCTTGCTAGAAGGGACCAGTGTTTTTTAATGACCATTTCTACTTTGGGCATAAAGGGATGGAAGGTATGCACAAAAGGTACCCGATTTTCATTGGTTCGTCCCTGGGAAGGTGAAAGTGGCTGGAGAGCACGTGTCCTTTCTCGGTTGAGCAAGTGTTGAGGGTAATGTCTCTCCCTGAATTTGTTGGACATGCCATCTAGGCGTGTATGGAGTACATCAGGATCAGATACTATCCTTGCTACCCTCGTGAATTGGGATCGAGGGAGGCTGTCACGTGTGGCTTTTGGGTGGCAACTGGAATAGTGGAGAAGACTATTGCAGTCAGTCGGTTTGGAGTAAAGGTCTGTTGAGAGATGGCCATATCTGTCCTTATGTATAAGGGTGTCCAGGAAGGGTATCTGGTTAGGATCATATTGAATGGTGAATTGCAGTTCTGGATAGATTGAGTTCAGGGTTTGATGAAATGCCTGGAGTGTGTCAGTTGGTCCAGTCCAGATAAAGAAGATGTCATCTATATAGCGAAGATAACAGCCTACGTGTTGGTTGTATCCGTCATCTGTGTATATGTAATCCTCCTCAAAGGCATTCATGTATGCATTGGCGTAAGCCGGCGCAATGTTTGAACCCATTGCGGTGCCCTGGCACTGTATGTAATAAGTGTCTTCATATAAAAAGTAATTTTCGTATAGGACGAGTCTCAACAGGTCTAGATAGAGGTGTACTGAGGTGGGGGATTTGCCCGAGCCCTCCAGCAGCCGTTTGGTTGCCGTGATGCCTTTTTCGTGGGTAATGGACGTATACAGACTATTGACGTCCATGGTGACTAAGAGACTGTCTGGAGGAACATCCACCTGCTGTCGTATTATGTTCAGAAAATGTCCTGTATCTAATACGAAAGATTTGGTAGTTTTGATTAGTGGCGTCAGAGTTTTTTCTAAATATATTGATAAAGGTGAAAGTATGGACTCGGTGGATGCCACTATGGGGCAACCGGGGGGATTGGTTAAAGACTTGTGTATTTTTGGAAGGATATAGAAAACTGGAGTGATGGGGTGTGGATTAGAAAGAAATTTAGCTGTCTGTTGATCAATAGTCCCATTATCAATGTGAATATCAATCACAGACTGGATTTTTTTACGGATCTCAAAGATAGGGTCTCTAGGGATAATACTATATGTGCTGGTGTCTGACAATTGGCGTAGTATTTCAGTAGAATACAATGTACGATCCATGATGACTAAGGCCCCACCCTTGTCCGCTGGTTTGACAACAATGGTTTTGTTATTTTGTAATGACACAAGTGCCTGTCTCTCAGAGGGTGTCAGATTAGAGCGTGTAGGGAAGAAACCAAGGCGATGCTGGTGGGATAGATCTTTTACATCCCTATCCACAAAAGAGATAAACATTTCCACAGCATGGAACGTCTGGGGTGGGTTGAAGGAACTAGGGTTCCTCAATCCCAATGTTGTAAGGGGGATCTCCGCAACAGAGACATCCCCGTTGGGAGACACTCTGTTCTCGGAGCCTCCCGCCAGAGTCCCAAAGTGAGTTTTGAGCCTCACGAGACGATAGAGTCTTTGCAGGTCCCTCTCCAGCTGGAAGCTGTCCCAGTTGGGGGTAGGGCAGAACGATAGTCCTTTCTGCAGCAGGTCGAGTTCCGCAGGGGATAGCGTATAACCTGAAATATTGATAACTAGGTTAGTGGTCCTACCTGTGACCGGGTTGTCATTTTTTCTCGATCTTCTTGTCGGTCTATACGCTGATATCCTCCCCTGCGGCCTTTGGATAAAAAACGAGGTCTGTTGGAGCCCGTGGATGAGTCGCTTTCCGTGCTGAAAGAGCCTGTCTTGCGCTGATATGGACGACGCCACGGGTTGTTGCCTGCAGAGTCGTTCCATTTGTATACCCTATTGTGTGAATAGTCATCATCCCTGAACACTTTTCTAAACACAAACACACGGTGGCACAACTCAAGTATCAGATAATCGAACAAGTCCCCAGACCCAGGAGGGGTGGAAATCACGTCAAACAATTAAAACTAAGAGAGACGTTTTGGATTCATAAGCTTGAGACCCTATCCCCCAAGGGTCTCAACAGAGAAATAGACTGGATACTGCAATAAAAACACTAATCTCTACCTTTTTACCTTCCAGACACGTTGAATCCCCTGCTAATTAGGTGAGTTCCTCATAAGCGGTCAGATCCCTCTATTTTTTCTAGACTATATATTATCAATTTTCATTTTTATTTTTTACTTTTTATTTTTTATTTTTATTTTTTTTCAATGTTCATCATGAAATAATTTTTATTTCCTATTCTTTAATAATATTTTAATTTTTATATATTATTTACACCTTCCTTTATCATCTCTTTACATTTCCTCCCGCATAATATCTCTACATGGCCCATTTAATATGTCCATAACGGGCCTTCCCTCTTTTGTGTCACCTAAACCTTCACACAATTGCACAGCTCTCAGCTGTCGGGCTGCTCCGCCCCCCATTATACACAGTTATACAGCTCCAATACATCCCCTCACAGCCGCACACTGAGCCAGTACTCCCACTTATGGGCATCCTCCTGCCCTTACTAGCTTAGCAGCACTCAGTGCGCACGCGCGGACCATGTGACCGCGTCACTTCCGGTCCGGAACCGCGCACTTCCGGTACGGCGATATTTATGGAGGACATACAAGCATGTCCTCACTGCCAATCCAGGATCACACAGCTAGGCGCGGGATGCGCCGCTGACCCCCGGACCCAGGACAGTACAGGTACACGGATGCTCCGCCCCTTCCCTCAGCACCCTCTTGTTATACCTATAACCCATTACCCCTTATTTATAGGACAGCTCTGCAAGCTGAAACCCCCGCAGCCTACCTTAAACAGGACTCCTCTACCTATCTCATAGGAGCCACCATTGGATTTACAAGGTATCCATTATGTTTCCCTCTATAATATTGGGGTTTCTTCTGCTTTGTTTCCTACATGCACTGCCCATTAGTCATTAAGGACCCTATACCTCATTGCAATATATCTTATTGGGACTGACCCTTTACCTTCATGACTATACATGTCCAAAAAAAAACCCCTCCCATATTCACACTATAACAATGCTGTCTCATTACATATGCACCACATAATGTTGATTCTTTGTTATAATGACAGGTTATGCCTTAAAAGGACTTCTAACACTGTCTTGCCTTCTAACACTGCCACACCTTTATATGTGTACCAAAAGAGTTAAGGTAAACACCATTACTATTTTTCTATCTTAAGCAGTGAATTTCTTTCATTAAGCAGTGAATCGCCGGTGTGCCTGAAATACCTCTTTACCATAGACTTACCACTCGCTGCTCCTCAGAGTACCCCCGACGCCACCTCTGGTTGCTTTTTATATATTGTATATAATGTTTTATGATTGTATTTTGGTATCTTGTTTATTTCTTTTTGCTCTTATTTTTGTTTTCTTTGCATATTGTGTCACAAACAGCTGCTTATACTGTTTATTTGCCTCCTAGTAACCCCATGAATAAGACCCGGGAGGGTCGAAACGTCGGGTTCCTTTCTACAAACTATCACAGTGGCAATTGTTGACCTTTTTTTTGTGTGTAAATAAATTTGGCATATCCCCTTTTTCGCATCATATCAACTTCGAGTGTGCGGTACTTTTTTCTCCACTATTGACTTGACCTCACGGTCTGATTTACCAGCACCTCCACCCTCTTGACCAGAGTGCACACCATTACCCTCGTTGATATTCTTGGCCAATGGCGTAGCATCAATCCCCCTCAAGGGAATAGGGCTCAGCAAAGGCTCCAAGGAAAAACCACAGCGTTTGGCAAATTCCAAGTCCATTAAGTTCAGGGCAGCGCCTGAATCCACAAATGCCATAACAGAAAAGGACGACAATGAGCAAATCAGGGTAACAGACAAGAGAAATTTAGGCTGTACAGTACTAATGGTAACAGACCTAGCGACCCTCTTAGTACGCTTAGGACAATCAGAAATAGCATGAGTAGAGTCACCACAGTAAAAACACAGCCCATTCTGACGTCTGAATTCCTGCTGTTCCGCTCTAGTCAAAATCCTATCACATTGCATAGGCTCAGGACTCTGCCCAGAGGACACCGCCATATGGTGCACCACCTTGCGCTCGCGCAGGCGCCGATCAATCTGAATGGCCAAAGACATTGATTCGTTCAAACCAGCAGGCATGGGGAACCCCACCATAACATCTTTAAGGGCTTCAGAAAGACCCTTTCTGAAAATTGCTGCCAGGGCATACTCATTCCATTTTGTGAGCACAGACCACTTTCTAAATTTCTGGCAGTATACTTCTGCCGCTTCCTGACCCTGACAGAGCCAGCAAGGTTTTTTCTGCCTGATCCACAGAATTAGGTTCGTCATACAGCAATCCGAGCGCTTGAAAAAATGCGTCTATATTGAGCAATGCAGGATTTCCTGGCTCAAGGGAGAATGCCCAGTCCTGCGGGTCTCCACGCAGCAGAGAAATGACAATCTTCACCTGCTGAATGGGGTCACCAGAGGAACGGGGTCTCAGAGCAAAAAACAATCTGCAGTTATTTTTAAAGTTCAAAAATTTAGATCTATCCCCAGAAAACAAATCAGGAATAGGAATTCTAGGCTCTAAAACCGGAGTGTGAACAACATAATCTTGGATACTCTGTACCCTTGCAGCGAGTTGATCCACACGCGAGGACAGACCCTGAACCTCCATGTCAGCACCGGAATCCTGAACCACCCAGAGATTAAGGGGAAAAAAAGACAAAACAGGCTGCAAAGGAAAAGAAAAAAAAATGGCTCAGAACTTTTTTTTCCCTCTTTTGAGATGCATTCAACACATTGCTGGCCAGCTGTACTGTTATGAGCTGGTGGTTAAGGAGCAACACTGATATGACCTGGTGGTTACAGAGCAACATGGGACAAGCTCTGAGGAGGTGGTATCTTTACTGACTGCAGTTCCTAATCCTAACACCAACACTAGAAATAGCCGTAGAGTGTTCCTGTCTCTCCCTAGACACCTCGTCACAGCCTGAGAACTAACTACCCCTAAAGATGGAAACAGAAAGCTATCTTGCCTCAGAGAAATTCCCAAAAGGAAAGATAGCCCCCCACAAATATTGACTGTGAGTGGAGAGGGAAATAACATACACAGAAATGAAAACAGATTTTAGCAAAGGAAGCCAATACTAATCTAAATAGACAGAATAGGAAAGGATACTGTGCGGTCAGTATTAAAAACTAAAAATCCATGCAGAGTTTACAAAAATGATCTCCACACCGACTCACGGTGTGGAGGGCAAATCTGCTTCCCCAGAGCTTCCAGCTAGCCTGAATATATCATAATGACAAGCTGGGCAAAAGGAAACATAACATGAGCTGAGCAATAAAGTCCAAAGCAAATGGACAACAAAGAACTAGCAAAAACTTATCTTTTGCTGAAATGGACAGGCCATCAGAGAAATCCAAGGAGAGATCTGAATCCCAAACCAGAAACATTGACAGCTGGCATGAACTGAAGACCAGAGCCAGGTTAAATAGCAAAGCCAGGAGAGACGATCAGTGAAAGCAGCTGCTACAGCTAAACTCAAGGAGCAGCAGTTCCACTCGAAACCACCAGAGGGAGCCCAAGGGCAGAACTCACAAAAGTACCATTCACAACCACAGGAGGGAGCCCAAGGACGGAATTCACAACAGTAGCGGTTCCGTACAGCCCGTACAACCACCGCCTGCGGCCAGCAGTTCCGTTTTTACTGTTCTGCCTTCCTCAACATATGATGCTGTGTGGATTCTAGCATACAGCTAAACCTTCATCCATTGCCTCAGTAAATAGACTGTATGGGTTCTTAAGTCTATATTTGTTGAGATGGTGAACGATGAATAACAATAGTAGATGATATTGTGAGATATGCAATATAATGGATGATCAGGTAAAAACTAAAAAGGAAATAGCAGTGCATCAGTACTTGGCATATTACAGCATGTTACAAGATGCAATAACATGAATAACAGAGAGATTAGAGAGCTAACACTGAACACAGGATAAGGCAGATACACAGTTATCATGGCTATCTTAGGGCAGGTTCAGGCTGTCAGCATTGTATTACTTTATACAGGCAAACATCTGCATACAGAGAAACAGCAATATGAAACAAAGCACGACATGCCTAACTACACACTCTGCTGCACAGTGGCTGCATAACTGATCTAACATAACACACACATGTAAGTACATTTGTGCCTCACCAGAATCCGCTTATCAAGAGCAATGATCTGCAGGAAGAGAGCCAGGAACATGTGTGTAAGACTCAAGGTCCGGGGGAAAATGGCTACTTTGCCCGGGAAACCAGGGGGGCGGTTCTAGTCAGAACACAGACTTAAAGCGATAAGCTCCTGGATACAGAACAGGATAAATGTGTACCTAATGACCTCTAATGGTGACAACTGGTACTACATTGTGAATTAACTTGCTGCACATTAATGGGCAGAACAACCACTGAACAAGTAAACCACTCAGTCATCAGGTGAAATGATCTTGTGGTCTGGTTAAAAGTGCATCCTTCTCAGCAGCACATCGACCTGTGAAGACAGGATCTGTGCTGCCAAGAACAATGGAAGCCTATGTGCTCAGAACAATCTATTATCAATTGTTCGGTACACATCTGAAGTGCGGTGCAAACAGACTATGAAAGATCTGGCAACCATCAAACATCATGCTGACCGTTGGTGAACTTCACACTCAACTGGTGGAAACCCAGCTTGAGTCTGAAACGACACCGTCCTAGATGGAAGTGTGGGACAGATTATGAAATGTAGCGTTTTCTGCAATAAATATGTATTGTGCCATTTTCCCCAGTAACTGAAAAATAAGCTACACATTAAAGAATCTTTGTATATAGTATTTAATATTTAAACTTAAAAACTGAAAAGTATTTAAACTAAAATAATTCTACCATTATATCCAATTTAAAATGCAGGGTAGTTTGGAAGCCGACCCGCAGTGTCATTTATCTCACAGCACTTGGGTTGTTAGGTTAATAAGTGTTACTTTAGCTATTGAAGCAAATTGTCTTTAGAAGACAATAACTATTTACATTTCTCCAAAACAATCTATCTACAGATGGAAACATTTACATGAAAATTGCTATGCAAGACAACATGCATGTGGGAGTTGAAGATATCTAAAATGAACCCAGGCTATTGAGCCTGAGTAGATACCAAGCTGATTAAGTCTATTTGTAGGCTTTCAGTACATTATCTTTCTAATATTGAATTTTTTTACATGCAGATTTTCATAATTATGTACACTACTTGGCCAAAAGCAAACAAGCATTACAATATTGCAAAACATTGCCACTAATTGAAAGTTGTTACAATCTTTATTGATATAGCATTTTTCTAGGAAAGTTTTTTGGTTGATTTTAGATCATGGCTGTGGTTACTCATGTTACATTTAGTCCCCAAAACACTGATGAGGTGAAAATTGCCGTTGGTGTTTAACATGCTCAAAAGGTGTTTGATGAGGTCAGGTCACTTTGCAGGCCAGTCAAATTCTTACTTTTTATTTACTTGGTAAACCATATTGTAATGTCACAGTAGGCTGGGGCTGCACTCACTCTTCACAGCATCCATCGCCCGTCCTGTAACAGGATGTCACAGGGGGCAGAACTGAAGTTACTCACTAGTTTCTTGCATTGCTGGACCCTCTGAAGACTACATGAATCCTGGGTGATGGATGCTGTGGGAGATGTGAGTGCAGCGCCAGCAGACTGCTTCTACCTATGCTGTTATCGTAGATTCTGACTGAAATAACACGTTGTCAGGATTGGAGATAGTAGCAGTGAATGACACAAGCACTCCTTCACAGCTTCTAGCACCACCCTCAAACAAATTGCCATCAGGGGGCAGCATTGGTACAATATGATACGATACACTTTATTGATTCCAGGGGAAATTACGGTATTACAGCAGCAATTCAAACAGCAGTACATAAAATATTAGGACACAAATCTTGCACAAGTATACCAACATTACATAACAAATAAATGTGGGTAGTTCAGGTATATAAGTCACTGTTATTTGACATTAGTACACCAGCAATCAGTCATTGTTGTCTACCACCCTTAGGAAATTATTATACATCCCCACAGCAGTAGGTACAAACGATTTCCTGAATTTCTCCTTCTTACACCTTAGCAGGATTAGGCGGCTGCTGAATATGCTCTTCTGCTTCAAGAACAGCTCATATAGTGAGTGTGTATTATTGATCATTATAGCCCTACACTTCTTCTGAATTCAATCCTCCAATACCTCCTCAAAAGAGTCCAGATGGAGGCCAACAGCCACGCTTGCCTTCTTGATAAGCTTGTTGAGCTTATTTGCGTCAGATACTCGCACACTACTGCCCCAGCATATGATAACAAAAAAATGGCGCTTTCCACAACGGACTGGTAGAACATTTCCAGCATTTTACTGCACACATTGAACAACCTGAGCTTCTGAAGAAAGTACAGTCTGCTCATTCCCTTCTTGTAAACCTTTTCTGTATGACACCTCCAATCGAGTTTACTGTCAAGGTGAATCCCCAAATATTTGTAGCTCTCAACAATCTCAACCTCCTGGCCAGCAATATTGATCGGTAAGTAATCCTCCTTTTTCCTTCTATAACTCACCACCAACTTCTTGCTCTTCTTTACATTTAGTTCTAGACAGTTAGTCCTGCACCAATCCACAAAGTCAGAAACCACCCTTCTATATACCTCCTCCCCCCAGCCCCCTCCCACAACGCCCCTTAAAATCACTGAGTCATCTCAGAATTTTTGGAGGTTACAAAAATCTGATTTATACTGAAAGTCAGCTGTATACAATGTGAAGAGGAAGGGTGACAGCACTGTACCCTGAGGGGCTCCGTACACTGCCAGATACCACCTCCCCCATCCTTACAAACTGCAGCCTGCAGTTTGGTGTCACTCACTGTTCTCCTCATCACCCCTGATGATGATTTGCTTGAGAGCAGTGCTATAAGCTTTGGGGCAGTGCTGGTGTCACTTACTTCTTCTACCTGTGCTCCCTGCCGATGACTTGTTTGAGAGCAATGCTAGAAGCTATAGCTTGGTGCTGGTGTCACTCACTGATGACATCTTCTTTCACAGAAGCTACAGCAGCTGTGGAGATAGAACAGAGAGCCAGTGCTGCACTCACATCTCCCACAGCATCCATCGCTTAGGATCCAGGACATCTTCAAAGTGGGCAGGAATGCAATAAACTAGTAAGTAACTGCAGTGATGCCCCCTGATGACAGCAGTGCAGCCCCAGCCTTCTGTGATGTCATATTTGAGACACATGTCAAAAGAAATGTCACATTAGAGGAAGTGAAGTAAAAACACACTTAGGGATTTGCTAGTTAGGGAGAAGTGTGGGGCATTGTTTAATAAAACAACTTACAAAAGTAGTTAGGGTATGAGGATATTCAGGAAATATATTTTAGTGGCAAGAACACCTCTGACAGCACTATTTGACTCTCTCTAACTGGTAGCACATCACCGTCACGCCAATTGGGCCCTTGTCACGTGATCGCGGGGCACTGATGAGTTATCATAACAGCCAGGGTTATGCAGAAGGCCTGCGCGCCTGTCGTGGTGAGACTCTTATAAACACCAGCCCGAGGGAGTTGTGCTACACATAGCAGAGCTGAAACCTTGCTATGTGTAGAACAGACAATAGGAAGTTTGAAGCTTCATGTCTCTTAAGTGGACCATTGAAGCACGTACGGTAAAAAACAAGTTTTTAAAAATATTACAAAAATAAAAAAACACAAAAGTTCAAATCACTTTTCAAAAATCACCCAATTTTGCCACATTCAAAATAAAACAATAAAAAAATGCACGTATTTGGTATTGCTGCATTCGGAAATGTCAGATCTATCAAAATAGAAAATAAATTAATTAGATTGGCAAATGGCTGCCACAGCAATGCAATTATATTCAATAATGGGCAATCAAAACATCATATCTACACTAAAATGGTAATAATGAAAACATCAGTTAGTCACACTAAAATTAAGCCCCCACCCAGCCCCAAATGACAAAAAATGGAGAATCTATCGGTCTCGGAAAATGGCAACTTTTTTCTTTTCTTATAAACTTTGGATTTTTTTCACCATTTAAATAAAAAATAACCTATAAATGCAGCGTTGGACTGGATCACCTTGGGACCACTAGAGAAAATCATTCTTGGGGCTCACTATGTACAGTAGCTACATAGAAATAAATACAAGACCACGAATTGTGCGGTAAAACACTCTAATATCAGGGTATTATATAAGGTAGTACACATCTCAATTATGTAGCAGGGGTTGGGGTTCTCCCCTCATAGGATATAAAGTAGCCTTCTTATAGAATATAATGCAGCACTCATATAGTACAATGCAGCCTTCTCATAGAATATAATGTAACCTCTCTCGTAGAATATAATGTAGCCCCGATCATAGAATATAATGCAGCCCCCCATAGAATATAATGTAACCCCCTCGTAGGGTACAAGGCAGTCCCCCACCAGAATATAATGTAGGCCTCTCAGAGTATAATGCAATCCCCTGATAGGGTATAATGCAGCCCTCTCATAGGGTATTGCAAGGAGGAGGACCGGGCTGCGGGTACCAGTATTGAGCCGAGTTCGGAACTGTCGAGGCTGCTTCCCATGTTGCCTGGGGAAAGGGATAGTGGACTGGACAGGCCCTATGACCCAGGAAGAGGGGGCATGTTTAAACCGGGAAAAGAGCAGAAAGCGCACAAAGCAGCGGTCAGTTTCCCACCGTCAGGTAGAGTGCAGGAGGGTGAGCAACACGCTCCACACCCTGAGCATCAGCACCGCAACGTACTGCGGCAGACATCTTCTGGACACTCGGGCAGGATGGTGAGAGTGGAGAGCGCCGTGTGCCTGGCTAAACATAAGATCATGCTCGCGCAGGGAAAAGTGGGATGGCTGCAGGACATTGAGTTGCGGTCCCCTCTTATGGCCAGAGTGCAGCAGCCCATGCTTGGCACCGGGATTTCTGCAGGTCTCTTTGCTTTAGCTGCACAGGCTTATGGACTAGGGGCTCAGCGGATAAAATCAGTGACCACTAGCTGCTGCCAGAAGTTGGACCGTTATTTGTGGGACACCATCTGAGGACATTCCATCGGCCGTTGCCGGTACTACAACCCCCAATAGGTCACCTATGGCTGGGGACCCTAAGGACACGATAAGTTTGATTAATGGACTGTTGTTACATTGCAATTTCTCCTTTTCAATTTAACAGTTTTCTCCCTGCGAGGACTTCCTCTATTGTTCCAATTAAATTGTTAATTTGTTATCCTTTGCCCTGCCTCCCTTACGTCACTGCATCCCACAACCTGCTTACAGTATAATGCAGCCCCCCACAGAATATAATGCAGCCCCCTCATTGGGTATAATACTGCCCTCTCATAGGGTATAATGTAGCCTCCCCCCACAAAACATAATGCAGCCCCCCAGAATATCATGCAGCCCCATCATAGGGTATAATGCAGCCCCCTTCATAGGGTATAATGCAGCCCCTCACACAGGGTATAATGTAGCCCCCTCATAGGGTATAATGCAGAACCCCTCATAGGGTATAATGCAGCCCTTCTCATTGGGTATAATGCAGCCTCCCCCCACAGAATATAATGTAGACACTCATAGAGTATAATGCAGCCCCACAAGGAATATAATGTAGCCTCCTCATAGAATATAATCCAGCCCCACAGTCCACCCATCTTATGGTCACCAGTAATCACTCACTGAAATATACACTGCTCAAAAAAAATAAAGGGAACACTAAAATCCCACAACCTAGATATCACTGAATGAAATATTCCAGTCGTAAATATTTATTCATTACATAGTGGAATGTGTTGAAAACAATAAAACCTAAACATGATCAACATAAATCAAAACTAATATCCCACGGAGTTCTGGAGTTGGAATGATGCTCAAAATCAAAGTGGAAAATGAAGTTACTGGCTGACCCAACTTCAGTGGAAATGCCTCAAGACAAGGAAATGATGCTTAGTAGTGTGTGTGGCCTCCATGTGCCTGTATGAGCTCCCTACAATGCCTGGGCATGCTCCTCATGAGGTGGTGGATGGTCTCCTGAAGGATCTCCTCCCAGACCTAGACTAAAGCATCCACAAACTCCTGGATAGTCTGTGGTGCAATGTGACGTTGGTGGATGGTGCAAGACATGATGTCCCAGATGTGTTCAATCAGATTCAGATCTAGGGAACGGGTGGGCCAGTCCATATCTTCGCTGCCTTCATCTTGCAGGAACTGCTGACACACTCCAGCCATATGAGGTCTGGCATTGTCCTGCATTAGCAGGAACCCAGGGCCAACCACACCAGCATATGGTCTCACAAGGGGTTTGAGGATCTCATCTCGGTACCTAACGGCAGTCAGGCTACCTCTGGCAAGCACATGGAGGGCTGTGTGGCCCTCCAAAGAAATGCCACCCCACACCATTACTGACCCACTGCCAAACCGGTCATGCTGAAGGATGTTGCAGGCAGCAGATCACTTTCCACAGTGTCTCCAGACTCTGTCACGTCTGTCACATGTGCTCAGTGTGAATCTGCTTTTATTTGTGAAGAGCACAGGGCGCCAGTGGCGAATTTGCCAATCCTGGTGTTCTGTAGCAAATGGCAAGCATCCTGCACGGTGTTGGGCTGTGAGCACAACCCCCATCTGTGGACATTGGGCACTCAGACCATCCTCATGGAGTCAGTTTATAACCATTTGTGCAGACATATGCACATTTGTGGCCTGCTGGAGGTCATTTTGCAGGGCTCTGGCAGTGCTCCTCCTGTTCCTCCTTGCACAAAGGCTGAGGTAGCGGTCCTGCTGCTGGGTTGTTGCCCTCCTACGGCCCCCTCCACGTCTCTTGGTGTACTGGCCTGTCTCCTGGTATGCCTCCAGCCTCTGGACACTACGCTGACAGACACAGCAAACCTTTGTGCCACAGCTCGCTTTGATGTGCCATCCTGGATGAGCTGCACTACCTGAGCCACTTGTGTGGGTTGTAGAGTCTGTCTCATGCTACCACTAGTGTGAAAGCACAACCAACATTCAAAACTGACCAAAACATCAGCCAGAAAGCATTGTTTCTGAGATGTGGTTGTTTTTTGTCCCCACCTGCAGAACCACTCCTTTATTGAGTGTGTCTTGATAATTGCCAATAATTTCCATCTGTTGTCTATTCCATTTGCACAACAGCATGTGAAATTGATTGTCAAACAGTGTTGCTTCCTAAGTGGCAGTTTGATTTCACAGAAGTTTAATTTACTTGGAGTTATATTCTGTTTTTTAAGTGTTCCCTTTATTTTGAGCAACGTAGATATAAATAAACAAGCACAATACTCACCTCTCCTCCTTGTTCCCCGCTGCTCTCAGCTCTACTCTGGTATCAGCAGCTGCACTGCCATCTGCCCAACACACAGTGGATACGCAATGAATTGACGTCATCTCACACTCGCAGTGTCAGAGGCAGAGGGGAATGATGGGAGTGGGAGCATCATTTGACGCTCTCCTCCATTATTGCTTTCAACTGTATCAAAAAACAAGCCTTCGTACGGTTATATTGACATAAAAATAAAAAAGTAATGCCTCTTGGAAGAATGGGAGCAAAAATTGAAAATGCAAAAATGAAAAATCGCCCGTAGTTGAAAGTATTATGCAAGATTGCATAAGCAAATAAAGCCACTCCATGAAGCTCTCAATTAAGAGTCTTGATGCTGCTAAATATAATTGAAACCTTGTATTGAGTGTTGTAACCATTAACAACATTTCGCTATTTGTTTGATAAAGTCAACTGAATAAGGCTACTTTCACACTAGCGTTAACTGCAATCTGTCACAATGCGTCGTTTTGCAGAAAAAACGCATCCTGCAAAAGTGCTTGCTGGATGCGTTTTTTCTCCATTGACTAACATTAGCGACGCATTGCGACGGATTGCCACACGTCGCAACCATCGTGAGACGGTTGCGCCGTGTTGTGGCGGTCCGCCGGGAGCAAAAAACGTTACATGGAACATTTTTTGCTCCCGACGGTACGCTTTTTCCGACCGCGCATGCGCGGCCGGAACTCCGCCCCCACCTCCCCGCACTTCCCCGCACCTCACAATGGGGCAGCGGATGCGCTGGAAAAATGCATCCGCTGCCCCCGTTGTGTGGCGGAGACAACGCTAGCGTCGGTGACCTCGGCCCGATGCACTGCAACGGGCCGAGCCCGACGCTAGTGTGAAAGTAGCCTAATTGTAATGACTATTCATGTATTTTAGCTCAACATGTCTATCGATGAACTCAACTCTACTAAGCTTAGGTGAAGAACTGTCCTGTGGGTTTAACTAAACAGGTACTGTGTAATACTAGAATAAAAATTTGGTTTGCACTGTTCTATATTTTCAATATGTACAAGGCAAGATGACTGATACCAATAATCAATGGCCATTTTTTTTGCATTTTCCTTTTATAATATATAGTGTGCTAAAACAAAACATAATCCACACTATACAATTTTTGTTTACTGTTGTATTCATTTGCAATGCCATACATTAACATTGCTTTCAACCAATACAAATGCATTCACTGGGAAATGTTATTGTAACATTTAAAAACCCCAGCTGGCCATGTGGTGTGTGACACATAAGGAGACACATCTTGTTTCATTTATGAAGGAGGAACCCTTAAAGTCACAAAGCCTATTTTTAGAGGGGCATCAGGTAGCATTAATATTCTTAAAGGGACATTATTAAACAGTGGGTCTCCTATGCTGTTATTGCCTATGCAGTGAGTAGCTGGGCTGCCAAGAATTACAACGCACCCCAATACCCCTTTCACGAGAGGTACAGGAGGGCACCCTGAAAAAAAGTTGCATTGAATGCAAGGCATGCCCTGCTATCAAGTCATATGCACCCCAATAAGCCTTTGAACCCAGGTACTGGATGGCCACAGGAAAACCCACTTCACATTCTTCAGTTGGTCCTGCCATACTGTTTCCTTATGCATTGAATGCAAGGATCGCCTTGACACAAATTTGAAAGCAACACAATCTCCCCTTGGAAGAATCATGGAGGAGGGCCTCATAAAAAATATTCCCATTTCAAAGGAGCGGGTCTCCTAGACTCGTAATGCCCATACACTAAGTAAACATTTCCCCATGGGGGGTACATTATTAAAAAAATATTTATGGGGATCATAGACGCCCTTGCCCAAAAATTGAATGGCTGTAGCAGCACAGAACCCATTCACCATGGTGTTCTAGTGGTGGTGAATGATGATATGTGGAGGAAGGCATTATTAAAAACTAGACCCAATGTTAAGGAGCGGGTCTCCTAGACTTGTAATGCCCATACACAAAGTGCATGGGCTGACAAACATTTCCCCATGGGGGGTACATTATTAAAAAATTATTTATGGGCATCATAGACACCCTTGCCAAAAATTGGACTGGCACCACGTTAACCCTGGTGATCTAGTGGCGGAGAATGATGACACGTTGAGGAATGCCTCATTAAAAACTAGGCCCTATGTAAAGGAGCGGGTCTACTAGACTTGTAATGAAGTATATCATGGCACAGCTGTGTTGGTGCACAAAATAGGTTCCCCAAACCAGTGAATATATAATATAATAAATTGGCACTTAACTTATATGCATCTGTTGTTTAGGAAGTGATATTTCATTGCAGTCCAAAATAAATAAACGTTTCCGTCTTAAAGGCCCCGTCTCACTTAGCGACGCTAAAGCGATCCCGACAACGATACGACCTTCAGGGATCGTTGCTGCGTCGCTATGTGGTCGCTGGTGAGATGTCAAACAGTGAGATCTTCCCAACGATCGCTGCTGCGATCTCACTGTTTGACATCTCACCAGCGACCTGTAGCGACCTGTACAACAATGTCACATGGGAGCTATTATGACGATTCAGTGTCTGAGTCGTCAACGAGGTCGTTGGTAAGGTGTCAAACACAGCGATGTGTGCTACCCAGCGGGACCTCAACGATCAAAAAAAGGTCCAGGCCATTCCGACACGACCAGCGATCTCACAGCAGGGGCCTGGTCGCTGCTACGTGTCACACATAGCGAGATCACTACTGAGGTCGCTGTTGCGTCAGAAAACTTGTGACTCAGCAGCGATCTCGCTAGCGATCTCGCTTAGTGAGACGGGGGCTTAACACAACCCTCCTCAGTAAACTGCACGAAACATATTATACAGAAAAAAATATAAAAGAATGCATCAAAATGTAGAAAAAATACAGAAAAAATACAAGATAAATCTCAAAAGACACTATTCCAAATAGGTGCATAGTGATGGAAGTGAGGGTAGGTAAGAATACGGAGGGGAGAGAGGAAAATAGCAGTCGGGTATGTACTGTAATTATTTTTATTTTGGACTGCAATAAAATATCACTTCCTAAACAATAGATGCATATAAGTTGGGTGCCAATTTATTATATTATATATTTCCTAGACTTGTAATGCCCATACACAAAGTGCATGGGCTGACAAACATTTCCCCATGTGGGGTACATTTTAAAAAAAATATACTATGGGCATCATAGTCATCCTTGCCAAACACTGGACTGCCCGTAGCATCACAGAGGCCCAATGTTAAGGAGCAGGTCTCCTAGACTTGTAACGCCCATATACGAAGTGCATGGGCCAACAAACATTTCCCCATGGGGGTATATTTTTTTTACAAATATACTATAGGCATCATAGACACCCTTGACAAAAATTGGACTGCCTGTAGCAGCACAGAACACGTGAACGCTGGTGATCTAGTGGTGGAGAATGAGGAGACATAAAGATAAATCATACTGAAATCAAACAAATAAATAAAGGATGTGAATCCACCTATGAAAGTAAATAAAAAAGGGAGAGGGTGAAGACAGGTTCATAGATATGAAGCCAGAATGTGTCCAACAAGATATGTTGGTCCCTAGCAACAGCTCAGAGACAGGGATGTAAATAAAAAAGTTTAATATAATAGTATTTCAATATTTTTCTATTGTAGAAGTATACACTAGGTCATAAGAGGATGGTCCCGAGATAGTAAAAATGGAAAATGTTAGAATAAATGTGAAGAATATACGTACATCTCATTTTGATGACAGTTCCCCCTGGGGAAGCAACATTTGTTTTGGTTTCTAATTAGTAACAAACATCATGAAAATACCCTTGCACAAAAATTGAGTGACTTTTACATCACGAAATACGTTCACCCTGGTGTTGTACTGGTTGTGGATGATGAGGATGAGGATAAGGAGGAGGATAACACCAAACAGACCAAATCAGGAAGCGGATACCAATGTGTGGTTGGGAAGAGGTGCATGAGAATACACCTCCACAAAAAAGACAATGTATTTGAGGTTATGTTTCATTCGGTGGTGTACAGAAGTCTTGCCCAATCCAGCCCTTGTTCATTTTTATAAGATTCAGCCTGTCAGCATTGTCAGTTGACAGGTGGATGCACTTATCTGTTATAATTCCACCAGCGGCACTAAAAACCCGCTCTGACAGAACACTAACAGCTGGGCAGGCCAGGACCTCCAAGGCGTAGAGAGCCAGTTCATGCCACGTGTCCAGCTTGGATGCCCGATAATTAAAAGGCACAGAGGAATCACAGAGGATGTTTGTACAATCTGCAAGGTACTCCCTCAGCATCTTCCCAAACATTGCACTTCTTGTGCAAGCAACCCTTGCCTCTGTGCTGGCACGATGGGAGGGTCTGAGAAAACTGTCCCAGAACTTTGCCATTGTTCCCCTGCTTGAGCTGGATTGTACTTCTATCTCTCTCGCTTGGACTCCTTGGTTGTTCAACAGACTCTGATGTCTCCTGTCAGCGATCTCACATGGGAATTTTTTCAGTAATTCCACTACAAGGGCTCTCTGGTACAGCAACATTTTTTTACAGCTGTCTGCCTCTGGAAGAAGATATTGAAAGTTCTCCTTGTAGTGTGGGTCTAGAAGTGTCACCAACCAGTAATGAGTGTAACTGAAAATTTTAATAAGGTGAAGATCACGGGAATTGCAGCGCAACAAAGTCAGCCATGCATGGCAGACTACTAAGGCTAGGTTCACATTGTGTTAGGGCAATCCGTTTAGCTCTAGCGCTAGCGGATTGCGCTAAAGCAATGTATTTGTAGGGGCCGCATTTAGGGGTCACGCTAACGTCCCCGCTCTCGCAGATCCCCGATCTGCGAGAGCGGGGAACGGACCTCGGGCGCGCCGCGGACGCTGCAAGCAGCGTCCGAGACGTGCCACAAAAGAACGGCACATTGCTAGCGCGAGCCGAAAAAGGCACGCACTAGCGATGCGCTTCAGGCTGAAACAACATTGCTGTCAATGGGTGCGCTAACGGACCCGTTGCACGGCGTTAATTGCGACATTTTCGCCGTGCAATGCTGTCCGTTAGCGATCGCCCACTAACGCAATGTGAACCTAGCCTAACAGGCAAGACTTCCATGTCCTCACCAACAGTGCAACTGACCATGCTGTCCTCCTCCTCCTCCTCCCTGTCCTCAGGCCATCCCCGCTGAACAGACGGTATAACAGCTGTGCTTATAGTACCGTCTATAGCAAATGAAAGTAGCTCTTGTTCTTCCTCATCCTCCTCCTTATTGTCAAACAATCCATGTTGCAAAAACATGAGGCTGGGTGGAGTGTAATCACCCTGTATGGTTCCTTGCTCCATGTCCTCATGCTCTGTCTGCAATGCATCCTCTTTAATTGTGAGCAGAGAGGTTTTCAGAATGCTGAGAAGCGGGATGGTAACGCTAATTATGGCATCATCGCCGCTCACCATCTTGGTGCAGTCCTCAAAATTCTGGAGGATGGTACATCTATAGATAAGTATGATAGATAACCATGGTAACTACATACATTTAAAAGTTATCTATTTCGTATATTAACATTTCTGTTCACCATGTAATCAAATAGGACCTCATGCAGCCTATCACCAACTACTACATAGATTAGGACAAAAAAGTGATCACAAGGCTATTTAAGATATCAAATTATAGAAAATTTAATTAGAAAAAAACATTATTTAACCCCTTCACCCCCAAGGGTGGTTTGCACGTTAATGACCGGGCCAATTTTTACAATTCTGACCACTGTCCCTTTATGAGGCTATAACTCTGGAACGCTTTGACGGATCTTGGCGATTCTGACATTGTTTTCTCGTGACATATTGTACTTCATGTTAGTGGTAAAATTTATTCAATATAACTTGCGTTTATTTGTGAAAAAAATGGAAATTTGGCGAAAATTTTGAAAATTTTGCAATTTTCCAACTTTGAATTTTTATGCCCTTAAATCACAGACATATGTCACGCAAAATACTTAATAAGTAACATTTCCCACATGTCTACTTTACATCAGTACAATTTTGGAACCAAAATTTTTTTTTGTGACGGAGTTATAAGGGTTAAAAGTTGACCAGCAATTTCTCATTTTTACAACACCATTTTTTTTTAGGGACCACATCTCATTTGAAGTCATTTTGAGGGGTCTATATGATAGAAAATACCCAAGTGTGACACCATTCTAAAAACTGCACCCCTCAAGGTGCTCAAAACCACATTCAAGAAGTTTATTAACCCTTCAGGTGTTTCACAGGAATTTTTGGAATGTTTAAATAAAAATGAACATTTAACTTTTTTTCACACAAAATTTATTTCAGCTCCAATTTGTTTTATTTTACCAAGGGTAACAGGAGAAAATGGACCCCCAAAGTTGTTGTACAATTTGTCCTGAGTACGCTGATACCCCATATGTGGGGGTAAACCACTGTTTGGGCGTATGGCAGAGCTCGGAAGGAAAGGAGCGCCATTTGACTTTTCAATGCAAAATTGACTGGAATTGAGATGGGACGCCATGTTGCGTTTGGAGAGCCCCTGATGTGCCTAAACACTGAAACCCCCTACAAGTGACACCATTTTGGAAAGTAGACCCCCTAAGGAACTTATCTTGATGTGTGGTGAGCACTTTGACCCACCAAGTGCTTCACAGAAGTTTATAATGCAGAGCCGTAAAAATAAAAAATCATATTGTTTCACAAAAATGATCTTTTCGCCCCCAATTTTTTATTTTCCCAAGGGTAAGAGAAGAAATTGGACCCCAAAAAATGTTGTGCAATTTGTCCTGAGTACGATGATACCCCATATGTGGGTGTAAACCATTGTTTGGGCGCATGGCAGAGCTTGGAAGGGAAGGAGCGCCATTTGACTTTTCAATGCAAAATTGACTGGAATTGAGATGGGACGCCATGTTGCGTTTGGAGAGCCCCTGATGTGCCTAAACATTGAAACTCCCTACAAGTGACACCATTTTGGAAAGTAGACCCCCTAAGGAACTTATCTAGATGTGTGGTGAGCACTTTGACCCACCAAGTGCTTCACAGAAGTTTATAATGCAGAGCCGTAAAAATAAAAAATCATATTTTTTCACAAAAATGATCTTTTCGCCCCCAATTTTTTATTTTCCCAAGGGTAAGAGAAGAAATTGGACCCCAAAAAATGTTGGCCAATTTGTCCTGAGTACGATGATACCCCATATGTGGGTGTAAACCATTGTTTGGGCGCATGGCAGAGCTTGGAAGGGAAGGAGCGCCATTTGACTTTTCAATGCAAAATTGACTGGAATTGAGATGGGACGCCATGTTGCGTTTGGAGAGCCCCTGATGTGCCTAAACATTGAAACTCCCTACAAGTGACACCATTTTGGAAAGTAGACCCCCTAAGGAACTTATCTAGATGTGTGGTGAGCACTTTGACCCACCAAGTGCTTCACAGAAGTTTATAATGCAGAGCCGTAAAAATAAAAAATCATATTTTTTCACAAAAATGATCTTTTCGCCCCCAATTTTTTATTTTCCCAAGGGTAAGAGAAGAAATTGGACCCCAAAAAATGTTGTGCAATTTGT
The DNA here is from genome assembly GCF_051348905.1 of Ranitomeya variabilis. Classification (NCBI taxonomy): domain Eukaryota; kingdom Metazoa; phylum Chordata; class Amphibia; order Anura; family Dendrobatidae; genus Ranitomeya; species Ranitomeya variabilis. The sequence continues at coordinate 328,240,716 of NC_135236.1, forward strand.
CCTGAGTACGATGATACCCCATATGTGGGTGTAAACCATTGTTTGGGCGCATGGCAGAGCTTGGAAGGGAAGGAGCGCCATTTGACTTTTCAATGCAAAATTGACTGGAATTGAGATGGGACGCCATGTTGCGTTTGGAGAGCCCCTGATATGCCTAAACATTGAAACTCCCTACAAGTGACACCATTTTGGAAAGTAGACCCCCTAAGGAACTTATCTAGATGTGTGGTGAGCACTTTGACCCACCAAGTGCTTCACAGAAGTTTATAATGCAGAGCCGTAAAAATAAAAAATCATATTTTTTCACAAAAATGATCTTTTCGCCCCCAATTTTTTATTTTCCCAAGGGTAAGAGAAGAAATTGGACCCCAAAAAATGTTGGCCAATTTGTCCTGAGTACGCTGATACCCCATATGTGGGTGTAAACCATTGTTTGGGCGCATGGCAGAGCTTGGAAGGGAAGGAGCGCCATTTGACTTTTCAATGCAAAATTGACTGGAATTGAGATGGGACGCCATGTTGCGTTTGGAGAGCCCCTGATGTGCCTAAACATTGAAACTCCCTACAAGTGACACCATTTTGGAAAGTAGACCCCCTAAGGATCTTATCTAGATGTGTTTTGAGAGCTTTGAACCCCCAAGTGTTTCACTACAGATTATAACGCAGAGCCGTGAAAATAATTTTTATTTTTTTTCTCAAAAATGATTTTTTTAGCACCCAGCTTTGTATTTTTACAAGGGTAACAGAATAAATTGGACCCCAAAATTTGTTTTCCAATTTGTCCTGAGTACGCTGATACCCCATATGTGGGGGGGAACCACTGTTTGGGCGCATGACAGAGCTCGGAAGGGAAGGAGCGCCATTTGGAATGCAGACTTAAATGGATTGGTCAGCAGCCGTCACGTTGCATTTGCAGAGCCCCTGATGTACCCAAACAGTACAAACCCCCCACAAGTGACCCCATATTGGAAACTAGACCTCCCAAGGAACTTATCTAGATGTGTTTTGAGAACTTTGAACCCCCAAGTGTTTCACTAAAGTTTATAGCGCAAAGCCGTGAAAATAAAAATTCTTTTTTTTTTTCACAAAAATGATTTTTTAGCCCCCAGTTTTGTATTTTTACAAGGGTAACAGGATAAATTAGACCCCAAAAGTTGTTGTCCAATTTGTCCTGAGTACGCTGATACCCCATATGTGGGGGGGAACCACTGTTTGGGTGCATGACAGAGCTCGGAAGGGAAGGAGCGCCATTTGGAATGCAGCCTTAAATGGATTGGTCTGCAGGCGTCACGTTGCATTTGCAGAGCCCCTGATGTACCCAAACAGTACAAACCCCCCACAAGTGACCCCATATTGGAAACTAGACCTCCCAAGGAACTTATCTAGATGTGTTGTGAGAACTTTGAACCCCCAAGTGTTTCACTACAGTTTATAACGCAGAGCCGTGAAAATAAAACATCTTTTTTTTCCCACAAAAATGATTTTTAGCCCCCCAAATTTTTATTTTCCTAAGGATAACAAGAGAACTTGGACCCCAGAAGTTGTTGTTCAATTTGTCCCGAGTACGCTGATAACACATATGTTGGGGTAAACCCCTTTTTGGGCGCACGGGAGAGCTCGGAAGGGAAGGAGCACTGTTTTACTTTTTCAACGCAGAATTGGCTGGAATTGAGATTGGACGCCATGTCGCGCTTGGAGAGCCCCTGATGTGCCTGGACAGTGGAAACTCCCCAATTCTACCTGAAACCCTAACCCAAACACACCCCTAACCCTAATCCCAACGGTAACCCTAACCACACCCCTAGCCCTGACACACCCATAATTCTAATCCCAACCCTAATCCAAACGTAAATGTAATCCAAACCCTAACCCTAACTTTACCTCCAACCCTAGCCCTAACCCTAACCCTACCCCTCACCCTAACCCTAAACGTGACTGAAATACGTGTCACTAAAATACGTGTCACTAAAATACGTGGCACTGAAATACGTGGCACTGAAATACGTGGCACTGAAATACGTGGCACTGAAATACGTGGCACTGAAATACGTGGCACTGAAATACGTGGCACTGAAATACGTGATACGTGGCACTTAAATACGTGGCACTGAAACACGTGGCACTGAAATACGTGATACGTGGCACTGAAATACGTGGCACTGAAATACGTGGCACTGAAATACGTGGCACTGAAATACGTGGCACTGAAACACGTGGCACTGAAACACGTGGCACTGAAACACGTGGCACTGAAACACGTGGCACTGAAATACGTGGCCCTAAAATACGTGGCACTGAAATACGTGGCACTGAAATATGTGGCACTGAAATACGTGGCACTGAAATACGTGGCACTGAAACACGTGGCACTGAAATACGTGATACGTGGCACTGAAATATGTGGCACTGAAATACGTGGCACTTAAATACGTGGCACTGAAATATGTGATACGTGGCACTGAAATACGTGGCACTGAAATACGTGGCACTGAAATACGTGGCACTGAAATACGTGGCACTATGACTGTCAGAAAATGTTCATTAAACGGTTAGGGGTGAGGTTAGGGGTAGAGTTAGGGTTAGGGTTTGGATCCCTTTATCACCTTGATGGTGGTGGGTGGCTTTTCAGTGTGTTTTCTGTTTTTTTTTCGATAAAAATGCATGCGTTTTTAACGCAAACAAACGCATGTGCTTAAAAACGCAAGAAAATACTGCAGGTTGTATTTCTGAAAATGAACGCATGCAGAAAAAAACCGCATGCGTTTGAAAACGCGACCAAACGCGTACAAAAAAACCGCATGCGTTTTCAATGTCAAATATAGGGAAAAAACGCATGCGGTTTTTTGTGCAAAAAACGCTGCAGACAAAAACGCAAGTGTGAAACCAGCGACGCTTTTTATAGCAAAAAAGTTTTTGCGTCTCCACATTTTGAGACCTATAATTTTTCCACATTTTGCTCCACAGAGTCATGTGAGGTCTTGTTTTTTGCGGGACGAGTTGACGTTTTTATTGGTAACATTTTCGGACACGTGACCATTTTTGATCGCTTTTTATTCCGATTTTTGTGAGGCAGAATGACCAAAAACCTGCTATTCATGAATTTCTTTTGGGAGAGGCGTTTATACCGTTCCGCGTTTGGTAAAATTGATAAAGCAGTTTTATTCGTCGGGTCAGTACGATTACAGCGATATCTCATTTATATCATTTTTTTATGTTTTGGCGCTTTTATACGATAAAAACTAAAATATAGAAAAAATAATTATTTTGGTATCGCTTTATTCTCAGGACTATAACTTTTTTATTTTTTTGCTGATGATGCTGTATGGCGGCTTTTTTTTTGCGGGACAAGATGACGTTTTCAGCGATACCATGGATATTTATATCAGTCTTTTTGATCGTGTGTTATTCCACTTTTTGTTCGGCGGTATGGTAATAAAGCGTTGTTTTTTGCCTCGTTTTTTTTTTTTTTTCTTACGGTGTTTACTGAAGGGGTTAACTAGTGGGGCAGTTTTATAGGTTGGGTCGTTACGGACGCGGCGATACTAAATATGTGTACTTTTATTGTTTTGTTTTTTTTATTTAGATAAAGAAATGTATTTATGGGATTAATATATTTTTTTTATTATTATTTATTTAGGAATTTTTTTTTTTTTTTTTTTTACACATGTGGAAAAATTTTTTTTTTACTTTTTTACTTTGTCCCAGGGGGGGACATCACAGATCATTGATCTGGCAGTGTGCACAGCACTCTGCCAGATCGACGATCTGCTGTGCAGGGCTGCAGGCTTTCCAAGTGTCTGCTCTGAGCAGACACTCGGTAAGCCACCTCCCTCCCTGCAGGACCCGGATGCCGCGGCCATCTTGGATCCGGGACCTGCGGCGAGGAGGGAGGTAGGAGACCCTCAGAGCAACGCGATCACATCGCGTTGCTCCGGGGGTCTCAGGGAAGCCCGCAGGGAGCCCCCTCCCTGCGCGATGCTTCCCTATACCGCCGGTACACTGCGATCATGTTTGATCGCGGTGTGCCGGGGGTTAATGTGCCGGGGGCGGTCCGTGACCGCTCCTGGCACATAGTGCCGGATGTCAGCTGCGATATGCAGCTGACACCCGGCCGCGATCGGCCGCGCTCCCCCCGTGAGCGCCGCTGATCGATGATGACGTACTATCCCGTCGGCGGTCATACGGGCCCACCCCACCTCGACGGGATAGTACGTCAAATGTCGGGAAGGGGTTAAAACCATACCATACCCCTTCAGAAAGGAGTCCGAAGCGCGCGTCGGGGCAGACGTGCTGCTGTGGGCAATAGCGGCATTGTATACCACGTGCCCTAAAAGGTAATTGTACCGAAGTGCTATATGGAGCATTGTCTCGTAGGGTGTTATTGGTACCCATAGGACATTAGGGTAAAGCCGTGGGTGGGTGGATATTTACAGGGATGGGTAATATATTGGAAACAATGTGTCAGCTATAATGACTATTCTCTGTGTACTGATGTGATGTTGTCAAATTGACTGTTTGCTGGCCTGTCTTTTCTGGGATTATTATACATCATGAGCCACCCATTGAGACAGGCTTATATGTTGTATCAATCTGTTGCCTGCAGCTGTGTTTTTTTATGGGTGATTGTTATGGGTGGGTTATTTGTCTCCCCTAACCTTGGTGGTATGGTTTTAAATAATGTTTTTATCTAATAAAATTTTCTATAATTTGATATCTTAAATAGCCTTGTGGTCCTAATCTAGAATGGTACATATGTCTGACATCCATGTCCACTCCTAAGGTCTTATGAGTGGAGTCTGAACTGAATATCGACGGTCTTGGTGATGCTGGTAGTCAACAACTGTCCTCTTCTGCTCACAAATTCTTTCCAACATATGCAGTGTAGAGTTCCAATGCGTGGGGACATCACACACCAGTCGGTGAGCCGGAAGCTTCAAACGCTGCTGAAGCACGGAAAGGGCGGCTGAAGCTGTATCTGACTTTCTAAAATGGGCAGACAGATGGCGTACTTTCACTAGCAGATCCGGCAGCTCTGGGTAGCTTTTCAGAAAATGTTGAACCACGAGGATAAGCACATGGGCCAGGCAAGGTACGTGTGTGAGCTCACCTTGCCTCAGAGCCTCCACCATGTTCCGGCCATTGTCACACATGACCATGCCTGGCTGTAGGTACAGCGGTGTCATCCAAATATCTAACTGCTCTTTTAGCGCTGTCCACAACTCTTCTGCATTGTGTGGTTTGTCACCTATGCAGATTAGCTTCAGCACAGCCTGTTGCCGCTTGGCTGAGGCAGTGCTGCAGTGCTTCTAGCTTCTGACTGATATGTTTATTTCAGAGATGGAGGCTGGAGAGGAGGAGGAGGTGCAGGAGCTGTAGACTGTGGGGGCAACCCTGATTGACGTAGGGCCCGCAATCCTCGGCATGGGGAGGATGTGTTCCATCCCAAGGTCTGACTGGGTCCCGCCTTCCACTCTGTTAACCCAGTGTTCCGTCAGTGAGATGTACCATCCCTGCCCACAAGCACTTGTCCACGTGTCCGTGGTTAGGTGGTCTTTCCCAGTAACAGCATTGTTGAGGGCACGGGTAATGTTGTGGGACACATGCTGGTTTAATGCCACTACGGCACACCAGGAGAAGAAATAGTGGCGACTGGGGACCAAGTACCTTAGGACGGCCACCGCCATCAGGTTGTGGAAAGATTCCGTCTCAACTAGTCTAAAAGGCAACTGTCATGCCGCTGCTGCCGCCGCCTCTCCCCACTGCAGCTCGCCGGGTGCGCGCACGCGTCGCATTCAGCTCTGCACGTGCGCACATCTGATTCCTCTGTTGGCACTCTTTCCTGTCCTCTCTGTCATCCTGGAGGACTGTAACCCGGAAGTAGCTCCCACGCTGCTATGTAAACTGCTTCCTGCTGCTCCTCTGTGCCTGATGTTCATTTGTGTTTACAAGTGCTTCTGGTCGCCTGTGGTCTCTGTGCGTTCCTAGCTCTCTGACCTTGGGTCTCCTCCTCTCTCTGCAGTGCCCGCCTGTTTCCTGTGTTCCTGCCCTGTTCCTTCAGTTCCTTTTGCTCTGCAGTACCTGCCCGGCTCCTATATCCTTTCCTTGCTCCCGTCAGCCTCAGTGTCTCCATATTGTCCTGCCAGCCTCCGTGCCTCTGTAGCGTTCCCTTCTTCTCCCTCGTCTCAGTAGTTCCTTTCTGTTCCCTCTTTCCCTTTGTGCCTGCTGTGTTCCCGTCTGATCTCAGTCGACCCTCCAGCTTCCGTGGCGATAGTCCCTCACGGGCTGCCCCTAACTCTCCCTGTATAGGGGGCGGTCCACCTGGTCAGCTCGTCTGAGAGGGGTTCGTCGTCACGGTCCAGTGGGTCCACTCTCCGTTTTTCCCTGTTTGAATTGACACGCTCAATAGGACTGCACTCGGGTGACATCCGAGTGCAGCCAGATTCTTATAGCATCACAGCAACATTTCGAGCACAAGCAGATGAGAAATGTTTGAATTAAGTACAGTGGACTGTGGGGCATTGGCTGGGTATTTCTGCTTGCATTCGAATGGCTGGGGTATAGACAACTGAAGGCTGGGCTGGGACAAGGACATGGACGGGCTTGATGATGGTGCTGGTTGACTGTGGGCAACTACAGGTGTAGGGCCTGAGGCATCTTCACAGGCACGGTGAACTGGGGATTGGCTTCTTTGCAAAAAAGTGGAAGAAGCAGTGTTGTCATCTGCAGACAGTGTTCCTGGAGCCTGGGGTTTGGCCCACAAAAGTCGGGTGCTATGCTGCCATGTGCCAAATCATGCTGGTGGTGGTCAGGCTGGTAGTTTTGCTACCCCTGCTGATGCGGGCATGGAAGGTGCTGCAAATGG